>NC_040913.2:2543926-3743926 GCF_004126475.2 Phyllostomus discolor | reverse complement strand
AGACAGACAGAAAGTCTCTCTTGTCCAGCACTTCAGGTATTCCATGTAGTGACGACAAATTTCAGCTAACGCTGTTAATGTTTGACATTCTGTTTGAATTGCAGGAATACGTCCCATTTGGCGTTGTCCAGGTTCTCCATATGGTTCAACCATAACTGCAGCACTTTCTCTCTCCCCCTCCCTCTCTCTCTCTCTCTCTGGTAAGAAATCACTGAAGGCTGTTGCTCCAGGAATCTTGGACACTGTTCAGACAAGGTGATCAGGGAGGATTGAAGACCTGTTGACAGAGAGCAGGCAGCCCTAGTAATTTTGGTGGATCAGTCACGTATTTTACTCCTGTCAGTTGCCCCACACAAAACACAGGCAGTGACATGCCCGGCCAGTGACACCCCCTCCCGGGCCCTGGGCTGCACTTCGGAAGGGGCTGTTCGCTCGTGAGCGGCCGGCGCCCCCGCAGAGGTCCGGGAGGGCGGGTCCGGGCTCTTCCCGGAGGTGGAGGTGTTCCTGCCGTCTCTGTTCATCCAGCGTTCTCTCCCCAGGGGCGAGGCCGTGACCAGACGGACTTCTGGTGGCACGGGGTGACTTTCCTGCCACTCGGGCAACACAAGTGAAAGTTAATACAATGTACTTCTCAGTGATCTGGAGGATTGTGTGCCACACAGATTAGAAAGTAAGTTTGAAAGTGGCGCCTGTTCAGGCCAGTGAAGCAGTGTGAACGCTGGAAGTCGTCCGGTAGGGGTCGGAAGGTGAGAGCAGTGGAAAGGAGAGGTCACCGTGAGGCACCAGGTTTCACAGAGAACGTGGCTCTTAGCGTCTGGTACCCGTGGTGCCAGTCAGGGTGCCGGGGCCTCATTCGGTGAGAAGTTCTTAAAAGTAACGATTGTGTCCTAGTTTTGTTGTGTCGCCTCGGAAACTCAGGTGTGGGTACAGTCGGCAGGGTAGTCAGTCATGTTTTTCCTGCATGTTCACGTCTTTACAGTTTCAGTGATGACTGAAACAAGTCAAGTTTGGAAAGAGAATTTGAATTTCCAGATGTCAATTGTGTCTAACTCATAGCAATTTGATTCTAATGTTTCTACCCTGTTTATCATCTGTTTATGGATGCTCGTTGAGCATGCTGTTGTAGGCACAAGACAGGTGCGTGTTACATCCCGGCTTCTGTAAGGGAGGGGTCCGTTGTCCCTCCTGTGCACCGGGCCGTCCGGGTTTCCCCGCACCGTTTACCGAAGGACTGTTCCGAGGACAGGAGTGGGGTGGTTTCTGTCCCTAAGACAGAGAAGAGTCTCTTCGGAAAGTAGAAGCTGTTGAAGTAGCTGTGAACAATTATGAAATATTTATAAAAGCCTTTTTCCCAGGTAAGACGTTCACGCGGTCACTGGGTGTGCGTTTGAGGGCGACAGGCACCCTCCCGAGCTCTCAGGGGCGTCCCGCTGCGCCGTGTCTCTGAGCACGGGCCTCACCTGGAGCACGGATGGTGGTGGTCGCTCTCCACGGCCGTGTGACAGCGTACCGCAGGCTCGGTGGCCCAAAGCAGTCCCGTCGCGCAGTTTGGCAGCTCAGGAGGCCGGGTCCGCTCGGGCACAGCCCCCACCCGGGCTGTCACCTGCACAGGTGGCCCGAGGGGTGCCAGGCAGGGAGGAAGGGGCGCATCTCCTCCTTCAAGGACGTGCCCGCCTCACTTCCAGTCACGTCCTCGTTGTGAGGGGTGGTGGGTACGGGGACAGTGTTCACCCCGCCCTGGCAGTGTGCACAGCCCTGGGGGCGGGGGCAGGGCCCGGAGCGCATCCTAAAACCGTCACGCCACTGCGACCTCAGGAGCATCTCTGTTCTGTCCGTGTCTGTTCCTTAATGTGTTATGCGGCGCCTGCTTGTGCAGCTTACAGGTTGTGGTGAGGACTGTACTTTGCACGGTGTTTTCTGGGGAGTTAGAAGCCTGACGGAGTAGTGAGCATCTTAGTTAAAACCTTAGTTAAAACCTGAGGCTTCGGCGTACTTTCTCAAGTCTGAGTGCCGGTCCAGCATGCGCTGGAAGACCACGGGTGTCTGCACACCAGGGTCGCCCGTTTCAGGACAGTGAACGTGTTTAGGTCCTAACTGTCGCTCTGGCTGTTTCTGGAGCTCGGGCCTTTGCCGCAGCAGGCGCCACCAGGAGCACGTGCGCTCCGGCGTTCGCCCTTGGGGACCCCCTCCCCCGAACCCTCACCCCCACCCCCGCTCGCGGTCGGAATGCCCAGCAGGCGTCTGCAGCTCATAGAGACGGAAGAACAGCGCTTACAGAAAAGGGGTTTTCCAGTGAAGGGTGTTCGGGCAGGAACACCTGTGTGGCCTTTCTCAGCTGCACCGTTGTCCCCAGGAAGGATGATGGCACAGGGCTCTGGCCCGCCGTGTCCCCTGCTGCAGACGACCGGGTGCTCCCAGCGGGCCCAGCGGTGTGCAGGGGCAGCCCTGCTCCCTGCACTCCTGCCGCGGGGACGCATCCCAGCAGCTGCCCACGTGGGCAGAACTGCTAGTGTCCGGCCTGCCCCCCAAGGCCTCCCTCCTCGGCCTGCAGACGGCCTCAGCCCTGCCGTGTCCCCCTGCGGCCTCTGGTGTGGCACCCTCCCCTGGTGTGGCACCCTCCCCTGGTGTGGCACCCTCTGGCACCAGTCCTGTGGGGTGGGGCCACCCCAAGTTCCTTTCTCACCGATCACCATCTTCAAGGCCCCTTCTCCAAACGTGGTTACCTCGTGAGGTGCCAGGGTGGGGCTTCAGCGCAAGAGTGTGGAGGGTCCCGGTCCAGCCCCTGGCGCTGTATGACACGTGGAAAAGAGTTACCGCCGCGAGTGGCGTGGCGTGGCCCGGCACTGGGGCAGCGGCGAGGGAGGACGCCCGCAGACTCCGGCTGTGCCGGCTCTGCGTCCTCGCCCGCACCCTCTGCAGCCCGGGGCTCACCCGCCCCCGGCGCTGTGCTGCTGTCTCCGCAGGCCTGGCAGCTGCGCTTCAGCCACCTCGTGGGCTACGGGGCCAAGTACTACTCTTACCTGATGTCCAGGGCCGTCGCCTCCATGGTCTGGAAGGAGTGCTTCCTGCAGGACCCTTTCGACAGGTAAGGAGCGGGCAGGGCCGGAGACACTCCGGTCCACACCCCCACCCTCCACCAGCGTCCGGCCCTGCGGAACTCAGCGGAACCCAGCCCATGCCCACAGGCACGCGGGGCTCCAGGGGCATTCTGTCCGGCCCGAGCCCTCTTCTGCTCCCAGAGCCTTCCGCCCCACTGCACAGTCCGCCCCACTGCACAGCCCTGGGTGGCAGCCACCCGCGGGTGGTGGCCTGGCGCCCTGTCCCCGCGCCCCCAGGGACCTGCTGTGTGAGCACTCCGAGCTCCCGCCCCAGGGGCCTCACGGACACATCCACCCGCTCCCTGCGGGTCTGCTTGGCTCCAGCCCCCCCCCCCCCCCCCCCCGTGGTCAGTGCCCGCTGCTCTCGGCACCCCCGTCGCTGGGACGGGTGTCCTCGCTTCCACACGCGCCCCCTGTCCCGTCTCCTCTGTTGCCTGAGGGGGACCTGGCACCTCCTCCAGCCGGGGGCCGCGCCGCTGGAACCTGGGGGACGGTCCTTAGCATCCCGCTCATTCCAGAAAGCTCGCCCTCTGCCCGGCTTTGAAAGACAGTGCAGTCCGCCCTGCACTCAGCTGAGAGTCCCGTCTGCTGGTTCCCAGGCGCCCCCCCCCCGCACCCCCCTCCCCCCGGCCTCCCCTGCAGCCTGACACCGGCCTGGGCTTCCTCAGCGGTTAGTGACCGCCTCCAGTGCCCGGTCTTTTGAACTGGATCTGACGTAATAGAATTTTTAAATGTTTTACAGCTTGGTGCCCACATGCTATTTTGTCTTCCGCCCTCTGCCTGAGCAGGCATTTGGTCTGCGTTTCAGATTTTATTATTTTCACAGGACCTAGAGCCAAAACTGACTACAGTTTGCGGATTACATTTTTTTTACTGGAGATTTTTATAAAATGGACAAAATATCTTGTTTAAAGGAACTACACTTTACTAGAAAACCACATACTATTAAATACACATATTTCCAAGTATTTATATCTTGTTTATATACGCATTCTTGCCCAGACACGCACCGGCCGGAGTTTTACAGACACATGAAAAGGGAGCTCGGGAAAACGCTCGCCGACTCAGAACGGCTCTAACCCCCGTCAGCAGGCCCGTGTGGGCCCCACTTTGAAAGAGCCCCGGCTGGAAGCTGGCATCGGGGGCCAGGCAGCCCCGAGCTGAGCGGGCAGAGAGCCGTGATGTGACTCAGGCCGGCGGCGCAGCTGGGAGGGGGGCCACACCCCCGCCGGCGTCGGGCCGGGCCTCTCCCCTGCCTGTCCCCTGAGGAGGCCCGGCCCTCGTCCACATCTCCTGCTGCGGGACACGTCTGCCGGAGCCCCCGCTGCCCGGTGCGGCGGGCCGGTTCTGAGATGAGGAGCCCGTGTCCGGTGGGCCCCGCAGCCCGAGTCCTGGTTAGAGGTCACGCTCCCACAGCCGCCCGTGTGGAGAACTCCGTGGGGCGATAGCGTCGGACTTTGTGTCGTCACAGGGCACGGTCGTTTGCTGTGAGAGAACGGCGTCTTTCGTAAAACAGCAGAGCCGCACCACGTAGCCTGTTGTCTCCGGGTGCCGCCGATTTGCAGGGCTTCTGTCTCTAGAAGTTCTCCGACACCTGCCTCCCCGAGGCACAGACCGTGTCCCCCACGGGCCCTGCTGGCTGGGAGCACCTGCAGGTGGACCAGCTGCTCCGCCCCCCTCCGGAGCCAGGTTCCCGTCCCCTTGGCCGGCCCCGCAGCCCAGGTCTCCGGGGAGTGACTCCCCCCTGCCGGCTTCTCCTCTTCCCTCTCACTTCAGAATGTTAGTTACTTTTCTCCGCGGCAGGTGCCCTCTCCGTCCGTCTGTGAAAGTCCGCTGGCACAGACCGTTTCAGACCTCTCGGTAGACCACCCCAGCTCTCGGGTGGTGATGGGGGTCGCAGTGGAACCCTGTGCAGCCCGCAACACGTGAACGAAGTGGTCCTTTCCGCGAAGGGATTGCCTGCTGCGTGCAAACCAGCCAAACAGACTGGTAGCTCTTTACAGCGAACATAGGGTTCTGCTCATTAGAATAATTTAAAAATTGGAATTAGATTTTTAGAAGCAAGAAAGTAAAGAGCTGAATGGTCTTGCGGTGGCAGCTTCCCGGACTGTGACATCAGTGTGACCTCTTTTGAGAAACCCCGGCTGGTGTGAGTGGGGCCCAGCAGGGTCCCCCCCCCCCCCCACTCACGCACGCAGGGCCCCCAACGGCCTCTTGTCTCCGCAGGGCCACCGGGGAGCGCTACCGGCGGGAGATGCTGGCGCACGGCGGGGCCCGGGAGCCCATGCTCCTGGTGCAAGGTAAGCCAGGCGGGGCCGGCCTGTCCGAAGGGTCTGTGGGTCATGCGTTGGCGTACCAGCAGGGCGAGTGTGCACCCAGCACGAAGCTCTTTCACGTTGCCTGTGCACGTTGTTTCGGTTGCAGAGGTGATGCTTCAGCTCTGCTGGGTCTCCGAGGGTCTGTTCCATTGTATCCCCAGTAGCAGTTTTATTGTATCTCTGTCCTAACGTTCATTTCCATTTCATCTCCCCCAAAGTAACGTTGACGTTTAGTTACCGTGTTTTGTTTAGATGCCAGGATGCCATTTCAGCCTTTAGCTTTCAAAACCTTACTGGCACTCTAACAGGAAATGGTTAAATTCGTCACAAATTTGTTTATTTGTCATCAGTTCTCAGAAAATCTGCCTTTAGATTTTAATAGATCTCAGTGTGTTTCTTGAGGCACCAGAATTCTCTTATTTCTTACTCCTTTGTTTCTGACTGAAAGTTTAGCTCCACATTGGCTAGAAATTTAAAGCATCGGGCTGGACTTTTTCGGCTTTGAAAACTCAGAACCTAGTGAGCTGTTCCCTGGGCATCTCCGAGCTTGTTTGTGTGATGTTTTTGGTAACCTCTTAAGTTCACACGTTCTCACTGAAAGTGTGGTTGTGCATGGAAGTGACCGTCACGCCTTCCTGTGTGACGTTCTCACAAGCCTCTCGAGCAGGAAGGCATGAGCGCTCGGGGACCCATCTGGCTGTGGGACGGGAGTGGCACCTGGGAGCTGGCTGCCGGCCCAGGGATGTCGTCGTGTCTGTCACCGCCGAGCGGTCCTGAGAGGGCCGGTCCTGGCGTCGGTGTTCTCCGGCCCAGATCTCTCCGGTCGGACGCCCAGACCCTCCGCCTGGGCCGTGCGTCTGTGCAGCAGGAGAGCAGGCGTGTGTGTGCCGAGCGCTGACTGCATGCCCGGTCGCACCGTGCGGGAGGCGCAGTGGAGACCGACCGGCGAGACGGGGACCCAGCTCCGGCGGACTCCTGCCCGGCCCGCGCCACGCAGGTTTCTCCAAGGGCCCGGCCAGCCCAGGGTCCTATGTCTGCGGCCGCACGGCGCGGCTGTGCCGGGCCGGCCACACTTCGGTTTCCCGCCAGCGGGCTGGCCGGGAGCTGGCCCTTGAGGCAGAGAAGGCGGGTGACGCACCTCCCTTGGCCCTCGGTCCCTTCCTGAACGCCGCCCGCCCGGCCCAGGAACTGTCTCCGACGTCCGTGGCGCACTGATTCGCCGTCCGGCAGCCGTGAGGCGGGAAGCGCCCCTGCCCCGGTTCACGGTGGATGAGGCCGGCGGCTCTGCCCCGCCCTGAGGCTGTGAGTAGGGACCCGGGTGCAGCCTGGGCCTGAGGCTGAGATGGGCCCTGTGTCCTCTCTGCGGCTCCCCCTGCGTGCGGGGCAGAACGCCCCGCGAGGCTCCCTTGTGGGCTCTCGTGAACGCGAAACTCACTGGCTCTCGCGACAGAGAGCCGCAGACGGGGGAGCCGCGTGCCTGTGAGCGGGAGCGGCGGTGCTGGGCGGTGCTGGGTGGTCAGCCATCGGAGAGTGTCCGTGCCGCCCCCGCTGGGGAGACTGGCCGTGGGGTCTGCGCTTCCGGGGCCGCGCTCACCCGGGGCTGCCCGCGCCGGGCCTGGGTGCGCTCTGGGTGCGGGGGTCATCAGCACGTGCATGCGTCCAGCGGAAGGGAAAAATGGAATCTTTTCAGCGTTTGCCTTTTGGTTGATGTGTTTTTCTACTCTAAGAATGATGTAAAAAAAAAACTAAAAATTTTGATGTTTGTGTGAAACCTTTTCACATTAAGAAATTTAATATTTTCAAAACTGAAGTTCGCACACGAGAGAGGGAGAGCAGAGCGCGGTTCAGGGCAGAGACGGTAGAGCGTCCAGGTCCCCGTTCACACCGACGGGGGGCGGCTCCGCTCGAAACGCCCGGCTCGCCCCGCTGCTGCTCGGTCCTGCGTGTGAACGCACGGGATGCACCCCTTAACACACGGGATGCGCGGTGTCGGACACGAGTGGGGGCCGCCTCATCCAGCCCCCGCTCCCGAGACGGGGCGACTCCGTCCGAGTTCACGCCCTTGCCGTGCTGGCTGTCCTCCGACTGCCACGGCTGACCCAGGTCTGCAAGCCCCCACCTGAGGGTGCCCGGGCCTTCGGAGCCCGGAAGGTGTAGGCGACGCGAGCTTGAGGCCCCCGTGCCCCAGGTCTGCAGTCTGCCCCCCTCGACCCGGGAGAGGCCGCCTGCCCCCCGCTGACCCTCAGCGACCTCACCCCTGCGCCGTGTTCCTGGGAGCCCTTCGAGGCTTCTATGGGTAAGCGGCCGGCGTCCCCCGCGGTCCCCGTCTGTCCTGGTGGTTCTGACGGAAGGGTTCCTGCCACGGTGGGAGGAGTGGGGCGTGCGGCAGGTCTCGCATCCCTGAAGCCTTCCCGCGCGCCCCCCTCGGCCTCCGCACAGCGACTGGGGGGAGGGGGTGGTGACGGTCCAAGATGTTAGCGTTCCGGAGGTGATCTGCAGACATCGAACAGCTTTGTTTCTCTGCTCCTGCCCGGAGAAAGAGAAGCTCTTGGCTTCATTTCACGTCTCTCTAACCGAAAGCAGTGTGCGGGCAGAGGTGCGAACTCGCCGGAATTCAGAAAGGAGCGGCATCGGCATCGGATGAGAGAGCAGGTGAGCGAGTCGGTTCGCTGGAGACCCCCCCAGCTCTCGGCGTTGCCAAAGCGACACTTGGACCCGCAGCCAAGGAGCCTCGGGGCGCTCGCCCCCGAGAGCCGGTCGGAGCCGTCACACCGCACCCCTCGGACGAGCCTTCTGGTGTCAGACACACGGGTTTCGCATGCTCGTCTTGTCGCATGTTGCAGACCATCTCTCCCAGCTCCTCACGCGTTACTTCCGTCCAAGAAGGAAACCAGGGAATTGTGGTTTGTGTTCCAGAAGGTCCCTAAGGCGAGTGATACAGTCTACAACTACTCTTCAATTTTTTTTTTTAATCCTCACCTGAGGACATTGTTTTCATTGCTTTGAGAGAGAGCGAAGCATCGAAGCATTGGTGTGAGACAGATATTGTGAGATAATATTCTTTCAGCTCTTCTGACTGCTGGATGAAAACACCGTAAAATCTTAAAATGCGCCCTTAGCACGTGGTTGCAGGTGTGGGCTGCGGGCACTGGGCTACAAACAGGCTGGAAGAGCCAGTCAGTCCTCCAGGGCTCCTGGTCAGCGTTCTGAGCCCCGCCCCCGAGGCTTGGGGGGGGGCAGGGAGGCAGGGGGCCAGCGGTGTCGGGGGCAGGGGGCCGGCGGTGTCGGGGGCAGGGGGCGGGACCGATGAGTTCCGTTCCAGAACTGCACCCGTGGCAGTCAGATGATGACGAGGGTCGTAGAGGTCATAGCCGCTCTCGGCGGAAGAACTACATTGGGCCGAAGACACGTGGGTGCTGACTCTGCCTGGAAACGCTGCCAGGGAGCAGGGCGACAGGGAAGTTCTCTTGCGTTGGCTGCACCATTTCCCAGAAGATAACGTGACAGGATTCCTTCTCGACTTAGTCTTTCCAGCTATCTCCAGAGGAAACTTTTCCTTCTGACTAATAGGTAACTTTGCTAATAATGAAACTAGATTTAGATCATGCCTAAACCTAATTTTCTTTTTTACTTAACAGTTTATCTTTACATTAAAGTTTCTAGTGGAATAATTCCTCCTTTATCTGCGAGTTTGCATATCTCAGATATTTGAAGAACACGGGAAAGTTCTGTTCCTACCCCATCACGTCCTCTGTGGGATGTCAAGTAACACGCGTTTGGTTTTTTAATCTCTTTCTTACAGTACTGAATGTGTGTTTAGTTTGATTAAGCTGTAGGGTTGGGGGGGGAGGGGGCTAAACTCCATTTACGTTTTTCCTAAAAGCAGTTTAAACAAAACGGAGTTTTAAAAAATTCTTCAAATCTTAAACCACACACTCACAGTCATTGAACTGCCTGTGTCGTGTCCACCTGCTCCGTTCTTGTGGGCAGGCCCTGCTCACTCCAGGGCCCGGGTCTTATTGAAACTGCTGCAGCCTGTGCAC
The DNA here is from genome assembly GCF_004126475.2 of Phyllostomus discolor. Classification (NCBI taxonomy): domain Eukaryota; kingdom Metazoa; phylum Chordata; class Mammalia; order Chiroptera; family Phyllostomidae; genus Phyllostomus; species Phyllostomus discolor. The sequence continues at coordinate 3,734,467 of NC_040913.2, read as the reverse complement.
TGGTTTTCCTGAGGGAACTAACACTTGGTTGGACAGGAACCGGTAAGACTGATTTCTGCTGCTTTTATTTATTTATTTTTATTTTTTTAAGATTTTATTTTTAGAGAGAGGGGAAAGGAGGGAGAAAGAGAGGGACAGAAACATCAATATGTGGTTGCCTCTCGAGCGCCCCCTACTGGGGACCTGGCCCGCAACCCAGGCACGTGCTCCGACTGGGAATCGAACCGACAACCCTTTGATCTGCAGGCTGGCTGGCACTCAGCCCACTGAGCCACACCAGGCGGGGCTCATCTCTGCAGCTCTTACATGTGCCGCATTGAACAGGCAGGAGACGACAACAATAGCAGCAGCAGCCGCAATCACAAGAACACTGACAGCGACCCCGCTGAGACCTGTGAGGGGTGCTCTGGGCGGCCGGACAGGTGCTGGCACCGTGCACGCCTCACCTCGCTGCGTGCTCTCAGCGGGCCGGGGGGCTCCATTCGGTCGTTGCCCCGAGGTCCCGCAGCAGCGAGAGGTAGAAGGGACCCCAGTGCAGGCGCTCCCGCCGGTCTGCCGGGACTGGTGGGCAGCCTCGCCCTTGGTCAGGGGTCAGGGGTCACCGGGCCCCTTCACTTTGGAAGTCGTCGTCGTCGTGTGCACGTTCCACCGCGTGCCCCCCCCCCCTTCGCTCTCGAGCAGTTTTCCGTGACTGAGGTGGCTTGCCTAGATCACACCGAAGCCCAGAGAAAACAGTTTTGAGTTCCCGGAGCAAGGTGCCATGGGGACAGGTCCCAGGTGGGGTGCATGCGAGCCAGAGCCAACCAGGTGTCTGTTGCACCAAAGTGCCTCTGCACCGAGTGCGCTCTTTGAGTGAGCGCGGGAGCACGGAGTCGGCCGTGGTCTTCACGACGCCCGTGGGCGGAGCCCGGCCTTTCCTGCACGGCGTGACCCGGCGTGACCCGGGGTGCGTGAGGGAGGCCCTCCGCGGGGTCGGGCCTGGCGTTCAGGGGCTCAAGGATCACGGCGCAGTTTCTGTCGCCGAGGCAGATGGCGGCCCACGGGCGCAGCCCGGCAAACAGCACCTCGACCTGGGACCTGCCGGGCTGTGTGCTCAGCGCAGCCTCTGGCGGGCCCAGAGCTCCCCGGGGGGCAGGAATGGGGGAGAGCACCTGCGTCCTCAGGGCTGGGGCCGCCCTTCCGAGCGCGCCCTGAATTTTTAAGAGGGTGTGTGCCTGTTTAATGGGCGGGTGTGTTTGTTTAAGGGAGACCTTGAACTTCAAAAGGCACAATGTTTTGGAACCCAGAAATGCAATGGTAACTGGAATTACTCAATCGGACAATGAAGTTAAAATAAACTAATTTGTAAACAGCATGTCTGAGGCCCCCGCTGGGTGGGCCCGCCCAGCCCAACCCCGCCCCATCCAGTCCCATCCAGCCCCATCCAGCCCCGTCCAGCCCAGCCCCAGCCAGCAGGAAGCTCAGACGCTCTGCTTGGGCCGGTGTCAGCAGCCCCAGGGGCAGCAGCTCCCGTGTGCAGGGCGGCAGGCCCGGCCCGGCCCAGGAGCCAGTGCCGTCCTTCAGCTCAGAGGAGGAAGGGAGCTTCACCTTCTGGCCGGCGCCCTCATTTTCTCAGGAGCCTAGGGCGGGCAGTGGGAGTCCACCCCGGGAGTGGGTGTGGGCAGCCACAGCCCAGCAGCAGAGAACTTCAAAGCAGAGAGGGCGAGCCCTGCGCAGTTGCCCTGGGCGTGGGAGGGGCGGATCTGGAGCGCGGCCTCTCAGACGGCCAGGCCAGCCCTGTACCCGCGTTCTTGACCCGTCTGAGCTGGGGTCGGCACGTGTGTGGTTATCTCAGCAGCCGTGCACTCTGAGGTGGGCTTCCAGAACCGTGTGCCGGGTGCACCCGGGTCCTCCTCCAGCCCCCAGCCCCATGCTGTCGTCGGGTGCAGAGACCGTCGGTCGTGCCTGGCCGCAGAGGGCGGGTGGCACCCCGCTGGACGTCTGGGTGTGGCGAGGCCCTCGTGCCACTCTGGTCTCTTAGAAAACTGGGTGCGGTGTCTGTGACGCACAGCTCGGCACGTCCACCTTTCCCAAGGGCGCGGTTCCGGGCGCCCACAGTTCTGTGCGTCCACAGCCCTTGTAGTCCCTGTCTCCACCCCCCGCCCCCAGGGCGCTCTCGGCACCCCGTGCTCGCTTCTCCGCGGCCTCTCGCACAGCTGCCCGCAGGTGGAAAACTGGGTTTGCTGTTGTAGTGCATCTCTGGTTTCCTTCCCGTGGATGGACGGTTGCCCTGGAAGAAGCAGATGGCAGATCACAGGGGAAATGAAGCAAGCGGTGACACGCTGGCTGGGCACTTTGTGACTGGGAATGTGATGGTAGCGCCCAGACACTCACGGTGGTGGCACCCCGGGTTCAGGAGCTCCACCTGCGGGGCGGGGGGGGGGGGCGGGCGGTGCTGGGCCGCCTCCTCCCCCGGCTCCTGAACTGGGGCAGCTCTTCGCAGGCCCCGGCCCTGGCGTGCGCCGATCAGGGAGCATTTCCTGCGTGGCAAACGCACTGCGTCACTTACTCCCGGTGGTGGGCTGGCGGAGGAGATGACCGTGTGCCGGTTTTGTGCGCTCCCGACTCGGCGCGTCATTGTGACTCTCGGCCTGCCCTCAGGGAGGTCCCCGGCCGCTCTGCGCAGCCTTGGGTGGACCTGGGGCCTCGCTGCCCGACCCCATCCCCCCACCCCCCAGCCTGCGCCCAGAGCGCCTCCTGCAGGGGCATGAGACCCTCAGCTCGAAGAGGAGGGGTTTGTCTTTCCTAGCTCCCCCCTCGGCAGCCCTTCAGGGGAAAACCTTCCCACGGTCGCCAGAGGGAGCGAGACCGGAACTGTGAGTCACTGGGATGCCGTGCTGAGCCAGGTGGTGACCCGTCCGACCTGGAACTCTGACTCGCCCAGCCCTCGGGGCTGTCTCTCTGGCCGCAGGCCATTCGTCCGCTGGGCTGCACCACCCCCGGCCGCAGTCCCCCAGGACACGTGCCCTCCGAAGCGTGAGGCCCTTCCAGGCCCACCACGCTGTCCCCTGAGTAACTGCCCGTGGGCTGCAGTGTCGGAGTGTGATGGGCCTTGAGCATAACTCCCAAATAACCGGGGCCTCCCCTGCTCTAGGCCGCCCTGGGCTCCGAGCACCTGGCTGCAGCCTGCGGAGCCTTGGGGCCTCGGCCCCCCTGCCAGCCTGGGGCATGCACCCTGCTCAGGACTTCCGCTGCGCCTTTGAGACCCCCCGGGGTGGGGGCGTGTCTCCCGCCAGGCCGGGGAGAGGGCATGTGACGGCGGAGCCGGCCCTGTAATTCACCTGGACTTGAGGAGGAAAGACATGGGACCTTAATCAAACAAAATGACCCGCCCCGGTGTCACCAGACGCCTTGGAATGGCTTGTGAGCTGATCCTTTCTCAGCTGGGGATCCACCTGAGAGAGCCGGTGCTGGCTTCCCAAGCAGGAAAGGGAGTCGGGGGAATGGGCAGTCCGGGAGTGGCCACCACGTGGAGGGAGGCGTCCCAACAGGGTGCACACCCCGCGTGGCAGGAGCGGGGGCTCCGCCCCGGGGCGCTAGGGGTGGGGAGCCCCGTCTTCCGCAGACCCGCCTGTCCGTCATTGTGCTCTGGGGGCACACCGCAGGGGACGGCCCGGCAGCAGCTGTCTGCTCCTGCGCCAGCTGGCCTCTGACCCCGCGCATGGCAGAGGGTCCAGCAGCTTCCCCGGCCTGTACCCACTGGACACCGGAAGTGCTCCCCACCCCACCAGGGCGACACCCAGAAATGTCTGCAGACATTACCTAGTTCCCCCTAGCGGGCAGGGGCGGTGGGCAGAATTGCCCCCGTTGAGAAACCGTGACCTGAAGGAGACGCGGTCCTCGCACCAGAAGGGAAGGGGTGCCGGCTCGCAGGAACAGGTGGTCCCCACGGCTTCCCTCTGTCCACTTGTCCCCAGGTTTGCAGCCCGGGCAGCGTGCTCCCAGCCTGTGGGCTCGCCGTCCTCGGCACTGCCCACAGGAGACGCGGCTTCCTGACAGCCAGGGAGCTGCGGCCCCCCACGCCCACTCCTGTCCACAGGCCACCGGGCCGCCCTCGTGTGAGCCACGCCTGTGTGCGCGTACTCTCGCTCTGCCTGAACAGGAACGCGTCCCCACGGTCCTCTCCCCAGACACGCACCTCCCGTCCAGCAGCCAGGTCTCGCTCGCGCCTCGCTGCGTGCGGACGGTGCGGCTGGTGCACACCGCCTGGCACCGGGGACTCGGCGCGTCTGTCCTTCGTCCGTGGGCGAGCACACGGTGAAAGCACAGAAGTGGCGTGCGGGGTCGGAGTCCCTCAGACGCGTAAGGGTTTCTGCGCGCCCGGGGTTGCCACGGATACCTGGAGGGCACCTTCTGCTCCCGGCGCTGCGCCGGAAGAGGACGCCCGCCCCAGCTGGGCGTGGCGAGTGTTGTACCCTGAGAGGAAGACGCTTTGGTCACGGCCGGGCAGGGACCTGTCACCGGCCGGCCTGCGGCCTTCTCGGCCGAGGCTGCTCCCAGTCTGCTAGGCGCCCTGCCTCCGGGTGGCGGGGCACAGAGGTGGGGTGCACTGTGAGCTCCATCCCCAGAGGGCAAGGCGCGGTCGGCTGTGTCCCCGAGGCAGTTGAGGGACAGGTCGTGAGTTGGGTCCCTGCAGCCACGGGTGGCACCAGCAAACTCCTGGACTTTTTTCCAGAATTTCTCCACACATCTGGTGTTTGTCGTGTTCTGGATGCCGGTGTTTAATTGCGGGCCTCTCTGACCGCGTGCTGTCGTACGGAACCTCTGTGCGCCCCACGCTCTGTGGGCACAGGCTGTGCGGCCAGACGCCGGGGCTGGACACAGGGGCTTCGAGGTCCCGTGACCTCTTCTTGCCCCCCGGCCTCACCTGTAAGGTGGGCTCCTCACAGGTGTGCGGTAAGGATCGGGTGAGTCGGTCCTCGTCCCCAGGCGGCAGCCCTCGTCACAGTGGCCTCTTCTGTCCGACGGCCCCGTCTGGAGCGGCTGCAGGTGGCCAGGCCCTCACCCTGCGGCTGTGTCCCCACTGTCCCTGGCTCAATGTCCACAGTCACCAGAGAGACGAGGACACACACAGCTTGGAAGCCTCCAGTGCCTCGGAAGTGAGCCCCGGAGCCCTGGTGACAGCGTCACTCACTGTCCCCAGGCCGACAGTGAAACTGCTCCGGGCCCCCCCCCCCCGGCCTGGATCGGCCCTTTTGCCTCTCGGGTGAGAAGAGGAGAAAAGTGCACGGAATCACCCCTCTTCGCCTGCTCGTTACGTGTCCGCCACGCCCGCAAGGACAGGCAGACGGGACCGCACGATCGGCCTCCGTGCAGATGGACTGACTGGCAGGTGCAGCGGGGCCTCGTGCCTCTGCCCCCACCGCGGCACTGCCGGCCCTTTTCCGCTCCCAGCGGTGAGGTCGTCCTGCGTTTGTTTCCGTCCTGCTGGAAACAGGAATCCAGGAAACCCCCCGCCCCCGCCCCCGCCCCCCAGTTCAGGTGATTTCCACAGTGAAAGGCCTTCGTGAGCCCCGCCCACTCGCCGGCTGAACAGCCCGGCCCTCCCCCGGGGCCCCACGAGGGCGAGTCTGGTCTCACCCTGCTGAGATTAGGCCTGAAGACAAAGGGGGCATTTTTGTCAGCTTTCCAAAAAAAAAAAAAAAATTCAAAGGGTTTTCGGGACTTTTTTTGACTGCACGCATATGAGAGCTGACTTTACTTTCCTTTACTTGTTGAACGGCTTGAAAACACCGGGCTCTTCCGTTCAATTCCGTGCCGAAGTCAGTTCATGCTGGCGCTTGCAGAACATTGAAACCTAATAAAGCGAGGACGCCGGGACAGTGTGCCGGGCGGGCTCTCGCCCCGGTGACTGCCCTGTCAGCCCCTCGGCCCGACTTCCTCTTGTCTGAGCCTTCTTCATCTTCAGCGATCGCCTCCCAGGAAAAATCACCGACCACTGGGCTCTCTGCCCGGGTTTTATTTTAAAACGCGCCGAGTGTGTGTGTTTTTCTTTTACTGCGGCCACGGTCGCCCTTCTCCGAGAGGCGGCAGCACCCGTGGGCGGGGAGTGGGGGCGGGGGAGAGCTGCTGGGGCGGTCCGCCTGGAGGGGCAGAGCGAGGTCACCTTGGCCTTGGCAGCCGGCGGAGCCGCAGGAGCCACATCAAAGGCCCGGGAGGGCCGCACGAGCTGCACACATGTGCTCCGCACACGGTGGTGGGGGCTCCTGGCAGTGCTCATCCCTTAAAGTTACAGGACGTCTCGCAGGCTGAAGGAGCGCGGCGTGCTGTGCGGCTGGGCGCCTCCTGCGACCCACGGCCGCCCTGTGCGTCGGGCACCTGGCCCCCCCGCCTCGGAAAGGCCTGAGGGTCCCGTCGGACCGCACCCACTCACGGGACGGCGGGGCGTGGTCAATCAGCGCTGCCCGTGAGCAGGGCCCACCGTCTCTGCCGTCTACGCAGCCAGCGGGGCCAAGGACAGACAGGCCTCCTCCCGTCCACAGTCGGACGGTTTCCCTGGGAGAAGGAGGCTGTGTGTTTGGGACTTCAGCGCCGCAGCTGAAGGCAGAGCAAGCAGCGGGGTTTCCTCCAGCAGCTGCTGCTCCTCTCAGACTCACGTCCTGAGCTGCAGGCGCCGGAGCCGGGCGCTCCCCAGCCTCCTGCCTCTTCAGAGTCCTCTCCCCTGGGAGCCCGCCCCCCCGCTTTCGGGCCTGAGCCTTCCCGTCAGCCAGGGGCCCGCCCGCCCAGGCCCCAGCCGCTGGGCCCGGCCTCCGGATCTCCCATCTGGGTTCCTCCTGCCCCTCCCCCGCCCCCATCCGACTGCGCTCGGTGTGTGCCTCACGCCCACGATTTATCCATTGTCCGCACGTTCGGAGCCGAGAACGCTCCGCTGCCCACAGACGTGCCCTCCGGGCCCCACGGTGCACGCCCTGCTGTGTCTGCTTCCTCGCACACGCAGCCCCCCACCCTGCCCGCCCAGCGGTCCAGCGTGCACGCGCTCTGGGGCCGTGCACGTGTGTACTTTCCAGAGCGGGTGGCAGCCGGGAGTCCGTTTCACCCCCGGACACTGGACACGTGGCGTCTGCTAGAGCCGAGGGTCGCCCTCACACCGGGAAGCCCCCGCGCCCCTTCCCTGCCACTCGCCGTCTCCGCTCTGGAAGGCAGCCGCTGTTCGGGTACCCCCGCCCCAGACTGGTCGACCCATTTTTGAGCTCCGCGCGAATGAAAACACACGATACGCCCTCCCTTGCGTGAGGCTCCCCGCATTCAGTGCGCCGTCTGAGGCCCGTCCGCGCCGGCATCGCGGAGTCGTGCGCCAGGGCTCGAGTCCACCCCCACGTTCAGCCGAGTCCTGTGCCCGGACAGATGCCCTCGGGCTCCCGGTTCGGGAGGCCGGTTCTTCCTCCTGCCTGCCGCTCTCGCTGCCTCGGGGTCAGTGCCTCGGAGGGTCGCTGGTCTGCGCTGGGTTGTGCGCGGAACTGTTCGACCTTTTCCAAAGGGGGTCAGTTCAGCACGGACGCGAGACAGTCGGGCGCCCGCAGCCTGGTCGGCGTGTGCCGCGGTCGGCCAGGCTTTCGGCCGTGCAGCGTCCCCCCCACCCCCGCTCCTGCTCGCTCTTCCCTGCGACAGTGATGACCTCGGTCTGCTCGGTGCCTGTCCCACTGCTGTGTTTGGTGGGTGTCGTCCCCTGTGGAGGTCTGCTTCGCTCTTCCGTCCATTTTGTTTTCTTTTTTTATATATTTTAATGGTGAGTTTAAGGATCCCTCTATGTATTCTGGGTAGCAGTGTTCTGGGAGGTATCTTTAAAGAGTGGAAGTTTTTAATTCCGATAAAATGCATCATTGTTGGTGGTTATTCCTCTGTGTCCTAAGAAATCATTGCTTCCTTCGAAGCCACAAAGCTGTCCTGTATTTCCTTCTGGGCACCTCACAGTTCCACCTCCACCATTAGGTCTGTGCCCGTCTCAAGTTGACTTTCCTGTACAGCATGTGGTGGGGGTCAAGGTTAGTTTCTCCCGCCATCCGGGTGTGTCCAGTTCCCCAGGTTTCCTTAGTGATGTGTCCTGCTTGCCCTCTGGGGTGACCCTGACTGTTCCTCTTTGCACTTTGACCCATCGTGACCCGGCCTGGTTCTCAACACCCAGCAAGCGCTCACGACGTGTTAACTGAGTGACATTAAGGACTTGGAGGGTAATCGCGGACTCGGGCGATCTTCTCAGGCCTCTCGAGGTGTTGGAATTAGACTTCCAGGCTCCATCCCCCGCATTAAGTGCCGGGGTCAGAGCCCTGTTCAGCCCTGAGTTAGCGCTGCCCGCCAAGAACGGGGGTTGGGGCGGCAAGGCTGATTGATTGGGTCCCTGTCTCCGGAGTGACAAATGGCGGTAAGTCCAGCTTTTACTAAACGTTGGTACGTGGCGGACATGGTGCCTCCTTGCCTCCCACTGCGCCTCCGTGCTCTGCCCCGGAGCGGCCTCGTGCGTCAGACGGGGACGGCTGAGGGCGGGAGGCTCCGAGTGACTTCCACGGGGCTCGGAGTCGCTGAGTTGTGAAGCGAGGAGTTCTCCGGGAGAGGAAAGTTGGAGGGAAGCCAGCCACTTGACTCTGTAAGATTTCTGCCAAAAAATTAACACTCGATTGCTCTTAAAGCGCGTAAAACTGAATAATAAGACTCGGTGAGTCGTTAAACACGCTAAGTTCTGAGTCAGCCCAGTCCAGGATAACCTGAAAACTCAGTCTTCCCACGTCACTGCGCGTGCGCGGTGATACCCGCAAGGCGGAAGCCCTCGGGAAGCAGGTTTGGGCCCGAACCTCTCTGCCACGACCTGGCTGGAGAGGCGCCGAGACCGCAGCCTCCTGCAGCCCGCATGGGGCCGTGACCGCGCGCGATGGCCTCGAGGCCGGTCGGGTCAGAGGGGCACCCCCCCAACTCTGACTGCCCACGCCGGACGTGCCCCGGGAGTGTGTGCAGCGGGAGCCTACCCCCTCCCTCCCCGTCCCTCCCCCATCCCTCCTTGCCGCCGGGCCGAGGCGCCGGCTGACCTTGTCTTTGTCGGCAGGGATGCTGCGGAGGCGCCCCTCCGTGGACGACCTGGTGAGCGCCCTCGTGTCGGACTTGGACCCGGACTTCGAGACTTTCCTCCTGGACTCCTCCGAGTGACTGACGTGCCTGCCCCTCCCAGACCCCAGTCGCGTGGACGCTGACCTTGCCGTGAATGCTGCCGCTGCCAGCGCTCACTTCCGACCCCGGCGGTCTTCGCCTCGGTGCCGACCTCCGGAGAACCTGAGATGGGCGGGACGTGAATAAATAGTGTGTATGAAATAACCCCGCTGTCAGTCCGTTGGGCAGATCTCTGGACGCGCGGAAATCCACTCCAGAAGCCAGTGAGAACTCACACGTGGGGTTCTTGGGCGTCCGGTCCGGGCGCTCCCCGGTCCCTCCGCGTGCAGCACCGCTGTCCGAGCTCGGAAAATGCGATGGGGGGCGGGGGCGGGGCTGTTACAAGGACCAAGAAACCCAGTGTGGTCCCCAGAGTCCTTGTCACCGACGCCCCTGGCTGTTCCCTGGGTGTTTCCGCACACTCCGCGGACTCAGAGCCGACAGGGCCAAATCGCGTGCTTCTCCTGCTCGGTTGCGAACGCAGGAAGGAAGTGCCGGCCGGTCTGCCAGCGTGCGCGGAGGCACGGCCTCCGCTCGGCAGGAAGCCGGGGCGCACGCCCTGCCCTGCCGGTGCTGCTCCAGACCCACCTGCCGCCCGAGGCTGCACACCGCGCCCCTGTGTGCTCGCCGCAGGGTAATTTCACGGGGTTTTCCCACCATCAAAGTCAAGAGTTTAATTACAGACTTTGAAGTGGCATCTGCTAGAAGCTCCCTCCCGCTTCTCGCTGGATAACCAGTGACGATGCAAAAAGGCAAGGTCAAAAATCCCCCGAACTAGGACGCACGTGCACCCTGTTCACAGACTCTGGGGGAATTTGTACACGCTCAGGGAAAGAAGCAGAGCCCACTCGGCCCCTCCGGCGGGAAGGGGGTAACTCAGGGTGTTCACTGTGTCTGCTCCCCCAAGGGGAGACCACAGACGGGGCGGCTTAAACAAGAGACATTTCTTCCGCACTGTTGTTTCGGAGGCTGGTGGTGCATGATGAGGGGCCTGCAGGGTCGGGTCAGGGGTCAAGTCCGGGGTCAGGTCAGATGCAGCCCCTGGCCCTGCAGCCCTGCTGCCCCCCCCCCCCCCCGTGTGCTCCCTCCCACCCAGGGACCTCCACTCTCCTGACTTCAGGGCCCGCAAAGGCCCTGCCCCCACACCCACCCGGCACGTTGTAACTGGTGGTGCGGGACCCCGGCGTGAGCAGGCCCGTGACCGGGTGCTTCCAGACTGGCAGGACGGGCTCCCGGGAGGAGACACGTGGCACCGCTGTCCCTGACCCTGCCGCCGGAGCCGTGTGGTGGAGACCACGGGCCCGAGCACGGGCTCCAGCGATCAGGGAGCCGACCTCGGCGTTCCCGAGGTGCACAGCTGCTCCTGACCTCTGGTGTGCGACTCGGGACCCAACAAGGCGACGGTGACCGACCCCTGGCCACCCCTCCCCACACACAGCCGACACCGGGCAGAGGGGTCCAGAGGGCGGCTTTCAGCGCACTTGGCCTTCCAGACGCGCAGGCCCGTGTCTCCCCCGTGGTGCCTCATCCACAAACAACTCGGGCAGGGGCTCACTTGTCCCGCATTTCCACGTGAAAGGGCCCGACCTCCTCCCTGAACCCACGTTTCCCAAACACACGGAGCTTTTTTGCTGCCATTTCCTGTAAAAGTGGCACCTTCTCAGCCAGCGAATTCCCAAACCGGGCACCTTCCTGACTGTCTCCCTCCCTGCGCCCATCCCCCTCCCTCCCCTCCCCTCCCCTCTCTGCCCAGGCAGCCCCACCTCCTGCCACCTGCCCAGGCACCTGCCCAGGCGCCGCCCTCCCAGGCCCTCTGAGTGACTGTCAGAGGGCCCTCCTAAAGCACACTGCTCACCACGTCACGCCACTGCCCCCGACCCGGCACTGAGTCCCTGTCGCACATTTGGTGAAAGGCCCAACTGTCCGGCCTGACCACGGCCCCCAGCAGGCCTCCACACCTGGTGCCCCCGCCCCCGGGCATGCCTGTCCCCTGCAGTGGCTTCTGCCCCGGGGGGGGGGGGCTCCCCTCTCTCCTTTCCCGCATGGCCGATCGGGGCTCGGTAAGGCCAATGTCATTTGCCCGAGACCAAGAGGAGGTTTCCTTCCTTTGATCTTGACCTGTAGCCTATAATTAGACCTTTTTAAAAGCTCCAGGACTTTCTGCTTTATAATGTATTTATTTGTGAACGTGTTTACACCCTTTAATTCCCTAAGGTGAAAGGCCACATCTTGCTTGTTTTAGGGTGGGTCCCTTTCATCGCGCCTTGCTCCCTGTGGAAGCCCAGAATTTAGTTACTAGACAGTGCACATTTCATGGAGTGCTCGTGCAGTCTGCGCATCACCGTGCTCGTCCTTCTCGGCCCCGAGAGGGACGAGCCGGAGGGACGGAGCGGAGGAAACGGGCGTGGCAGTGAGGCCCGAGCCGCCCTGGGTCCCAGCACCACGCAGGGCCTGACTGGGAAGGGCTGGTGAACTGAACAGATGGGAGGCGGAGCCAAGGGAGGGAGGAGGGGATTGGGGGGGGGGGGCAGTGTCCAGCGCTGCCCGGGGTTGGGGGACGCTGGACCATGCTCCCGCTGAACCTGGGAACTCGGAATGGCGAGGGGAGAGAGAAGCCAGACGGAAGAAGTTCGGGAAATGGAAGAAGTGAGTACGGATGGTTCTCCCCAGATCCCAGACCAGACCGTGGGAAGAAGGGGCGGCAGGGGGTGCGCATCCGACCTCACGGCCGCCCGCCGCTGAGAAGCACAGAGCCGGAACCAGTGCACGCGGGACCGCAGCCATGGAGGCCGGCTCAGAGGTGTGCAGGACGGCGCAAGCCCACTCCGCAGCCGTCACAGAGCCCCACAGTCACGCGCCCGGAGCGCTGCGTTCATGCCCGCGCACCGCGTCTCAAGATCGACATGAAGACGGTTCATTTCACGTGGCGACTGCGCTGGGCCACCGCGCCCAGGGGCGTGGTCGAACCCCGTGCTGGCTGTTCCGGTACAAGTGGTTTGGGATGAAATCAGCGTGCACCTCCGTCAATGCGGCGGGGAGCGGGTCATCCTCCGGGACGTGGGCAGCGCCTGACCGATCCGCCGACTTCCAGAACGGAATGGAGGCTGCGCCCTAGAGCTCGCGGGGTGGGGGCAGGGGGGCCTGCCACCGCCGCCGCGGCTCCACGAAGCCTGGACTCACCGGCTTCCGTCATCGCAGGAGCTGGTTCCTGCAGATCTATCAAAATCGACCCCCCACCCCCTGCTCTCCTCCACCCACATACGCCTGTTTGTTCGGTTTCTCTAGAGAGCCCCATTGAAACGGACCTGAACGGGCCTCCTCCCAGGAGAAAGCTTAGACGGGGAAGGGCCGGGCCGGGCCTGCAGGACGGGAGGCGCCACAGCACCCCGTCCCGGTTCCGACGCCGCCCGTGGGAGGAGGATCCCACTTCCCGTGGCCCCCGCGGGCAGGCCTTGCACGACCTAGAGGCCGCCCAGCTTGGAGTCTGTGTAGAAGACTATAAACGTTTAAAAACGTTTTACGACTGTTTTTAAAAAGTTCATGGAATGTACCAGAAACCATGAAATTGTACACCTAAATGGGCGAGTTCTGTGGTGTGGGAGTTGTATCTCAATAAAGCTGTTTGTAAAAATAGGTCTGTGTGTCCACCCCTGAGTGGGCGTGGAGTCCGTGAGCGGGGTCTGGGGTCAGGCGCCCGGCCAGCCGCGTCCCCGTCGAGGCGTCCCTGCGGTTCACACGCCCTCGCTGAGCGACCTTCGGCCCCAGCAGTGTTCTCCCCGACCCCGGCGGGGCCGTCTGCTCCCTCCCCTAGCTCGTGGGGCGGGGGGCGGGGGGGGGGCAGGCTTCAAAGGAGGATGTGTCACCGGCAGTGCAACTGTTCCTGTCTCCTGAGCGCTGAAACATTTCCATTGTGCATGAAATTACAGCCTCCGAAGGGCAGCCAGCGTGTAGTAAAGGCCGTGCTTCTCACTCCCCCCGCCCCCCCGACCCCCCTTCCCTTCCACGGCTGCACCGCCCAGGTGGTGCAGTGTGACCGCCTCAGACGTGGTTTGAATCGTCAGGTAGAGAAAGTCAAAACGAAGATTGATTTTCTCTCGTATGCAAAATAACCCTGTCGGTGTGTCCTCCTCCTGCCTGAGTTTTAATGACACGAACCTCACGTGTGTTCACGCCCTTGGTGGCACCTCAGAGAATGCGGATTGGAACTAGCTCAAGTACAATGGTGAATGTCTTGCAAGGACACCACTAGAGCACCTCATGGCCACACGGGAATGTCCAGAGTGGTGAAGATACTCTTGGCTGCAAATAAGATAAATCTGAAATCAAACCGTGTCAAACTGAAAGGAAGAGACTGTCGGGTCCCAGGGTCCCGGGTGACCACTGAGCAGCAGGGAGGGGCTTTGACCGAGACCCACGGGACACCCACACTTACATGCAGGATCCTGTGCGTGTGTGCGTTTCCCTGGGACGAGAGTCCAGAGTCGGCTTCTGCTTCCCAGAGGGAGCTGGCAGCCCACCTGCGTCCTCCAAACAGAGCCGAAAGCCCCAGCAGCCGCTGTCACCTCAGGGGCCTGAGTCCGTCCTGAGTGGCTACAGCCGGAAAGAGTGGGGGCCCGTCTGGGACCGTCGCCGGGAGCTTCTCAGGGCCAGTGTCTCTCAGACAGAGCCTCGTGATTGTCACGGGTCCACCAAGGACCTCGGGTGACACTGTGGGAGAGGGTGACAGCCACAGGGAACAGAATTTACACCCCGGACTCCCGCCCAGGAGGTCCCTGAAGGGGCGTTGCCGCCACACTGGGAAAAGGAGGGCGGGGAACTGGATGGAGCCCCTCCTCCAGGTGCGTGGGTCGCAGGTCAGTGTGTTCGGCGAGACTTCAGAGAGCCTGTTTCACAAGGAGCTATGCTAACTCGCTCTTCCAAAGTCTGGGGCAGGAGAGCTCCCGATGGCCCAAGGGTGCAGAAGCTTCTGTCTGCTGCCCTGGGGGGCAGGGGCAGGGAGGAAAGAGCTCTCTGGGGTGTACTCCAGGCTCCGTAGAGCTGAGCCCCGGCCTTTCCAGGAGCCAGGCCTCTAGAAGCCTGCAGCGACCCTAAAGTTCCGGGGGGCCCTGTCCATGCCAGCCAGCCAGCCAGCCCAGGGCGCCGGGCGGGCCACAAGGGGCAGGGAGGGGAGCACAGGGAAGGGGCACGGACCCTCGGAGCAGGGGGCACCTTCCCCTCCCCTGGCAATGGCGAGGGGCTCCCCGAGGACGTCACGACCTAGGGGTGGGCCAGGGGACGGGAGATTCAGTGAGGAGTGGGGACTGAGTTGGCTTCTGAAAGCTGAAGGCGGCCGGTGAGGCAGGGGCGGTCTAAGACCAGCGCGGCGTCTGGGGCTGCGGAGGAGCACAGACCGGGCGGGACCTCTGGCCGCGGGGCTGACAGGCTCACAGCCAGTCCCACGGCAGGACCTGGACGATGGGGAGGGCGGGTGACAGAGACCCATGGGGGACAGGTGGGGGGGGGGGCGGCGAGGCAAAACCCCAGAGACCAGTGGCGTCATGAAGCCCTGCACACCTGCAGATCGGACCCCAAGCTTCCCAACAAGTGCCGAAGGCTGCCCAGCTCCGAGTGCGGTGGGACCGCTGCAGGCTGAGACGTCCTTGCAGACAGAGCATCACTTCCGTACCACGCTGAACCCTGTGACCGTGTGGTTTTCCCTCCTTCGCGTGTAATTTTGTTACCCATGGCCATTTTATCACTTTTTAGTTTAGTTTCTAAGTAACTCTTCCAAAGGGAAAAATGAACCCTGCTGGTTTGTCAAGGAGAAAGGAGTGGGTTTTTGAAATTAAAGGTCTGAGAAGGGCATGGCCCCGGGCCGTGTGCAGCCAAGCCTGACCGGGGTCCCTGGAATCTTCTGGGGGGAGGAGAAGGGCGGGGGGAGGGAGGCCTGGCCCCGCAGTCTCCTCCTGCCTCCTTCGGACACCGTGCCCACCCGGCCATGCTGTGAAGCCTCGTGGACTGTCTTTGGACAGCTCGTGGAGATGTTTGCAGTCTCGCGGTCAGCTCCCCGAAGAGTGCAGAGCTGCTCCTGGCGCCGACGGGCACCCCGATGCACGGAGACAGAGACCTCGGGAGGGGCCAACCACGAGTGGAGTGGTCAGGTGTGCTCTGGGCTCAGGCCACGGGTTTCAAACGTGGCTCTCGTCCAGGATGATGGTAACCCACCCCCCCACACACACACAAAGGGCTCTGAATCACAACCCGGAGGGTGTGAGTGGGTCTCCAGGAGTCCGGAGGGGGTGGAATGATTATGGAATCATCGTGGGCGTTAGAGAGAAAGGTCTGTGCGTCGGACGGTAACGACCAGGGTGTTTCGGACCCTGTGAGCGTCTGTGAGAACTGGTGGTGGAGAGCATGCGTGCGCAGGAGTGACACACGCACATCGTCCCGTCCACGGGCTGCTGCAGCCCTGACTCGGTCTGTGTGTGTGTGTGTGTGTGCACAGGCACGCGCACACACACTTTCCTGCTGTCTCAGAGGCAGGTGTGTAAAATCACGCGGCTAATCAACACCAGAGCTGGGGGTTTGGACCCGGTCACTCCGGCTTCCGAATCCACATACTTAACCTCCAAGGGGGCTGCCCTCCTGCCTGCCAAGTGGGGAGCCGGGGTCCCCGCAGACCAGCCCGGTCACCAGCCACGCACACCTCGTCCCAAATCCGTGTTCGCCGGCATCACCCAGCAGGGCCACAGCGGGAGTGATTGCACCTGGGACCCAGCACCCACCGGCATCAGGGCTCCGTGCTGAGGAGCTGGCTGCGGACCCCCCCGTCCGGGCACAGCGGCCCCTCTGGGCATCAGCACTCTGTTCACCCTGGGCTCCCCCTCCCCGGACAGATGCCGCGGCCGGCCAGACCCCCCGGGACCCCAAGGACTCCGGCTTCCCCCCAACACCTGCCTTCCGCACGTCCCCACGGGCCTAACGTCTGCCCGGGCTTTGTGGCCAGAAGTTCACGGCACTGTGCAGGTCTTTGGACGACAGACCCGTGGCAACGGCTCGGACTTCTGGGACTAGAAGACCCGGTTTCAGTGCAGGCTCGGCTCCCGGAGGTCGGCAGCCTCGGGGATGCGCATCCCAGGCCCACTTCCTTCATCCACAAAACAGGGTGCAACCATTCCCGGCCACTCCGAGGCCGGGGTGGGGACCCGACGTGAGGGAAGAAGCGGGCTGTCAGCTCGCCGACCCCTCGCGTGCGTCCCTGGGTGGTCCCTTCGGGGCACTCCTCGCCCCGAATGCCGCGTAGCCTGCCGGTGTGCTTCACGGCGGAGAACGCCTCCCGCGCTTCCGCTCGGCGGCAAAGCGCCGATTTATCTCCCGCCGCCTCCCTGGCACGCGGAGCACCCTGGGGCATCGTGGGCCTCGGCAGCGTTCCCCGCACGGAGCTGGGCACACGGTGACCGCGGTCGCTTGGGCTAGGGATGGGCGGGGCCCATGTGGCCTGAGCTGCCCCTCCCAGCCCCGGACGCCTGTTCCTCCAGGCCGGCAGGGCCCTGGGGGTGCTGAGCCGGAGCGGCCTCGCCCAGTGTTCCCGGCGGACGTGTGACCTGCAGACCCGCAGCTCCAAGGCGCCGGGCCCTGCCGCTCTCTTTCAAGTGGCCTCTGGCGCGGCCCTGCGCTGGCCACGGGCTGGCTGGCAGCAGGAACGTGTGGGCAGAGCGACCGCTGCTGTGGAGACTGGGTGTCGGATTTCCCGAGCTTGGAGCATTGTTTAAAAACCCTTTCCCTCCTTCTCAGCGGCCGCTGTGCGGACAGAAGGGAGGAGACCCCTCTCTGGGGTCGTCGGACCTTGCAGGTGTGCGGACACCCGGCTCCTTGCCTGGCGAGAGCCCTCCCAAGAAGGCTCCCTTGGGAGCCCCCTGCGGTCACTTCTCCCACCTCCGCACTCCGGGAGGCCCCGGGGACTTCCCAGCATGCCTGGGTGAACGATCGAGGCCTGTGTGGCGTGGGGGTGGGGAGAGGCCCGAGGGAGGTCACAGTCTCCTGCTGGAGGTCGAGCAGGCCTTTATTTATTCACCTGGGGCCTGCTGCTCACTCATTCTCCACCTGGACACCAAGCAGGGTCGCCGTCCTGGGCTCAGACAGTGTGGTCACCTTAACCATCGGCACTCCCAGTGCTGAGGGCGTGTGCCGTGTGGCTCCCGTACGATGGACGGCCGAGCGGGTGACACGGCCATCAGGAGACGGACTGAGCTGCCTGGCCGGAGCCAGGAGCCCTGGTGTGCAGAGACAGACTCCGTGGGGGTGTGGGGCTGGACCAGCGGGGTGAGGGAGCCCAGCTCCCCGGAACCCGCCGCGTCCCCCTGCGCCTGGGCCCACCGTAGGTGCCTGGGCAATGGGGGAGGGACCCCATCCTGTGCTGCAGGGACCAGTGGTGAGGGGGACCCAGGTGTGCTGTGGCCCAGGTGGCTGTGACAGCATGAAGAGGCCGTGGTGGCCACGGCCGCTGCAGTACCATGCTCTCCACCAGCCCGGGCAGCGGCCCAAGGAGGAGGCCTCCATCCTAAACTCGGCGGCTGAGTACCGGGCGGCAGCAGGGCATCTGGGGCTCCGAGCCCCGTGGAAAGCAGGCTGGAGCCCACACCCGAGGCCGGGCCGGCCCCCCACTTCCTGAGCCTTCCCCCAGATCGTAGCTGGCTGTTCCCGCTGAGGAGACGAGGGCCTCCGGTGCTGGAGAGCGGAGGGCCGAGAGCCCGCCAGGGCAGCGCAGCAGAGGGGGGTGAGGGACCCCGAACGGACTGCCGTGCTCTCCCGGACCCGGGGCCGGCGGGGGCCTGCTCCCACCCGCTCTCTGGCTCCTTCCTGCAGGAGTCGGGGCGGGGCTGTGGCCCGGTGCAGAGGCCCAGAGCACCCAGGGGCTCGGCCAACCGGCCCTGACCCCTCACGTAGCTGTAGGAAGACGTGTGTGTATGTGAGAAGCATGGGTGAGTGTGTTAGAAGTTCAATGAAAAATCATTATCTTGCCCTGGCTGGCGTAGCTCAGTGGATTGAGCGCGGGCTGCGAACCAAAGCATCACAGGTTCGATTCCCAGTCAGGGCACATGCCTGGGTTGCAGGCCATGACCCCCAGCAACTGCACATTGATGTTTCTCTCTCTCTCTTTCTCCCCCCTTCCCTCTCTAAAAATAAATAAATAAATCTTTAAAAAAAAAAAAAGAAAGAAAAATCATTGTCTTCTCCCTTGCCTGAGAGACATATCGAGATTCCGCCCAGGCGTCCGGCTCAGGTCCCAGCCCAAGCCCCCTCCCCGCCCTCTTTCCCGGCCGCAAGCCGGGCCGGACACTGGAGCCTTTCATCCGGTGGAGGACTTCACAGGCATGGAAATGCGAACTATTTTTGTTTTGGTTACTAATTTTACCATTTTCAGGAACCTCTTTTTTTTTTTGTAGAACTCATTTTTCTCCTTACACTGCCCTAGCATTATCTATTTTTTGAGCCAAATAATTAAACTCTGACATTTGTTTTCTGTTTGTTCTTTTGGCCACAAGTAAATATGTGTTTGAGCAACAGCTCTCGAATTATGCAATATAAAAATACCAGAGCGTTTTAATTTTAGTTTTGTAGGCCGTGTAATTGGAAAGCGATTGCAAATGCCATTTCAAAGGTCGTATATTTTTAAATCTATAAAATAAGAAGTAGAAAGCTCCATCTCCTCCGACCACCCCCCCCCCCCAAGTCCCCGGGCCTGAGCCTGTGGGCAGCGCCGGTCCTGCGGCCCCTCCCCGCCAGCCCCGCCAGCCGGCCTGCTGCCTGCCCGCTGCCTCCTTGCCCGCCACCCCTGGGTTCCGAGCATGAGACGCGGAAGACCTTCGCTCGTCTTCAACGAGCACCTTCTTCGAGTCACGCTGAGTTCCAAGGGCTTTGCACACGTTGACAGTCCTCAGAGCAACCCTGGGAGGTGGATCCTTTTTCATTCAATCCTCATCAGAGGATACATGTATCAATTTGAGAGAGGGAGGAAGGAGAGGGGAGAGCGAGGCGTCAGTGTAAGGGAAACATCGATCTGTTGCCTCTCATACGCACCCCAACCTGGGATCGAACCGGCAACCTCTCGGTGAACCGGAGGGGGCTCCAGCTGAGCTGCTGCCGGCCAGGGCGGAGCTCGCTTTTCACCCTCCTTTTGTGGCAGGGGAAACTGAGGCGCACAGAGAAGGGAAGTCGCTTGCCCAAGGTCACACAGCTCCAGATCCGGACCACGTGGCTCCGGTATCCACGAGTTTCGTCACCACGGGCCACTTCACACCTTCCCAGAGCATCCCTTGGGCCCCCTGCTCCCCCCCACCCAGCCAGACCCCGCAGGTCACTCCCCCTGTGGCATCGTCCCTGCCGGCTCCAGGGGCCCCGGGCGGGCACCCTGGCTGAGGTCTCCTTTCCCACCTCGCTTCCTGCGGACCCCCTTACTTCCATTTCCAGGGGCCCCGTCGTCCCACTGCCCACTGAGGGTCAGGCTCCTCAGCTCTGCTCTGGGAGTGTGGAGCGCTGGGATGGGCCTGCGGGCTCCATCCCTGTTTGCACACGGCTGAGGGGCTCACGTGTCTGAACCGAGCCAAGGAGGCCCGCTTGGGCCTGAGCGCGGGAACAGGCCCCAGGGATGCTCGCTGCCTCCTCCAGCCTGCCGCCGGATGCCCTTGGGGGCTGCTGAGGGCCGCGGGCTCCCTGCCCAAGCCCTCCAGGCCCGCAGGCCGCTGGCCACGGGCCTGGAACCCACGGTCCCCGGAGGGCCCCCCCACTAGGCTCCCCGCTGCCCGAGGGCCTCGCCCCCATCTCTGCCACTGTTGCCGCCTCTGCCCTCCCCTGCTTCCCGCCCCCCTGCTGGCTCTTTGTGAAAACATGGTGGGAAGCACAGCTCACGAGGGAGAGATCCGGTGAGGAGCAACCTCGACCGGGCTGCCACTCACAACCGGCAGTGCCTTGGTGATCAGAGGCGGGAACTGGCAGCCCGGGCCTCGGGAGCTTCAGCCTTTGATGGGGCGACCGTGGTGGTCGTCTGGAAAGGCAGAAGACACCCCAGGCCCCGTCCCGCTGAGCACGCCCAGGCCCTGAGGGGTCCCCTGCCCCGGCTGCAGGCTGCAGGGCGGACCAGCCCTCACCTCGGCTGCCGTGCTACCTGGCCTCTCCGGGCCCCCAAGAGCCATTCCAGCCAGGGGCCCCTGGGGCCGTCCCCTGTGGCCACACCGTGTGAGCTGACTTATGGTCCGCTGCTGCCTCCCTCGGGGGCCTCTCCTTCGCCCTGGGGTGGGGCCTTCTCCCTCCCAGCCGCCACTCTCTCACAAGCTCTGCTGGCTTTCTCCAAAACCAGTGCCCCCACCCGTCCCCCGGCCTGTGCCTTCCCTCCCAGCCCCTCCCTCCCGTCTGAGCCCCCCGCCGTCCCAGGGTCCGGGACTCGGTGTCAGGGTGCACAGGGGGAAATCGCTCTGGTCTTCGTCCGTGACTCGATCCCTCAACTATGCGCTCCAGCATGGCCTGCGTGCCCTGCGGTCGCCTGGGCCCTCTCGAGTTTCAGGCTCACATGTAATTTGCTGGCGTTTTTTTTCACTCCCCTGAGGTCGTGTTCCGTGTTGGTATTTTCCGAAGGCTTTATATCCATGCCGTTAATAACCGTGTTTGGGGTCCTCGTCGTGCTTGCGTTTTTTCCGCCCTGGGCCTCCTTTCGGTCACCGCCCTCCGTGATGGCCTCTGTTGACTTCTGTCCTCCTTCCCGCCTGCAGCCGGGGCCTACTCGGCTGCAGTGAACGGGCAGCCCCCCGCCCCAGAGTCGTAGAGAATGACCTTCCCTGTGGGCCTGTCTCCTGGCCAGCCAGCACCCCTCACAGCAGCTGCTGGGAAGACTCAGAGACAGGACCTCTGACGAAAACATAAGAAAACTGGGCCTTGGCTAGTGTAGCTCATGTGGCTCAGTGGCTCAGTGGATTGAGCACAGGCTGCAAACCAAAGGGTCGCTGGTTCGATTCTGAGTCAGGGCACATGCCTGGGTTGCAGGCCAGGTCCCCAGTAGGGGGCATGTGAGAGGTAACCACACATTGATATTTCTCTTTCTCTTTCTCCCTCCCTCCCTTCCCCTCTCTCTAAAAATAAATAAATAAAATCTTTTATTTTTAAAGGAAAGAAAACGTAAGAGAACTGGGGCTGCTCTCTGGGAAATGGGCGCAGGGAGCGGCTGAGTTCCTTTTGTGGGTGAGGGATTATTACACCAAGGACAGAGATGAGTTTCGTTTGCCGTTTCTTTTACAGGATGAAAACGGGTCCGCGCTGGAAGCAGGAATGTATTTAGGTTTAAGATCAAACCCCTCTGTGGTTAATCCTAAGGCACGGCATGGGGGTGCAGAGAGATTTGCTGGGGTGGGAGAGGGAGGGACAGTGGGCTCCTGATCTTTAAAAATAACACGCGGGCCGTTCTGTGGCTCCGGAGGGCTCCCGTCCAGCCCTTGTAAAACGAGATCCTGAACGCGGTTTAGACTCTATCAGCACCCTCTGGCTCCGGTCCCAGCCCTCTTGGCGCACTCTCAGTAATCTTCTTCTTTCCTTCTGGCCTGCCTTAACCACTTATCTCAGTATCTTCAGAGCTGTATCGGGTTTGGGGCATGCCATAAATTGCAAAAGAGTGGGCTTACAACAGGCATTTAAAAAAATATTTTGTATTGACTTCAGAGAGAGAGAGAAAGGGGAAGAGAGAGAGAAGCATCGGGCTGTTGCCCCACCCACTCTGGCACCCCCCCCCCACCGCCGGCTTCTTTCTCGCCTGTGCCCCGGCTGGGGATCGAACCCACGGCCCTGGCTCACCGGGACGACGCTCCAAACCTACTGAGCCACCGGGCCAGGGCCCCACAGACGTTCCTGACCCTGGAACTTACCTGATCTCCACAGACCGGACCTCAGACTTTGAGAGAGGTTTACACGTGCCCAACATGGATGCTCAGCTCCCGCCTGTGATGGACAGCAGCAGAGACCAGCGCCTTGGGACTCGGCCGCCCTGGGGGCGGGTCCCGCTGTGGGACGCCTCTGACCGGAGTCCCGTCCCTGCCGACTGCCCTCACGGCCCGAAGCTGCCAGCTCCCCGCGGTGGGCAGCGGCAGACGGGCGCTGCAAACAGATCAAGCGGGCAGTGACTGTGTCGGTGGTTTGTGGGGGTGACGACGTGATGAGCAAAACGATCGTGTGCCAATGCTTTCCCTCCCGGCCTCACTTTCCCCTGTTGATCTGCCTCTGTTCTGGGCATCATACACGGGGTCCTTCCGGCCCTCGGGTCCACCCCGCAGATCTAAGTCGGCCTGACAGCGTTCCTCCCCGCACCCCCACCCCCACCCCGGCCGAGGCTCACAGAATTGGGTGAGTTTTCTCGGGATGAGGTGGAGTGTTCAAAATCCCGTACTGTCCCTCCTGTGCTACTTTTTCAGCCTTTTTATGTTCGAGAAAGAGGCAAACTGGGGTAACCCTGGGGCACAGAAAGGTCCCGTGGAGCAGCGGAGGTTCTGGGCGTGCCCTTGAACCCCCCCTGGTCTTTGGTGGCTCCCTCAGCTCCCACACCTTCCTTCCACCGCTGCTGCCCGCCCCCCCCCCCCCCCCCCGCTGGTCATCAGGCCCCTGTGGTCCCAAAGCACAGGGAGCAGAGGACGAACCCAGGCTCCTCTCAGAACTGAGGTTATTGGACGCCCACCGTCGGAGAAAGCGGCCTTGCCAACGAGCCTTTCTCAGGCTAACCCGGACCTCAGACCTCAGGGCTTTGCTCTTCGTCTCTGGAGGGTCCGCTCAGCAGGCCACTTCCTGGGGCCAAGTCCCAGCCCTGGGGCCCCAGGAAAACCCAAGGGGCAAGACTCGGAGGTCTTTGGAGCGTCTGTCCCCGAGAGCCAGGGCAGGAGTAAGGGGGCGCCTTGAAGGAGAGGAACGGGACTCGGGGCCCCACCGGCCTTGTTTTGGGCGCCAGGCACCCGCCTGAGCGAGGGCTGCTCTGCCCAGTCCCCGCCTGCAAGTGGGGGGTAGGGCATTTGGAGAGAGACTCTCCAAAGCACCGGGGTCCCCCGAGGCGCAGGGCCGGGGCCAGGCGCCGGCTGTCCCAGGTCTGAAGGTGGCATCACAGGCAGCACTGGGTCTCGGAACACGGTCAGCGGTCTCTGAATGTCGTCTTCCTCTCGGGACCCTTGGCCTGAGCCACAGTGTGCCAGAGGCCCCGCGAGGGCGGGCGGAGCCTCATCCGTTGATTCGACGTGAGCAGGTGGTACAGCCGAGTCCTGCACACGATGTATCTCAGCCCTCGGGTCCAGCCCGGTCCTCGTCCCACCTTGAGGTCAGGACGGGGCCCCAGGGACCCCAGTGGCAGAGGACAATCTCAGGTTCCCCGTTTTCCAACTGGGACGGAGGGGCCGCCTGTCCCCCAGGCCAGGTGGCCGTGTCCTCTCCATTTCTGGGCTACCTCCACTCGGAAGGACTGGAGGCGTGAGAGGTTCACACTGTGTCAGCCACCAGTGTAAAGGTGCGCACGTTCCCTCCGCGGCCAGTTCAAAGCCCGGGGCAGAGCCCACTAGACACTTGTCCATGGCACTCGGGCGCTCCCTGAGCCGCAGCCGCCCCTGTCCTCAGGGCTCTCAGAGCAAGCCCGGCCTCCCCAGTGCTGTGCGGGCTTTTCCCGCCCCGCCCCGCCCCGCCCCCACAGTGGGGGGTGGCCAATGCCACCCTCAGGGCCCCCCTGAGCGTCAGCACCCGGAGCTGTGCTTCCTGACCTCCCCACCGAGGACAGTCCTGGACCCTAGGTCCAGGGAGACCTTGGCATGTGTCCTCACAGTCGAGACCTGTTGTAAAAACACCTGTACAGGCGTGTTCTGCCCTCCCTGGGCCGGTCTGCCTCGCCCGGGCCTTGCTTTCGCTGCTGAGGGCACGCCCCGCCCGACCCCGCACACAGAGGGTCACCCGTGGACAGTGAAGGACAGCCTCTTACGCGTCTCCTGCAGGGACTCCCTCTTGTACTGGGAACATCACGGGAGACCGTTCCCACCTGAGGCACGAGCGGTGCGGCAGCACCCCCTTGGGGGTTCCCGAGGCTCCGCCAGCTGCGTCCTGTGGGTGGATCCCCCCCCCCCCCGTTTACTGTAAACAGTCGGGCGAGGCGAGCAAACCCCCGCGCAGCGGCCCTCGGGCCCGCTCCAACCCCCCACAGCACAGGTCGGGCGCAGCTCTGTCTGTCTTCAGCGGGGGCCCCTAATTCCGTCGGAAGTGGAGACAGAGACAAGGGAGGCTCTGTCTCTGCACGACGCGCTCACTGCACCTGCCTCGGCCGGCCACCCGCGGGGCCAGAGAGAGGGGTGCTGCCGGTCAGCTGGGAGCCCGGGTCCTGTGCGGGGGCTGAGTGAGGGCAGCCGCAAGGCCCGCTGATTCCGAGGCCGCGGGCGGCTCAGGACGGGACTGACCCCGGCCGGCCCGGTCTCCGCCGCAGAAACCCAGGGGCCTTTGGGGGCTGCACCCCAACGTTGGCAGCATCACCGCGAACTGTTGGCTTGACCCGGTGCGACTGTATCTCGGAACCACACACCGGGTCTCACGGAAACTTCTTACTGCGTGTCGCAGACGGCCCAGCGATCCGTGTAAGCTGCGTCTGCACACTTGTGTATATGCCAGATTCTGTGCCTTCTCCAGTTGCCACGGGACAGATTCAGGACGGTGAGTGGCCAAGAGCAAAGAGATCTCAAAAACAGTGGCGATAATGAGAATAGGCCATTTGTGTGGCCGCTACAGAGCACTTCCGACCGCCGGCAAGAACTCACAAACCTGGGGTTCACTTTCCTCAGAGCTGCCAGCCTCCAGGAGCCTGGCCCGTGCGTCTGCACAGGCTGCTGTGTCAGGGGCTGGGGTGGGGGCGGGGGGGCGGAAGGGGGAAGAAGCCACTGTCCCTCCCGCAGACACCAGTGTCCTGCAGTGCCACACGGGCTCACCAGTGGGGAGAATACGGTGCCACTTTCCAACAACCCATTTTTTCCCAAGAAGTTTAAACTCCCCTCTCAAAGTCTAATAATAGCTCATGTTAGGGTCCCCGGGGGAAGGAGTGGAAGGTGGAATCAAGGGCTTCAGAAGGAAGGAGGGCGAGCAGGTCAGAAGGAAAAAGGAAACTTTCACAGTGGCCAGGGCTGCTCTGTGGGAGTCCCTTCCTTCCTTCTTCCCCCCCCCCCGCCCACTCTCAGCAGGAGCACACCCCACAGCCCCCCCCCCACAAAGAAGGACTCTAAAGCTTCTTCAGTTCCTTCTCTCTTTGTGTCTTAAGACGAAAGGGGAGAAAAGGGATGATAAAATCTTGATACCAAAGCTTCTCAAATGACTCCAAGCATTGTCAGTAGCGCCACACGTCTGAGAAATGTCACCAGGTCACTGGTCGTCGCAGGGACTTCAAATGCCCCCGTGAAGTGCGTGGGGCCCGACAGGG
This sequence comes from Phyllostomus discolor, assembly GCF_004126475.2. Lineage (NCBI taxonomy): Eukaryota > Metazoa > Chordata > Mammalia > Chiroptera > Phyllostomidae > Phyllostomus > Phyllostomus discolor. Next base: position 3,708,852 of record NC_040913.2, on the reverse strand, counting down.
TTTTGCTGGAAGGATCAGCACGGAGCGAGGCCCTCCCGTGACAGCACGTGTGTGCATGTGTGTGCGTTCCCATCGTGTGTCACTTTCTCCCTGGACGTGCACACAGGAGTTCCAGGTAACGATTTTATTGACAAATTTTTTAAAAAAGGCATTACAAAACTATTCATATAAGAAAACTCCAGTATGCGAAGCAATGATGATGAAATCTAAACGGAGTCAAGCTGAACACCTTAAAGCAGTAACAGTTTTTTACTCTTTTTTGTTTTTTTTTTTTTACCAGCTTAACCTAGGTAACAGCGACATTAACACTTGAACATAGAAACATTTATATTTGAAAAGTATATCCCATATTCACAAAATCAGAAAGCCCATGCCTCGGCGCGGTGGCTTCTTAAGCCCTCGCTGCACTCTCACTGATGACGAGTTCCTGCCGCGTGGGCCGTCAGCAGCCCGCACGTGCCCCTCCCCCGCCGCCGCCCGGAGACCCCCGGCACTGGCACCCTCGCAGCTGAGTGTGTCCCTGTGCCGGGGGGAGGGTGTCCTGACGATGCGAAATGCAGAATGGGTTTTTCCTGGAGTGTGTACAAAGAGTGCGGGGTATAACACTGTGTGTTCCTATGGTCGGTGGGGGTAAAAGGTCTTCATCTTGATTTAAAAAAACCACAATTTTTCAAATGCAGTATCAAATCAAACCGATTTCCGACCCTAAGTATTTTTCTGCTGGTCAAAAGTGACGTTTTGGGACTTCTGGCCGACGTCTCGCTCTCGCGAATCCGGCTTCCCCAGCCAGCGCGCCTCTCTCACGGGAGCGAGGGCTCCGCCCGCGGGACGTCCAGTCGGGTCACAGGCAGCAGCGCGGCCTGGCTGCCTCTGATCGTCCCTTTGCCGAAAGGAAAACAACCCGATCGCAGGCGAGGCGCACGCGCGTGGACGACGGCGGAGCCACGCCGCGGGCACGTTCACAAACATCTCACGGTCAAGTCCGAGTGTTTCACCTGAGTTTCCCAAAGGCACTTCTCCAGGAGCTGACGAGCACCGAAGTTCAAGACCGGTTGGCTAATGCTTTAAGAAAGGACAAGGAGAGAGTGGAGATCGGTCACTGACGACTGGGCCCTGGACAGACGGAGGAGCTCGGGAGTCACCCGGAGACGCTCTGCTGCGTCTCCTGTCTCAGGGGAAGGCGCGGAGGTCGTGCAGGGGCCCAGAGCAGGCAGGCTGGCGCACACGTGTCCGGACCCCAGGCTGGGCCAGGGAAGCTGTCCCAGCCACAGGCGGGCGGAGGGCCCCTGAGGGTTTGCTAATGTCTTGCAGAGAGAGAGAAGCATGGGGCCCTAAGTTGGAAGGTAGAAATGCTGAAGGACAGCCAGACCTCAGCTTGGATAAAAGGCACGGATTCGGCTGGGGTCGTTGGGAGCCAGAATCTCTCGGTGCGCTCTGATACGCGAAGGCCTCTTTCTTTTTTACCCGCAGACGGGGCCGAGCTCACACAGTCCGTGCAAAGGCGGGGGGCAGACCTGAGTGTGTCGGCTCAGGTAGCCGACACCGCTTAAGTAACCCCGCTCTGGGCCGCGGAGGCGAAGAGAAAGGAGCCGTCCCGGGTCACAACTGCACTGGGCTGGTGTCTGCAGTGGCTCCAGCCACGCGTCCAGTGTGCGAACACCCGGAGGCGGGGGGGGGGGGGGGTGGGCGGGGCGAGCGCCCGGAGAGACACTCCGCACTCCCAATCAGCTTCGTCCGCTGAGATGGGTCCCTCTCGTCCGCACTCAGCCGACACAGTGAGAGGGCACACTGTCACACCCTGGTCCGGCTGCGTGCAGCAGTGGCAGGCTGGTCCCTAGAGGCCGCTGACGGACGGCTCCTTCTCCTGGTTCTAGCACGTGGTGTGGTCTCCCAGGACCGCTCGCTCGGTGGTGGCCCGTTCCAGCGGCAGCAGGGGACCTGCTGTGTTGTCGTTCCTAGAAGCCCTAGTCCCCCACGCAAACTAAACACTAAACTAAACTAAACCCCCAGCGGAGCTTGCAGACACAGAGCAGATGGGCGGTTGCCAGAGGAAGGGGTGGGGGAAGGGAAAGGGAAAGGGAAAATGTCATTATCTGTATAAATACCACTTTTCTGTAAAAGAGAAGCTCTGCCCCTTCTAAGCTCAGTCACAGGAAGAGAGTAACAGATGCTTCTGCATGAACGGATTTTCACAGGAAGGCACCCCACTTTGTACGCGCGCCCTGAGAGTACACGCGCCCTGAGAGTGCACACGCCCCGAGAGTGCACACGGGCAGCGGTCTCAGAACCAGGTGCCGGGTGGGGGCCCTTCCCCGCTCCGGCCCCGACTCAGTCCCCCCACTGCCAGGCGCTTGTGAAGCAAGTGGCGGCTGAGTTAGAGCGTGGATTCTCTGAGAGTCCCGTCGTCCCCTAATTCCTGGGGAGGCCCCTGGACTTCGCCCAGTAAACCCAAGGGGTGGGCAGGCAGTGTGAAGTCAGTTCCGGGCTCCTCCTCCCATTCGTGTAGGTGACAGAAAGTGACCTTCCTCAAAGAGAAACACAGGCTGTGGAACCCTTTGTACGTGAAAACCAAGGCACCTGATCTAACATCAACCTTGACCAGGATAACCCGCCACGGCGTGAAGTCATTTTTGGCAGAAAATGCAGGTGAAACTGCGGACTCCGGGTCCTCAGTCTGGTAAAGCCACAGTCGCCACGGGCACAGGTGACTGCCGCTCGGGTTCTCGGCGTCGGCCGGCATCTCCAGGGCTGCCGACTGGACGCAGCAGCAGCCCCTGCGGTCCCACCCGCAGCGTGGAAGCCTCTGGCGGAGGGAAGACGCCAAGCACCTTGAACGCCCACGGCCCCGTCTTCCTTGAGGCCCCAGCTCACAGGGGTCTGGCTCAGAAGCAACGGGCCGAAAGGCTCGAACTCATCAGTTCGGTTCGGGTCGGCTTTTCTCCGCAGAAGCCAGGCACGGTCCAGACGGCGCAGTCCTCGAAGGTCCTCGAAAGGTCCTCATGCCGGGGGGCGTGCGTGCCCTCGGGCTCCTCACGGGCACTCCTGGTCCTGAAAGAACGACAGGAGGACAGCTTTAAAAACCACGCCTCACAAATTAAAGCCACGAAACCGGAACAGTCAAGATTAACACACGTAACTTTTACTAGTGACGCACAGGAATCTGATCGCGTACAAGACAGGAAGCTCACGCGAAGGGATTGGAGTGCCCAGGCGCCTGTGTGCGCCGAGACTAAGATGAAGGAAGATTCCCTGACAACTCAGAGCCACTCGAGATTCACCAGTAGCTCCCGGAAGACGACGGGGTGACCCCCAGCGAACAAAATGCATCCGCAAACAATTCTGCAGATTCCCAACCTCGTTTCAACACCAAAGGCTTGTTTCTGCGTTGCGCCCCTGTGTAGGTGAGGCTCTTAGGAGCCTTTGGCCCTCGTCCGAAAGGAGGAAGAAAACTGATGAACAGGGCCACCTCCGTCTTCGACTTCACGGTGTGCGTGGAGCTGCTGGAGGAAGGTTCCCGTAGGGCCTCCCTGGAAGATGGACACTCCTCACGGGCCAGCGTCCTCTGCAGAGCGGAGCCCTCCGGTCTGTCCTCACCACAAAGGGGCAGGGACCTCCCTGCAGGAGGGGCGGGCAAGGGGCCGGCCAACTGCACGGGACCGCCGCTGAGTACGCAAAACCGTCCCTTGCAGCGCCCACTCTTCGTGAGCCCGTGTCCCACCGAGTGGGGTTGGTGACGCGTCCGGTGAGTTTATGAAGGAAGTTTTCCCCTGGGTCCAAGGAGATGATGGAAACAGAAACTTCTGGAGCACCCGGATAACCAGAGGGGGCTGAGTCACATACGGCCATCAGCAGGTACAGCGACAGCCACACCCACACTACCGTGGGAGGCAGACGGCGCTCATTTTGCCAGTAAGGAAGTACAGATTTTAATAGATTGAAACACTGGAAGCCGGGTCGCTTCATGCCTTTCCTACCATCCCTTCCCTGGTTTTACATGGACAGTTAAAATGTTGGTTGAAAAAAACAAAACACCAAAATGAACTTTTTCTGTAAGTACAGAGGCTGGCTTCACTCTCCCGAACACGTTAGAAAATGCTGCCCCAGATACCTGAGGTCCGTTCCCTCCTGGGGAGGGCGGCGATGCACCCGTGCAGGCCCACGGAGGCTCCGGCACCTGCCCACTCTATCCTGAGCCCTGGCCGTCCTCACCTGATGCCGGGGAGTCCCCAGCCACCCACCACCCACAGAGAGCTGCTGTGCAGCAACAGAGTTCTGGGAGACACATGCAACGTGCATTAGGAATCTGAGCTGGTCACCAGGTAAAGACCCAAGTGCCGTGATGCCGTCGGCAGTGAGTGCACACACGTAGCAAAGCACACCGTGCGTCTGTAACCTGTTCGGTGTCGCATGTCAATTGCATCTCAACAAACCTGGGGGAAGGGAGGGGAACGAATGTTCATAAACCGAAGGTATATGTGAATGCCTGGGGAGGAATGCCAGGTTTTATTTTAAATAAATAAATTAAATACTTAAAAAAAAGGAAAAAGGCCCTGCAGGCTCACACATCTCCCACATGGGGTCCCAGGGCTTTCCTGACCCTTGGAGGGCCCTCCGGAGAGCCAGGCCGAGGGAACACGGCCCCGGGGAAGGGAGTCCTTCGCTTTGGTTCCTAACAGTAGGCTGCGGAAATCGGGGTTTTGTGAGAAGTAAGTATATTCTCTACCTGGGCAAGCAGCCTGTTGAGGGAAGTCTGAACTGCGTTTTGGAATCGAATGGATTGAGGAAAACAGAAAGGGCAGAGTCAAATACTCCGCCGACCCCTGACAGGCAGAGGAGGGCCGCCTCCCCGCCTTCCTTTCGGAGACCCGGCTCCAGACAGCGCGTTTCCCACACTCGGAAAAGGCAGCCGGAGAGCAAATGCCCTTCAGAGTCTGGAAAAGATTATCTCTTAGAACAGGTCCAAAATATCATTTGCTGTTTTCCACTTTAGGGCAAACACAGAAATGATTTACATTTTAACGATTTCTTTGCTGAATTCCAAATGTCTTATTTAGATTTACGGAAATTATGTACTAATCATTAGGTAACAGGTCTTGGAAAACTAATAACGTTTCATGAATAAATTACACTGCGACTGGAATGTAACACTTTGTCATTTATGTGTAATTACAACTTTCTTTCCTTGATAATTTGTGTTGAAAATACCTTTATAATAACCTAGAGAATGCTCTTTGAAAACGAATTCGCATCGTTAGACACCTCTTACGTATACTAAACGACGTTCCTAAATTTTCAAACTCGCGTAACTGTGATGACACTGCTTATCAACGCCACGTGCGCCTGGCCAACAACGTGAACAGAAAGGCGGAGAATGCGTTGGTTCTTCCCTGATTGGTATCAGGACGTTCCGTTCTCTGCATCACAAAACTGGAGACAAGCTACCGAGTTAAGGGGAGCGGTAGTTCTGTGGACGGACCACACTCCGAAAAACTGGAGTCCGCAGGAGGCGCGGTGGTTCCAGTTGCTCGGGCCGCCCCCCCCCCCCCCCACACCGCAGGGACGTGTGTGGGGAGGTAACGCGCCTGCGAAGGTCGCGCAAACGAGTTTGCCGTCAGTGCCAACTGCCTTGATAAAAAGGAACTTCAGCCTCCTGAAGTGAGAGTGGGGCTCAGGCTACATGGGGGGAGCCCTAAGACTCCTTTGGGGCGCCCGGCAGGCTCCTGGAGGGGCTGCCGGGCTGGCGGTGGGGGCAGCGGGGCCCTCCCACCCGGCCGCGCCGAGGCCCGCGCCGGGCCGCCTCCGCATCCTTCGTGATTACCGCGCAAGTCGTAAACACTGTGGGGCGGCGAGCAGTCTCGCGGCCGCAGCCGGGCGCCGTTCTGTCCCTCAGCCCGCCCGCTGCGCTGGCCTGCCCTCCCTTTACGTGTCTCTCCCTCGCTTCCTTCTTCTTGAGAAAGCCAGCACTCTTTCTCCAGAGTCAGTCCAGTTTTTAATAGAATCTCCTATAAATTCTCTGCGGAAATATAGTTTACAAAAAGGACTGAAAGTTCTGACGTCAGCCTGGTTCTGATGTCACGCGGTTCTGACGTCAGCCTGGTTCTGACGTCGTGTGGTTCTGACGTAGGCCTGGTGCTGACGTCGGCCTGTTACTGGCGGAAGCAGCGAGGGCGCACGAGGGGGCGCTGTGTCTGCCCCCAGGACCCGGCTGGGGCGGCACCGGCACTGGTGGGGCCCCCTCCGCGCGGGGACGGCTGCCTGTTCACGTCCTCGAGCCCGGCCTCCTTGCAGAGGAGCGTGCGCGGACGATGTGTGCGCTCACGGGGAGCAAACCCTGGGAAACGCCGAGTCAGACGCAGCCAGGGCCACCTCGTGGCCTGGAGGACAAAGCAGGCTTGGGGCCCAGGTGTCCCCCGTGCCGCGCTGCCTCCAGGCCGGCGGCAGGCCCGAAAGACCCGCCTGACTACGGCCCCCGCCTGCCCCCAGCCTTAGGGTAAACCCTCTGATCTAGAAGGTTCTGATGCTGCACTAAGTCCCAGATCGCAAACGACGATCAGTTTCTACCCGAGCTGATCGGGCTGTCAAAACAGACCCAGAAACGCCAGCAGAAGAGAGTAGGGGGGCGCTCTCGGGAACCTGGGTTCGAATGCAGTGCCTGCACGTGTTGGACCAAAGCCCAGCGCAGGGGAAACGAGGGGAGGAGCCGTGTGCAGACCCCGGCGACCCTGCTCTCCGCGAGGCGTGTGGTGGGGGGGGGCGGGGGCGCGGGCCCAGTCGCGCTGGCCCTGGACCACCGTCCCGGGCACCGCGGGCTCACCGCCAAGTGGGTCTTTTTCTAAGACCTACGCACAGCACCGCAAGTATATTTTCTTTTACGGCTTTCTTTATGACATTTTCTCCAGCTTGCTTTACCGTAAGAATACAACATAGAGTCCATAAAACACAAAATACGTGTTAACCGACGTTTATGTTGTCACTAAGGCTTCTCTGGCCGCTGCGGGGCGGGAGAAAGGAGGTCGGCAGTCGCGAGCACGGGAAGCGAAGTTTATTCTCGTGTCATTATTCCCTGTTTACTTCCCACACAGACGACTGTAACCCGGCTGTTGCCCGCCCCCGGAGTAGGCTGTATTAGTTGTTAAGATTCTGGAGGGTCAGAAGTTTTCCTGGGATTTTCTGACCCTACTGCATGGGGGGGGGGGGGGGGCAGGGGTTGGCTCCCATAACTCCCACGTTGTTCAAGGTCATCTGCAGTTAGATTTACAAAGAAGAATTTTTTAAAAATGCAGCAAGATCGTGGGCTCATTCCCCGGCCAGGGCACACATGAGAATCAACCATGAGTGCGTGGATAAGGGGAACAGTAAGTCGATGTTTTTCTCTCTCTCTCTCTCCCTTCCTCTCTTTCTCTAAATAGTAATAAGCTAAAAAAAATAAATAAATATAGCTTCCCTTTGTAGTCTTACATATTGCCTATTAGTTTTTTAAAATCTTGAAATAGTTTTTTAAAATCTTGAAATTTAAAATATCCCCTCCTATAACACACAAGACTTCAGGGCAGACGGCAAACCTCCCTGTCAGCGCCCACCCCCCCCCCGCCCCCAGGTCGCGGCCGGAAAGGAATCCCGTTCCCCCCCCCCCCCCGGGTCCTCCGCGCGGAAGGGGCCCGGGCTCACCTGCAGAGGCGTCGGAGCGGCGGGGTCTGGCTGGGTCCTGCCGGCCAGCAGCTCCTGGGCGGGCGCCGGGTGGGCCGGGGAGTGGGCTCCCAGGAAATCTGGAGTTCCCGTGCAGTTTTCAGAGGGAGCCCGGACCGCAGCGGCAGCGCCGCCGCCGCCCAGACCCGGACTGCTGTGCGGGGACCAGGATCCGTCCCCCAGACTGAGAGAGTGGGCATCCTCTCCGGTGAGCTCCGTGCACGAGTCCGGCAAGGAGACGTCGTCGTCGGCGGCAACGGGGCTCCGCATCAGGGGCCAGGCGTCCGAGAACTCGCCGGAGACGGACAGGGACCCGAAGAGCGCCGGCGCGGGCTCCCCCCGCGGACCTGCGTTCCTGAGCACGTGTGCAAGAGACCTTAGCGTGGTCCGTGGGGGCCAGAAACCCCGCCACGGAGCAGCATGAACTGTGCTTTCACGTTTTCTAGGGGAAATGGCCTTTTATTAACTCATGATTCTAGTTGTTACAGACCAGCTTCGATGTAGTAAGTCCTCCATTGACTTTAAAACTGAATTAATATACCTACTTTTAACCAGTGTAGTTACACTTCATACAGTGTCTGAAACGTGGTTTCTTGGGTTTTAACTGAATTTCAAAGCTGCTCTAAAATTCCATGGGTATGTGACATGTTAAAAATTACTTGCAGATGACAGAAGTGTCACAAGTCATGACTATAAGGCAGAAATAAACTGAGTGTAACAAATAAAAAATGTTGCACTGGGTATTAGCAACCCTGAGGGGCTTACCTAATTCCTGCCAAACACACGCGCCCTCCAACAGCCAGAAACCGTTCCCGACATTAAAAAGGGACGCCCCCCCATGAACCATTTTCCAGCGTTTGCACAAAAGCTGGGAAACGAGGCTTGCGCCTGCCTGCACGAGGGATTAGCATGTTAGGTCCCTTCCGAGATGCCCAGTTACCTCTCCTGAAGTGCGGCGGCCTTGGAGTGCGCCCTGCCCCCGAGCGCCGCGGGGTCGAGGCTGCAGGTGTCGTCGCAGCACAGGGACGGCACCAGGCGGACGGGCCCTGGGGGAGCAGCAGAGGTGTGAGGCCGGCGCTCTTTCTGGGGCTGTCCTCTCCCACGCCCGTGCAGCCTGGCGCCTGGGCCTGTCTCTATCCCCTCGGGGTGAGTTTGCAGGGAAGGGGATACGAGGCTGAAGTTGGTTCTCTGTTGTATCTTTAAAGGAATGGTGAACCACCCATGATGTACCTGGAGTGGTCAACTTCAAGTTCATAGACACAGGAGGTAGGGTGGCGGCTGCCAGGGGCTGGGGGGAGGGTCACGGGGCACAGGTTTCTGGTTGGGAGGGGGACAAGCTCCGGAGATGGTTGGTGGGGACGGTCGCACAGTGTGAACGTGCTTAGTCCACTGGGCTGTGCACTTAAACTTATTGAAGAAAAAATTGAGAAATAAAGAGGTTAGATAAGTTTAAAAATCAATCTTCCCCAGCCCTGTAAACCAGGAATAAACACTGTCAGTGTTGGGTGAATAGCTTATTAGACGTCCCTGTATACATACATGTAAACATAATTCTATGTGGTAAAACCATAAACACACTAAAGCACACAGCTAAATACAAAGACACACATACAGAGAAAAGGACCTGAAGTAATTACATGTGGACATGTTCACACGTGTGTATTCAAACCTAAGGTGAGGATTCCCTCTTATAAACAGGAGAATATTAGTATGAAAAACGCATGTGGTGTGTTGAGATGCAGCTGCAAATCAGTGTTAGCAGGATGGACACCCCACACACGGGCACCGAGTCCCTTGCACGGCAGGCCTCGCCTTCCCGGGCTGTCTGCCACTGCAGAGGCCGCTGCGGCCGCGGGGCGCTGGCCCTGGTTCTCGGCCACTGTGCTCCGTGACGCGTGTCACGCTCACTGTGGCATTTCTCCACGTTACTTAGAAGCAAAAGGCGCCGCCATTCCCTATAGAAATGGCTGGTGCTGGGGCTCAGTCGGAAAGTACGAGATGGCCTGGAACTCCTTTCCATACTGGGAAGTGAGAAGGCACCGAAAGAATAGCGGAAGGACTCGGAGGGGCTCACGAGCCCACTTCACTGGCCTCCCACCGGCCAGGCCCGGGAGAATCTGAGCATGGAAATGAAGGGTGAGAGCAGGTGACCTGGCCCAGGGGGCGGGGCCCAGGAGTCCACACTCATCAAAGTGAGTACATAAACACAAAAATGCGGAAGAAGGGGAGGTTCCTCCTGACCGTAGGAAGCCAACTAAATGGACGCAGAAAGAATGAAGGAACTAGGAAACCTGCCGTTGTCAACCCCCGCAGCGAGGACTGACCCGGGGAAGGCTCATCGGAGAACGCGGGACTCCTGAGCAGAGGCCTGGAGGAGGTGGGGTGTTGGCACGATCTCGGGGGATCCCCCACGAGGGGTGACTACGCATTGCAGAGAGAACAACGATAGTTTCGCAGCAGAGAAGGGGTGCAGATGCCACCCTGACAAAGCGGCTCGAGGTCGCCTGGCCAGCGCCTCGTGGGTGTTTCTGAGTGTGCCCATCACCGAAGGCCGGAAAACCCAGACGGGGGGGTCACGCTACGAAATCACTGGCCTGTGCTCGTCAAAAATGTTAGTGTCATAAAACACCAAGGGAGATGCAAGAACTGTTCCAGATTAAATGAGAGGAGAGGGAAGAGAACTAAATACAACAGTGTGATCTGGGGTTCTGTTGCTACAGAGGACGTTACTGAGATAATTGTAAAATCTCTTTGTGTGCTGTAGACTACATAGTAGCAGGTGACTTAATGTTAATTTCTTGATTTAACAATCCTGGTATGTAAGAGAATGTTCTTCTTCTTAGGAGATAAACACCAAAGTATTAAGGGGGGAAGGGACAGGGTATCTGCAAAGAACTTTTAAACGGCAAGTGAAAAAGAGAGTGTATATATGTTTCTATACAGACACACACAATGTGTCTGTATATATACAGAACACACAAAGCATGTGTTTTACATGTATGTATACACACACAGCTACCATGCTTCGACATAAACATGATAAATATGGAACGAGACAAACGCTAATACTTGAGGAGTCTGAGTAGGGCGCATGTGGGATTCTTTGTCCTAGTCCTCCAACACCTTTGTGAGTCTTAACGTGTGTCCAGATGGAAAGCTAAAGGCAGGAGGAAGGGAGGGAGCTGCACTCGGGAGGAGGCGGTTGCGTGGAACCTCCCCGCGCCCGGCGGCAGCGTGGGGCGGCGGAGCCCGCTGTTCTGTCCTGGTCTGTCACGGGGACAGGAGGCCGGGCGGCCGGTGCAGCTCACCTTCTCTCCAGACACAAGTCCGGGTGGGGCGGAGTCTGCCAGAGCTCTCTTTTACTACATTTAAAATGTGAGCTCATCTCTCAAGAAATGGTCCTCTGCCCCCCAAGTCTGCGCCAACGTCCCCGTCCAGTGTCTGTCTCGTGTCGAGGGGACAGTGCCTGGGCATGGGGCGTGGTGCGGGCGGCCGTCTCGGGGTCTGTGTGGGCGTGGGCACAGGCAGAAGGGGGCCCCCACGCAGCACAGAGGCCTCACGTGTCATTCGCAGACCTAGTCCTACCGTAGAAGATAGTCGTGGCCAGTAGAAAAATAGTTCTGTTGCAAACTCCTCGTTTCACATGTGAAATACTAGGTGGAAAACCCCAAGTCCTGTAATCTCTTGAAAACAAAGGTTGGACAGTGCCAAGGGGATACATCCATCTCGTTGGGACACGCCTCACGGAGAGAAGGAGGGACCCCAGGGTGCTGTTCGTGTTGCTCCGGGGCACTGGGAGCACTGGGCGGCGAGGAAGAGGGGTGCAGCCGGGGCTGGCCCCCTGGAGTCTGGCTTTGTGGGGAGACGGGGCCCGTGCGGTCGGCACAGGAGCGGGGCGCGTGCGGGTGTGACCTCGAGTTCATGAATGTAAGTGCCGAGGGAAGTCGGCACGGCCCTCGCCCGTGCTCCCCGTGTCAGAAACCGGCTCCCCCCTGAAGCACTGCCCTGAACGCCCGTGTCCGTCCGAGGTCCGGCAGGGGGTGCCGGTGTGCGGGATGCTGCCCCCCTCCGCCCCGAGAAGCCCCGCGGCAGCAGCGTGGCTCCGTGGGCCTCGGCGTGACCCCGCCGGGCGGGAGGGGTGCACACTCGTACTGGGCACAAGCTTGCTCACGCTTGGACTCAGCTGACAACTCAAAACAACAAGGGCACACCCGCTGAAAGCGTGGCTGCAAACTTCTAGGATTTTTAACGAGGAGACTGTTTGAGGAGACTGTTTTCTTTTTCGTATTTAAGAGACATGCCGCACGCACGCCACACCTTGGAGTGTGGTGGAGAACAATAACTATGTAGCGAGATGCGCGAGCGATAACTGTAGCAAGCGGTGCGTTAGTTAAGCGGAAACCGAGCGGGCAGCCGCCCGGCTGCGGGGCAGGCCGGAGCAGGTCTCCCTGGCTTCGCCACCATGCCACCGCCGCCCCCCCGCCCCCCCCAGGGACTTACCGCAGGCCGGGCCCAAGTCCCGGTGGCACTGGCAGCGGGCTCGGGGAGTGGACTTGTGCAGCTGAGGCCGGTCGAAGCAGGACAGCTCGGAGCCGCTGTACTGAGCATCCTGAGCTCTCAGGGACCCTGAAGGAGGGGACGGCCCCATCAGTGAGGACAGGCCCCTCCGGCCGGACTCCCCTCCCAGCGCCGCCCCAGCCCAGCGCGACCCCGGCCTTTGCGTTGTTGAAGAAGAGGACGGCTGTGGTCACACCTGAAAACACTCCTCCTCGGGTGGAGGCACAAACAGGGTGTAATGTGTCAAGAAAACATCAAAACGGAGAGGACTTATGTCGCCAGGACTTGGAAGGATTTCTATTTTTGCCTGTGGCCCAGGGACATCCCTGCCTGTTCCACGTCCTTATACAACATCGGTGCCACCCGCCAATCAACCTGCTCCCTCGGGGCCCCTCTGGGACCAGGGACTGCGTGACCGATCGTCATGGGCCCTCCGTCCCTCTAGCCCGCAGGGGCCCGTGATGACAGACGCGTGTCCCCAGCGCTGAGAAGCGCAAGGAGCCCCGCCCCGGACTTACAGCTGGGTTTCTTCTCCATCAGCTGCCTCTTACAGTAGATGGTGCAGAGGATGAGCAGGGCCAGCAGGACGGTGGCCAGGGCACTGCAGATGACGGCGGCCAGCGCCGTGTCCCGCGGGCTGGAGGCCGCGGACGGGATCCTCACGAGGTTCACCTTGCTGGTGCCTGGAAACCAAGGGAATGGGGTCAGCCCCCCGGGAGCCCCGGAGAGAGGCCCGCCCTGCCCGTGGCTGTCCACATTGGATACATCGTTCTTGGAAATGTGAAACAAAAACAAGAGGAGCAGAGCTCAGTGGGAGTTCGTAACAAATAGCCTGACTTAATCAAGATCCCGTTGCTTGATAAGCAAGATTAAGTAAATTAAGAAATCACCATTTTTTTCAAATGAACGATAAAAGGATTATATAGGATTTGCATCTTTTTCCTGAGGAATCATCCTGGTCTTACTTTTCAGGCACACCCAAATATGTGTATGCATTTTTTTTTTTTGGCCTGGCATGTCTGTTCACCAGCGTTTGAGGTGAGTACACATTGGCGTCTCTTCTGACATCTGTATCTAGAACCGAAAACGGTCTTCCTGCCAGACCAGTTCCCAGACACCCTCGGGGGGCTGTTCCCAAGTCCGGGCTCCGAACTGTTCTCCCTGACTCCCCTTTCTGAACAAAGAGCCCATCAAAAACACGCAGTCCAGCTACTCGAGCGTCCTCCCTTTGTTGAGCAACACCGGAACGTTTGTTTATAAATACAGAATTTCCAGCTTGATTCCTCGCTTTTAAGTTCCCTGCTGGAACGGCCCTGACTGCCAGTCCTGTCACGACTTCGGTGCCGGTGAACCGGGGAGGCGCCCCGGGGTGGCCCCGGGCCTGCTCGCTCTCCGGGCTGGTGCACGTGAGTCACGGAGGTGGCTTTGTTGGAAGCAGACCCCACCCCTCCAAAGTAAACATTCAGGCCTTTATTTCCCACCGGGCCAAGTTGTGTCGAAGGGCTAAGCAGCGGGTGTACGTAAGGTGAAAGGTGAAAGGACACCCCCAGAACTCCAGCAACGTGTCCCGCGCTCCCCAGTGGCACCCACAGCTGCTCCCTCGGGGGCCCTGCAGGGTGGGGCTGACTCGGTCTCCGAGAGCAGCTCAGAGCCGCAGACCCTCCGACCCCCCAGGGCCGCCTTCTCTCCGGGGGGGCGTTGCCTGTGGGGCGGGTTAAGCCCTTTGCTTCTCAAGGATGATCGGTAAGATTTTAAGACAGATACCCGTTAGAGACTGGAAAACTCTCTGGTTCTACTGCCGGCTTTTAAACGATCTCGCCTTACTGCAAGTCATGGCACGAAAAAAGACCCGTCTTGGTGGACAAGCTAGTTTGACTTAACGTATTGGCGAGGGGGGCTCCGTGGCAGGCAGACGGCATCTTCACCACTCGGGGGTGGGGAGGGAGAAGACTCCCCTCGGTCTGCAGGAGACCCCCTGGCCAAGCGGGGCGTTCGTGACTAAGGAGACGCGCTGACCCGCGGGAATCACGTCCGCTGCCGTGACCCTCCACCCTGCGCCTCCCCCCTCTCCGTGACTTCGCCTGTTGGTTTTCACCGGGGGGGAATCACACTCTCCCGGAGCGGGGCGCGTGGTAGCAGGCAGGGGCGTGTGTGAGGGTCTGCGTCTGGCCAGAAGCCGGCAGAGTGAAGTGAAGGGGAAACTTGGCAGCTTCTAGCTCCCATCGGCACGGCCGGCCGCACTTTCTGACTCAAATCACTAACCAGTGTGGCCACAAACACGCTGACTTCAAAAAGGCAGGCCGAAGTCACCCACCCCGTCTCCCCGGGGTGTGCACGGGCAGGGTGGCGACCCCCGTCCAGCCGAGATGGGTGTTTCCCGCTGCAGACCCGTCTGAGCCGCGTCTCGGGGCAGCTGAGCCCCCTGCCCCCCCGGGGCGGCACCGCCCAGCACTGGCTGCCGCCCCGCTTGCTCGCTGCTCCGGGGCTCGCCGGGCCAGTGGGCTAGACCCCCGTAAACACCGACTGGGAAGGCTGGTCCTTAGCAACGCCAGCACAGAGCTCTGTGGCCCCGCCAACACTACTCTGGTTGGGTTCTCGGTCGGGAAACCGCAGCGTCGAGCTTTGCTCTGACTGCGACAGAGAGGACTTTGTATCTCAGCCGTCGGACGATAAGGGCTGCGGCACATCCTTCCGCCTCCAGCTGGGCAGGCACAGGGCTTTGGAGACCTTCTTCCTGAGCGCTGGGGTCCCTCTCCTCCTCTCCCTCCCTCCGGGGACCCGCCACCTGGCCCGGGCTCATCACCCCCTGCCCAGCCGCAGGGCCCCCTGCCTGGCCCGCGTCCAGACCTCGTGGCAGTGGCTGAGGAGCAGCCTGTGAAATAGAGACCAAGTGCAGACTCGGTGGGGGGCCACACTCATCCGCCGTTCGCAGGGAGACCCCAGGGCCAAGGGCGGGCGAATCTGCCCCCCGGGGGGGCTGGGGCGGGGGGGGGGGGGGTGGCGGCTGTGAAGGGCACCTCCCCATCACCGCCCGAGAGCGCCCTAGCCCAGCGCTCGCCCTGTGAACGGCAAAGATTTTTTAAATATTCTTTGCGCTTGGCTTTGGGTTTTATTTATCAGCACCTAATGTGAGCGCCTCTATCCAGAAAATGAAAATGCAGTGTATGTATAAGGCACTGAACAGAACGGTCGTATTTCTTCTCAACAGGGCAAAAGAAAGTGGCAGGCGGGGGAGGGAGAGAGTCCCCCAGTCTCTTGGGTCTGTGGGTCCTGGCTGGACGGCCTGAGACGCCCAGCGAGACCAGGGGTGGGGCGGGGGCGGGGAGACGCCCGGGGATGGGGGTGGCAGCGAGACCGGGCCACAGACGGTCCTCGGCCCAGGGATGCAGCCGCGCGGGTGCCCAGGGTTGGGGTGTGTGAGGCGGCCTGCAGGCCCTGGCTGGCGGGCTGGTTTGGTTGGAGCCTCTTCCTCGCACAACCTAACGGTTGGGGGTTCGATCCCCGGTTGGGGCGCCTGTGGGAGGCAACCAACCACAGCTCCTCTCTCACATCCATATTTCTGTCTCTCTCCTCGCCCCCCTGCCCCCCCGCATCCTCCCCCCCCCCCCAAAAAAAAACCCTCAACACACAGGCCTGGGAGGCAGGGAGAGTGGTTTGAAGGGCTGGCGGAATTCCCGAAGTTCAACCACAACACGGAGGCAGCTGAAAGTCACGGTAGCGGAGACTCGGTAAATTACGTGCCTGAGTTCGGTCTCCGCGGCTCTTAACCCTGCTCCCAGGTCGCCTGGCCTGGTCCTCTATTAGCCACCGGGATCACGTAGGTCAAACACGATGGGCGTGTCTTTAAGCGGAGAAAGAGAGGGGGAGGGAGGGAGGGGACCGAGAAGGCAGCTGTCCTGGGACAGTGGCTGGGGAGGCGGGGAGGGGACCAGCGGGGCCCCCAGGCGCTCGGGGCCGACCGGAGACTCGCCCCCAGCTGCTGCCCAGAGAAGGGTTGTCGGGCGAGAGTGCAAGCTCATTACTCTGCATTTCTCTTTGGCACTGGGCGGGCTCTAAGCATAACCGCGTGGGGTATTAATTAAGATAAACACCCCAATTAACGCTGAAAGGGTTGGAAGCCACAAAATGGCAGCAGACTGTCCACGGCGTTTCCCTGCAAACGCGATAAGGCAAGAGGATTTTTCTTCCTGCTTTCAAGGATGTTTTCCTTCTTTCCATGATCCCGCGGTCCTAGAAGGCCTTGCCGTGTTTATCTGACGGAACAATGAGGCTTTCAGGCTTCTGCACGGAGAGGCAGAAGAGACGCCGTAAAAGAAACACATTATTGTGGCCTCGAACATCTGGGCCGGAGGACACACGAGCTCAAGAATAGTTTTGCTTCAGTGGGGACCAGCAGACAAGGCTGCCACCTGGGAACTGAAACAAAGACGGGGAACTTGGGCGGCTGCCCTCGGGTTCCTGCAGGGAGTCCGCTTAACCCCAAGAGTGCCGGCCGAGCCGAGGGTCCTGGGGCCCTGCTCCCGGGGGAGCGGGCCCGGCCCGCCTGCCCGTGACTGTGGGGGAGGCGTGGCAGGTCGGGTGCCCTTTCCCCGGGGGGTGCTGTGTCCCGCCGTCCTCGGGCTCCCGGCCGTTAGCAAAGGCGGTAATTCTTATTTACCCCACTGCAGCATGAAAAGAAGTAATCTTCTGTGAAATTATTCTAAGATGATGAAACTCAAGCGATTTCCACCCACTCGCTACCTCCTAAGGGGGAAAAGATGGTTTAATAGGGCTGGGCCCACACTGACAGGCAAACCTGGGCGCGGGCTGTGGCTCTGGCTGCCTCCTGTCCCAGCAGAGCGGGCACTGCCGGCGGTACTTACAGCGTCACAGGCGACAGAGCTCATGGCAAAGGGCGGACCCCGGGGTGAGGTCGGCAAGAACACGCTTTTCTGGAGGTTTGGAAGATAGAGCGGGTTCCAAATTCAGCCAAAGCTGGATCCCTCTTTTCTTTGTATCCTCACCCGGAAATATGCCCACTGATTTTGGGGGGTGGGGGAAGAAACTGATGCAAGAGAGAAACACAGCAGCGGTCACCTCCTGCACGCGCGCCGACCGGGGATGCGCCCCGCAACCCTTCGGGGCACGGAGACACCCCGACCAGCCGGGCCGCCAGCCAGGGCCAGGCACCTTTCCTACATTATTAAGATCTTTATCTGGTGCGTGGAACAGCTGGGGCAGAAGTTAAATAACGCGTCTGAAAGCTGGGTGTTAGGGCCCGGACTCTAACCCAGAGCCTCTTCGAGGAGGTTAAACGAGCGAATCCGCCAGAAACACCGCATTGACCGTGACCTTCTCGAGGGAAACGAGACCATCGTGGAAAGGGTCCTTTCTTTCCAGGGTGGTTCATGTCAGAAGTTAGAAATGCCCCTCCCCCGCCCCCCACGTGATGTCATTTCTCAGATCCCGGTCTGTGTCCCCGAGGCCCGGACAGGATGGAAACCATTGACGACGAAGCGAGACCTACGCTACAGTGTGACACCTCACGTGAACCTCTTCCGAGTTCGTGTGCTGCCCGAGTTCAGGGGGGAAATCAGCCAGGTGCCTCTGTAGCTTTCTTGGCATCACTCAGAACGAGCAAAGCACAACAGATACTATGTTATTAGGACTAATAATTAAGGGAATTAAATGCATTTCGATGAAATTAAACTAACGAAACTAATAATTAACGCCGGGGAGAAGGGTGGAAAGCCGTTCCCCAGAGTGCGCCCATTTATTGTACCGGCAACATCGCTGCGTCCTGCTCGCCGCCGGGCTGCGTCCCTGGCTCCCCTAAGCCTGGTCTGGACGGCAGCCGGGGGATCTTTGGAAAACCGCAGCCCCACCGTGTGGTTCCTGTGGTTCTCGTTTTCCGTGGCCCTCAGAGTGAGGACCGGTCCTTTCCGAGGCTTTCAGCCCCCCTGGGCCTCCACCCCGCCCCCCAGGGCCGCCGTCCCCTGGCACTGCCTCCGGCCTCCGCGGGAGGTGTGTGGCTCCCTCCTCCCCTCCCCCCCTCCTTCGGGACCCTGCCCTGGGCTCGCCTGTTCAGGCCTCACCCCTGGTCCCACCCACACACGCACGTGGGAGCACTAGCGCGTCAGCTCCTCGCGGACCGGGAGTGTAGTCTGGGTCTGTCCCCGCGGGGTCCTGGGGCACGCACCGGCGCTCACAGCAGGCCTCCCAGATACGGGTCAGGGGGCCAGAGGCCCCACCCCCTGCAGGTAACGTGGATGCAGGTGACAAAGGCCTCCCTGGCGCGGCTCGCTGAGACCTGGGCCGGCCGCAGCACACGCCGGACAAGCCCCCTGCAGTGGCCAGCCCGGTCCCGGGACTCCCAAAAGATGGCAACGTTTCTCATGAAGAAAAGCAGGCCTCCCAGGACCACGAAGACATTTTCTGGAAACCATTGATTTTCAATGACTTTTCTTAAAAAGTTTGATACTGAAGACTTTGCGGAAAGTCATTTAAAGACACATTCGACCTTTAATACCATAACCCTTTGGTCTCTTGATAGAAGATAAACCATGGGCAGAAAAGACTAAGATACACATACATAAATTTTAAAAAACGTAAGACAACAGAGAGATGTCCGAACCACACCCTCCAGACAGGTGGCAGGAGACAAAGAGAAGCCGCCGCGTCCACCCGCACGTCACTGCGGGACAGGACTGCCCTTCTGGGGGGGGGGAGACAGGGAGCTTTTCCGGCCTCGCTGGGGAGATGAGTGCACAGGCGTGCGTGACACCTGTCACGCTCACTGAGCTGCACACTGGAAACGGTGCATCTCCTTGTGTGTCCATCATACTTCAGTAACAGCAGAAGGTTATTTTGCGACAGTTAAAAAATATGCACTTTCTCCCTTTAATTATAACCGTATGTATATTATGCAAAGATGTTTCTTGAACATTTAAGAAGATGGTGGCTCTCTCTTCCCTTCCCAAAATCACGTTGCTCGCCCTCAGTGCCCGTCCTGAGATGCCGAGGCAGGAAGGGGCCTGGCACCATCTACAGTGAAAGACGAAAGGATCCCGCGCCCCGGGCCCTGGGCCCCAGCTCCGGGTTCTGGTCGCCTCCGGAACGTGGGCGCACAGAGGGCAAGAGCTGGACCCCCGGCAAAGGGTGCACCCCGACACTCGAGTAAGAGTAAATGTTCTGTGCACTGAAAGGAGCAATCTCGCCCTGGCCGGTGTGGCTCAGTCGGTTGGAGCACCGTCCCGTAACTGAAAGGTTGCGGTTCGATTCCTGGTCAAGGCACATCCCTAGGTTGCGGGTTCAGTCCCCGGTCCAGGCGTGTGTGGGAGGCAACTGATCGATGCTTCTCTCTCGCATCGACGTTTCTCTCTCTCCCGTCCTCTCTCACTAAAAGCAATGAAAAAAAAAAGGTCCTCAGGTGAGGATAAAAAATACTGGGAAAAAAAGTAAGGAGTGATCTCTAAGCTTAAACTGAGAATCTCCACTAGAGGTTTGGCATAAACTGCTGGGTGGCTTTTCCCCACATATGTTTGTTTCGGGCATTTCACGGGCACACACCAATCACTGCTCCGATCGCTGGAGCCCGCAACCTAATGAAGCAGGCCCGCTGGATTCTGTGCTTTTAAAATAAACTGTGCTTCATCCAACGTTCGTTTAACTTAGTGACGGCCTTTAACAAACCACAACCTGTTTCTTCGTGAGTCAACATTTAAACCAGCTCACTGACCATAAACATCGAACAGAGACTGAAGACAAGGGCAGAGAAAAGTGAGATTTACAGCCGACTGGGTAATAGTCAACGGCTCCCGTTCTCGGAGGGCCGGTCACCACCTCCGGCCTCCAGCCGCACGGCCCAGGGGGGGCGAGGACCCCTGGAGCGCCCCCAGGCCCCAGGCACGCGGCCACCCAGCTGGGTCAGGCATCCACACCTTCCCTCCCTGGGAGCCAAGTCAACGGCTTACAGACACCTAGCAGTTCTGTGCAGGGAGAAACGAATGAATGCGGAGCACATGAGTCTAAGGAACTGTCTTAAGAATTTTTTATTTCTGCCCTGGCTGGCGTAGCTCAGTGGATTGAGTGCGGGCTGTGAACCAAGCATCACGGGTTCGATTCCCAGTCAGGGCACATGCCTGGGTTGCAGGCCACAGCCCCCAGCAACCACACATTGATGTTTCTCTCTCTCTCTCTCTTTCTCCCTCCCTTCCCTCTCTAGAAATAAATAAATAAAATCTTAAAAAAACTTTATAAAAAAAGAATTTTTTATTTCTACGACTTCACTGCAACCAGGGCTAAGTGGAGAAGAACATCTGAAGTCACTGGACAACCCTGCGAAGTGGGTGCTGGCAGCACACGCAGGCCCTGGGGGCCCGGCCACTGGGACCGCCCAGCTCCGTCCCCACCGTCCGCAGAGCCGAGGGCCTGGCCCTGACACAGTTCCAGCAAACTGCCGGGTGACAGTGCTTACCTCAATGAGCCAATGAGGTTTAGAAAAAGATGATGTTCAATGGAAATCATTAGGAGATCCATTACACGTTTTCTGCCTTCTCACAGACAGGACAACAGACGTGTAACCCGATCGCCCCGGCCCCGGCCCTGGCCCTGCCCGGAATAATAGCGAGAACTGTAATTACCGTCCCGAGCGGCATTAGGGGGAAACCTCAGGGCCGGCTGCGGGCCGCACGGGTGTGTTTGCTCTGCGCTCGGCGGCACGAAATTACAGCGTTGGGAGCTCTCGAGGTGGCGGCCTTTTGCTGGTCTGGGACTGACTCCTCCCCACGGCCCTCTGGCTGCTCGCTGCGTCCTTGCTGCCTCCGTCCCTCTGCCTCTCCCGGCTTCTCCCCTCACCCCCTCCCTGCACCAGGGCCGTCTGGTCTGGCCGAGCAAGCAAGCGTCCGACCAGAGCCCAGGGGGCCCCACGGAAGGGCCCACAGGTGCCCCTCCCTGCAGACCGCCCTGGACCTGGTTCCGCAGAAGACCGCGGCTTGGGTTCCACAGAGCCACCTTCACCAGTAGCACATTTGTCTGTCAATACAACGCTGAAATACTGACCAAAAGGCCGAGTGGTGGGAAGGACGAGCAGGGCACTATAGGGAGGGGGAGGCAGAGGGGGGCAGCAGCCCCCGGAACCGACACATGGCACACACAGCGTAGTGAGAGCAGAAGGAACCTCTGCTTCAGATGTCTGCTCTGCTCTCTGCTCTGCTCTGCTCTGCTGGGGAGGACTGGCCCCGCCATCTGCCTGCCACCAGCCCGGGGCTGTTTTGCCAAGTTCCCTTTGATCTCCTGTCCTCCTGTTCCCCCGCCCCGCCCCCCAGAGCCCAGCAGGAAAGAGCTCTGCTGCTAAGAGGAGGAAGCTCCCTGTCTCTGGGGCCGAGTGAGTGCTGCAGCACACAGCAGGCCCCCGGCCGGACACCCAGGGTCTGGACCTGAGGACCTCGGGCGACTTGAAGACTTTCAGGGCACGGAACCCCTGACTCTGCCTCAGGGGGCCCGTCCTGCAGAGGACCCCGTAAGCCCCCAGAAAGCCAGGCCATGGAACACCGGCGCGCTCCTCAGAGCTCTGCCGCAGGGACGAAAGGACACGCCCACATGCAGCAAAAATCCGATAGTAATTCTCCCTGAGCAAAGGGCCGACGTGATTGGATTCCGTGCCTGCCGTCTGCGTCCCCTTGCACCGGCATTCACTGCGCTCAGCTTCTCCAGTGGGCGCCGGGCGCTCCGGGGTGCAGGGACTGGTTTCCGCACTTCTGAGCCCCGCTGGCTGGGTCACTCGGGTGCAGGGGAAGTCACCGTCATTCACCTCCCCTCCCCTTCCTCCTCCGCCTCGCCCCCCCTCTGTCTCCTCCTCTAAAGAAAATAGACAACTACTTATATTGGTATTCATTGCAAAACACTCCCAAAGTATTTCCTTTTAAATGTGTTTTGTTTTCTTTTAAGGTTTTATTTATTTACTTTTAGAGACAGAGGAAGGGAGGGGAGAAGAGAGGGAGAGAAACATCCATGTGCCAGAGAAACATCGACCAGTTGCCTCTTGTACGCCCCAAACTGGGGACCTGGCCCACGGCCCAGACATGCGCCCTGACTGGGAATGGAACTGGTGACCTTTAGGTTCAGGGGCTGGTACGCAGTCCACTGAGCCACACCAGCCAAGGCTGTTTCGTTTTCTTTAAAAGAGGCATTTACCAGAGGCCCTCATTTTGAAAGAATTTAGCACTGCATGCCAAGAGACAGACAATATTAATACCTCTGGACCCACAGACGCACCGTGGGCATCCACTCTTTAGTGTGCGGACACGGAAAGACCCCACAGAGGGGGTCCCCCCCCCAAAGAGGGGGGACAGCAGCACCGGGGTGAGAGCAAGTGCCAGCACCACCGCGGTCCAAACACCCGTGCGGCGCTTTGCTCGGTGAATGTCAATACGGTCGAAAAATGTTTAGCACGGGTGAACAAAAGTTTATCTCCCCAGCGGGAAAAGGACACAAAGGAACACGCACGGCATAATTACATCGGTTTTTAAAAAATCAGCGGCACAGGCAGAGGAAAGACAAAGGGAAACCCTCAAAAGGCTGCAGTTTGCGTTGTGTGCTCTGATGCTGGCGGTGTTTTCTGTCCGGCGTTCTCCCCCTTTTCTGCCAGACTTTAAAAACGATCTTGAATGAGCAAATATGGCTTTTAAGAACTTATTGTGAAGTTCCTTGGATTCGTCATCTAGCGACAAGTCACGTTTCCCTGGGAGAACGGCCGTGTTTCAGGCACGCGGCGCACTCTGGGGCTTGCAGGTGCGGGACCTGCGGTTTCCAGTGCGTCGCGCCCGTGAAATTCCTGAACCGGCTCCGGCCCACAGACCTGGCTTCCTTCCTCCCCCACGCGGAGCCTTATCTGATCCTCATCTCGGCGCAATCGCCGGCTTGTTTTACAAAGCCCCCGAGAACAAAGCAAACATCTAGGTTAAACGCACTGAAAGAGGCTGGACGGGGTGAAACCCGCTTTGGGTTTTTCCAGAACCATTTGTCCCGGACCGCGGCGCTCGCTCGTCCTGCACGGAGTCCACGCTGCCGAGGGAAACCAGGTGGAATCTGCATCCCCGACCCTGCCGGGCCGGGTGCAGCTCTAAAACGCCCGGTGCGCTTTCGTCCATTTCTCTTAAATGCTCCAAGTGGGCGCGTGTTACTGGGAAGCGAGGGGCGAAGAGGAGTAGAGCCCGAAGCGGAGATTGCTGCGACAGGGTCCCTTGCATTCTCCTGTGGCTCAGAGAGACGCTGCTGGCCAGCCCTGGGCCCCAGCCGCCCCAGCCGCCTGCATGCACGCAGGAATGCCTTCTCAGCGGCTGACCAAGAGGTGACCCGTCCTTCCTGCTCTGGAGGGGCGGGGAGCCCAAAGCCCCGGCTCGCTGCGCACAGGGCGTGCGGCCTCGGACCCCGGGCGGACAGGACAGACTTCAGCCTGAGTAGGTCCCTTTGGCCTCCAGCCTAGCCATCCGGGGCGGGCACACAAGTCCACCTCGGCCCCTTTCTAGGCGTCTTGCCCACCCCTGGGGGGGAGGATCAGCAAGGAAAACACCCAAGCCAGCTGCGCCGTGAGGGCCTCCCGCGAGGGCAGCTCCCAACCCCACCAGGCACACCTGGCCAGGGCGGGGCCCCAAGCGGCGGGCAGAGGCGGCCAGCACCAGAGGAGGGCCGGCCAGCGGGCAGCCAGTGGTTCCGCGTGCACGCTCTGGCGGGGCCACCTCTGGACGCTCCCCCCGTCCCGTCCAAGCTCTGCCACCCCGCACGGCTCTGCCCACCCTCCAGGGGGCAGACGGAGGTTCAAGGTGGTGAGGGAGTCTGCCCGCCAGGACGCCCTCGGTCCAGGGCCTGGAGTGAACCCCAGGTGTCCGGCGACGGGTCTCCCACCGTGTCCTGCTCTGCACTGCCACCCCCGACGGACGCCCGATTGGTGAGGACGGTCTACCGCGGGGCCGGCGGAAACTAGCGCGAGCGATCGAAACTTCTCTCCTGTTTTAGAAATCACATCCGCCGGCCGGTGCGTCCTCGTCTCTCATCCCACACTGGTAGGGCGGCCCCACAACCCCCTGGCTCACAGGTCTTCTTGACCCCCGGCCTCTGCTGCACGCCAAGCCCCTGGGCAGTTGCCTGTTCTTCCTGGAGACAACAATCCCCACCCCCCATGCCAGGGGATGAGATCTCAGCATCCCAGGAGCATGGCACGGTGGGCGGGGCCAGGAAGGAGGCACAGGCCCTGCCCGCTGAGAGGCTGTTCCGGGTAGCCTCCGCCGGGTACGGGCTCCTCGGCGCTCACAACAACCTGCAGGGTGGTGGCACCCGTTTTCAGGGACCACACTGAGCCCTAGGCGAGTCAGGGAGGTCACCTGGCCAAAGGTGCACCAGCCGCAGACACGTGTGGACCTGAGGGGCCCCTGGGGAGGCTGACAGAGAGCGGGGAGTTTTCCATGCTGTGTTTCCCATCCTTGCTTCGGCTTGCTCCAGGTGTTGTGCAGATACAGAAAGACGTGTGACATTCACTCAGAATCATTCTCGTGTCGTGAACGCACACAGCCATCCTTCTCACAACCTTGCTCGCAGCTGGCTGTGTGCCGCACACTTCGGGGACGGCTTGCCTGTAGTGGGGGCCGCGTCCCAGGCGGCCTGAGCCCGGCCTGCAGCCCGGGACCTCCTGGGAGGAGCAGCGTGTCACCTTGACCTCAGACTTCGGCAGGACCCTGGCTGCCGGGACACCCACGCTTTCCGCTGGCCTCCCCTCCCTGTCATGACAGCCTCCAGCCCCCGTGTCTCCCAGCCTCTGAGCTCCGCGGCCCCGCCCGACCCTGCAGAACACAGCGCCGCCTCCGTGGTGCCCAGCGGCCCAGCAGCGCCGTGGCTGAAGGACACGCCCCCTCCCCTCTGCCCCGCCCCCTCCTCCCCGAGGCGGCCACCTGAGCTTCGGACCCTTCTCCAGCCAACCTCACGTGCCTGGTGAGTCTGGCCTCTCGACGCGAAAACATGCAGACTAAAACAGCGCCCCCTGGCCTGCGCACCACGCTCCGCGGGCCACGTTCACGGGCAAAGGGAGTTGGTCTGGAAGGGTCTCCATCTCCCCCACGTGATCTCCTGGTTTCCTTCCACCGCGGCCTCCACTCCCCTTCCTCATGGGAAAGGCTCTGGGCATATGTCGCCAAAGAGCTCCGGGGGGGGAAGGTCACTGCCAGAGTCCACCGACCCCACGTGCACGCTGCGTCCGACGCTGCAGCCACGCTGCTGCCCGGGCTTCCCCGCACATCCCCGCACCCTCCGTCCGGTCTCCTGTTCCGGCTCCGGGCCTCCCCGCGGGCTCCTAGGTCACCGCCCGCCACGCCCCCTCGGAGCACGCCGCCGCCTCCCAGACCCGGGACCAGGCCTTCGCCGCTGCTGCCCCTCCGCATGCGTTGTCTCTGAGCACCGCTGCCGTCGGAGCGGTTAGTGGGCCACAGCCCCAGTAGACTGCCCCCCCCCGCCCCCACAAGACGAGGACTGGGGTCTCTCTGCTCCGTGCTGCGTGCCTGTAGTGTACGCGTTTGTTCCACAGGCAGACGGAGCAGCCTCTGCCCCGTAGGACACGGGCATCTAACCAGATCCTGCCCTACAGGGGTCTGGACGGGGCCGTCCAGACCAGAGCGGTGCGGCAGGCCCGGAGAGAGGCCTGCAGGCCGAGCCAGCAGCTGTGCGGCACTGAGGCAGGGCCCCGGGCTGTAGGGCCCATGGTCCCGCACTCCACGGCTGCCTAGGGCCTCCAGCCAGGGCTGGCCCTGGGGATCAGGGAGCTCTGGCCTGTCCCACCACGGCCTGTCTCCTTGCCACACGCGCCATACCCCAGGCAGCTGTGTGCACCACTGTCTTACAGCTGCCCAAGAGTCTGACTAAAGCGGGAGCTCCTCACGGGGCAAAAGCCGACAAAGGAGCCATGTTTTCGTGAATGAGCTGAAAAGCCCGAAGCAGGGAAATGAAAACACGAGGCGCCTTACATAACTTCCCCCCAAACGTCGAGACCTCCGTGGAGGAGACTGGTCGTGTTCTGGACGGACTCCCAGGGCTGTGCCCAGGGCAGCGCCCTTCCCTGCCCAGAGATAAGGGGGTCACCGACCGCAGACCCTGGCCGCCGCTTCCCAGTCCGAGAGGAGGCTCGCGTGCCTGCAGTTCTGACTGCGAACCATCATTTAGTTTTCTTTGCTTTCTAGAAAGTGTCCCACACGGAGAACTATGTCTGTACGTATGCATTAAACTAGTTGCTTTTCTTTTCAAATTATAACTTAATTAGGGCTTTACGAGACGTTAAAAGTTAAATGCAAAATCTACGTTTAAAGGCTAATTTATGATATCCAAACTCAGCCAGATCCCCGAAGGCAAAAAATTCCCGTGCCTCAGACTTATGACTAGATTATTAAACCCCCAAAAAGAAAAATTAACCCAGCACTTTCTAACTCGCCCCTGGGCAACACCGATTCCTTCCCTAAGTGTTTCCTTGGCACTTCGGGATGCAGAGCCCAGTCCGCCTTCCGGAGGAGGACACGGAGGCCCAGCCGACCCCCGGGCGTGGACAGGTCGCTGGTTGTGACTGGCCAGAGACCAGGTCCTTTTACGGGTGGTTTAGCATAAAGAGGCTCTTTCGGGATCTCCTCTGTTAGATTTTCAGAGTTCTCCTTACACTGTGCACATTAAAGCAAACAATGTACGAAAAAGTCTACATGCGGTAGACTACATCAGCCACGAGAGGAGGGAGGAGAGTTGGGCGTCCCTTGGGGGAACAGCGGAGTGCAGGGGAGGGGGCCCACCCCTCAGAGCGCAGGCTCGGGTTCGAATCCCGTCTCTGCTGGTTTCCAGCCCACAGTCACAAGCCGTGGGCTGCTCTGGGCCTGGGTGTCCCCCTTGACCAGTGGGGCTGATGACGCGGCTGAGAAAATTCGGTAGAACAAACTGTCCCCCAGCGACTAATGCAGAATGGACATTCCCTGCTGCACTTGTTAACTGCAATGAGTTACTCGGTGAGTGTTCGGATATTATAAAATGAGGGTCAAAACCCGTTTCTATGAAAGTTAGAGTATGCTTTTGTGTTTTGTTTTGTTTTTTTTTGCTTTGCTATCACTTCAAATGAAGAGTGAAAAATAATGCATTTCTGGTAAAGGTCATAATAATAGGGACTGCGGATCTCCACAGTGTTCTGGGAGACACGGGTGCCCTGTGACCTTACCCAGTAATGCCACCACTTTCCATTAGGGCAGAGGAGGCTTCTGTCACAGAAAGATGCACCAGGACACACCCGCTGCTTTGCAGATGAGATCCGCACAACCCCTACTTCCACAGACCGACACTCCCGATGCTCCCTGAGCAGCCACCAGTGGCCCGTGCTCAGGGTCTGAGCCCTCCGGCCTCCTCCGCCGGGACTCGAGACCTCCTGGGCACGGCGGGCACAGTCCCCCACGCCCTGCTCAGCAGAGACGGGCGTGAGCTGAGCGCCAAGGGCCGCCTGCTGATTTCTCTCCTGGCCCAACACCTGGCCCAGCACCTGTGGGTTGTCACCGTCCAAGTTCATCCTTAGGAGTCCCCCTCACAGTCAATGCAGGCTCATACACAGAACTTGTAACGAATACCTTTTATATCTAAGGGGAAGGTATGATCAGAAAGAGTAATGTTCATGTAAATAGGAAAAGACGACTTTCTCGTTTACAGGCACATTCCCATGACACCACAGGTTTCTCTCCTTACTTATTGGTTCAATGAGGAAAATAGAGAAACAAGTGAATTGTTCACTGAACAACGCCTTCATTAGGACAGGCAGTGCACGGGGAGGAGTGTGTCTGGACCGGCAGAAGGGACGCCGCGGGACAGTGTCTGGGGCCTGAGACGGGGACACTCAGGCGTTCGTGGGGCCCTGGCGCAGAGGCAGGATGCGCTAGGGGTCCGACCACCTGGCTAACTGGAGCGGCCCGAGGGCCATCTGGAGTGAAAGCCAAGGGTCTCCATGGAGCCCGCAGCGCGAAGTGTCCGTGTTTCCCTGGGAGCCTCCCACCTGTCGATGGGCCCGGTTTGCTGACGGGGTGCTCAACAAAAGGGCTTTCTGTCCTGCCCGGAGCTGGAGGAAAGAGCACGCACCCGAAGCCCCACCATAGAGAGAGATTTCACTCCCTTTGCTGAGTGAACAAAGGGTTTGTTTTTTTTTTAAAGGCCAAGGCCCTTCAGCTGTGTTTGCGCGGCGCTCACTCACAGTGCGGCTCATAGGGGGGAGGCGGGTCTCCGCAAGGCACACACTCCATGTCTTGGAAACCAACCAGCTTCGTCTTCCTGTAAAACCTGGGAGAAAAAGGAAAACGGTCCCCGTTAGCTCCTTCGCCGAAGCGCGAGCTCGCAGTGAGCAGATTACATGGATTACTGGCAGTCTCTTTAACCAGCTCTACTGTTTAAAAAAAAAAAAAAGGTCCTCAAAGCCTGAACTGTGGCAGCACTTAGACAGCCAGCCTCGGAGAGCCCTCTGGGTGTGCAGGGAGTATGTAAAAAATACCCATGCCACTAAAACCTAACTTTGTAGATTTTTTTAGCCTCACTTTTTTTTTATGTTGGGGGGCAGGGGTGCTGGTGAGGGAATAGGAAATCAATTTAAAGGATCAAACACCTTATAAATAAAGTGCTAGTTTTTTACATTTACAATTAAGAGACGAAAATAGTCCAGCGGCCCGTACAAGCAATGGGAAAGTGTGGGGAGGTGCTTACACAGTTTTGATACGGGGACGTCTCTCTAGGCGGCATGAGAAACGCACCGCGGGAGCCGGAGAGGAAGAGAGGGGCCGCTTTGAAAACACACACACACCATGCAGAACATGAAGGACGGCCGGAGAGCAAAGCCAGCAAAGCATCACCGGCCCGTTAACAGGCCAAAGAAAACAGAGGAATGGCTCTGGTCACAGCACCTTCTACAACCCAAGTCCGCGACACTGAACTGAAACATCCTTACAAGTGAAAGGGAAAACCAGGCAAAAAGCACTCATTCCCCAAAGAGTATCATTTCATCATTCCTAATTTTCATTATTAAAACTAAAAAGAATGATACCACTAAAAAATTAAAATTTAACTCTAAAATGTTTAACTTTATTAGTAATCAGGTGACTGTAAATGGTGATGGGAATCCACCATTTTTACTTTACCGAGAAGATACACACACGAGCAGCCTAGACTGCCAGCAGGAAGGTGAATTGCCACTCGGAGGAGGGCAATTTAGCAATATGTCATCAGAACGCAATAAAATAGTTTATCGACACTCTTTGCCTGATAATACCATTTTTTGAAATACGTCCTAAAGGAAGAATCAGCCGGGTGAACTGTGTGTGTAGGAATGCCATCACGGTATTGCATTCAAACTCCAGGGCTTGAATACATTGCGCTTGGCTTGTCCATTCATCCGTGGATGGACACATGTGGGTTGTTTCTACTCCTGACTGTTGTGAGTAGCACATTGGTGGATGTGTTTCCAGTTGTCTTGGTTCTGTATCTAAGGGCAGGGTTGCCGGACCGCATGGTAACTGTGTGACCCTGCTGAGGAAGTGCCAGGCTACTCGAAGTGGCCACACCACTTTATATCCACGAGTGCACGCGGGTTCCAGTCCCTCCGTATCCTCCACAACACTGATTACTGTTTGCGTCTTCAGTAACAGCCGTCCTTGTGGGTCTGTGGTGGGCAGCTTTCACGTGCATTTCCCTGGCGGCTAATAACGTTGAGCATTTTTTCACGTGCTTACTGAGCATTTGTATGTCTTCTTTGAAGAAATGTCTAATCAAATTTTTTGCCCATAGTTTAATTGGGTTATTTTCCTTGTTATTGCTGAGTTCTGTAAGAAAGTCCCTTATGGCATACATCATTTACAAATAATTTCTCTAACCCTGTGGATTGCCTTTTCATGTTCACCCTTTGAAGTAGACAAGACTTTCATCACACACTGAGTGACCCTGGTACAGCTGCCTTCTATTCGGCTGCTCTGGGTGTTACACCCTGCTCTTCGCTCCTGTCTGGGCGCCGAGTCATTGCCTACGGCCATGCCTGACCCTCGGTCGCGTCCCTAACCTGCTTCGGCCTTTCATGTCCAGGCTTTATCTTGCCCTCTGACCTCAGCAGGAGCCCCGGAAGGATCCTGTGCCATTTAGTCAAAAGCGCCCCGGTCTTGTGGGCACGCCCCGGCCGAGCCCAGGGACAGCCCCTCCCGAGCTGGGCGCACACTGGCTCAGTGACCGTGCCTGGAAAGCCCCCAACCCGGATAAGACTCCTCCTTCATTCCCAAGGCACTGTGGACACTACAGAGCAAAACTCACGTACAGCACTCCGCCAAGTGCCCGGCACGTTATAAATAACCCATGTCCGCCGCTCTGGCTGCCCTTCCGGTGATGGTCTTACTTCTGCAGCAGTGCCGCACCCCCACGGCGCCGGGAGTGCCGGCTCCTCGCGGCCGTCTCCGGCTGGTAACGCGGCCGGCACTGTGCGCCCGTGGCAGCCAGCGTTCTGATGCTCCGCGTCGTGTCTCTTCCATTCCCTCGGGCGGCGACGCCTCTCACTCCCCTGCCCTGGTATCACGACCCGTGCCTCCCCAAACCCCACTCTGGGTCCAGGGCTGAACCCCACCGATCCGTGGTACCTGAGTACCTATGCAACGCTTACCTGGCCAGGAAACTACGCACTTCAAAATCCCTCCGCCTGGGGCCTGCCTGCCCCCGTGGCCCAGGTGCAGGTCGCGTCCTCTCCAAGGCCCGGGTCCTTTTCAGCGCTCACCATTAAGGTTTTCCACTTTCGCACGTGCCCACTCCCGTCCACCCTCCCTATTTCTGCTGGATTCTCCCCTCCTCCTGAAGATACCCTGGCCTCCTGGCAGCTCCTTAAGAAATGCCAGGCGCACGGCCACCCTGGGGCCTGTCTCTCGCACTCCTGTTGTGACAGTGCCCTTCCCCACGCGCGGCTGGGCCGCGGCCTCCTCTCTGCACGCCTCGGCTCAGATGCCCCTCGGTGCCACCCGCGCTGCAGGGCCGCGCCCAGTCTGTCCCCCGCTCTGGCGGCCGCCGCCCCTCCGCGGCGCTAAGTTTTCCTGTTTTCCGTAAGCGTCGTCATCGTCAGCCTTTCTGCGCAGTTTGCTTCTATAGTATTTACTGCTAAGGTGGTTTTTTTTTTTTGAGAACCTGATTTGGGTAGAAGCTCCCTGTGCGTGCGTGGGCCTCTTCGCCCCGGACCCGGGCAGCGCCGGGGGTGGCCGGCGGACAGCCTCAGGGCAGCCGCGCGCCGGGCCGCAGAAGCGCCTGGCGGGTGGGTAGCGGGCGGGTAGCGGGCGGCCTGTCTCCGACCCGGAGGAGGGTGAGCCCGGACGGGATCGCAGGCCACAGGCGCTTCCCTTTTGTCCGTGTGACCGTTTTGGTTTTTTTTTTTTTTATTGATTTATAGGAACTCGAGAGTCCTACGACACTAATCCTCTGCTAGCGTGCTCACTCACGTTATTTATACCCGGCGCCTGGCCCCTCCGTGCGCGGGCCCATAGGACCCAGCGGCGACTGCCGAGACGCCAAGGCCCGACCCCTCGCTCACCCGGCCTGCTCGGGTTCCTGGCAGTGCGCAGCCGCAGTTGGAAAAGGCCAGGAAAAACGCCTGTTTCCAGAGGATCGAGACCTGAGGAGGGAACGAAACCTCCCGACCTACCCCGGCAAGCAGTCCCCGCAGGCGGCGTCGCTGGTGGCGGAGCAGTTGGCCCTCTGGAAGCGGTTCGCGGCCGCGCAGTCCAGGCACGGCTTGCACTTCTGAAAGCCCCAGTCGTCCTTGAACCTGTGCGGCCGGCAGGTCACGCACTGGGCGTCCTCCCCGTAGCCGAAGCCACATTCCTGCGGGGATTAAGGGGCGGGAGAGAGCTTTTCAGACTCGGCGGGCGTGGAAAAGGAGGAGGCGGGCCTGAAAGGAAGACCCGCTCGCTCCGATAATTACCGAGGGCCGGCCCCCGCAGGGACAAAGGCAGCTCTCCGAGCCACTGCCCACTGTCCCCCCCTGCTAATCATCTCTCTTACTGTGACAAGTGTACTCAGCCGCCCACTTTATTCGAGGAGCCGCGAGCATTTGAATAACAAAGGCCCCCCAGCGCGGCCTCCCCGCCGCGGCCTCGGAGGGCAGCATCTCGGCAGCCCCCTCCGTCCTAAGGAAGCCGGTCTTGTGAGTGTTCAGAAGCTGAAGCCAGGGAAACGTTCGGACTAGAGTCGGTGCACGTTCACTGTCCAGGTGTCAAGGCAGGAAACAAGTGCTTTGGTGTCAGCAGCGGTATTTCAGAAAAGGAGGCTCAGCCCTAAGAAATTTCAGAAGTCTGCAAGTCCAGAAGTCTACCCAGGGGACAGCGCCCTGCAGTGTTTAGCAGCTTAATACAGTCTCTGTGCGTAGGAGGATTCTTACATACTCCTTAAAAAACAACAACAAGGCCCTGGCTGGCGTAGCTCAGTGGATTGAGTGCGGGCTGCGAACCCAAGTGTCACGGGTTTGATTCCCAGTCAGGGCACATGCCTGGGTTGCAGGCCATAACCCCCAGCAACCAAACATTGATGTCTCTCCCTCTTTCTCTCTCTCTATCTCCCTCCCTTTCCTCTCTAGAAAGTAAATAAATAAAATCTTTAAAAACAACAACAACACTACATTCTTGTTCAGATGAAACTTTGGTACCAAAGGCCTCCGGCGTCTCTGGATGTGGCTGTCAGAACCCTGGGACCCCCCGGTGACCCCTCCCACGAGTTCAGACAAATCACTGGTGCGGCGGACGGTAGGATGCAATTGTATATACAAGCCGCCGTGAAGAGAATGAGGCAGATGTGGGTTCATGGTTGTCCAAAAAGTCAGCTCCAATACGGAACGGGAAGTGTGATCCCGTTTCTCACAAAACATCGGTGATGCGTGCTAACACTTACTGGGTGCATACTCTGTGCCAGGAACCTTATGTATGTTTTATGTCTTTATTTTTAAATCCTCACCCGGAGATATGCTCCTCGATTTCAGAGAGAAGGGAAGGGAGAGACAGAGGGAGAAACAGAGAGAGAAACATCGATGTGAGAGAGAAACGTGGGTCAGCTTCCTCCAGTCCGCATCCGCACCGGCCGGGGATGGAAGCCGCACCCTTTTGGTGCACAAAACGACACTCCCACCAGCCGCGCCGCCCGGCCAGGGCTGTGCCAGGAACTTTATACGTATCACCTCGCTAATCCGCACTCCTTCCCAAGGAGCTAGCACTTCATCATTCCCATCTCATGGGTGGACGCATGGAGGAGCTTCCCTGCAGGTGTGCGCCTTACCCCAGGTGATACATGCAACAGCTAATGTCAGAACCAGGAGACGGATCTACGCAGTCTAACTCCGGAGGCAGACGTCACACCACTGCCCAGCAGGGTCCGCCAGGCGCTTTATCTGACGCTTACCTGGGCAGGCGCCTGGAAGACCCCACACCCAATGTGGGTGCTGGCTATCGCACTTGGCGATGGTTTCTGCAGAACTACGAGAAGAACGTGGGTGCCCCGAGCAAGCTGAGCACCACCCACAGCAAGGCTGGAGGGAGGAAGGGCTCTGACAAAATACACCCTCCGGGGGCCTGGGCCCCCCATCTGCAAACTACGGACACCAGGGTGCAGATCCCAGCTGGTGCAAAATCCCTGCTTTTTAATAAAATTCATATATGTTCATTTCTTCACCCATATTTATGTGCACCATCAACTAAGCCATACTTACTGAGCAAAAACTAAATCGAAACTGACACAAAAGTATTTCCTGTACCTAATACACTACCCAATAAAGAATATTAACAATGACCCTTCGCTGTAGATTTTTTTGTTTGTTTGTTTACTGAGGAACTCATCATGTCTGGGAGGAGAGACACCACCTCCTTCTGTCTGCCCGGCCTGCCCTTGGCTTGGGCACACAGAACGAAGAGCAGGGGACACGCGGAAGCAGGCCAGCCGCCGTCTTCCCCCGAGGGCTCCGGCCACAAGATGCTCCAGACCAAAGCACAGACAGCAGGAAGGAAAAAACCCCAACCGTTTGACCTGAAACACTAATTCGCAAATAGAATGTCTTGAAAATGGTTAGCAGGAGCTAGTGGGATTATGAGTTATTCTCAATTTTTTAGATTCTGTAATAATTGAGCTTTTCTTTTCAAAAAAACATCATTACTCTAGTGATCAGAAAAAATAAACATTTTTTTCAATGTGATCCATATTCACAAAAAATTTCCCGACACACACACACACTCGCGGGGAGGCCACTGCTGTGTGTGCGCGTGTGTGTTCCGGCCGTGCGCAGTGTGGCTCTGCGTGGGGGCAGGAGTGTGTGCCGAGCCCAGTGCACACTGGGTGCACACTAGTGGTTGACAGAGCCCAGTGCGTGCAAAGGCTTTCTCTCCGCGTGGCAGGGAGGCTGCAGCTGGTCTCTCGGGGTCAAGGCGAGCCCGTGGCCCTCGGGCAGTGGGGACCTCGCTGTTCCCAGGCTCGGCGTCTGCATGCCAAAAGGTTCGTGCACAGGCAATGTTTCAAAATCCTGATCTGATCCGGGCAGCTTGGACTGTGAGGGTCTCACTGGCAAGTTAGAACTCAGCGGAGAAGAGGGAAGGGAAGGGTGGAAGGGAAAACGAAGGGAGAGAACGAGAAGGAGACGGGAGAGGTGCACAGGCCGGCAGTGGGCGCCTGACGTTCTGTTTTCCGGACCAGGTTGAGGGAGGGTGGGGTGGGGTGGGGTGGGTGTGTCCTCCTGCACTGGAGTCCAAGACACCCGAGTGTGAACGCCAGCTCTGCCCTCGTCAGTGAAGTGATTCCGGGGACCTCTGAGCCTCGGTCTCTTCGAGCGTGGAGTGGGGGTCACAACACCTGCCCCACACGGCTGTTTGGAGGCATAAGCAGGAAAGCTTATGAAGCCTCTAGACTGTACACAGAATGCAAAGTGGGGTTTTCGTCAGATAAATGATGCTGACGGCCATGCTTATTTGGGCTTTTCTACAACCCAGCAAACCAACTTCCCTGTGCGAGTATGATCCCTGCTGAGCAGGGAATCTCCGGACCCCCGTTTATTCTAGGTTACCTAAAACGTCACTTTCCATCTAAAACATTTTTTACTGAATAAGAATATTTGTAAAACGAATCGCAAGTACCTGCCTTTTGAAGAAGGGCACCTACAGTTGGATCTGCCCTTCCCGGGTTGGGCCCGCTGCCCTGCGGCGCTGCGGTGCAGCCAACCAGGCCCGTGTGCGCCCGGCAGCGGCGCTGGGCTGACCCCCCCCCCCCAGATATCTGCCGTGGTGTCCTGCTGGTCCCCAAGGAGCCCCTGCCCCTCTCTCTCCATTCCCAAGAAACTAGATTAAGGGGCCCAAACGGAAATGAACTGGGAAAAGTAGAAATGGATGTCTGGGTGGTCTCGCCTGTTTTGAAAAGGCTCGCAGGCGTGAGTGCTGGGGGGATCCTGGTGGTTGTGTTTGGACCGCTGACCGCGTTCTGCCGTTGGCGTGATGCGCAAGGCCTGCTTTCACCGGCGCGGCTCTGCCGCACACGGTGGAGGGCCGCTGACTCGTGGTCGTGGTTTGGAGAATGAAGACGTCATGAAAAAAAACAAAACAAAACCGGGCGTCTGTTCCACACTGGCCCGGAGTCGCGCACAGAGAGAAGGGCTCCGCGTGCGCCACGGCTCCCCTTCCCGGGCTGGGTGCCGGCTCACTCTCTCCGCCCAGAGCGCGAGTTTGCCGACCGCAGTAGCGCCCCCTGCGGTGGCTCCAGGTGAGGGGATGGGGCGAACAGGGCTTTGTACCGACGGCTGCCACGAACACCGCCACGAGGGACGGAGCGTGTGCCAGGAACTGCAGAGTCTCCCGGGAACTTTTATAGACATTACTTGGGGAAATGCTATTAGCATATTTTATCTGAAGTACTGGCCAATTTCAAAAAAGAGATGAGAAAACAGGCCAATTATTTTTAAACTTCTAAATATAGTATCGCTTGCAGTCCATGGGGGTCTAAGAAATTGATGCAGTAACCATTCTACGTGTTAAATTAACCAGAAACATTAAATTAACTGAAAATTCGGAGAAGTAATTCCGAGAAATTAAAGTGCAATACGGTGTACAGGGCAGCAATCACTTTTAGAACAAACTGTCGTTTCTACAGCGCTGGAAACACAGAAACACTGTAATTATTTGAAATCCAGCCTGCAAATTAAACAGCGTTTTGTATGTGCTTTCAAACTGAGGTTAGGGACCTGTGAATTCAGAGGGCTGCGCGGGGGGCGGGGGGTAGGTGCCCCTAAACCCTGCCCTGTTCAAGGGTCAACTGTAAATTTTAAATCACTCCCAATAGAAATGTCTACTTTGATGTTCTGACTTCAGTAAAAGTAGGTGGTGAAAATGCCTTGAAATCGTCCCCATTAAGTTCAAAAAATCCCCAGGAACAGAGAAAGGAAGGAGGCTGCAGACCATTTTTTTTCTGCTTCTCTTGTTTTCACCTTTTATATCGTAAAACTAACACCCACGATTGTGTTAAACTCAAAAACACACCCTCCTTCCCATCCCTGGCCTCGGCCTCCTCCTGCCCGCACGCAGCAGACACTGGCACCGCGTGCTGGGGTCCCTGCAGGAGCAGCCCCCACGTGCGCCCCTGCACGGCAGCGAGCGCTCCTGGGGTCCGCGCTCAGTGCACCCAGTAGAGTCCCTAGACTGGCACTTGGAGAGAGCACCCCGTCACTCTGCGGGCAGTGTCCTCCGTCATCGTGGGGTCCCAGGGGCTGGGACGCAGAGGGTGGCAGGTCTGGTGAATCGCGCCAGCGTGGGCCCCTGACCCGGCCGTGCGCTTAACGAAAGGAGTATCCACCTTTGGGGTTTTCTCTCCCATCGCGTTTGAGCAGAAAGGGGTCACCGCCTTAGGCGCATCGTTTTCTGTGGCCGGCTGTTCTGCTGCACGGGGGGATGGAAGAGAAGGCAGGAGCGGGCCTCTGGTGGCAGGGCTGGGGTTCCTGAAGGAAGGGGAGGGCAGGCCGGCCTGCTGCGTTCCGGCTCAGCCTTCTGACCGACTCCCTCCTTGACCGAACTCCGCAGGTGCCTCC
The DNA here is from genome assembly GCF_004126475.2 of Phyllostomus discolor. Taxonomy (NCBI): domain Eukaryota; kingdom Metazoa; phylum Chordata; class Mammalia; order Chiroptera; family Phyllostomidae; genus Phyllostomus; species Phyllostomus discolor. Next base: position 3,671,525 of record NC_040913.2, on the reverse strand, counting down.
GAGCCATTTCCCACAAGGCCCTGCTCTTAGGCTCGGTCCTTCCTTCCGAGGCCAGCTGTCTGAAAATCCTGTGAGGTCAGCTTAGCTGCTGAGAGTCTACCCCGGCCCCACCCCCACTGCTTACCCTCAATGTCTGATCCAGTTTCCCCTGGACCACCCCCGGGGGCTGTCTGGTCCCCCCGGCTTGCCTTCAGCGACTGTCCTGTTGAGTCTGTTCGGCTCCATAGTGTCCTACCCCCTCCCCTGCCCCTTGGTCACACCCCCACCCCAAGTCCATGTTGCATTCGGAACTGAGCCCGGTTCTGTCTGAGGTCTCTTTCCCCTGTGGCAATAGTCCCTGAACAAAATCTGCTGTTGTTGCCGTAACCTCTGCCTGCTTTCTGACACTTTCCTGGTGGCACTGGGGTTCTCCCTGCCGTCATTTCACGCGAAGAAGGGCCTTGCAGGGTGAGCATGTGTGTTTGGGAGGGAAGACGAGGAGGGTAGGGAAGGTCATGGGCCTGGGCCTCAGAAAAAGCCACGTGCGTGTTGTTTTTTCCCCAGAGCCCCCCCACTCCCACCCCCGCCCCAGCACCTGCTAGGACCAGCAGCCTTTTCGGGGTCAGACCAGACTGGGGCTCCTGAGTCCCCTCCCGGGCCCTCTGGGCACTCCCTTGGGAAACCCAGTTTTGGCGACCACCTCGCTGAGCTGGTGAACCAGAAGCCCCACCCTCAACGCCTGACCGTGCTCCCGGTCTTCCACCGTCGGGGGGGGGGGGGGGGCGGAGGGGGATGTCTGCTTGCGGTGTTCACCGTCAGCTTGGCTTTAGCCAGAACCACCCGCCCCCACTCCTGACGTTTCCTCTCGGAATTTTCTACCCACTGACCCCGCCCGCTCCTTGCCTGTGCAGCGGAGCCCAAGGTCTCCCCACCATGAGCCCTGCTGCGCCGGCGCCACGCCCGTGGCCGAGGGCGCGAGTCCAGTCCGCCTGCCCCCTTCCCCCGAGCGCGGCTGGGCACTGTTTCCCTGAGCACACGAGGGGCTGGGGAGCAGTCGGAGCTGCTGGGTAAAGGAGGGGACGGATGTTGTTTAAGGCGGTATTTCCTAAAGTCGCTATTTTTCTTTTATTCCAGGGGACAGAGCCGTGGGCAGTCCGCAACCACGCCTCCCACTTGGGGAGACCCTGCTGGACTGGCGGGGTGCGGGTGGGGGTCTGTGCAGGGTGGGGGTGAATAGCCCCCTCCTTACGGTGGGTGGTTTGAGGTGGGAGAGGGCTGCTTGCCGCCCCCCCCTCCGTGGCAGCAGTGGCTCTGTCACTGTGCCCCGTTTTTTTCAGCCACACTGGGGGGCTTTGCAGCAGCAAAATGGCCCAAAGTAAACAGTCCTCAAGTCCCCTTCTCCCTTTCCTGCCGCTGGGAATCCAGCTCGGAGGTGAAACGCCAGCGGGCCCCACCCACACCCACACCCACACCCACACCTTCCAGGTGCAGGGGGCTCCCATGGCCACAGGGCCCTCCCCGCGGTGGGACCCCTGTCCAGGAAAGCGTGCTGGGCCCCGGGACGGAAACCCTGTTTATTCTGCTCGCACAGCCAGTGCGTGATGGACGTTGGTTCTCTGCACTCACTGTACAAGCCCCAGTCTGCACAGAGGGGAAGGCAGGTACTTGGGGAGAAAGTCCAGGGCACACGAACGGGAACGGCGAACCACGCTCATGCGGCTGGCCCTCCTCGGAAACCAGCTTTTTACATTTCCTTCCGTCAAATGCCACCACACGCGTCTGCCCCCAACTTCCAGTTTAGGGAGATCTTTCGCTGAGTTTTTTAAAGAAAAAAGTACAAGCTGGAGCGTGTTAATATCTGCCAAGCATCACAGGGCTCGATCAGGTGTAATTAAACACAAAGTGAGCAACACTGTAATTAAGTCGCAAAAATGAATCTTTTTTTATGCCTGCAAATTACATTGTGTGTGTGTGTGTGTGTGTGTGTGTGTGAGACTTTCTCCGTATGGATGGGAACAGCTTGCCCAAGAGTGGATGGATGTCTTTGAAACTCTGCAGCCAGCCAGGCATCCATGTGGAGAGAAGTATGGCATTGTTGACAAGAACTCATTTCTCACATTAACTAAAGTCACCCCAATAATTGGTTAGAAAAGCTCACTTTGAAACCCGTGCCAGGGACTTGCAGCCCGTTTCAAGTGGCTCCTGCGAAAACGAGTCTCCTGATTGACTGCGGGGAGGGAGGCGGGGCCGCCGCTGGGCCGAGGTCGGGCGGCAACAAGCAGAGGCCTAGCGGGGTCGCCTCGGGGGAAACAAACCCACCCGCTCTCACCCACCCGCGTGCGCACTCCCCTGAGCCTGGGGGAGGGCTGCATGACCCTCGGGCCCACGCTCGCAGCCCCTGCGCCCAGCGTGCGCTTCTCAGGGGGCAGGGTGAGCTGCGGTGCCAGTTTCTGCCTCAGAAACAGGAAGAAGACCCCTCGAGTTCCCTGGTGACACAAGCCACCGCTCAGTGTGACTTGAATAGGGCGTACAGTAACATACACATTATTGTATTTGGTATTCCAGGTGGAAAGCAGTGAGATTACTTATCTATGTGGTCATCCGACAACTGAGAAAAAGTTGAGTCTTAGTCAAAAGACTACACTGTCCCTCGATTTGTAAAGCAGAAGGTGGTAATTAACGAGTTAACTATTCTTGTTAATTTATCTGATCTTAATATAGTCAAAACTTAATTTTCTTTCCTATGAAAGATTATATGTTACTGAGAAAACCTTAATAAAGGCAGCCCGAAAAGGAGAAACGGAGAATCTACGAGTGGACAGCTTAGCAATTTTGGGCCCAAAGTAACTGCTTGTGAACACTCCAGCTCTTTGCCCTGACTGGGTAGCAGGGAGAGAGACACACTCACACGGCCGCTGGCAGGACTCTCTGCCTCTCTGACCGTCTGTCTGCCTCTGAGACCGGGCAAGGCGCAGTGCCGGCTGTTTGCTAGGAGCTAAAACCAGGAGAGAAGACTCGGCGAACTATGTTATTCATAACACACACAAAGTTGTTGACTTTGATATCACTAGACCGAATTGTCACTCCCCCCACCCCAAACTATCTGAGGCTGACTGAGCCTTCCAGTCCTGTGGCAAGGCTGTGCTGTCTGTCTGTCCGCCAGCAGCTGGGCACCCCACATGCAGAACAAGGGCACAGTCCGCCTGTTCTCCACATCAGCACCTCCGGGCACATGGGGACACAAGGGGACATCTGTAACATCGTGCATCCAATTGGCTGTTGACAACCTAATGTCTCCCTGACATCCTGACCTTCACTTTGACTTCTCACTCGAGTTGTCCTGGTCTTTTCTTTGAGTGAAGGAAATGATAGTAAATATTGAAGTGAAAATTAATGAAATAAGTACAAACAGAAGAATTGTTTGAATTGCTTCCCTCCGGCTGCTTCCAACGGCATGGGGTTGGGCAGCTATCGCAATGCCCAGGGAAAACTGCTACCTAGAGAAACATATTTCTTCTGGATATGCAAGGAGCATTGTGAAAGATGGAAACTGCTATCAGATAATCTCAGGAGAGAGACTTTTTTTTAAATAAAAGTCAGTATTAGAGCTGATAGTACCTTCATCCTCTGGTTTGATTCTCCAGAAGTTATTTTGAGGTTATAGTCTCTGGATCCAAAGGATGAAGGTTAGGGCAATTGCTTAGGAATGATTCACCCATCTCGGCGTGACTCATCCGCACAGTCTCCTGCAGATCTCCGCAGAGATTGGGTGGAAACCCCGCGGTCTATTTGCCCCTCGGGCACCGCCGCATTCTTCACCGCTTTGTTCACTAATCCCAGATACGCAGATCCTCCAACACAGCAAAACCTTTGTCTGAAAATGCATGTCACTACAACCCACAGATTAAAACACCGAGCTGAGATGCCGGTTAACCAGACATCGCACAGAGTTCACAGGTCAGCGGGTTTCAGCCCGAAGGGACAGCCCAGGGCACTGACGGCCACCCCTGATTTAACACAACCGCCAGAGAGAGGCCGGGCCCAGGCATCACCTGTGGAATGCAGAAATCTTAGTTTCCTGCTGTTTGTGGATCATCGATCAAAAATCTATGAATGACAAGACTCAACTTTAAATAATGGCAGTCTGTAGGGGCAAAGGACTTCTCTTTTAAAAGTCACTCTAAAGAAAAAGAAGAATCTTTTGTTCATTCTCTAATGGGACGACTTTGATGCTTTATTTAGAACAAAGAAAAATGACACCTCAATTCTCCTAGTAACATCTTCCAAAGGTCAGAAGATAAAGCAAACTGGTGTATAGTTCTGAGCATGCTCACAAAAAAAGAAGAGACCCGAGAATATCCGAGACCCAGAAATATGCTAGGACACAGTGTCTTAACAAGTAGTAATTAAAACGAATATATTTTAAAGTGACCCTGGGGGTAACACACACTCAGGCCGGGGAGACCGATAATCCTGGCCTCGTCAAAGAAGTGCCCACACCCTGGTGTGGAGGAGAACGGCTCGGCTCTCTCGGAGCGGCGTCGGCTGGGACACTGTCGGGCTCTGCTTCTTGACCAGCCACGGTCATTTTACAGAACAGAAGGCGCAGTCAACAGCGCCATCACCCCTCGCCATCATCAGCGCGTGACTTTTCAACCTTTAGTAGACTCGTGATCCTCTTTAACTAATAAACCTTGCTTAAATAAGGTTTACATAAACCTTAATAATTCTATTCTTTCAGTAAAACATGATAAGCACTAAGTTCCATCAAACTAACCTTTTTCGAATTCTGGTTATCAGAACCTGTGTCCTTTATCCCGGCCAGGCACGCAGAGAGAAAAGTATTGAGAAGGGAACTGCGTTTGGCTCAAGTGACACAGCGAGCCAAGAATTCTGTCACGGTGTCCCAGTCGTCGTGAGTCATTGACTAAAGGAATTTAGCCACGAGGAGTGCCCTTGAAAGGCCCAGACCCGCCGCCTCCGCCCCGAGCGTACCGCACCTTGGACAACTCCATGCCCGGCCCGCACTGCTCACAGGGGACGCAGTTCCCGGACCGGTCCCTGAATTCCTGCTGTCTGCAGTCCCCGGTCTCACAGGTCGCTTCGCAGGCCTGGAAGACAATGTGTCACCGGCGTTACACCTCACGGCAGGGTCATTGCCTTGTTTGCAGAACACAAACAAACAAACAAACAAGCAGCATCCTCAGCATGATTCCCACAATCACTGAGTGTAAACATGACAGCCAGAGAGAGGACCATTCCATTCTCGCCTTAGGAAGAAAATACCACTTTACTGATTGGGTCAGAGGGACAAATAAACCGATGTGCCTGGCGGCCCTCTGTGGTCCCTGAGTGAGGGCTCCCTCTTTCCCGGAGTCGGCTGCTGTCTTCCCCGCACATGCTCCCGAGGACATGGGTAGACAATGACTCGGAGGCTACTCCCCTTTCTAAGAGGACATATGCAGGCGGTCATGCAGACACTCATGGTCCTTTTGCAATCGGAAGACTTCTGATTTCCAAAACTATATTGTTTATCAAGAAAAATAAGCAAAAATAAAAGAGAAAAAAAGAAATACAAGTATATTCAAGAATAATGAATTGACCCTGGCTGGCGTAGCTCAGTGGATTGAGCGCGGGCTGCGAACCAAAGTGTCGCAGGTTCGATTCCCAGTCAGGGTGCATGCCTGGGTTGCAGGCCACGGCCCCCAGCAACCACACATTGATGTTTCTCTCTCTCTATCTCCCTCCCTTCCCACTCTGAAAATAAATAAATTTAAAAAAAAAGAAAGACATTTTTAAAAAAGAATAATGAATGAATAAATAAATGAAATAAATTTGTATAGCTGTAGGAACTTTGCTGTTATCCTTCAGACATACAAGGTCTGTCCAGAAGGTACCCAGCCATGTGCTATGAAAAATAGAGACATGTATTGAAGAAGATACAAGAATCATTGTACATAGGACAATGACACCTCAGTCCCCTTCAAGGTAGGCAGTTGGGGACCTCACACAGTTCTTCCAGCCGCCATCAGCTGCCCCGTTGTATTTTCCTGAATCTCATCAGCTGTCTGAAATCTCTTCACTTTCAAAGGTGATTTTAATGTTGGGAAAAGCCAGAAGTTGTAGAGCAGCAGATCTGGGCTTCAGGGGGTCTGAGTCACCTGAGTGATTTGATGTTTCATCAAAAACATTGCCCGAGATGCGATGCATGAGCAGGCGTGTTGTTGAGATAAAGCTGCCAATCACCAGCTGCCCATAGCTGGGGCCTTCTGAATCATCTGAACAGTTTCCATGGAGGAATGTTCAAGCTTCACACAAAATTGGATGCAGATCCATTGCTCTACTTGCTCAGTCATTTTGAATGTGACGGCCACACAGCGCACATGCTCACTCAACAGTGTCTACCACCCCCACTGACTAGTACAGTGAAGTCATCGTTGTTCACACATGCGCATTCCAGTCCACACTCCTTGGCTGCCAGGTGACACTGAAGTCTTGCAAACCCTTCTCCGTATGTTAACAATCGCTGGACGTTTTCCAGACAGACCTCGTATCTGCCACCCAGTTTTGGTGTAGAAGTTTCGTTTTTTTCAGGTGAGCTGCATTTACTTAGAGACCGTCTTTCAAATGCTTCTGACAATCCTGAGATCAGTAGGATTCTTGACAAGGATGGTGAAGACAATAGTGGCCAAAACGTCTGGACAATTCAGAGTAAAACTGCTCTGCAGGTGTGAACTCACACCCTCACTGATGACCCTGTCACCACTCACATGGGGCCTAACGATGTAGTTCGGTGCGCAGCATAGGACTAAGACGGAAAGATTATCATCCATTTTGGCAAAAAGAAAGGTTGTAAGTCATTTTCCCAAATATAGCCTTTTCCTCTTACTTTATCTAAAAACAGTAAATTCACTTTATATACTATCATCCGGCAAAAGCGTGTTCATCTGCGTCTTAACAGTATTTTGTAAAAGTGTCAAAAATAATACAATTTCAGGTGGGGGACAACATTCAGTTCGACCTTGTACCGCTAGCAGAAACACCCTCCATGACATTTCTGACTACAACTTTGTTTTCTGAAATACAAGCTGAAAGGCTCAGGAAGTGCCAGGAGATCAGAGACACTGTTGTGGACAAAGCCTGTCCCAAGCAGGTGCCCAGGAAACTGCTTTTGGAGGTTAGAGTAACTAGCAATGATTCACTACAAACTGCCTCCATCTTTTTAAAAATGTATTTTATTGATTATGCTATTAAAATTGTCCCATTAGTCCCCTTTATTTCCTTCCACCCTGCACACGCCCTCTCACCTGCATCCCTCCCCCTACCTTTAGTTCATGTCCATGGGTCACACATATAAGCTCCTTGGCTTCTACGTTTCCCATACTGTTCTTACCCTCCTCCTGTCTATTTTCTCCCTACCGTCTATGCTACTTATTCCCTGTACCTTTCCTCTCCTCCTCCCCCTCCCCCTCCCCGCTGATAACCCTCCATGTGATCTCCATTTCTGTGATTCTGTTCATGTTGTAGTCGTTTGCTTAGTTTGTTTCTGGTTTTGTTTTTTAGGTTCAGTTGTTGATAGTTGTGAGTTTGTTATTTTACTGTTCATATTTTTTATCTTCTTTTTCTTAGGTAAGTCCCTTTAACATTTCATATAATAAAGGCTTGATAGTAATGAACTCCTTTAACTTGATCTTATCTGGGAAGCACTTTATCTGCCCTTCTATTCTAATTGAGGTCTTTGCTGGATAGAGTCATCTTGAATGTAGGTCCTTGCCTTTCATGACTTGGAATACTTCTTTCCAGCCCCTTCTTGCCTGCAAGGTTTCTTTTGAGAAATCAGCTGATAGTCTTATGGGAACTCCTTTGTAGGTAACTGTCTCCTTTTCTCTGGCTACTTTTAAGATTCTCTCCTTATCTTTAATCTTAGGTAATGTAATTATGATGTGCCTTGGTGTGTGCTTCCTTGGGTCCAGCTTCTTTGGGACTCTCTGGGCTTCCTGGACTTCCTGGAAGTCTATTTTCTTGGCCAGATTGGGGAAGTTCTCCTTTATTATTTGTTCAAATAAATTTTCAATTTCTTGCTCTTCCTCTTCACCTGTGGCACCCCTATGATTTGGATGTTGAGACATTTAAAGTTGTCCTGGAGGTTCCTAAGCCTCTCCTCATTTTTCTGAATCCTTGTTTCTTCATTGTGTTCTGGTTGAAAGTTTGTTTCTTCCTTCTGCTCCAAACAGTTGATTGGAGTCCCGGTCTCCTTCCCTTCACTGTTGGTTCCCTGTATGTTTTCCTTTATTTCTCCTTTCATAACCCTCACTTTTTCCTCTATTTTGCGACCATACTCAACAAATTCCATACAGTTTGATTTTCTGTCAGTCCTGGTTGTTTTTTGTTTTTAAATTTGTTGTTGTCATCCTTTTGGTTGTGCGAGGAGGCACAGCATGTGCCTACCCAGGCCTCCACCTTGGCCGGAAGTCAGCTGCCCCATCTTGAAGCAGGAATATCTAAATGATGTCTGCCGGCCTCCTTCTGTAAAATCAGAGCCTGCCCCTCCCGAGCAGATGGGAGGGAGAGTTCCAGGTGGGATTTAGGACTAGAACGTCACTTGAGGCTAAAGGTCTAATAATCTCCTGCCTCTCTTCACAGCCCCTGACCACCAGTCCTGGAGAGGAGCTGCTTTTATTCGAGAGAGAGACAGAGAGAGAGAGAGAGAGGAGACTCCCTCCCACCACAAAGAGCCCATAAAGGCTCTGACCTTCTAGAAGTTCATCCCGATGTTGAACCACCTCACATCAAAGAAAGGAAGCTCCCCTCACATCTGCCTGAGTCTGACTCCAGAGGGACACCATTTCCTCTGACTTCATCTCCCAAGAAGACTTCGGGCGCTCGCTTCAGGGTAAGTGATTCTCTTCCTAGTTGAGGAGCATGGTTACATCCTCAAACTAAGTAGGTTCCAACTCTTTTGAACGCCTTCATAGATCTTCTGTGTCAAGAAGCTTTCACACGTGGGAATTCTCTATCTGTCCTTAATGATTTTTGGAACCAAGCATCTAAATAACTACGTAAACATAATAGAACTTAGAAAACTCAGTTCTACACGCTTCACAGCCGAGTGAGTCATGGGCACCCAGTCAGACTGCAGGGGCCTGTTGGGGCGTAAGATGCGCTGCGGGAAACTCCCGTCCACCCACGGCGACCGTTGTCCCGGGGCAGCAAGCACCACTGTGCTTTCCACCTCTTCGTCATTTAAATAATTCCGGCAACGGTCACAAATGCCCAGACTCGGGCGCAGTCTTTATTGGTTAAATGTAACAGTCATAAAATGCAATTTGAAAGAAAATGTTAAAACACGGGATCGGGCGTAGAAAAGGGTTCTGGTGCCACGTATGTGAGCTCTCTCACCGCGTTCCCGTGCGGGTGGGGCTGACTTACCAAGCAGGCTAGCAGAACGACGACGGCGAGAAGCGGCTTCTCCTGGTCCAACGGCACCTTTAAAGCCATGGTTCTTATCAGGTGTGTTTTTGTTGAAGAGCTCTGAAAGGTAAGATACAGTCAACGTTAATGACAATCAGTGACCGTGCTTTGTGTTTACGGCATAATGTTTGCCGTTTGCCTATACAGACTACATAATAGTATTTATGCGGTGAACACAATCACCCTTAAAAAGATGCAGTAGGCATACAATATGTTATCTTTAAAAATGTAAGTTACGAGAGTTACTGCTTTGTCTGCTTAGGTACCATATGCAAAACTTCTACAGGCGTTCAAGTCCCAGGCCTTTATTTATGACCCAAGTCTCCGTAGTGTCCAATCTTCTTCTCCCAGCACAGAATCACATTCAGACAGTGACGATGTAAACCTTCCACTCTATGGATTCAATCAGTGCCAACAGGACAATAATAGTGATAAAAAAAATTTAACACCTGCTAAGCACACTGTGTGCCGGGTACTATTTTCCCCATGTTAACTCGCTTAATCTTTGCAGCTACTCTAGAATGTAGATAATACTGCCATCCCCATGTGAGAGTGGGGAAACTGAGACTCAGGGAGTGCTGAGTCACCCGCCCAAGGTCACATCGCTAGTAAGAAGCAGAGCTGGGTACAAACGCAGGTGGTCTGGCCCCAGGCTCCCGGGTCCCTCCACCCTGCAATACAATCCACGAGCACCCTGGACCTTCTGCTCCACGCAGAAGCAGACGCAGCCCACGCTGGCCTTTGTCCCCCCCCCCCCCCACTTCGGTGCAAAGTATACATCAGCAGGAAAAATATGCGTTCCTTTAAAAAGACCTAAAACTCATGCACAAGTGACGAAATTGGAGTCACTGATTTGTCATTTCAATGAAAGATCATCCAAGCCTCTTCACCTTCACCAGAAATGATCTAAAACGTAGAAATAAATCTGGTTGTTTTTCACAGCTCCAGACAATGGCAGGACCATAGGTTTTGTGTTTTTTTTTAACTCCCCCCCTCCCCCCCGCAAAGATCTATCTGGTGGCTCCTTATCAGGCAGGGAAACAAGGGTTCCGTTTCCCTTCAGGGTTGAATCTGCCAAAACTAACAAGAGACCCGGAGCAAATAATCTGACTGCTTAAAAAGAAACCAGAGCAGAGAAGCAGCCCCCGTGGGCCAAATAGCCCAAGAAAAACAATAACAACAACACAACAATCCGGCAGGCAGAGCTGGGCCAGCGGCCGTGTCCACCGCTGGCCAAGCGGCCAGCCCCGAGCGCGCCTGCGTGCAGCCGGGACGCTCACCACCGGGTTGGGCCTCGCAGCTGCCTGAGCAGCTCCGACCGCCAGGGCAGTGCGGACAGTGTTTTTAAGTTTGTGGGACGAGTGGCCCATTTTCAGAGAATTCAAGCAGCTTTGATTGCGTCTCCACCTTCTCAGTCATGGCCCTTTTGTGCCCCTGCATAGCTCAGAACCACCCAGCAGTTCCCCAGCCACGCACCTCACTGCGCGCAGACGCGGCGCGGGGTCGGGAGATGATAAAAGCGCATTCCAGGAGAGGTGTGCTGCGGCCGCGCTGCTCGCCGCGGCCCTAAATTCTTCTAAGCGTGCTAATTATTAAAAGTTAAAAAAAAAAACCATAAAATCTGCATGGAGTTAAGCTGCTATGAAAAAGAGAGTATAAATACCAAAGCGTTCCCGCGGAATGTGAGAACAGACTGACCGAGGCCGCGCGCGCCGTGACTGGGGGACCGGGTGGACTGGGTGGCCCGGACACTCCGCTGGGACCCCGTGCCGCCGGCCGCGGGAGGCAGACAACCCAACCGCTGGCAGCCCGCCGGCAGGAGTCAGAAGTCGCGGTAACGTGATTTTGACGTCATAGGGCACACCCCATTCCATGTCAAAATGTTTTCAGTGGTTGGGGTCACACGTGCCACTCCGTGCGAACTTTCCCCTTCTTTTTCCAAAAATTCTTCAGGGTGTAAAAACCTCATTCACGATGAAGGAAAAAAGTGCACCGCTCCTAGGACAAAAAGGTGAGAGACACGGTCCTCCTTGAAAAGTGTGGGAAAGAGGTGACAAGATAAGAAACCATATAAACACGGCCAAAGACAGGAGGAGATCAAATAAAGCGCCGTGACTTTCGCACCACGGAGAGATGCTTCCAGATGACCGGGTAGAAGAGCACGGATGGAGCCGTGCCCGTGTGCTGACTTGTGCTGCTCTCCCAGCGCACCTGCCAGCGGAACAGCAGGATAGGAACGGAGATACGCAAGCAGCGCTGCGCTGCCTGAATTTCCAGGGGTGCAGGTGGGCTGGTCCCCACAAATCATCTCCTAGGCTCGCAGCGTGGCCCCTGTGCCCTCCAGCCTCACGCCTGCTGGTCAGTCCCCTCATCACCCGGGCAGTTCAGCCCCCACCACACTCGTGGTTCTCCTGCACGCCCGTGACCGTGACCCTGGGCACAGGCGGTCCCTTTGTCCTGGGCAGCCTTCCTCCCCCTGAATCCCCACAAGAACCGGCCGATGGTCACGCTGCCCACGGCTGTCCGTCCACACAGGGGGCAGAGGTGCTCCCCACGGCCGGCCGGCCCTTCCACATACACGCACATACAGCAGCTGGCTTGCGCTCCCGAGTGTACCTGCTCACACCGGGGACCGCGCCTCACTACTCTGTATTCCCAGCGTCTAGCGCGGCGCCGGGCCACTGGAACGCCGGGGCATCCAGTCCCGTGCCTGAGCGATGTCACCCCGAGACTTCCCAGCTCCAGACGGAAAACAGCACCTGTGCCCGGGGGCGTGATGAGGATGAACTCGGGCAGGTACTGAGAAGTGCCCGGAACAGAAGGAGAGCGTAAGCGGTGCTGGCCGCCGATGCTGTCAGGGGCTCGCCTGCTGGTCTTGAGAACACCGCCTGTTAGCCGCGTGAACCTGGACGAGTTACGCACGCCAGGCCTCGGTTTCCCCACCTCCAGACTGAGCGTGGCGGCCGTGAGGAGTGAGCGAGTTTAACAACAGCTCTCACGCACTCACCGGAGAGTTCACCCGGACAGAAACCGATTCGGGCACACTGGCAGTGCTCGGTACGCGTTGGCAATGATGGCTGTCGTTATCGGTGACATTACCGCTGAGGATCAAAGGACCCGCTGCATGGGACAGTCCTTTGAGACTGTAACCGGATAGACAGACGTGAGCCATCTTTCAGGGGTGGTTACACCTTCAGACATACAGGCCCGCAGACAGCATGGGAAGACCAAGAACCAACGCCAAGTTCAAACTCAGCATTTCTGACGTCAAGTACTGCGTGAGGGCTTCCTGGAAGCACAGCTTCCCCCTTCCCGCCACACTCGAGAGCAGGCACCACCCCTGCACGAGGGGAGAGGACCCTGGGGGTCAAGGACACGAGCCCTGGGAAGGGTGGAAATGAATCCGATTCGTGCCTGCTGACTCCACGCAGAACAGCACTCCGCCCATTCTGCCGGGCTGACCGCCGGTCGTGTCCCCCGCCGCAGCACCTGGGGACCCCTTCCACTTGGCCGGGCAGGGCGGCATCGACAGAACTGATCAATGACACCACGCTGTGTAACAGAACACTACCCATCCTGGTTGATCCATGGATCAATCCACCCCGATCACAGCGTTCCTGGGGCCTGGGGGAGGCAGTGGGGTGGGGGGGCATAGCCCAGGGACAAAGGTACACCCCGGGGTGCTCACAGCGCAGCAAAGGTGGCGAGAGCTCCTACGCACCCCTCAATGCGGCCGGCTTGTTCGCTGTTTATTTATATAGAAATACACCGGTTAGCCCGTGGGGTGTTACGAGTGCGGCCTTGAACTTCTTGGAACAAAATGAAATACCTTAAGAAACGCTTTGGCATTCATAACAGGAAGGAAAATGTCATGAAACAACAAGTATTTAAGTGTTTAGAATTTAAAATTAAAATAAGGCAATTAAAAAAAGGTAGTTACTGAAATTGGTTTTAATTTCTGGAATTTTGAGTCTGGCCCAAATAGAAAAATGCTTTTATACATATACTTCAGTATTCTATTTGGGGATACTTATCACATGAGAGACACAGGAATCATTGATATTGTGGACAGGGGGTCCCCTGGGGTTGCCACGGTTTGCCAAAATACACAGGCCAGACAACGTCTACTAAATACCCAGCAACCTCTCGGCCGAATGGGCGCGGAGCAGCTGCCCCAGCCCGGCAACCAGAAGACTCGCAATGTCTGGTTCGCCGTGTCCGGTGGGAGGTCCGCCAGCAGGGCATCAGCACCAGGAGAACCGGGCAGGCCAAAAGCAGGAGAGTGGAGCCCGCAGCCCAGAGCTGGCCAGCGCGCTGCTGGGCGGCACAGGCCGTGCCGCTCATCACACCAAGCTGCTCCGCCGACCACCCGAACGAATGGGAGCTGACGCGAGGCAGTGTCCGGACTGGCCAGCCCCTAAGGGAGTAAACCCCACAGATGCGCAAAAGGCACGTCTTTTCTACCTCCTCGCCCAAACCGTGAAGACCTGCGCCGGAGTGTCACCTGGCAGAGAGGCGGGGCCTCGGGGGTGGCAGTGTACCGGTGGTGCCCGGCTGGGACAGAGCAGCGCTAAGCCACACCTCTCATCCGCGGGGCAAGCCACTGGATCCCACAGCACAGCAGTGACTTCAACCTGCCCTGCCCTCCCCGGCTGCGCCCCCTCTGCCCCGGGCCCTCCTGTACACCGGATCTTCATCCACCCCACCGCGGTGCCCCCGACTTTGTCCAAGTTCTTCCGGCATCTCCTGGCCCGGCAGGAGCCTCTCCGCTGCCCTTCCTGGGCACCCGGGACTTATCTCCACCCCCCACCCCCCCATGGTTGGCCAGCGACGTCTCCCTCTCCCTCTCCCAGCCCTTGTGTCGCCAGCAGCAGCAGCAGCAGCATTTTAAGAGCCACCACAGCCCTTAATTTTTAAAATAAGTTCTCAGTATTGAACATGAATGATCTTCTTGAAAAGTTAGAGAATGTGGCCCCCGTGAGCCCCAGGACAAAGCGGCAAGAGAGCTAGAGCCGTCAGCCGTCCCTGGCAAAGACGGGCCTAAACTTTCTGGGCTCCAGGTGCCCATCCCCTGCTGTCCCCTGGGGCTCCCTCCCTGCATTTCATTACTGAGCGGGCCACGGGAGTTGACCAACTAGAAGGGTGTGAGGACTCAGTGACAAGCAATGTGGTCTTACTTCTAGAATTAAGTGATTCACCCCCAAAATGGGCCTAATACATGTTGGATGAATGCAAAGAGTTCATGAATGAGGAGTAATAGTCCACCTCCTAGGGTCGTTGTAAGGACTAGCGGTGTCCGAGCGTGCAGTACAGGTGGCTCTGACACAGTGCAGCCTGGGTGGGGGCCCCAGTTCTTGAGCACAGAGCTACATACAGTACCGCCAAGAACCACTACGGAGGGAGGTCTGCTCAGGAACCCTTCTGAGACGGGCATTGGTTTTTGATCTTACAAATGACCCAGATATATGACTCAGGGTAATCCTAATAGCCTGGAAACTTTTTTCCAGGATAAATGAATGTTCTTTATTTTTCCATCCTTTAAAAGCTATTTGATTTATTATCGAACATGTGGTACATGCATGTTTTTATTTTAGTAATAGCTTTTCTAGTAAAAGTATATTAACATTATGTAATGAAATATATTGAACTCATACATTTTTCCAATATGCAATAAGCCGAAATACTTTTTTTTAAAAAAAAAGCAACATTAAAGTAAACTGGCAGGCTTACAATTTGTAAAATCGGCATTGAAAGAAAGCCTGTGCTATACACACAGAATTTTGCATTTCAATGGGAGAGCATAATGATAAATAACTTAGAAATAATGCCGGTCCCATATGCTATGAGAATAAAAAAATAATGCCATTTCCAAACAGGACAGTGACCCTTGCAGCCTCTCGTTGTGCTGCCCCTCCCCCGTCAATGTCACTGTTTTCTGAAAATCATTCTTCCTAACATCATGGAGTCCGCAGCCCTTCCTGTAGCTTCGGGAGCTCACAAAGGTAGGCCGTCGTAAAAATATACATATTGTGCTTGGCCAGGAATGAGAATGATCTTTTCCTTTTTCAAATCATGAAATAATTGCTACTAAAAATGCTACAAGCTCTAAAATGTTCTGTTGCCAAGGACAATATCTTCAATTCCCCTCAAGTTCAAAGCCATTAGGGACCACTCACGGTCAGGCTCTGATAATCCTTTTAACAGAATTGAAACTAGGCTAGGGTTTTTGAGACTAATTGCTTTTACTTCTCTGCGTTGTGGACTCCAGCACTTTGGTCTCAGGAAAATAACTGTCATAGAGTGTCCTCAAACTGGTCAGTGCACAAGCCTATTGTAACTAAGGTGCCTTTCCCCAAGTTCATAAAAGTGTATCCTAAAATACAAATAGAACAATTGCAGTTCGAAGGACCGAGGGGACCTCAAACATCGACAGAGTGTTTTAAGAGAATTAGGCATCGCCATTTCTAAAACACAGCTGTTTAAATTTTTATTTTAGAAGTGAGCCTGGATAGACTCCAAAAGCACTCTCCACAGCATCTGTAGTGCTCTCCAGTATAAGCAGCCCCCATTCTGCTAGAATTTCCTCCTATCAGACCCAGACGAGCCAACTCAAGACTGGCTAAGTAACATCTCCTCTTCACGTACACACGTTCCTTTGTCTTCTGTAACTGCTGAGAGGTGGCCGTTCTCGTTTTAAAGCCAGGCTTTACAACTTTGGTCTAAAAGGTCCATATTCTGTGATGTGTGGACTAGAAGGTAACCCAATACTGTTCAAACATCTTACTTTTAAAGGCAAACATCTTAGACAAAATGTGATGAATGAACTCAGCGCCCCACCAGGAAATCAGGAAAAGGAATTGTGTTCACACTGCGCCAACGTTCTCTCCCTTCAGCTAGAAAGTTGCTTTTAAAAGGCCGTGACCATTGAACAATCAGCTGCCATGAGACAAGTGTGTGTCACTGCTTCAGGGTCGCTGGCTCTCTCTCCACATGAGCAGCTGCCTGTTTACCTGGTGGGCATTTATCAAAGGTGGGCATTCTCATTCAACCTGAAGTCAACACAGAGGCGGTTGGCCTTCTGCAGGATTTTAATCGCTTGATTTTACATACTGATTCATCAGATTAAAAGAACTTGGCTTTTTCCTGCATTAAAATGCCTGCGGTTCTTCTTCCCGTGCTGTGTTCCCTTTTGAATGGTAGGACTGACCAGTCGCAAGAGACTGGGCTAAGCGTGCGTTCTGAGGTCGAAATAGGTGAAAAAAGGAGAATCAAAGGAGGGTTCGCAGGATTCCTCCATCGTGTTGCAGAATACCTCCCCAGCTCCGTGTGTGAGAGCTCTAACTAGTGAACCACAGCAGCGCACTAGGCACAGCACGCCACCACTACCCGTCTCAGCCCTTTCCGCAGCCAGGCTCCGGGACAGGAAAGGGACTCCACATTCCACTGTCAGTGCATAAAAAGCCTTCGCACGTCCTCGACTTCGCATCCAAGATCAAACCTGGGCTCAGAGTCCAAAGACACTCCCGTCAGAGAAGCAACGACTCACTTCCGTGAATGTCCCAGAGAACGCTAACCACAGCATCCCAGAGTTAGCACTTACTACGGGGGAAAAAATCCTGAAGTCAGTAAAGCCATGTGGCCTCAGAAACCGAGCCAATGTCCTAAGACACTTGCATGGGCTAGAAAGGAAAGAATTCACAGAGCTGATGATAACGCACCATGCACTGATGTCAATGCAATATTTAAAAACCGAAATGGCATCCCTGTGTTTTGTGTTATTTTCAGAACAACTTGGTAGGTGTCACGCAGAAACATGTCTTTCTACATACCCACATCTCTGGGAATAATCATTCAAAACCCGTCTTCCACAATAGGGCTCCATTCTCACCCTCTCTGGGTACACGGCTTTAAACCAGATGATAAACAGTGCTTGGCATGAAACACATTTTTAAACTACGCTGAAAGTAGCATTGACAAAAACACCTAAGGTGAAACTGCGCCACAGAAAACACAGAGTAAACCCCAAACTAATGCCCTGTAATCCTCCCTTTTGCATAAAGTATCTGATCATGAAAAAACAACATATTAAAATGAATCCTTCTGTTTACATAAGACACATTTAACAACACATGTTTTCTTTACATAAAAAAAATCATCTTCTAGTAAAGGAAAACTGTCACTGGAACGAAAACCACAACTCCATAAATATTTTGCCTTAAATTGTTTCAGTTAAAGAAATATGGAACAGTGCTTATGGTTTTGTTTGCAAATTGCATCCTTTTACTAAAATGAAAAAAAAAAAAAAAAAAGAGGGACATGGACTTCTTACAATGGTAAATGTAGGCTGGATGCGCAGTTCCCTGCCATCAAAACGGATCACGGAAGAGTGTACGAGCTAACTTCCAACCCCATGAAACGGCACCAGAACCTTGGCAAGGGCTGTCAGAGCTGACCTTTCTCTCTGTATCGTATTGTATTACAAGCGCGAGCCTTCGGCACTGTACTGAGAAACAGGCCCACATTGGCGAGCCGTTCTTTCGCTACACAATGACTCTGTTTGTGGGCCACTCACAAATCTTGCAAACGTTCTCCCTCCACCCCCTCGGCCCTAACTGGGTAGTCCCGGCCTGCACGCAGCTCCCGGCGAAGCGCGCTCGCGCGCGGGGCAGGGGCCGAGCGCTACTGATGAAAGGTCGGGATGGAGCCGCGCGCAGATAGATTTACACGCTTACACGCGTCTGCCGCCCAAGCAGAGTTTCCATTTAGGGGATCCCTGCAGAGAGACTGAGTCCGGACGTCATCCCGGACGCCAGCGGAGACCAAACGTTCCTACCCTCCCAACCGCAGCTCCCGCTTCTCGGGAGCCGCTCTCCCCTGCAGCCCCGGGCTGTCGCTCCTTCCCAGGGGTCGCCCTCGCCCGGCTCCGTCCGCCCACCCCCCTACTCCGCGCAAGAGCAGCCGTTTCTCGCTCCCCTTCCTCCATCGGGCAGCTGCCCTCTCTTCGGGCCGCCTTCGCGCGGGGGTCCACCAGGGTCAAGGGCTAAGGACCGCAGCGCAGCGCCACCCAGCCCCTGGTGAGCGGGACACCTACCTTCCCTGTCACCTGAGAGGCTCCGCCCGCCGGCTCCGCAGGTCCCGGCTGTAGCCAGAGGCACATGGGCGCTGGGGGCACGGCGCGGTGCAGGGCGTGGGGTGCGGAGCTGGGCCGGGGGTTCTCTCCTCGCGCGCAAACGACCGACGGCTTAACCCGGCCAACAACTCAGTTCTCCGGTAGCCGGGCAACGGCGGCCGCCTCCCGGGCCCCGCCCACCCGGAGCCCCGCCCACCTCCCCGGCTCCCCTCCCCGCCCCTCCGGTGGCGCTGCCCGTAGGCTCTCCGCAGCCTCCAATCCGCTCATTGGCTCTCCCTGCCCGCCTAGCTGCACTGCGCTGGGGGCCAGCCCTCCGAGGCTGGGCGCGCCGATGACCGCGACCTGTGTCGGGGTCGGAGGGTGGAAGGGACCCCAGGACCAACCAGCGAGAGCTTGACTGCGTTAGGGGACCTGCCCGGGGGGGGGG
Source organism: Phyllostomus discolor (assembly GCF_004126475.2). NCBI lineage: Eukaryota > Metazoa > Chordata > Mammalia > Chiroptera > Phyllostomidae > Phyllostomus > Phyllostomus discolor. Next base: position 3,652,518 of record NC_040913.2, on the reverse strand, counting down.
AAGGGAGGAGGCTTCTTTCTACCCTGCACGTGTTTTGCCAGGATCTTTGTGCCTTTGCCTCGCGGGTCCATGCCACTGAGCCTGCATCCAGCACAGGAGCAAGGCCCCGGGAAGACGGTGTGGCCCATTTGCTCTGGGCCCTGGAGACCCAACTCCCCCACAGCGGCCTCACTCATGCATGGATGGAGTTCTCCGGCCCATGCTCCACCGACACCCTTTCAGAGAGCTGGCGCAAGTTGGGCTTCCCCCCACCTCCTCCACGCCAAGACCAGCCTCAGAGCCGCTGGGCCCGTGGGGGAGCACAGAGCCCAGCCTCCACGCCGTCACGAGTAGGCGCTGACGCTTCTGAAGTTAAGTTCGTTAGCTTATGGAGCAGAGCTAACTGTGCGCACTCGGCAGACTTGTCAGAAGGAGAGAGAGAATTATGTCCATAACACAGTACTTCTGCAGCAGTAGAATGCTAGAGATACATAAGCAATCATTGTTTTATCTGTCCAGTGCGTGAATAATTGGGCAAATACCTTCAAACCCAGGACACACTGGGCATGATTTTGGTACAAAGAAGCATCCACCGTATCGTATGTGTTGGTTTCATCTTCCCTACCCAACTCTTTGGATGGAACCATCCAAATGTTTTAGATATCCCAAGGCACATACTGGTGTCTCAATAAGTATTTGTTGAGTGAATGAATAGGTTATTAGACTTAATTACTGATAAACACACCTCCTGGCCCACACTGAGAACACTGTAGTGTTGTGCTAGTAACTTGTGAAAAATACTTTAAAATATTATCATCCAAGTGGCCTACTTGAAATCTCACATGGCCGGAATGCAAATCACAATCATGACTTATATGCAGATAACTCACAAGCGATATACACTACTTATTGGAACCTCCAAGCAAGCATCCTTTCCCTTGGCCGAGGAGCCGTTCCCTAGCACTTCCCCGGATGTGGTGCAGTGCACTAACATGCTCATTATCATATGGAAGTTATCTGTTTTCCTGCATTCCTTTCCCCAACTAGATTCCAATCTGCTGGGGGCAGGGGCATGTCTGATTTCCTTAATATCCCCGAGCCTAGCTAGCACATGAGACACCCAGCGGTGTGTTAAGCCAAACGATCACTTCTTCCTTTGTAAGGACTCATGCACACACCCTCTTCCCTTTTTTCCCCTGGGCCCACTGTAGCTCAGGCCTCACCGCCCCCCCCCCCCCCACCTTTCCCTGGAGTATTGCCCTCACGGTCCAGCCTTTCTCCCTGCTCCTTTGTCCCAGGGACCAGTTTCCTCCTGCCCGTCATCGCCGTCACTGTCCAAGGCAACCATTCACATTCCTCGTCATAAAGAACGGCGTCCATACTCCTTGAAGTAGCATTCAGAGATTTCCAAGCTTGGGCTCCACCCACATTTTTCAGCCTTATCTTCCTCTCCTCTAGACCATACACTCCGTATTCTGGCCAAACTGGTCTGCATGCCTTGCCTTGAAGTGCCCTGAACTCGCCCTTCACTTTGCCCTGGAGGGCCCCCTCTTCATACCACCCTGATGCCTTACTAACTTTTATCTGACTGCTCTCAGGACCAACTCAAATGCCACAGCTCCCCTGAGTCTCTCCAAGGTCTGGGGCCGTCCTGTTAGAATGACAGCCCTTGCCTCATTCTTGCATGCATCCCAACGGCACCGAGATTTTTTTAACTCGGGGACTTAAAAGCAGTTCTGCCTTCAGAGAAGGGGCACGTTTTGTTCAAACTTGTATCTCTGATAACATCAAACGTTCCCAGAAGTGTTCAATAAGTGTTTTCTGAGTGGAATTCACTCTGCCAGCTCAGGCACTACCACCTCTTTGACTCCAGCCAAATGTTCTTTCATCCTCTGGCTGCCTTTTGTCCTTAGAGGCAGGGACGCATGAGGTAGTTGATTAGCTCTTGCATCATTTCCCGTGTGTGTGACTGATCTCCCCAGGGAGCCGGAGAGCCCCCTGCGGAGAGAGACCCCGTTGGGAAGACACACAAACTTTGACATCAGATAACCTGGTCGCAGGTGCCAGTCTGCCTTCCACCAGTGGCGTGCCCTTGGACAAGTTCCTTCGCCTCCCTAAATTTCCATTTCTTCGACTGTAAGGTGAGTTGTTTCACTGGCGGTTATTAAAAGAGATAAGGTATTCAGATCACTTAGCCCGACGCCTGGCACACAGGAAGCTCTCCGTCAAGGGCGGCCAGTACCAGCAGCAGCACACGTTTGTAGGGCAGCTGACGCCTGGCATCTGTGTGTGAGTGACGATCGAAATGATATCTGACCGCGGGAACAGAGGGCACCGCACCGCTGTACTCCAGCTACTGAGTAAATCTGTTCTCTGAAGAAGACGCATGTTAGGTTAACACACACTGCCCACTTTACCTCAGCTTGAACGGACATACGATCCGGAGACAGCGTCTGCAGGAGGACCCAGGCCCGCAGTTAAGTACCAGAGGGAACAAAGAAGAACCGTGTGACCCCTAAGCTCATTCAAAAGGAGACCAGTGCTTTGACTTAGGGCTGCGGGCATTTTCCTCCCTTTAAACACGGACTGTTGCTCACGGGTTGAAATATTTGCTGTGAAAGCCGATTTATTATAAGGATCTTGGCAGAGGTGTTGTTGGTTCAGTGCTGGTTTTTCTGAAGCTAGTTTTGGCAATATTTAAGCTGATACCCAGTGTATTTGTTTAGAATAGTAGCCCCCAAAGTTGAACTAATGAAGTGGCAAACTTCCTGAAAAATAGTTTCAGCAATGAGCCAGCTCATGGGAAGAAAAGTTAATGGAAAACTATTTGACTTCCTCGTGTAAATCACTACCCCCCAGAGACATGGACTAGAATGCAAGATGTATGAACATCCTGAGTTTGGTCTTTTAGTTTACTGCTCCTCTGCATAGTAGGTACTCAAAAATTTTTTTGAATGAATTAACAAGTGGGGCAGGAATCTCAAAGGATAATAAAGTTTACCTAACATAGTTAAGAAAATAAGAGGGGAACGCAACCAGGACCCAGAGGTTTAAGTAATACCCAACACCCATTGCTGCCATTTATAGGCTATCAGTGTAGGGTTGGGGCCAGATGTTGAGTGACTTGCCCAAGGTCACACACCAAGTTAATCATAAAACTAGAAGCAAAATCCACGTTCCCTGATGCCTAACATAATCTTCACCACGCCACCCGTGCATAAACCAATACACAAGAAAAGGCCAAGGAGGTTGCTTGTTTAGTTTATGTAATGTCAAACTCATGACATGTATAGAGCTAAGCTGTTAAAAGGTCCAGCACCGGCACTGATCTCAGTGCATTTACGACACTGCTGTTGGCCACACTCGTCCTGCGTTTAATGAGAGAAGAAGCGAGCCGTGGACTCTGCCCCGCTCCTGCCCGGTGAAGGCGGGGGGCTCCTCTGCACGAGGCTGAGTTAAGGGGCAGCGGTTGGTGACGCTAGGCCACGGGGCCGCCCAAGTATTGGGGACCCCGAACAGAATGGAGAAAGTCTCCTTATCGGAACTCATCTCAGAGAGAGGGTGTCTTATGTGGGGAGGAAGGGTTTGACGAAGTTGCTCAAGACCCCCCCACCTTGCCCTTCTCACTAAAGAGAAACGTTGAGTCACAATGGATGGGGCTGCAGGACTTCTCGGTCTAAGGGTATGAAACTCGGTAACCTCTGGGCAGTGATTTCAGCCAGGAGGGGGGTTTGGAACCGAAGCTGAATGAATGGCGCGTGACGGTCGAGGAGAAACCACGCACAGCCACCGGGGAGAGTTCTCCTGCCCTCCTCTCGCTGCTCGTCCTTCTAAACTGGGCTGACAACAGTTTAAAGAGTCACTCTTCACAAGGGCACCAAGTTATTAATTTTTCCAGGGTTTCTTGTACTGGCCCTGCCATCACAGGGCGCCTGCGCTTGCTCCAGTCCTGACGTACAGGAGGAAGGGTCATGTCTTGAGACCCTTCGCAGCTGAAGATCCCAGGTCAACTGGTAGAAAATAATCCAAAACTTCTAATAACGCTCATAAAATATATCAATACAAAGAAAAAAACCAGAACCCATTTTTTAGCCAAAACTTTGACTACAATGTTTGCTAACAGTTACGTTCAATTCTGCGTAATTCTTATAACCGAAAGAATTAACAGACTTCTGGTCAAGATGGAGTATACGTAGGCAAGCTTCACCTCCTTGTGCCTCCATAGAAAGAATTACAACTAGATTGCAAAACAAATAACATCCAGAATGTTCAGAAAATCTAGCTGTATGGAAGTCCGACAACCGAGGATTGAAGAAGCCACACTCATCCAGGTGGGTTGGAGGGGAGGAGTCACAGAGATGGGGGAGGAGTCACAGAGATGGGGGAGGAGTCACACAGATGGGGAGGAGTCACAGAGACCTGCGAAGAGGTGCGGAGAAGTGGTGTGGTACAGTGAGGCAACAGTGGAATGGGAGGTCCCACATTCACGTGTGGCAGATAAAAATCAGGAGGGACACCTTGGGAGTGAGTGATCCCAGCTCCAGACAAGACCACACAGCCCAGGGTTCCCGCACTGGGAAGATAAATCCCCACAACTTCTGGTTGTAAAAACCAGTGGGGGTTGGGGCATCGGAAGAAACTGCTGTATTTTCAGAAAACTCCATTTAAAGGGCCCATGCCAACTTAGAATCTACTCAAGCCCACCTCTCTGGGATTCACCACCAGGGCAATAGCTGGGAAGGCACCAGCCGCATAAGGAAGTGGGTAAAGTGACTGGAAATGGAGCGAACCTCCAGAAGCCAGGCAGCGGCACTGTCCCCTCCCTGAGCCGTCCCCCCAACACAGAGCCACAAAGCGTGAAGCAGGTTGCCCCACCCCTGGCAATGACCTAAGGTTCCACATCATACAATTGACAGGTGCCTTTTCTCCAATAGAACACACTGCTAAGACAGAGAGTCAAAGCAGCTCTACCTGATGCACAGAAACAAACACAGGGAGGCTGCCAAATTGAGGAGACACAGAAAGATAGCCCAAATGAAAGAACAGAATGAAAACCCCCCAAAAGAATGAAATGAAATGGAGATAACCAACCTACCAGATGCAGAGTTCAAAAAACAGCAGCAACACAAAGGAAGAAATGAAGGTCACACTAAGTGAAATGAACAACAATATACAGGGAACCATCAGTGGAGGGGAGGAAGCCAGACTTCAGATCAATGATTTGGAACATAAGGAAGAAATAAACATTCAACCAGAACAACAAGAAAAAAAATAAAAAAAAATGAGGATAGCATAGGGGCCCACTAGGACATCTCCAAATGTCTCAACGTCTGAATCATAGGGGTGCCAGAAAGGGAAGAAGAAGAGCAAGGAATTGACAACTTGTTTGAAAAAATACTGAAAGAAAATGTCCCTAATGTGGAGAAGGAAATAGAAATACAAGTCCGGGAAGCACACCGTCCCAAACAAAAGGGACCCAAAGAGGACCACACCAAGACACATCATAATTAAAATGCCAAAGGTTAAATATAAAAAGAGAATATTAAAAGCAACAAGAGAAAACCAGAGAGTTACCTACAATGGAGTTCCCATGAGACTGCCAGCTGATTTCTCAAAAGAAACTTTGCAGGCAAGAAGGGACTGGCAAGAAGTATTGAAAGTGATGAAAAGTAAGAACCTACATCCAAGATGACTCTCTCCAGCAAAGCTAGTATTTAGAATGGAAGGACAGATAAAGTGCTTCCCAGACAAGGTAAAGTCAAAGGAGTTCATCATTACTCTGCCTTTACTACATGAAATATTAAAGGGACTTATTTAAGAAAAAGAAGAAAATCAAAACTATGAACATTAAAATGACAACAAAGTCACAACTAACAATAACTGAATCTAAACAAACGAACTAAGCAAGCAACCAGAACAGGAATAGAATAATAGACATGGAGATCATTTGGAGAGTTATCAGCTGGAAGGGGAAGAAAGATACAGGGATTAAAAAGCATAACTGGGCCCTGGCTGGTGTGGCTCAGTGGACTGAGTGCTGGCTTGTGAACCAAAGGGTCACAGGGTCGATTCCCAGTCAGGGCACATACCTGGGTTGTGGGCCAGGTCCCCCTTTGGGGCTCATTGGAGGCAACCACACATTGATGTTTCTCTCTTTCTTCCTCACTTCCTTTCTCTCTAAATAAATAAATATGTTTTTAAAAAGATGCATAATTGGTAGGTAGCGTAAAATAGATGGTGGGTGTCAAGAATAGTATAGGAAATGGAGAAGTCAAAAAAATTATATGCACAACCCTTGGACATGAACTAAGAGAGAGGATTGCTGGAGGGAAGGCAGGTACCAGCTGGAGGGGAGCAAAGGGAGAAAATTGGGACAACTATAATAGCATGATCAATAAAATATATTTTAAAATATTTTTTAAAGAATTAGCAGCCTAGCCCTAGACCAAAAAAAGTGCTGCCGTTTAATTAACCCTGTGATCCTCACATATCATTTGACCGCTTTGAAACTCACTTTCCTCATCTGCGTAATGGGCGTGACAAACGTAATTACACATTTAAACAAATGTAGTACGGAACACGTATCATGTACAAACCCATACCGAACCCGCAGATAGAAATCTCACAAAATCCCCCTGGGAATTTCCCTGGAGAAGTAACAACCTTTAATTAGCAATTAAACTTCTCATGGACCCCACTGACATCTTCAATTCCTTGGAAACACACAGAGATGTGCTTAAATAAAGTCAAGCGTGTATACACACATACACACAGGCACACAAATATCTGTAATTCCACATTCCATGACGTATTAACTTTGGGAAGGAACATTATTTTAAATGTTATGGTAAATTATGTGCAGCAGTGATGGTGTTTAGACTGCTAAGAAATAGAGCAGCAAAAGGAACTGCTGGGAAATAACCAGACTAATCCAGTTGGCTGATATGTCTATCACGGGAAGGAAAAAACAAACGTATTGCAGTCGGAAGTGGCTGTCTCCACGATTCAAACTAATACCGCCCTCTGATCAGCTGCCCGGTGCGTTTTTGTCCGCGGTCGCTGGAAAACGGACGCCGCGCGGTGGACCAGAAGGAGCAACGCATTGCGTAACCGGCCCTGCGACCTGAGTCAGGACAATCAGGTGCCTTTCCCCCAGTCTCAGTTTCCTCATCTGGAAAGTGGCTATAAAAATTCCACCCCGCTCGCTTCATTGGGGCGATCTGATCGGTTCCCTCACGTCCCACATGAAGGGGCTGAGCAGTGAGGTGACTCTCTCGAGGTCACATAGCTCATCAGTGACAGAATCACAACTAGAAATAAAAGTCTTTTGAAGAGCCGGACTTTCTGCAGTCACAAGGCTGCCATTGAAGCCGCAGATAGCAGAGTGCTTTGAAAAGTGTAACATAAAGGCTTCCTTCAGCAGAAGCGCTGCGGAGTATATATATCTACTTAAGCCAGCGTCGAGACCGTCGTGGGGCGATTAAGAAATGTCTTGGGGAACAGGGCCTGTGCGTGCAGCGGGAGCCGTCTTTCTCTTACAATCAAGTGGAATCTGTTTCGTTTCTCAGAGAAGACACGCGTGCAGGGAGCAAACAATGGACTGCATTAATGCAGACACTGAAGTGGGCTTTCAAGGGCCTGACTTGCCCAAGCGAGTTTTCTGCAAGGGCCAACTTAATCAGATAATTGCCCATTCTCCCATTTGTTGCGTGCCGAGTAGACTCCGCGCTCGTGGATAGGGACCTCGTAACAGAACAAACTGTCACGTGACAAAATTTTAAAACCCCAAATCTGAACTGAATGGTCGAGCTCCTAGGCACTCTGTTTCTTCAAACATCTTCTCAGTCACCACTTGAAACGCTTCCTTTTCTTCACCTGACTGGGAACATTGATACTTCCTTTGTGATTTACAGAGAACTTTTGGAGTAAACAACTGAAAAAAAAAATCAAACTAAACTGATGATCCAAGACCCTGGGAACATGCTCCGGTCGATGGTCAGCAAAACAAAAATGTACATGTCTCTCTTGGAGTAACCGCCACTGTGCAGTCTTTTAGATTCAATTCTTACTGACACGTTAAAAAAAAAAACATGGTTAGCGTCGTCTGGTTTAAAATAATCTCCACTTCTCAGCTCTCAAAGTTTTAAAATTAAGCAAACAGTGCTAATTACCCTCCTTCTAATATTGGGGGGGAAAGCTTAGAAAGTGATTTAATTAATTGGCTCTGAAAAATTAATTACATCTGAAATGAGCCTCATTAAGATCTTCCTTGTTTCATCAGAATTTCAGACGAAAGGATGACTGGCCTCCTCACGTATAATTTCTTTGTGGTTCATAGAGCATAAAATAGACTGCTGGTTGTGATGATAATTAAATTCTTTACCCAAATAAATGTAGGACCAGAACAGCCAAATGAACCGACCTGAAGATAGAACTCTCGTATTCCCACCGTAGTAAGTTCTTGCATTGCAGTGTAAAGATTTTATTCTGTGCCTATGAGTGTGAGTGTGTGAGTGTGTCTGGGTGTATGTGCAGTGAACCGACAAAAACAAAAACAAAACCAAAGATACAGTTCACGTTCAAATTTAGCACACCAACATATTTTGGTTTTTACCACGTTGAGTGTGAACCAAAGTAAAGCAGGAATAAAAACTTTCCGTCACACAGTAACTGTTGACTGCTCAGACGGTTTTCGTCAACAGTTGGCCAACTGTAACTTGGAGCAGCTGCCACTGCGCCTTCAAAGTCAACGTTGATGCAGGAATATCAGCCTTGTCAATGTTTGTGTAAGTAAGGCTGGCGCTGTTTTCAGAGGTTGCGGGCTCGCACGAGAGGGCGGTTAAACCACGCTCAGCCCCCACTTCCCCTCACTGTCTTAAAAAGTCTTCGGTTGGACCCATAAACAGCAGTAATCGTACTTAAAGGACTTCCCAATGATTCCCCGGGAGCTACCAACTGCACAGAGAAATGTCTTTGATGGATTCACATCTTGGAGGCGAGAGAACAAACAAACGACAGAAGCGGCGCGGCCAGAGACGCACTGCACCCTTTCATGCGAGCAAGCACTGGCAGCGGCGGAGTCCCAGCGCCGTGGACTAAATAAAGTAACCTGTGCATACCCAGGGCACTCACAGCTCCCAGGGCTCAGGCTCCGGAGCCCGGGCTGTGTGCTAAAGTTAGCACACTTTCTTTCTTTTTTTTTTTTTTTTTGTCCTGTTTGAACAACTCTTTTCCAAGTAAAATTTGCATGACAGACTGCAAAGCACCCCTTTGTACAAGCGACTCCCACTGGCACCGAGTGTCTATCCGCCCTGGCACAGACAAGGCGCACAGCGCGGCCGTCAAACGCAGAAACGCCTGTCCTTACATGAGCCCAGCCATCTTTTTCTTGCAACACGCGAGAACAGTGAAGCGAAAGCTACAACAGAACGTAAAAAAAGGCTGTACCTGCAACGTGCTGAACTCTTTCCAGCCCTCACCCTTCCGGCACCTTCGGCAGCCTCGCTTCTCCCTTTGGCACAGCGCGGCGGTGCCAAACGCTTCTCCCCTCCCGGAGCCGTGCGTCGGCACAAGCCCAGGCGAAACTCCAAATCCAGGAAAATAAAATTAACCACGCAGATCAAAGGCAGCGGAGCAGCGAGATGAAATGCCCGTAATCCGATCGGCGATCAGTTGCAGAACATCAAAGGCAGGGCTCGGTTTATAGAGGAGCAGGGGCAGCCAGAAAGTCCCCTTTCAGCAGGTAGGCAAGCAGCCTCCCGCCTCCGAGTGCGCATTAGTGCACAGATTCTTTTGTTTAACATGGATCACGTTGTTTTCCTGCCCCCCCCCTTTTTTTTTTTGCAAGGAGGCAATCCCGGCGGTTCTCCCCAGCCCGGGCCGAGGGGCTGGACCCGCGCAGCCGTGCGGTTCCCGAGCCGAGCGGAGGGCTGTGTGCTGGAACCCGCCCCCAGCCCGCGGGCTCCGCGCTCTCCCTTTCATCTCGCTCCACTGCGGATCCCATGACATCATCCGGCGCCCTGGGACTGGTAGGAGAGCTGTAATTCGGCCTGCGGGGGAGTGCGCCAGAGCGGCCAGCCTTTCCCCGGTTTCTGATCACGTGAGGCTCTCGGGCCCGGGGCAGGACACTTTCTGTTATCTGCTTCCCAGTGGGAAAGGCCGGCCAGCGCTGCGGGAGGGTGCCGGCGCGATAAGATCCCCGGTGTCCCCCCTGCCAGGTTCCCAAGGACAACACTTAATGGGCTCTCTGCTGATAAAAATCACAGGCTCTGACAAAGACTGTCAAAGATTCAGAAGAGTGAAGGATCACGCTGAGACGGTTCCAGAAAACGCCCAGGGACACTGCCAGTTGGAAAGGATGCCTTTTTTTTTTTTTTCTTCAAACATGTGTTTTTGTTTTAAATGGGACAAGTCTCCAAGGGTTTTAAGTAAACCGTCTTTGCTTTGAAACGTAGATGATTAGCACGGACTGCCAAGGAAACAGAGGCCTTTTAATTAAAGTAATGAATGGACAGATAAGCAACCTCCGTGACTGAGAGGAGATGCCACTTTCTCACTTAAGCCCTTGGGCATTCCTTCCATCTGCGATTCCTAGACTGAGCCTTAGTCTAGGAATCAGTCTGGGGTTCTGAAAACTAGATTTTACAACATGTAGTTCTTAGGTAGGTATAGCTCATCAACACCTGTTGAGCATGTTAAAGTTTATGGAAGAAAAGAATGATGGACAGACAAGCACCAGCCCTGTGCTTGTCTTTTCCGGCTGTTCCTTCTAACTAACTCCGTAGCTTAAACTCTTAGCCCCCTAAAAATCACCACGGTAGTCTAGCTCTCCATGATTTAAAATGAACCCCCTTCCTCATTATTTAGAATTTTCACACTATTCTTCCCTAGAGTCAAGCAAATAAGATGATTTTAACTTGAGTAGTGACCAAAATGAAGATAAGGAGAAATTTCATGTTCATTACAATCCAGGATACAGTACATTTCTGAGTTCCAGGCCACTCATGCATGGATGGATGGAAATTTTTCTGTTTTATCCTGGAAACTTGCCAACGTTGAGAAGGTCAGTGAGCCCTGGCTGGCGTGGCTCACTTGGTTGGCGCGTCATCCCATAACTGAAAGGTTGTGGGTTCAGTTCCCGGGAGGGCACACGTCTAAGCTGTGGGTTCGATCCTCAGGCCCTTCCGCTCTCATGTGACCTGTGGTCCAGATACGTAAACGGCCCCCATGCCTCCCTCTCGCATTGATGTTTTTCTCTCTCCTTCTCTCTCCCTCCCTCTCCCTCTCCCCCTCAAATGTGCTTGGGCCCTGCCTGGTGTGGCTCAGTGGGTGGGGCCTCATCCCGCAAACGGAAAGCTGCACCTGATCAGTATTTCTCTCCTTCTTTTTCTCCCTCCCTTCCCCACTCTTTAAAATCAATAAATAAAATCTTTTTTTAAATGTCCTCAGGTGAGGATGAAAAAAGTTAAAAATATTTTTTTCCAAAACAGAAGACAGAAGAGTTTAATCTTTTTAATATAATGTCTCTCTCTTATATTGGTTTCATCTCATTTTTTTTCTGATGTGGTATTTGAAGATGTAGCTTAGGATGTGTTTATTTTCAGACTCGTATGACTCTCGAACAAATTTTTAATAGCAAAATATTTGCTTTGAACAGTTAATAAATTCAGTATAACATTTAAATAGTCACGTTTCTTTTTCAACATTCCTGTCATTTTTCTACCTCTGACATCATTTCTCAAAGACGCACTGAGCTCAGCTCACCCCTGAGGGGCAGGTGGGCCCCTCCGTGACATCTGGCACACACGCAGTGTTCCTTGGACCCCTCTGAACACAAAGAAGACATTTCAAAGGACAAAACGTTTCCAAGTGGGCATTTGCCCATTTCTCCCCTGAGGTCGTCCAGCATGAAATCCACGTCCCTTCCAACTGCACTCAGCAGTCAGGTTCCCTGATTTGCCGACGTGTTAAACCATAACAACCGGATGCTCGGTGAGGGTCTTTGGATGAGCAGGTGAACCCCGATGTCCTCACAGAGTTTACCACCAACAGACGTAGGTGGAGGACTGACTTAGGATTCTTAGCGTTCCCCTGGGAGCTTACCGGAGGCGTTTGGAAGCAGGGACTTAAATGAGAACAATTCAAATGACCCTCCATTTCTACAAATCTCACCAAGGAAGATTCGTTGCTAAAATATAGATCCAGCGATGTCATAGTGTCTCCAATGGAAGAGTTTTTCCACCAAGCGCTGGAAGTTATCTTGAATCGATCCTCCCACGGCCAAGCGCCCCTACGTGGGAGATGAGAAGGGGCTGAGGGGAGGGCCCTGTGGCTACCAGGAGCAGTGTGGCTAAAGGCCCGCTAGAGGGAGCTGCGACTTCCGACCCCCGGCTTCTCAGTGCTGGGCCCCAGCCCACGCGGCTCCCTTCACTGTGACCATATGGCCTGGACCTTTGGGGCTGCTGAGCAGCACCCCAGGGGAGCTGGTGCAAGGCCTCCTCTTTCCTCCCAGAAGCTGAGATCAGTGAGCTTGATCTAATGTGGTGGGGATGAGAAATAGGCACCCACATTCTCTCTATAACGGTTTCAACAACACAGAGTTACAGCGTTATACTCGCGATCGCCAGAGCCACGGCACAGTACACGTGGCTTTTTTAACGCCTTCCACCAAGTTGCCTTCCAGCCACGTGGTGTGGTTTGGGGCTCAAGGCTGCATTTCACTGCACTTAAGACCAGGGGAACCAGGATGGTTCCTGTCAAAGAAGGGAGGGGGTTTAACTGAGCTTCCTGAGGGGGGTCTCATGAACCCCCTGATTGCCCCTGAGGGCTGTTTTCTTGACGACCCCTGAACAGGCAACTGACATAAATCAGCTTCCTGGTTGTGAGAAAGATTCAGGTGATTCACAGGTTTTTTTTCCATTATGTTTCAAAGTTCTTGAGGTACATAACACTCTTCAGTAACATCATCTTTTCTAAAGTTTCTATCCCGAGGATACCTCCTGGATTATATCAGATAAGCACAGTTTATTCGTAAGTTGGGGAAATAATTTTGGAATTTATTCCATTGGCACACTGTGTGTGTGTGTGTGTGTGTGTGTGTAAGAGAGAGAGAGAGAGAGAGAGAGAGAGATGGTTCGATGTGAAGGAAGGGGCATGGGCACTGCAGTCGGAAAGGCCTGTCTTTAAGTTGCTCCATCTGCAAAGGAAAAACAGCTTGGACCATCGGGACAAGCTGCTTAACCTCATTGAGCTTCATTTCCCTAAACTGTAAGAAGGGAGCCAGACCTCCCTTGTTAATATTGCTGAGACAACAAACGTACACGGGGAGCCTCAAGCCATCCCCCTCCTGGGTACTTATTCCAAGAAAGTGGAATCCTTGAAGAGACACCTGTATCCCCCATGCTCACCACAGCGTTATCCACAACAGCCAAGATGGAAAAACAACTCAAGTGTCCCTAGATGGATGAGTGGATCAAGGAAATCCTGACGTTCGCAACAACACATGTGAACCTGGAGGACATAGGCTAAGTGAAATAAGGTAGACACAGCAACTTTCACATTGTTTTCCAAAGTGGCCGCACTGTTTTACATTCCCGTCAACAGGGTTTGGGATTTCCATTTGCTCTGCCTTCTTGGCAACACTTGGTATTGTCAGTCATAATTTTAGCCATTCAAATCAAGTTTAGTAGTACCTCATGATGGTTTTTAAATATTTTATACACATAAATTTTATTTTTAAGAATACTTCTAGATTTGCAGAAAAATTCAGCAGCTAGTAATTTCCCATATACCCCCTGTACCCTGTACACAATTTACATCATTATTAGCATCTTGCATTAGTGTGGCATATTTGTGATACTTACTGAGCCAATATTAATACATTATTATTAATTGAAGTCCTCAGTTTGCACCGAAGTTCACACTTTGTGTTGTGCAGGTCTACAGATTTTGACAAACGCATGATGTCATGTGCCATACGCCGGCTGTAGACAGAGATGGCATTACATTTATAGATCATGTTGGGGAAGACTGACCTCTTAGCAACAGCGAATCTTCCCATTCAAGGCCATGGAACAGCTCTCCAGCTATTCAGAGCTTCTTTGATTTCTCTCATCAGCACTTTATAGTTTTCCTCATGTAAATCTTATACATTAAAAATCACACTTGATTATTTTAGGCTTTTTGGCAGGTGTCATTATAAACGATATTGTGTTTATAGTTCCAGTTTCAATTGCACAATGCTCATTATAGGAAAACGATTGACTTTTGCCTATTAAGCTTATGTCCTGTAATCTTGCTGCACCACACATCGGTTCCAGGAGTGTTTTGGTCAATTCTTTGGGTCGATTTGGTTATATTTTGGGGGTGAACTCTTTTGGGATTGTTTATAGTCATGTCATCTGTGAACAAAGAAATCTCCATTTCTTCCTTCCCGATCTGCTGATTCATTATAAATGTGTACCGCAAACTCTAGAAGAACCACTGAAAACTATTCTAAGTTCACTTCCACATAGTACCCCACTCACTCATGGGCAGTGCGGGTACCTTGTAACTGGGCATCCCCAATGCCTCTCTCCCCTCCTCATAGCATCGCTGCCATTTCTGTCACGTGTCCATATGGTGTAATCACCCAGCACACGGTTGCTGCTATTACTTCAGACAGTTATCTATTAGCGCAATTAAGAATAAGAAAAATTAAAGATTTGATTTTACCTTTACTCACTATTCCTCTGTGTAGGTCTAAGCTTCTGATATCTATTATCTTCCTTTCCTTGAAGAACTTCTCTTAACATTTCTTGCAAGGCAGCCCTGCTGACAACAGATGCCTTCAGCTTTTATTTGTCAGAGACAGTGTTTAGTTCTCTTTCTCTTTAGGAAGATAATTTTGCCAGATACATAATTCTAGATTGGTGGAGTTTTTTTTTCCCCCAAAACTTTAAATATGTAATCGCACACTTTTTTTTGCCTTCATAGTTTCTTATCAGAAGTCTGATATGCTTATTCTTATTTTTCAACGGGTAATTTTTTTTCTTTAGATTTTGAAGGTTTTCTCTTTGTCTCTGGTTTTAGTTTAAATGTGTAGCTTAAATATGATATGCGTAGGTGTATATGTTTTGGTATTTATTTTTGTTGGTTCTCTGAGCTTCCCGGATCTGTGGTTCAGCATTTGTCATTCACTTTGGAATATTCTCAGCCACTATTATTTCAGATATTTCTTCTCCTCCTGCTCCTGCCTTCCTTCCCATTGGCATTCTGAGTACTTCCATGTTACAACTTTAGCAACTGTCCCACGGAGTTTTTCATTCTTTTTTTTTATTCTTTGCATTTTAGTTTAGGAGGTTTCTACTGAGAGTTTTTCAAGCTCACTGATTCTTCCTTTCACGGTGTCCAGTTTACTGATGAGCCCATCAAAGGCATGCTTCCTGTCTGTTACACTCTTTTTGATTCATAACATTTCTTCGTGATTCTCTCTGCTCCCATCTGTTCCATCCCATTGTCTACCATTTCCATCCCAGCGCTTGGTACTCTGTTAATCATAGTTATTTCGAATTCCCTGTGTGATAATTCTAAAATCTGTATCATACGTGAATCTGGATCTGACGCTTGCTTTGTCTTTTCAGACTGTGTTTTGTCTCGTCCTTGAGCGCGCCTTGTAATTTTTTTTTTGTTGAAAGTGGGGCATGGTGTATGAGGTAATTAAACTTTCCTGTGAAGTTAATCTCGTATGTGATATTAGGCTAGCGTTATGTTAATCTGACTGGGCTGTTGTGTTTGGTGCTCACGGCGGTTGTGGGTGCCAGGAGCTTCAGTCCCACAGTTTCCTTGTTCTGCTTTTCTCCCCTGTTGTCACTGGGTTCCTCTGAGAACCTCTTCTTCCATGGAGCCTGTGTCTTGTAGCTCTCTCCATGTGTCCTGTAGCTCTCTCCCTGTGTCCTGTAGCTCTGTCCATCTAATCCGTTGGTTGCCATGTGGCGGAAGCCCTTAGGATGTGGTGGTGAGGTTTGGGGGAGAGGAAGCTTCCTTTGCTGTTATGTTTAAATCTCAGTTTTGTGTTGGGCACCCCCCCCCCCCCATCAATGTGAGGCAGGAGATAGTCAGGAAGGAAGCTCCAGAGGCCCCGCAGGGCTGAGGTAGAAAACATCAAACATCTATACATGACAAAGACCCCCTAAGACGGGTTGTTCCTGTTTTCTGGGATAACTCTGAATCATGGAATGCACCTGTGCGCTACCCCTGATTCATTATAATATCATTATAATGAAATAACATTGTGGGACTCCCTTCTCCAGTCGCCAATCAAGAAAATCATGAGAAACCACACATGTGCAGTAGCTTTGAAATCCAACTCCTTGTACCTGCGCAGGAAAAGCCCGCCAAAGACTAGCCAGGGGGCTTCTGCCCTATAAGAATAGAATCCCCCAGCCCACGTGCCCTTTTCTCTGCTCAGAGCTGGCCCACTCCCGTGTCCTGTGGAGTGTACTATCACTTAATAAATCTCCCCTCTTTCTTTATGCTATAAACTCTGTGTGTTCGGTTCAATTCTTTGTCCTCAATCACTAAGAACCTGGTTACCTGTGCACACCTGTGACAAATGGGCTGTGAAGCGTTTCTCAGCCTCCCAAGGCGGGGATTCTAGGGAAGTCTGTGGTCGCCTTGTCGCTCTTCTCCGAGGTCAGACAAGTCTGTGGAAAAGCAGTTTCCTCTGGAGGGCAGGCTTTTGTCATGTAGAATGTTTGGGGCATATATTTCAATGGTTACTTTTCTCCTTCCTGTACCCAAAACACAAGGATATTCTTCTCGGCCCTCACTGTGAGAACCTGGTGGAGTTCCTGGAGGTAAAGCACCAGAGGGTGGTCCTGCTGAAACTGCCCCCACCCCCGCCGAGCTGTTGAGTCTCACGCAAGAGCACGCTCAGCTCCAGGGGTTCACCAAAAGGATCATCAAAGTGTCTCCAACAGCTGCTGCCCCCTGTGGCGGCTCCCCGAGTAATCGGATCTCTGTTCTGTTCTCTGCATTCGCCTGTCCCCCCAGATCCGGGGGTGGCGGCTGGTCCTGTGGCCTCCGTTTGCTGATGGATCTAGAAAAGTCATCAGTTTTCAGGGGTTTTTCGGCTTTTTTTCTTATTGTGAGGAGGGGAGTCATGACTTCTCAGCTGCTTTCATGTAGGAGCTGAAACCGGAAGTTCTTTGAATTCTGTAGTGTTTCAGTGATTATCAGTGTTATCTAAATATTTGGTTCTCCTCTCTTTCTTTGAACCATGTGTACTTTAAGAAAGAATTTCACCACCTCCAAGTAGTTAATATTTATTTCGACTCTCCTCTCATTAAAAATATATGTTCAAGTAGTGTAACTTACAATGTTTCAAGTTTTGTTCATTACTGCGATGTTCTCTGTGACTTTAAAAATCTGTCATTGTCCCAGGGGTTTAATGAAAAGATTGTGTGTTTTTTATTGTCAGAGCAATAAAATTAATTTTACTGATGTTAGCACTTCATTTTAAAGCCTTCCATTTACTTTACATTGTGCGCTAGAGCACGGTTAGCTTTCATTTTTAAATGTCTGTTATGTGGAATTGGAAATTAGAAGATTTCATCCATGGTTACAGGACAACAGAGCCATTGCTTACCTGAGCAATCTGTCAAATTCAGGAGGCTTCAAAGCAGCGATCCCTCCGTGGTGCATCTGATAAAACCATCTGCAGTGCGGTTGTTCAGATTCTGGTAAAACAGCAACAACAAATTAATTCAGGAGATACATGCGTACACACCCATAATCCACCATCAAAAGTGCGCTTTATCCACAGTGAAGCTGTCTCCAACCCCGAGCTGCCTCTCTGCCAGCCTTTGTTCCGCACCTTGGCTCGGGAGATGCCAACACCACCCTTATCTTCCGCCGAAAAGAACTCTTCCAAGCCCAGGCTGGCTTTCAGATAAGCATCAAATGTATATTTTATAATTAATTAAGTGTTTTCTATTTCCTTTTCTGCCTGCTTAAAATTCATGCTGATTCATAGGGCAGACTAATTGTGTGACTCTCAGTAATGTCTGGCAATGCCAGCAAAGCTGCTGATGGAACGGTGAGAAAATACAGACGGTGAATGTCTTCAGAGTAATACCACCGAGAGAAACAGAGGAACAGAGGAAGGAAGGAAGGAAGGAAGGAAGGAAGGAAGGAAGGAAGGAAGGAAAGAAGGAAGGAAGGAAGGAAGGAAAGAAGGGAGGGAGGGAGGGAGGGAGGGAGGAAAAGGAAGAGAAAAAAGAAGAGAGAGAAAGAGATTTGACTTCATCAGAAGTATGATATTCGATATCCAGGTCTGCTTTTCAAAGTCTACTTTAAGAAATGCTGACCTAAAGTCAAAATACCTAGTGATGCCAGTATTTATGGAATTAAAAAAGCCTTAGCATACTATTGGGGGCATAAACCGCACAGAACAGTTATGGTTCCTGACTACAATCAGGAAAGGAGAAAATTCATCTGGGGAAAAAGGAACGCAAGGGAGCAGCCCCGCTAAAGGCAACGGAACCACGGCTGCAGCGCTGGAGCAGGCGGAGAGTGGCTCCGCCTCAGACGTGAGGCCGGGCTAGGAGCACGCGTGGGAACGCCGTTTGCAGCACGTCTGAAACAAAATCACTAAGGCCGGGCTACTTTTTCCTCTCTTCATACGGTTAACAGAAAACAAAAGAGAGTTTGTGGGAGAAATCCTGTTCGGCACAGCACACTCAGTTTATTATAAAGTTACCTTTGAGAAAACTCTTTAGGTTGAGGTCATTTTCGATTTACAGAAGAATTGCAAAAAACGGTACAGAGTTCCCATGTATCTGACACCCCATTTCTTTACGTATAGACATCTCACGTAACGGAAGAGCCATTTTCAAAATTAAACTATTCACTTTGACGCCGTACTATCACATAAACTACAGACAGTTTCCAGAACGTCTACTCTGCGGTGTACAGCGTCATGGGTGTTACCACACATGTGAAGTCAGGTCTCCCCAGCACAATCCGCTCCTGCTGTCCCTTCGTGTCCCACGCCTCCCCTGCGCTCGCCAGCCCCTGCGAACCACTGATCTTTCCTTCTCTCCATATTTAGTTTTGTCTTCGCACAAAAGCATATAAATGGAATTGTACAATATGCTATTTTTAATATATTTTATTGATTATGCTATTACAATTGTCCCATTTTTTCTCCCCTTTTCCCCCTCCACGCCATACCCCCCTTCCACCATCATTCTCCCACCTTAGTTCATGTCCATGGGTCATACATGTCAGTTCTTTGGCTTCCCCATTTCCCATACTGTTCTTAACCTTTCCTTGTCTATTTTCTACCTACCATTCATGCTTCTTATTCCCTGTACCTTCTCCCCCATTCTCCCCCCTTCCCCTCCCCACTGATAACCCTCCATTTCTGTGATTCTGTTCCTGTTCTAGTTGTTTGCTTAGTTTGTTTGGTTTTGTTTTTAGGTTCGCTCATTAATAGTTGTGGAATTGTTGTCATTTTACTGTTCATATTTTTTATCTTCTTTTTCTTAGACGAGTCCCTTTAATATTTCATATAATAAGGGCTTATTGATGATGAACTCCTTGAACTTGACTTTATCTGAGAAGCACTTTATCTGCCCTTCCATTCTAAATGATAGCTTTGCTGGATAAAGTCATCTTGGATGTAGGTCCTTTGCTTTCATGACTTGGAATACTCCTTTCCAGCCCCTTCTTGGCTGCAAGGTTTCTTTGGAGAAATCAGCTGATAGTCTTATGGGAACTCCTTTGTAGGCAACTCTCTCCTTTTCTCTTGCTGCTTTTAAGACACTCTTCTTATCTTTAATCTTGGGTAATGTAATTATGATGTGCCTTGGTGTGTGCTTCCTTGGGGCCAACTTCTTTGGGACTCTCTGAGCTTCCTGGACTTCCTGGAAGTCTATTTCCTTGGCCAGATTAGAGAGGTTCTCCTTCATTATGTTTTCAAATAAGTTTTCCATTTCTCACTCTTCCTCTTCTCCTTCTGACACCCCTATGATTAGGATGTTGGAACATTTAAAGATGTCCTGGAGGTTCCTAAGGCTCTTCTCATTTTTTTGAATTCTTGTTTCTTCATTGTGTTCTGGTTGAATGTTTATTTCTTCCTTCTGCTCCAAACCATTGATTTGACTCCCAGTTTCCTTCCCTTCTCTGTTGGTTTCCTGTACACTTTCCTTTATTTCACTTTGCATAGCCTTCACTCTTTTCTCTCTTTTGTGACCATACTCAACAAATTCTGTGAGCATCCTGATTACCCCTGTTTTGAACACTGCATCTGATAGGTTGGCTATCTCTTTGTCACTTAGTTTTATTTTTTCTGGAGCTTTGATCTGTTCTTTCATTTGCCCCCCCCCCCCTTTTTTTCGTCTGGGCACACCTGTAGTAAGGGGCGGAGCCTTAGGTATTAGCCAGCAGGGCAACCCACATTGCTGAGTTGTGGCACTGTATGTGAGTGAGGGGTCCAAGAGGGATAATGCCACTTGGTCAGCTCTCTGCTGGCTTTCAGTCACTCCCCCCACTACCCACAAGCAAATTGGGCCCTTTTAGTGCTGATTCCCGGGTGAGTGGGGTTGTGTATGCTCTAGGACACCGTGGATCTCTCCATCAAACTCTCCTATGAAGCTAGGAGTTCCTTCTGCCTCTTCATCCCCCACAGGTTTCTTGAGTTAGAGATTTTGAGGCTTTATTTTCCCCATGCTGGGACCCTGGGTTGCACAGTCTGTCTCACTCCCCAGTTGTTCCTCCTGTTTTATCTGCACGTGAATGTGGGACCACCCTGTCTGAGGCCTTGCTGCAAGTCCTCTCTGCCCAGCTGCCCGTCTCTGCCCCTCCTACTGGTCTCGATGAATGTTTCTTCTTTACTCCTTGGTTGTCAGACCTCCATACAGTTCAAGTTTCTGGCAGTTCCGGTTATTTTTTGTTTTTAAACTTCTTGTTGTCCTTCTTTTGGTTGTACAAGGAGGCAAAGTGTATCCACCTATGCCTCCATCTTGGTCGGTAGTCCCAGATTTCTTTAATATGCTGTTTCCTGAGTCTTGCTTGTTTCATGTAGAAAAATGCATTTAAAGTGCATCTGTGTTGTGTGGATCAATAATTGTTCTTTTTTTGCTGAGTAGTGTTTAATTAAATGAATGTACCAGTATTTGTTTATCCATTCACAAGCTGAAGGTGTCTCAGTTGTTTTAAATTTTGGAGATTATAAAGGGAGCTGGTAAATACATAATGTAAACGTTCTTGTCCTGAACAAAAATGTTCATTTCTCTTGGGTAGGTATCTCAGGGTGGAATGTCTGAGTCATACGATAGATATTTTTATTTTGATAAGAAATTTCCGAACTGTTTTCTAAAAAGGATGTATCTCGTTTCATTCCTTCCAGCAACGCTTGGGAGTTCCGGGTGCTCACGCCCTCACTCACATTTGGTACGGCCACTTTTTAACTTTAGCCGTTGTGGTGGGCGTGCCGTGCCATCTCATTGTGTTTTTAGTCCTCCGCTCCCTACTGGCTAGTGATATTGAGCATCTTTTCGTCTGCTTATTTGCTGCTTAGATACATTTTTGGTGAAGGGTCCGTCCACATCTTTCATCCATTTTTTCAATTGGTATTTTGTTTTCTTAGTTTTGACTTTCCAGGGTTGTCAGAAATATGATTTGGGAATAAATTCTTCTGGTCTGTGGCCTGCCTTTCCATTCTCTTCTCAGTGTCTTTCACAGGGGAAACACTTTACATTTTAATAAATTCCAGTGCAGCAATTCTTAAAAGGAATCATGCTTTTGATGTCCTATTTTAAAACTCTTTGATAAATACAGGGTCCCAGATTTTTCTCCTGTCAGTTTTATAGTTTTATATTTTACATTAAAATCTATGATTTATTTTAGATCAAGTGTAGTGTATGGTATAAGGTGTAGGGTGAGGTTCAGTGTGGTGGGTTTTTTTGTTTTTGTTTTTATTTGCTTCACCATCCCATTATTTCAGAACAATTTATTGGAAAGACTGGATTTTCTCCACTGAATAACCCTTGCTGCTGTTTTTTGAATCAGCTGGCTTTATTTTTTGTGGGTCTGTTTCTGGGCTGTCCATTATGTTCTGCTGACCTGTGTCTCTGTATTTTACCAATCCCACACCGCATTTGTCACTGTAGCTTTGTAATAAGTCTTGAAACCAGGCAGTGTGAATCCTTCCACTTTTATTGTTCAGAATGATTTTGGCTGTTCTAGTTCTTTCGATTTTTCATCTATATTTTGGGAAAAAAACTTGTTAAAATCTATTTAAAAAGCTTTCTGGGATTTTAATGATTTTGGCTCTATAGGTCTTATTTGTGAGACTTGACATTCTGGTAATATCAAGTTTTTCCACCCATGCACATAGTAGTATATCACTCTCTGTTCCGGTTCTCTTTGATCAGTGTTTTGTATTTATAAGAATAAATATTATTCATATATTTTGCTAAATTTATATCTGAGTATTTAATTATTGGTGATATTGTAAACTAGACTGTTTTCTTAATTTTGAATTCCGATTGTCACACACACCGGAACGGCTGGACAGGGAGTGAGTCTCCCACCATCAGAGAGGCAGAGTCCCCGAAACCGCCGGGGACTTGGGTCCTTCATGAGCGCACAGGCCGAGAGGATGATGGAGAGCACAGGTCTCCATGGAGACAGGAGGAATAACAGGGAAGACCAGAGAGGTGGTCTGGGTATGTCAGGGCCGGGGGGGCAGGGAAGAAGGAAGCCTTTTGTGATTCTGCTGTTCTGGCTTGGGGGGGGGAGGCGCTTCCTGGAGAGAGGGCAGACCCCTGAAGGTGCTGGGAGAGCACCGACCTCCTTGTGCTTGGACGAAGGGTGTGACCCCAAAGGGCCGCACGTGACGGGAGTGAGTAGCCCAGACCTCAGCGCGCAACGATGAAAGACGCCTCCTGGGTGAGCACGCGGAACATTAGAAGTGAGGGACCCTGGGGCCCAGTGCACGTGGGACACGGGCAGGAGACGCTCTGTGACCAGAGATGAGACCTCATCCGGCCCCCCTCCGAACGCCTGAGTAATCTGACAGTTCGTCTGGGCTCTCCGAGGGATGAGGAGCACCGTGGGATTCCCGTCTTACAGGCCTGCGCAGAGCTGGCATCTGTGGCTCCCGCCTCGCTGGCTGTCTTCCGCCCGGAGCCCTGCTGGCTTGGGAACCCGCCCCTCCAGGTCACCGGCCAGGGGACGAAGGGTCACAGGAGGGACGTCCCTTTCCATGGCCACATGGCTGAAATCAACCTCAAGGGCATGCATATGGCTGTGCGGCTGTGTTCCTTTACAAGTTCACACCCTTTCGCTATTGTTTTCTATTAATTAAATGTCTTTCTGAAATGCTTCGGTTTTACTTTTCACAAGTGGGAAGCCCAGCCCACTGGCGTGTTAACAGCCTCTGAATTATTAGGTTTCTTGAACCACAGGACTCCCCCACACAGGAGGGTTATGGGTCCCATTGTGAAAAATGCCAAATTTCAGTTACTGGGTTTTTTTCCTTTTTTAAAGATTTTATTTATTTATTTTTAGAAAGGGAAGAGAGGGAGAAAGAGAGAGAGAGAGAGAAACATCAATGTGCAGTTGCTGGGAGCCATGACCTGCAACCCAGGTATGTGGCCTGACTGGGAATCGAACCTGCGACACTGGCTCGCAGCCCACCCTCAATTCACTGAGCTATGCCAGCCAGGGCTAATTACTGGGAGTTTTTTTTAATTGCAAAAGCAGCATCTATGTATTATAGAAAACTGGGCAAATACACAATAACAGTAAAACAAATCAATGCCATCACCTATAACTCTACTTGATCCTTTCGAAAAGAATACAGTGTTAAATAATTAAAGCGAGAAGCAGAAGCTGTGTCCTTCCCCCGGAGGTAACCCCTGTCGGCAGCTTGGTGCGCATCCTCCCAGAGAGAGCCCTGGGGGTCCTCCCCGAGAGAGACTCTTCGGGCTCCAGGACACAGGCGGAGCTCGGCCCCCGCGGTTGCCGCCTCTCTCACAACTGTCCTCCCATCCCTGGCAAACAGTGAGTGGAGGAAGCAGCTCAGGCGCTGGTTGCTGCCAAACATGTTCTTCCTTTCCTATTTATTTAACCTCTGGCTGCTGCCTTAAGTGCCACTCTGGTGTGACATTTAATACAGGAAACGCAGCGTTGCTGCCGCCTTATCTCACAATGTATCTGTGTGGGACGCTTATGAAACGAGAGTTTCCGACAATCACTCCCTTTATTGGGAAGGGCTCTGGCCCTGGGGGTGGGGGGCAGAGGGCAGGGTCAGACACTCTCCTCAAGTGAGGTGCCAAGAGAAGGGTCTCCTGTGCTGGAAGGCGAATAGAAGTCGCCCCCTCTCCTCTTTCAGGGTCTGGAGGGAGAGGAGGGGCGTGACTCAGAGCTGAGAGCTCGGGGGGGACGGACACGTGCACAGTGACCGACAGTGAGCTCCTGCCCCAGTCATTCCCACTCCTGTCCCGGTCAGTGCACAGTGTCCACTTGGCCGCCCTCGGGCTGGGAGACCTTCCAAGTGTGCATTTGTGCAGATACACACGCACACCTGCACACCCCACCGCACACACACGCCACACACCACACAACTCACCACGCACACTCATCACTCACACACACCCCACACAAGGACACGCATGCACACACCTGTGGTTTTTGAACAAAAAGGCAGCTCTGCTCTGCTGTACTGTTTTGTAAGTCACTTTTGCACATTAAATATGTCAGAATGCTATTGAGATAGTCCCTTATCAGTGGATATTAAGCTGTTTCCAATTATTTTGTTGTTGGTTATCATAGTTAATATTTTTGCCCGTGTGTGCTAATATTGCATTAGGAAAGATTACTAGAAGATTGCTGGGTCAAATGATACGTGTTTGAAATTTTATGGTAATGCCATATTATTCTGAGCTTCTGCCAATTAATATTATTGGCAGGAATATATGAGAACAAACTGTTTTCTCCACCTTTCATGTTTGCCTCATACTGAGTTCTATCAGGATTTGCAACATTTTTGTCAACTAGATGAAAGATATTATCTTATTGTTTTCATTTGCGTTCCCCACTAGATTGTAAGAGAAGTTAGAAGTTTTTCACATGTTTGTTAACCATTTGTATTTTCACTGTTGTGACTCCCTCTCTTTTCCTATTATTTAATGTTTTGATTAATTTAGAACAGTCACTTACATTATTATAACTTGTCCACTATGTGTGTGGTTAATACGGTCTCCAAGTCTACTTGCATTTTCAAGGTGACTCTGTTTGATCTGCCTATAACCCAGTCACAATCGATGGGTTACTCTTGGTCTGTGATGTACTGTTATTATTAATGTGCAGGCTCTTCTGATTTACTTATTCCGACACTGGGAGAGCAGGGGAGCGTGCTCGCTCACGGCGCACTTGCCACGCGGGCTCAGCAGAGGCGTCCTCGGGCGACACAGGGACCCTGGCAATGGCGATCAGGCCGGGAGAGAGGGGACGCACCTTCGACATAGGTCGGCCAAGGTCGTCGTTCTGCAGAGAATGGGGTCGGAGCCAGGGTAACAGAAGAAACGGTCTTGGTCACGAATTCCTCCTGCAGATCGGCAGTAAATCATGTTTCTTCGGGGACTTTGGAGATGAGCCGGCCTCCCATTTGCCAACGGAGACCCCAAGAGGCGCCCACGGCTGCCCCTTCTCCTTCTGGGATGAAGGGCTGGACCACCTTCCCAGGGATGAGAACCTGACTGAGAAGAGAAAGGGGGGGCCCCCGTCGAGTCCCTCCCGGGGTAGCGCTGACTCTCCCGAGGGCTCGAGACAACTTAGTGTCCGCCCTCCGCAGGATGGGGAGTGAGGGGAGGCCTGGGGAGTCAGGGAATAATCCACCTACAATGCCCCTCAGAGGACGAAGCGGAGACACACTGCCTCTCTGGGGCGGGACGGCAGGGGGATTCGGTGAACACACAGGCATCCTTGAGTGCCAGCTCCCTCCCCTCCTCCCCATTCTGCCCCGGATCTGAAACACTCCAGGATGCCCAGGGTGCTTTCTCTTTCACGAAAAGTGTTACTTCTGGGGCCCTTGGAGGCCCAGGTGTATCTGATCTGAGAAAGTTAGAGAAATAATATTGTTTTCTGGGGGAGGAGTACAGCCCCTGATGCATAGTTCTCTAAAGAGTACCAGTCACCCTGCAGTGCACCACGGGAGGGGAGGGGAGGGGAGCCAGCCCGCAGGGAGCCCCAAGTCCGGCAGCTCTGAGGCTGACCCCCAGGCCATCCCTGTCACCCCTGGACAGGCAGACGGCTCTTACGGCACCAGACTGAGGGGAAGGTTGTCATTACAGACTATGTCAGTAATTAGTAAAAATTAGAAACACAATCATCCTAAAAAGGAGCAACAGTTCAATAAATGATAAAAAATACATAGTTTCTAGCTATTTGCAAAAAAAGCAGGTAAACATGTATAAAAGAATGGCTATGGTATTTCTTGAGTTTTTCTTCAAAACAGGTTGCATAACAATCTGTATGCGATAAGCCACAGAAAACTCTCCATGCGAATAGTTGTGTACATGTAGAGAGAAATAGACAAAAGAAGGAAGGAAGTTTAACAACCGCCCAAAATAAAATAAAACAAAAACCTCTTTGAGGAAGTTTGCCCTCACCTTGCCCGGGTTTGGTGCCTCTTGGACCCCCACCGGAGCCAGGGTCCTCTCTGCCGCCGCCCCCTCCTCACTCGGACAGATGGGCTTTGATTTCCATTTGCACCTTGGAGTTGGAGCTCCTCGAAGGAGGGAACCCCATTGCTCTCATCGTTTCCCCTCAAGCCCGGCTCCGGGCTGAGAACCGAACTGGGAGTCAGCGAAGAGCGAGTCCAGTGGGGGCACGTGTCGTCCCTGATTGTACGGCCGCCTTGCGCCGGTGAGCTTTTTAGGTAAAAAGAAACAGCCATCGTCCCGTCGGTAAAACACTCATTCGATAGCATTGTCTCGGACGGTGGTGAGCGCGTCGTGATGGCTCTGGGCAGTGCACGGTCTCCTGGTGCAGACCTCGCTGTGGCCCCGGGGCACGCGGCCTGGGCAGAGCCGCTGAGCTGGGCGGAGCCGCGCAATCGTGGGCGGAGGCGAGACCTTCCTTCCCGCCTCCCGGGCATCTCTCTGCCAGTGGGTGGACCCGCAGTCCACGAGGCCCTGGGGCACAGTCGTTTTCACTAGGTTAGCAGCTGAGTTGTCGGTGAACCTACTTTACGATTTCAATTAAACCTAGTCTCTGTGAAATCTCTTCTAATTTGCAATTAAATCAACTCTATTCTCCATTCTGAGCAATAGTAAAAGTGTGAAAATTTCTTTTAAAAAATTCCTAAAATTTGCTAACCAGAGCGTTTAAGAAAAATAAAACCGAGACTGCCACACAGAGCCCAAGAGCCTTGCATTCTGGGACAGAAAAATGTGTTCTACCCCGAGGTGGGCATCCGGCCCCGTGGGGGTGGAGACCTCGGCCCTAGTCCTGGGGGTGTCCTCCGGCTCCTGCGGCCTCTCCGGGGACAGCGGTTGCTGCCAGCTCACTTCTGGTTCCTGCAGCTCTGTGACCTTCGTGCAGTCCGTGCGTGACACAGGCGCTACATATGGAACACATACAGCAATGCCGCCAAGCACACGCCTTCCGACGTGTGCACATCCCTGGGACTTCCGCACAAAAGTCATGTTCTGCCTGAAGGTAGGGACCGTGTTGTTGCTGGGACCGGGAAGGCACAGAAGAATTTGGATAATGGGCAGCAGGAGGTGGGGGTCAGCTCAGTGTCAGATGGCGGACCACAGAGGCAAGAGAAACAGCAAGAGGCAGGGATTCGCCAGCCAGGGACGTCCTTCAGGGTTAGTTTCTGCCGAGGCTATAGTGGATGGGGGCTTCCCGTCGTCTAATTTTGCAAAAACCACACTTGCTATTTGTTGGAAATATCTTGTGATATTCTGGGCACGTTTTTCTTTCTTTAGTTTTTTTTTTTTTACCTTTATTGTTTCACATTACGTGATATCTAAGCAAGCAAAAGAAGGACTTGCCTCCTCTGGGGTGAACACCTTTTACATATTTGTAGACTTTTATCAGGTGCCCAGGTATCTCCTCTGTGCCACTCCTCGGCCGGCTGGCCCGCGGCCAGGTCTTTTGATCTCGGTGCCCGGCCCCTCCTTTGATCATCCGGGAGCCATGCCCGGGACCCTCTCGGCTGTCTCAACTCACGTCTGTTAACACACGCGCTGCTCTGGGCAGCCCAGCGGCACCTCTGGACGCGCAGCCTGCAGAGAGAACGTTCCTCTGTCGTTCCATGGCGTGCAGCCCTGCAGTGCCTGACCCAGCTCCAGACGTCCTTTACCGCTGTAACTGAAGTCGCCTCCAAGCCTACAGTTGAGCAGGCTAGCCTTTCGAGTTCTGGACAACAGTAAAATGTGGGGTGGCTTTGCCACCTGGGTGGCTGGTGAATTTGTCTCCACCTCCTTCTGATGCGTTTTGCTAAAGCCAGTCAAGCCTTTCCACAGAAACGGATCAGCTTTAAAATAGGAATACTGTTGGCAGAAATACACTGACCGAAATGTCCACTGAGATGTCACTGCACTAACTCTCTATTTCTTAGGATAATTTTTTTCATTCTGGTGCGTAGAACGAGAACAGTAACCGCGGAGAGGGGCGGGGGTGGGAGGAGGCTGCCGGAGGAGGAGCTGGAAGGCTGACCGGAAGTGTCCGACTGTGCACTTCACGAATGAATGGGCGCAGGGCCCATCCCGCCCCTGGGGCTCCTGCAGGAACTGGGTCATGTCCTCCATAAAAGAGTTGATAAGCCCTGCTTGGCTCTCAGATGGGGTGTGGCCCAGCAGGTGACCCATAAAGGCTGGTTGACTAAACAAAAGACTCATTTCTGTTAGGGACAATCTGTTTTTCAGACTTGATCGCCTGGGTCCTGTGACTCTTTCAACGGGTGGGTGGGTGAGCATGCATTCGCTTTGCTGAGCTATGCCTTATCTCGTAGTATGTTATCTCTACTTTTCTGATGCAAATTCTTTGGCATTCTCCAAGTCAATTTTTTAAATAATGTTCCTCAATTTTCTGGGAAAATTTTACCAGCCTACTTAGTCCTGTTTTCCGTCATCCAAGTAAGGCAGGTTGGATGCTCTTCAGCATTGTGTCTGCTTCATCCAATGTGAAGGAGTACGAGGAAGATCAGGAGACCATTATCTCTTCAAGACCGAATGGCGTGTCCCCTGAAATTCAGACCTTTGTATCCTAAGCGGTAACAGAGCCCAGCGTCTTAATTACCATGCAAGTGTGCAAAGGAACGCAGAAATCTCTAAGGAATTTTTACCTAGACAACAGAGCTTTGTCGATTAAAACCAGCCCTTCTGAGTTACCTTAAGAGGTAAAATAAAAACCTTCTGTTCGAGGCCAAAGAATTCAGAATTCCTCAGGACTGGCTCTCCCAAGCTGCCATTGCTGCTTCAGACGGTTGTTGAAGTTTGTGAGTGACATGCAGGGAAATTCTCAGAGGGACTTCTCCTGTGGAAACTCCAAAGAGACTGCGGTGGTGGCATCCACAATCAGAGTTTTAAAAGACTCGCACTTCAAAGTGGCATACCTGCGTGTCTTTCCCAGCGCATTTACTCTGCAGCGTCATCTGCTGTGCCTGGAAGGCGGAACGTTTGTCTACAAGAATTGCTCCTTGTTCCTGAGGTGGTTAAGAGATTTTCTTCGCATCTGAAATGTTCAAGGAAAGAATTTGGTCTCGGTTTCCTAGGTGACCAGAATATGTATGACAGTTTTTCAACATGAGCAAAACACCGTGGCTGACACAGAAGACA
The DNA here is from genome assembly GCF_004126475.2 of Phyllostomus discolor. Taxonomy (NCBI): domain Eukaryota; kingdom Metazoa; phylum Chordata; class Mammalia; order Chiroptera; family Phyllostomidae; genus Phyllostomus; species Phyllostomus discolor. The sequence goes on along the minus strand of NC_040913.2, from coordinate 3,622,699 downwards.
TGAAACAGGGCCCTGACCTTGAAGAAGCGCCCGGTGGTGACAGAGACGGATGCGCACCTGGAGGAGGTGAACACATGCGGAGCGTGGGGAGGAAGCACGTCGGGGGGCTCGGGGTGGAGTAGACGAGGGTTCAGGTTCCACACGGAAATGCCGAGGGTTAGCCTCTGCGGCTGTGGGTGGTCGTAGGCATTCCTTCCACCTTCGAAGACACTTCCCCCGTGTTCGTGGAGCACAGTGTCACTCTCTCCTCTTCCGCGGCCCCTGCAGTAGCTGGGGTTGTGAGTCTGGCCGAAGGCACAGCTGTTGAGTTCACCCACCACGGAGCTCGTTTCCTGCCTTTTCCGTGTGGGCTTCTCAGCGCACTGACCAAACGGCCCTTTCCCTCCCCTCGCTCTTCCTGGAGCTAACGGAGCAGGGCGGACTGGATTAGCCTCAAGCAGAGTCTGGACTCCTCCTCCTCCTGCAGCATGTGCCTGCCCCCCCCACCCCCACTCAACCCCGGAGCTGATCCAGGTGGACTTTTCAGGGGCCTCGGAAACCTTTGCCCCCTGCTGTGTGGCTGCCCGGCTGCTCCAGAAGCACCTGCTGCCGGCCGCACCCTCTCCCTTCAGGTGCGCACCGGGCCCCCTTCCCACCTGTCACCCGCCCACAGGGAAGACCTGGCTGCCGGCAGGGGACAAGCTGGCTGGACGAAGACTCGCACAGGAGAGGGCAGGAGTGCGGGGGGAGACGGCCAGCAAGAACAGGGCTGGTGGAGTTGATCCTGCCCATTTCAAAATGAGCCTCCGCGTTGATCTCGGAGTTAGATAGTAGTTAATATAGTATACAGCGAGGAGAGAAACAGAAGAAGGGAAGGAATAAGAAAAGAAAAAAGGAAGGGAGGGAGAAAGGAAAAAGAAAAGGATTCTTCTATGTTCTACCTGGGAAAAAAAGGGAAATGCCTTCGTTTCTCTATTTTTTTTTCCAATTAAAATTGAATTACAACATATTTTAAATGTCCAAAAGTGGGCAGGTGGATCTCACCAAGACTTTACATTTCTATTCACCGAAACATCATTAAGAGCGTGCAAAGCAGGCACAGGCCAGGGGAGCCGCTCCCTGCACCTGGAGCCCGAAGAGGACTCCCCGCCCGGAGCGGAAGGAGCCTTCTTCCTGAGCGCAACCGCAGGAGAACAGCCCAGTTTGTAGGTCGGGCGCTCCACACAAGATGACGTGCAAGTGGCCAACGAGGCAGCGAAGGCGCTGGGTGCCATCACTCACGAGGAAAATGCAAATGAAGACCGGAGAGAGGTGTCCCCGCACGCCCACTAGAACAGCGACAGTGCGGAGAGACTGACAGTGACATGGTTCACAAGGACCGGTGCTCAGGAACAGCCGGTGTGACCACTTGAGAAAACCATTTGGCATTTTTTTTTTTTAACGAATTCTAAGCATATGCCGAACCTCAGATTCAGACATCCTAGTTCTACGCAGAAGAAATAAATGCGTATGTTCATAAATAAATACGTTCAAGAAATGTATAGGTGCTTTACCCATCACCACCAACAACTGGCGGGGGGAACACCGAATGCCCACAGCGGGAGGTTAGACAGTAACTGAGGTGTCGTCGCACGATGGATACAGTGTCCCTCGGGACCCTTGAGGGACGGGTCCAGCCCCTCCCATGAAGTGGCACAGGGTTGCCGAGGGCCTCGAGCGGGGTAGGTGGCCGCACATCTCCGGGTTCCCTCGGGTTCCGTCCAGTGCTGGGCATGTGGCAAGTTCAAGTTCTACTTTTTGACGCTTCCTGGGACTTTTTCCCCCGGAAACGTTTGTGCTCTGTGGTTGGTTGGCTTTGCAGACCTGAGACGCCAGGCATGCAGGGCCCGCTGCGCTGCACGGCACTTCTGAAGGGTGATCCGCTGGCGCAGACAACCGCGTGGGCGAGTCTCGGTGACGTCACGTGGGGGGAAATAAGCCGGACACAGGAGGGTGCGTATCGGAAGAATCACGTGCGTGAGTTTCAAGAACAGGCCCATGTAACCGATAACTGATGTCGGTAGTGGTGACCGGGGCGGAAGGCAGGAACTGGGATGCCGCACCAGCAAAACATACGGGGTGCTGAACGCTTTCTGAAAATCGGTCACAGTGGAAAGCTGTAACAGTGGGGAATTCTGACCCCCCGCCCCACCGTCCTTCTGAGGTTGTTTCTGTGGGTGCTGAGGGACTGATGCACAGTTTGTAGAGAAGCAGAGGGTTTGTATGAGAATCCTAGGAACTCAGTTCAAAAGGTACAGACGCCAGCCTTCAGGCATCCCAGGCCCCGGCCACGGGCTGACCTTCAGCCGTGGGGCCAGGGGGACGTGAATCCGGGGAAACATGCAGCTGGACGACCGAACCAGCCCGACCGCCCCGGACCGTCGCTGACTCACCCGGAATGGCCTGTGCTCGCCCGCACGCGGAGCACTCCGCAGCCCCTCCCTGAGCTCTGGGTTCCGCTCCGCTCTCCCTCCTTTGAGAAACCTCTGCCTCCTCCGAGAGGGGACACAGGCCCTGAGACCTGGGTCCCCCATCCTCCCGGGAGACGGGCTCTGACACCTGAGTCCCTCACCTTCCCAGGGCAGTGAGCTTTGAGATGTGAGACCTCCATCTTCCAGCTGCCCGGCACCTGCAAATGCACCACTTTCCTTTACATCAGCCCCTGCCGCTCCAGCGTTGGCTTTCGTGGCGACAGGCAGCTGGACCTGCGTCCAGTCACATTAATTTAGCTAGTGGTCACATGGCTGTATATACACAGAGAAGTCATCAAGCTGTACCCTTAAGATGAATGTACTTTATTGTATAGATATTATTCATCAGTTTAAGGGGTATGAAAAATAAGATAACAGACAACCATATACATTACTTAGACTTGTGTAATGCTAGCATTTGCTATATTTGCTTCAGGTGTTTTTGTTGATTAAAATATAAGACGATACTAAACAGATTTCGAGCCCCCCCACCCCACCCCACATTTCTCGGTCCCCAGAGCCATCTCTGTCCTGGGAGAAGTCTGCATCCCGACTTCTGCGGCTTTGTACTTCGGCCTGAGCCTGCTCTGGCCCAGACAGCGCTCTGGTCCCCGGGGACTCAGCGGTGAATAGGACAGAGGCCCCTGCCTGTGCTCCCGCAGCTGCCCTTTGAGAGGGTGCAGGACGGACAGTGAGCAGACACCAAGTACCGGGTGTGCTCGCGGAGAGCGTGAGCTTTGGAGGAAAATAAAGCAAGAAAGGGGAGTAGGGAGGGTTGTGTGGGTGGGGGTGGGGGTCGGACAGGGTAATAGTTGAGGAAAATCTGAAGAAGGTGGAGGAGCAAGGCACACAGACCTCAGGGAGCGCATTCCAGGTCGAGGGAGCGCAGGTGTAAGCAGCGAGGAGGTGGGGACAGGTGGTGGCGGCGGAAGGAGACTGGACCCGGGGCGGTGGGCGCACGGCACAGCGCACAGAGGCTGCGCTGCCGAGCTGTGCGCCGGGACCCTGTGTGATTGTGCTTACCAGTGTCGCCCCAGTGAATTCCATGCGATGGGAAAACAATTTAAAATAAAATAAAAAATAAAAAGCAAAGTGAGGCACGGTTGGCAGCAACCATCTCTGAAGGACTGCCTGAACTGAGCCTGTCCTCTTGGCTCCGACACCTCCACAGCTGCCCACCCCCCGCCCCGCCCTGCCCCACCGAGCGCAGGCGCGCTGGATGGAGCTGTGGTTTGGCACAAGGAGAATTTCAAAGCTCTTCGCCCTACTGACAAATGAAGTGACAAACTAAAAACGTTCAGCTTAGTGGGGAACCTGGACCCCATGTCCTTCCCATTAATCTTTGGAGTCTTTAGGAAAAAGCATTTAGATGTATTTATGGAAAAATCTGGGGCAGACGTTTGATGAGAGAATTCCAGGATCTGAAGAGTTTTCAGGTAGAATTTTTGAGCAGGGGTGAAGGTGGAAACCGCCCAATCCACCGCTGGTCGGCGTGCCGGCCCCACGCATGCCACGGGGGTGAGGCGCTGAGCACAGTGCCCAGGGCTGCAAGGCCTCGATCGTTACCCTTGGGCATTATCAGAGGTTTTCTCAGGATTTTGTGCTGAATTCTGTTACTATTGAAATCTGTCCTCTCTCCTCCCTCAATACTCTTTCTCCATTTCTCAACAAAATAGAAAGAACAATTATAAATGCGGGAAATCACAATCACAATTAAAGCCAAACAAAATGTCTCCGTAGTGTCTCTTGATTTGGAAGGAAGAGCCAACAACCAAAATGAGTGAAATCATTTGAGCCTTTCCCACTTTACTAAAAAGCTGGTGTGTTAAAATCTGAAACATATAAGGAGATTCCTTGTAAACGTAACAAATCTTTTATATTCAGAATCATTGATTCAGGAATCCAATTCACAGGATTTATCCTGAAAAAATCAAGGAAGTAAGAAGTCCTTCGAAAGTAATTCTAAGAAATGGGAAAAATGGAAATGTGTATCATGTATTCATGGTCTTTTTGATGTTTTCTTTCTAAGTCATGTGGCAAAAGGGATGAGGGCCCCTCTGGGGCTGGTTTTCAAAGGGCACTAACCCTCGTCACGTGGGCTCCCACCTCACGGCCTGATCACCCCTCAAAGGCCGACTTCCTCACACCACCGTCTTGGGGGTCAGGACTCCACCATGGGAATCCGGGGTGGCGGAGCACAGGCACTCAGTGTATAGCAAGTGTTTTCATGTGAAAGCGGCAACATGAGAAATGTGTGGCGTTTCCAAAGAGAGTCACCCTTCAGGAGCCAACGTCACCTGTGGTCCACACGCCTTCTCACCCAGCACCCCTCACCGGGGCTCCGTCCTGTGTTTGGAATGGACAGACGCCATACTCGAAGGTCCAAATGGTGTCCTAAGGGCACAACCATTTTGCTGGGAAAAAACCCGTCAGATCCAATTTCTCTGCAGCCTTCAAGGACACTTCCTCCTGGGGGAAGGCCCGCACCGTGTGGTGTGTGGGTGTGTGGCTGCCTCTGGCCCACACTCAGCTCCTCACCCTTGGGCAGAATTCTCCAGCAGGAGGCAGATCTCTCTGGGGGGCCCCCAAAGCCCGGGATTTGCCCCCAGCAAGCTGAGCTGGAGGCAAGAGAGCTCTGAACACACAAGCCTTGCATTTGAAGGAATTTGCACCTGCGTCCCATCCCGCGCATCCCTCCTCTGTTTAGTACATATCCAACTGGATTCCACTCTACTCCTGGCTGTTCCTTGCATGTGTGTGGCATTTTAATCCCATGATTCTCTCCTGGCAGGACGGCCCTTGTGGTTGCCCGTGACAGGTCATTTTTGAAATCCCAAGGATGGCAAGAATGGGCACAGCAGTCAAATAATCATAGAGTCTTCAAACAGAGATGATTACAAAATAAACAAATCCGTACTTGAAAGCCATGGAAAAGTGTAAACATGAAGCGAACCAACTGCGCCTTAAGAAAGGGCTTCGGAAACCCTAAATCGTACTCCGAGTTCAGGGGGAGGCGGATATTACCGGTGGTTACAGTGGGGGCCTAGGCAGCGTGCTCCACGCTGCTTTGGCAAAGTTGTTAGCTTCAGCCCACAGCGACTAAATGACCCTTTGTTGCCTTTGAGCGAAGCAGAATTGCCCTGTGCCGTTCTGAGTAATTCTGAAGTAGCTTTCCAGAAGTGCTCCCTGAAATCAGATCTGCTTGCTCGAGTTTTCCAACAAGAGACTTGGGCATCTGTAAATAGCGCCGTCTTTGAACTGAGACAATTAGGAAGGTCTCCAAAGAGATGAAGAATGGAGCCGTGAAAGCCCGCTGGGGGGGTGTCTTCCAGGGTCTATGCTGTGCTTTGGAGATAATAGGCTACAGAAGAGAAAATAAATCTGGTTTTAGTTTTTCTCCTCCCTTTTGACGGGAGGTCTCCATTAAACACACACCCACACACATTCATGAAGCACTGAATTCCATGTTGCACTCTGATAAATGCAGAAACCCCCCTGGGCCAGGTCTTAGTCTTGTTGTCGTTATTTCTATTTTGTGGGCAGAATAGCCAGCTTCTAGAGGAGATAAGCAACGCCCCCAGCTCCTCAGTCTTCGGTGGGAACTAAAACCCAGGTGTCCGGAGCAAGCAGAGGCCCCTGAAAGGCAAGATGAACCTCACTGAGCAGACCCAGCGAAGAGTCCTTTCCCGTTGAATATTCGCTAAGGGACGGCAGTGTCAGGGACGGCAGTGTCAGGGACAGCAGTGTCAGGGACAGCAGTGGCCCAACCTGTACCCTGCACTCAAAGTCTCCCCGGCTCTCATTTTGGCATCCCAGCCAGCCACAGCCAAAAATATTACCCCTTTGGGGTTTGAAAGAATCTTCCTGCACGGCCTATATGGTCTGGCAAACCAATGTCACCCTGATAAATTCTATTAAAAAAAGAATAAAGACAAGCGAGAACCTGCCGGCCCCTGTGGGAACCGCAGACAGCGGCAGCACGAATGGACGCCGATGGCGGTGACCCGGACTGGCTAAACCTCCGCCCTCCGGCCCCTGCAGGCATTGTGTGTGGCGAGGCGTGGCGAGGCTTTTAGAGAGACAATAGCTTTTGTTTGCCCTCTGCCCTGTGCTTCCCGAGAAGGAGTAAATGGAACTACCTGTGCCCTGCTGAGCAGGTGAGTTCTGTTGTGTGTCCTGCAGGTGGGCCCTCCCCGAGATGGTCTTCTTCGTGGTCCGGAAGCCACGAGACCAGCCAGGGAGTGTGCTCCTCCACGGGTGCCCCTCCCCCCTCCATGCCCACTTGCTGCCTAGCGACCTGCACTGTCACTTCTGCCCTGTCTCGTCTCGATGGCCAGGAACCGCTCACCAACACTTCCCACGTCTCTTCTCTCCACCCGCATCACTGTTGCCCGGACGCCCTTGGCCGGCCGCCTCCAGGGCAGGTAGGATTTGTTGGACTCGACTGGTGTGGGCCATTGTGTCTTTGCGCCGTAAACTCGAGTGAGTTGTTAAGGTTCAACGTCTACACATCCGGCTGCATTCTGGCGTTCCCGGGAGACCCAGAGGATCCGGGTCTGCTCCGAGTGGAGGACCGCTGGCCGCCGAGGTGACACCGTGGCCCCTCCTCCCCCTCCTGTAGCTCACCTGGCCAACGCCAAGCATCCTAGGGCCACGGGCACTTCTGCGGGGTTCCCATCTCTGCCTCCGTCAGCACATGACACCGCGGACCCCCTCTTTTTTGAAAACTCGTCCTTCGTCTTGTCTGATGGAGCACGCTCCACTCCCAGCTGCCTCTCTCTCCTCTCCCTGTGCCCCCCTTCAGTCCCCTTGGCCCCTCCTCCTGTCTTTCAAAGGTAGGGTTCCCCAGAGCGCAGACCTCTCCTCGGTCTCTTTCCTCTCTTCACTTGTCCTCAGGGGCTCATCTAGCCCCGTGATTTCGACGGGCGACACTCTAAAGGTGCTGTTTGTGCACCTCTGCCAACTCAACCCAACGCGGCCGTGCACGCGCGCGGGAGTAGGAACAAGGCACCATGACTCTTCTTCAGGATCTCGGCGAGCGGTGTGCAGAAGCACCGCAGTGCCCTCTGACACGTGCTGCAGTATGGTGCACCACGACGGTCCCCACAAAGGGACAGCCTTCGAGGGGCGTCTTGAAGGCTGCGTGGCAATTTAGCAGAGGAAGAGTAGTCAAGGGTGAGTGCTGTCGATTTTTGTTTTTCCCGTGTCTTAGGACACATGCGGACTGCTGCCATCCATGTGTACCTGGCTGTCCCGCCGGTGGTCACATCAAACCCACCCCATCCGGCCTCCTCCGCTTCACCACTCACCCGGGCGCCTTCCTCCTCATGCCAGTTCTCTACTTAAACTTCCTTCCCCATTTCTTGATGATCCATCTAACCTTGGAAATGTCATCCTCGACTCAACCGTGTCAGACAGAGTCCGAGACCCTCCCTTTACGTGTCTCTTGGATCCACACCCCCCTGCTTTAGGGCGGCGGCCTGTCGTCCCAGCGGGTGCCAGCAGTAGCCCTGGAGGTCTCCTCTGCTTGCCTCTGGGGGAGTCTCCCGCCAGCCTGCTTCTGAGCACAAGTGGGCACACGCTCCTCATCTTTTCCCTTTTTGAGATAATCAACTCCTCGGGATTCAAGAGCATCACTTTTTTCATGTTCTTCCTTCCTGGGGCTGAGCTCAGTGATTTGTATTTTTTTATACTTAGTAAACATTTACTGAATAATGTTTGGGTAAATATGAAAAAACGGTAGGTGAGTTCTGCAATCACCGTGGTCTCTCGTTTGATGACTTAATGCAAAAGTCAAGTAGAAAAATTGGCACAAGTGAAATTAGCAATGAAGAAGATAAAATGTGTATCAGGCATTGGCGTTTTAAGTGTGATATCAGAATATACTGAGATCAAAATGTGTCTGAAGTTATGACATCTACTAATGAAATTAGAGTCAGTGTGGTCATGTGAGTTGATATAAAATATACTACCTAAGACAAGTTTATAAGATTATATAAAACATCTATATTTCACACTACAGGTACATTTAAAAAACCCTGCATTTATGGAGCATATAAAGTTCCCTGGTTAGAACTGGGTTGGAAAAACTAACTTCGGGGACGAATCTGAGCTGCCCTAAACCCTTGGCTAATTGCACATAAACACACACATCGCTGCATAAAGTAGGGCTTTGCCTGCCAACCAGGAGTCTTGGAGTCTGGGGGAGGGAGGCCCTTCAGGCCCCAGAGCGGCCCATGTGAAGGCCCGCGGGGCGGGGAGAGCAGGGCGGGGAGGGGGACAGGCTGGGCAAGGGTGGCTGGAGCTGGCCAGCTGGGGCCCCTGGAACGTAGGTCTGACAAGAGCAGGGAGCCATGGGGTAGAGCTTGGGGGAAGGTCTTGGTAGTGATCCCGGTGGCCGTGAGGTCGCCAAGGCTTGGGCAGGTTACCCGGGGGTCCCTCTGACTGTCACAGAGACTGGGGACGGAGGGAACATGGGTCTACCCTTCAACTGGAGCCTGAGCACTTGGCCCTAGGGTGACACAAGGTGCAAGGACACGGGTCATCGGTGAGCAGGCAGTCAGCGGTCTTTGGTGCGCCAGATGGAACGTTCAGTCTTCCTGGGGTCATTCTATCCTTTGTAAAAGTGGAGTGCATTTCAGAGTGAAATTAAAAGCATTTAAGTGCATTTTCAAGTGCCTCTGAAACAGTACGTGTGCGTGTGTGTCTGGGGACGGGGGTCTTCTCCGATCGGCACTCCGGTGATGGCGGGCTTCCCAGCAGCCAGCGAAGACCACAGGCAGCATTTCCCAGCAGCTGAGGAGGACCCAAGTTGGCACTTTGTGGCGCTTTCAGCCTGTGGCCGCACTCGGGTCTGAAGAGCGGGGCCTCTGACCTAGGACCAAATTAGCATGTCGGCAGCTGTGTGTGAAGAGACGCCACACACGGGGAGACCCAAGACTCGAATCTGAATCCTGGAACTACTGCTTTGTAGGTGTTTTACCGGCGTTTGCGAAACTCTGCAGCACGGGGAATGGGAGTTGGATTTGGGTCTAATTTGTTCTTCTTCGGGTGCTTACGAGTCGCGAGACCTCCCCCGTGGCCTCTCTCGTCAGCTGGCAGAACGAAGCAGTTAAAGAGATAAATGGGGGCACAGAAGGGCTAGAAATTTGAAGGAGATCATGTAGGAAATAATCAAGCAGATTTTAAACTATTCAAAATGCCTGTGATCATGTTATTGTGCAAAGTGCCTCGCCTTTTTGAACTGATCTTGTTTATTCTCCACGACACACCCCACGGTCCATTATTTCTGTCCCAAAAGAATAACAGTAAACTGCTTTTGATCAGTCTCGGTTGCGTGGGATCTTGGCTGTGACTGGAGGCAGAGGAGGGGGCAGAAAATGGGACACAGGAACTTAGGGGACAGGGTCCCTTAGATCGGGGGCCCCTGATCTGGGCCTGAGACCTACCAGGTGGGGTGGGAAGACGAGAGTTCATGGAGTCACATCACAAAGAACGTCTCTCTCCTGGGAACAGCTGGTGACCCCGGAAAGGCCTGGAGTCAACCTCAAGCATCTGGGGAGGGCACAGAAAATGAGATGAGAGCCAACAACTATGAAATTTGTCACAACGGCTAACATGGATCCACTGTATGTCCCCCCAAATGTGCAGAATTAGTGAGGTGGTTGGGGTAGGTGGAGAGGGGGCAATGCATTGTGAGAGTAGCAGAAAGTGATATTAAATAAGAAGCTTGCCTATCACTTTTTTCAAAAGCCATGTCCGTGAGCACCAGGAATGCCCAACTTGAGAGAGTCTATTGTTTGTCTGTGATCATTCTCTGCGACATGGTTTTTGCACCACCTGCTGGCAAAGCACAGTGGTCCTACCTCTCGTGGGCCGGAAGTCATGGATTTCCGCGGCTGGGGAGATAAAAATCAGCTTGGCTTATGGGAAATGTGTAGCTACCATTGCTACACAGCATCCAACTCCTTGTCACCACCTTGTTGACAAGTTTTAAATTGTGCAAGGTGATATGCACAGGTGTTTTCTTTCTGAAAGTGTCATAACAATAGCAGAAGATTATCCTGGATTAAGTTAGTGGGAAAGAGAATATTATTTTCCATGATTAAGAAAGACCGTCTATCTAGTAACCTGTCTCACACCCAGACTACTCTCTGTGTTTGGAAAGTGTCTCCAGGCTGGCCCTGTTTTAAAAATGCTGAAGCAGCATTCTTTAGGTATTTATTTGTTTATTGCCAAAAAACCACTTAGCTTGGGGAGGATTGCGCCACACGCCCGCGGCCGTCTGGGAGTAGCATGCCCCGCCCTGCGGGTTGGGAGTGGCTCTGCTGAATGAGATTTTGGAGCCTCCACTGAGATACTTCCCTCGTGTTCTCTTTGCCACTCTGCAAGGAATTTGGCTTTTCTCTTCCTTCTTGACAGTGGGGATGAAAAGTCTGAGCTGAAACGATGAAGGGTCAGAGAGACCGAAGACTCATCCATCACCCCCACCACGGGCTTTGCCGTCCCGTGTCTGGAAACCCGGGCTGGGGAATGGGAACGCAGCAGAGCCCCGAGTCCACCTGGAGTTCGGAGCAGGCGTGTTGCCAGCCTGCCTCCACCCCCGCACGGTGCGAGAACCTTCCTTGGCCAGAGGGAGAGGTGGTTTCTGAGCAGCTGGGATGGAACCCGAATACTTTTCTTTCAATAGCCATTCCGTGCCCCGTTCAGTTGCCCTAAGTCATCAGGACACATTTCTCTATTCTTCGAACGCACTTCTGTGAAGGGTTTTGGGCTGTGAATAAATGTTCTGAATCTCTTGTATCTTCATTCTTCAGTCTCTCGCTGCTCTACTCTAGCCATTCTACACCATCTCAGCGTGTCTCTCAGCATTTGTGAGCTGTCACACGGTGACTACCATGTGAAGGGTCTGCCTTCGGAAGACGCCAGGAGAGACACAGATACGAAGCTGTGGCTCAGATGCTCGGAGAGCCTGGCACTCCCTTCGGGAGAGAAGACAAATGCCCCCACCTCCTTGGTATAAGGACCTCGGTCTTCCTAGAGGGACAGCGATGCCAAGGGCCATGGAGATGCTGGGCTGGCGGATTCCTTGGGCCAAGTGAACAAGAGGAGCACCTAGGAAGAAAAAAAAAACAAGCAGGAATGTTCCAAAGGAAATTCATACCATGAATCCTCATTCTTTCTTTTAACTGACTTCCTTTTATCCCTATTTTTTTCCCTAATGAAAGCAACTTTCCCAGACTCAGATTCCTATCTGGTCACATCACCCGTTTCCTCCCGGAGCACAGGCGCAGGGCCTTAGGGCAAGGTGGGAGGAGGGCGGGCGTTCCACGGGCTGTTCAGCCCCTCTCGACGGGCACACAGCCTTTCAGTGGCCTTGAAACAGAGCAGACCCGTGCTTTTCACCAGCACAGCCTGGAGCTGTTCCTGGCACGCGCTGCTCCCAACGCCGCTTCCATGAGGAAGTCATCCCCGAAGCTCTGTCTGTTTTAAAGTGGCACCTGGGAAAATGCTTCCGATCTAGTGGCGAAGTCCTCTCGAAACGCCTGAGCTGTCCCACAGGGTCCCGGATGCGGAGAGCGTGCCTGGGGAGGCCGTTTCAAAGGCGCGGGAATGGAGTTCGTGTTTGGTGGCAACACCGACGTCTTCCAGGCTCCCACAGCCCTTTTGTTTTCCGCATAAACCCGTGAAACAGATGTGACTGGAGGAGACCGAAGAGATGCCAGCGCGACGTGAGCTGGCCGCGCTAAAAGTAGAGGGGGGCTTCCTGGAGCAGGGGCGCCTCCGTTTGCAGTTTTTGTTTTTGTTTTTGTTTTTTTTTAGAGAGGGAAGGGGGAGAGAGAGAGAGAGGGAGAGAAACATCAATGTGCAGTTGCTGGGGGTTCTGGCCTGCAACCCAGGCATATACCCTGACAGGGAATCGAACCTGGGACATTTTGGTTCCCAGCCCATGCTCAATCCACCGAGCTACACCAGCCAGGGACTGTTTGTAGTTTTCCGCGTTGTCTGGGTCAATTGCAGTTCTGTCGTGTCTTTTGAGACAAAGGAACCAACACGAAAGGCGTGATGGGGCTCTGAAATAGCTCACGCAAATCTGAACAACGTCAGGTGATGGGAAACCTCAACGGCTTTCTGACACAGAAGTTAAATAACTGCAAGGAACACACCTTCTCTCAAAATGTATTTTACATCCCTCGTTGACGAGAAGTTCTCTGGTCAAATAAAATCTTATTGGTTGGAAGGAAGATGTATTAAGAAGATCTTAATTTTTAAAAAAAATATTTAGATTCCAAAACACGCATCATTAAAGAATACATGTACAGTCGGTTAATTGTTAGGCGTTAGGCAGCAGAAGAAAGAAGATTGTGAAATGGAATGACCCGCTACAGATGCGAGAAGAAACCTGACACCCTTGTCTGGAAGTGCTGTTCTGAAGTGAAGTTTGCCTTGGCTTCAAGTACCTACCCGCTTAGCAGTTTTCCTTCTAAGCGTGATTCTTGTCTAACAGACGTGTGGCTGCTCCTTCCTCTTCAGATAAGGGGCTGTCATTCATCTCTCCTCTGGAGAAGGGTCCGGCCAAGCTGGTGTCTGGAAACACGTTCTTGCTGCCGTGTTTCACGGCACAAGGAAACCTGCAGAGCCGGGCCCAGAGGCCAGCAGACTTTCTGTATGCCTGTACCTCAGGGTCATGACTCCAAAGCCAGTGACTTTCCGATCCGACGTGATCGCGCCCAGGCTGCTGTTTGGGGATGATCCACCCCCTCGGAGCCGGGCACAGTGCCCCCCCCCCCCCCCCCTCGGAGGGTCCCCGGGGCCTCCTGCGTGTGGGAGCAGGCCCAGCCCCTCCGCCAGCCGCAGCCTCCCGCCCGCCCAGGCCTCCGGTCAGAAGCACTCCACGACAAAGGTATGTGGTCCCTCTTCGGCGCTCTGGGGTTTGCGATACCAGCATCTAAGGCTTTGATGATAAACATTCAGCTTCCGGTATTTGCAATTTAAACTATAAAAAAAAAATCACTTCAGAAATGAAATGTAGCATGTGGCCCCTATAACTGAGTAACTGCATTTATAACTTTTTTTAATTAGGAAAAACCCAGTCATCTGCCACTATTTAAACTTAAGACTACTTGCTTCGAAACTGCAAACAATGTAATTTCTGGGGACAGTCTTCAAGCCCCTTTAGTGAAGGCTGCTGCTCCAGTGGCGGCCGCGGTTGGAGAGCTCGGACGGACGCTTCGCCCGCTTCCTCCAGGCCGCCTCCGACGGCAGCCAGACACAGAACCACTGGAAGATACATTAACATGGAAAAATAAAGGCAATGAGGAAGCCAATTATTTAGTCAAGATATCTTTATAACAGCCTCCACAGTTTGAAAAAAAAACTTTCAGAACGTAGCAAACGTTCATTGTTCCATATAGATTTCATCATATATTTCCCTGAATCAAGAAAGCTCAAGAAAAAGTATAAATCTGTGAAGTATGGACACATACCAAGGGCGCTCATTGTAGCTAATATCACGGAAGCTTGAGCTATTTGGGTTGATTGGGTTGTCATATTGCTGCGTGTTAATTCCTAAAAGGATTCATCTCTAGTTCTCTTTACACCAGTGTCGTGTTGGCCTTGCAATTTGCTTTCAAAGATCCTGAATTCATGAGACCTTGCCGAAACACCACCCTGATATGAAGGGGTGACTGTGTAGGAGGCTCCCATTCTCCACCCCCGTCTTGTAATCTAATGTAACAGGAGGGCAGCATGGTGCTAATCACACCCAGGTCACCGTCTGATTGGTCCATGAACCCTGGCAGGGGATCAGAGCCCTGCCCTGTGGTCTCCAATGCCCGCTGTTGGGGGCAAGAGAGGTGAGGGGTGGGGTGGGACCCAAGAAGCTGTAGCTGCCGGTGCGGTGAGCAATCAGCCAGGGTCCCTACGCTAGCGGGAGTCCTATGCATCCCCTCGGGTGAGCCCTGCCCCCACCTGGGATGTAGCACCCTGCTGGAGATGCTCACCCCCAGTGACAAAACCTGGATCATACACATCAACATAACTTCTCTGGAGCCTGTCAGCGAACTCAAGTCTCCAAGGGAGACCAGCCCCCCCTGGAGAGCCCGCCTCGCCCCCCACTGCCCCTCCGGCAGCGCAGAAGCCAGTGTGGAAAAGCCGGTAAAGAGCCCACCAAACCCCTCAAGGCCGGTGTGGCCCGCAGGTTCCTTTGGAACAGCTGGGAGCCCAGAAGCAAAGGGAGTTCTCCCTCATCAGCTGCTCACCCGGGAGAAAGGGCAGGTCCCCCCACTGGGGGGAGCCCCACTCAGGGTGGGGCCACAGGTGAGCAGCTGCCTCTGGGGGTGGCACAAAACCCACCCACCCACAAGCCTTTTCTCTGACTAAGTAAAGGTTTAGTGGTTCAGGGGAGGGACCAAACGCTCCAGCCAGGGTCCCAGCAAAATCTGTTACCCTGGAGGGGTGAAAGGGAGACCCACTGCCTTGGGGGAGGAGTGGGAAGTTCTCGGGCCCCCAGGATGTAAACAAGACCCCTCCGTCTCTCAGGAGGAGGAGGAAACGAAGTTTCCAGGCTCCTTGAAATCACGGCTGGTTAACTCAACCCCCGTCTCCACGTCCCCGTGTTCGTGCTTGTTCATTGTATGACGACGATCTCTCCAAATCCAGGACAGCTTAGAATAAAATGGAGTTAAATGATAAGGTTAAGAGACCAAAGGCAGGACAGAACATACTGTGGCTGTAAGGGCTAATCTGGTGATTGTGCTCGAACACGGTGTTTGGTTCTGACTGGGCAGCCAGGGCAAAACGCGAAGTTCAGTGGGTTAAATGATGGCAATGGAGGATGCTTACAAACGCCTTCAGCGAGACCACAATCTTCTCGGTGGCAAGCTCTGAGGACATCATGTTAGACTTTACACAAGGGCCCTTGGGCGATAAAATACTGTTGTTTATTCATTTGATGATAAAATACTGTTGTTTATTCATCCGATGAATGTTTATCATCCATCAGGCCAGTTCCGTGTGGACATGGGAGTGAAGAGGTTAGGAACTTTCAATCAGCTCATTAAGAGAATCCGTATGTTTTGGTTACCAGAGTCAGAGGGAGCTGCTGTGTGTGACCAGCGTGGAGAAATCTCTCCAGGGCTCTCGCTGGGACAGAAGTCCCACAAGGGCACACACAAGGGCAGTCGCAGGCAGAGTTGGGTCTCCCCTCAAAGTTCAGCTTCCCATGCCCCCCTCCCTCCCCTCCGCCTTTCTGTCCTTTAACCCACTGAAGGCCTTGGAGAGAGAAACAGCCGCTGTGACCTGGGCTCATCGGCTGTTACTCGGGACTCGATGCCCAGCAAGTAGGTGCCCTTCCTCCCCACAAACCACTTTCCAACCCGAGAGTAACACCCAGAAAAGATCTAGCTTAGCACATTTCCTTTAGAGTGGCACTGCAGAGAATTATTATCTGAGTGGCCAGGGAGCTCGGCTCTCTGCGGTGGCCTTGTTAAAGCTTTGGATTCCACGTTCCCCTTGCCCTGGGGCTTCCCCTGAGCAGACACATGGGTAGACAGGGGTAGAAAAAGGGGGCTCACGGTGAGAAGGGAGCACTACTCATCATTTACCCTTATCGTTATTTTCCTAATTCGATGTGCAAGGCGTTCCGCGTCGTCAACCTCCTCTCCAACACTCTCGAGTGCTCCCTCACACGCACCCGCCACCCGCGGAGCCAACCGCAAGCTGACACCCGACAAAACTCTGCATGTACACTGTCAGCGAACTCAAGTTCCAGCCTCCACGGGAGACCAACACCCCCTCCCCCGGAGAGCCCGCCTCGCCCACCGCTGCCCCTCCGGCAGTGCAGACGCGAGTGTGGAGAAGCCAGCAAAGATGTATATGCTGATTCTTGGTCGATATTTATTATCTCATTTGCGTGCCCTACACAACTAAGCCCTTGAGAGTCCAGTCATGGCTTCGTGCCCCCAGAAATGCCTGGCCTGGCCCATCCCATCCAGGTGTCCACGCACACGGTGGCCGACGATAACCCCACGCGCTGTCCTGTGGGTCTGAGAGAAAGGAGGGGCCATGAACGCCCAGCTGCGTGCCCACCAGATGCCCTAAGAGCCAGCCCCGAGGGGCAGAAGCTGGCGGCTGGGGAAAGGGGAAGAGCGCTTCTCGCCGGGCGCGTGCTGTGGAGAAAACCTCCATATGGCGTTTCCCGAGCTCTTCACGGTGTTCGCTTAGACTCCCTCCTCCTGCCTTTCCTCCCAGACCCCCACGGCCCGCCGAGTCGGAGTGTGAGGTCAGCAGCCGATGAGGAGAGGCTGACGACGGAGAGACTTCCCTCTGGAAAGTTAAATAAGGACACAAAGGGGTTGGAGTGACATCAAAAGGCCGGCAGGGGATCGTCGGGTCAGCGACAGCGGCAGATGCCCAGATGCCGGGCCGCATTCCAGCACCGGCTCCGAGGCCCAGGCCGCCCCTGTCCCTGCGTGTCCGGCGCCGCCCGACACGGGGAGGGGGGGCACCCTGGGGTCCGGGAGCAGGCCCTGGAGAGGGCAGGCTCCAGGGCCTCTGGCTCTTGACGGCTTGCTCCCCTAATTCGATTCCAAACTGGTTGAAGGACCATTTTAAATAGAAGTAGGATTCTGAACAAATAAACGAAGACGGTTATTAGGCAAAATTGGGTATGGCGATTGCATGCCATTCTTTAATTCTGATGCTTTCTTTATCAAACCAAGTTCTGGTATTTTCATTTGAACCACACTGAAATGGTCTTCCTTTTTTTTTTTTTCCCCTAAGAAAATGAGCATTTTCAAAAGTAGCTTAGAAAAACAATTACCATTCTAATGTGCAATGCTGTTTTAGAAAGATTATAGCATTACGTTCCAAACTTGAGTTCAAAGGGAGTGGAGATAATGGGGCTGGAATGTTTCAGCCCCGGGCCAGCTGCTGTAAGCTGAGCCGCGGGGGCGCCTGGCCGCCAGCGTGAGCCCGGGGCCCTGCAATCAGCAGAGGTCCCCTTGGCCTCTTTCCGGGCTGCCATCATTCTGTGTTATGCTGTGCTTTTAAACATTTCATTATTAATTTTTTTACTTTGTGATTATTCCGTGTGCCCTGACTGCGGCTGGAACCCACAACCGTTTGGTGTGGGGGGATGACGCTCCAGCCAGCAGAGCCCCCCACCCCGGCCGGGGCTCGGGCTCGCGTCTAGACGCCTCACCGCGGTCACCTCTTTTCCAGCGGGGCAGCCTCGAGGCCGAGGTGCTCTCAGGAAGCGCGTGCTCACAGGCCACAGTCAGCAGGCGCCGTGCCCGGCCGGACTAGGCACTTGAACTGTTATCTCCCAGTATCTCGTTTAGCCCTCGCACAAGCATCGGGGGATGCTACCATCGTCATCCTCAGGGTCGTAGGCGAGGAGACTTGCAAAAGTCTCAAAGCTTAGCAACTGTTGAAGCCGGGACCGCATCTGCCTCGTGGCACCTACAGGCTGGCACGTCACTGACTTGCTGTTTTTCACCCCCTGGGACACAGCCGGAGACTGCTCAGGGGTCACCTCTGGGTGGCAGGGAAGGAGGGGCGGGGTGGGGGGCTCCTGTCCCCCCCGGGTCCAGCCCCACAGCACCTTTCCTGTCGGCCTTTAGCCAGACCTTGAGATCGACGTCCAGATTGCCGGGCTGGTTCTTTCTTTTTTCCGTATTTCCATACGTCACTTCCCCTCCATTGCAAGGTACACAGATGGGATGATGTTCCAACTCCAAACAAACGGTGGCTCGGAAATTAGCGCTCACCATCCCGCTGCATAAAAGCCATTTAGTCAGCTACTCGACTGCCTGAGAAACCTGGAAGGGTTTGAATTTCTTCCTTCACCCGGGGTCCAATCCACTTGGACAAGTTGTTTTTATGTCTATATGACTACTGCATGCCACCTCCGTCACCTCCGCCAGAGAATGCGGCTTTCTCCCAGGCCCGGGTCACGTGGGATCGGGGATCTCACTCAAGGATGTGTATGTATGTATATGTAACGTGTTCCAGCTACAGGCAGTCTCGGGGGCCATGTGCCCACATACACGGCCCTGGCCCTCCCTCCCGGAGTAAGGCGAAGGGAGGGGCCGAAACAGTGGGGCAGCAGATGAGGTCATCGCCGAACAGCTGATCCCTGTCCAGCATTTCTCATCACCGGGACTCTCCCCGGCGTCTCCCGTGAGCGAACTTACTCACCGTGTACAGCCGCTTGGCTTCAGATCCCAGCGCTCCAACCCCGAGCTCCGGGACGGTGGGCCGCTTACCTAGCTCCCCTGGGCCGCAGTTCGCTCGCCTGTAAAATAGGAATTACAACGAGAGTATCGACCGTTGTACGTTTTAAGCAGGGTGGTTCGTGCCTTCTTACCACGTGCTCACAGTTAAGCTCACAACAGCCCTGTAAGGCACAGAGATGGAAGGGGGGAAAGCTGGACAGCGTGAGGACCTGCAGGGAGACCCCGGAGCCGGTACGCGGCAAGTCTAGGAAGCAGCCCCGGCTCCGTAGGGGCCACCCCCGACTGGTCGCAGCACCGCGACGCCCGAGGGCCTGCTCTCTCCGGAGCGAGGCCTTGGGAGCTGCTGGCCCACCGCCAGGAGGGGTCTGTCTGTCTGTCGGAAGCTTCTGGTGATATCAGGAAGGAAGGAAAGCTCATTTATGTTTCTATTTATCAAAAGCAAAGGTGTCTATTTGGACACCATGAGTAATGCTTGGGAATTGGAACTTAATTACTCGTAAGAAATTCTTTCTTTTTTTTTTAAAGATTTTATTTATTTATTTTTAGAGAGGGAAGGGAGGGAGAAATAGAGAGAGAAACATCAATGTGCGGTTGCTGGGGGCCGTGGCCTGCAACCCAGGCATGTACCCTGCCTGGGAATCGAACCTGCGACACTTTGGTTCTCAGCCCGCGCTCAATCCACTGAGCTACGCCATCCAGGGAGAAATTCTTTCTTAGAGGTTTCTTGGGCCCCTGAAATAGGAGGCGGTGTTTACAGATTTACGTCTGACTCCCATCTGAGGGGCACTGCCGGCCAGCAACTGCCGACAGCAACATCCAGACTTAAAAGTGTGGTTTTATATTTATGTCTTTTATTTTACACTTAGCTCTTTGTCTTATCATATTTGTCTAACTATAGCTCTCTTCCATTAACTGGGAAGTGCATTTTTGTATTAAACAATCATAGTGGCTTAGTGAATAAACTCTTGGCTGTTTCTGTTTTCTGTTTTGGTTTGTTTTAACATCGTGTAAATAGTAACCGAGAGAATTATTTTGATACATAATAAGAAATATATTATTTGGCCTCGTCCCTGTTTCTAGGACAGAACTCCTAAGACCCTCGGAATTTCCTAAGTAATCGGGATGACAAAGACGTCTTGATATTCCTTGCAAACCCCTGTCAGGCACACCTGACTTTATGTTCATGGGGTGACTTTTGCAAAGCTCCTAAAGGTGGGGACTGGTGGCCCGGGAAAGGAACCATGTGACTGGAAGGTGGGAACTTTCAGTCCCCTCCCTCCACACCCTGACACCCTAGGAGGGGAGAGGGGCTGAAGGCTGAACTCGTATCACACCAGTGGCCAACGATTCCATCGATGATGCCTAGGGACCACGGCCTCTAAATTAAAGTACTGGAAAGGATGAGGTCGGGAAGCTTCGGGGCTGACGAGCATGTGGGGGTTCCCGGGGGTGGCGCCCCACCCCACATACTGTGCCCTCCTCATTTCTTCCATCTGGCAATTTCTATGTTGCATCATTTTATAATAAAGCAGAAATCCAGGCTGTCAAATGTTTTGCTGAGCTGCCTCAGCAAATGAATGAAACCTAAAGCGAACCTCCCATCTCCGGCCGGTTGGTCAGGAGCACAGGTGACAAGCTGGACTTCCGATTGGCGTGTTCAGTCGGGGAGGCCAGTCCCGTAAGACTGCACCCTTACCCTGCGGGGCCCAGCGCTGCCTCCGCGTAGACATTGTCAGAGCTGAGATGCCCGCCCGGGAAACTGCAAGGAAGGATTCGGGCACCGTGTGGTCTCTAAGCCCAGCTCTCGCCAGGCTGCTGCTGTCCCCAAGCTCGTTGCTGACTTCTCCGGGGACCAGCCGCTGGGGGGCCGTGACGGCCACAAGCCCAGCCCTGCCCTATCCTCCGTGCCGGCAGGACTCCGCGTCTGCACACCCAGGCAATGAGCCGAGTCCCAGGTTCACGAGTCCGGGGCACTGGGGACCGAGGCAGGCCCGTGACAGGTGTGGTTCCACTCTCACCTGGGGTCATGTGTGGGCTCCCGTTTGCAGGAAGGCGGAGCTCATTCCCACTTCCTGTTCTCTCGTGTTTAGAACAACCGTATCTGCTTGGCTGCGTGTAATCACTCTGGTGGGTTTATGATTATTAATAATAATACGTGCCACTTATGAATAAGATTAAGTGCCTCTCATGCAGCACTTAATCTAAAGGGAATCCATGTCTAACGTTTCCAGTTAGCCAATAAAATTATCTGAAAAGCACCCATATGTTAACGAAGTCCATGCAGCTGATGCTGCCACAGACCCAAACTCATGATGTCACAGTTTGCAATGAGGAGGTCTTGTTAATCGAGAAGGTGCCGACTGTGAAGACGGCAGACCCAGTGGTTCCTTGGACCCCCCTTCAGAAAGGGCGGAGTTCGGGCTTCTCTTGCGCCGCCAAGGGAAGGGAAGTAGGAGGGGCAAGAGGGGACGGGCCAGCAGACACCCAGGTGCCAGCAAGGGGCTGAGTTAGGTTGTGCCAGTGGATGTGAGTCTGGGTAAGACATCCCTGCCAATCTTGGAGAAACGGTGCATATTTCTTTTATCTCCTCGGGGGAGGTGCTTTCGGGGCAGGGATTATTTTTGTAGAACTCCGGGAGCAAGCAGAAGTCCCCAGTGATCAGAGTGCTTCCATAGGCAAGACGGACCAGAAGCTACCAGCCTGAAGGCCGTGGGTAGAAAGCGGGCTTGAGCAAGATGGAGGCAGATTGGCCAAGCATTTCCCTCCGCTATGCGCGCCCTGCGTGGCGACTTGGGTGCCAGGTGCGCTGGTTACCAAACCAACTGCATGCGCCTGCAGCTTTCAGTCCTCACGATCCTCCACGTGGCTTCCTCTTGCAAACCCTTCTTCGTGTCTGTTTCCCAGTGTCAACGGCCTCTCCTCGGCCACCGTATCAGGCTCGGCTCAAGCACAGGAGGCCGTCTCGCGGGGCCTAATGCCTGGGCACGGAGACGGTTACTTTGGCCGTGTTCTTGCATAAACAGATGAAAACAGCTGACACCATGAGCGACTTCACCTGTCGTCTCGTTTTTCTAGGGCGCTGGCTCCCCTGAACATTATTTATGTTTGATCTATAGATCCATGGCAACCACGGAACACAGCCGCACCACACGGCGTCTCCAGGAGAGGCAGTTGCTCGCTCTGCTTGCCACCGTGCTATTTTGGGAGCGGCCTGGACTTGGGCCTCTGCTCGGTGGAGCTCTTGGCCCCCTCCACTCACCAGTGGTGGCTTATGAAAGAGTTGGCCACTTGGCCTTGACCTTCAGGAGAAAAAATAAATTCTGCTTATTTACCCAGGCTGCAGCGTTCCTCATATTCCAAAAAGGTAGACGTAGGAAACTTTAATAACGTATTGTAGCAATTTATGCATTGATTAAAAAATCCGAAGAGCATGAATAATAAACACAAGACTCCACTTCACTCTTCCTTACCCTGTCCACCTGCTCCTAGGTAGTGCTTGAAAAGTTTCTATTTTTACTACTCTTGTTGGGTAGCTAAGTAATTTTATTATGCTTTTGCATTTATTATTTTACCTATCTATTTTAATCAGCTCTTAAGTACAGCTTTATCGATGCATACTGTCCATACCATAAAATTCAGTTATTTTAAGTATACCATGAGACACGTTTTAGTAAATTTAGTGGGTGATGTACGTACCACCGCAATTTAATTTTAGAACATTTATATCACTCCAGAAAGACCCTCCCGGTCACCTGCCCCCGCCCCACATTCTCGGGCCCAGCCCAGACAACCCTGCTCTGTTCCCTGTCTCCGTACACTTGCCTGTTCCGACGCTTCCCGGAAGCGGACGTGAGCTGTCCATTTAAGGCAACATTTGTTGACCTCCTGATAGGAAATACAAAGATTTTTTTCACTTATAGAACTGCCTTTCCCCACCTCCATTTCTCCCAATTTTTGACAATTCCATATTATTTAAAAAATTTCAGTGTTGGGTAGTTGTGCAATTTTATGCAACATACTTCCTTTTTTTTCTTGTTTCATTAACTTTGGTTCGCCTTTGCGTCCCTGCCTCTGTATAAATGTCTTGTGCTTTTCACACTTCCTCCTTTCTCTTGTTCCCTAATGACTTCTGACTTTTATGCCTTTATTTTATATGATTAGGGCTGGTAATATTTTATTTTTCATTCTGCGACTCCAAGTCTTCACTGTCTAGAGGCTGGCTCGCACAGAGCAAGCCAAGAGCAGCCGGTGCGAGTCTGGGAGCGCGGCCCCATGCGGATCGGAGCCGGCCCCTGGGGTGGCGTGTCCTCCCCTTGGCACCCAGCGCGGGACTGGGCGGTGCTCCACGGGGCACCCCGCTCCCGGCACAGGCGGAGGCACCCCCTTCCCGTCGCCTTTGTTAAGGGCTCAAAATCTCACCCAGTGTAACGCAGGTCACACTTAGAGCCATTCCTTTATACCCTTTCCATTTTTCCCAAAGAGCTTTACATTGATTTTTATCTTTTTTGTGGGTAAAGGGATAATATACCTTTGCAGTATCCTAGAATTTATCCGCCTGCCACACTGACTACACGAAGCCCCCTTTTCCCAGTGTGGAATGGTCCTCGTTTTCCGGGGTTTTCTCTGGGTCAAGTGCGTGAGCTGTGGCAGCACCAGGCTCGCTATGTCCTGGATCCCACGGCAGCCTCCACAGTGTGCGCTTGCGGGGTTTCCTCCCTCGCTTGACTGGAGCGAATTCTCCAGGGTGCTCCCGGGGAAAAATAAGATGTGTGAGAGGTGACCTTTCCAAGATCACGTGAGGTGTGTTTATTTCTCTTGCACAGTTTATTGCTTGTCTGGGCCTATTAGCGAACTTGCAAAAATTTTCCTCTGAATTTGTGTGAGGTCCCGAGGTGCCCACTTTGAAGGGGACTGAGGCATCATTGTCCTGTGTACAGTGTTTCTTGTATCTTGTATCTTCTTCAGTAAATGTCTCTATTTTTCACATTACATGGCTGGATGCTTTCTGATCAGACCTTGTATTTTGATGATTCAGCTACAATGACAGGAAAATATTTTCCCCACATTAAGGAGATGATGATATGATAGAACATACATCAGTGTACCACTTGGTTCATGAACAAAGACTTTTTATAAAGACTTGAGACCTGGTAAAATTTGAATGAAGTATATGCAATGTGTGAAATCTGAGATTATTTTACTTTTATTAGTAATATATGGAAGATGGGAGTTGCAACAATGGGCTCTTAGTCTTTCGACAAGATAAGAAACAATTGTAGTTTCAATTTTTAAAAGATATAAATTGGAAGTCAGTCATGCTAGTTTTTCAATGTCTTTGATAATTTCAAAATGATCACCAGGCTTTTGTGTAAGGAACACAGCTAACATGATTTCACTGTCATGTAAGATTAAAGAACAAAAGTGATATTCAGATGCTTAGAAAGACAGAGTTTGTGGGGAGTGTTGTGAAATGCACTACACCTTACTGACCATGAAGGTGGAGGTGCTGGTATTACCCAGCTGTTAAAATTTATCATCAAGCACCTTAAAATTTGATGAAAGATGACCAATTTTGTTTTCTGGAAAAAAGAGACTGCACATAGGAAATTCATAGATCCAACATCCATTTCTTTCATCAAAGATAATTCAAATTTAAGTGAAACTTAAGAATAAATTATTGAAACTGGCTGCTCATGCATGGTAGAAAATGAATTTTGAAAACACAGCATCACTTTATTTTGGATTAAAGTGAACACAATGGTATTCTGAACTTACTAAAATTTCTTTAAAATCTCCTCTTACCCTCCCATCATTCCGAGGCCGGTTTTGTGCTGCGTAGGCTATTGACACGTGATATCAGTAGGAATGGTAGAGCGGGAACACCCCCAGGCTGGCCCTTCATAAAAGCAATGAACAAAATAAATAAACCTATCAGATTCTGTTGCAGATCTCTCTCTCTTTTTTTTGATGCCACTTTTTAAAATTTTAATCATTGTTCAAGTACAGTTTTCTCCCTTTTACTCCCATTCCAGTCCACCCACCCAACCATCCCACTTCCCTCCCATTACCACCCTCCCCTTAGTTTTTGTCCATGTGTCCTTTAAATTTGTTCCTGTAAACCCTTCTCCCCTGAAATTCCCTCTTCTCTCCCCTCTGGTCACTATCAGTCTGTCCCCAATTTCAGTGTCTTTGGTTATATTTTGCTTGTTTCTTTGTTTTGTTGATTAGGTTCCTGTTAAAGGTGAGATCATGTGGTATTTGTCTCTCACTGCCTGGCTTGTTTCACTTAGCATAATGCTTTCCAGCTCCATCCAAGCTGTTGCAAAGGGCAGGAGCTCCTTCTTTCTTTCTGCTGCATAGGATTCCATTGTGTAAATGTACCATAGTTTTTTGATCCATTCATTCACTGATGGGCATCTTGGTTGCTTCCAGCACCTAGCCATTGTAAATTGTGCTGCTGTGAACATTGGGGTGCATAAGTTCTTTTGGATTCGTGTTTCAGGGTTCTTAGGGTATAATCCCAGCAGTAGAATTGCTGAGTCGAAAGGCAGTTCCATTTTTAGTTTTCTGAGGAAGTTCCATACTGCTTTCCATAGTGGTTGTACCAGTCTGCAGTCCCACCAACAGTGCACTAGGGTCCCCTTTTCTCCAAAGCCTCTCCAACACTTGTTGTTTGTTGCTTTGTTTATGACGGCCATTTGGACTGGTGTGAAGCGGTTTCTCATTGTGGTTTTAATTTGCATCTCTCTGATAGCTAGCAATATTGAACATCGTTTCATGTGTCTTTGGATTTTCTGTATGTCCTTGGAGAAGTGTCTGTTCAAGTCCTTTGCCCATTTTTTAATTGGGTTCCTCGTCTTCTTAGAGTGGAGTCATGTGAGTTCTTTATATATTTTGGAGATTAAACCCTTGTCTGAGGTATCATTGGCAAATATGTTTTCCCAGGTTGCAGATCTCTTAAAATGCTTTTATTTGAGGAAAAAATACCTGAGTCTTAGTGAGAGTAGTAATCTCTGTGGAACTTTAATTTCCTCTGGTCCCGCCCCCACCTCTGCTCCTCCACAGTAGCCCAGAGGAACAACAGCCACACTCCAGGGACCGAGGGACAACAGCAGGACTGGCATGCTCTCAACGCCCCGTGCCCTACGAACTGACATCGTGTGACCTGTCTGGGGCGTCCCTGGCCAACTCCGCTCCCAGAGCTCCTCTTTATCTGACCTGACTTGAGTCACGCCAGGTGCCCATGCCTCTCCCAGTGAGCCGGGAGGAGGCATCTGTTCAAACCCATGTCAGGCACGTCCCGGGCTATGAGCTGCTTGGGGCGGATAACAGTTGGAACCGACGGTAGACTCACCAAGAGCTCAAATGGGGCAGCTGGAACATAAGACGGCCACAGGGATTTGGAAAAGCTCCGGCACGTCCCTGAGGATCTCAGAGGGCGTGGGCGCGCGCAGGCCTGTGGGCACGCTCCAGAGAACCTTGAGAAGGCGGGGCTCTCGCCTCCCATTCCGGAGTCAGTTGGAAAAGTCAGAGGCTGTTGGTTCTGTGGGTGTGCCACGGCGTGGCCATCGCTGCCCCACTGGCGAATAATCTCTGGGACCCGGTGTGCGTGTGCATCCCTGGGCAGGGCTGCAAGTACATCCTCACGCATGAGTCCTTGGCCAAGAGATCTGTCCCCAAGAGTGGAATTGTGTGCTCGAATGTGGGTATATTTTTACCTTTAACACATAGTATCAGCTCCCTTCGTTTTCTTTTGTACATTTTAGTATGGTCGACGTAGAATGAGAACTGTGTATTAGTGGAGGATTTAAAGTCACCTGGCTCCAAAGCCCCCTAAGACTAGAACTGTGTGGGGTTTTTTAAGCAGCTTTATCGAGATATAACTCACATACCATGTAATCTGCCTATGTAAGGTATTTGATTCAGTGTTCTTCAGTACATCCATAGGATGGAGCAACCAACACATAATCTAATTTTAGAAATCCACCCCAGAAGAAACCTTGAACCTATTTACAGTCATCCCTCATTCCTTCCCTCTACCCCAGGCCTAGGAACCACCAATCTACTTTCTGTCTCTCTAGATTTGTGACCAGGCATACATTTTTTAGTAAAACCATTTCATAGTCTAATTCCATAATCAACTGGTAGCTTATTTGGAATCATGATTTTCAAACCTAACTGCATATTCAGAGTACCTGGAGAGCTTTTCAACTTCCCAGTCCCAGGCTACATACCTAATGAATGAAATCGGAATCCCTGGGTTGGGACCCGGATAAAAGAAAAATAGAATGAAAGACTCAGTGGTTTGTACAGTTTGCGTCAGATCTAAGACTTTCTGATTCCGTCCATAACTGGTCCGGTTGTAAGTACTGATCCACCTGCAACCTGCCTGCTCCCAGCTGACGGACGGAGTCCAGCAGCCTCTCGGTGACCAGAGGACCAAAAGCTCGTCTCTCTGCCTCTCTCTTACTTTACTCTCACACCAAACTAGTGAGGGAAAGCAGATAACGCAAGAACCACTTTAAAAGCAGAGTAAACTGAGACTTTGGAAGGTGAAGTGCACAGCCTCTCAGCTCCCCTCGTTTTGTTATTTCGATCAATAATAGAGTCTAAAGACCCAACAGGGAAACAATAGCGAACATGCAAGAAAAGAAATACGAGCTCATTAACTAATCAGGTCTTATTTCCAAAGAGCAAATCTGATTACATCGCTGCCTGTTTAAAGCCCTTCAATGGATTCCTTATGCCCAAAGGGGAAAAAAATCCACATTCCTTTGTGTGGCATAAGCGGTCCTTTGTGGGACGTAGGCTCGGGCCCCTCATTACCTCTGCAGCCAGTGTCTCAAAAGGCCTCTCGTGTTCCGTCCGCGCAGTCAAGCAAAGTGTCTCACCATTCTTCGGGCCCTCTGGCTTCGTCTGGGCCCCACGCCTCGGCTCCCCCCGCCGCTGGCTTTTTCGGAAAGGTCCATCTTCCCCACCCTCTCCTCCCTCCTTCTTTCCCACTCAGCCGGCCAGTTTATCTTTGGAGACTGGCTCAGTGCAAAGGCCACCCCTCCGAGACCTTCCTTCTCTCCTTCCTGCCTCCACAGCGCCCCTCCCGCCCCGTAACACAGTGACCACCCAAACAACAGTGGTCGTTTGTTAATCAGCCTGGCCACATGGCCCGGAACAGGCCACCGTTGGTGTGTCATAAGTGTGTGTCACATGAATGAAGGCCAGTCATTGAAATATGTGAAACATACCAAGTAAAGTGCATTATCGTGTCCGATGGGGGTTGATATGCGGCAACTGTAGCAAATCTGCCTACTGAACGGAAGCCTGTCTATTACATTAAATCTTCGCTGCTGCCTGGTCTCGGTCCCCTGGATTGTCAAAGGGTCTCGGTGGCACGGGGAAGCTGAGAAAGCTGCTCGGTGCTCTGCCATTGACGTACTGCCCTCATAACTTCAGAGCTTACTTTTCTCCTCCATAGTGATTTAAAACATTTGGGAAAATAAAAATACTCTACACTAGGGAAAAAGTAGGGATTCTTTCTTTGGTTGGTTATTAGATTTTTGATAAGTTGAGGATTCCAACAAGATCTGTAGTTGATGTTTCATAGCCAACCAGCCTGACAGTGCGTGGCACACACACACTGTGTGTGTGAGTGAGTGGTGTGTACGTAGGGGTTAAAGTTTGTGTGTGCTTGTGCATTAGGCACACGCCCTCCATTCAAAAGACGGCCCCGTGTCCAATCAGGCCAGGTGCGTGTGTGACACAGCCAGGGTTCCGGCCTCGCGTGTAAGCAGCCTGGGCCGGGTGCCTCGGCAGCCACTCGCGTCCCGGGCTGCGCATCTCATCCCGCTGCTGGGTGCCCTGGGCCTGCACACCTGGCTGGAAACGGGATTAGTGTGGAGGAGAAACGTGCCCGGCCCTCGGCACAGAAGATGATGTCTGAGCGGAGGCCGCCAAGGGGGGATTAGCAGCAAGAGTGCGCGGACGTGCCCGGGAATCGGAGCGTGAGCGGCCGCGGCGCGGGTTGACGTGGGTTCTGTGCCGTTCCCAGCGCCTCGCTCACGGGCAGGGCTGTCGTGCTCCTCCTTCCGCCCTCAACCTTTCCCACAAAGCTTTTTCACAAAAAGATCTAGCAGCGAAGGAGGAACGCTGGGGAGCCCGTCCACTTGAATCTGGATGAATACTCGGCAGACGGAGAAGAGCCGAGCGCAGGGAGCCAGGAGGGTGTTGCTCATCCTTCCGCGTGAAGGGTGATCCTTGCAGGCGAAGACCGCGAGTTTCCCCGTCTCCCCTCCTCCTCCTGCCGGCTCCGCCTCCTCTGGATTCGCACTTGGGACTCTGACACGTTAGCCCTTACCAGCCCATCAGCTGCCACGTGTTGCTTTAGTTTCTCCTCCGACACGAGTGTGACACTCATGAGAAAGGAAGAAACACGCTGTCATTTTTCTGCACAGCACGAGGCGTGTTAGGAACTGATACGCAGGTGTGGATTAATTCACTGTAAGGGCTCGAAAATGAGTGAGTGCCCATCATTTAAAGGCCAGAGCTAAGTGGGGAGAGCTTCTCTCTTTCAGTTCGTGCAGACTCTCCACAGAGGTATAATTTTGTTAAGGAGTGGAGAGCCAGTAGACACGTGCTATGTTTCTGACTGAATGTGTTTCTGCCAAGAGAACCAGAGGGTACGAGAAAAAACAAAACCTGAAGCCAGACAAAGCTGATATGTTTCAAGTGCTCATTTGATTTAAAAGCCACAGCATTTTGCATTGCTTTTCCTTTTAAGAGCGAGAGCGAGAGAGAGAGAGAGAGGGAGAGAGAGAGCACTCAATGAACACCTGCTCAAAATCCGGTCCGGAAATGAGACGAGGCCCCAGCCCTGCGCTCCACCTGGGCCGGGAGACGCCCTCCGTGTGTGCACACGGAGCCTGCACGAGGCCGCGCTTCCCCGGCCTGGAGTCAACCCCACGGGGCCCTGCCAAGAGGCCAGGTCCGTGGCGGAGAAGAATCATTCACAATTTCAAACCAGAGATGCTGACTTCTTGCAGACTCCTGCTGTAAACACTACCGCTTGGGTTTCTATGGGAACGAGCTGCCTTGACCGTGGACGCCCGGCCCAGGCACCGCGAGACCCGAGAACAGACACCGGTCTTGCCACCGCGCCGCGTGCGGGAATTCTAAGGCTTGCTTCTGAAGGTCGTTCTTGAGAGCCTAGAGTTAGCTTTACCGAGTGGGGCTTTAATGTCACTTCTGATCTCCTTCAGTGTGTGCAAAGGCTCTCACGGACTATATTGTCTGTCATTTCTTCACTTAAAGCCAGGCATACGGAAATTTTTAGATTTGGAGCCTAGGGGAAAAAATATTTAAAAATCCACATCCTTTTTTCCGTCTGCTAACGATACAACACATTTCTCTTGTTTCCACTTTTGGGTGACACCGGTTAATAGGGTCAAATGGGTTTCAAGGATACATTTTATGTCACAGGGTCTGTGCATTGCCTTGTGTGTCCACCGACAAAAGTCAAATCATCTTCTGCCGCCAGGTATTTGGCCCCCTCAGCCCCCACCGGCCTCCCACCCGCTTCCCTCCGGTAACCGCCCTATGGTGGCCTGTGTCTACAAGTTTCGGTTTCACGTCCCTCGTGTGAGTGAAATCACATGGCGCTTAGCTTTTTCTGCCTGGCTGATTTTGCTTGGCACGATATTCTCCAGGTCCATCCGCGTTGTCACACGTGGCACTATTTCACCCTCTCTGTGGCTGAGGACTGTTCCATGGCAGATATGAACCAGGTCTTCTTTAACCATTTATCGAAGGGCACTTTGGCTGTCTCCATGTCTTGGCCACGGTGAGCAATGCTGCAGTGAACATAGGGGTGCATGTATCTTTGCGAATAAAATGTTTCTGAGTTTTTCTGGCAGGTGCACAGGAGGGGGGTGCTGGGTCATATGGTCACTCTATTATTAAGTTCCTGAGGAACCTCCAGACTGTGTTCCGTAGTGGCTGGACCAGTCTGCATCCCCACCAGCGGGGTGAGGGTTCCCTTTCTCCGCAACCTCTCTAACATTTGTTATTTGTTACTCGTCTTGTTGAGGTAGTATCTCGTTGTAGTTTTGATTTGCATTTTCCTAACAGTGAAGTTGAACATTTTCTCATATATCTGTTGGCCATTTGTATGTCTTCTTGGGAGAGGTGTCCGTTCAGGTCCTCTGCCCAATTTTTTTAGAAATATATTTTATTTATTTATTTTTAGAGAGAGGGGAAGGAGAAAGAGAGGGAGAGAAACCTCAGTGTGTGGTTGCCTCTCATATGGCCCCCACCAGTGACCTGGCCCATAACCCAGGCATGTGCCCTGACTGGGAATCGAACCAGCGACACTTTGGTTCACAGCCTGTGCTCAATCCACTGAACTACACCAGCCAGGGCTCCAATCTGCCCAATTTGTAAGTGAACTGTTTAAAGGTTGGTGTTGAGTTGCATGAGTTCTTTATATATTTTGGATATGAACACCTTGTTGGGGCTGCTGTTTGCAAATACCATCTCCCATCTGATTGGTTACCCGTTCATTTTGTCACTGGTGCCTTTTGAGGCACCAACTTTTGGTATCAGGGTTATGTTAGCCCCATGAACATCTTAGGAAGTATCGTTTCCTCTTCAGTTTTTTGAAACAGTTTGAGAAGGAGAGGTCTCACATCTTCTCTGAACGTCGGGTACAATCCACCAGGGAAGCCATCTGGTCCTGGCCTTTTATTTTGGGGGAGGTGTTTGATGCTGGTTTCAATTTCCTCCCTATTGATTGGTCTACTGAGGTTTTCCAGTCCTTTGTGATTCAGTCTGGGGAGGTTATACAAAGAAGCAGCTCTTTGTTGTGTTAATTTTTTGTATACTCTTTTTGTTCTCTATTTCATTGAATTCTGCTCTAATTTTTTTAGTAATTCCTTTCTTCTGCTGACTTTGAATTACTTTTGTTCTTCTTTTTCTAGTTCTTTAAGATGCCATGGTAGGTTGCTTACTTGGGATCCCTCGTTTCTTGAGCTAGGCCTGCGATGACCCAAACGTCCCTCTTTATTACTGCTCTCGCTGGGACCCAGCAGGTCTGATATGTCGCATTGCCATTCTCACTTGCGTGCCTCTATTTTTTTATCTCCGCTTTTTCTCTTTTTCTTCTTGGAACCAGTCGTTTTTCAGTTGTACATTGTTTGATCTCCACATATCTGTGGGTTTCTGTACTTCCTTTTCACCGGTTGATTTCTAATTTCAGAACATCAACCCTCGGCCCTGATCCTATCTGGTTTTAATAATCACTTGCA
The DNA here is from genome assembly GCF_004126475.2 of Phyllostomus discolor. Taxonomy (NCBI): domain Eukaryota; kingdom Metazoa; phylum Chordata; class Mammalia; order Chiroptera; family Phyllostomidae; genus Phyllostomus; species Phyllostomus discolor. Next base: position 3,590,677 of record NC_040913.2, on the reverse strand, counting down.
TTGGATCTTTTACCAAACCCTCCAGAGCAGACCCACGCCCTGCGAACTGGGAGTGGAGGCCAAGGAGATCTCCATGGCAACAGAGGCGGCGAGCGGAACTGGGCCGGCCCTGAGGGTAGACCGAGGCAGACGCTGATAACCCTCCGCGCTCTGCTCGCCCTGGGGCCCTCTCCGTCTTGCGCTTTAGCGCTGGGTGGCCTCAATTACCGGAGCACTTCTGGGTTCCGCGTGTGTCCGGGACCTGCTCTCCCCGTGCTGGTCCCCATTATGGTCCCAGTCTTTCCCAGTACGGCACAAGGTCCTCCACCCTGGAAGCGATGCTGACTTTTACTCCGAAGCTCTCCATAGTGCAGTGGGGGGCCTGGGCCCAGTCCCCTTGTGTCCTCTTTGAGTGGAGAGCGCCCCCACCCGCCTGGCTGGGTCATGGCCCGATTCTCTGGACGAGCCCTGGGGGGATGCACTTGGCCGCCCACCAGCTGGGCCTCTCTGGCAACTGCGGTCCTCAAGCTCTCTGGCCTCGGTTTCTCCACTGCAAAACGAGAGGATCGAAGTAGGCTTCGGTGTCACGCAAACCCATTGAGTCCACATTAGAACATTTGTTATACAACAAACACACACACAACACAAATGTAGGTCTTTCCCCAAACAACTGTGGTCGGCAGCAGGTTTAAAGGTGGGGCAATTTTAAAAAATGACACCGTGGCGCCCTCTGGTGGTTGGGAGTAAAGTCATTAAGCTGGTCACGTGTGAAGGTGGGGCTCTGGGGGGGATGCAGGTCTGGGATACCTAAAAAAGCCAAAGTCCAGAAGATCGACATGGATTACTCCAAGAAGCACTGAACCGACCAGTGGACCGATTGCTAAGTACACCTGAGAGGACCCCGGTGTCCCTGGGCCAGCTTTGCTTGGCGAACAGGAAACGGGGTGTTTCCGAGTCACCTCCCAGAAGCTCACCTGCTGAGGACTCGTGAGAATCCTCTTCCCTTCCCAGTGGAGCTGGTACCCAGATGGAACCCAGCCTGGGGGCGCCGGGACACCCAGCAGTCCGCGGGGGGGCCTCCGCTGAGCGCGCCGGTTTGGCGGCCTCCTGGCTCACCGCCGGTGTTTGGAAGGGGGATCCCACGGGTCCCAGGAAGCCTCAGGGGAGGCTGAACCCCAACGCTGCCGTCCGTGGGGTGCACAGTGGTGGGAAAGTCACTTAATTCCCGTGAGCTTCCATTTCCCCGTGGCGTGCCGGGTTCACCAGGGGGTTCGCTACCAGGTGCAATGAAATGACAGAGGCACGACCCCTGGCGACTCAAGGTGTTGGGACACCGTGTCGCTGGATTCCTTTCAGGGAACTCAGAACCAGCTTCTAGGCAAAGTCTGAACAACTTCTGGGGGGCAGAAGGTGGCAGACTCACTCCGCCACTGCGAGAAGCATGGCCGCTCCCAGGAGCCCAAAGCGGCAGTGCGGCCACCCCTGGGAGAAAGAGGAGGATTCAGACAATCCTTTGGGGCCTCATCGGCTCCATAAATGAGCATTTACTGCTCACGCACTGCATGTAGGGCACTGTGAGAGACGCCGGGGAGTATGAAGAAGCGAGAGTGAGAAACCCCACACTCCAGGGCCTCTCCTGTAGGGCTCCCACATGAGCGTGTCTGTCCTGCTCAGCCTTGGGCCCTGGCGTCGGGCTCCCGCAGGTGCTGTCAGTGTAAGACATGTTTCCTGCCTCCACGAGATTTATACTCTAGTTAGGAAGACAAGGCAGACATAGGCAGAGGTAAGAAACAGTCAAGATACCTTTGAAAACGTTTTTAATTGTGCCAACATAGGCAAAATAATATGAAAACACATCTCCTCAGTCGGTTGTGACATCGGCATGGTTAAGAACATCTCCGTGGCTGTGCCATCAATGCCCAGGACACTTTCCGTCTGGAAACACGGGAGCTCGGTGTGTGTTACATTACCGCTCCTCACTCCCCTCGCGCCGCAGTGCGCCGTCAGACAGAAGCAGAGTAGGAACGGCGGGCCAGGTACAGCAGGTCACCGGGGCGGAAAGCCCCAGGTGCCTAGCAACAGGCAACACTAGGGAAACAAGGACCTCGCCCCGGGGGGGGGGGGACCCTTCTTCCCCAGCAGATGCTCATCTTACTGTTTAGGGCCCTGACCTTTCACATTGCTGGTCAGGCGGTTCTGGCCTTCCCTTGACCTTTCCTCCAGCACGTTGCTAGCCATGTGGTCTCAGACGCCCTTAGAGGAGGAGCAAGGCATCTGGAGAATGACCCCTGTGACTCCCATACACACCCGTGTGTTACCACTTTCTTATGCATTAAGCCCTGAGGACGGTGAGGTTCTGGCTTCACTGCATCCAATAACCTTCAGACAAAGCCTCGGTTGGGGCTGCTGACCACAGAGACGGAGCTCTGGTCCAACTGGAGATGACATCCAGGCCTCTGCTGCGCTTCAGCTCCAGGCCCAGGAGAGCAGCAGAGCCAGACGGGGACCTCCCCTAAGACCCCCGCCTTTAGAGAGTGGATAGAGGCCCTCAGGGTGGGGACGCGGCGTGAGCTCTGTCCCTGGAGCCCTCCCCACGCCCCTCCCCCCAGGTGTGTCGTCTCTGCCTGTCTCTCCCCTGGGCTCCCAGGGCCCCTCTCTCCTCTCTGTGCTCGTTTCCTGAGCCCACGCAGCCCAGTGGGCCGGCTCGCTGCTGCTTGCCCTGCTGCTGTCTTCGGCCTCTGTGACCTTCTCCCTAAACTTCCGCCGCACCCGAGTCTTGGCTCGGAATCCTTCCTTGGCCAGAGCACGCGTGCTCCGGTTGCTGAACCGAGGTCCCGACCCCAGTGACGCTCCGGCGCCGTTTCGCTGCTGACCCCTCCAGGCCCTGGCCGCCACCGTTCTCCTTTGTCTTATAAAAGGAAGGAAATGTTTAAATATTCCTTATGTTAAAAAACGAATCGAACAGTACATTTGGAGACCTCGTTGGCTTTACTAAAGGATTCACACAGGGTCTGGCAGAAGTGGGGCCCGCTTGAGTGCGGCTGGTGAGGCAATAATAGGGGTGTAATCATTCATGGTTTTAATTGGAACATGTCGCCTAAAATATCATACAGTGTGCTTGAGGGTGGTGTTGTCATGGACAGAATGACGCGCCTGGGACTTTGTCATCAAAGGGGGTGCTGGTTGTGCCGGGCCCTGCATTCTGGACAGCATCCCGTGTGGCCCCTGGAAGGGCACCCTGAGAGGTTATGCACATCGGAAGGTTTTTATAGGAGGAAGGGCGGGGCCAAGGAGCTATTGGGGGGGTGGAAAGGATGATATTTAGAGGGATCCAGCAAAAAGGAAGAAAGAAATACTCACGGGCACGGACAGCAGTGCGGAGATTGCAGTGAGTGGGGGGAGCAGGTGGAGCTGGGGCAGGGTGTAAGGGGGATGAGTGGTGATGGGAAAACACACTAAACAATAAACTATTAAGAAAAAGGACCCTGGCTGGCGTAGCTCAGTGGATTGAGCGCAGGCTGTGAACCAAAGCATCGCAGGTTCGATTCCCAGTCAGGACACATGCCTGGGTTGCAGGCCAGGTCCCCAGTGGGGGCCATGTGAGAGGCAACCATACATTGATGTTTCTCTCTCTCTCTTTCTCCCTCCCTTCCCTCTCTAAAAATAAATAAATAAAATCTTTTAAAAAAGGATTGGGCACCTTGAATCATTTGGGTGGGCTCTGTGCTGTAAAGGTGGTCTCTGGTCATCCAGGACCCGGGCCGTGGGTGGTCGGGGCAGGGGGAGCGCAGGCTTGCTGGGTGAGCCGGGCAAAGAGGCAGCCGGGCCAGGGAGTCCGGTGGGCTGGCTCGCACAGCCCACTCTCAGCCCAGTGGTTTGCTGTTCATAGGGTTTGCCTGACCCTGGGAGGGCAGTCCCTCCCCAGCCAGCCAGTGAGGCCCCCGCTGGTCAAGGCATCGTACGATATCGACAATAAAAAACATGATTAATACACCCCCTTAGCAAAGGAGGGGACTCTGACCCAGACGGGTCAGGACCTCTCACGAGGCCACACAGCTAAGGGATGACACTGAGTTCCATCAAGGAACAGTGTCTGTGCTTAATCGAGGCCTCTGGTTAATGCCGATCTTGCTCAAACCATTCAGTTATCTGGTCGAACCATTCCCTACAAGCCAGTAAAGGTTATTTAGTGGCCTCACAGAGAATGGGGAGCAGCTTTCCCAGGGGCACTCGGAGCCCTGCGTGCTGTTGCCACTTGACTAAACACATGTCACTTTCGCCATCCAAGGGAAAAATGCCGTCACCCCCCACCAGGACGCCTTCCAGAACTCAAGAGGGCACACTTGACGCTGACTGTCATCCTGACAGATGAGGAGCAGGTGGCGTGGCAGGCTGGGCGGGCTCTCGTCTCCCGTGGGGGGGTTTAGGTTCAGGCTGGCCTGAAGCAGAGATGGTCTTTGATGACCTTCCAAAGTGCGCCAAGGGCACACATGGTTTTTCCAGCTTCCGTGTCTCCTGGAGAGACACCCTGCCCGCCCGGTTCGCTCCGCGAGAGCCCGCCGATGAACGGCACAAAGCAACATCTGCATTTTCCACTTCGGATGGACGAGCTCGGCATTGAGAATGTCTCTACAACTTGCTTCGTTTCTCTTTCAAAGGCTGCCACAAAGTGCCAATGTTTCCATGAAGATTGTGAATTCACAACCCATAATACTGTTCTCTCTTTGTGGTGAAAAGTCAGATGTATCACTGCTTTCCTGGATCAACACCTACAACTATTTTGATTTCAAATACTGTTTTTCTTTGCTCCCGTGTAAGGAAAAGACAGACAACCACTGACAAGGAAAGCCCTTGTGGAACGTGTGTCGGGTGGGATTCGGGGCAGTTAAGCACAGTTCCCTGGGCAGCTGTGCCGTGCGAGGCAGTGTATCCGTCCACCTGATTTTGGTGTCTTGTTTATAGATGCCTGAGCTCATTTAATGCACACAACAACCTGCTGAGGCTGGTCGGTCAGACTGTGGTAGGTGCTGTTCTCGTCTGACTCGTCACCCTGTTTATTCTGCAAGTGATGGAAGACTCACAAAAGCCATCTCCTTGTTTTCCTCGCCTCAGCAGAGTTTGAAGGGCAGGCAGCCATCGGTCTGCGGCTCCGTGACATGGTCCGGTACCCGAGGCTCTTCCCAGTGCTCCGCCCTGCCTTCCCGAGTGGGTTGGCCCTCGTCCCCAGGCTCGCCGCCACTGACCCATCCAAATCCTCCACTGAGAACCCTGGCAGGCGGCAACTCGGCCTGACCCCTTCCTCTTGGGCAACAACCGTTATTTTTAGCCCCGAAATAAAAATGCGATGTTGTCCCTGACCCCAGGGCACCCTGACACAGGCTCCCAGTCCTGTTAGGAGGGGGAGAGGGAGGGCCCATGTGCTTCTCCTCCTGTAGTCGAAAAGTCAACTCTTGCGGAGGGTGGGGGAGCCACAGGGTTATTCCCACATTCGCCTTCCAGTTCCCCTGTTTGTTAGAGGCCTCTGGAGGCCCCGCCGCCTCTGTCCTTGACCAGGGCTCGTTCTGGACTGCATTCTATGGGGACAGCGCATGACCAGTTACAGTCAGAACCTTTGTTGGACACAGTGGCTTCTGCACAGAAAGCCGGACACAGCCCGGGGGCCCAGGCTGGGGCCCAGCGGCCTTGCACCGCCCAGGATCCGCAGCTCGGGGGTGGGGCGGTGTTATTTTCTTTTTTTTATCATGGGTCAGCTGGATGAGACTTCTGTCTGCAGTCACTCGGTCAAATACTAATCCAGGGGGCGCTGGGAAGGCATCCGGCAGATGGGATCCAAGGGCCACGTCAGCTGCCTTGAAGTAAATACGGGAGGTTATCCTAAAGGGAATCTGGGTGGGCCTGATTCCAACAACCGGAAGCCTTTTTTGTTCTTTTCCGTTCTAAACTCTCTATATTTGTTTACTTATTTAATGTACTTTTTGCATTTTTTTATTCTTTCAATGCTTCGCAGTCACAGTTGGCTTTCAATATGGTTTTGTACTGGTTCCAGGCGAACGGCATAGTGCACAGGCAGTCACACACTGTGCAAAGCGAGCCCCGATATTTCCGGCGCCCGCCTGGCCCCGTACACAGTTAAGACGGTATCGCTGGCTGTGCTCCCTGGGCTGTCCTGCACGGGAAAGGCCTTGCTAGCCTTACTGAGGGGGGCCTTCCCTAAGGAAGAAGCAAGTCCGCCCGCGGGCCCCGCAGCACCCTGTGCGGAGGGTTCTGGCCTGCCCCCTGCTGGCAGGCTGCTCAGCCAGCCCTGCCAGCGCCAACCAGCCCCTTCCGAGGCCTCTCCTAGCACCCTCACCTCCTGGTGGTCCCCCGACGGATGCAGATGGCGCTATTCAGTGTCTCAGAAGCTGCCCCCCCCCCCCAGCCCCCCTGTTTGCAAACCTGCCCATCTTCGTTCTCATACAGTTGTTAGTGTCCTGGGGCTGCCACTACAAGCGACGGCAAACGCGATGGCTTAAAGGACGAGCATTTCTTTTCTCACAGATTTGGAGGTCACACGAGTGACCTCTGGGTGTTGGCAGAGACACTGCCCCGCAGGCTCTGGGATCCCTCTGCGGGCCTGGGCGCCCCTCCTTGGGGGCCGGCACTCTCGCCTCCGCCTCTGTCTTCGCGCCGACATTACAATAGGTGCTGAACATTGCCTGCTTTGCGGCGCGGTTGTGCGTGGGAGGGGGCGCATCTTGTGGAGTAAAAGGAAAACGTCCCGGACTAGGAATCGTGGTGTGTGGATTCCGATCAGAGCTTTGGGGACACTTGCTATTTGACTGTTATTAACTGCGTCACCGCTAGGGGTCGCTCGGCCTCCCTGCGCCTCGCCTTTCTGTGTCTATACAACGTTAGGGGACTTGCGGCCCTGCGACTCCACAACGGTGTGCCCCAAGGGCCTCGCGTGGGAGAAACAGAGATTTTCCAGGAAAGTGGAATCGAAAAGCACCCTGCTTCTGCTTCCCCGGTTTCTTGATGAAAGATGGACAATGCAGTTTGTGTGGCTTTAGGCCCAACTAAGAACGAGGTGGTGCATCTGCAACGTGGCTGTGAACTGTGGACGTGGCTCCGTGAACAGTCGGCCCGTTTGGCGGGGGTGGGGGTGGGGGTGGGCGGGACATCCACGTGCCGCACGAGAGGACGCTGGCGGCGAGAGGCCGGCTCAGCCCGCGGGGCCTCGGCTCCCTCCGCGCACGGGTGTTGGCGGGAGGAGGGCCAGCGCCCAAACAGACCCTGAGTGTGTCACTTAAGCGGGGCGCCCTCGGCAGGGAGAGAGGATGGGGATGTCCCACCAACGGTCGCTGGGGAAGGACACGAGGCCGTGCTCCGACCGAGGAGACAGTGTCCGCCATGCAACGGGCCAAGACGCGACTCCGATGGACGCGCTCACACCGACTGGGGTCAGCACTCCGGCCCTGCGAGTCGTCCGCACGACCTCGGCCACGCTTCTTTCTCCTTCGGACGGAGCAGGGCAGGGCGCACACTGTCAGCTGTCGGGAAGCGGCTGGCTGGGTCCCCACGGGTGTGTTCCGTTCACCTTGGGGCGTGGCGTGTGACACAAATCAAATCGCCTACGACGTCCCAGCACCGCACCGCTGGGGGGAGCTGTGAGCGGCCGCTGTGCTCGCAGGCCCCTCGCAGAGCGGGGAAGGCTGCTGGCCGCGGAGGACTGGTGCGCCCCCGAAAGCTCCGGGGAAGGCGGTCTGCTCTGAGACGCTGACCCTACTCGCCTGGAGCCGCGCGCTGGTTAAAGGAACCCGGCCCCGGCCTTGGCACCCGGCAAAACACCTGCGGCCCCAGCTTCACGCACTTTTTGGTCCTACTGTGCCACCTCCCCAACAGACTGTACCTCTGTCTTTTCCCCCTGGCTTTGCTCGTTCTTGGGGAATGTTCCAGGTAAGAGGCCTGGCTGGCTCCCAGGTGTGGTTAACCCCCCCCCCCCCCACCCCCCGCCACCCCCAGCTGCCCAGCCTGGGACCCTCGCTGTACCCTCACACTGTCAGCTTTGTGCCGCTGTAGATGCAGCAAGGGCCAGCGCCCTCTGCTGACGAGGAGGGCCCAGGGAAGCCTGGACACAGGTGATACAGGCCCCCACAATGTTACATCCGGAGAGCATCGCTCGGAGGCACCAAGCAGGGAGGGAGATTAGGACCTGGACGGAGACACTTTTCTATGAGTTCACATCTCATACTAACGACATAGTTGATGTCACAGTTCGCGCCTTGCCGTTCCCGACCCATTTTACTGGTCCCGAGTGGGAAGAACCCCCCAGGCACTCTTCCAGGTAAGTACCTGGCCAGGCAGGCTCTTGACGACCAAACAGCGCGGCAGGGTGGCACCCAGACATGGTCTCTTCCTGTGACCGCTGGTCACATTGGGGCCCCCCCAGGGGGAGTGGCAGGGACCCTCCGTCTCCCTGCAGAGACCCTGTACCTACCTCATCACTCATTATCCTGTTTCTGCAGACATGGACCCCCACCCCCCAAATTACACGACGAAAATTCTACAGGAGTCTTGGCTGACACGCTAGGACCTTACCACTTTGACTCCTGTTTGACTATTTGGAGTCCATTCCCAGACTTTCAGCAGGTGCCTATCGTCCTACGTGATTACAGTCACGGTGCATTTACGCTGTGTATTCTACATATTAAATGTATTCTACATTTAACATGCGGTAAACACTTTCCACGTTTCTGTCAGGGCCGGCCCCAGGAAACCCCACCCAGTCCCACACTCTGAAGGGCCTCCCACCGGGTTTAACGCTGTGTTGTCGCCCCGAAGTTCTTCGTGGGAACTCGATGCCCCACATTTTCCTTCAACACCGGGACCTGCGAATTACGTAGGGGGCATGGAAATGTAAGGATATTTATTGAGCGATCATGAGGTGGAAAAAGCAAGCTGCAGAAAGGACAGTATAACTTATGACCTCTGGGAGGTTCAGCACAGCCTGTGGCTGTGGTTGCGTGCGTGGGCGTTACTGGGGAGACCCAGAGTCAGTCCACAGGAGACACGGATGATGGTGGGTGCTTAGCTGAGACGAGAAACGGCGGGTGTGCTGGTTATAAAGGAAGGTTTATCTCAGCGGAAGCCCTTGAATTATTTATAAGAAAACTGCAGTGGTGTGATCCTTGTGTAATCAACAATAAACTAACACTTTGAGTATGAAAGAAAAAATATATGAAAACTTTAAATGGCTGTCTTGGTATTTGATTTTTTTCCCCTTTGATTATATTGACTTCAATGTCACGAAACTAAGAACTGTAGCTTTGGTTCTGAAATTCTATATTTGATTACTCTGGCATATAGTAAGTGCCCAGGAAACAAATTTTGATTTCACGTCTCTGTCTAAAAGAGGACCTCCCCAAAGCCACAGTATCTCCTTACACTGCTTCACTGCCTTAGGGACACTTGTTTTCCCACTTGGCACGCCTGTTCGTTTATATGTACATGCTTGGTGACCCCACTGGAGTAGAAGCTCCACAAGGCAGAGCGCCCTCTGCTGGCTTGCTGCAGCGGGAGGGGTGAGGCCTGACCCAGGGAGGACACACAATAAGCAAACGAATGGTTGTTGATTGCACACCCGTTCCTAGGAAACAACCTGGAATCAGTTACACGCACTGAAATACCAACAGTTTCACTGGGTAGTATGATCGAGGCTGATTTTTATATATTTTAAATAAACTCTTTCTCAAAGTATTCTTGGTAGACACAGTGGCCTCGGGGACCCAGCAGGGTCATTGCCAACGGTGAGAGGACGGTCCTGGGAAGTAGTGGGGTTTCTTGTTTTGTTTGTTTTAGGTGGTCAGGGTGGCTCCGTGCATCACCTCAGAAATTGATTACGACTTCGCCCACCCCGCATCACAGGGCAGAACCGGGCGCCGTGCGCTCAGGGTGAACAAGTCCCCAGGTCCTCACTGTGAGGCTGCTGTGCTGGGATGCGGGGCCACCAGGAGCACGGTTTCGGCCATGCACACAAAGCGGCTGCAGGGAAGCCGAGCGGTGACAACCTCCGGCCGCACGTCTGTGGGAGGAGGCCTGGGAAGGCCAGGTGTCCTGGTGCATCGCAGCCCTAGGAGGCTGTTAAGTTTAGAAAAGTGTTGCCCTGGCTGGTGTAGCTCAGTGGATTGAGCATGGGCTGCAAACCAAAGTGTCACAGGTTCGATTCCCAGCCAGGGTACATGCCTGGGTTGCAGGCCATAACCCCCAGCAACCGCACATGGATGTTTCTCTCTCTCTCTCTCTCTATCTCCCTCCCTTCCCTCTCTAAAATAAATAAATAAATAAAATCTAAAAAAAAAAGAAAAGTGTTAAGATTCAGATCTATTGGATATAATATATAGACAATATATAATGTGTATCTGAATATATAATTATTACATTATATTATATACCTGAATCTGTGAGTCAAGAAGGGGGAGGAGACGGCATCAGATCTGGTGTCTGCGTGAGACCACACCTTGGAGAGGCAGGTGACTCTGGTCCTGAAGTGAGCGATCACAGCGGGGACCCCCTTTCGTCTCCCCAGGACAGATCAGCGGAGCCTCTTCGGGGCTGGAGCGGGCTGGGCAGAGTTAGCGTTCCTCTCAGAGGTGAAGCAACGGGAGCTACTGCACCGTGTGGGGCCCAGGAAAGCCCGGGTTCTAGGTGTCCGCTGGCGAGGCCGGCCTTGGGCAGGAGAAGCTCCTGGGGAAGGGGCACAAGTCCCCCAAGGGAGGGAGGGGGCGGGCCATTTGCAAGAACAAGCTCGCTGGGTATTTCACACCCCCAGTTGTAGGAAATAAGGAGATAGGGTTCTGTTTGATTTATTGGGACGGTATTTTCTTACCATGAAACTAACAGTGATAATGACAAATTAGAACAATGTTCTAGCTGCCTGGCATTTCACAGTGTACAAAGCATTTTGAACGAATGCCTTTTTTAAAACCTTTGGAACCTGGTCCTCAAATCCCAATGAAACACAAAAAGTGCTTCGGGAGATGGAAACTGCCATGCACACAGCGAGTGTGTGTAGCTGGTATCTTTGAACTTGAGTTTGGTGAGTTATGTGATTTCCAGACTGGGCACCACCTGGTCACTACTCTCCCTCTAGAGCCACGAGGTGAACGAGACCCGGGCGCGACTCGCCTAAGGTCACACAGCTCGTGCCTCACAGCGCCAGGCTCTGCTGGCCAGGAACCCCCTGAAATGTTATCTGCGGTGTGGAGAGAACAGATAAAGGCTCTCGCTGCTATTTTGCAGCGTCAGCTTGGAGCAACCGTGCTGCGTGTTGCAGCGTTATTGAAACCGAAGGTTGAGGGTAGTCCTGTCTCTTTAAAAAGAAAAAAAAAGCGGCCAGGGAGTTGGGGTGTGGGGGGGGAGCGGTGCTGCTGACTGCGGCAGCCGGCGCATCCAGTCCGCCCCGGACCCAGTGCAGTGCGGCGGCGGCGGTCACGCTGCCTGCCGGGGCGTGCGGATGGGACAAAGGGGAACAAAAGCAGGGAGGCAGCCCCGGGGAGCGTGCGGGCACCCGGCGAGAGCGCAGGGGCGCAGGGGAACGGGGAGGCTCGGAGAGGTCTGATCGGCGCTCAGCCCCGCGCCCCCGCCGCGCTGCCACGGGGTCAGCGGGTCACTGCAGGTGTTGGTGGAGCCGGCGCCGGCCGCCGTCCTTTGTGAAAGGAGAGCGACTGTTCCTGAGCGAGCCGTGCCGCTGTGAGTAACGTGCTTCGGGGGATGTGCAGCCCCGGCGGGCGGGTGGGCTGCGGGTGTGCGGGTGAGGCGTTAGCTACAGTGTTACTAGTGAGCCCCGCCGCGGTCCAGATGCTCAGACGCCGGCTTTGTGGTGTTCCTCTGCGCGCTGGGCCCTCCCGCTGGCTCAGGGGGTCCCCTGCTGTGCTCGGGCGAGTGGGGGCCAGAGCCCTGTTGAGTAAGAAAGAGGCTTCTCCAAGTAGCCGACAGTCGAATGCGAAGCAATCGCTCTCCTTTGAAACAGCACGAGATTCCATCGCTGATAGTTACCTTATGTAATGATATTATCTGAAGGTCCTGCTTTGAGGTGAACTCATTTTGCTTATTTAATTTATTCTCATCGGTGATCAGTAAATTCTTAGAAAGAGTATACCGGTTTTAACAACAAAATCTCTTGCTGTTCCCCCCTCCCCCCGCCCCTTAAAACAAAGTTGATGCCTCAGTGAAAAGTGCTAGGTTTGTTTGGCCTTAATTTTACCCTTTCCGTGGAAGGAAAGCCTGCTCCGTTTAAGGAAAAGGCAAAGGAAGGTTAGTTCCTGGAGGCGCCCCAGCTCACCTGCGGGGAGATATATCGAAGGGGAGCTCGTTATTTCTCCACCAATGCAGATCAAAGTAATTGACACTTCGTGGCATCTTATTTGTCCCGGGAAGAGTAAATTTTCCACACTGTGCCGTTAAGCTGCCTGATGACAACCAGACGCACACTGGGTTAAAGCGTAGTTACTCAGCTCCACGGGTGTTACTGACTTAGGACTAACCAGCTGTCTCTGCCTCATCTCGCCCGGAAGCCTCATGACCTGCCAGGCACCCACGACATCCCACGTCTCTTCCCTTCCCCTCTGTGGCTGCTCCCTGCCGCCTCTGCTCACCTTTCCTGACTTCTGAGCTGGCCCCCATCCACCCTTTCTCTCTAGAGCAAAACTCCTTCAGTGTTTCCAGCACGCCTAGCTGGATTCTTCCGTATTCCCGCTTTGCCCTTGTGCTTTGCTGGGGGTGCAGGAGCTCTGCCGCGATGAACCACGGTGCTCCCTAGTCTTCACCGGGTCGGGAGGAAGGTCCCTCCGGTCACAGGGTTGTGAGACCCGGGCGAGCTTGCACCCGGAGCCTCTCGCGTCTCATGCCTTCGGCTGGGTTTACTCTCAGAAGGAAGCCTCGGGTTCCAGTCTCCGCTCTGCCACATCCCAGCGCCGCGGCCACCGAGAAGTCCCTCCACTGCTGGAAGCCTCAGGCCCTTCCTGCGGGAGAGCTGGTGGCGGTCAGCGTTCACACGGTGGTCATCCGGTGGGCATGAGGGGGCGCACGTGAAGGCCAAGCACCCAGCGCGCCCTGGCCAGCGCGCACCTGCCACAATGTCACCTGCTGAGCAGGTGCGTCATTTCCCCGCCCAGGCCACTCACTTCCTCGCCACCCCTGCGGAGCTAAGCAGGCCACCGTGGTTGCTCATACCGTTCCCCCCAGGGAGTGAGTTTTGAAGTGCCGCTTGACCACATAACGAGCTCGGACCGAGCACAGCAAGTATAGTCAGCACCCGCTGAAGTCTCCCTCCTCCCCAGGACAACGCTGCTGTTCCCACGTTGCCGCCAGAGTCTTCTCTCCAGGAACGGGAGGCCGACTCCCCTCGTATGGGCTCCTCGGAGACCCTCTACGACCGGCCGTGGCAGTGGGATGAGGACAGCGACCGCCCTGCCGCGAGTCCCCGTGAGGACCGCTCGCTGGGATGGGTGCGGAGGGCACCCGGTGGGAAAGCAGGACGAGTCCCGTGGCTCTTGTGACTGTGGGCAGCGTGGGTGGCGCCGTGCTCTTTGTACCGTTCATCCTGTTGCTGTTGCAGCTTTTTGGTTTTTATCTGCCTTTCTCCCTGCTGACTCCCCTGTCCTTAAACTCTCCATGGAGCGCTCTGGGTCGGATTTCAACGTCCTGGATGGAGCAGCTGCCAGGACCCGAGGGGACCGTCCGGAGCGGGGACGGAACCAGGACTGGGCATTCAGGGGAGGGACGTGGCTCAGCCTGGGCCTCCCTGCCAACCGAAAGGTCATTTCGCCTCATCTCTAGGATACGAGCACAGGCTAGAAATATTTCCGTTCCCTTCCAGGCCTGGATACACGATGCCTGCACTCTCTTTGGGGCACACTTCCCTTATAACAATCACCCCGTGGGAAAACACGGTTTCACACATGTCTATTGTCACTCTCACCATGGCTGTCTGAAACAGGCAACCCCGTTGAGGTGATTCTGAAACATCAGGCCGAGAGGCAGGAGGACCCCAACTCTTTCTTCTTTGCAATAACAGAGGGGGACGAGGTGGTGTCTAAGTTTGCTGGGTCGCTGAACGTGGGCGAGTCTTGGGCTCGCAAACCCTCAGCTCTGCCCCCACACCCCTGCCCCCCATCATGGCCTCGGCGCTGGGAGGGAAATCCGTCCCACGCGTGGTGCCACGACACCCAGACAAACGCTGGTTGTAAATATTCTGCAGTGGGTTGGACCGTGAGTCTGTGGTCCCGTCCAGGGCATATGGGCCTGGCCGCCCACGTCCCCTCTTCACTTGCTCAAACTCCAACACTTTAAAGGGAGCCGAAGCCACTCGGATATCGTGATGGGTGATCACTTAGCCTTCACAGACCTCGTTTCGTCAAAGTGCTGAGGGCCACAGTACGCGTTGGAATTTCTACGTATCTGAAATCGGTGCACACTCTTACACAGGAGTAGACGTTTGGCCTTTCTCCTTGTTTGTGATGCAATGATGCACTGAACCATTAAAAAAAGTTTCCCCAGGATTGTCAGAGAAAACACAGGAAACACTGCGGGAAACATACACATTCTAAACAAAGTAATTTGTTATTTGTTTACATGGAAAAATACAGTGTGATGATGAAATAATAATGAAAACGAAACTAAATAAAATCCAAATGTTACTAAGTATATTTTTTTAAACCTGGCAACCCAGTATAAACAGAACTTTATTTAATGAATTAAATCATAGTGAGTTTGAGCGTAAGGATATTAATTTGTTGGATTTTAAAATTTAAAACATGAATTACATTCGATCTTCATCAATTTTCCATGATAAGCTAAACACCTCACTAGTTTTATTTAGTAATGTTTTTGTTTATTATAGTAAAAGCTAAGTGACTCTCGTAAGAAATTCTGGTCCTGAAGAATATAGTCGTATGTCCAACTTTCGTATTTTCCAGAGGCCCTGCTACTAAATAAAAATAACAACTGGGATTGAAATATGTATGTTGAGGGTCAGATGAACTTGGTTTTGCAGCTGGCTGGCTGTCACACCAGCTCAGACCCTTCACCTCGTGGGAGCTCAGTCCCCTCCTCCTCGAAATAGATGGACGAGGGCTGGCAAACCAGAGCGGAGATCAGAGGACCAGAAGGGGAGCCCCTGGCCTGGCTCAGCACCCAACGCCCCCGAGAAATTCTGGTTTTCAAGTGGACAAAAGAACGTTCTTTTTCCCTTCAGGAAGCCAGAGAGGACCATTAGTCAGGTATTATCACATGAGGTAGACTTCAGTCTTATGGTCTATTTTTAAAACATTATTTTTACAAAGACGAATTGGGATGTAATTGACATCCCATGCAGTCGGCCCCTGTGGGATATTACTGTTCCATAAAATTTTATCTTGGAAGATATAAAGTGAGCTTTTAAAGGCGAGAGCCTATGACTGAGGGGCTCCCTCTGTTTCGGGGGCCCGCCCGCCCCCCCTGTTTCAGGGGCCCGCCCGCCCCCAAACCCCTGCCTCCCACCGTCCGCTCTGCTGCGGATGGCAAGCCGAGGCTGCGCCCAGGTCAGCGCGGCTCAGGAGATGCTGCAGAAGCAGATGTGTATTTTTAACGCTTGGGCGTTGGCCAAAGGGACTAAATTATTCACTCCGTATTGAATACATTCGAAACCCACGGCTCTGAACCTGGCCGGGCAGCAGCGGGGTCAAAGCTGAACAAGACGTCCTGGAGGACCTTGAGTGGGCTGGGAGGACCGGTACGAAACGCGGGAGCCATGGGGAAGGCCGAGGGAGCGGGTCAGACACGTTGACAATTAAATTTGAAACATTGAACGACCCACGCGCACACCTCCAGCTGCACCTCGGCGCTCTGCGGAGTGCGTGTAGGTGCGCATCTAATGTAGGTGCGCATCTAGTGTAGGTGCGCATCTAATGGCAGGTGTAGAGGTTGGAGGCCCAAGAATGGCCGTGGCAACCGCGACCTTTCCGACCACAGCCTGTGCCGATTCGGTCCGGTGGAGAATGACGCCCCCGGTTCCTGCCGTGCCTCACCTTCGGGTCCATCGATTGGCCGGGCGGATGCATCCGGAGTCTCCACTTCGCAAGCGCGCCTTTTTAAGGCCCTGGCTGATTCATGGTTCATTCTGGAAGGCAGGACGGGTGTCCTGAGGGCGCTTCTGGGGAGGCTGCCCCTGGGACCCAAGGGTGCCTGTGTGCAGCTTCTTGTCTGGGCAACATGAGGCCCGTTCACGGGGAGACTTTCTGCGCATCGCCGAGGATGCAGCCATCTGTGACCCTGTCTGGCCAAACGTGAGGAGAAGAAGTAACACTGGTTCCTAGTTCCCGCATTCAGACGGCTGAGTGGCCCATCCTCGGGAGACTGATACAGCGGCGTGGCCCCAGTTTTTGCTCTCCGCGGGTGAAAGGACTGTTCTAGGGAGGTCGTGGTGATAAGGTGAAGCTGCAAAGGGTGTGGCCCGCAGTGCGGTGAGCGAGGGAGGGGTCACCCCAGACATCCTCGTTTCCCCCAGGAGCAGGCTCCTTCCTGCCCTGCCCCAGGAGGGGGGGCGGGGGGGGGGGTTCTAGCTCTAAGTCTATACGCAAAGGATGCGGTTCTGGAATTTGGCGGACGCCCTTCAACAAAGAGCAAGGACACCACCCGTCCTACCGATGTCTGCTGTGTCCCCTCCTGCCTGGTGGGCTCCGCTGTCCTCCCCCTTAGGTACCCCCTCCTCTCCCCACGCCCTTCCCCTGCCTGCCTCTCCCGGGGGAGGCTTTGGGTTAAGGGTGCGTTGGCAGTTACTTATACAAGTTATGGTTTAGGCCCGAGTCTCCGGGCTCTTTCTGCTTCAAGCAGAACAGCTCAAAGAAACACTCGCTTGAGTGAGTGGTGAAGCTGGCGTGTTTCTTTGCTGTTCCTTCGCCGAGATCGCGGGCGGTGCCAGCCACCTCTGGGGAAAAGCCCAGGTTGCCAAAATAGGATATTTTCACTGGGAAGGTGGAGAGGTCACCGTGTTGCTCTCAGCCATGGGCAGCGGCTGCAAGCTTCGGAGCCAAAGGATCAGATGCCCCAGCCGGCGAGGACGGCTGTCCAAGCCCCGCTGCCGGACAGCAAGTCCAGAGCTTCTGTCATTTGGGCCCGCGATGCGTGGGAGGAGGACACGGAGCCATGGGCAGAGAATGCCGTGAACACCCTACCTGTCCCCACACGTGCTCAGGAACGATACACGAGCAAAAAGTGTGCCTCGAGTGTTTGCAAACACTGCCTGTAGCTTTCTAGGCCCTTCCAGACGTAGTTCAGGTGGGTCTCCATGAGGGTCCTGCACGTGGAGACGGCGGGTTGGCCCCGCTTTACAGACAGGGAACACTGCACACTGAGCGCTTCTGTGGTTCTCAGCTGGTCCCCACCACGCCGCACCCCCCCCCAAATTATAGGATGTGAGCAGGCAGCTTTCCTGCCCCCCGGAGATGGGAGGGGGAGACAAGGAAACGACGTTTGATGCCTCGATTGTGCCAGGCACTCCGCAGCCGGGAGTGAGGCCAGAGCTGGGAGTCGGAGGCCCCTGTGCTCAAGTCCCCGCACGGGATGGATGGCGCTCGCCTTTTCTGGGTACCAGTTTCCCACCTGTAAAATGGAATGGGCGGTTCCCATCAAGCGCCAGGCTGTCAGGCCACCTACAAAATCACTCTGGCAAATTAAAAATACCACAGCTCTATCAAATCTTACGATACCGCATTTTCATTTTACCACCAATAACATTCCAACTGTGCATGCAACTTGTGTGCATAGCTAATGAACTACATAGATACAAAATTATCACGGAAACAGGAGACTAACGCCAGATTCATCGCAGCATGATTAATTTGACTGCTTTGCCAGGCGCCGTCTGAAATCGACCAGTGATGGAGAGTTTGAATGCTCCCATTTCTTTCTTCTAAACTGTGTTAGACTGCTGTTCACTCATGTTAGACGCGGTAAAGAGGGCTGCCAGCTTTTGTCTTTTTGTGCGACGTCGTTGTTAGGGATTTAGAAGCGCCCCTGTGTGATGCACTGAAGCATTCAGAAATGGGCAGGTTAACCAGTCACAGGGCTGGAGGGCTCAGCTGAGGGAGTATATAGTCCATAACATTGTAACGACTCTGTGTGCGAGGTTTACCGGGGGGGTCTCGGGCTCCTTGGAAATTGTGGCATATTTCTAATCATGATATTTGTAGGAATGGGCAGAAAATTCCATCGTACTTGTCCCTCCGGTTTCTCATTGTACGTTTGCCATTTTTTTCTAGCGTATGTCTTAAAATGTTAGGCCGCAGCAGGCGCCGATGGTTTTTGAGACTGCTACCAGAAAAGGAGGGCTTCCGGGTAGACTTATTTTCTCTTCTTTTTCTAACGTAGATGTTGCGCTTTCAAACGTGAGTGATATTACACGTAAAGTCGTAGGTTTGAAGGGTGTCGTTCCCGAAAAGGAGGCACATTGTGGGAAGCACGTATTTCCTCCTGGAGGAAGCCGGAGAGAAGAAGTGCGTAGGGAGGAAAAGCAGGAACCTCAATTAAGCCTTTTTGTGTGTTATTTATCAGGGGCCACGGTGTCCGGGTCCCCACGGCGCCCCCTGGTGGCGAGGTGAGGGACCGACGCCGCGCTATCTGGCAGGACCGTGGTGCGAAGAGCCCCCGTAATTCCAAGGTCGCTGGAGCCAGAACCGCGGCTCTCGTCCCGCAGGCTGCCCCCCACCCTCAGCGCGTGTGAGCGCTTCCAGCACTTCCCCTGCGCCTTCCTTGACCCTCTCTTGGTTTTCCTTTCAGAAGAACCAAGCTGATGCCAGCATGCCAGGATCCCCGGGGCCAGAAGGGTTCCCATCCGCGAGGAGTTCCCATCCGCTGCTGAGATGAGGGCGGGCAACACCTTCCCCAAGGCCGGCGACAGCGCCTTCCGCCACCACCTCCAAGAAGAGGTGCGGGCCATTCTCACGCCGAAGCAGCTTATCTCGGGGTGCGAGAAGAGCCAGCGGTCGTCAGCCTGAAGGACTCGGTTGCATCAGGAGACTTGACTCAAGGAGGCGGCCTCTTTCAGACTGGGAGTCGCGCTTTTGGGAATGTTTCTGGACATCCGATGACGGACAGGCACGGAGGGGGCAAACCGGCTCTCCGCTGACCTCGCGGGACCGAACTTGGCGGACACGTTTCAAGGAATCACCTGCAGAAGGCAAACAGAAGGAAGACACGTGTTTTCATGGTGTCCGCTGACCAGTGTTTCGGGAGAAGTGAGCATGGAGACCGAGGATAACCGGTAAATGAGTTAGCGTTCTTGCACCTTAGCAAGTTGCACTAAGGGGATAAGGTTTTGGGGGTTTTTCCAAGGGAGACATAAAATTGGGCTGAAGTTGGGCTTTGCGGGCGAAAACAAAGGAAAGGTTTCCGGAGGAGAAAGATGCTTCAGTTCCCACTGGGAGCGTGTGAGTCACATCTCCAGCCTGTGTGCAGGCGGTGGGGAGTTCTGGGTCCCGGCGTGGCTCGGAGCCGCGGGCGGTCGACTGGGTGTGTCACACCGTCGTCCTCACCACACGGGTGTGTCAGCACCTCTTACTGGGCATGGAATTGCTTGGCGAGGATTGAATACACAGCTGGGAAGTGCTTGGAACTGTATCAAATCACCTGAGGGAAGAGAGAGGGGGGCACCTGCTTTTCCTTTTAAACAGTCATGGTAAAAGGCCCTGTTTGCGCCTTCCCTCACATTTCATTGCTGCTTTATAGGAATATATTCCTTTTTATATAAGTTTGAGGATGTATGCACTATATAAATATATTCATAAACATAAATATTAATGCATTTTGATTATACATATAATGTATATGTATAATTGCCTCTCAAACATCTACATGCTTGACTCTGCTTCCTTAAGTGTACGGCAGGAAGCCTGCCCATCGCCCTTGCCCGCCACAGTTAAGTAGAAGGTCCCGCAGTTGACGTTTCGGGGCCGTAGATGCCGGGTGAGGCTGCCCGTCTTGAAACCTGATGAGAGCCACAGGAAAGACTTTTCTTTCCAACTTCGAAACATTAAAAAAAAAAAAACCTCAACATTTGTTCATCTCTTCACTTTCAAAAAGTAGAGCTTGCCTCCTAACAAATCGGAATTCACTTTGTGACCGTTATTGAAGTGCGTGACTGCACGCAGGGATCGAGAGCACTTAACACGCTCGATTTTTACTGGCCAGCTGGAGTGCTGGGTTGTGTGCTGTGGTTTCTAGTTTGCGAAAAGTCATCTGGGATGAGCAGGCCAAACTGTCTTCTCGATGGCTGGGGGATAAAATCTATTTACAGCTAGAAAAAATATAAATTAACTGAAAGCACCTTTACAGAGATTTACATTACACAGGTTGGGTATTTAGAATTTCCTCAAAACTTATCATTTACTTCAAGCTAAAACGTCAGTGACTGGATACAGCAGTATTTATGGACACACAGCATAAAGTGCATGGGTTGAGAACCAAACCATCACCTTACGGTTGTTTTTATAAACATGCCTTTGTTAAGCCATTTGAAACGTGTCTTTTTAAGACCATAACCACGTGGAACCCGACTGCCTGGTCCCCTGGGGCTGCGGCGCTCCTGGGGCGAGGTGATGGGTTTCACAGCTAAAAAGCGTGTGTTTCCTGCTCCTGGGGTGCCGTGTCCCGAGTCCGCAGGGGCAGGCGTGGGCAGGGGCAGGCGTGGGCGGGGGGGCGGTTTGCTCGGAGTCTCAGCATTAACGTGCAGAGCTCTCCCAGGGCCTCGGCTTCACATCAGTGTTTGGGAGAAAAAAGATTATCACATATGCCCTATAAAATGTTGCTGAAATAAAAGCAGATACATTATGGAACATACCATCTGGTTATGTCAGGGAACAGTTGAGACACTCTCGCTTGTTGAAGGCCACTCCGGGATTGGTGCCTTCTCTGTTGCCTTCCGGAAGGTTCTGGAGCATCAGTACGTGACAGGGCACACAGATCAAACTCCAGGCTATGGAGGGTGGATCCGATTTGGGGAAACTGTCCTTGGGACGCCCAGAAAGCAGTTCTAGGTGCAGGGTGTTGAGAGCTTGGCACTTCGGGGGGGGGGGGGGTGCAAGCCAGTGGCGGTACCTGAGAGACTCTTACGGGTCTCATTCGGGAGCTGAGAAAGCTACACCTGCGTGACTTGCTCAGACTCTTAGGGCTGGCTACGGAAAACCGTTGCTCTGACCCTTGTCCACGGTCAGGAAGGCTTTATTTGGGACCAGTACAATAGGTGCGGGGCTGGGGTGGGGGGGGGCAGGCTGCAATAGGGGAGAAGGGGGGACCTAACTCCAGAGACAGCTGAGATGGCGGGAGTGAGAGCCAGCGAGCAGAGGGAGGGGATCAGTGGGGTCCCCGAGCTCAGTAATCCCCGAAAGGACTCAGAACTCAGAACCCTCTTCACTTAGGCTCACTCTGTTGCTACAGAGGATGGACTCAGGAACAGGCAAATGGAAGAGATGCGTAGGTCAAGGCCTGGGAGCAGCCCTGGCCGGGTAGCTCGCTTGGTCAGAGGGTTGTCCTGATACGCCAAGGTTGCAGGTTCAATCCCCAGTCTGGGCACAGACAAGAATCAACCAATGAATGCATCGATAAGTGGAACAACAAATCTCTCCCCCACCTCTCTCTCTGTCTCTCTTTCTCCAAAATCAATCAATAAAAAACTTTTGAAAAGAGCAGGGGGGGCAGGGGTCGTGCTGACCTTCTGTGCCCGCTCCAGGTACCCCGCCCTCCCAGCACCTCAGCGTGTCCACCCACCTGCGAGCTCCCTGAGCCTCGTTCCGGGGTCTCCTCGAAGTGTCCTTATGTAGGCACGACGGACTCGATTGGTAAAACCACTGGTGACTGAGCTCAGCCTCGGGGAGCGGGGCTGAAAGGTCTAACCCTCCAAGCTCCTGGCAGGGCCCTGGGCCGGCCGACCCCCAACTGGGCGCTCTTGCGTCAGTGATCCGGTCACATACCTAAGCTCCTCCCACCAGCCCAAAAATTCCAAGCGTTTTAAGAACTCTGCACCAGGACCCGCAGACAAAGACCACACGTGTGTGTCTTTTCACTGTTCCACATGGGGAGTAACAAAAACCCAGGGGAGAGAGCGGCGTCCGGCTGTCCGGGGAACAGGCGGAGACACCGAGCGCAGGTGTGCGAGGGCGGAGCCCAGGCAGAGGGAGCGGATGGCATTGGGGCGGGGGGGGGGGGGGGGGGGGCGGCAAGCACACCAGGCCGCCGTGCCCTCTGCGGAGGGCCGGGACTGACCTTAGTCCTGGGGCCCGGAGCCTATGGGCGGATCCCCAGAAAGGGAGCCAGAGGGACGGGGCTTCGGAGAAAGCCCCCGCAGGTCGGAAATCCCTCCGCACCTCCCAGGCGTCTGCAGTTCCACAAGGTCAGTGGGTATTCGCACCCCGAGCTCCGAGGCTCCTCCTCCGAGCCCTCGCCCGTGGAGTTGACCTTCCCCTCCACGCGCCTCTCTTCTGCTTCAGCCCCCTCCCCCAGCCCCCCATTTCCGGGCGTCTGCAGGGCAGTGACGTCTCGTGTGGGCCCAGGAACGAATCTGCTCGAGCTCGTTCCCCTTCGGCCTCTCCGTCCAGGGCACTGTCATGCTGCCTGCAGCCGGCCCCTCTGTCCCATGTCGTCCCCTGCGTCCAGCAGGCCCCTGGAGTCCCAGGCGGCTCTGCAGCCTGGGGATGGGGTGGCGGGGGCGCGAGAATGGCCCCTCCCCAAGCCGGTGCCGCTGTGGTTTTGTAGGACCGCAGCCGCGTTGCATGGCCCGATCCCGTCCAGTGCTTCACGACCACTGGGGGGGCTTCAGCTGCCACCCCCCGTCTGTGCATGGTCAACACCCACCCCCGTGTGTGGTCCTGTCCCGTCTGGGACTTCTCCCTCTCCCTCCGCTTCTCCTTGGAGGCCCCTGCACCCAAACAGCAGAAGAACTCTCCACAACAGCCTCCCATCCCCTTTGAGGGAAAAACAAATTGTGCGATGGAAAGCTTACAAACTTTTGAGTCTGACACATTTGGTCTGAATCTCAGCTTTGCTCTGTGGCCTTGAACAAGTTACCTTTTTCATAGTATGGAGAAAATCACGCCTCCCGTTATGTAAGATCATGGATGTATATACACTTAGCATAGCGCCCCCCCAGAGGAAACCAGGGTTATCACCACCCCATTCTTCCAAAACCGGCACACAGGCCGGCCACCCTTGGATAACTTCCGCTCCCCACCTCAAAGTGCCTGTCATCACGTGGTTGTCACAGGACAGGTGCTGCCGCCACTGTCCCTGATACGCAGGTGCAGACCGGTCTGTCTTATCCCTGGTGGTCGGTTGTGGGGGGTTTCCTCCTGCCCATGTTGTCCCCTCTACTTGCCCAGCGAGCCCCATCTGCCCCCGGGGAGGAGCTTGCAGGTGGCCTTGGCCGTCCCGTAGGAGACACGAGAGGCGGAGAAGGGTCAGGGCAGAACCCTGGCGAGCACCGCCCAGCATCTTCACAAGACGAATCGTCATCGGACGCTGCCAGCCAGGATGACTCCCGGCCACCAGCGGTCCTGCGCCAGGGACAGTGAGAAGGCCAGCGCGGTTGCCCCGTCGCTCCCCTCCCCTGCCACGGGCCCCTGGGAAAGGGGGAACTCAGCCTGCACGCACATGCGAGGCCCAGCCCTCCTGTGGAGTGTTCGTGGCCGTGTCTGGTCTGCAGCAGGTGACCCGCACCGGTGCTGTCAGCTTCACCGGGGCCAGGGGTCCATCCGCCATGTGCGAGGTGAGGGGCTTGACGAAGGAGGAGGGGAAACACGTGGATGAGCGCTTTGCGGTGTTTCTCTGTCCATCCGGCATGCTGCTGCTTTTTTTTTAAAAGACTTTATTTATTATTTTTTTTTTAGAGAGGGAAGGAGGGAGAAAGAGAGAGAGAGAGAGAAACATCCATGTGCGGTTGCTGGGGGCCGTGGCCTGCAACCCAGACATGTACCCTGACTGGGAATCGAACCTGCGACACTTTGGTTCGCAGCCCGCGCTCAATCCACTGAGCTACGCCAGCCAGGACGCTGCTGCTTTTACAACAGCGCATTGATTCTCCTGTCCGTCCGTCAGGGGTAGGCGACCACGCCTCACGGAGGGGCCTGTCAGCTAGGGCCCCCGCGGTCAGCTCCGGATAAACCCAAGCAAGGGCTCATGCAAAGCGTGAAAGGGAACGAGGAGACGCCACCAAGGAACCTGGAGGTAGCAACAGTGGCTTTGTGACTTCTCAAGGCCCAGGGGACTAGGGACAGGAGAAACTGCCGGGAACCTGGCCGGCAAAGAGCAATACTGCGGAGCGGAGCGTGACTTGGGCAGGGCCGTGACCTCTGACTGCAGGACGCAGCCAGGCCCGGGTGAGGCTGCTCCGGGGCTGTTGCGGGAGGGAAGTCCCTGGCCCGGGCCTCGCTCCCCCCGTCCCTCCCTCCCGCCTTCTCCTGGGGCTCCACCAGGGGGCGCTCTCCGGGCTCGTGGTGAGCACTGCCAGAGGGCTGGAAGCTCGGGTGTTCCTGGGTTGCTCATCGGGGCAAGAGACCTAGTACTCCGCCTGCTCGCCTCCCTCAGCCCCGACTCGCTCCCGGAGTACTCGCGGGCTTGTGCCCGGCGCTGGGGTGTGGAGAAGGGACGCCGGAACCTGTTTGCTGTCCTCAGATGTTCCCCGTCTCCCGAGGGGGACACCCGCTTGATACACGTTTTATGCAATGTGGGAGGGCCTGGGATCGATGCACATGCAGAGTATTATGATAAGAGTAAGACAGGAGACACAATCCTATTTGTCACGGACCCATCCCCGTTTTTCTTAAACCCAACGCGGTTTAAGAAAAATGGGGAGGGCTTCACAACCAACGTGGCATTTGAGCTGGGCCCACAGAAATGGGGAAAGGCGTCAACAGGCGGGAGGAGGCAGGGGCTGCGGGAGGAAGCAGAGTGTGCAAAAAGAAGTGCAAAGACGTGAACACGTCTGCAGAGCGGGGGGGGGGGGGGCGGTAGTGTTTGGTGGGGGAGGGGGGTACTATCTAGGAAGGCGGGGCGGGGCGGGGCGGGAAAGGTGAGCCTAACTCTGCAGCGTTTGGACTCGCCTGTGCCGGTGACTCGAAGTGCTGGGTGTTGTGACAGACAGAGGCCCAGTCACATGGCACTGCATGATGACCCGGTGGCAGATGAAGGGCTGATTGGAGGGGAAAGACCTGGGGCGGTGGGGATAGGAGGCCGCCTGACCCAGGGGTCTGGGGGAGGGGCTGAGGGCTGACCCGGGGAGAAGGCTCAGGCTGGAGTGGGGGGGGGGTCTTCAGCTTGGTTGGCTGGGGGTGTGAGCAGAGGGGTTCCTGAGAGTAACCAGCTTTCTTCCTTTTTGTTTTGTTTTGTTTTTCTTCTTCTTTTTTTTCTTGTTCAAGTACAGTTGTCCCATCATCCCCCATTACTCCCCTCTGCCCGACCCCCCCCACCTCCCACATTCAACCCAGCATTTCTTTCTTGAAATAGTTGTTTTGTGTCTATAATATCTGTAGACTGTTTAACCAAACACGGAAAATATGTAGAAAACAGGACAGAAACCAAAGTCCTAAAAGACAAAAGCACATGTAAGTTTAATTACCAATGAAAATAAAAATGTTTTCCAAACTATACTCATTTGCCCTAAATTATTTTCCAGTTCTTGAGTCTTTAATGTGCATTGCTCACCCACTATATTTACAAAGATGATAGAAATAGTGAGCAATCAAAGGACTCATTTAGATTTGGATTTGAGTGAATTCTGAAAAACATGTACATTGGACTATTAGATGCTTCCTTTACTCAAGAATTTATAACCTTGGAGCTTCAGGAATATTCATTTTTATACACAGTGAGTAAAGAGACATCTTCTTGTTCCATTTTATAACTAACTTATCCAATGAAATCCTATCAAGAGAAAATTTGAAATGGTTTAGGACATTAGCAAAATGTAGGGTTTTACCAGATGAAGTTTGTATTGAGTTGTAGCACTCATATAAAATCCAGTTTTGCCTTCTTTTTATGGATTCCTTCCCAGCTTTCCATAAAAAACTTTGCTGACCTATTTCTGACCAGCATGTCCTTGGTGTCCCCTCCAGCAGAGGTGGCCTGCCAGCTGCTGTCATCGCTCTCCCAGACAGCCACCGCGTGCGACCATTCACACACCCTCCCACCTGAGGAAGGCTGTCACGGGCTCTTCCTATACTGTAATGTGAAATTTAAAAGGTGTTACTTTTGCCCTGACTGGTGTGGCTCAGTGGATTGAGCTCCGCCTGCGAACCAAAGGGTCTCCTGTTCGATTCCCAGTCACGGCGCATGCCTGGGTTGCAGGCCAGGTCTCCAGCAGGGGGCATGTGAGAGGCAACCTCACAATGATGCTTCTCTCCCTCTCTCCTTCCCTTCCCCCCTCTCTAAAAATAAATAAATAAATAAACCTTTTTTAATAAACAAATAGAAGGTATTATTTTGCACAAAATCACAGGCCTGCAAGCTTGTGGATACGGTCTCTAGGGTTCGTATCTCCAAGTTAGCGAGGCGCTGTCCCGGCCCAGAGACGAAACGGTGGCTCTCCTTAGAGCTGCTCACTGACCCCACCTCTCCGGGCCTGGGCGTGTACAAACGGGAGATGTAAGAGTGGGCTGCTTTACTTGAAGAAATCTTTTTTTTTAAGATTTTATTTATTTATTTTTAGAGAGAGAAGGGAGGGAGGGGGAGAGAGAGAGAGAGAGAGAGAGAGAGAAACATCAATGTGTGGTTGCTGGAGGTTATGGCCTGCAACCCACAACCCAGGCATGTACCCTGGCTGGGAATCGAACCTGCGACACTTCGGTTTGCAGCCCGTGCTTAATCCACTAGGCTATGCCAGCCAGGGCTTACTTGAAAAAATCTTTAGTGAATATAAGCAAGACATTGTCAAATAAAATTTGACAAAAATAAATAAGATGCCCTTTGCTTTGCCTTTTACACAGAAGCTCATCTTCACAAACACTTTTGAGCAGAGGATGTTTCTTGTTTAATCAGATTATGGCCCAGGGATCCTATCTGAGACATTGTGTCAAAGCTAAATAAAGGAGAGGGCGTTTTTGCACAAGGAACTCAACCGCCATAATGAACTGAATAGAAGTGGTTAATTGGAAAATCTCCTCTTTAGTCTGGAATGCCTGTACCTCTACTCTGTAGTCCGTCTTTGTATATTTATCGTATCCATTTAGAAGCATTTTCCAGTATGGGGGCGGGGGTCCTGCATGCCGCCTGCATCCGGCCAGATGGTGACACGGCCACGCGCTTGAAAGTACAAGCTGATGCTGAGCTCTTCGGCGAGAACATGGGACCCCGTTGTCCCCAGGCAGGCTGAGCGGGCGTGATTTTCAGAAGCTCCAGCAAAGCAGAAACTGGGCGAAAACCTGGGGGCCAGTTTTGACACTTGCATTTGCAAGAAACTCTCCCTTGACAAACTGCTTTCCCCTCTGGGTCTGAATCCTGACTTACAGCCGTGGCTGGCGATGTCTCCTTTGCAGGTTTATCGGGGAATTAAAACTAGCAGTGGGCGTGGAGGGGCGGACGTGTCGTTGGTGAAGGCATGACGAGGTGAGGAGAAAATGAAGTTCTAGGTGTGAACACAGAGACACCCGGGACGATGCCCGAGGAAGGGGCACTGGGGTTTCTCTTCCAGGGTGCAGGGGGACTGAGGTGGGGCCCGGCTGAGAGGTGGGGTCGGTGACAATGTGACAGATTGGCTGCGTTTGCTCGGGGATGCAGACAGGAAAGCCCAGAGCTCCTTCCAGAGGCAGAGCCAAGCAGGGATGCGGGCTCCCCCCTGACTGGGGGGTGAGGCCAGCCGTGGTGCCGGCCCAGGAGAGCCTGGCGGGGAGGACAGTACTTGGGCATCTCAGTACCTGCCGACTTAGGGAGGTTTCCTTTATTCCCAGCTCTTCCCTTTTTTAAAGATTTTATTTATTTATTTTTAGAGAGGGAGGGGAGGGGGAGAGAGAGAGAGAGAGAGAGAAACATCAATGTGTGGCTGCTGGGGGTCATGGCCTGCAACCCAGGAATGTGCCCTGACTGGGAATCGAACCTGCGACACTTGGGTTCGCAGCCCGAGCTCAATCCACTGAGCTACGCCAGCCAGGGCTGCACTTCCCTTTTTACGGGGAAATTCTGTGTGTGTATCGCCCCATTCCTGGAGCCCCTTACGGACAGTGGGGCTGCTGTTATCACTCTATCCTTGATTTCTGAGCACCTGTGTGCAGAACACGCACAGTCGGTGTTAGCGAACTCAGTGGAGCGGGGGGAGCGGTGGAGAAAGGGGTGAGGCACGTTCGGAAAAGGCGGCGAAGTTGAGATGAAGGGGTTAAGAGTACCCAACACACCCTTTGCCTGATTCCCGTTTCTTTTCTTTTCTTTTTCTGGCCTTGGTCTTGACTGTTCAGATGCCAAAGCAAGACAGAGGGGTGAAGAAAGAATTTAAGAATGAGAATAAAAGAGGATTCCTGATATCTTGTAATTCTTGTAACACCCCCAGACAGTGCATAGTGAGTGTGACCTCTTTGTCATGTGAGCAGACAGGCACCTCCTTGGTCCGTGACCACCCAGCTTGACCCGGCCGTAACCCTAGGCGGGAGGTGTCATCAGTCCAGGTGAACAGGTGAGAACTCGGAGCTGGGAGCAGTGGTGGCCCGCCCAGCCGGCAGACAGCCGTGAGGGCCGAGGGGTGGGGGTGGGGAGGGGCGCGGGGTCATATTCTCAATTCACTGCTGCACAGGGGCAGAGGGCACAGGAGCAGAGGGCACAGGGGCAGAGGGCACAGGGGCAGAGGACGGAGACGGGCAGGCAGCGAGGAACTCGGGAAAGTAAAGGACAAAGCAGAACAATGAACTGCCTGGACCAGGAGCAACAGTCTAAAGAAACAAAAACCAAAAACCAGGTGCATTATAGGACTTGTCGCTCGTACTATTCCCTTTTACGTTCAATACAATCGGTTTCATAGGTTTGAGTCCTGAGTGTCCCGCTGTTGTGTCGAGGCCGGAGAC
The DNA here is from genome assembly GCF_004126475.2 of Phyllostomus discolor. Taxonomy (NCBI): domain Eukaryota; kingdom Metazoa; phylum Chordata; class Mammalia; order Chiroptera; family Phyllostomidae; genus Phyllostomus; species Phyllostomus discolor. Next base: position 3,561,653 of record NC_040913.2, on the reverse strand, counting down.
TCCGTCCGAACGTTCTCATGACGGCCACGCGATGAGTTCATTTTCATGTTCGCACGGCTCTAGCCCGCCCTCGCTGTCTGTATATATTCTACCACATGTTCCATGCTCACACCAAGGTCGTGACAAATGGGAAAGGAATTCGCAAACCACGTGTGGTTTCATTATTCCCCGAAACGGGTGACGCGGCTCAGGCTGTGTGGCCCTGGGTGCAGCCGCGGGCCTGAGTCATTTTCTTTCCTTCCTAAGGCAGAGTCCGGTAGGATGACTCAGTCGGCATCTGGGAGCGTGACTACCCAGGGGCCTCGCCGGTTACTTTTGCTTTGGCAAAGCTGCTTTTGAACCATCTGGGGGTTTTGGCAACCAGGCCACGAGCTCTCGTTCGAATTAACAATAGACCCAAAAGCTGCATGTGAGTTTTGTGCCATCCTGTCCCCTGACGACTCCTACGGCACTTCAGGGAGTTCGTGACGCCCGCTCCGGGAGGAGAGGCAGGCATGCTATTTCAGAAACGTGACGTCACTCCCCAGAGCATGCTCCAGGCAACTAAAAATAAACGCGGAGCCGTTCTGGTCCACATCAGGGCAAAGGGAGGGAAGCTGTGTCAGTGTGTCCCATTGTTCAGTGGCTGTGGCCCGCGGGTGAGTGCCGCCTGGCCCACAGGCGCTGCCCGCCGGCGGGAGGCTGGTCATCCTTTCCCGGAGGCAGTTGTCTCAGGCTTTGCAGGCGGAGCTGGGGACCGTGCATCCTGTCCTCAGCCAGCAGGAGGCAGGAGACGCCCCGGAGCACACATCTGGGAGGAGGCCTGGGGAGCTGGAGTCTGAAGGAGGAGGGACAGGGAGGGAGGGAGGGGGGTGCCGCCGCCCCCGCCCCCCACATCCGACACCAGGGCGCCCTCTGATGCCGCAGCGTGCCTGTGCCCACGCCTCCCAGTCCTCAGCACCCGCGCATTCAGCCTGCCGCGTAGGGGAACTCGGGTGCTGAGCCCCGGGGGTGCAGGGGCTGAGGGTGGCTGCCCAGGCCACGTGGGGGAGCTTGTGGGCTCGTGGAGCCCAGCGCAGAAGGTGGGCTGCGGGTGGGGAGAGTCAACTACGGGGCAGTAGAGAGAACCGAGAGTGAAGAGCGGAGCCCAGTGGTCTCCCAGGAAGCGTGCGTCTGTCCTGTTTCTGTGTGTCCGTGCAGGAGCCACGGTGTCAGTTCCCCGAGGGCGTCAGCTGGGAGTTCTCATCCAATTTTAGGCGTCTTCGTTAAAGAGATACGATGTGATGGTGACCTCGTTCGCCCACTCTGCAGGCGGTCACTAGCCCTGGGCAGGAAGCCAAAGGGTCAGGACCTGTTCGCTAACCCCCCTGGCAATGAGGGGCCCAGCAGACCGAGCACGGGACGCAGCACGCAGGCTCTCCGGGCGAGACAGCGCACCACTGGCCCGAGCACGGGAGCTGCTTGGCAGCCAGCGGGAGGTGGGGCGTCAGGTGGGGCGGTCCGAGGACCAGGAAACCGGGACGGGAGCGAGGGGCCCGGGGGTGGGAGCCCAGGGGGCAGGCAGAGCCGGCACTCACACTTTTGTGCGCTCAGCCGCACTTCCGGAGTGCTGGCGGCGAGCTGGACAGACAGCAGCTTCGCTGTCCTGGATGAACGGGACAGCAGGTTGAGATGAACGTCGCACAGGTAAACCACTGACGATCGGAAGGTGGTCGGTGCAGTGGGGAGGGATAAGGTCATTTAAGGGGGATGGAAGCACTGGGGATGGCTGGGGGGGTGTGGCTGTTGTTTAAAGGCGGTTGGGAAGCCCTCCTGAAGGAGACATTTAGTGCAGCCATCAACCAGGGAGGGAGTAGGAACTGCCACTGGATAAGATCGTCCCAAACAAAGGGAAGGGCAAGTGCAAAGGCCCTGGGGCAGGGGAGTGGCTTGGTGTTCAAGAGCAAAGGTTGCCCAGTGTCCTTGGGCGGAAGGAGCCAGGGGCGGGGAGGCAGGACCCAGCGGGCAGTGAGTGGGGAAGAGAAGGGGACCCTGGCTTCCTCTCTGAGTGCCTTTGGGAGCCACTGGGACCCGATGACAGCTCATCTTCAGCTTCCCACTTTCCCTTGATTTGCCCCAGCTGCTGCAGCCACACATTCTTCAAGGCCCCGAGTGCCACCTGCAGACTTCTCTCCTGGTTTCATTCACACATTGGGTCACCAATCCCTGTCTCATGTAGTCGCGTCTGAACGCGCAACTGTTTGTGAAAACAGCATTTGTCTTTGAACAGTTGTTCCCAGGAAGGCCTAGGAGAGGGAAGAGGAGATGCCAGATGCCAGGGCAGGTGGGTGGTGGGAGGGCTGGGCGAGGCAGAGGGAAGGGGAGGGAGTGACCCAAAAAGAAAGAGGGTGGAGAACCAGCAAGCCGATGTAGGAAAATGTATTGTCATGTTCTTTCAAGGTCAAGTGCCTCTGATCGAACGTCGTGATGGAGGGTTTTATCAAACATAGCAAGATAAGTAATGCTGGATAAGGAGGAGAAGGCTGTCCATGAAATTAGCACAGAGATGCATGCCTTTCTGCAGGTTGTGGTGACAATGGTGTCACCTAACATGCCATCCTGCAGGGCTGTCCTGGGTCCGCCCCTCTCCCCTCATTGCTATGCATAGTGACAGGGAATGTTTCAGGGCGTGACAGCAGACAGCTGTGTGGAATCTGTCCGGGCGGGGACAGCTGACCGTCCTGCGGCTGCTCCCATCGGCGATAACGGTGCATTCCAACCCCGAGTCACAAAGACACCCAGTGTGTCAACAGAACAGTGCACGTGCCCGGCACACGTGCAGTCGTGGGCACGTGCACACCAGCTGCCAGCAGGGAAGAGGGGCAACAAATGAAGTGCGTCCCCTTGAAGCAGCAGCACTCGCTGGGTGAGCTGGAAAACAAAGCCAGTGTGAAACAGGACACTTGTCCGCGGGTGGACAAGAAAGCTTCAGTTTATAGGCAGTTCGATGGACCCTAGAAGAGCTAGTCTTTAGAAACCTGGGGAGCGGGCAGAATAGTTAGGGTTCCGAGTGGAGCAGCGGCTGAGTGTAAGCACTGGACGCAGAGTCGCAGTAAGAACGTGAGGGGAGGCAAAGGGAATGCACTAGGACCGCGCACTGTCTCTTACGTGGAGCAGAACCTGCTCATCCTTACAACCTGCACTCCGTCCGGTGAGGGTTGTGTGCTCTCAGACGCCAGATCACCCTGAAGGTCTGCTTTCTCACCGGCGGTGGCTGGTCCTCTCCCCAGACGACCCCCGTGGAATCCAGCGCCGCACCCCTGTCCTCTTCTGCCCCCTCCCCCCCATGTTCCATCACAGGGCTTACTTCCACTTTGCGTACTGTTAACCTGTGCATTTTCCCCGCCTCCCCGTCATGAAAACATCAGTCTCCTAGGAGCTGGCTGTTGCTGGATTAACCGCTATAGTTCTGGCATACTAGGGTATCTGAACTTCGAATTCATAAATACATATCTCACAGGTATTTTTGCTGATTTGCATGTTATTTACGTTATTTCTTCTCTTGAGCTCTATGAGAACATAATCTGAATTGTTCTGATGACTAATGTCTATCCGGGGTAAAAACAAAATAGGGATTAAATGAAGTGCGTCCCATTGCAGCTTTGACAGGGGTGTTTGTATACCCGAGTGTTTGGGACACAGCCCCGCCCTCAGGGACACGGTCACTCAGGGCCTGAGGACGGGTCCCCTGGCTGAGACCCCCTGAGGCCGAGCAGCGAGGGGAGAGGGGTTTGGCAGAGATTTCTCCGGAGGGAGATGTTGCCGCGGGGACAGGGTAGCGGGCTCACGCCTTCCCACCCGGCCTGAGGCGGCACTCAGGGCCCGCGAGGCCTGGGCTCACAGAACAGTGTCTACAGCGCCCCCATGCGGCCGCAGGGACATGGCTGTAACATCGGCCTGCGCTGGTCCAGCTGGGTGGGTGAGGGACCGGAGAGAACGTTCCAGAGAACACAGCTGAACTAAGCTGCAGGACGTCAGGTTAGCGTTGAACTGGCGCCTCTTCCGTGGGGTCCACTCCGGGGGCCCGGGCCCAGAGCCGCGAGGAGGAGGGGGAATGCGGGACTGACTCCTCCAGGCTGTGGGAGGAGGCGTGATGCACCACTCGGTACAGAAGTGCATTCAGCCGAATAGGAGGACCTTCGCAAAGTCCGCTGTGACGGGACTTTTCAAAGAGCCCCAGGGGAGAGAGAATGAGCTTGCCCACCTGCCAGACCCGCAGGGCTCCAGGCCACCCAGCCGGGTAGGAACAGCCCATCCTCCTGCCTTTCGGTCTCCGTGGTTTTGGTCTGTGTGGGTCAGATTCCAGCTCCTATTTGGGGAAGTCGGGAGAGAGCAGAGGCGGCCTGCTCTTCCCTTCTGGGAGGCAGGGAGCCTGTGACTGCAGGCCTCAGCTGGGTGGGTGTGGGGGTGGGGGGGGCTGGGGCAGGGGCGGGCAGGGACATGGCAGCAGCAAGGAGGAAGCTGACCTTCCCATGAACATTGGAGGTTGGGATTTATTGAATGATCTCGGATGCTCTTAGTCCAATTTTAGAATTGCAATTACGTTTTGTACCGTAAAGCGACCTGAGGGCTGTGGTTATGTAAGAGCGAGCAGAAAAATTGTGGGAGTGCCCGGATTCCCGTTCCAAAGCCACGAAAGGAGATTCCTTGCAGGAAATAGCATCCCCCCCATCCACGATTTTTTAAAATTTTTATTTTATTTTTTTTAAGATTTTATTTATTTTTAGGGAGGGAAGGGAGGGAGACAGAGAGAGAGAGAGAGAGAAACATCAATGTGTGGTTGCTGGGGGCCGTGGCCTGCAGCCCAGGCATGTGCCCTGGCTGGGAATCGAACCTGCGACACTTTGGTTCGCAGCCTGCACTCAATCCACTGAGCTACGCCAGCCAGGCACAATTCTTTTTAAAAAATGGGTCTTGACATGCCACGAATTACGCTTTAAAAATCTCACCCGTTACATTGTCTTCTAATATTTCTGCAGACACTTGACAAATAATTTGCCACATCCGAGGTGAGAGCCATGGTGGAGAGCGTGTTGCAGGCTCTTCCCTTCTCACTTCCCTTCTCTCTAAAAATAAATAAGTAAAATCTATTAAAAAATTTTAAAAAGAAAGAAACACTGGGGCGAGTTAAAACAGGGGTCACCAGAAGGAATAACATTGTTTGCTGCTTCTGTTGTGTTCAGTCCAACTTGTCCAATAAAACAATTTTATCTGTCCATCTGTATGACTGAAATGGGCTCCAGGGATAACTGGGTGACTCCCCACTTCCTCCTGAACTTGAGCTCACTCTAAAAGAAGGGACTGGAGTTGTGTCTTCTCACGATCATGCATTTGATAATATGCTCCTCAAGACAGGACCAAGGCTCAGCTAAACATTTCTTACAACTTTTACAAATTTTCTTCTCATCCTAAAGAGTGGTAAAAGTTGATGGACAAAGGTATTTACTGACGTTTGTGAACTTCTGAAAAATTAAAATACCCCTGTAAGTTCAACAACCTAAGATATGTCTTCTCAATGGAAAATTAAGCAGTTATTAGACATGAGATTTCTACAGTTACAATGATGTTGAAATACTATGTACCCACAGTATACAAGTACTTGCATCCTATAAAAACTCTTAAAATAATGGTAATATATTAAAGTGTTTTTGTATTGGGGTCTTGGAAGTATGAATAATGTTTGAGCTTCTTTCTAGATTTTTGTATCAGTCAGATATTCATTCCTTCTTTTCTACTTCTCTCCTTTTCCCCTTCCTTCCTCCCTTCCTTCCTTCCTTCCTTCCTTCCATTTACTGAGCTCCTATTTGATGTCAGAGCCCCATCTCAGATGTGGAAGCCATAGTAAACACCCCCCCCCCACCAATCCCACATCTGATTTTGTGGCAGGTTGGGGGATGGATTGGATTGGGGATAAGTGAGACTGGAGAACAGGCTGGAAGCGAAGGTACCGAGTCCAGGCCGCAGACGTTGGGAGCACGAATCACACCAGTCGCTCTGCCCTGCCACTTCTCACAGCAGCTCTTTCTGGGTAATGTCACCTTCCTGTTTCAGGCTTCTGCTCACATGTGACTTCTCCCAAAGGAGTTCTAGCTCCTTTAGTCTCTTACCTGGTCCTGCCTGACTCCCACCCCCTTTTTTAAATAGTGCTTATCCCTACCCGGCTGATGGCATAGGTCTGGTGTAGGAACGGATGTACTATTGGTCTATTTGTTTACAGTTGTGTTTCTTTCCTAGAATATAAGCACGCAATAGGAACTCTGCTGTTTGGTGCTGTATTCCTATCACTTAGAAATGTGTCCATTTGGGGCATAGGAAAGCCTTAATAAATATTATCTGAATGATTAAACAAACGATGGCTGAATCTATATTTTTAGCTTGGGCATCTCTCCTGAGCTCCAGATTTGTAGGTCTCATGCCAACTAAGGGACCTTTTAACGGTTCGCCTTAAAGTGAATCCTGAGTATCTTTGAATTCCAGATGTTCAAAGCTTCTTATGACAGGCCTCTTTCCCCAACCACATCTGGTTCTTGTGGCAGCCTCTCCTTCAAGATCATTTGTTTGTCTCCCAAGTGATCCACTCAACACATAGGTTCCTCCTGCACCACTTCCAGGAGAGCGCATGAGGAAGCAGGTAGATGGAGGTGTCAAAGGAGTTAGGTGGGAGAGATGGTTCTGGGGTCGGTGTGTCATGGCGCGGTAGCAAGGAGTGACCGCTCATACTCTCTCTACTTGTTGGTACTGTAATGGCTTTGCTTGAGCAGCCTCATCTCATTGCGGGTTTCCTGGCCTGATGTCTATATTGAAATAGCACATTCTCTTCTGACTGGTGAAACGTGCTCACTTGTTCTAAGTCGGAAAGACCCGCACAATGTAAAGCATTCTCCCTTTTAAATGTGGTTACGAGAAAGGGATGGGACCGCTGTGAGGACATTCTGCGTACTTATTACTGATAATATTATTTGATGGGGGAGGGGGAGAAGAGGTCATTGAAAAACAGTAATGAATACAATTTGGGCGTGTCCATACTAAAGTTTAATTCTATTCAGGGTACCCAAACAATAAGCATGCATGTTGACTTGTTCAGATCATAACCTTTAAGTTGTTTTTAATAGACGTTGCCATTTTTTTCTGCTGTGTGTCTCATTCATACGTATGAGAAATAAACCAGAGGAAAGGCCACTCTCTGAAGCTTCATCAAACCACACGCGCTTTCAAATTACAAGGCAACACCAGTTACGCCGGGGCCGTCTCGTAAACTCTGCGGCTCAGGTTTCTGATTTCAAGGAGCTCGGAAGCGTGATGGAAAAACTTAGGGCACCCACCAAACAGTATTGCTAAAATAAATCACGTGTGTACTTTAACATGTCATAGGATGTTTTTACGTGTATTCTCACCTGTAACTTTCCTACTGGCACTCCTTCGTCCTGCAGACTGAATCACTGAGCCTACTTTTGTGCCTTAAAAACTACAGGAAATGAAACCGAGGGAGACACTTGGGTTTTGCAATCCCCACGTTCCCCTCCTGTACCTAAGAGGGTAAATCTCGTGTGGAGACGCTTCCAGAGATTAGCAGTCATTAGAGCTGAAGGGGCCGGAGGTCCCAGTGCATGCTGAACGCCGTCAGGGGAAATACCCATCTCCAAACGCACCGTTGCGTACCCAACGTGGTTAAGCGTTCGAGGGTGTGCAGGCACTGCAGGAGTGGGCGGGGCGAGGCGGGTGGGGCGGGGCCAGGAGGGCCTGGCGGATTCCAGGCCGCTGGTCCAGGAGGGGCGGGGCCTGGCGGGGCGGGGCCTGGAGGGCGGGGCGAGCGCTCCGCTAACGGTCCTTGCAGGCGGGCGCGTGCCCGCCGGGGCCCTTGCCGGCCTGGAGCGCGCCGCCGCCGCCGCCTCCGTCGGCTCCTCCCGCGCGCGGCCACGGCTTCCTCTCGCGTTTCCACCGCGGCGCCGGGGGCTGCGGCCGAGCACGGCGGGGCGGCGCCTGTGTGCACCATGAGGATCCCGCCCTCCGGGCCCGCGCCGAGTGTCTCGGTGCCGCAGGGCGGGCAGTGACCCGGCGCCCGCGCGCTGGGGCGGACGCGGGCCTGGAGTCAGGCGATGGGGGACAGGTAACGCGGGCCGGGCCCAGCGCCGCGAGGGTCCCCGCCACCAAGACCCCGGGAAGTGGGGCGCGTGTTGGATGGGCGCAGGCCCCCCCTCGTGGTCCCCACTGAGGGTCCCTTTGCCTTTTGCGCAGGTGGCTGCGGGTGACCGTCCTCCCCGGCTGCGTGGGCTGCAGGACCGTGGCCGTCCTGGAGTCCTGGACAGTGCGGGACATCAAGGAGCGCATCCGGGCGGAGACCGGCTTCCCGGCGTCGGAGCAGCGGCTGTGGCTCGGCGACAGGGAGGTAGGGCCGGGTCCCCTCGTCCTAGCGGGAAGGTGGGCCTGCCCTCGGTAGGCTTGCCGGCAGGGAGGCGGCATGGGTTTATTCTTGTGTCATTAAGTGGTCACCCTGGAAATAATGCTTTGCACTTAACGTGAGTGAGCACGACATGGGTGTATTCCTGTCATTGTAAGTTTTACTGATTTACCATTCAACTTTGCAATCCCCCCGGCCCCATTTTGTCTGAATCTTCACTTCCTGAAATTAAGATACTTTTTGATGTGCATTATAACCAGAGGGTGTTTTGCTTTGTTTTGTTTTGTTTTGTTTCCTTGTTTAGAGACATCATTCAAGTGACTTAATCATTACTCATATTTTTCTAATGGTTATGCATTGAACACTGATAAATATCTTAACTTTTTTATGTTGTAGAAGTACCCCCCCAGTTTTGAATCACAAAAATTTAGACCGAAAGGATCTTAAGACATAATTTAATGAAGAAACTATTAGTTTGAGGAGTACATGTGTATTAAAACTTCTGAGATGGAAATGAATGACTTAGCAGATCAAAACTTTGGAAAAAGCCCTGGCTGGTGTAGCTCAGTGGAATTGATCATGGGCTGTGAACCAAAGTGTCACAGGTTTGATTCCCAGTCAGGGCACATGCCTGGGTTGCAGGCCACGGCCCCCAGCAACCGCCCATTGATGTTTCTCTCTCTCTCTCTCTCTTTCTCCCTCCCTTCCCTCTCTAAAAATAAGTAAATAAAATCTTTAATATTAAAAAAAAACTTTGGAAAAGAGGGGGTGTTTCATATCATTGTATGTATCCTTTAAGATGGATGAAAATACTTAAGGGAGGAGTTACGTGGAGACATATTAGAAATTAGCTTATTCTTTTATCCTAATAAATATATTTACTTTTTATGTGATAAAAGAACATCATTTCTAGGATTTAAAAGAGGCAAAAAAGAGTTGAACCGATACACAAGGAATACTTGAGCCATACAGAATGGCCCCTGTAGTATGAGATCTCATTGCTGTCCAGTGCAAATGTCGGTGAAGGATTTAGTACCTGTGATTTTTTAATCCCTCAGTGTAATCTTGACCCTCCATGTACCTGGGTCCGCTCTCTGGTCCTTGTGCAATTAGACCAGATCTCCCATTGCTCTGCTGTTTGTTCCTCTGTGGGCCGGCCCTCTGTGCTGGTTCCCCAGGGTGTTCGGTGGCATGCAGACACTGACTGAGAACTTGGGACAGAACCGGGGGGCAAAGCGCATCGTTCAAACTCTTTTTCTTTGGGTCTGCTTTGTCCATGTGTCCCCTGGGCGTGGTTGTCCCCAAGGGCTCCGTGTGGTGGGTCCTGACATTAGAAGCGTAACCGGAGGCGCGTGCCAAGCATCCATGTGTGATGGTGCACGTGGCAGCGGTTCAGACTGGTTCAGACTGAGCGGGTGGTCTGTCGGGGGTCTGGTTAGGAAACTTACCCGAAGAGGAGGTAGTGAGGCTCTAGACTATGCTTGCACAGGTACACTGAAAGGAAAGGATGCACAGGAGACCTGGAAAAATATAAAATTATGGCAGTTTGGTACCAAATGGATGGGGGGGGGGGGCGGAGCGGGGGTGGGGGTGGTGAGAAGAAGAAGAAGGCAGAAGGCCTTGGTAAGGATGCTCAGAAGCCTTGGGTGGGATCAGGAAAGTACCGGTGCAGTTAGCAGAGATGAACACGTACAGAGGGGACCTCACCTTGGAGGGAAGGTGGTGGGTGGCCAGTGTGCTCTGGCATGTGGTTCAGCTGGTGGAGGGCATAAAAGAAACCTCTAGGAAAATGCATGGAGAAGCAGGTGACCTAGATCCTGCTTCCAGTCCTGCCTGAGTAACAGAGGCTGCATTCTCTACCACATGGAATTCTGCTTCCTGTTTGTAGTCGGAACGGGATCAGTGGATTCCAGCCGGCTCTAGGGTCCCTGTCGGGTAGGGATCTAGACTGGGGGTGGTCGTTGGCAGACAGGCCCGCGCCTGAGGCTCACGGGAGAGGTGTCAGGGCCGCAGATGCAGTTTCGGGAAGTGCTTTTCCCACACATTTCTCCTGCTGCATTTCGTAAACGCACGAGGAAGAGGGTCAGCATTTACTGAGCAACTCGCTGCTCCACACGCTGTTCTGGGCACCTTGTGTATACACATCACCTCGCTCACCACTGAGAGCAGCCTCGTGAGGTCGTTGTTACAGCTCCACACCCCAGAGAAGTATCTGACGAGGACTGGGACCCAGGTCTGTCTGAGTCCAAAGTCGCTGGGCTTTCTACTGTTCCACACCAGAGAATCCGCTAGGGTGTCAGTTAAAAAAAAAAAAAGGTAAAGTTCTTTAAAACAGGAGAAGAGCTTATGCCCTTCAACATGACCTTTCGAGTGCAGGATGGAACTCCCCAGAAAACCCCGCAGAAGGCACAAGTCTCTGCTGACTCAGAGGAGGCAGGCGGCGACTTCCACCGTGTGGGCGAAGGTTGCGGTGCCAACCCGTGCCACCCCCGCAGGGGCACCTTTGTGTGTGCCGGTCTTCCCCAGGGGTGGCTGTCGTTTCCGTGCAGTCGGGAACCGCTGGCGGGAGTTCTAAGTACTTCACGGCAGGCAGGAAACAAAAGCTGTGGGCACCTCCTCGTCACTCACTGGTTCGGCTGGCATTGCACGGAGCAGCAGGCACCTGGTCCCCCGTCTTCTGGGGCACCTGCCGTCCTCTCTCTTCCTGTTGCTCCTTTGCTTCTCCTGGCCCGGAGGTGGCCTCTGTAAGTCCACCTGTAAGACCTCCTGACCCGAGCTGTTCCTGACAGCCGCGCACATGCGCGCCTGATCCGTTGTCTGCCCTGTGCCAAAGCGAGCGGGGTCTGCAGCATCACCTCACTTTCTGGCCTTTCGGTTGATCCAAGAGGCCCCTCCCGTCAGCTTCTGAATCTTGAAAACCTCCTTGTGTCCTCAACAACTGAACGAAGGAAGAAGAGTTGGGAGATCCAGATCGCAATTAATATTGTAGTCTTTGCTTCAGAATTCGGAGTTACTGTTTGATGGTAAATGAAACTGAGCATCTCTGAGGTGCTGAAGGGAGGCGGGGGTGGGCATGGGCAGAAATCCATGCGTTCAAATTATTTTTAGTCACTCTGTTTTAAAAACAGAATATAAAGACTGAAATGGACAATGTTTACAATTTCATTGCCTCTGGAGGTTAATGGGACCAGTGTCCCTTGGCCTGGTTGGCGGGATTTAAGGCCCAGGAAAGAATGAGGCCCGGGCAGAATCCTCCAGTCTCGGCGGACCGCGCTGCTGAGGTCACCTGCGTGGCTTGTGCTCTCTCTCTGGGAGAATCACGTCCCTAAGTAGGTCGCTGATAACAACCTACCGCAGGCTTCATTGTCAGGCTCGCTGGCGGGCTGCATCTGGTTTCACTACCTCGGCCTGCTCCACAGCTCCTTCCCTTCCCCGTCCTCTCGGGGACCTGGGAACTTCTCCGTGCATTATGGTTTTTCCTCCTTCCTCCCCTTCTGCCGTTCTGCCTTTCCATGTACCTTGGCTGTATGGAATTGGACTAGTAATCCTTGGTTCCCACATGGCTCTCTGTCAGTAGTTGATTAATTAACTAACAATACAAGGAACGACCGTAATGACATCATCCAGCCAGAGACCTAGAACACGGGTGATAGTTCATATTTCTCTCTTTGCTTCCCCTCCCCAGCCTGAGCACCAGGACCTCCTCCTCGCCCTCTGTGCTTATTGTTCTGTCGCCGTGTTTGTAGTTGCTTTAATGGTTCTATCGTGTGTATATATACACACTCACGTTTATGTGTGTGTGTGTGTGTGTGTCTGTTTGTATAACCTACCTATACAACCTGGACAGGATGCTGTTTGCTTTTATGCACTTTGTAAGAGGCTGCTTATTCTACACGTAGTAACCCAGAATCAGCTCTTCACACACAATATATGTTATGAATATGCATCCAAATATATGTGCAGTTTATTTAGATGATTTGTTTTTTATTGCTGTATAATATTCCATTATATCAATATGTCATAGAATTTTGGTTGTTTCTAAATTTTTGTTGTTAAAACAGTACTACTCTGGTTATTCTTTTAAAAACATTAAAATATATGTTTATTGATTTTAAAGAGAGAGGAAGGGGGAGAGAGAAACATCAATGTGAGAAACATCGATTGGTTGCCTCCCATATAGGCCCCGACCAGGAATTGAACCCACGACCTTTTGGTGTACGGGATGATGCTCCAACCAACTGAGCCACACCGGCCAGGGCATGACTTTCCTTATTCGTGTTTCCTGTGCAAAGAATTTCTACAGGCCTGCTGTAAGGTTCGGTGGGAGTATGTATAGAGGGTGCCCCATGCACTGGGAAGTGTGATGTGTTCAGACTGGGGTGTCAGAAACGGGCACTAGAATGAAGATGACGTGCATACCCATGGAGACTGTTATAAAAATCCAGGACACGTGGAGAGTCTGAACAGAGTGAGCAATCGGAGGTGGAGAACAAGCCGGCTCCGAGGAAGTTTCGGGGGGGTTTGCTGGGACGCAGAGATCAACTGGACGTGTGGTTTGCCGGGGGGGGGGGGGTACTTTTCCCAGCTTCCCCACAAAAGTGACGGATCGAAGGTGCCACCAGTCACTGACACACACAGTGAACGGTGAGAGACGGGTGGCGGCAGGACAGCTCTAACGCCACCGTGGGTAGGGGGAGCTATTGAGGCAACCCGAGGGTGCTGGGGCGATGGGGGCAGTAGGCAGTAGGAAACACCGCAGCCTTGACGTTTTGAACGAACCAGGGAAGGGACGAACCAGGGCTGCAGCCTGTGGGGCGCTGGCTGCAGACTGGACCGTCCCGGCGCCTGGCCGCCTGTGTTCCTCCTGCCGACGGCCCTGCCCCTCACGAGGGCAGGAGGGCACGATGTGCGGGGCCGTGACCCCCGGGGGTGGCATCACCGCGTGGCTCTTGAGGAATAAGGGGAATCATACAAAGCCAGCCCCAAGCGGTCACTCTTCAGTGTCGTTCCCCACTCCGTGTCGGAGACACGGGAGGCACAAAGGTGGCTCTCCAGGGAGCTCCTGAGTGACATCCGAGGACCGTTGACCTGCGAGGAGCCGCTCCGGAACGACACTGAAGAGTGACCGCTTGGGGCTGGCTTTGGATGAATCACCTTATTCCTCAAGAGCCACGCGGTGATGCCACCCCCGGGGGTCACGGCCCCGCACATCGTGCCCTCCTGCCCTCGTGAGGGGCAGGGCCGTCGGCAGGAGGAACACAGGCGGCCAGGCGCCGGGACGGTCCAGTCTGTAGCCAGCGCCCCACAGGCTGCAGCCCTGGTTCGTCCCTTCCTTTGGCGTGACACATTTCTCACGGCGGCATCTGCAGCCGTGTCTCCCAGACCGTGCTTCTTGGATCAGTGCCCTATAGGGTGCTCTTCAGACATAAATGGGAAAAAAATCCTTGCTCAAATTTGTGAAACACTGCCTAGTGTAATCCTCTCTCAGAAGGCTGCAATACCTTTTAGTATCTTAAATGTCCTAAAACCCAAATTATTCCAATTAATTTAACCCTTTTGTCCTCCACTACCTGCTGTCATCGCATGGAGCCGCTCTGTGAGCCGTGTGCTCTGGGGGTGCCGGTGCACTCTGGGGGTGCCGACCGCAGGATGACTCTGCTTCTGCCAGGGCCCTGATGCAGCTCACACGGCTCAAATCCTTGTCAAGTGGGAATATATGCGTCTTTCTTCATAATTATTTAAGGGGAAATCTTTTATATTTTCAAATAAAATTATTGACTGAATTTCTTTTCTTTGAAATATTCACTTCTCCTAGCAGCTTACTTCTTGATTGGAAAGGTTAAAAAGCATTATATCTTAAGTGAAAAACAATTATGGTGATGTTTTGTATTTACAGTGTCAGGACTATATTGTTTTTCATACGTTTTACTTATTTGTTTTTTCAGTTACCTGACTGGATCCAGGTTGGAGATCTGACTTCCAAAAATCGTCATCTGTTTGTAAACCTTCAATCAAAAGGCTTACAAGGGGGAGGTAAAACCTTGACTTTTCCGGGAGATTGGGCCGTTCTGAGTGGAACAGAGACCACGGTTTGCCGTGAAACGACAGTCTGTGACACGGGGGTGTGACGGGGGTGCTCAGGGCCAGAGCAGGGCGGGGGCGGGGGGTGCTGCTGAGTTACAGAAGTGGGGGGGGGTGCGAGTTTGTGGGACAGCGGGGGCGTGGGCTTGGTGGGCAGTTGTGCCAAAATGATGCGAATAAATGTATGGTGAAGATTTTGTTTGTTAAGCACAGATTTATTTTCCCTCATATCCAGATTTTATTTTTATTCTGTGCATCTGGGAGATTACTTCCCTCCCCCCGTTCTCCCTACACACTCCTGTCCCCTGCCCGAAGGTGACCTGGTCAGTCCGGTCTAAGGAGCTCTGGTTCAGAAAAGCCGAAGGCTGTTTGAACCAGACAGTGATGGGACTGTCAGGGTGCTGACCGTCTGAGCAGCCGGGACATCCACTGGGCTGGGGAGTGTTCACGGTGTCACGATCAGCACCATTGTCACTGGCTTATCAGCGAGCAGCGGAACACCGTTTATTCATTCTAGTGTTTTTGGAAAATAGCAACACCCCCCCAACCCCATGCTCTTTACTTTTGAATTAAGAATCTTTCGTGACAGTTAGTACATTTTTGAACGTATTTCTAAAGCGGGATTTGCAGCTCAGTGAGAAAGGTGGAGGTTTGACCAGGCTGAGCCTGCGCCCCGCCCCCCCCCCCCCCCCACCTCACCTTCAGTCCACAGGGCCCGTCCCCGGGGGCTGCAGTGCGGCACGGAGTTTCGCTTGTGGGGCTTTACTGTGTGTGGGAACCAGGTGACATGCCGGTCACAGGCCATGGCATCTTTATTTTAGGTCGATTTGGTCAAACGACCCCACCACTGGTGGATTTTCTCAAGGACATTTTGAGAAGATACCCGGAAGGAGGCCAGATCCTTAAGGTAGGGCATGTGCCGTGCACGTGTGTGACTTTGCTTTGTTTGTAAGACTGGGGCGGAGGAAAACGGCTTAGACGTGCGGTTAGTGTTCACATTCGTGAGCCTCCGTCCAGGTCGGAACGGCTGTGTGTGTCCTCGCTGGCTGGCGCGGGTGGAGAACGCAGCCGGTGCTCGCACGCACGGGAGGTCCCGGAGGCCGAGGAACCCGCCCACTGCTGTCGTGGAGCAGGGCCGCTCTGGAGCGCCGTCTGTGTTTTGTGACTCTGTGATGGGATTTCATGGAAAACGTTGTGCAGTGAGTGGCATTACAGGTCCACTGGCCGGCCACACGGGCGAAATGACACAAACCCGCGTGCAGGGGCTGCGAACGTGGGCTCACTTGGCCCCCAGATGGAGAGGGTTGCTGTGGGGGTGGATAACTGTTTCATTATTTAAAGCTATTTTTGATGTGTTCTTTTGGTTCGAATACATGTGTTAAAAAGCTGGACAACCATAAAAAAGCAATTATGGAAGATACTGCAAAGATTAGATTTTGTGTGCAAGCTTAATAAGAAGCCTCCTTACTTGTAAAAGTAGACCAGTTATTATGCAGTTTCCTTCCCATTAACTTATTTAGTGTTTATTATGTCTGATATCTTAGTCCTCGTTATATTTTCGAGTTTAGATGGTACATTTTTAGGAAATAAGGACTAAGTTTATTCAACTGGCCTTAAATAGTCGCTCTGACAGGCGCTGCTGGCTGAGGCTTGCGGCACCTTCTGTGATTTGGGTAACGACAGTGTGCCCTTCAGAACAGGCTTCGGTGGGTCACAGCAGGCTAATGTGCAAAACAGTTGTACATCGAGGTATTGGGAATGGGAAGGTGGGACGAGTGTGGTTATTGGGCTGGAACGGGGTGGAAAGGTGAGCAGGTGCATCCAGAAATGAAGGCGGGCTGGCGGTGACGGGGCAGAGCGCTGTCAGCCACCGGCGAGCGAGGCCCGAGCAGCGAACCAGGCGGCGGCTCCACAGGCCCTTTCACACCCTCACAGGTAGCGAGCAGCCGAGGCTGCGTCCCTGCCCCCTGCTCGCCGTGCGTACTTGTGTGCGGGCCGGCCGAACACGGGCGCGTCCTTGGCTGTTTCAGTGGAGTCCGACCGGGTTAGACTGAACGGGACCCTCAGGATCGCCCAGACTCGGACCGGCACTGGCACCAGCACCGTCTGTGACGCTGGCTGGCGGAGAGGTCCAGAGACGCTCGGACGACTTGCCCGAGGTCGGACGCAAACCGGCACGTTTACTGCCTCCTCTCAGCCTCGGTCCAAAGGAGACCCCGCTCTCTCTTTGTTCCACTTGAGACTGACAGTGGGGCCCGGGGACTTGGGCTTTGTCTCCAGTTTTCGTCATCTCTGCCCCCTTAAACACACGCACATCAAGAACAGACACCCAAATGAAAGCAGGGTCCAGCCTATCAAGTGTCTCTCTGGGCGAGTTAACATTGTATTTTGCTCCCTGTTAATTCTTATCCCTGTCTTTTGTGTCATAATAGCCTAATGTAAACAAGGTTGTTGCTGATTTTTAGGGATTCTGCTAGAATCAATACAGTAGGAGCTAGGTCTCAAAAACCCTGAGAACTAGGCGGCTGGGTGAGCAGGAGGAATCTGTGGTCCATAGGGCTACAGACAAGGCCCATCGGGGTGGGCAGCAGGTGGGTAGGGCTCCCCAACCTTTCGGGGTGCGCCCAGCGAACTACCTGCCTCGCCTGGTCTCAGGACTGGCTCCTCCGTTCCGCGCCGCCCCCTCACTCAGTCTTCCAGTCGCCTCGTCCCAGGTGGGTGCTGTGTCACCTTTGCTCTGATCCAGGCTTTGCTGCGGGCTTTGCGCTCTCTGGTCCTTGCCCAGTCCCACCCCAACCCCTCCCCCTGAGGTTTAGTGACACCGAGACGCCGGGAAAGCTAAAATGCAGTTCTCCCCAGAGTTAGAGGCTCCTGCATGTGATGATGCAGGGCGAACTGCTGTGTTTCCAAAGGCCCATCCACTTAAACAGGACCGCCTGCTCGGGTGTGCCCTAGTCTCGGCTCCTCCAGCCCCTTGTCACGTGTTGGCTTCTCTGCACTGTAGACAAGGTCTGGGGTGAACCGGGGGTGACACCTCTGGAGCGTGTTTCACGTACTGGGACTATGGGGTTGGCCCTGGGAGCCGGACTCGCATTGCCGGGTCTGGAGCTCCGGGCCCGATCTCGGCAGGTGTGCCCAAGTGCTGGGGGCTGTTGAGACGGGCGTTGTTTGAGGCTGCTGGTGGGTGTAAGCCTTGCAGTTTCTCCTTCCCTTCCTACGGGTAGAGCTTCGACTGCCCGTTCGCCCGTCACTCACCCATCCACCCACTCACCCAGCAAACAGCACCGCTACCTTTTCAGTGAAAGGAGGAAGTGCCGACCTCAAGAAACTCTCACCTTAGGGCAGGGAGGACATGTTCATATCTCAGGTTCGCAGGAGTGCAGCATACTGCACACATAGACTGATACACTTTTTTCTGAGAGAAGGGTACGCACATGGTAAATAAGGGTCTTCTTTGGTAACTGCTCGAGAAGGGTGCTGGTCCCGGACGACAGACGGTCTGTGCAGCGTTTGCAACGGGAGCTGTTCCTTTTGTAGGAAGGCTTTGGGTAGATTGTGAGTGAGAGGCAGAGTGGTCAATAGCCCCAGGATTTGTATTACAGGCAGGAGCAGCACGTTTGGAGGAACGTAGTGTAGGCATGTGTAGTTGCGGAAGGACTGCTCTTTTCACCCGCACACACAGCGTGTGTGACACTCACTCCCCGTGGCGCCCGCACCGGGTCTTACCGGTCACGACGCAAGTAGTGGGTTCTCCTACGGGAATGTAATTGCTGTTTAAATACTGCAGGTAAATATAAAGATGGGCAGTAGAGTCCTGTTTTATGAAATGTTATGTTTTGTGTATTTCTTGACTAGGAATTAATCCAGAATGCAGAAGATGCGGGGGCCACAGAAGTTAAATTTGTGTACGATGAAACCCAATACGGAACAGAGACCCTTTGGTCCAAAGACATGGCGCACTACCAGGGTAAGGCTCAACCTCCAGGATCAAGTTTTGTGTGCTAACAGGTGGTTTTGAGTGATTTGCAATATTCTGTCTAATGAACAGTCTAATTCCCACTCATACTTCACTCGTGGCATGTTGCATTCCACTTCTTCAGATGTGGGCAGGTGGGAGGAGGTTTCGGGGGTTCCGGAATGTTCTACATCCATTTGGCTGGATGCCACGCAGGTCTGTTCCTTTTGTAAGAATTCGTCGAGCTGTACACTCAGAACCTGGTGCTCTGCTGTGTGTACAAGGCATGGTAAAGGTAGGTTGCAGTTGTCTGTGGAAACTATCACAATGATTAATAATAACACAAGGATAATTCTGTTTCACGTGCTCACAGCTGCAAACCTACTCTCGCCCCACCCGGTGGGTGTGTGACGCTTCAGGAACGCTTTCGGGCGAAAGCGCTAGGTCCCTCCAAGTGTGGCGAGTTACTGTGGCTGCACACACTGAAGGGATAGTAGGGGCTCGGAGGGTGTGTCTCGCAAAGGGAGTGCCAGGAACGGTCCGTGCAGTTATCACTTTCCAAAGGAACTACTTGGAGACAGGGTTTTTTAAAGTATATAAGCAGTGCCTTGTAAGGTGATCATGAAGCTGATTTAGAGGATTGTTGTACACCTTTTGAAATAATACGTTAACAAGGTTTCCTCACGGAGAAAGTCTCCTTGGTATATTTACAGGCGATGTCGTTTGCAAGGAAACCTTAACGTGCTGTTTGGAAACCGGCCGTGCAGCGGTCCGCTGCCACTGGTTCCCTCGTTCGCTCTGCATTTTGGGCGTTTAAGTGCCGTAATGCCCTTGACTTCTCCTTTTCGAATGGCCAGCAGTGCTCTGTTACTTCTGCTGGTGGTTTTTACCGTCGATCTGTGTCTTGTTTCTGCTGTGAAAACCACTGGCATCACATGCGGGATTTGGTCGTCCCACCCCCTTCTTTCCCTTTTCCCGTCCCACGAGCCACTGTCTGCGGAGCGGGTGCCCGTGGGGACCGAGCCCCCTCGCGTGCCCCCCTCCTCACACGTGCGCGTGTGTCCCCGCCCCAGGCCCCGCTCTGTACGTGTACAACAACGCGGTGTTCACCCCCGAGGACTGGCACGGCATCCAGGAGATAGCGAGGAGCCGGAAGAAGGACGACCCCCTGAAGGTGGGAAGATTTGGAATCGGGTTCAACTCTGTCTATCACATCACAGGTACCGTCTTTGCTGTCAGCCATGGTATTGAAACTTATTTTAGCCTGTAGTGTGTCGTTTATTTGGTTAATTTCAGAGGTGATCTTGTTTTAAAAGGCATCTTTTCCAAACTTTTTGTCAGTGGCAAGAAGTATGTCAATGAAATATTGGTGTGTCTTGAGTTTTCAGAAGTTACCATGGTAACCACACCAAAGTTTCATCGTGTGATGCTAAACGTTAATGTCATCATGATGCAGTGCGATCGGTGTAATATATGAGGGGGGACCCCCCAAAAACTGGGATTATCTCCTAGACGGCAGGCGCCTTGTCCTACAGGCTGCCCCCGAAGGTGAGTGTTCCAGGAACCCATCTGTCTCAGTGCACCAGCTGGTGTTGTTGTGAGAGGCTGCGTTTGGCTTCAGTGAATGCTTTGTGAAGACTCTTTCGGTGCGTTTGCCCATTCCATGATGGGTGATTTACGGGCTCACCTGCCCACACCGCGCTGAGTGTTCGGCAGTTTTCGACCAAACACTACATGAGCCCCGTGCCCCGCCCCCTCTGTGTACCCAGTCTTGCCCGGAGCAACTTCTTTTTGTTTCCCTGGATGAAAAAAGTCCTCAAAGGGAAATGCTTTGCCAATGTGGAAGAGGTGAAACAAAAAATGGCAGAAGCACTAAAATGACACAGCCGTGGGAAAATCGTCTCGGCAGGTGCGCCGCCTCCAGTGGAGAGGACTTGGGAGGCGGCTGAGGTTCAAACCTGTGAGAGTAAACACAGTTTTTTATGAGTACATCCCAGGTTTTGGGGGGTCCCCCTTGTGTTAAGTCACTTACGTAGCTCTGGAAATGCCATAAAATTGTTACTCTAAGACATTTTACACTGACTGAAGATGTTTGGGTCGGGAAGACTTATTCTCATTTTCTTGTACATACGGTTAAATATCAGGGGGTGAGAGGGGAAGTGTAATAATGCCAGTGCTATGGAATCACTGACAAGGTCAGATGTTGGAGGCGACTCTGGTTTCTCTGCGTTTTTCTCATACAGATCTGCTCTTAAACTTACGAGTACTGTAAAGATGACTTTGAAATCATGTTTGAATCTGGGAAGAACGTGAAGTTTCTGTCTCAGAGCTGAAGTGGGAAACATGTGTAACCCGGCGTGGACACCTCTGGAGGTGTGCGCGTGCTGGCCTTTCAGAACCAAAGCCCTTAGTATTGGCTACACTTTGTGATCAAAAAATTTTATGGAATTGGCCCTCGTCAGAGTTCAGGTGCAAACTGGTGTGCATCTCGCATTTGCGGAGGGGGAGGCTGAGCGGCAGAGCTGCAGCCGTAGCTGGGGCGTGATGTAGCGTGTCGTCCTAACTGGGACACGCAGGGACTCTGTCTCCTCGGACAAGTGGCCTAAATTGGGACTGCCCGGGTGCGTGGGAGTAGGGTCACCCTCATGGTGGCCCAGTTCCATGAGCCTGTTCTTCTGCATTGCAGTTGCGTGATGATGTATTGTCTAATGTCGCATTAAGCAATATTACTTATACAATAAAATACTAACTTATAAATTATAATGTATAACTATTATGCACAAATATTGACATTCACATATTCAGCCGTTTGCAGAGTACGCCTCAGGGCAGTTTTAAAGTCCGTGGGGGCGCCCGGCGAATGGCCCGAGCCGGAGCCAGCTGTGCAAGGCGGGGGGAGCCGCCCGGCAGCGCCCAGCTGATGGCCGTGTGAGTGCTGTTCTCTGATCTGAGGGTGTGCGTGGGTGCGGCTCATGCTTCACAGCGGTCAGGCGTCTCTCTGGCGTCGTCTCAGTGACGGGAGGTGTGCACAGTCTGTGGTGGGCGCGTCACAGACCACGTTTGTGATCGGGGTTGCAGCGGGCTTGGCCGGCGCAACCTTCCCTGCTTAAAGCACCCGGGAGCTTCGGAGCTGGCGGCCGGGCTCACGGAGCCTGCAGCGGACGCCCACCCACAGTGTGGAAGGTGGGCTGTGCCGGAGCTGCATCCGCACGGAAGGTTAGTGCTGTGGTCCGCTCTCGAGGACCACCCTCGCATCCCACCCGGGACGGGTTTTCTGTGGGTGCGGTGCACCCACCACAGGGAGCGACCTCTCACGGACAAGCGAAGTCAGCGTTCAGGAGCAAGGCTGCCGGCTTCAGGTTCAAGACGGCGGAGTGGGAAGGTCCTGAGCCTGCCTCCTCTCGTGGACGCCAGGACTGCAACCGCGTGTAGGACGAGGGTCTCTGAGCCAGCCGAGGACCAGCGGACAGACTTCCCACAGCTACAGATGTAAGGTCGAAGCCACATCGAAACGGGGCAGGGACTATGCCTGGTCAGGTCCTCCCTGATCCCCACCCCCTGCAGTGGCTCACATGTGGGAGGGGTGTCACGGCCGCGGGGGTCACCCCCCCAGAGCAAAGGGTCCGAGCCCAGCCTGCTTGACCTGCAGCAGGAAGCAGGGCCCCCAGAACCTCGGGCTCCGCAAACCAGCGGGGCTCCCGTCTGGGGGAGCCAAAGGGCTGCAGGACGCCCCGGCTGCGCCCTCCCTGGGTCCCGGCACGGTGAAGGCGGCGCACTGACTGATTTCAGGGCGTGCGCTGGGGGCCCGGGGGTTTCGGAACTTGCTCTCCTGTCAGAGGTGGCCGTGGGGCCATCTTTCCCCCTCCACAACCTAGCTGGTCTGACGCGGGCGGGCGCCATCCCGGACACTGTCTGTTATTCTTGGTGACACTGCTCACCCTACGCTGGCATTTCCCTGAGGACACACCCAGGGCAGCGCCCCCCCGAAGCGCTCCTTCCCCGCCACACCCGGGGGGGGCGGCCTCGGTCGGCACCAGCACACGGCAGAGGCTCTGCCGCAGCGGGGCTGGGCCTTGCAGCCAGCCGCATCGCAGGCGCGCCCTGCGCACCAGCGAGCCCGCAGCGGTTGTGGCCCCGACTCACAGCAGCAGGCCAGGGGCCAGCCTTGCCGCCAGCGTGTCCAGAGTCATGGTCCAGCCACAACGGGAGGCCACACCAGTCCACCCTCTGGAGCACCTGGCTCTGGTGATGGCGGGGGGGGGTGGGGGGGTCACCTTCTAAATAAGGACCCACAGCACACTTTCTAAACTTCCAAATAAGGCCACTTTTCAAGACCAGGAGATTCAGCTGAGCTACCTAATACGACACATGGAAACAAACCAGCAAAATGAGGACAGAAAAGAATATGTTCCAAACACACAAACAAACAGGACAAAACCCCAGAAAAAGAGCTAAATGAAACTGAGGCAAACTGTCTGCTGGAGGAAGCGTTCGAAGTGACAGTTGTAAAGGTGCTCCTTCTGCTCCCCAGACAAGTGGGTGGACTCAGTGAGGACTTCAACAAGGAGACCAAAACGACAGAAAAGGACCCGTCAGAACCGGAGGGTGTAACAGCTGAAACGAACCACTGGAGGGGTCAGCAGCAAGTCCGGTGACGCAGACGAGTGGACCAGCCGTCAGGGAAACAGGGCCGTGGACGTCACCCAGGCGGAAGACCAGCAAGAAAACAGGATGAGAAAGATGGGAGACAGCACCCAGCGTACTGACACTAGAATGCAGGGTCCCAGCGGGAGAGCGAGATACAGGAGCGGACAGCCTATTTGAAGACGTGACGGCTGAAAACTCGCCCAACCTGCCAGAGTAAACACACATCCGAGTCCAGGAAGCACGGCATCCCAAACAGGATGAACCCAAAGGGACCCACAGCAAGACACAGGATGGCTAAGTTGTTTAAAGATAAATAGGGGATCTTAAAAGCCCCAATAAGTAAACCACTAGCTACATACAAGGGTATGCCCATAAGACTGTCAACTGACTTTTCAACAAAACTTTGCTGGCCAGAGGGGAATGGCATGATATATTCAACGTGATGAAAGGAAAAACCCTACAATCAAGAATGCCGTACCCAGCAAGGTTACCATTCAGAATCAGAGGGGAGATCAAGGTTTTCTCAGACAAGCAAAGCTAAAGGAGTTCATCACCACTAAACCAGCATTACAAGAAATGTCAAAGGGAATTCTTTAAGTGGGAAAGGCAAAAACTAGAAATAAGAAAATATATGAGAAAGTCTTACTGGTAAAGGAAACACATGGAAAGGTGGTAGACCAACCACTTACAAAGCTAGTATGAAAACAATTAAAATGCCAGTAAGCTCATACCTGTCAGTAATTACTTTACATGGAAGTACACTAAGTGCTCCATTGAAAACACACAGGCTGGCTGAATGGATAAAATTTTTAAAAAAGCAAGAGCCCTACAGAGACGGCCTGCGAGAGACTCCAGACGGAAAGACGCGCGGATACTGAGAGCGAAAAGGCGGAAGGTGTTTCATGAAAATGGAAATGAAAACAAGGAGAGAGGCGGGGATAGCAATCCTTGTATCAGACGAAATAGGCCTCAGAACAGAGGCTCCCTAACAAGAGACAAAGAAGGACCCCGCAATTCCACTCCGGGGGGCATAGCTGAAGAAAACGAGACAATGCCCAAAGACACGGCCCCCTGTGCGCTCTGCAGCGCTGTGTGCAGTAGCCGGGTCATTGAAGGTGCATGCACGCCCTCTGGAACATCCCTCAGCTGTGAAGAAGAGTGGAATCGTGCCATTTGCGACAACACGGCGAGACCTGGAGGGTATCGTGCTAAGTGAAGTAAGTCAGAGAGAGACAAGCTCTTTGTCATTTCACTGAGGGGTGGAGTCTGAAAGACCAAAGAAGTGAACAAGCAAAACAAACTGACCCACAGACACAGAAAAACTGTGAACTGCCAGAGCGTTGGGCGGGGGGTGGGCAGAAAGGTTAAGTGGAGCACGAGGGACAAACTTGTGGTTATAATATGTCACAGGATGTAAAGTACAACACGGAATAATCACGTCACAGGAACTCTGTATGGTCAGTGGACTTTTCGTGGTGATCACTTTTAAGGTATATAAATGTGAAGTCTCACTGTCATACACCCGAAACTAATGTCATACTGTGTGTCAGCTGTGCTTCAGAAGTGCTTTACATTCCAGCGTAAAAACCATACATGAAAAACGTTACCCTCAGGAAGTCCTGAAAGGCACGTGCAGAAGACTCTGACAATACGGCACCTTCGACACGTCCAGCTCCCCTGCGGGTGTCGAAACACCACTCGGTCTTTGGCTGAGGCACCGGCGAGGCAGCCGGTGTGGATGTAGGCACGTGCCGTGCAGAACACGCGCCCCTGGGAGCACCGGCCGTGGCTCGTGGAGGTGAGCTGCTCCCAGCTGCGGGCACACCCGCCGGGAGAAGCAGGGGCGCCGGAGCTCCTCCCACGCCCCCGAGGGCAGGTGCGCACAGAGGACCGGGCTGGCGTCACCTGTGCCACCTGTGCTGGCGTCTCTCTGCCTCCAGGGCTTCCGCTCGTGTCCTGAGCGGGAGGCGCAGCTCCCTTCTGCTCCGTTGAGTGGGCTCGCGTGGCCGTGGGGGCTGCGTGTCCCTGCCCAGGCCCTCTGTGCACATGTTAATGGTTTGGGAAGTGTCTGAAGATGTGTCTTGGGTTTTCACGATAATCGTGTGAAGTCTCCGTGCCGTGTGCCTATTGAACCGAATGAGAAATCGTTCTCCTTCATGTAAGAATCCTACCTTCCGAGCTAAATTAGGGTTTTTTTCCAAGATAAATCTGTTTCGGAGTCATTTCACGGCTTACTGTTTTGCGTGTGTAACATTTTGGTAGTAGTTATGCATTGTAATTGTGCTTGTGCATCGAATTTCAGAACTGACCGGGACTTGAATTTGTTTTACAGATGTCCCTTGTATCTTCAGCGGTGACCAGATTGGCATGTTAGACCCTCACCAGACACTTTTCGGCCCGCACGAGTCCGGCCAGTGCTGGAATCTCAAAGGCGACAGCAAGGAGATCAGTGAGCTCGCAGACCAGTTCGCGCCGTTCGTTGGCATTTTCGGAAGCACCAAGGACACGTTCGTGCAGGGCAGCTTCCCGGGGACGCTGTTCCGCTTCCCCCTGCGCCGGCAGCCTTCGCAGCTGAGCAGGAACCTCTACAACAAGCAGAAGGTCCTGGAGCTGTTCGAGTCGTTCCGCGCGGATGCGGACACGGTGCTGCTCTTCCTGAAGAGCGTGCAGGCCGTGTCCCTGCACGTCCGCGAGGCCGGCGGGGCGGAGAGGCTGGTGTTCAGAGTGACCGCCAGCGAGGACCAGGCCCTGCCTCGGGAGCGGCCGGACGCGGTCAAGGTGCTGGCGGCGGCGATGAGCGACTACTGTAAGAAGATCCCGAACGACGGCGTCACCTGTGTCACGTACCACGTGAACATAGCTTTGGAGGACGCGCGTGCGCAGGACACGCAGAAGACGTCCTGGCTGGTGTGCAACAGCGTGGGCGGGCGCGGCGTGAGCAGTAAACTTGACTCCTTAGCTGACGAGTTGAAGTTCGTCCCGATCATTGGAATCGCGCTGTGTTTATCCAGCGGAGAGGACGAAAAAGGAGCCACGTCCGATTTCTCAGGAAAAGCGTTTTGTTTTCTGCCCTTGCCGCCGGGCGAGGAGAGCAAAACCGGCCTCCCCGTTCACATCAGCGGGTTCTTCGGCCTGACGGACAATCGCAGGAGCATCAAGTGGCGAGAGCTGGACCAGTGGCGAGATCCGGCCGCCCTGTGGAATGAGCTCCTGGTCGTGAACGTGGTCCCGAAAGCCTACGCCACCCTGATCTTGGATGCCATCCGCCGCCTGGAGTCGCGCGGGGGCACCGCCGCTGCGCCCCTGTCGGTGGACACCATCTATAAGCTCTGGCCGGACGCGGGCAGGGTGAGGGCGCACTGGCAGCCGGCGCTGGGGCCCCTGTTCCGCGAGCTGCTCCCGCACGCCGTGGTGCACTCCCTCGGCGGCCGCTGGGTGCGGCCGCAGCAGGCGCGCTTCTCCGACCTGGACGAGGGTTTGGAGCGCACCGGGGCGGTGTTCCGCTACCTCTGCAGGGCGGGGCAGGAGGTCGTGAAGGTGCCGGAGCACCTGGCGGAGGCCCTGCAGCTGGCCGCTGCCCCCGAGCAGCTGGTGCAGAAGGTGACGCCCGCGTGGGTGCGGCAGGTGCTGAGGAAGTGCGCGCCCCTGGGCAGCGCCCAGGAGAAGCTCCACCTCCTGGAGTTCGTGCTCTCCGACCAGGCCTACAGCGAGCTGCTGGGCCTGGAGCTGCTGCCCTTGCAGAACGGCAGCTTTGTTCCTTTCTCCTCATCTGTATCAGATCAAGACGTTGTCTACATTTCCTCAGAAGACTACCCAAGGTATGGATCACGCTTTCAAAATGCGCATTGACGCTTAGGGACACCCCTGCCCCTGGCAACGTGTAGGTAGAGCCCTGTACTGTGTGGTGCAGTGATCGGGTAGAGTTTATCATAAGAAGTCTTGTGCAGGCATGTAATACTGGGTTAAAATGTGAATGGATGTATTTTTATACCATAAAGTGAAAAAACATTCAGATGTTAATCAGTTAAAAAGCTATCTAGACAGTCAGGTTTTGGGGGGAAATTTTAAGAAAACAATGGTTATTAACTGCTAATAATAACCTAGTCAGATTTGCCAATGAATTATTTTATGAAATTCAATTTAAGTGGATTAAAATAGAGTATTAAGTAATTCTTTATAACTAAGGATGCATATTGACATTTCAGAAAATAAGATGAACTGTATTCTGAGAGATTTAGACTGTCTCTGGATTCACGTGAGGTGCCTGGTGCCCTCTGGTTTAAAGCAAAGGCGCAGTGACCTCCGGCCCGAGAGTGCGGCCGTGTGACTGGACGCGCGCTCTGGCGGGCGGGAAGCCGTGTGCTCAGGGTTGTTAGAGATTGTGATTGCTGCGGTCCTTTCACCTTTTAGGTCCCTTTTCCCCGGGCTCGAGGGAAGATTTATTTTGGACAACTTGAAGCCTCACCTTCTAGCTGCTTTGAAGGAAGCTGCCCAAAGCCGAGGTATTATAATTATCTTTTTTAATTCTCACCTAAAGATACGATTTTTAGAGAGAGAGGAAGGGAGAGAGAGAGAAAGAGAAAGATCGATATGAAAGAGAAGCATCGATCAGTTGCCTCTTATATGTGCCTTGACTGGGGATCGAACCCTCAACTTTTTGGTGTGTGGACAATGCTCCTCCAAACCAAGCTGCCCAGCTGGAGCAGTTTGTTGTTTTTATTTTTTTAATAAACCTATCTATAAAAATGTAAATGATTTTTTTGAGTTTTCTGTTATGTTGAACCAGTAGGAAATTGCCAATAGTTTTCCATTTTAGACCTATTAGTCAACAATTTCTTATGGTTTGGCCTAATCTAACTGTTATATTTGAAGATGTTTCAGTACTGGCTTCTGGCATCTGAAAGAATCACAAGTTGCGTTGATATTTAAGAATCTCTCCGGTCCCAGTACCTGTCCCGTCCTGTCTCACCGCCAGGTGTGCATTTATGGAAATCATTTCTCACAGCTGCACAGGGTTTTACCTTCCCTGCGTCCTCATTTCTTCCTCCGCTGAGCCCCGGCTTCCTCCCTCGTAGGTGTGCAGTGGAGAGGGCAGCTGCTGTCTTAGGCTGCGCCGGTGAGGAGAGGAAGGGGTGGACTTCGGGGTCTGCAGCTCCTGCTGGCCGGCCCCCAGCTCGGGTCCCCCTGAGCCTTGCTCTGTGGCCCGTCGCAGCCCTCGGTTTTGAGCAGCCGCGCTGGGTCCCTTTGGGGAGATGCAGACAGGTCAAATGGGCTCTGCAGCCGTGTCAGGAGAGGGGCCGGAGGGTCTCAGCAAAGGGCGTGTGTTCCACATCGCGAACCCTTTGGGAAAAGACTGAGTGCTTTGGGGGGAAATCACATGGTTCTGAGTGGGACATTCTCTTGCAGCTTTTGCTGGCATCCTTGCCCTCGTAAGACTGTTATTGCCTGAACTTTTTCTAAGTTAGATATTGGCCTGAAAAATTCTGGGTTTGCCCCACTGGTCAAGGTTATAAAGCATATTTGTTGTGATGTGTCTTTTACAGCATGGGCTATAGTCTCGTCAAAGGTAAGGACAGAAGGGAAGTTGTAGTAACTGGGCATCTCAGTTCACTGAAATATACGCGAAAGGGATGGGACTGGGGAGGCAGACAAGGGCGGAGCCAAACTGAGACTAAAGGGAAGTGAATATGTGAGTGTCACTGACCACGAGGAATCTGCAACTGTGAGGTCACAGCCATGACCTTGGTGGGAATTGCCAGCTTCAGAGCAGAGTTTCTGGGAGTCCAGCCCCACCATGGTTTGCGCCAAAGTTTTAGAAATCCTTACTTTTCAAACTCGTTATTATATTCTGGTACAAAAACTTTGCACTGAAATGAAATGTGCCTCCAGAAAAGTATACATATCGTGAATGCAAGCTTAATGAAGCTTGGTAAAGCAAAGTCACCTACATCAAAGCCAGAAGTTTGCCAGGACCCAGCAACCCCTCTCATGCCTCTGTGGGTCCTGCCTACTCAGGGGCACTGTGGTGGTCCCAAGTCTCCCAGCATCGAGGAGTTCAGCTGGTCATTGTGCTCCCCACACAAGGGGTCACGCAGGGCGGGTGGACCCTTGCATCTGCGCCTTTCCCCACTGCGGTTCCCGAGACCACAGGCCTTGGTGCGTGGGCGTGCGGGTCTCCCCCTCTCATCGCTATGGCGTTCGTCGTGTGGTGGGTCCCCTTCTTCCGAAGACAATGTTTTTGTCGATGGGCAGTAGTTTCTGAGGTGGACATGGGTCTAGAAATCAGCCAAAAGTTACCCAGAACCAAATCAGGCTCACAAAATAATACTGCCTTTACTCAAAAAATTGTGAGCACCCTGTGGCACGGGGCGTGGCCACACCTTGCTTCTCCAGCCCTAGGTGGCCGGGGGCACCTATTGTGTTCTTAGGGTGAGTTTGAATGTACCTGTTAGCTCAGGTCGTGTGACCCCGTCACAGAGCGAGTCTTCCCACTCTGTCTGTCTTCGTGCCTTCATCCCCTTGGGCTCCGATTCGAGATTTGGGGATTATACCGTATACACCACGTTTCGTCTCTGGTTCTTGGTCGATTTTCTTTGGACCATTATACCAGATGGGGTGTCCTCATGGTTTTCATGCGTTGCCCGTGGTGTGTGGCCTGGGTCTTCCAGAACTTGTCTTCGTGGTCACTTCTTTTTGCCTCAATTTAGATGTTCAGCTACCATCCTCAATGATCGCTCATAGGCCTCTTCAGTGTTTTTATTCCGCTGTAATCAGGTGATGGGTAGCCACCCCCGACCATCTTCCTTCCTGTTTTTATACCGTTAGTTCCAGGCAAAAATTGTTGTCACGAGAGGTTTCAATGTTGTGGGAGCACTATGATGTAGGGGCTGATGGGGACCCCAGAATGACCCCGGCTCCCCTCAAGTCAGTGGAGAGAGGTTATCCGCGGCGCGCGCCCCCTTGCGGCCGGCCCATTGTCTGCGCCCCCTGCGCGGCCCTCTGCTGTGGTCCCGCGCACTGCAGTGCCCGCGCAGCCTCGCGGGAGCCGAGCCCTGTGTGAGCCTGTCCCCTCCGTGGAGCTCAGGGCCTGCTCCAAGGGGGCACTCGGTAATTTTTTATAACCCAAATGAAAGTTTTCTATATCTGTATTTTTGTACAAGCTGTTCCTTTTGCTTAGAGCACTCTCCATTCCCCACCTCGCCTTGCAGACTTCGGTCCATCTTCTCACACTTGGCCCTCTCGGTCCCTCCCTCCAGGACCGAGGCTTCCCCTCCGTGCCTCCCTCCCCCTCTCGTGCCCCTGCCCGCAGGTCTGCAGCCGGTGCTGCGGGTTCGCGCCAGGAGCCCAGCGCGCAGCCCCCTGATCCTCTTCCCCCAATCCCGATCCTGCTTCCGCTGTGCCAGGCTGGACGGTCCTGACAGCGGGGTCTGTCGTTTTACCGCATCCCCCGTGTCTGCTGACGGGCTCAGTTCACACGTTAGTGCTTCCATGTGAAGGCACCCCGGGGGGGGGGGGGCACGGTGAAAAGGCAGATCTCTGGTGCCTGCCTGCGGTTTAGTGTTTCTTTTTCTTCTTCTTTTTAAAGGATTTATTTTTAGAGAGAGGGAAGGGAGGGAGGGAGAGAGAGACAAACATCAATGTGTGATTGCCTCTCGAGCTCCCCCTACTGGGGATCTGACCCACCACCCAGGCGTGTACCGCGACTGGGAATCGAACCAGAGACTCTTTGGTTTGGGGGCCGGCAATCAATCCACTGAGCCACACCAGCTAGGGCTTAGTATTTATTTTCCAAAGAAGTATCTTCCGTCATCTGTTCTTCACAGCCGTGACCTAATAGGGCCTATTGCACCTCTCTCACCTGAGAGGCGGAGGCAGTGCAGCCGCCAGAGCCTGGGGGGCCTGGAATGGCCTGCCTGCGCCGCAGAGCTGGAGCGGGGATGCTGGCTTGTCTGCGCCTGTTTCCGGGGCTGCACGGTCTCCGGGTGGAGCTACTTGAGCAGGGGGCGACCGTCCGGAGTCGGGCAGCAGTTAGGGGAGCAGGTGACGGGCTTCGGAGGACGTGAGTGGAGAGGAAGCAGCCCAGCCCAGGCAGACAGGTGGTAGGAGTGCCTGGTGGGCGGCGCCGAGGCGCTGTGCACATCGGAGACTCCCTGCGTGTCCGTGACACAGGGCCTCGTGCCTGCTTCTGTTTCGTGGCCAGAGGCCGCTCAGGGGGCATCCGCTGGGCCCTGCACGCATCGGCCCCGAGCCGGTGGGGATGGGGTGACGCGGAGCACCGGAAGGAGCCCAGAGCGAGTGGGCACAGCGACGGCAGGGACTCTGTCGTCCAGCAGGGCTGGTCCGCCTGCAGCTTCTGAGTGGAGTCGGTGCAGGCGGGGGGAGGGGTGGGGGGGCCGGTCAGGGCCCTCGCAGATGCGCCGACTCGGCTTCTGTCTCAAACGCTCAGGGAAGAGCCACGAGCTTCACGTCCGGAGGGCAGGCGTGTTCACATCACCCGCTTTGACAGCCCTGTGAGACCTGCAGTGCTCTTCCCGGAGGCGACGGCGCCTTCTACACGCACGTAGAACCTGTGGGAAAGGCTGCGTCTTAGGTGCCGCCCTCAGGTGTGTGGGTCGGCAAACGGTCTCCCAAGACTCCGGTGTGAGACCCGAGCCGTGGGGGTGTTCCGGGGCACCGCTTTCTCTGCTGCTTGTCGCGCACGGGCCGGGTTCAGGACCACCGCCTGCCCCTCCACCCGGCCCCGGCCTCGTCCGGGCGACCTTCCTCTCCCGCTGGTTAATGAGGCACAGCACCGCTGGGGTTGGCTTTGTGAAATATTATCTTCCCACTTTCCGTCTGAAAATCTTCCAAAGGCTCCCCGTTTCTCCTTGGAGCAAAGGCCAAGACCCTCCACAGTCCCCGGGAGGCTCTGCATCACTCGGCCCGTTTTCCGGGCGTTGCAAACACGCCCAGGTGGGGCCTGCAGGCACCCAACAGACGCTCCCTCGGGCCCTTTCTCGTCTTCCCACCCTTCCTCAGGCTTGGAAGGGGTGGGTTCTTACCCCCGCCCCCAGCGAGGCGCACGGGGCTGCCCTACCATCCCCTCCGCCTCGCTGCCCACACTCACCTGCCCGTGTGTGCTGCCGACACAGCGCCAAGCTCCCGGTACACGCGTGCTCTTGTGCCTGTGGACTCCTCACAAGGGTCCGTCTACACCTGCCTTTTCGTGAGGCTGTCAGGCGGAGTCTGGCCCCCCTCTGTTTTGTCAGCCTCTCTCCAGCACCTGGTCAGTATTGAGTGACTGACAAGATGCCCTTGAGGTGGCGCAAAGGGTGTTAGGAGGAGGGGTGGAAGTTCCCGT
The DNA here is from genome assembly GCF_004126475.2 of Phyllostomus discolor. Taxonomy (NCBI): domain Eukaryota; kingdom Metazoa; phylum Chordata; class Mammalia; order Chiroptera; family Phyllostomidae; genus Phyllostomus; species Phyllostomus discolor. The sequence continues at coordinate 3,529,214 of NC_040913.2, read as the reverse complement.
GGTGAGACCCGTGGTCTCCTGCGCGCTGGCAGGGGTGGCCAGAGGCTCCCGACACACCGGCGTCTCTCCGAGCTGTGGGGAGCTGTGCTCGGTGGCAGCAGTGGCTCGCTGCGGGCGGAGGACGGGCGGACACTCGTGGAGCGGCCCTTTGACGAGTGTGACGTTGGTGGTCACCAGAGGTGCGTGGTGGCGCACCACACGCCCTTTCTTTACTGTAAAGCCAGGGGCGATGGAGTCACTGCAGGCGTACCTCGTGGGGATGGTCCAAACCCTGTAAAGTCCAGCATCGGCCTTTCCTCATTTCCTGCCCAGAGCATCTCAGCATCTGGCGGCGGCGGCCTGGCCAGGAGCCCCTGGGAGCTCACGGGCGGCCTCCTTTCTGCTGCGGAAGTGTGGCTCCCGCGGCCGAAGTACACGCGCCTGCCTTCCCTGCTCGCTTTCTAGTCCGGGATGCCCGCCTCTATGTAGTCTGGCTTCAGTTTGCATCGAAATGCCTCTTTAAATCTTAATTGTGTAATCTGCTATGTTTGGAGTTTTGTTTATAGCTTTTCTTTTACATAATGATGCAACGAGACAAACAGTGTTAAACAGCACAGTGTTACTTAAAGATACAGAATAATTCCAGTAGCTGTCGCGTGGAAATTGTGACAATTCTGCCTTTTTCTAAGAAAAGATTTCGTTCCATTCCAGCACAGCAGCTTCTCTGGGGATACTCAGGTACGGTGCCCGACTAACGCTCGTGTGTGGCCTGGTGTTTTCATCCGTGTGGTTCTCTGAGTCCTGTTTTCCATTCACCCGAGTAGCTAGAAACTGTGTCGACAGCTTTTTCTAGCGGGAATAGCTATTAAAGGAGAGAGGAAACCCTATGACGCAGGTGCGCAGGTGAGTGCTGCACGCACCACACTGACCGGCTCGGAGACCCGTTTCCCAGGACACTCGGTCCCGGCGGAGGAATCCTGCGGGACCTGCATGGCAGGCTGTGGCCTTTGGTGGGGCCGAGCGGGAGCGAACACCCCCCCCCCCCCCGTGTGCTGCATGGCCCCTGCAAACATGAGGTTCCCAGTGAGAGGGTGGTGGGCGGCAGTCGGTTCTGGGCGTGTGCGGGAGGAGACCCGCGGCTCGCTGTGCTGCCGCGGGGACCGCAGGGGGCCCGCCGGCCGCGTTGGGAATGACGGGCTGATGGTTCTCGCAGCGCCTCCTCGCACGCAGGCCCTTCTGTTGGCTTTTTTTAAAAAACAGAAAGGGTTTGACCTGACTTGTATAACTTTCCCTCAGGGAAAATTAGAGGGGACGAGATTTGCTTTACAGAAAATTTTGGTAAAGGATACTTTGGGGGTCAACCTACCCTTTGGAGCAGGCAGCACCTGTATTAAAGGTGGTTGAGAAGCAAAGCCCTGTTGTTGCACCGATGATCCATATAAACGTTCCGTCTGTTTTCTAGCTTATGTTCCAAGTGGCTTGGCATTATTACGCCCTATTATTATTACGTATCTTAAACCTTCATTAATATATCTTCTGTCGAGGTGCAGTCGAAGGGGAAAACAGAACCTCTTGGGAGTGGGCTGCGGAGGCCCCGCCCCCGGGGGCTCCGGTTGTGGGCGTGGCCCCCGCTCCCCCCCACCCCGCCCCCACCCGCGCCCCCCGGCACTGCTGCGTTTCCCTCTCACGTTCAGGGCGAAAACGAGGGAGGCGCAGCAGGGCCCGCGCTGGTGGACTGAGGCGATTCTGTCCCCGGGCCTGGCTGAGAGCCACCTCGGATGCCCCGTCCACGGTGGGGTGGACGTCTGCGCCGGCCCGCAGCGCAGCCGCGCCGCCTGCCACGCGGCTTGCAGGGTGCCAGGTGGCATCCAGGTGGGCAGGCGGGCTTTCCTGTCCTTCCCTGGGTCTGTTTCTGTCCCCTTTTCCCTTTCTGTTCCTTCGGAGGTGTGACTGACGTCCTATTCACCCCTTAACTGGACCTCCACTTGCACACACACGTGTTTCCGGGGAGGTTCGGCGGCCTGTCCACAGCGGGGCGCTGCTCGGACTGACTCCCCAGCTGGGAAAGCCGCCGGGCTGCTTCCTGCAGGGGAGAGCGTGAAACCGGCCACTGTGGTCACGGCCGCGGGTCGTCCGAGTGACCCGAGAGTGCGGCCCGCTGTGGTCAGCCCCAGGCAGCGAATGAAGGCAGCGAGGGGCAGAGTGTTCGGCCAGGCCAGTTCCGAAGTAGACTGTAGTACTCCGTCTCCATCCACGCTGCAGATCCTTCTCCGGGCTAGTGCCGAGCGTGCATGTGCAGGTCAGCGCGCGCAGTACGGAACAGTGCGGCCCTCCGGGGGTCACCGTGCGCGGCGCTGTTATTTTGAACCCATCTGCAGTGAAGCAAAAGCTACTTAGAATCTGAGTTATTTCTAAATCAAGTAATCATTTAATAATCATTCAGAAAACAGCCGTCTGCCTGTGGGGACACTTTCAGTACTAGATATACAGCTACCTGCTTTCTGCAGTGCTCATCATGTTAAAGGCCAGGCCACAAAAACGCGAGTCTTGTATCACGGTGCTGTACGTTATTTTGCTGGTGCTGTCAGAGGGGATTTACGATTTCAGTGACTGTCTAAACCAGGACATACAGACTTTTTTCTGTGTTACCATTTACGATGGAGGGTTAAAAGCTCTCTCCAGGCTCACCTACAAAATAAGAGACAGAGCGAGGACGTCAGGCCGAGCCGACGTGGGCGCGAAGGACCGTGCGTCTCCGCGTTTGCTCTCTCCTTTAGTGCTCCATCGCGTCTGCGGCCAGCATGGCCGCGTGTCAGCCGCATGTCTGTGTGTGTGTGTGCGTGTGTGTGTGTGTTGGCACTTTTCATACACCCATATTGCATACTCTTCCTGAAGGTAGGTATGCGTTTTATAAATTGCCAAATTCCATGCAAGGATACTGGGTAGGGTTATCTACAAAAATGCATGTTACATGGCCTTATTAACACGGAACATATTGTGGTGCACGTTTAGTTTTTTGTTTTCTGAGTGTTGTGAACTTTAATTTCTAACTTTTTTTGTATCGTTGTGTGTCTTATTATTTAGATATTCTATTATTGTAAATTCAGTAAGCATTTGTTTACAACTTTGTTGTTAAAAATTAATTGCAAAAATATATCTTAGTGCCACTCATAGGCTGAGCAGGCCGTGCTACTCAGACTCCTGACAAGCCTTCATGATTTCTTAGATATTTCCGCTTGATTTACCCCGAGCCACACGATGTGGAAACTGGAGCTATGCAGAGTTTGGGGGCTGAGAGCTTCCAGACGTGGCAGACACGTGCTCTTGCTTAACCCTGTGTGGCAGTGACTTTAAGACGCCTTATTACAACATGAAAGATAATTCTGGGGCAAAGGTAACATCACCTTCCTGACCTGTAAGGCTGTGACCGGAGGGTGTTCTTCCTTGCTCAAAATATAATGTTATATAGAAACTTCAAGGGGCCTGAGCTGTGCCCTCTTTCATATGTTTTTTTTCCAAATTAGTTTTATGAGAGTCTAGAAATGGTACCTACGCAGGGAGAACACTGGCTGCAGTTTCCTGTAGGACTGGATTCGATGTGCTTTCCATTGCCCTCCAGGGGCAGGTGCCTGCTGGGTTTCCCCTTACGGAGCGGCACTCCCTTAAACTTGATCTGCTTTCCTTGGAACTTTTATTTTGGGGCAAATAACCACTAACAGTTCTTTTCCATGTTGATTCCATTTGTGGAGCATCATAGGATAATTTTTAAAGCACACATAAATGCACTTTATAGATTCATTTAAAATAAGCACTTTCCAGAGAAAATTACATCTCCCATAGGTTATTATAAATATGGATGTATGGGTAGATTCTTTATTATCAGTTAAAAGGTATTGGAGTCCAGGTGTGCTGAGTTCTGTGGGTGCTCTCTGATGTGCAGGGAGAGGGAGCTGAGCGCCTCCTCGCGGGGCTGTCTGTCTAACGCGTGTGTCTCTGCGACCCGCAGGGAGACCGTGCACCCAGCTGCAGCTCCTCAGCCCCGAGCGGTTCGCACGGCTCATCAAGGAGGTGATGAACACGTGCTGGCCTGGCAGGGAGCCCATCGTCCAGTGGTACCCATCCGACGAAGACAGAAACCATCCCTCTGTTTCGTGGCTTAAGATGGTGTGGAAGAATCTCTACATACATTTTTCGGAGGACCTGGCTCTGTTTGAGGAGATGCCGCTTGTCCCCAGGACAGCGCTGGAGGAGGGTCAGACGTGCGTGGAGCTCATCAGGCTCAGGGTCCCGTCGTCGGTCATTTTAGAAGATGAGTCGGAGGTGCAGCTTCCAGAATTTTTAGCTGACGTCGTCCAAAAACTTGGTGGGATCGTCCTCAAAAAGTTAGATGCCTCTATACAGCACCCGCTTATTAAAAAATACATCCACTCCCCACTGCCAGCTGCCGTGTTGCAGGTCATGGAGAAGCTGCCACTGCAGAAGCTGTGCAACCAGGTGGCCTCGCTGCTCCCCACGCACAAAGACGCCCTGAGGAAGTTCCTAGCCAGTTTAACTGAGAGCGGTGAGAAGGACAAAAGGATCATTCAGGAACTGCCCATATTCAAACGCGTTAACCACACATCTGACCAGGGCGTCTCCTCCTACACGAAACTGAAAGGGTGCAAGGTCTTGCACCACTCCGCCAAGCTCCCACCACAGCTGCGACTCTCGGTCCCGGTCGTAGACAGCAGTGACGAAGCCACTATCCGCCTGGCGAACATGTTGAAAGTGGAGAAGTTGAAGACCACTGGCTGCTTGAAGATCGTTTTAAAAGACGTCGAAAGTGCATTTTACTCACGTGAAGAAATAACACGCCTTATGTTGTGGATCCTTGAGAATCTGTCCTCTCTCAAAAATGAGAATCCCAATGTGCTTGATTGGTTGAGGCCATTAAAGGTCATTCAGATTTCCCAGGAGCGGGTGGTGTCCGCCGGCGAGCTCTTCGACCCTGCCATAGAGGTCCTGAAGGATCTCTTTCACAGTGAGGAGGAGGCCTGCTTCCCACCGCCAGCGTTCACCTCGCCCGATGTCCTTCACTCTCTGAGACAGATTGGCTTGAAAAACGAAGCCAGCCTCACGGAGAAAGATGTTGTGCAAGTGGCAAAAAAGATCGAAGCTTTACAGGCCGGTGCGTGTCTGAGTCCGGACATTCTGACGAAGAAAGCCAGAACGCTGCTGCAGATTTTAAATAAGAACCCCGCGCTGCTGCAGTCGCCGGAAGGGAGGACGGCGCTGAAGAAAATAAAGTGGGTTCCAGCTTGCAAGGAGCGGCCCCCGAACTACCCGGGCTCCCTGGCGTGGCGGGGGGACCTGTGCGGGCTGTGCGCCCCCCCGGAGATGTGCGACGCGGCCCACGCCGTCCTCGTGGGCGCGGCGCTTCCCCTGGTTGAGAGCGTCCACGCGGACCTGGCGAGAGCCTTGGATGTCTTCACGGAGCCTGGCATCAGTGCCGTCTTAAAACACTTCAAGATCGTCGTTGACTGGTACACCTCGAAAACGTTCAGTGATGAGGACTACTACCAGTTCCAGCACATTTTGCTTGAAATCTACGGCTTCATGCACGACCACTTAAACGAGGGGAAAGATGCTTTCAGGGCCTTGAAGTTTCCGTGGGTTTGGACCGGCAAAAAGTTCTGTCCCCTCACCCAGGCTGTGATAAAGCCGTTCCACGACCTTGACCTCCAGCCTTATCTGTACAGCGTCCCTAAGACCATGGCAAAATTCCACCAACTGTTTAAGGCCTGCGGGTCGATCGAGGAGCTGACATCGGATCACATCTCCATGGTCATTCAGGAGGTGTATCTCAAAAGCGATCAAGAGCTCAGCGAGCAGGAGAGCAAGCAAAACCTCCATCTGATGCTGAACATCGTCCGGTGGCTGTACAGCAACCAGATCCCGGCCAGCCCCAACACCCCCGTCCCCATACACCACAGCAGGAAGCCTTCTAAGCTCATCATGAGGCCGATCCACGAGTGCTGCTACTGTGACATCAAAGTCGATGACCTGAACGACTTGCTGGAAGACTCGGTGGAGCCGATCATCCTGGTGCACGAGGACATACCCATGAAGACCGCGGAGTGGCTGAAGGTTCCGTGCCTCAGCACGAGGCTCATCAACCCTGAGAACATGGGGTTTGAGCAGTCGGGGCAGAGAGAACCGCTCACTGTAAGGATTAAAAATATCCTGGAAGAGTATCCTTCCGTGTCGGATATTTTCAAAGAACTGCTTCAGAATGCTGACGATGCAAATGCAACAGAATGCAGTTTCTTGATCGATATGAGAAGAAATATGGACATCAGAGAGAACCTCCTGGACCCGGGGATGGCGGCGTGCCACGGGCCCGCGCTGTGGTCTTTCAACAATTCTGAGTTCTCAGATTCCGACTTTGTGAACATAACGAGGTTAGGGGAGTCTTTAAAAAGAGGAGAAGTTGACAAAGTTGGGAAGTTTGGTCTTGGGTTCAATTCTGTGTACCATATTACAGACATCCCCATCATTATGAGTCGGGAATTCATGATCATGTTCGACCCAAACATAAACCACATCAGCAAACACATCAAAGACAGGTCTAACCCTGGGATCAAAATTAACTGGAGCAAGCAACAGAAGAGACTTAGGAAGTTTCCTAATCAGTTCAAGCCATTTATAGACGTGTTTGGCTGTCGGCTGCCCTTGACCGTAGAAACGCCTTACAGCTACAGCGGCACTCTGTTCCGGCTGTCCTTTAGAACACAGCAGGAAGCCAAAGTGAGTGAAATCAGTAACACCTGCTATAACACGGCAGACATCTACTCTCTCGTGGACGAGTTCAGTCTCTGCGGGCACAGGCTTATCATCTTCACGCAGAATGTAAACTCAATGTACTTAAAGTATTTGAAAATTGAGGAGAGCAATCCCAGCTTAGCACAAGATACAATAATAATTAAAAAAAAGTTCTGCTCTTCCAAAGCACTGAATGCACCCATCTTGAGTGTTTTGAAAGAAGCTGCTGAGCTCATGAAAACTTGCAGCAGCAGCAGCAGCGGCAGCAGCAGCAATAAAAAGCCTCCTCCTGATGCACCCAAGTCATCCTGCATTCTTCAGATCACAGTCGAAGAGTTTCACAACGTGTTCAGAAGGATCGCTGACCTACAGTCGCCACTGTTCAGAGGTCCGGACGATGACCCAGCTGCCCTCTTTGAAATGGCTAAGCTGGGCCAGGCAAAAAGGCCGTCGGACGAGCTGCCCCAGAAGACAGCGGAGTGCACCACGTGGCTCCTGTGCAGCTGCATGGACACGGGAGAGGCCCTGCGCTTTTCCCTGAGTGAGAGTGGGAGGAGGCTGGGGCTGGTTCCCTGCGGGGCGGTCGGAGTCCTGCTCTCCGAGGTCCAGGACCAGAAGTGGGCTGTGAAGCCACACGTTGGCGAGGTGTTTTGCTACTTGCCTTTACGAATCAAAACAGGACTGCCGGTCCACATCAATGGGTGCTTTGCTGTCACTTGCAACCGGAAAGAGATCTGGAAGACGGACACGAAGGGACGGTGGAACACCACCTTCATGAGACACGTCATCGTGAAGGCTTACCTGGAGGCCCTCAGTGTCCTGCGGGACCTGGCCGTCGGCGGGGAGTTGGTGGACTACACTTACTATGCGGCATGGCCCGACCCTGACGCGGTTCACGACGACTTTTCTGTGATTTGCCAAGGGTTCTATGAAGACATAGCTCACGGGAAGGGGAAGGAGTGGGCCCGAGTCTTCTCCGACGGGTCCACGTGGGTTTCCATGAAGAACGTGAGGTTTCTGGACGACTCCATACTGAAAAGGAGAGATGTCGGTCCAGCCGCCTTCAAGATATTCCTGAAGTACCTCAAGAAGACTGGGTCCAAGAACCTCTGTGCGGTGGAGCTTCCTTCTTCAGTGAAGTTAGGGTTTGAAGAAGCTGGCTGCAAACAGATACTGCTCGAAAATACGTTTTCAGAGAAACAGTTTTTCTCAGAAGTGTTTTTCCCAAACATTCAAGAAATTGAAGCAGAGCTCCGAGACCCTTTAATGAATTTTGTTCTGAATGAGAAAGTTGACGAGTTCTCGGGAATCCTTCGTGTCACCCCGTGTATCCCTTGCTCTCTGGAGAGACACCCTCTGGTCTTGCCGTCGAGATTAATTCACCCTGAAGGACGAGTGGCAAAGTTGTTTGATACGAAAGACGGACGCTTTCCTTACGGTTCTACTCGGGATTACCTTAACCCTATTATCTTGGTTAAACTGGTTCAGCTGGGCATGGCGAAGGACGATATTCTGTGGGATGACATGCTAGAACGTGCGGAGTCGGTGGCCGAAATTAACAAAAGCGACCATGCAGCTGCCTGCCTAAGGAGCAGCATCCTGTTGAGTCTTATTGATGAGAAGCTAAAAATAAGGGATCCCAGAGCAAAAGATTTTGCTGCAAAGTATCAAACAATCCCCTTCCTTCCATTTCTGACGAAACCAGCAGGTTTTTCTCTGGACTGGAAAGGTAACAGCTTTAAGCCTGAAACCATGTTTGCCGCCACTGATCTGTACACAGCTGAGCACCAAGATATAGTCTGTCTCTTGCAGCCAATTCTAAATGAAAACTCACATTCCTTCAGAGGTTGTGGTTCAGTGCCGCTGGCTGTTAAGGAGTTCTTGGGATTACTGAAGAAGCCAACAGTTGATCTCGTTGTAAGCCAGTTGAAGGAAGTTGCGAAATCGGTTGATGATGGAATCACGTTGTACCAGGAGAATATCACCAACGCTTGCTACAAGTACCTGCACGAAGCAATGATGCAAAACGAAAACACGAAGGTGTCCGTTGTTGAGAAGTTGAAGTCCTTTAATTTCATTCTAGTCGAAAACGTGTATGTTGGCTCAGAAAAGGTTTCTTTTCATCTGAACTTTGAAGCAGCGTCGCACCTTTATCAGTTGCCTAATAAATACAAAAACAACTTCCGTGAACTGTTTGAAAGTGTGGGCGTAAGGCAGTCATTTACTGTGGAAGATTTTGCCCTCGTTTTGGAATCCGTTGATCAAGAAAGGGGGACAAAGCAAATGACAGAAGAGAACTTCCAGCTTTGCCGGCGAATAATTAGTGAAGGGATATGGAGCCTCATTAGAGACAAGAAACAAGAGTTTTGTGAGAAAAACTATGGCAAACTGTTATTGCCAGATACTAACCTGAAGCTGCTCCCCGCTAAGTCTTTATGCTACAACGACTGTCCCTGGATAAAAGTGAAGGATAGCTCTGTAAAATATTGTCACGCCGACATACCCAGGGAAGTAGCTGTGAAACTAGGAGCCGTCCCAAAACGACATAAAGCCTTAGAAAGATACGCATCCAACATCTGCTTCACCACTCTGGGCACTGAGTTCGGGCAGAAGGAGAAGCTGACCAGCAGAATCAAGAGCATCCTTAATGCCTACCCGTCAGAAAAGGAAATGCTGAAAGAACTTCTTCAAAATGCCGATGACGCAAAGGCCACGGAAATCTGCTTTGTGTTTGACCCCAGGCAGCACCCAGTGGACAGGATATTTGACGATAAGTGGGCGCCCTTGCAGGGGCCGGCACTGTGTGTGTATAACAACCAGCCTTTTACGGAAGACGACGTCAGAGGGATTCAGAACCTTGGAAAAGGCACCAAAGAAGGAAACCCTTACAAAACTGGACAGTATGGAATAGGATTCAACTCCGTGTATCACATTACAGACTGCCCTTCTTTTATTTCTGGCAACGACATCCTGTGTATTTTTGACCCTCATGCCAGATATGCACCAGGAGCCACATCCATTAGTCCTGGGCGCATGTTCAGAGATTTGGATGCGGATTTTAGGACACAGTTCTCGGATGTTCTGGATCTTTATTTGGGAAACCACTTTAAACTGGATAATTGCACAATGTTTAGATTTCCCCTTCGAAATGCAGAAATGGCCAAAGTTTCAGAAATTTCTTCAGTTCCCTCATCAGACAGAATGGTCCAGAACCTTTTGGACAAATTGCGGTCAGACGGGGCAGAACTTTTAATGTTTCTTAATCACATGGAAAAGATTTCAATTTGTGAAATAGATAAAACCACGGGGGCTCTGAATGTGCTGTATTCTGTAAAGGGCAAGATCACTGATGGAGACAGATTGAAAAGGAAGCAATTTCACGCATCTGTAGTTGACAGCGTTACTAAAAAGAAACAGCTCAAAGACATACCAGTTCAACAGATCACCTACACGATGGATACCGAGGACTCGGAAGGAAATCTGACTACGTGGCTAATTTGTAACAGGTCAGGCTTTTCAAGCATGGAAAAAGTGTCTAAGAGCGTCATATCAGCTCACAAGAACCAGGACATCACCCTCTTCCCACGTGGCGGAGTGGCTGCCTGCATCACTCACAACTACAAGAAGCCCCACAGGGCCTTCTGCTTCTTGCCCCTCTCTCTCGAGACGGGCTTGCCGTTTCACGTGAATGGCCACTTCGCTCTGGACTCGGCCCGAAGAAATCTGTGGCGTGACGACAACGGAGTTGGTGTTCGAAGTGACTGGAACAACAACTTAATGACAGCGTTAATAGCCCCTGCTTATGTCGAATTACTAATCCAGCTAAAAAAGCGGTATTTCCCTGGTTCTGACCCAACGTTGTCCGTGTTACAGAACACACCTATTCATGTTGTAAAGGACACTTTGAAGAAGTTTTTGTCGTTTTTCCCAGTCAACAGGCTTGACCTACAGCCGGACTTATATTGTCTAGTGAAAGCACTTTATGGTTACATTCACGAAGACATGAAACGTCTTCTACCTGTTGTGCGGGCTCCCAACATCGATGGCTCCGATTTGCATTCTGCCGTTATAATCACCTGGATTAACATGTCTACTTCAAATAAAACAAGGCCGTTTTTTGACAACTTACTGCAGGATGAGTTGCAAAACCTCAAAAATGCAGATTATAACATCACAACACGGAAGACGGTGGCGGAGAACGTGTACAGACTGAAACACCTGCTCCTGGAAATCGGTTTCAACTTGGTTTACAACTGCGACGAAACCGCCAACCTGTACCACTGCCTCGTGGACGCAGACATCCCCGTGAGCTACGTGACGCCCGCTGACGTCAGGTCCTTTCTGATGACATTCTCCTCTCCGGACACCAACTGCCACATTGGGAAGCTGCCTTGCCGTCTCCAGCAGACCAACCTAAAACTTTTTCACAGTTTAAAGCTTTTAGTTGATTATTGTTTTAAGGACGCAGAGGAGAATGAGATAGAAGTGGAGGGACTTCCCCTTCTCATCACACTGGACAGTGTTTTGCAAACTTTTGATGCAAAACGACCCAAGTTTCTAACAACGTACCATGAATTGATTCCATCCCGCAAAGACTTGTTCATGAATACGTTATATTTGAAATACAGCACTATTTTATTGAGCTGTAAAGTTGCAAAAGTGTTTGACATTTCCAGCTTTGCTGATTTGTTGTCCTCCGTATTGCCTCGTGAATATAAGACCAAGAATTGTACAAAGTGGAAAGATAATTTTGCAAGTGAGTCCTGGCTTAAGAATACTTGGCATTTTATCAGCGAGTCTGTCAATGTGAAAGAAGATCAAGAAGAAACAAAACCAACGTTTGACGTTGTTGTCGATACCCTGAAGGACTGGGCGTTGCTTCCAGGAACAAAGTTCACCGTGTCAGCCAATCAGCTTGTCGTTCCTGAAGGGGATGTTCTGCTTCCCCTGAGCCTTATGCACATCGCAGTTTTCCCGAACGCCCAGAGCGATAAAGTGTTCCACGCTCTCATGAAAGCTGGCTGCATCCAGCTCGCTTTGAACAAAATCTGTTCCAAAGACAGTGCGTTTGTCCCCCTGTTGTCCTGTCACACGGCAAACATAGAGAGCCCCACGAGTATTTTGAGGGCTGTTCACTATATGGTTCAAACGTCCACGTTTAGAACTGAAAAATTAGTGGAAAATGACTTTGAAGCACTCTTAATGTATTTCAACTGCAACTTGAGTCACCTGATGTCCCAAGATGACATAAAAATTTTGAAGTCCCTCCCATGCTACAGATCCATCAGCGGCCGCTATATGAGCATTGCAAAATTTGGAACGTGCTACGTGCTCACCAAAAGTATTCCCTCGGCCGAAGTGGAGAAGTGGACGCAGCCCTCGTCCTCCGCATTCCTGGAAGAGAAGACGCACCTAAAAGAGCTGTACGAGCTGCTTGGTTGTGCGCCTGTGGGCGACCTCGAGGTATACTTGAAACACCTCTTGCCAAAGGTCGAGAATCTCTCTTACGATGCAAAATTAGAGCATTTGATCTATCTTAAGAATAGATTATCAAACATTGAGGAATTGTCAGAGATCAAGGAACAGCTTTTTGAAAAACTGGAGAGTTTATTGATAATCTATGATGCTAACAATCGACTGAAGCAAGCAAAACATTTCTATGATAGAACTGTGAGAGTCTTTGAAGTTATGCTTCCTGAAAAAATGTTTATTCCGAAGGACTTCTTTAAAAAATTGGAACAACTTATAAAACCCAAAAATCAAGTTGCATTTATGACCTCCTGGGTGGAATTCTTGAGGAATATGGGACTAAAATACATACTTTCTCAGCAGCAGTTGCTACAGTTTGCTAAGGAAATCAGTGTGAGAGCTAACACAGAGAACTGGTCCAAAGAAACATTGCAGAATACAGTCGACATCCTCCTCCATCATATATTCCAAGAGCGAACAGATTTGTTATCTGGAAACTTTTTGAAAGAACTGTCTTTAATACCATTCTTATGTCCCGAGCGGGCCCCTGCTGAGTTCATTCGGTTTCATCCTCAGTATCAGGAGGTAAACGGAACACTTCCGCTCATAAAGTTCAACGGAGCGCAAGTGAATCCAAAATTCAAGCAGTGTGATGTGCTCCAGCTGTTATGGACGTCCTGCCCTATTCTTCCAGAGAAGGCCACCCCCTTGAGTATCAAAGAACAGGAAGGCAGTGACCTTGGCCCACAAGAACAGCTTGAACAAGTCTTAAACATGCTTAACGTGAACCTGGACCCCCCTCTTGATAAGGTCATTAATAACTGCAGAAACATATGCAACATCACAACTTTGGATGAGGACATGGTCAAAACCAGGGCAAAGGTCTTAAGGACCTTATACGAATTTCTCAGTGCAGAGAAAAGGGAGTTTCGTTTTCAGCTGCGGGGGGTTGCTTTTGTGATGGTGGAGGATGGTTGGAAGCTTCTGAAGCCCGAAGAGGTGGTGATAAATCTAGAGTACGAGTCTGACTTTAAACCTTACTTGTACAAACTGCCTTTGGAACTTGGCACCTTCCATCAGCTGTTCAAACACTTAGGTACTGAGGATGTCATCTCAACCAAGCAGTACGTGGAAGTGCTGGGCCGCATATTCAAAAGTTCCGAAGGAAAGCAATTAGACCCGAACGAAATGCGTACAGTCAAGAGAGTAGTTTCCGGTCTGTTCAAGAGTCTGCAAAATGACTCGGTCAAGGTGAGGAGTGATCTCGAGAATGTGCGCGACCTTGCGCTTCACCTCCCAAGCCAGGACGGTAGACTGGTCAAGTCCAGCATCTTAGTGTTCGATGACGCGCCACATTACAAAAGCAGAATCCAGGGGAACATTGGTGTCCAGATGTTGGTCGACCTTAGCCAGTGCTATTTAGGGAAGGACCACGGGTTCCATACTAAGTTAATAATGCTTTTTCCTCAAAAACTCAGGCCCCGCTTACTGAGCAGTATACTTGAGGAGCAGCTAGATGAAGAGATGCCCAAGGTTTGTCAGTTTGGGGCCTTGTGCTCTCTCCAGGGCAGGCTGCAGCTCCTCCTGTCTTCCGAACAGTTCATCACGGGACTGATTAGGATTATGAAGCATGAAAACGACAATGCTTTCCTGGCCAATGAAGAAAAAGCCATCAGACTCTGCAAAGCCCTAAGAGAAGGCCTCAAAGTGTCCTGTTTTGAAAAGCTTCAAACAACATTAAGAGTTAAAGGTTTTAATCCTATCCCCCACAGCAGAAGCGAAACTTTTGCCTTTTTGAAGAGATTTGGGAACGCTGTTATCCTGCTGTACATACAACACTCAGACAGCAAAGACATTAACTTCCTGCTAGCATTGGCAATGACACTTAAATCGGCCACGGACAACTTGATTTCTGACACTTCATACTTAATTGCTATGCTGGGATGCAATGACATTTACAGAATCAGCGAGAAACTCGACAGTTTAGGGGTGAAATACGACTCTTCAGAACCATCGAAGCTTGAACTCCCAATGCCTGGCACCCCAATACCCGCTGAAATTCATTACACTCTGCTCATGGATCCGATGAACGTCTTCTACCCGGGAGAATACGTGGGGTACCTGGTCGACGCCGAAGGGGGCGACATCTATGGGTCGTACCAGCCAACGTACACATACGCAATCATCGTGCAAGAGGTTGAAAGAGAAGACGCCGACAACTCTAGCTTCCTAGGGAAGATCTACCAGATTGATATCGGGTACAGCGAATATAAAATAGTTAGCTCTCTCGATCTTTACAAGTTTTCGAGGCCCGAGGAAAGCTCTCAGAGCCGAGACAGCGCCCCGTCTACGCCAACCAGCCCCACGGAGTTCCTGGTCCCCGGCGTTCGGAGCGTCCCTCCTCTCTTCTCGGGCAAAGAGGGCCACAAGACCTCCTCCTCCAAACACCACCCCCAGAAGAAGCTCAAGGTGAGCTCGCTACCAGAAATTTTAAAAGAAGTGACGGCGGTGGTGGAGCAAGCTTGGAAGCTTCCGGAATCTGAAAGGAAGAAGATCATCAGACGGCTCTATTTGAAGTGGCACCCCGACAAAAACCCGGAGAACCACGACATGGCCAACGAAGTGTTTAAACACTTGCAGAATGAAATTAGCAGGCTGGAGAAGCAGGCTTTCCTGGACCAGAACGCGGACAGAGGCTCTCGGCGGACGTTCTCCACCTCGGCCTCCCGATTTCAGTCGGAGAAGTCCTCGTTTCAGAGGTTCTACACGTCGTGGAACCAAGAGGCCACGAGCCACAAGTCTGAGCGGCAGCAGCAAAATAAAGAGAAGTGCCCGCCCTCGGCCGGACAGACGTACTCCCAGAGGTTCTTCGTGCCCCCCACTTTCAAGTCGGTGGGCAACCCGGTGGAAGCGCGCAGGTGGCTGCGGCAGGCCCGGGCCAACTTCTCAGCCGCCCGGAATGACCTGCACAAGAACGCCAACGAGTGGGTGTGCTTCAAGTGCTACCTCTCCACCAAGCTGGCCCTGGTCGCCGCCGACTACGCCGTGAGGGGCAAGTCCGACAAAGACGTGAAGCCGACCGCACTTGCCCAGAAAATAGAGGAGTACAGCCAGCAGCTGGAGGGACTGACCAACGACGTCCACACTCTGGAGGCCTACGGGGTGGACAGCTTGAAGACACGGTACCCCGATCTGCTCCCCTTCCCGCAGATCCCCAACGACAGGTTCACGTCCGAGGTCGCCATGAGGGTGATGGAGTGTACTGCCTGCATCATCATAAAACTCGAAAACTTTATACAGCAGAAAGTGTGAAGGTGTGGAAAGAAAGACAGACCCAAGTCCTGAGTGTGTCAGAGCACAAACACGGACCTCTGTCCCCCCTCCAGCTTCCTCGCCGCGTTTCAGGAATCGTGAAGCACAGAGCAGGCCGCTGGGGAAGCGTCTCGGAGCCGCTGTGAACATGAGTGTCCGCAGACGACCTTGACTGATTCTCAAAGGAAACTTTTTGAAAACAGTGGCAGACCGACTGCGAAACTGCTCGATGTGTTTGGATGGCCAGGACAGCGCGGTGCTGAATTGCACTTTATGTTACCAAAGCTCGGCTGTTCGCTAGGGAAGGGTCTGTCCGTGTGTCTGGTTGGGACGGAGTTCCTTTTGTGTTTTTAACATGTGTTTTCTTTGAAGGAGCTAACAAAACACTGGCATGTCATTGGTTTAAACAAATGAGGGGAATTAGGTCCTAGAATGTTATCATTTCTTTAAGTGGGTCCTCTTGGATTTATGCTGTTTCCTTATCAGCTGGATCTGATGATGAATTCGTTGCCATTTTACATCTTAAATACTCAGTCCGTTTAAAACGTGGCACCGTGTTTTATTCCTGAATATTACTTGACTCAGCGTAGGCAGGCCGTGCTGGTGCGGGTGCACCGGGCGCGCCTCACGTCTGTACGTTACGTGTGTCTCACGCCTCATGTTTACAGGTCGCCTCCTTCAGGAAGACGCTTACGGGAAACTCAAAGTTGTGGCAGTTCTTACCACCGGGTGTCCCTATTGCTTCCGAGAACTGCTTACCACAACAACATTGATCAGCTGTTAGAACATTTGCTTCGTGTTTGTTTGTCCGTATTTTCCACAAATGTCCTAATTTATATAGTGTAGCTGAACAGGATGCGGTCTTTCGTTGTCTAAAGGTGCTGCGGTTCAAAAAAAATCTTTGTCTTTCAACATGGTACTTAGTGGAGCCTTGAAAAAGTGTGAAATCATTGTGACCATATCCAGTAGTTTGTTAGAGAGGAATTATCAGCCTGTATCTTCCCCGTGAGTGATTCAGACCGACCGTTCATTCCCATTATGTTTGAATGCCCCTCCACAGGTATTTAACACACTTCTTGTGCAGAATGTAAAAGAACGGTAATGATAATTAGTTCATACATGTGTGCTGCCTGTAAATGATGCTAAATATAATATTTTATGCAATTAAGGGCTTAAGGAACATTACAACTTTTTTACTTTTATTGGTAATAAGGAATGTCTGCCCCACCATGATTCTCTTGCTTCTGGATGTGGAGCCATGTAATTATTTCTGCTGTTATATTAAGTGCCATAATTTTAATAAAGTGAAATGTACATATGAAATCATTGCAACTGGTATTTTCTGAGAAATACTTCATTGACAATCAAACTTAATATCTTTCTATATTAAGTTTTGATATGTGTGTGTATGTGTATTTATTGCAAATATAGAATTTTCCCATGTTTTTTATACTGGAATTCTAGTAGATTTCTTTTTCATGATTGAGTATAAAGTGCTAGGTTTATTAGGTGCTTACTGGTGAAAGAATTTATCTGATTTTATCTTTTTAGGGAATAAGCACAGCTGATACATAGTGTGTACAGGGCAGGGCGCAAGGGGGCGCAGTTGTGAGTATATCACACACAGAGTTCCTTCTCGTGTTGTTGTTATGTACTGTATCATTGTCCCTGTGAACCGCTGGACACGTGCTGGTGCCCCACCCTGCGCATCTGTGTGTTTGGAAGTCGATACATTAAACGTGGCTCCCCTGTCGGCAGAGGCTGGATAGATACTTTCTGTGCCTCGGGAGAAGGCTTTGTGTTTGGGGGCTAATTCACACGTGAGCCCCAATGGGTAGGAGGTCTTTGTTTTCATGTCCGAGGCGGAGGTCTCGGAGTTAGGCAAGCAGCGCAGGGTTCCGTGTGCTGGGGCAACCCTGACTCCGGGTCTGCAGCTTCCTGGGCCTTTGTAAAGCAGTGCTTGCTGCTTTGGAACTCAGTTTCAGCCCTTGGAGTATATTTTATTGCTTTGGGTGGTTAAAACTTACACAGGAAACCTTGTCTGGCCTTTGTGATAGCCGACCCAGTCGGAGTCTTGGGTGGCTCTTTAAAAAGACTTCCTTTTTTAAAAAGTTTCAGGTTCACAGTCCCTGATGTGAAGCCCTTGCGTTCGGATGCACTTCGGAATTTGGATTTTAGAAAGTGAGCATTCCCATCGGGTTGCTATCTTTGCAGGGAGGCCTGTGGATGTTCACACCAGGTCGCACAGAGGCCTGGTAAACAGCCTCAAATAGATTTAGGTCATGTTTTGCAGCCAACATATTCGGAAGGTTTTCGTTTTGGGGAGCTTCTGAGATTTTATTTTATTTATTTAATATTTTAAAATTCGGTGTAAGGAATTTTGTACCTGAACTAGTTATTTTATGCTTTTTCTTTCTTTTCCCTGTTTTGCTTTCTGTATGAAAAGGAAGTTGGAAACCGTCAGCCAGTGTGTAGAGTGGCTGGTGGGGAGGAGCGCGGTGCACATTCTCGAAGGGGCTGGGACAGGTGTCACTGCGCTCCGGAGCGGGCTCTGAGAGCCCAAGAATGATGCTGGTAAACTGTTCAAACTGGGTTTAGTAAAATAAAGTTGTCACCAGGTCTGATTTGGGGACAGGTGGGGTTTTCTTCTGTCTGTGCAAGTTGACATTGCCTGTACTTCCAATGCTTTGTGGACGTCAAGAGAGTAAAACCTGCAGGGCTGGTAGGAAATAGCACTTAGAAAAGATTCCCATTACATTAACGGCGGCTCTAGCGGAGCGAGCCCGGGGAAGGGCCTACAGATGCAGTAGGTACAGCTGTGTGAGGAGAGGTCTACACGCCGCCGTTTCCAGGAGCTGACCCGTCCGTGTGGGGACCGCCAGGCTCTCCGTTCCCAGGCCAGGCCTGTGCTGCGGGCTGGAGGTGCGCGGGCAGGGGCCGGAGCTGCAGCCTCCAGGTGGGGTTTCCTAGACCTGTGGCTTCCAAGTTCCCCGCCCCATTTATCTCGTTATCACCACGGCGGCCCACAGCCGCGCTTCCCGCGCACCCCGCCAGGGTGCGCCCTTCGTGCTTGGAGGTCCGCGCGTGCGCCCCCAGCCGTGGGACTTGCGTGCACGCGGTGGGGACCTGTTACTGCGCACTGACGCCGACCTGGGGGAGGTTTCATTTTAAAACGAGAGTTACGTGCTTCCGGTGTATCCTTCTCTCTCGATACGCGGTTTGGGGAGAGCCCTCGTCTGAACTCCGAATACAAAGCCAGCCCTCGAGGAAGACAAAACCGAAGTCACGCTGTCTATTCCCTGAAAAAATCATGTTTCACTTAGCGGTGCCCTTAGATCTCCTGGTTCCACCTGCTTCCTAGCGCTTGATACAACGTTTATTTGGTTTCCACGCAGCAGTCAGCTGGAGGTGGGATTCGAAAGGCCGAGGAGACTGCAAACGCCCAGTAGGAGGGGGCTTAAGTCGGGGAAGGAAAGGAGGGCGGACACGACTTCGCAGCCTTGGAGGGGGGGAGGGGGGTCTCTGCCCTTTCACAAGACTGACTCCCACCCGCTCCCACTGCTCCCCAGAGGGACAGGGGCTGAGCCGCTGGGCGAGTGGACAGGGAAAGCCTGGACAGGGGTGGGTCGCCCCCTCCTGGTTTGAACTTGGCTGCCTTCGGAGCAGGGGCACCGCCCTGCCCGCCCCGCCCCGCGTAGTGAGCACAGGCTTTGGAGCCTCGGGTTCTGCCCGGGTCGGGGGTGTGTGTTGCGCAGCTGCTCAGTCTCAGAAAGTCTGTTTTGCTATGAATCAGAGTTCTTTAGTGGTCAGGTTAATATTTTGAGTTTTTTTTTTCTTTTATCTACTTAGTTGGTTTGGAAATGGGAAAAAAGTAGGGATTTTGACTAAAATGTCAACACTTGATGATCTATTATCACTTGGTATTAGGGGTGTCGGTGTATCTACCTCGTTGGTGTATATGCATAATCATGACCTTATGACCTTCGATGATTTAAATGACATTGTGTAATGTATTTAAGAGGGCAGGTTTATGGAATACATTTGAGAATACAGCCTATCTAAAAGTTTTAATTGTAACCAGGGAGAAATTCCTTACATCACTCTGGAGAATGTAGGTATCCTGAACAATTTCTTTCACAATAGTGCCGTAAAGCAAAGGAGCAAAAAAAAAAAAAAAATCTAATTTACACCTTTTATTTAAAAGGTTCTAGTCTTCGTACTTTCTCCTTGATAGCTCTTCTTGACCTCACTTTATCATTTAAGCACCTCTTTTTTTTTTATCCTCACCCAAGGACATATTTTTCATTGCTTTTAGAGAGAAGGGGAGGAAGGGGGAGAGAGAGAAACATCAATTGGTTGCCTTCTTGTACTCATCCCGACCAGGGAGTGAACATGCAGCCCAGGCATGTGCCCTGAGCAGGAATCGAACCCGCGACCTTGCAGTCTATGGGACGATGCTCCAAGCAGCTGAACCACCCTGGCCCCGGCTAAGCACCATTTTTTTTCTAACATGAACTGTGAGACCAAGCTAATGTGTGAATGTTCCACGGTGATCCTACGTTGTGTCAGCTGGGCTTCAAGGTGTTTGTTTCTCTTGCACAAACATGGAACCACACAGTAAATATGATCCCAAAAATGGCACCACTATTTACTATGGCAACAGGAATGTCATAGCAAGAAAGGAGACATTTAAATCAAGACCTAAACGGAAATGAATGAACAATTTATAATTTCAAAGAACCCACCCCCTGTGAAACTGGAGGAGTGGATTGGGGTTGAGTTTGCTCTTCACGGCTTAGGAAACTCTGTGGTTGTGTTTTGCAATTTCACGTCTTCACGCACACTTGCAATTTAAAGTCAAATCGTTACAAGTGGGCTACCCATTGCTCAACGAGCACCACCCTGAGACACAGCATTAGGAGTGAGCTCACTTTTCTATTTCCGGTTTAGAGACTGCAGAAAATGAACCGGAACTTGTGATCATAGTCGCAAATCCCGTAACTGGGAAGCTGCGATGCTGTTGATCCCCCCCCCCACACACACACCTTGTACTGCTGGGGGATTCTAATCATGACAGCCGGCCAAACGCAGAACAAACTCACTCCCAAACCCAGCACACCTCGGGAGGAAGGGCGTGTGAAAGACCAGAGGCTTGCACACAGCCAGCTGGTTTTCATAGGTGATAGAGCAACGTACACCACCAGCCGGCACTAAACATACTTTCAGAGTCTGATTCCACTAGTCACACCGGGTCTTGTGCCTGTCGTGTGGAAGTACGTCCACGGGATTGGCAGCCACGAGTCCCGCCCCCTCGCTGTGGGACTTCCACAGGTGACGAAGGCCGTTTGGGCTTCAGTCTCTTCACTGAAGGAGTGTCATCCCACCCACACAGTCGCCGTGTTGCCTGGTGTTTGCGATGGAATGGAACAGCACACCCAAGCCTTTCCGAGGGACAATGGCTGTGCAGGTGCAGGGTCACCGTTTAATTTCCAGCAGAAACACATGACCTGGTGACTTGCTCCACCTGAACCATTGTTTTTTATCACCAGTGACTTAGGGGGAAAATAATACCTACCTCAAAGAGTCGTGAGGCTGAAAGAAAGGAAGACACTCAAGCTGTGAAGTTGGTGACAAATACAGGTTGGTTTTTATTGCTCATTGATGACACAGAAAGCATGATTAATTTTGTGTAATTTATTCCTTTGACTACGTACTGAAAGTCAGAGCCACCCTGAAGTCCCTTTCAAACCGAGGGACTTTCTCATGAACCGTGACGTAACGTTGCATTAAAACGAAGAGGGAACTCACAGGCTTGAGTGGCATAAGGGAAGCACCTCCCAGGACTTGGGGGCATGGTAGTGCTGGCCGATGCCACTTCCACGGGGCATTAGACACCTGCACTTGAACATCATAAAGGAACCCCACACAGCCTTTAGTATCTCCTTGCAGACGGACATGCACGAGAAAGGGACAGGAAGCTCACACAGCTCTGAGGACACTCAGTCTGGAGGAACACACACAGCCCACTGTCATTTCTGGGACTTTTGCGTCGAACACCGCACACCCGTGGTCCGAACGCCTCCGTGGGCACGCTCCTCTTTCTGAGCTCCCTTCGGAAGTGCGTCCTCTCCCGCCACCCGCCCGCTCCTCCCTCCAGGGTCCCACGTCGCTTGAGGTCAGGACTTCAAGTTCGCCGAGACAGAGCAGTGCTCCACGGCAGACGTGGCCGCTTCAGAGACAGACCTGGCTGTTTTCGTGGCACGTGGTGTCCGCGGCAGCCGCAGACAGGTAAAGCTTCCCGTCTGGACACACGCAGACTTCGTAGAGTCCCCGTGAGCCGCCAGCAGCCCCCGGGGTCCCCTGGGCCAACTCGGGCAGACACACAGTCTCGGCGTCCAGCACCAGCTGTGTGGGAGACAGGGAGAGATCACGTGGGGAAGGAGGAATGCACGGGGCAGTGAGAAACCCCTGCTCCCAACTCGCTCTGAACAAGCTCGTTTTCTCTCTGCAGAGGAAATGAATAGGGGCGTGAGCCGTCATATTATCCGAATCCTTCAAAGCCCATTTCTACTTTACATTCAGGCAGGGTGAGTAGTTCCTCCTCCAGCGTGGAGGGGGGTCACCTTCGCTTCGCCCGGGTGCTGGCTGAGCTAGGGAAACTCACTAGGGTACTCACTCCCCACGGCGCCTTTCAGAACGAGCTGACGAAAGAAGCAATAGAATTCTCTGGCCGAGTCACGTTCATCACCTTGACTTTGTTAAACCACCACCTTCTCTTTCCCGTTAGGATCGATTCCAAGCCCCGGAACCAGATTCTTCTAAGTAGTTTCTTACCTACGAGTGTTGGAATGTCCCCTAATTTCATTTTCCCATGAAAGGCAAATAAATTCATCCCATTTGCCATCAACCAGTTCCCCAAATTTTAAAGCAATGAAACCGCTGCCTTCCACGAGCTGCAGAGAAGCAGGGCACAGGCCGGTGAAGGCCGGACGAAACGAAAGGAGGGCGGCTGGGCTGCGTGCCCCAGCTGCAGAGCCGTGTGTCCCAGCTGCAGTGCCGTGCAGCCGCAATGGATACGGACAGCCGCGGGCGGGGATTCGGAATCTCTTTGGTAACTAAGGGCAGTAAGAGTTGCTGCGGACACGATGTTCGCCCTCACCCACGGGGCGCCTCCTCCCTCTTTCTCGGGGCTCTACCCATGAACCCCGGTGCTGGGGCGAGCTGCCTCGTGCAGGCTGCCCTCCCGCCCTGGATGCCGGCGGACCACCGCCGGCCGGAGCAGGGGCTGCAGCCGCATTAGTGACATCGCAGGCAAGGCTCTCCCGGAGGAAAAGGGACCTCATGGGTGCTGCTTTAGAAAGGCAGAACCTGTCCACGTCACTGCCCGGTGCTGTGGGTCCGTGGGTGCCGTGGCCTTTGCCCACATGCTCTTGTCACTCTCTCACCTGTCTGCTGCTCCTGTCTCCTTTCTCACTAGAGTTTCCCCAGCAAACTCTAGTCGCTGGCAGCTCACACACCGCCTCCCTGCTCATCCTCTTCCGCTGTTGCGGGACAGGATTTTGGGGGAGGCCAGAGGAGCTCACCTGCCTCTAAACGGGCCCCAGGCATGAGGGACAGGAGCTTCAGCTCCGGGTCAGGCGGGGCTGTTTGTGACGTGATGTCCAGTTCACGGGGGAGGAGACGTTCTATTATTTAAACATTATGGTCAGCATATGCTTTTTTCCAGGCTTTAAGCATGCAGTGATGTTGTGATCTAGTAGTAAGACGCCAGAGTTCCTGATTTCCGAGTTAGCATTCCCCTGCTCCTGGCATCACGGCTCCTTCAGTGGGAGCTCGCGGGAGCTTTGCCGGCGCCTTTTAGCTGCTCCCGGGCCTCAGACGGGCCGTCTGCACGCACCGGCTGCCTCGCATGGCCTCCGCTTGTTGCCTCGGCTACACTTCCTCTTCATATCAAATTCTTAATATTAAATTTAGCGTAATGTCAACTCGGCGTCACCCCTGTTCCCAGACGGGTATCGCAGAGCCCCGTGACACTGTGAAGCACAAATTCCCCTGAGCTCAGAACGGCGGTCTGTGCACCGATCGAGCGCTGGAACAACCCGGGCTCAGCAGCATGAGCTCCGCAGCCTCGCACGACTGTGGCCCGTAGCAGTGATGCGTTATCTCGGCCGTGGGAAGTTCCAGATCTTGTCCTTATTGTGGCTGACTTCTGAAGATCTTGTTTTCGCCCAAACATGACTTGGCGTGCGGAAGCCCAGTGCTCTGAACGGTGACAGATAATGGCCATCACTTCCAGGTCCCCCCTCCTCGTGCCGGCCGCACGGAGACCAGTCCAGCCACCGTGGGAACGGCAGTGTTCACAGTCCCTGCAGCCTCTGCAGGTCCAGAGTGCTTTTTCAAAGCCAGAAGTAACCAGAGGCTAGATGGCATGAACACCGGTTAAAGAAAGCTGTCCGGATCCAATTCTATTCAGGGGTGTCCAGCCTTATGGCATCTCTGGGCCACACCGGAAGGCGAAGCACTGTCTTGGGCCACACGTTACATACACCGTGACGCGTAATCACAAGAACATCTCATCGCGTTTTAAACAGTGTGCAATTTTGTGTCGGGCCGCATTCATAGCCATCCTCGGGTGGCCCATGGGCCTCCGGCTGGACACCCCTGGATGCAGAACTATTTTAACCTTTCTTGGACCTTCGTTCAACGCCCACTGAGCATTTGCCTTGGTTTCACACGCTCTACTCTACGCTTTCCCTGCGGTTCCTTTACAAACGACCTTCATTCAGCCTGACCTGCCGGCACCTCCCAGACACATGCATCCGGAGGACACAGCCCTCCCGCCCGCTCGCCTGGACTCACCCGGCCGTCGCCGCTGTGAAGAACGACGTCCATCTGCGAAAGGGCCTGGACGCCCCCGGCCCGAGCCCGGATGTGAACGCCCTGCGGGGCGTCCATGCTCAGGCTTCGCGTGGGGGACTGTAATCTGAAATGCGGGCAGGAGACCAAGGAGAGACGGCATCACCGAGAGCCACCCAGGAACCTCTCCGCGAACAGCCTCGCACACACGGAAAAACAATGATGAATGAGGCACACAGCACCGTCACATCCCTCTTGAATGCGAATCTAGTGCGCATTGTTCGTGCACGAGGCCAGAGATGAACTTTCTGCCAGTGGGCGTGCATGCAGCTAGCGCCCCCTAAAGGCAGAGCGGACCGCAGGCAGAGAGCCCTGCCCCTGCGCAGAAGGGCCAGACGCCGCCGGGCGGGGCGCACTGCCGTTTGCGAATAATTTGGCGGAGCTATTTTCTTAGTTAAAGCACAGACTTGTTTGGGGGAAGAAAAAAAAACAAATTGAAAGGCAGCACACGCATTTGCTTCATAAACTAGAATGCACGTTTGGCCTTTAGGTTTTGTTTGTGTTTATTTATTTATGTTAATTTAGGAAGGGGACAGGACAGGGTGCAAAGATTTCTTTTGGAAAACTACTGGACGGGTGGTGTTAATACGCGGGATGGAGATTGGGCTCAGCTGGCTTTGTTTTTGTAAGACTTAAAAGAATTTCGTTGGGGTGGAGTCAAAGGTGACACAGAAGTTCCAGGGATATTGGACCCGGGAATGTGCCTCCGCCTGGAGAACACTGAACGTCCACCAGATGGCGCCATGGGATCACTCGGGAGATTTTTCCGTGGCTCCAACCCAACCCCCCGCCCCCAGAAGTTTGGAAGGCTGAGGGGCTGAAAAGTTTAAACGCGAGGAGAGGAAGAACAGGGTAGAAAAAGAGTTGTGTCCCCCTGAAGGATAAGTTCAGCGTGCAGATGGGTAGGAGAGAGAAAAGGGAATGATTAAGAAGACAGAAGTACCCTGAGCAGGAAGTTGCTTTTGAGTCGACTGAATATGTATTTGATAGAGTTTCGAATTCGGTGGCTGCCACCTCTATGTGGCAAGTTTTTTTGTCGACCGATGTTTGTTATCAGTAAACGAAGTTTCATTTCCTTATGCACATCGCAGTGTGTGAGCTTTGATCTGTTACGTGTTTTGAAATCTCGGTTTGACTTTGAGAAAACTCGGAGACACTGACCATCGCGTGTATTGGTCACATAACATTGAGCTTTGGTTTGGGGGTAACACTGGTATTTCCAGATGAGCTTGGTCTGGCTAGCGGCCCATTTTGCCATCTTGACCTTGGCTAATTGCCTCCTTTTGTCCTGCCCGGATTGATGGGAAGGAGGAGAGCAGGAGGAAGGCCGGGAAGAAGACTTGGAAGGCACCCATCAAGGTCTGCTCCGTTTCAGGCAGACCGTTTTTGAACATGAAGACCCTGGGGAAGGGTGTCTGTTTCAAAGATCAGACAACCCCAAAACGGCCTCACTAGGGCCCATCACTCATTTTAAACCTTGTCCTAATACGATGCTTCAAGAAAAGCAAACTTCTTCCCCTTGGCCATCATTTCTAGGCTGGAAGATGAAGTATTTCAGTTTAGCTCAGCGTAAGACACGTCACCTAAAAGGCTGCGATTAGAATGCTCTGAAGTATACATTTCTACAAGCACGTTGAAGAGGAGTCAGAGAGAAAATAATTTAATTTTTTCTTTCTGCTGTGTTTTAGTTGGCCTGTTAGATATCAACCCTTTTCTTCAAATGTGTGCGTATATGAATATTTACCAGTGACGTATAAAGAGTAAAAAGTTTTGAATACTCACAGAAATCTATGCAAATAAATAAATAAACAAATAAGCTGTGTTTGTGTGTCTGTACATATAGACACACAAAATTCATGTTAAAAAAGGACAATTAAGATAATTTGGTTGCTAAAGCAGGTGAATGTTAAGTTGTATTCCTTTTAAAATGAAGATAGAGTTCATTCATTCCCCAAAGATTTGCACATATTTACTTACTATAGCTGGCATCTGATATTATGTTAATTTCGGTGTACAACACAGTGGTCTGACGTCTCCATCATAAGACGCACCCACCATGCTGTGGGTACGAACCATCTGTCACCACACAAAGTTGCCACACTGTTGTTGACGGTGTCCCCGTCACCTTTCGTACCCATCTCCCTACCCCCTCCCTCTGGCAAGGATCCTTTTGTTCTATGAGTCTGTTCTTGTTCTGTTCTGTTTGTTTTTTAATACAATATATTTCCATTAAATGAAATTCTCTTTTTTAAAATTAGACTTTGCATTCGAAATTATTTTGTATTCGTTTCCGGTGCACGGCATAGTGGTTAGAAAATCGTACACTTTTCTCAGTGACCCCCTGACATTTCCAGCGCCCACCTGGCACCACACACGGTATCACAGTACTGCTGGCTGCACTCCCTGCGCTGTGCTCTACGTCCCGCGATGGCTCTGTGACGGCCAGTCTGTGCTCCTCCGTCCCTTCAGCCCTCTCACCCAGCGCCCCGACACACCAGCCCCCGGCACCCACCCGTCCTTCCCTATGTCTGTTCTATTTCTCTTTCGTTAGTTTGTTTCATTCATTGGATTCTACATGTGCATGAAATCACATGGCATTTGTCTTTCTCTGTCTGACTTATTTCAGTGAGCACAACACCCCCAGGTCTGTCCACGCTGTCACAAAGGGTAAGATTTCCTTCTTTTTATGGTCAAGCAGTGTTCCACTGTGTACACGCGCCACAGCCTTTCCGTCCGCTCGTCCGTCGGTGGGCCTGTGTGCTGCTTTTGTATCCTGGCGATGGTGACTAACGCTGTCACGAACACAGGGGTGCACATGTTCTTCTGAATTAGTGTTTTTGCTTTCTTCGAGTATATATATATGTGTGTGTGTGTGTGTATATATATATGTGTGCCCAGAAGTGGAATCCCTATGTCAAATGGCAGTTCCATTTTTAATTTTTGAAGGTAACTCTACACCGCTCTCTACAGTGGCCTCACCAGTCTGTATTCCCACCAGCAGTGCACAAGGGGTCCCCTTTCTCCACGTCCTCGCCAGCACTTGTTGTTGGTTGATTTATTGATGACGGCCACTCTGACAGGTGGGAGATGGTATCTCATTGCGGTTTGAATTTGCATCTCTCTGATGGTCAGTGACGCCGAGCGTCTTTTCACAGGTCCGTTGGCCCTCCGTGCATCCTCTTTGGAGAAGTCTCTGCTCAGGCCCTTTGCCCATTTTTTAAATTAGATTGTTTTTCTTGGTGTTGAGTCCTGTAAGTTCTTTCTACATTTTCTCTCGTAGAAAACGAAGGTCAAGTTGGTCGCTTCTGCGGTCGAGCGGACGATCAGAGGAGATAAACTAGGACGGCACAGTGGTCCCTGGCACCTGAGCGCGCTCAGGACACGTGAGTTCGTGCCGTTCGTCCTCACCGCGTTGCTCAGGCAATGCCTTGCACTTTCACTGTTCTCTCACTCTCTCTGCTTGTAGCGCTTGGGCATCGTGGCCCTCCCTCAGCATCGCCTTCCAGAAGAAAAGAGAGTACTCCTTGGCCGTGTCTTTTGCAGCAAGAACCTGCTGTATCAGTGAGCAGAATTTCTGCCCTGGTGGGGCGACCTAAGGCAAATTGTTTAATTTCGAGATTTATATATTTTAATTGGAGCACTTAAGCCATTTATATTTAAAGTGATTATTGAGAGATTTTTAAAAATTTATTTACTGCCATTTTATTTTTTAAATATTTTCTTCTGGGTTTTTTTTTTCCTTTTTCTTTTTTCCTCTTTTTAAAGCAAACCCTTTAACATTTGTTGAAATACTGGTTTGGTGGTAAGAAACCCCTCTAGCTTTTTCTTGTCTGAGAAGCTCTTTATGTCTCCTTCATTGTAAAGGTTAGCTTTACCGGATAAAGTAGCCTTGGTTGTGGGTCCTTGCCTCCCATCACCTTGAGTGTTTCACGCCAATCCCTTCTGGCCTGAGACAGTCCTCTTGAGTAGTCAGCTGACAGTCTAATAGTGCTTCCCTGTAGGTAACCACCTGCTTTTCTCTTGTGGCTTTTAAAATTCTCCCCTTGTCTTTAAGCTTTCCCATTTTAATTATGATGTGTCTTGATGTGAGCGTCTTCGGGTCCATCTCGTTTGGGACTCTCTGTGTTCCCTGGACTTCTGTGTCTTTTTCTGTCACCAGGTGAGGGAAGTTCTTGGTCATTATTTCTTCAGACAGGTTGTCGATCTCTTGCTCACTCTCTTCTCCTTCTGGTGTCCCCATGATGCAGACTTGGGACACTTCATGTTACCCCAAAGGTCGCTTACATGCTCCCCATTGTTTTTAATTCTTTTTTCTTCTTGCTGCTCTTCTTGGTTTTTTTTCCTACTTTGTCTTCCAAATTGCTGATTCGATCCTCTGCTTCATAAGACCTACTGTTTATTCCTTTCAGTGTGTTATTTACTTCAGACATTGCATTCTTTATTTCTTTTTTATATATTTTATTTATTTTTTAGAGAGAGAAGAAGGAAGAGAGAAAGAGAGGGAGTGAAACATTGAAGTGTCAAAGAAACACGGATTGGTTGCCTCTTGCATGCCCGCAACCAGGGACCTGGCCCACAACCCAGACATGTGACCTGACTGGGAATCGAACCAGTGACCTTTCTGTTTACAGGTTAGCACTCAATGTGCTGAGCCACATCAGCCGGGGCACATTCTTTATTTCCAACTGGTCCTTTTCAATGATTTGTCTGTCTTTTTCATGCTGCTGAGCATACTCACAATCATTACTTTAAACTCTATATCTGATAAATTGTTTGCCTCCACTTCACTTAGCTCTTCTTCTGGAGAATTCTCTTGTGCTTTCATTTGAGGCCAGTTTTGTTTTTTTTTTGTCTCCCCATGGTGGCCACCTCTTTGTGTTTGTTTCCATGGATTGGGTGGGTCTGCCAAGACCCTGGTGCAGACCCATGTCAGACGCTGCCTGTGACTGGCCCTGGACTCCCTGCTTGGAGCTATCCACGATCCACAGCTCGTGGCCCCCCTGCTGGGCCTGGGCGTGTGCTGAAAGCATCAAGCTACACGCCTAGGCCGGCTTTTACCAGCACCAGGCCTGGGGAGGATCAGCTGAAGTGTCAAGGCTCCCAGGGACCTGCCTCCCTCTGCAGGCTTCATCACCGGAAGTGCCTGCAGCTGTGCTCCTCAGCGGGGCTTACGCTGCACCGGGCGGGGCAAAGGGATTCCTGCAGCTGGGGCCGGGGCTTCCCCCAGGCCGATGCTGCGTGGAGAGGAGTGCTCTGCCCGAGAGGGGTGGCCTCTGCAGTGTGGGGAGTGACTGGGCACAGGGGTCCTGGTGGCTGACCTTCAGCTCTCTCCCCAGAGCCACCGTCCTCTGCTGGAGCCCCGGGTGAGCAGCTGCTAACGACATGTGTGATGGGTGGGGTAGAGAGGAGTAACCTGTCGGCAGCGACAGGCTACAGGGAGCACAGGGCCCGCACTGAAGAGGGCAGCAGGGAGAGGGGAGGCCGGGGCGCAGGGACAGGGAGGGTGGAGACTCGGGACTTGCTACCACCGTTGCCTTTTAGTAAGTAATGGCCAGCCACATGCAGAGAGTCGTAAGCATAGAGATGACTAACGGAATGAAAAGCAATCTTGTAACAACGGCTGAAATATCAGTCTAGCGCCCATGCCGGTATCTGCGATAAGGGAGTATGTTTCCATCGGAACAAAGTTTTTACCTGAGCTCCTGAAACGGGCTGGCAGTTACGAGGGGTGTCTCCGCTGAATGTTCAAAGAGAGCCCCTTCAGGCCCTAAACGGAAAACGAAGACACATCAGTTTTACAAAGTGAAGGACGTGACACCAAACAGGGAAAACATTTAGACCACACGCGACAGCACGGGCAGGTTCTGGTCTCTGTGGCTGAGTCCGAGCCGATGCGTGAGCTGCAGGGGAGGATGGGCTCAGCCCCTCCCTTGCTCTGCCAGGGACGCCGCAGTCTCAGTAGCTTCCTACAAAAATGTGACTTTAAAGCAATTCAAAATATGCAGGCTGATTTTAGACCTAGAAAGCAGCATTGGGCCTCGACATGAAAAAGAAGTGATTTCAGCTGAAAACTGCATAAATTTGTATCTTTCAGGTAATAGCAATTTGACTCATTCTCTAGATTTTGAAAGTAAACTTTGTATCGTGCGATGTGTTTCTTAAAGCACATCAGGGAATTATAGAAAAAGTTTTAAAATGTTTCACTTCTGGGAATATAGCCTAAGAATCCCAAAACACCAATTTGAAAAAATATATGTCCATAGCAGAATTATTTCCAATAGCCATGATTTGGAAGCAGCCCAAGCGCCCACCAGCAGGTGAGCAGATAAAAAAGCTGTGGCACATTCACACGGTGGAATACTACTCAGCCGTAACGAAGGAACTCTTACCCTTCGCGACAGCATGGATGGACCTGGAGAATATTGTGCTAAGTGAAATAAGCCAGTTGGAGAGAGAGACAAATACCATATGATCTCTCCTATATTTGGGATCTGATGAACAAAATAAACTGACAAACAACACGGAAACAGAGGTGTGGCTGCATGGAACAGCCCGACGGCTGTCAGATGGGAGGGGGAAAGGGGACTGGATGAAAGAAGGGGAAGGGCTCAGCCAAAGGACATACATGTGTAACCCATAGACACAGACAAAGTGTGGTGATGGCCAGAGGGGAGGGGGCGGGGCTGGGTGGAGGAGGGCAAAGCAGGGAAGCGTGGGGACCTCTGTAATAGTGTCAACAATAAAAAAAAGGTTTAAAAAAGAAAAGAAAAAGAACATTTTTTAAATATTGAAAATTGACTTTCCAATTCCTGGGAGTCGGCGCCTTCCCAGCTGCTCCTCTGGTTCTCAGAGCGGTGTGCAAGCTCGGGGTGAACGGAACCAGCGTTTGCCTCTGGGCGTCTCCTCGTCTCACAGAAGCTCAGCAAGTAAATTTAGAACATGTTCTGAACATTTTCAAAATAGTTTCTTCTTTCAGTCCTAAAAATGAGTCCTATTAAAGAAAGGCCTATCTTATCTTTATTTTAAGGAAAGAAATGCTTGTTGTAAAAAGAGAGGGAATCCAAGTACCCGATATAGTGGGAGTCAAAGAGACTTGGAAGAAGGTTCTTCTGCAGAAGTCACGTGGGAAACGGTGCTTTCACGTTGTGCAGGTGGAGAGGAGCTCATGGTGAGCTTTGGGTTACGCCAGTTGGAGACAGATAAAGGGTAACAATGCGGTGGAAGAAA
The DNA here is from genome assembly GCF_004126475.2 of Phyllostomus discolor. NCBI lineage: Eukaryota > Metazoa > Chordata > Mammalia > Chiroptera > Phyllostomidae > Phyllostomus > Phyllostomus discolor. Next base: position 3,497,510 of record NC_040913.2, on the reverse strand, counting down.
AGATTCGAGGAGGATGCTATTCTTTTAGGAAAGTACCAAAGAATTCCCAAAGAAATGTCGTGAAGACAAGTCAACAGCCCTGGCGGGGTGACTCAGCTGGTTGGAGTGTCATCCTGTGCCCTGAGAGGTCGTGGGTTCCATCCCAGTCAGGGCACATGCCTAGGCTGTGGGCTCTGTCCCCGGTCAGGGTGTGTATGGGGGCAACTGATGGGTATCTCTCTTTCTCATTGATGCTTCTCCCCCTCCCTTCCCCTCTCTCTAAAATCAATAAGCATGTCCTTGGGCGAGCATAAAAAGATAAGAAAAAAGAAAGTCAACAAATTCAAACTGTTTTTTCTCATCTCCCTGAAAGATTCCAGAGTAAATGCACTAAAAGTGCCATTCGCTCTTGCAGAAGCGCACTCCATGTGATATTGCTCCCCCCAGAGGGAAGAAGACGTGATACGGGATCTTACTGAGCCTTAAAAAAGATGAACATCCTACTATTTGTGACAACATGGATGAGCCTTGAGAGCATGTTGCTGAGTGAGATAAGTCAGATGGAAAAAAACACACACGTGATGATCTCCTTTACACGCAGAATCCAAAAAGAACAACAAAACGAAACAACGGAAGTCACAGATACGGAGGACAGCTTGGTGGTTCGGCAGGTGAGGGGCGGAGGGTGGACACGGTGGGCGAAGGGAACCCAAAGGCCCAAAATCCCAGCCGTGAGCTGGAGAAGCCTGGGATGCGGTCTGCGGCAGAGTCCCGCAGCTGTGACACTGTGTTGTCGGTTGGAAAGTTGCTCCTCGGTGAATGTTACAAGCTGTTACCGCAAGAAAGAGCATGTGAGTGTGCGTGGTGATGGTGTTAACTGGGACTTACTGTGGCGGTCACTTCACCCTCCGCATGGACGTGGGGTCACGGCGCTGAAACGAACATAATGTTAGATGTCGATTACAGCCCAATAAAGCGAAAAGAGCTGCCACGTACCGGTTACTCGGAGTCTGTCCGGGCCGACCAGAACCTGACTCTCGTCCACAGTGAACAGCGGCTTCCCTTCTTTGGAATTGATCTGAAACTGCGGACTCTGGACTTCTACCATTTTGGGGCCTGAGGGATCAATTAAAACACATTATTGTAAAGTGCCCACTAGACGCAGTGCCACAGTCTCCGTTTTTGCACATTCCACGACATCCCACACTAGCAAGGTACTAAATACTTGGAATTTGCTACCAATAAGCTTTTTTATGTTATGATGAAAATTTTAAGTTCCAAGTCTAAATCTATGATGTTACTTAATTTATGTCAAACCTGTGCTAATCTATATCACATATACATATGCCTAAATTATTTAAAAGTTAATTTTTCAGGTTTTCGAAACTTGCCAACGATCATTTAATTCTGCTATGCATCACTTGAATCTGCATCCTTTTGAGGGCTGACCAAATGAGGACTTTGTATTCTGAAGTGTGAGACTTATGACAGGCTCACTTGAATGGCTAACGTCACCCCAGAAAATGGCTCCCACTGAGATGATTTCATGACACTGAAGACTGAGTTAGTTGGTGTTGAGAACTGCAGCCAATCAGATGCGGCCATGACACCCAAGGGCAAGGCATGGCGAACGGCTCTAGAAAGGAAGGGTACAAGGCAGGGACGGGGAGGGACAAGTGAGGGGAAAGGGGGAGAGAGGGAGGTAGGGAAGGAGAGAGAGGGAGAACTTTGGATCTCAGCCCCTGGCCTGAGTTCTCTTCAGGGCAACTACTTTGATTACTTTCCTTCGGTCCCTGAGATGCTTTTGCATCCTGCAATAATCATTACATTTCTTGTGGTACCTTGCTTGCATGGTCCTCTATTTCTGGGAATCAAAATAACTTTAATGAAAATACTTCCGACTATCCCCCAGGATGCTAATTACTCTCTGGGGTCCACGCAGCAATGATATTTTTTAAATCCATCCATTGATTGTTCATGAATAACTTGGAATTCTTTAGAAGAAAGAGCAAACTCATCCACCGGAGCTCACTGTTCAGGGACCACCCCGGCGCAAGGCACATGACTCACCCACTATGAGCCTGCCCGTGACCTCTTCGTCAGAGCTGCGGGCGTTGACCGTCACATTGTGGGGGGACTGCAGCAGCAGGGGGGAGTCCTACAAAGGATTTAGGAGATTAGCCAAACGTACACAAAATGGCTATATCCTCATGTCGGCATAGAAGGTCAAGTTTTATGTAAACTGATTTCTCCACGGCCACCGACCCTGCGATCCTAACAGTTGCTTTTATACAATTATTTTAAAACCTTGAATTACATGAATGTATACACTTTTTCATAAAATATAATAATCTTATGCTTGTGTATATCGGTTACAATGTGCCAAGTCCATTCTCAAGGTGAAGGTCAAAACCAATCAAGTTTTAATGTGTATTTTTTTTTATTTTCCAAAGAATGAACATTTTATTTCTTGTTATTTATGCACAGGATATGATATATTTTAAGAAGATAAATCAGAGAATGTTCAGCTCTTCTATAATAAATGCCATGCTACTTTTAAAATGCAAAATCTTCTCACCATTGCAAAAGAGCTTTTAAAATGTGTTGGATCCCTATTTTTTTTTTTTTAGCTTTTTGTTGGAAGATAAAGAGGCTTTTTATGCACGTTAGTACTCTCTGCAGTATCTGTTTGGAGCAGCCGGTTTTGTTTAACTGAAGATAGCTTGGTTTTATAAAAACAGTTTCTCCCAAAGGAGATTTGGCTGTTGGATCCAAGCGGGTTTATGGTTCACTGAGAGGAAACCAAACACCTTCCAAAGTTTCGGGGAATAATGTGATTTTTCAGACGTAAAGAAGTTTTAGGAGTGCTTTGCAAATCGATCCAGCCGGTCAGAAATTCTCGCACTTGCTTTGTAGAAGCAGATGGACTTACCAGCCTCTTGCGTTCTATCCAATGATGTGACCTTCATACTTGCTTTTGCACTTGTATAAAATGACTGGCATGAGGATGAGTTAGAGATTTACCCGCAGTTTCATCATCCATCCTCTCACTGCATCCCCCACGTCTGAAGCAGGGGCCACTTCTTCTAGCACACGGAGGATGACATCTGAGAGATTAAATTACAGCTCGCTCGCAGTCACGGCTACCAAGCGACAGCTCCGTGATGGCACCCCATCTTTAGATGCCAACCCTGTGCTCTTTGCTGCCCTCCCCGAGGATGGTGGGGCGGGGTGGGGGGGCTCAGGCTGCAGTGGCGGAGTCCCCTCCTGGGCCTTCACAAAGTCCGCTCTCTTCTGGGAACCGCCTGAGCTCTTCCATCCAGGGGGCGGCGCTCTCACGCCCCTTCCTTTTCCCGCCATCCTGCCAGGGGTGAGGCGACATGTCCCCGTGGATTTAATGCCCATTGCTCTGAAGGTCGGTGATGTCCCGCATCCGTGCGTCCGTCTGTGGGCCCTCTGAGTGTCCTCTTTGGAGACGTGTCCAGCCAGGTCTTCCGCCCACTTTTGAATTGGGTTGTTTGTTTTTCTGGTGTTAAGTTGCCGGAGTTCTTTATAACTTTTGCATATTGACCCCTGATCGCATGCATGGCTGGTGAGGATGTTCGTATGTTCCTCCAGGCAGTAGGTCGTCTTTTCATTTTGTCGGTGGTTTCTGTTGCTGTGCAAACCCTTTTTCCTTTGATGTAGTTCCAATTTTTTTCTTTTTTGTTTCTCTTGCCCGAGAAGATAGAGCAGGAAAAAATATTGCTAAAAAATGTCCAAGGTTTTCATTCCAACTTTCTTTTCATTTGTTTTAGTACAGGATATCTTTTTAAACATTCTTTTACTCTTAACCTATTTGAGTCTTCATAGTTAAGGCGGGCTTTCGTAGGTGCCATACAGTTAGTCTTGTTTTTTCATTCCATACAGTAATCTCTGGCTTTTAATCAGCGTGTTGAGACAGCTTATATTTGATGGGATTATTGATGTGGCTCCATTCAAATCTGCCAACTTGCTATTTGTTTTCTTTCTATTCCATTTGCTCTGTGTCCTTTGCTGGCTTCCTTCTGGATTGAGAGAGGCTACACCTGTTCTCTGTGATGTCTTCCCTGCATCATTGTTTGTTTTTGTTTTTTAAATATATTTTATTGACTATGCTATTACAGCTGTCCCATTTTTTTCTCCCCTTTACTCCCTTCTGTCCTGCCCGCCCCCCCCCCCCCGCCCCAGGAGCACTCCCCCACCTTAATTCATGTCCATGCGTCCTACATATAAGTTCTATGGCTTCTCCATTTCCTATACTATTCTTAGCCTCCCCCTGTGTATTTTCTACCTACCATTTATGCTTCTTATTCTCTGTACCTTTTCCCCCTCTCTCCCCTTCCCACTCCCCCACTGATAACCCTCCATGTGATCTCCATTTCTGCGGTTCTGTTCCTGTTCTGGTTGTTTGCTTAGCTTGTTTTTGTTTTTGTTTTTGTTTTAGATGTAGTTGTTAATAATTGTGTTTGCTGTCATTTTACTATACATGTTTTTTTTCTTCTTTTTCTTAGATAAGTCCCTTTAACATTTCATAAAATAAGGGCTTGGTGATGATGAACTCCTTTAACTTGACCTTATCTGGGAAGCACTTTATCTGCCCTTCCATTCTAAATGAGAGCTTTGCTGGATGCAATAATCTTGGATGTAGGTCCTTGCCTGTCATGACTTTGAATACTCCTTTCCAGCCCCTTCTTGCCTATGAGGTTTCTTTTAAGAAATCAACTGACAGTCTAATGGGCACTCCTTTGTAGGTAACTGTCTCCTTTTCTCTTGCTGCTTTTAAGACTCTCTCCTTATCTTTAATCTTGGCTAATATAATGATGATGTGTCTTGGTATATGCTTCCTTGGGTCCAACTTCTTTGGGACTCTCTGAGCTTCCTGGACTTTCTGGAAGTCTATTTCCTTTGCCAGGTTGGGGAAGTTCTCCTTCATTATTTGTTCAAATAAGTTTTCAATTTCTTGCTCTTCCTCTTCTCCTTCTGGCTCCCCTATGATTTGGATGTTGGAACATTCACAGTTGTGCTGCAGGTTCCTAAGCCTCTCCTCATTTTTTTGAATTCTTGTTTTTTCATTCTGTTCTGGTTGAATGTTTATTTCTTCCTTCTGCTCCAAACTGTTGATTGGAGTCCCAGTTTCCTTCCCTTGACTGTTGGTTCCCTGTACATTTTCCTTTATTTCACTTTCCATAGCCTTCACTTTTTCCTCTCTTTTATGACCATACTCAACCATTTCTGTGAGCATCCTGATTACCAGTGTTTTGAATTCTGCATCTGATAGGTTGGCTATCTCTCCATTGCTTAGTTCTATCTTTGGAGCTTTGATCTCTTCTTTCATTTGGGCCATATATTTTTGTCTTGGCAAGCCTGTTATGTTGTAAGGGGTGGAGCCTTAAGTATTCATGGGGAGGGGGCAACCTAGTCACTGTGTTGTGGTGCTGTGTGTGGGGGAGGGGTCTACTTGTTATAAATTTCATCGAGGTGAATGAGTACAATACTGTGGCAGATTTATTTTTAAAGCCACACAATTATTTAATAGTGATGTTTAATCTTGTAATGGAGAATCCTAAAGGACCGCAATCTGGATAATTACTGTAATTACTACAGAACGTACCACTACGGCACTAATTTCGTTCTAAGTTTCTCAGATAATCTTAAATGCCTTGAAAGCAGTGTGTTTAAATTACTTAAACTAATGGAAAGAAGTTTATTATTTCTGATAAAAAGTTTTGATGACTAAACCTTTACTTTATTATGATTTAAATTACTGAGGCTACCAAATTCAAATTTGAAGCACTTGAAAAGGGAGCCTTTTTTGGGATGATTTTATTTATTTATTTTTAGAGAGAGGGAGAAGGGAAGGAGAAAGAGAGGGAGAGAAACATCCATGTGTGCTTGCCTCTTGCACGCCCCCTACTGGGGACCTGGCCCACAACCCAGGCATGTGTCCTGATTGGGAATTGAACTGGCGACCCTTTGGCTCGCAGGCCAAAGCTCAATCCACTGAGCTACACCAGCCAGGGAGAAGAGATCCTTTTTAGAATGTAATATCAGAAAAAAAGTCCCATAGCCTCAGAGCCAAGCCTCTGACAGAGTGTAGCATGACTGTGTGTCCACATGGACATTTTGAGAACTCCCTTCTAAAACACACTGAATTTTTTAGCTTGACCATTGTTTGTTTTCATAACGTACAAATGCTTGGGGTGTTTCATCATCGTCTTACCACTCTGGAGCGTATTTCTTTGGCGTACAACGGGAGTAAGAATTCCGATTCCCCGTCCAGGTAGAGCCCGTTCTCCATCACACGCAGGTAGCCCATTCCTGTCTGGGAGAAAGATGAGAGCGTCAGGGTTTTGTTACAGCTTTTGTTTTCCTTCCTTTTGGTATCCGCTTAACTGACACGTGCATTTGCATGGATTTCCCATCGGCTCTTCTCTGTATTTCTCCCACAGGATCAGAGTAGGAGCGACATCAGAGAAAGGCTGACAAGCGAACTTATCAGAACTCAAATGAAAATGAGCCTTACACAGCTTTTATGTGGCTGGGATGGCTCAACCTTGAATCGGTTTCCAAAAAAATGTTAAACTAAGGTATTTTAAATTTAGACTTTAAATGGAGGTGATGTACAAACATGCACACCATGCATTGTGTTACTTTCACAAAGAAAAGCTGTCCAATGGACCTAACACTGTAAAAATATTGTTGTCATAAATTCTAAAGAAGAAATCACAGCTTAAATATATTTATGTATACCATTTATATGTAATTCATATTATAATAATTTGTAATATATTATATACTTGTATTAAATATTTTAATGCATTTATATTAAATATATTACACTTATTAACACATTTCAACCTATATTTTGATTGGATTGGTAGTTTACCTCTTTGAATACATGAAAATATGTTTATTCATTATGTCAACAAAAGAAGCAGTGTGTGTACTGACTAGAATTATGGCAGGAAAGAAACACAGACACAGCCAGTGAGGGACACGGAGTGACCGAAGGCACTTCAGAGCAAATGCTACAACCGTGGCTCCTGGGAGGAGCCTTGCCTGCACTCCACCTTCACCACAAGTGTAAGGGGCAGATCGGCCCGGCTTCCTCCGTGTCCACACAGCCTTTTGTCTCAGCGTAATGGTCTCACATTCCACGTGACATAAATATTTTTTTCAAAAAGTACCCAAAATATTGTCAGAGCGTATAAAGCTACCTGGCTACCTTGAAAACATGACATTATTTTAAAAATATGAATATATTTCATATTTCTTAGGACTACTGATATTTTATTTACTAAATATTAAAGTGTGGATGTGAATTTATTGCATATCAGCATGGAGCTTTTTAAAAAATTAGGAAGTAGTATCTGAATGGTAAATGTTTATTAAAAACAAATTATAAAATTTTACCAACTAACAAATTAGATAATCATCAAACCATCGTGACTCCATCAACCATAAGCTCAAGATTATTACAGCTTTCCCCCATGTAAAGATAATTACTCATAAAAAATCACAATAAAACCCAACAAAGTATAGTTCACACTGAAATCATTTAAAAAGTTGAAAAAGGTAAATGTCATATGTATTTTTGCTACTGAAAATGCTGATACAGATGGAAACAAACATTGATTACACAGAAGGAAGCCTCCACTAATACAATATGGATGAAGCGATGGTGCGAACAGAACAAGAGCATGTTTACCAGCGAAAAGAAAAGAGGAGAAAACACTCACTGGGGAGAACCACATCACTCTGAGAATCCAAATCGTGAGAGCGAAGTTCACAAGGAAGACGATGAGTAAAAGAAGGACAAACAAGTAGAGGCAGCGCTTTCTCCAGCCGTAAATGCCGATTTTGCAGACACGCTGGTTCTCCGGCCTCTCTATCTCGGTGCCCTCTGTGGCCGTCGTGTACTGTTCGCGCACCATCTGCCGCCGCGCGGGATCCGCGTGTTGGAGGAGCAGGGAGAGGGGTGGAGGGACACGGGAGACAGGGAGATGGGGGGGACGACAGAGAGAGAGACCATGTTTGTCAACACCAATGTACTCTGAGTCCAACGGAATATTTTTATCCCAATAATAAATTTCCAAAATTAATGATTTTTTAAAGAGAATTACGTATTACTTTGAAACAGGTCACTACATTTCAACCACAGAATGATTTTTAATTTGTCATGCAAAATGTCTTAGATATGACATACCCACTTCAAGTCCAATGGCCTTACTTTCAGATATTAATCAATAGATTTTATATATATATATATATATATATATATTCAGCTTGCTTTCAAAATTCTGCATGTTTAAACCTGTAATTGAATTATCAACCTAAAATAATCAAGTTATAAATTTCTTAAAAAATTCAGTGGTAGGAAAATCAAGCTGGTACAAGCTGGTCTGATTCCCTACATGTTTTCTAAAAAAATAGAATCCAACTTACTCAATTTTATGTAAAATTATTATCTCTCTTCAGCTACCAAATTGCTCAGAATTAAATAGACTCTTTATAAGATACCTACCTCATGAACTTTTGTCTGTAATTAAGTTTCCAAGTATTGACCTACTTCAACAAAGATCCAAACAAGCGTACAAAAGTGGAGAAGAAAGGCATAATATTATTTGATATTGGCCAATCTCTTTGTCTTTCAAATATATACTTTTTGATTTAGATGGTCCAAAATGAATGCGAGTTTATTTATTGATTTACTATATGGCCTTTTAGAAAAAACAATATGTTACCTTTTTAAAAAATTTTGTTTTTGTTCTTGTGTTCTGTCAAATTACTTAGAAAGTACCTGCAAATGTGTAGAATATTGGATTGCATAGCCATATTTTCTGAAAGCTATATCAACACAAAATATCACCAAATACAGTGTTCAATTATGCAGATGCCCAGGAAAACATGGGGGAGTCTGGCAGAGTTATTTATTGGCAGCCGAACTAGCGTTTTCCTACTACCGCGAGTGATGTGATAGTTTTCTTGGAAGCCCCATAATGCTCTGTGACTCGGATTCCCCCAGTTCTGAGTGTTCAGGTCCCTCCTGAACCTGCGGGCTTCTTTCTCACAGCAGGCGCAATGTAAGTCTCACTGGTGAATCACATACATTTTGCATCATGAGAACTGGGTTTCGCAAAGGTTCTCGTACCTCTGGTCACTACCACACTTTCCAAACAAAGCCATTTGATCATCGTTGGGCATCTAACATTCACAATCAATTCCGGTAACTGCACATTAACTGCTCCCATACATCCCCAAATGTGTTTAAATTATTTTATTGTTGTTCAACAGAAAAAGGTGAAGGAAGGAGTGGAAGCCACACTAACTCAACCCAGAACCTATCTGGAAATATAACTAAATAGTGGAGAAACGACCCAGAACAAACAATGGAACAAGAACAAGCGAGAATCCTCAAACCCTTATGCACACAGAAGAACCAGCTTCAATACACCCAAATATGTTTAAATAGCATGTATATCTGGAGGCATCTGGTGCTTCAGCACTTGTCAGCATGGCCGTGAACGGAAAATGCACAGCTCCGATAGTAATATTCATGGTTAGCTCAGAGTATGCACTCTATTTCCTGTTGTACTGCATTAAGTATTTTCATAGTCTTTCCACTTAAAAATCAGATCATGTTAGTATTTCAAAGGATATGTATTTACAGACTCCGAGAATGCTATATCTTCACAAAGTTCTAGAAACTATAATGAGAGGTACAACTTATATCCAATCAGAACTCTATGATATCATTAATATAATCAATCATAGACTGAATTGGTGTTTCAAGACTGAAACACCAATTTACTAAAATTATGATATAAATGATTCATATACTATTTATGTATTTTCCATTTGGTCACATATTAAAATATTTTAAGTGGCGCCATTATGTTAAAAATATTTTCACCATCCATTTCCCATAGTAGAAAAAAAACATACATGTTTTAATATATTTGCCTCAAAATGTTTTGATAACAGAATATGATTTAATCAAAGTAATTGCCAAAATAGTAATGGCCTTTAATTGGCCTATATTGAGAGTAAAGGGCCAATTATTTAGTTCAATTTAACCACTATTTAAGGTGGAATTTATATAAGCAGTTCTGCTGGTAGCTTTAACTTATTTCCCAACTTCTGAACCCAGCCAAATTAATCTAAAATGCAAAATTTTGTCTTCTCCCATTTTCCTATCTTATTCAACATCCAACAAATATTGCATTTATGTTCCCATATTATTTGTCCCAACTCTGCATTTTTTTCTTCTGTTATCTCCCTGCCAGCCCCCTGGTCTGTAACAATGCCAATATTGGTTGACTTAATGCAGGAATACAGAGCAAAGACAAATTCTCCATTGAATACTGTTTTTAATGTTGTTCTACAGGATTATGCTTTGGTCCTACCTACAGAAGTAAACCAATGAAGGGAAGAAAGTTATTTTCTGACATATTCATGCAAAAATAAAAGAGCCTTAAAAACAGGAAGCCTTCGGCAGGTAACTGCCCACAGAAGCCGTCGGGCACCGTGCGGCTTCCTCCTTGCGGCGCGCACCTGAGTCCCCGCCCTGGCCCTGCCTCCGGCTGAACAGGTCAAATTGAACGTGAAGTTGGAGCCTGAAGTGGTTAAGTATCGGGGCTGAGGAATACGTCAACGCCTGTGGGAACGCCAGGGAAGTACTGGGCCCTGCAGCTGGCCCAGAGAATAATACAGCCAGACAGGTGCTGGCGTCGCGGGATCACTCTCAGGACCGCAGGGTTTTCCTGCCTGCAGGGAAGCCGCAGCATCGCGGGGCGCGGTGGGGAAGCAGCGAGGGGCTGCGAGGAGCCGAGGAGAGGACACCCACGGGCCCTACAAAGTGTGCAAGATGAAGCCACGTGGGCACCCAATTCTAACTTGCCATTGTTTTTCTTTAAATGTTATTTATTTTATTTTTAGGTAGAAGGGAAGGGAGGGAGAGAAACAATGCATGGTTGCCTCTGGCGCGCCCCCTACTGGGGACCTGGCCCGCAACCAGGCCTGTGCCCTGAGTGGGAGTCGGATCAGGCGACCCTGTGACTTGCAGGCCAGCGCTCAATCCACTGAGCCACACCCGCCAGGGAGACTCACCATTTTTAAATGACTTTCATATTACATATTATAGCAATTTCACTTAATGGCTAGAAAGTATAGTTTTTACAGGGCAATACGGAAAGATCTTATTTTCAGCATTTCAGCTGCAAGCTTAGCCAACATCTTTTGGAAACTTGTATTTGTTAGACTTTGGCATTTGATATTTAAATATATTAAAATATTACTTTTCATCTGAGTTGGAAAGAACACCTAAGGTAAGTTCTAGAACCTATAAAACCAACACCCACCGGAACCATTAGCCTTGAAACTTCGCTGAGCGTGCCTCTTCGTACCTACCCCCACAAAATGTCTCCAAGAAAATAAGCAAAAGATAAACATAGCACATTTTGTACTAGTGAGTTACTCATCCTGCTGGCAAATCTTCCAGCCGGTCGAGTTATATTTTCCCTTGTTATCTTTCTGTATGCGTTCCTTTAAAAACTTGTTTTGGGACCGCCCGTCCCACGCTAACTTAGGAAACCCAGAGAAAGACAAGTTTAGTGAGCCACAGCCTAGCGTGTGTCTACCTTTCACCCTGTTTACACTTACTTTTCCATATTTTTATATAAAATACACACAGTACGAAAACAACCCTTTCTTCTTTCCGGTTTTGGGGAGAGAAATAGTCCTCCTTCTTTCACTCCAAGGACAGCTGGGGAGCTGAAGTTGGTGTTTGGCTGTTGCTTTGCTAATTCCCGATTCATCAGACGACTGGGATTTTTGTCCTCGTTGATTTTAATCTGGTTTTTTTAAGGTCTATAGCAAACTGGCCACAAAATGTAATGCCAATGTCATTCCACCAAGAAGTTTAAGTGTAGAATTAGAAAATCGGTGATCTTAAAGGTTATGACTTGTCTAGTCTGACCACAGGGTACAATGTCGTGCTTGATAATATATAAATGCTCTCATGGTGTTCTACAGATTAAAATATTAGGAATGCAATTCTACTAAAATACATAACCTGTTAGTCATAGGAATAACTTAAATGAGGTGAAATAAGAAGCAAACTACATTTCATTGGTACTTAATCATCTTGGTACTTAATCAACTTACTCAACATTTGAAATTTATTTTGTTAACTGTCATGTTACCCATGAAGGAAAAAAAAATCAAGACGCCCTGCCTCTGTTAGGTTGGTAAGGGGTACATTGTAATTGTATAAAATACGAGTACGAGATGATTGCTTACCTTAGACGTCGTGAGAAGTTCGCTGGCGAATCGGCTACCAGCAGCGCACGCTCCAGCAGAGACCGACCGACTCCCTGGTTCCCATCCACGGCCGCAGGAGCAGTGGGCGCCGTCCCTCCGCTTCAGCAGCCCCGCCGGGCAGAAAAGCCTTCAAGTACTCGGCCCGTCTCATGTTTCACCCCTCCTGTGAGCAACAGGCGTGTGTCTAATTTTACTCAGTGACATAAACAGCTCATACCAGCTTAAAACTGTCTGGGCACCGGTTCCAGGACACAGCTCTATGTGCGCCAAAGGAAAAAAAAAATTCTTACAAAACTGACGTTTCTACCCTGAATCGTGATAGTCTTATACAACTTTCTAAAATAAACTCAACCTCAGATGAATAGCAGAAAGGCTTCCAAGACACTTTCCAGTAGAATCGAATGTTGACACAAATCTCATGAAAAATCACTTCAGATTAACACGCGACGTTTTAACTTACAGCTTCATCAGCACCGAGTGCATGAGCGCGCTGTTCTGGTCCAAGGGGGCCTGCAGTGCATAATAGTCACTCTTTAAAAATCTCTTTCTCTAAGCCTCTTTTTAGGTGTAAAACTCTAACATTTGAGGAGAAAACCTTCAATAATGATCATAATAAACAGAATATAAAGAACCTGTATGCTAAAACTATGTGTTCTTTTCTAGTAAACTGAATTTTATGTGTGTATATATATATATATATATTTTTTATAATTAGTTAACTCAATGAACGAATGGACCTCAGGCTTCATCTGGTTCCACTCTGCCCTTTACGAGTGAGGGAAACAACCCTCTGAGTGAATAAAGGGGGAAGCCCGTTTAATATTGGAGGGATTAATTTTTCTCCAACGTCTCCCTCGCCTGGTAGAAGAGGCCAGCACGTCCTAAAATCAGGACCATCTGTCTATTCAGAGTCATCCTGTCTCCCGGCCCACCCTCCCTGACTCTCTGTTTTCACGGGACAGCCTCATCACAGAAGTTCTCTGGACTCCCACTCTGAGAACTTTCTGATCAGCTCCCTGGTTCTCACGAGCAGCTGTCACCAAGCACAGCCTCACAGTCGGAGTGGAGGCTTGCGTGCGTCTGTGTGAGCCACACGGCGCCTCGTGGCTTCCTGAGAGCCACGACAGGAGCAATTAAAGTTGTCCCCCAGGAGACCAGAACTGCACCATTCCAAACGTTTGCTCCTGAACACAACAAGAAATAGGAAGTTACTCTTCATGGGAACTCCACCACGTACTTTGTGCTAAAAGCATCATCAGGCCCTGACCAGTGTGGCTCAGTGGGTTGGGCGTCATCCCGCAATGCAAAAGGTCGCCGGTTTGATTCCCAATCAGGGCATATGCCAGGGTTTCAGTTCAGTCTCGGTTCCAGTCGGGGCACAAATGAGAGGCAACTGATTGGTGTTTCTCACTTCCCCTCTCTCTAAAAATAATAAGTAAAACCTTTAAAAAATAATCAAAGCATCATCAGGATGATGAAATCACAGGATTATGACAGAATTCTACAGCCTAATTTGACTCATAGCAGCCATTGTTCATGTTTTATATCACTGAACTGATATTTTCTGGCCTGTATATTCTGGATGTGTTGATATAAAGTCATAAAACAGTACCGCTGAAAGTGGCTTTCAAGATTATCTATGGAGTTTTAAAATGGTGAAAAGGAGAAGGGTGAGCATGACTGTTTATTCACTGAAGGAATGGCATCATTCTAAAATGGTGTTCAAAGTCACATCAGCAATTCTCAAGACTCACAATAGGCGAAACTATCATACTAACAAGACGTAAAGATCATTAGCACAAACGTTTCATAGGGATCAGGGAACAGATGGTGTAACAACATACTTAACAAGGCAAACATAGTTAGCATTAAAAGAAACAAGATTAATGTGAAGAAAAGTGTTTTAAAATACCTTATGGTGTTTAAAAACATACGTTAAAAATGTTTTCATATCTCATTTTAAAAAACAAAATGGAAAAGTCTTTCCACTAAAGACTATTAAAGCCTTTGATATTTTAATAGAGGAAGGCCTAAAATAGAACAAAAGAAATTTCCAAATTCAGTTTAAATTGTGGTTGCTATAATTTAACACCATCCCTAAAATTAGGAATCAATAAAACAGGTGTGTCTAAAGATTCAGAAAGAACAACAGCGCTCTCTAGTGGTAATACTCTTGTATTTGCGTGGAAAAAAATAAAATCCACTAAGTCTCAGAAGTACTGTAAAATATGCAATAGGTAATAATGTTTTAAGGATTTCATTCACTATTGGCATGCAGTCAGGTTGCATTTTTTGAGCATGAGTTGATTATAATAGTCCAGAATACACGTATAACCTGAGAATGTATACAAAATTCAATTCTGTCCTGGGGCTGGAGCTGGAATTCTGTCTGTGCTCTGGAGTGCTTTGATGCAGGTGGATGGGGGTGGGGGGGGGGGTTAAGGCATCTGTGAGGAAGGGCAAGGGAGGAGCAAGGCCCTGCAAACTCAGATGAGGGGGTCGGGGCTGCGGCCATCCCTGAGTTCAGGCACCACCCTGAAGCCAAATGACAAGTGTGTGGTGTCTCGGTGGGGACACATCTCTGACGTGTACGGCCCTGTCCCCTAGAGCTGCTGTCCAGTCATATAAACTCGGAACTTGTAAGATATGTCTCGAATAGAAAGATAAATGAGTCAATACGATATCTAGGACGTAAGGTACAAAAGCCAAGGTGGCAGAGTGGGACAGGGGGTCACGTGTTGGTTAGGGCGGGCCTCCGTTCCCAGGCAGATCAGTAAAACAGGTGACAGCCTGTGAGCCCAGCAGGCAGACAGTGACCTTGGAGTGAGGGGCTCGAGGTGAATGGAAGGAAGTTCTTTCCAAGCCCATCCAACCCCAGTTATCATTCTTACAACGAAACAAAACAATTCTTTTTTTTAAATTTCTATTTTATATATATATATATATTTTTAAAGATTTTACTTATTTATTTTTAGAGAGGGAAGGGAGGGAGAGGGAGAGAGAGAGAGAGAGAGAGAGAGAGAGACATCAATGTGCAGTTGCCAGGGGTCATGGCCTGCAACCCAGGCATGTACCCTGACTGGGAATCGAACCTGCGACGCTTTGGTTCGCAGCCCGTGCTCAATCCACTGAGCTACACCAGCCAGGGCTTGAAACAAAACAATTCTTAAAAGCAAACTAGCTAACATTTTGTAATAATCAGACATTGTTTTTAAAAAACCTAAAGCCTCATTATTATTCAAATATTTTTGTAATACCCTCTATCATTTTAAGTGGAAATCAAAGATTACATCATCTCCCTACACAGGTGACGTTTTAAAATCAGTTACTACACAACTGTCCTCTAGAAGAGAAATAAGGGAAAGCCACGTTTCCTTTTAAAACACGTGTTGCGGTGTAAGTAGCCAGGTGACATAGCAAATAGACCTATGAGTGCAAGGTTAACGGAGGCTGCTACCAAGCTATGATTACCTGGTATCAGCGTCTCAAACACCGTGCTCCTGTGAACAAATCTTGCCACAGGGCTGTTAAAAATGTATACTTTTTCCCTCAATTGGCTTGCCTGTCGCACTTTTGCAAAATTCTGTATAATCTTAACTGAGGCCATGCAAAACTACTTCGTGTTTACATATAAAATGAAACGTGTCTAAATTCAGGTCAATGTAAACAGATTTTCAGCTCCAGGGAGGTATCTCAGGACCTTTGAGATGTCTGACACTCGGGACAATTATTCATTTTGTAAGCCTTTCCGCGTATGGAAATGGTCTCTTCTCCATGTTCTTTCCCTGTTAAACGCTAGTCCAATGTCACCTTATCATAACAACAATCAAGCCCTTCAGAAAGCAATGTGGGTCTAGGGGTCTCTAGACCCCTACGCCCTGCTGAGAGCCAGTACTGGGACAAGACGTGTTCCAGAAGAACCGCGAGCCACCTGGCTGGTTCGGTGTCCCCACTCAGCATGTCAGGGGAAAGGGGCAGGGCTCTGTGAGGTCATCTTGAAATTCTTAATGGTTTAATATTCAGATGTGGGTTTTGTGAGTCCAGTGGGGTGTGGAGCATGCTCCGGATGCTTGGAGCACCCTGCCAGCCCCCCCACCTCTATAGGACAAGCTCTTGGCTGCTGGCTTCCCTCCCGAGGCCCTGCCGTCCCTCAAGCCCCCTCCTAGCCGCTGCTGTTCTTTACCTGGAGTACCGACCGGGTCCCACTGCAGGGGGGAGACTCATATTTATGGACCCTCTCTGTCTGCAGAGGGGTCCTGGGCCCAGACACGGGGGGCAGGGCCTGGGCCAGCAGCCCCGCAGGGTGCTGGGCAGGCAGCTCAGCGGGGGCGAGCCTCTTGGCCCTCCCAGAACTGGGTACTGAGGGTGAGCCAGCTCACAGACTGGTATCCCCTGAAAGCCATCCGCCTACTGTGGGTGGGGCAATAAGCCTTTGGGAAGGGAAGGTGAACTTCCCTGGCCCCGCTGGGGCCCAGAGCTTGCTTCCAAGGATGGCGGAAGGAAACCAGCACGTGCACACATGAGTGCACGTGCACACCTCGCGTCCAGCAGCGGTGGTCCTGGCAGCGGCGAGGGTCTACCCGTGCCCTGTCAGTGTCTCCGTGTCGAAGGGAGCGTTACACTCAATGACAAATACAAACCACCACGACAAGAAAAACTTGTATATCTTTGTACCTGAGACAGACCATTTTGTTGTGTTTTGAATAAAGGACCCTCCAAAATTATGTAGTCAGTCCCGGCCAAATTCCAAACACCTAGACCCAGGCTGGGCCTGCGTCTGACTTGGCTCACAGAGCACAATGCCCTCAAGACCCATGCGTGTGGTTGCAAATGGCCACCTCCCTTTCTTGGTATGGCTGAACGATACTCGTGGGCATGCAAGTGTGGTGGGATACACTCGATATCAGATAGAGATAGGTATATATGGTGTATGTATAGATATCTATCAAAATATATCTCACCTTTCCTTTATCCGTTCATCGGTTGATGGACATTGCAGCTGCTGCCACAACTTGGCTGTGGTAAATGATGTTGCAATGAGCATGGAGGTGCATATATTGTTTAGAGTTAGTGTTTTCATTTCCTCCAGAGAAATAATCAGGAGCAGCATTGCTGGATCATCTGATAATTCCACTTTAATCTTTATTTTTTTTTTGAGGAACTTCAGTGCTATTTTCCACAGTGGCTGCACCAATATACACTCCGCCAACAGTGCGCAGTGGGTCCCTTTTCTCCACATTCTCACCAACACTTGTTATTTGTTGCCTTTTCTATACCATTCATACCGACAGGTGTGAAGTGGTATCTCGTTGTGGTTCTGATCCGCATGTCTCTGATGGCTAGGGCTGCTGAGCAGCTCTTCATGCACCTGTTGGGCACGTATGTCTTCTTTGGAGTACATGTCTATTCAGATCCTTTGTGCACTTTTTCATCTCATTGTTTGGCTTTTCGCTCTTGAGTTGCATGAGTTCTTTGTATATTTTGGATATTAACCCATTTTTGGACATATGACTTACACATATTTTCTCCCATTCGGTAGGATGCCCTTTTGTTTTGTCGATGTTTTTTTTTTCTTTTGCTGTGCAGAAGCTTTTATGTTTCCTGCCGTCCCACTAAATTGATTTTTGCTTTTGTTTCTTTTGTTTTTGGTGCCAGCCCTTGGGGGTCATTTAAGAAACCAGGACATGTTTCTTTACATATCTTGTAAACTGGTACTTGCATCTGGAGGGCTGATCAGATTCAGGTTAGACCTCTATGGCGATCATACTGCCCTGGTGCTGCTGTGTTCGTCTACTGGGAGAATCTGAGGTTTGGCTGGTCCTCTGTGTGACGACAGCACGTATTTATGTTCAACGTTCATATCGAAACATTTCTTCTTCATTAGCTGGGCCACCTCTGTTCACAGAAAACTATTTGATTATCCAGTAGTACACTTTGTATAAAACAGGCAGGATGAATGATGGATTCTTTCCTTTATTTGTCATTTCAAAATAACGAGTTGGTTTATTAGCAAACTCCAGCAGTGACTAAGGGTCTTTATTTTAAACATATATTAGAACTCATGGATTTAAACATATTTTGTTACAATCCATTATTGAACTGTTCTACAGTAGGGGTTTGTTAAATAAATTATGGCATTCTATACAACAGAGTAGTAGTATATTGTCACTGAAGATAATGATGTAAGTATGTGTTATTCATGATATTTTATTTAAAACAACTTTAATGTTAAATACATAATCATGGTACCAAAAGGAACATGGTGAGAAATTTCTCTTTCGCCTTGTTCGCAAGCCACCCAGATTTCCTCCCGAGCACCCACTAAGTGTGGGTGTCCTTTGGAGCCCTCCGGATGTATTAGAGCTGATCATTCAGTGGCGGTGCTCTGGCATGGCCACATATGTTGTTAAAATAATTAAGTACTTCCGTAAGTTTGTACACCGTCACTTCCCCGACGCCCGAGTGCTCTCCCTTCCCTTTTGGGCACTCCAGCCCCTCCCCCATCACCCTCCAGATGCTGCCCACCACCCAGCAATCGAGGGTGAAAGTCTGGGGTCTGAGGGAGCTACAGCACCCTGCTCATGCTACTGTTTTATCCATTCTGTTGGTCTTTGCCCATTCTGTACAGCTGCAAATATTTTAAATGTTACCTCTGGAGATTTCTATAGGATCAAATCCACCATATATACATATATTTTATATATATATTTAAGGAGAGAAGTTGCATTATAGAAAAATATAAATATATATTTAATACATACTAAACTTATAACACATATAAACTTACATTTGTAACATAAATTTCATGTTTAAGTGGAATAGATTCAGATCTGATATGTAAGAAAACATTAAAAGTAATTTTCTCTGGTGGCATGATTATGATTTTTTCCTTTTCAAACTTAACTGCCTTTCCAGATTTGTCTGCAGTAAACACATTATTAACACATCAAAAACAGAATATACCTAGCCCTGGCTGGCGTAGCTCAGTGGATTGAGCGCGGGCTGGGAACCAAAGTGTCCCAGGTTCAATTCCCAGCCAGGGTACATTCCTGGGTTGCAGGCCATAACCCCCAGCAACCACACATTGATGTTTCTGTTTCTCTCTCTCTCTGTCTCTCTCTTTCTCTCTCTCTCTCTCTCCCTCCCTCCCTTCCCTCTCTAAAAAAATAAATAAATAAAATCTTTAAAAAAAGATTATATCTAACTTAAAAAAAATAGAATATACCTAAGGTGGTTTTATTTTATCAAACTATATATATTATATACATATGTATTTATTTAAAGTGATATTAATAGTTTCAACAGCTCCACCTGCTGGCTGCTGACAAAAGTTTATTATCCAATATTACCGTATTAGTTTTTACTGTAGCCAGGAGAAGGAAATGAATTCCTGTACTTAAACAAAAGATGCTTCTTGCATTCTATGAACAATAAGTATCAGAAATCAAAGCTCTGGCTGGCATAGCTCAGTGGATTGAGTGTGAGCTGTGAACCAAAGCATCGCAGGTTCGATTCCCAGTCAGGGCACATGCCTGGGTTGCAGGCCACGGCCCCCAGCAACCACACATTGATGTTTCTCTCTCTCTCTCTCTTTCTCCCTCCCTTCCCTCTCTAGAAATAAATAAATAAAATCTTAAAAAAAGAAATCAAGTTAATTTATCTGAGATGAAACATGGTATAAAAACAGGCTGTTTGCCTAGAACAGAAACATAACATTGAAAAATCAGCTTGGTGTTTTGGCTTAGACTGGCACGCTGATTTTGTTGATTGTGCAAAATAAAAACACCAGTTAGTAATTGTAGGTATGCATGAAATATGTTTTAGAATTTCATGTGCCTTTGCACAAATATTCAGAGCTGCAGGCTAAACTCCTATGTCATTCTCATTATTTTTCAAGTGACATTGCTCTTGGTCTCATATCTGTTTATTATTTCCTGAAGTTGAATAAATGATAAATGCTTTGCTAAACACACATCTCTCCTTTTTAGACTACCTCTCTTTTGTAGTGAGAGGTATGATATTTTGTATAAATATCTCCAGTCCTCTAATTTTGGAACTCTTAAAAAAGATCTATCATTATGTTGAGATGAGACCTGTAAGACAATGTTTAAAACAGAAAGAAATGCAGAAGGAAACTGCTTTGGCTGATGTTTTCTAGCCCTAGCACGAAGCAGCATTATAAGGCCAAGGTCACGTCCCAACCCCTTCCCCTAACTTTCCCTTGTGGTCTTCTTCCACCTCCTAGCTCTTCCCCCAAGCTGAAAATCCTTGTGCCTTCTCAGCCCTGCCTCTCGTATCTGTCTCCACAGAAAGAAAAAACAAAAACAAAAATAAAAAACAAAAAAAACCCCTCTGCAAATGGAAAGCCAGAAAAGCAGTGTGGGCTGATAGGCCCGTGCAGCTTGCAGATTTGGGGGTTCCTCCACCCCACTCCAGCCTAGAATCCGTGTTCCACACCGCAGGGGAAAGTAGACTTCTTCCAGGAATAAGTGCATTTTTTTAAAGATTTTATTTATTTATTTTTAGAGAGGGAAGGGAGGGAGATAGAGAGAGAGAGAGAAACATCAATGTGCGGTTGCTGGGGGTCATGGCCTGCAACCCAGGCATGTGCCCTGACTGGGAATCGACACTTTGGTTCACATTTTAAAGAGAGTGTCGGGCATGGGCACTGGGCCAAATGCAGGGCACTGATCCTGGGAGGAGGGATTCTAGGCACCGGAGCTGAGTTAGGGGTGAAGGTGGGGGAGGGCCTCTGTGTTTTCTCAGCGAGGCAGCGTTATGAACAGGGTGTGACTTCAGGGGCTGGAGAGGACAGCCCCAACCCTTCACCCTGGGCCCTAATGCGTAACCTATCACAGAGTTAATGTCTGCTTAGCTTCATCTCTGCTCATAAATACCGATGGGCTAATAATCGGTTCTTTTTTAACTAACACAACCGCATTTCCACGTGTGTTCTGCACATCCAATGCCTTCACCCGAAGAATTAGTCTGGTGGCAATCCCAGCACTGGCCGCTGCAGGTGGGCGGGGCGTAGGTGCAGCGTGGCTGGACTTCACACTACACGGAGTAAGTAACAACCTATGTATCCAGGTGGGATTCAGTCTCCTCCTTACTGACTATCCGTCATGCTTTCCTAAGGATGATAAACGTTTCACTGCTCTTGGAAGTGAAATAGTAATGTAAACAAGGAAAATGATATATTTGTTCTATCAGACATGGCCTTTCAGAAATTCTCTTTCTGTCTTTTTTTTTTCTCTTTTATACACTGATACATATCTGATTTCCACTGCATTTTTGAAAGTGATTCTGACTTACAATATTTTTGCTATTCGGATATTTCAATAAATATATGTGCAAACACTAAGCACTATATTTCCAGAGGACCACATTCTTGTAGCATTTCATTTACTTCTTAACATGCACAGTATTTTGTTTCAAATGGTAGACGTTCAAAAAGGCCGGAAGATGAATTCTCCCCGAGGCCCTGCAGAAAGGAACGCAGCTGGGCCGAAGTCTTGGTTTTAGTTTAGAAAAACCCCGCGTCCGTCCTCTGAGCAACAGAGCTGTAAGACAAATTTATGTTGTTCTAAGCTACGAATCTTGTGATTATTCCTTAAAGCAGCAATAGAAAACTAGTACAGATGGTGACTGGATTTGTGGTCCCTTATCATCAAAGGTAATTTTCCCAACCAAGTTTGTATAAAATCGCCATTTTAAAACATCATTCCCATACAATTTCTCTTTATCAGGGTAGACACCGTTCACCACTGATTTTTGAGTGACTTATGTTTTTTAACAAAATTATGCCACATCCAATTATATTGCTCCTGATGAATTTCAACTGGCTTACTTTTTGGACTTTATTTTTTTTTAGAACGGTTTTAAGCTCACAGCAAAATTGAGAGGAAGGTAGACACTTCCCATATACACACCGGCCCCCTCACTCGGGTATTTTAAAAGCCCTAAACATAGTTTATTTTTTGTTTTAATACCGATTGCACACTCCAGTTTTCCTAAACAGCGCTGCTTTAAATGAAGGTTTTCGTGACTAATTTTTGTGAATCCATTTGCTGTTGTATAAAACATACAAAAAGTATTTTTGGTTCGGGACTACGTCTCAGTGAGGCCTTAAAGATTTTTTGTCTCCCTCCGTCCTCATAGTAATTGCCGCATCAACTGCTAACACACTCCCCGACGCTGCAGGAGCCCGGAGCCGCACGTCTAGGAACCCACCCCCTGGACGTCCTTGTGGTCTTCGGACTGTTTCTCCCGGCAGTGAGGGCAATTGTGACCACACAGTGAATGAAAAGAATGTTTTGTTGCAGGTCGTGTAACTGTGCCCCCCCCCCCCCCCGCACAGCCCCCCGCCCCAACCTAAGCAATTCTTCAAAAGGGGAGAGCTGTGAGATTAAGTAAAATCGTTAACACACGCCTGTACAAAAGCTATTTTATGGCCCTTACAGATGATTAGGTCGCAGTTACTAAGGAGCAGAGTAGTGAATACCAGTTTTATTTACTTAGGACAACATCAGTACTCCGTTTCGGTGTTTTGGCTTTTTTTCAGGCCCAACTTTTATCCAAAGAGATGGATGACAATTTACGTGGCTTTCGAGAAAAGTCAGACCAGCTGCAGGGGCAGAGAACGCATTTTCAGAGGTCGGTCCCCCCGCGCGCGACCCGGGCCGCGGCGGCGGCGCCGTCGTGACCGTGTGGCTGCGCGCGCGCGCGACGGGGCGGAGCGGCGCGGAGTCGCGCGCACGTGCGCGCGCACGTGCGCGGCGGCGCGGAGAGCGGCGCGCGCTGGGGCTGTCGGGTCGGCAGGGGGCGCTGCGCCCCCACGCCGCGCTCCGCCGGCCCCCGGGTGCCGTCCGCGGCGGTTCGATTGGAGCAGCCGCCGAAGAGCGCTTGGCGCCATTTTGAAGCGAAGAGGAGGAGGAACGGCCGGGCTGGCTGCGGAAGGGGAGGGGGGGAGGAGGCGATTGGATGCGGCGGCGGCGGCGGATCCCGGAGACCAGCGGAGTGAGAGGAGTAGGGAGTCGGGCCCCCGGAGGTAGGAGACAATTCAGCTAACGGAAAGGAAAAGTCTCTCTCTTCTGGTCGCCGCGTTCCATTTTCCAGCGCCCGCCACCGCGGCGGTGTCTGGCGGAGCGCCGCGCCGCCCGTCTCCCGGTCGAGCCGAGCCTCCCGGCTCGGGAGACCGCAGCCGCCCGCTACCTAGCGGCAGCCGGGGCCCGGGGCGGCGGGCGCGGGCCGGGGGCGTGGGCCGGGCTGCGCGGTGGGGGTGGGGAGGCCCCGCGGCCGGCGCGCGCCCCCCACGCCGCGGGCTCCGCCGCAGCCTCGGCGAATTAAACTTGCCGCCCTCGGCCCCGGCCGCGGCGGCGAGGGCGGCGGGCGGTGACCTTGCGCGCGGGCCGGGGTCCGCGCCGGGCGGCCGGGCCGCCCCGCCGCCCCTCCCCCCGCGCCCCGGCCCCGCGGCCCTCGGCTGTCTCCCCGGCGGCGGGCGGGCGGGCGGGCGGCGCGGCGCTCCTGTTGAATCCTCGCGCTGGCGGGCTTCCCCCCTTCCGGGCGAGGGGCGGGGAGCGCGGGGCGCCGGGCCCGGCGGAGCCCTGCCCGGGCGGCGTGCGGGCCTGCGGCTGCCTCGCGCCCTCCGCCGGGCCCCCGCGCGCCTCGCCTGCGCCGCCCAGCCTGTGCTCGGGGCGAAGAAAACGCGCCGCGCGGTGACATTTTCACGCGGTTCCCTGCCGGAGGGCGGATAAAGCGCGCTCGCCGCGCCTCTCGGCGCGGGTGTTAACGGAGCCCGAGGACCGACCGAGCGGGGCCCGAGCCCCGCACTGGGAGGTGTCCCGGGCGGCGACTGGGTGCGCGCTCTCCTCTGGGAAACCTCGGAGTCGGAGCGGCTGGGAACCCCGTGTGTGTGCCACTGTAGGGAACGGTTTTGCACTCTCGGAGCTCCGTGACACTCGAAAAGTTTGTGGTCGGGAGGAACACCTTGTCGTCGTTGCGGCTGCTGCCGACTTTTGGCGCTAGAGCCACGGCTCGGGAGCGGGACAGTCACTCGGGGGCGTGAATTGGAGCCCCCGAGCGCCCGGCTTGTCGTGGTCAGCGGTGCGTGCGCCTGCGCCCCTCCGCGCCGAGCGGGCGGCTCGGCTCTCGGCCGCTCCGCGGACGCTTTTAGCGTCTCCACCCCCCAGGAGCGGGGTCCCCCCCCGTTATTTTTGTTTTTGTTTTTTTTTTTTACACTTGGAAGAACGTACTGCAAGCGTTGTTCTCACACTGTTGTAAAATGATGGATGGTCACGGCTGTCCTGCACGGCCCTGCCCTGTTCGTTAGTAGTTTCGGAAACTTGGGACGGAGCCCCTAATTCCAGGCGGGGTCTGCTGCCTGGAGTGAGTTGGGAGCCTTCCCCCGCCGAATAACCGCTACGTGCTCAAGTGTGTTCATGAATGAGACGAACTGCAGATAAATCGAGACTTTTTAAAACTTGAAGGGTAACGTAATCATTGCCCTCAATTCGTACATGTTCCAAGATAGAACCTTTTCTGTATTTTACCTCATGCAATAGTCAAATAAAATACTTAAAAATAGAAAAGTAGTATTAAGCAAAATAGGGCGGGAGAGGATGCTCTTAGCTATGCAGTGCTTCTTGTGTCAGGGGTGTGAGCGTTTTTCGAGACAGTAAAGGAGAACGCGGGTGGGGTGTGCAGGTCAGGGTGTGGGGTGGTTAACCTTGTGTCCAACCTGTGTGTGGTGATGGGCAGGTGAAGGTTTCAGTTGCGGACTTATGTTAAAGATAGACTTATTCTCAAAAACATGGTATCTTAAGTCAGAGCATTATGCCTTCAGAATAAACCTACAAGTATACCCTGCATGTTGAAAAGGCAAACTTCAGATTCTCTTTGATCACTTATGTAGCTGAAGTAGTAGTAGTTTTTTTCTTTTTTGCCTTTTTATGGTTCAATAATTACCCTCTTCTCAGCTGGGTTTTACTTGAAGGTGTACGTTAAAATGACAGTGTAGTGTTTGTGTTGGCCTTTTTTAAAGAAGCACTTTTGTGCCCCCCTCTTTATTTTCTCCCTTTTTGTTGAGGTTGATTCTTTTTGCATTAACTTTGTTTCCATAGCAGCCTTTGTTCATTTCGGCAGGTTTTATTCCTGTCTGGTTCCCTCCTTCCCCCTCCCTTGCCGGAGAGTTGGAGGAGATAGTGCGGGGAGGATGCTGATTGTCGTGGTCACCAGACAGTGTGCACTGGGCTTGTTTGACATGTAGTTCTACTGAGTTGGCTGTTGGATAAAGTTCTTGTAATTTTTTAATCTTACTGAAAATTGCTCTGTAGCATTAACAGTGACAGTAACATTTTTGAGGGCTAAGTTTATCAATAACTGGTTAAGCCTAAAACCAAGTGAAACATGTATTAGACAGGCGGTGACTGCTAAACTAGAGTGTAATGGTAGAATGTACCCAAAGCTTTGTACTCCTTTGTACCCCAAGGGAAGTGTTTTAGGAGGTCGTGTTCTTTCTGTGGCTTGCAGTATTAGGGTGGTCTTTGGCTTCCAGGGTACGACTTTTTCTGATCATGTGTTCCTGGAACTGATAGGAGTGCCCACTGTGATTTGGCTTGGGTGACAGGTACTGTATTTAGTTTACATTAGAAAAGAGTAAATTTGTGTTTACTTTGTTCGAGTTAGATAGCTACAAGGAAAATTAAACATGATCTCCAACTCACTCATCATATACATGAGAAATTAGGTTCAGTTTTTAACTTAATTGATTTATCCAAAGTCATAGTCATATTCATGGGGCGGCATCGGGGCAGCCCTTAGATCTCCTGGGAGCATAGAGGCTTCCCCATGGTCTTCATTGTTCTATTTAGGATTTAAGTGATATTTAAAATTATTGCCAGGTTGCCGTTATTGTGCATCTCCTTCTCCCCTTTTCATTCATTCAGCCAAGAAATAAAGTTCCAAGGTTCCACGGTTGACCATCTGTTTCAGAGTCTGGTTCTAATTTCTGCCCGGGGTTCAGCCCATTAAGTTGTTTCAGAGATAATCTCTCGCTTGCCTCTGTCTCCTGCAGCTGCGGGCTCTTCCTTGTGCAGCATTATTCAACATGGCATTTATGTGTTCTGTGTAAAAGTTATAAGCCAGAAGGTTTGGGAAAACTAGTATTGAATTTTACTTTGTTATAAGATGTATATGGTATATGAGTTTTTTTTTTAAACACAAGTTTCTACACAACTCATTTGTCACTTATAATATCAGTAGGTAATTGGTTTAAATATACCTGTTTGGGAATGCTAAAAATTAGAAAAGTAGTTTAAAGATAAACTCAGTGATTTCTGTGAGAATTTGTAAGCCTACTGAAGAAACGGTCAGCGGTTTGCACTTCTGACCCCTTGGGTCTTAGAGGTCAGCTCTTTCCTCACGCTGCAAGCATCTGGTCATAACCATTTCCCCCCATATGGGAAAAAGGTTTTAAGACCCTTTCTCAATAATTAGCTCAAAATTAAGGGTAAGTTTGCTACTTTAAGACTGTAATTATTTTAATTGGCAGGGGTGACCGTGTACAGTGAGAATATCGCAGGTTAAACTCAGATGAATACAACTTAGTTGTTTAAAATCAATCTTGCCCTGGCTGGGGTGGCTCAGTGGATTGAGCACCAGCCTGAGAACCAAAGGATGGCTGGTTCGATTCCCTGGCAGGGCACATGCCTGGGTTGCAGGCCAGGTCCCCAGTTTAGGGTGCATGAGAGGCAACCACACATTGATGTTTCTCTCCCTCTCTTTCTCCCTCCCTTCCCCTCTGTCTAAAAATAAATAAAATAAAATCTTTTTAAAAAGTAAAATCTTAAAGCTATTAATTGGAGATATTTAAAAATATCTAGAGTAGATGCTGTGCTCTAATGATTAACCATTAATAGTAATACTTAGATATACTTGATTCATCCAAGGGCAGTGGAGGAAAGACTGAAGCCCTGAAGCAGGGAGATATTTTGAGGCATCTTTGAGAGGCCTGTGACCTAGAAGTACTCCACTAACCTCCCTCTCCCTGGGACAGAGAATGTTCTGGACAGATTCAGTTACAATAAACACGTGTTAGGCTTCCACACACACACAGCACCCGGGCTGAGAGGCTGCCTAGAGAAGTGTGGAGCGCAGCTGACCTGCTGTGAGGGATGGCGTGGGGGCTGCGTTTTTTCCTTAGTGTGGGAGAGTGAGGTTGGCCGGGACTGGATACAACACTGATGGGGAGGGAGGGGAGGGGAGGGGGTGTCATGACCGCAACCATTCTCTCCTGGAGGGAGCGGTTAGGGCCCGAAAGGACCGGGTTGTGGCTCCCCGGCAGTGCAGGGGTTCTTTTCCTCTTCTTTCGTGTCGGGGGGTTTTAGAGAAGTGACGAGATTTTAAAGAAAGCCCCAGATATGTATCCAAAAATATACCCTTGAAATTCTGTCAAGGCCTTTCAGTTCACCTTCAATACCGGGTAGGCATGGGGGTTGGATAGTTGGTGGTGAAGGTTCGGGGGAATAGAGTACATTGAAGAATTGTGTATTTTAAGTTATAATATGAAAAAAAATTCTAATGCTACAGAAAAGTAAAAACAAAAGCTACTTTTCTTCCTCTAAAAGGTAACTCACTATTAACTGTTTCCAGAAAGTTTACTTTTTCAAAAAACTTTATACAAATTGTACTATATCGTACTATTTACTTTTTTTAACTGCAGTTTACTGGTTTTCAATAGTTAATGTCATAGGTCTTTTTATATTGGCATATATAGATCAACATAATTTAAATATGATTAGAATAATTTATTATATGGAAGTACAATAACTGTTGTCACCCCTTGTGAGTGATAATTTAGGTTGAACAATTTACAGTGGCCACCAGTATATGAGTACACCTATTAAATGCATGCTGGTATTAGACTTCATTAAACTTTATGCTTTCTGCCAATTTAATATGTGCCATTTATATCTTGTTTTGGGTTTGCATTTCTTTGATTATAAGTGAGGTTAAACATTTTTTAAATATGCTTACGGGGCAGCAGAACCTTGCAGCACATACAGGGTTGACCAAAAAGTTCTTCATGATTTTTCCATAAAGTAAAAGACATTTTCACCAAGAACTTTATTGATTTGGCTATTTGGAGTATGTCGGCTCTCTCCTGTTATTGACTTCTGGTGGGCAGAGGCCAGGGCTGCTGCGAAACATCTCCCGATGCGTGAGACAGCCCCGCAGCAACGCATCATGCCATTGCCAAAATGTACTTCTTCCATCTTCAACATTAAAATGGCTGCACAAAAGTTCACCAATTTAGGTGTTTTTTTAAATGCACAGTGATATGACAGCTGTTACAATACAGTCTAACAAAGTAATTTTGAATGATGTTAAAGACAACTAAGCGCTACTGGAGCCATCTTATGGAGCAATGTAACGGACTTTTGGCCAACCCAGTACTCCATATTGAGTCGCTTACTTTCCGTGTGTCCCATAGGGAGGTGGGACTTTTAGAAGGGAATAAGGTTTTGGAGTCCATGGCCCCGGAGCAGCGCTCTGAATGGAGAGGCTACTGTGGTAGGCCGTGGACAAAGGCTTTGTCTTTCTCATCAGGGAAGTTGACTTTTCGTCAAAAGGAGCAATTCTTTTTAAATTTTTTTATTGATTTGAAAGAGAGAACACATTGATTTGTTGTTCCACTTATTTGTATATTCACTGGTTGATTCTTGTATGTGCCCTGACAGGCAGGGATTGAACGCACGACTTTGGTATATAGGGGTAATGCTTATCTAACTTAGCTACTCGTTTCTGTTCAAAGAAAAGCGGTTCTTGTGTGTCTCCATTTGGCAATGCCTGGGGACACTCTGGTTGTTGGGGCGGGGCGGGGTGGGAAGATTGGTGCTGCTGGCATCTCGTGGCTAGCGGCGAGGGATGTTGCTAGTAAACCTCCTACCGTGTTTTGGAAAGCCCTCCACAATGAGAAATTCCCTGGCCCAGAATGTCAGCAGTGCAGCGGGTGAGAAAGCCTAGTCCCAGCAGAACCAGTCCAGGAAGCCCGCTGCAATTAGGCCCGGCTCAGCCTCGCCAGGTATGTCCCTGCGCAGCCGCAGTTGGCCTCGGCTCAGTTGGCCAACGCTCCGCGCAGCCGCAGCTAGGCCCTGTAGCCGCAGTTGGTCCCGCGCGGCCACGTGAGGCTCACTCACCAGCTTCAGAGCAGCAGTTGTGAAGCGGCGACCTTTTGTGTGATCTCGTGCTGAAAATGGCTGTGGCCTCCTTCTCAGGATGGTAAGCGTTGAAATGTAGCCGTTGAATATTTTCTTTTTCTCTTCGGTGCCTTCCTTTTCAGGTCTTCTTCCCTCCTTGTATGGTGTGACATCATTAGGTTAAGGCTTTGCAGTTCTACCTGGAGTTTAGAAGGCCACTGGCATTTAAGATGTGAACCCTAGTGGGAGCATTCGAATATTGTGGCATTTCATAGGGTGCGTGATGCGCCAAGGCCCTTCATAGGGAAGGCAGAAGAACGTGGCGGTTAAGCTTAAGGACTACTGAAGAGTCGAGGCTGTGCGGGACAGGATATCTCCACCATGAGCTAGCTGAGTCACCTAGCAAATGACTTAATCTTGCCAAGCCTCTGTTTCTTAATTTTTAAAGTGGGGATAATAACAGATACCCATTTTGAAAGACAGATTTATTGATATAATTCGCATAGTGTAATTAACTCATAGAAAGTGTATAATTCACTGTTTTCTAGATACTTGAAATTGAAAGTTTGATCAAAAGAGATTGATTATGTTAGGCCAAGAGTGTGAGAACCACAAAACACTTCTAGAAGGAGGGACCATTCTGGCCAAGTATTAGATGATGAATATGGGACTGGAGCTCCCATTGTGCTTTTTCAGGTAGTGGTAGTGGTATCATGGTGTAGTGTCTTTTTGCTGCATTTTGCTGCTGTCAAATGATTGGCTTATTCCCACACCCTTCTTTAATAGTGCTAATCTGTTGTAAACTTGGAAAATTATCTAAGTTCTTGGTGAGAATATAGCTCTCATTAACTAAGCTCTTGGTGGGAGCCTGATGTCAGTGAGAAGAGGATATGGATAAGTGGCCTTACGCTCTTGGCAACTTTGAGTTTCCTCTTTAGTTTGTTCTCTGGGTTAATTGGGTTTCTAGAATAAACAGTCTCTAGATAAATCAGGCTCATGTAAACATTTTCCTCTCCAAGGCTTGTGCTCACACCTGTATCCCCCACTCCTTCCCAAGTTTCCTGTCTTCTCTTATCGGGGTACTGTTGGACACAGCACCTCCAGCACGGTGGGCCCAGAGACAGTGCTGCCTTCCTGCGCTGCTTACCGTCAGCTGTGGTTACTGACGCGCACCTTTCTAGGTTCTAACGGACGGCCGGGTTTGTTACCAGTCAGAAACCTGGGGGTCAGCCTGACCGCTCGTCTCCTTTACTTCGCACATCACATGAGCTGCCAAAATCTGTTGGATGTTACAGCATTTTCAGTTTATTTTTACACTATACACAATACTCCAAAAGTAAAAAACCAAAAAGAGAAACAAAATGCAATGAAAAGTCTGTCCAGCTGCCTAGTTCCCAGATTCCTGCAGTGGTTTACTAACATTATTGATTTCTCATCTATTCTACTGGGATTTTAAAAAGTGCAGCCAGATAGAATGTGTTTAGTCTACTTCGCTTCTCCCTCCACCCCCATTTTACAGTAATTCTGGAAACTTGAACTGTTCTGTCCTTTACTTTTTTCACGTAACAACATTCCTTTGAGATTCTTTCCATGCCATTATATAAAGTGCTGGTGCGTGCTTGGTCTGTCAACAGCCACAGTGTTCATCTCTACTTACATACTCCGATTTAACGAGCCCATTGGAGGAAAGTGAGATTGTTTCTAGTTTTTAGTTTCACACAAATGCCCCATCGGCACCTTGTACATGTATCATTTATTGTCAGATACTGTCATTTATGCGCATGCAGGTATGTATGTCTGCAGGACAAATTCCTGAAAGTGGAATTGGTGGGTTACAGAATTTAGCAGATACACCGTTGATACATACTGTCAAATTGTCCTTCATAGAGGTTGTAAAAGTAATGTATGTGTGAGAATATTTGTTCTCCCATACCTTTCCAGCACAGTGTATAATCCCGCTCTCTGGATTTTTGCCAACACAGTAGGTACAGAATGGTCTCATGGTGCAGCTTTAATTTACATTTCTATTATGAGTGAAACTGAGTATCGTTTTTGACTGTTTAAGAGCTGTTTCTATCTATTTATTTCTGTGAACTGCCTGATCTTAATCTTTATGCATTTTCCTATCCGTTTGGGGATTCTTTAATCCCTGCTCAGTCTGTGCGCCTTTGGGTGTTTTGCTAGGAGCGGGCGTGACTCACTGGCCCTGCAGCTGCCTTCCGAGGGGCCTCTGCTCCCAGCCGCACTGCCTGCGGCCCGCCCCGCTGCTCAGGGAGCGGTGGCTCCCAGGGCTCCTTGTACTGTGTCATTTCCCGGCTCACACAACTGTTCGGGGGTGCTTCCCTGCTCGTGATCCGGACACCTTGGCCTCGGCGTGGTACCTGCTCTACCTGCCTTGTCCCTCCTCGTAGGTCTCTGCACTTGGAAAACACGCGCCGGCTCCTAGCTCCCTGTTGGGTGAGACCCTTCGTCTCCATGTCTTTGCACGTGTCACCCTCTTCTGTAATGGCCCGCATGTCCGGAGTCCAGCTCTTCGTCCCGCACCTCACTGGGGGCTGTTCCGAAACCCGACTCTTCCGTCAGGCGCGTCAGGCGCGGGGGTGCTCTCTGTTCCTTGTGGGACCTGCGCCGTCTCTGTGAGGGAGACCCTCCCCTCGTGGGGTGTCGTGTCTTTCACGAGGAGTGTGTTTCCTGGTCAGCTTCGTGAGGGCACAAGCTTTTAGTTGTTTCAGAACCCCAGCGCAGTGCTGGGCGCATAGTAGGTGACAGATGTGTACGCCTGCATGCACCAAGTGCGCTTCTGTTGTGAGACAGGTGCCGCAGTAAGGCGGTCAGCACGTTTGTCGCCTCCCACAGTTCTCGCCTGTGTGGGGTGGGGGGAGACTTGGAAGATTGCTCTCAGCAGCCTTCAGGCGGGCAGCACAGGACTGTTGGCCGCGGTCCCCGTGCTGTGCATGGGGGGCCCAGCGCTGTTCGTGTAACTGGGGGTCGCACTCGTTGACAACAGAATCTCCCCATTTCTCCTACCCCACACAGCCCTGGCAACGACTCCCTCACTCGGTGTTTATGGGGGTTTGAGTTTTTTAGGGTCCACAGTGTGAGATCACACAGTGTTCGTCTGTCATCCCGTGGCACTGGGCATCATGCCCCCAAGGTTACTCGTGTTGTCGCCGATGGCTGAGTGACATTTCACTGCAGGTGCGCGTCCCATGTTCCCTGCCCGTTCGTCAGCCAGTGGGCCTCCCGGGTGTCCCCCGGTCCCGGTTCTCGTGACTGACGCTGCAGTGATCGTGGGGCGCAGAGGGAGCGGGTCCCGTTTCCAAGCACTGTGCCCTTCCGTCCCAGCATTTTATTTAGCTGTTTCTTAAAAACCTTTTTTTATCCTCACCTGAGGACGTGCTTATACTGATTTTAGAGAGATGGGAAAGGAGGGAGAGAAACATTGATATGAGAGAGAAACATCAGTCGTCCCAAACAGGATGGAACTTGTAACCTAGACGTGTGCCCTGACTGGGAGTAGAACCCTCAGCTTTTCAGTTTACAGGACCATGCTCCCGCCACGGGAGCCACACCCGCCAGGGCTTAGAAAACTAATTCCATCTGTGTGTTGAGCTTCCCCATTGTGACCATGTTTTCATAAGGTCTGTGACCAGATTTATAGTATTTGCTTTAAAGTCCCTGTTAATTCCCTCATAGGAATTATTTCATGATCTGTTTCTGTTGACTGCTTTTTTTACCCTTGACCATAGGTCAGTTTTCTGCTTTTCATGTCTAGAAAGTCCTTATTGTAGAGTGGACATTGTGGATGATATATCACCTTCAAATTTTCTTTATTCTTGTCATACGAGTATAGTTAAGTCATTGGCTGGTTCCCTTGAACTTGGGAAGGCTCAGCCTTACACGTCTAGATGGGTCTGCAGAACGCTTGGGCTGTTTTCTGAGTTGTTGCAAGTTGCTCAGACTCGGACTCCAGGCTCATGGCCGCTTTGCAGTGGGCAGCGGCCGAAAGTGCGGCTGAGTTACTTCAGTCTCCCGGTGGGTTTCTGCAGGGCAGCCTGGAACCTTCCCGGAGCACGTGCAACCCAGGGGCCGGTGCAGCACCCCGGGCTGTTGTGTAAGCTTTGGAGCCCTCCCCTCATGTGGCCTGCTCCCCTCCTGACTTCCCCCTCTGGCTCTCGGGCCCTCCATGGCTGGACCTTTGTAAAACGGTGGCTCCCCGCTTGGGCTCTCCGCCGGAGCTGTTTAGGGCCAGCGGCGTGCTGGGGGGCGTCTGCGATCTTCCTCCTGCGTCCGCCTTGTGTCCGCCCTCTTCATCGGTCTGACCTCCAGTGTCGGCCTGCTCCTGCGTGATTGCTTGCTTTTTTTTTTTTGTCTTCAGGTCGTTTTTAAGTGGTGGGGGCGGGGCGGGGCGGTGCTCCTCCATCGTTAGAGCCGTGTGCAGACTCATTTTCATTCTTGGCGCACGGGGCCTGTAAGCGCGCTGCTGGCTTACACACCTTGTTTTCGGGCTGCACGTTTTTAGAGTGACACACACATTCACTGTAGCTTTGGTCACTTGCACCTGGTGCACACGGTCAGTAGCGAGTGGAAAGCCAGGAGCTGGAGAAGCTTCACAAAGCCTGGTGTGAGGGGTGGGCACGGCCCGCTGCTGCTGCTGCTTTCCTCGCCCCGGGCAGCAGCGGGCACCTGGTCCCGCATCGCAGGGGAGATACCAGGGCCAGCCGTCATGACCTCTACTTCCTTTGGTGTTTCCGCTCTGCGGAAACAGTACTAAAATGTGAACGTTTGTCTCAGCTGCTCCTGTGTCAGAACCCATGTTCGAGACGGGGCTGTTAGATACTTATTCAACTTTCAGTGGTAGCGGGACTGGGTCAGGTCCGGAGGGCCCTTTAGGGTCATTCTACAAAAATTTGAGTTTACGGCTGTGACTTGAGCTGGGCGAGATGTTTCCTTTAAGTGTGTCCCTGAGGAAACGGGCGAGTGGTGGTAGAGGTGGTACACGCATCTTCAAGTTCATTGCTAGTCTCGCAGGTCTGAGGCTCACGCCACGGTGGTCTAAGGACATTGTGAAGGTGTGCTGGCTCTAACTTCCTTCTTGAATTTGGGCAGTGCCTATTTGGTGTAAAACTTTGTGAGAAGGTGGGTTTTAAAGCTTGAACTTGCTACTTCAGAAGTAAGTATAGATGCTTTGACAACTTAATGTGCTTCAGGCAAACCCCGAAGTACCTGCCGGTGGGAGGAAGGTGAGGTCCATGGTGACCCTGGTGATGATATTTGACTTTTTTCTCTGTAGTTAAGAGACGGGTGGACTCAGTCCGCCCTTTCTGCTGCAGTTTGACCCTGAATAGCATTCCCATCTGTGTCAGTCAGGGCTTGAAGACGAGTGAGATGATCCCAGTGGCTGGTTCCACCAGTTGTGAGACTGGTTATGCACTTCGGAGTCTGTGCTCGGAGCCAGTGGCCGGCAGACGGGAGGTGGGGGGTGAGGTTGAGCCGGAGCCCGTGAGGGTGGCACTCAAGGACAGAAGCCGGACCTATGTCACTCCCTCGCTGCTTCCCAGACTGCAGCGTGGGTACGGGTTGCCGGCAGTCGCCGTGGCACGCCTCCTCCGGGGCTGCTGCACAGAGGCCTGCCCCGGTGCGGGTCGGACGGGCAGAGGAGGGGATCTGACCGCAGGTGGAGGGACCGTGGGCCGGGCTGTTGCCCGGTGCCAGCAACAGTGAGCCCAGGAGTCCTTGAGGGTGTGTGAGAACTGCAGCGTGCCTGAACTTCTTTTGGCGTCTTGGACATTTCTGCTGCTTCGCTTTTGTTTTCTAAATCTCACGGGAATTTCTTTGTAGGCCAACGCTGACCCACAACCATGCAGGCAGCAGAATTTGGAGAAATGTACTTGTAACTTTGATGAGATGACAATACAAAGCCACTGCAGTTCATCCCGTGTCACCATGGCACCTGCACACACTACTTTTAATCATATCTAACTTATAAAGACATGAAATCATACTTTTAAAGATAATCCTCCTTTTTTAATTATTTTATATGTTTTTATTTGAGAGACAGAAACAGAGAAACATGGAATTGGTGTTGCGGGTGCCGACGCACTCGGTGGGTGATGTTCGTGTGTGCCCCGGCTGGGGGTCACACCTGCAGCCTTGGTGTGTCGGGCGGCACTGCCACCAACTTAGCTACGCGCCCAAGGCCACAAAATTAACTGTTTTTAAAAAAATTCTCGCTGGGAGATATGTTGTTGATTTTAGAGAGGGAGAGAAACATCCATGTGAGAGAGACACATCGATTGGTTGCTTCCCGTATGCGACTGGGGCACAAACCTGCAGCCGAGGCGTGTGCCCTGACTGGGGGCGAACCCGCACCCTTTGGTGCGTGGGTGATGCTCCAGCCACCTGAGCTACCCGGCCAGGGCACGAACTTACACTTTTGATGGACAATAGTGTCCTTTGTTTAAACATGCAAACCTTTTCCTTAACAGAGGATACAAAATGACTTTATCCATAGTTGAGTTCATCTTAATATTTTATGACTTAAATACTTCCATGTTTGATACGAGATTAACTATTATTAGATGATTGCAGAAAGGGAGATAAAAGTACGTTGGTTAAGATACCTGTAAAATTTTTATATCAAAATAGGGAAGATACACTCGTTAGGATTTCCATGTCTTCAGCTAAGACATGTTCCCCTGGGGAAACAAAGACCCCCCTCCACCCCCCCGCCAGGGAACTGTGTCGGCACGGAGGCACACAGCTGGGGAGAGGATGGGCTGGGCTCTGCGTTGGTGAACTGGGAAGCCAAGCACATTGATTAAGAGCGAGAATGAGTTAGTGCAAATGAATAGATACATTTCCCAGTACTTGGGGAGTTTAGCAGGATACTCTAGACACAGGTGTTTATTTACGTTGAAAGTGTTGTAACTGTATCCAGGGAAGTGTATAGTGTTTTATGCAGTACTTAATAAAATAACGGACCAGTGGCTGTTCATAATTGAGTTCTAATTCTAGGTCTGCTGTGTTTTTTGGATTTTTTGGTGTACTTAAAGAAGGAAACGAATTATGTTTACTATTTTGAACTTTTATGTACATTATTTTAAAGTCATAAAGCAGTACAAGCACCTCCTTCCCTTTTCACTAGGGAGAGCACTCGGTAGCACTGCCTGGGGGTCCGCTCTGAAACTGGAAGTCACGTAAATCCGTGGTTTGGGGGGGTCTTGGGGCCGGGCCGCCGGGCGTCAGTCCCAGCTCTGCTGCCTCCCCGTGAATTGCGTGTGGCGCTCGTTCTGTCGCCGCATCCCCAGTGCAGCGGCTTACAACTGGTGAGCGTTGTCACTCATTAACCGGTGGCTCACATGGGTGTTTCTGTCGTCTGGGGTACACGGGCCCCCTTCGAGCGGGGCGCTTTCACCTAGGATCACTCTTCCTCCGTGGGCACTCGGCAGGCGGGCGGGGGCCGCTGGTGCAGGGCGGCTCCCTGGTTCTGGCGTGGGCCGCCTGTCCTCCGGGCGGTGCAGGGCGACTGAGGCGCGTGCCTCTCGCCACGCGTCGGGCAGGCCCGTGCTGGTTCGCGTGGCGGTGGCGGCCGTGTTCTACGAGAGGTAGCAGGGGCGTGCAGAGTCTTTTGAGGTCTCCACTTGGAACTGACCCAGTGTCCCCTCTGCCTTGTTCCCTCGACCAAGGCAGGTGGTGAGGCCAGCAGGGTTCAGGGTGTGGGGACTCGAACTCTGCCCTTGCTGGGAGTGAGCTTGCAGGGGTGTGGGTACCGGGTGGAGAGTTGGGGTCAATTTATATCATTACGATCTTGGTCAAGTTTCTTCATCTCTCTGAATCTGTTTTCTAGCCTGCACAGAGGATACTTCCAGCAGCGATACTTTCCGGGACAGTTAGAGGGTCAGGTGAAATAAACCTGTGTGCAGTGCTTGGGGTAGGTGGCGTCCTGGCGTGTGCCAGCGTGTGCCCGGTAGAAGGGGACGATTGTGAGTGTGGCACTCACGCGGATGTGCCGTGGTCCCGACCACACACTCGGTAGTCCCCAGCACTGTCGTTGCTGCCTTCCGACCATCTTAAGTTACCAAGATGCCAAAGGTAGATCTGACGTTTGAACCAAGGTTTTGTTTTTTGTTTTTTGCTTTTGAAAATCTAGTACTTACCTTTGAGAACAGCACGGTGGCTAAACATGTGGGCTCTGGAGCTGCCCGAGTCCCTGCGCCACCCCTGCGAGCTAGGCAGCGTGGGCAGACCGCACAGCCCGTGTGTGCTGCGCTCCAGGAGAACGGGTCGCTGGCCTGCGGGGCCTGGGGGGAGTCAGACGCGGTGACACACGTTGCACGCTTAGGACCGTGGGCCTCGCGTGTGGTAGTTTGTTCCTCATGTGTTCGGTGCTCCTTGAGTAAGACTCCGACTTTGTCGTGCGTAATGTGTGGGAAATGTGGGGGCCCGAATTGAGATTCTTGAAGGCTCCACAGAGGATTTGCTGTAGCACTCACTAAGAGTTGGATTCGTTACATACTGGAGACTTTCTGGGGTCTTTGCTGAGAGGGGACCGAGGCCTGGCTGTCCGCACAGCGGGCACAGGGCTGGCAGGGACATGTGTCTCCCGTGGGCGGGGGGGGGGGGCGGGGGTGCGGGGTGGAAGCGTCCCTACAGACCTCCTCACTCGTGAGCGCGGCAGTGTGGTGGCTGGTCTCTGCAGGGTCTGGGGCCCTTGATGCGCGCTGCTGGCGAGGGGGTGTTCGCTCGGCCGAGCTGGGGTTTAAAGCCAGGCAGCCTGGCGTCACACCGCCGTTGCATCACCCCGCCCCCCCCTTGCAGCTTGGACAGCCTGCTCAGGGGCCCCGGAATTCTGTTTTATGGTCGCTACTCTTCGCGTGCAAATATCTCCATACTTCATTGAGCTTACTAATTAAACTTAAAAATTCTTTTGTGTCTTTCTGTGTTAACATTGTGTTTCATTTGGCCTGTTTTGCACACCTTTTTTAGACTCTGTCTCCTAATGTGCTTTTTCATTTATCCCTATGCAGTTATATTTATAAAGCGAATTCTAAATTAGTCATTTTTGGTAGCGGGTGTGGGCTTCTTTAGCAGTTTATACCAATTAGTATTATTTTCTTTAGATGAATTCTCCTAAGGGGATGGGTAAGTCTAGTTTTGTCTCTTGTGTGGGTTATCCCTGCTATGGTAAATGAATTGACAGGGAAAGAAGCTTTTAAAAAGTTGGAATATTTTTAGGGTTGTGTGGGCTGGGAGCATACCGCCAGAGCGTGTGTCTCCCATGAACAGGACAGATGGCTGAGAGAACGTTTGGGTCACAGAATCCCAACTTGATTTATCTTGTGGAGTCTGTGCTGAGCCAAGAAAGCAAAATCTTTGCCTGTCTTAATTTTGTTTTGGTATCTGGTGGACTTTCAGAATCTCGTCTGCCCTGTTCTCTCAGCTGAGACTGTTATCAGGGATTGGGAGAGGGGCGGCTGTGGAGGGCCAGCTTGCTGTCAGGAGATGTGGGTGTGTGTTCTAGGTGGTGGCCTGAGGCAGGGGACGCGCCACCTCTTGTCCTGAGTCATGCGGCCGCCTCCCAGCGAGTCCAGCGAGTCCTGAGTCTGCTGTCTTGACTGTCCGCATTGTAAGTGGTCTTCTGCTTTCCAGCTCTGCTCTCATTTTTTCCTTACTGTTGTATTTCTTTGGTCATTTTAATGGGTTTGGGGAAGAAGAGAGATGAAGTTATAATGCAGTGGTCTACCATAAAATCAGAAGTTCTATCGAAAAAGAGGTTAAGATTTATCTCTTGTTTTCAGCTTGAAAAGTTTTTTAACTACAGATAAGATTTTGATGGTTTTATTTTTTATATTTAGCTCTAATTCATGCACCCCCCCCCTTTTTATTATTTTTGTTTGGTTTTTGGTTTTATGCATGATGAAATGGAAATTTTATGTTTGTTTGTTTGTATTTGTTCTTACCTCTCTTCTCTCTCCACTCACATTAATTTTCGTTTTCTTGGTTGTGAAGTCATTGAGGTAGTTTTTAGGCCAGAGTTTTGTAAACAGGGTTTCAATTGGAGTAGAAAATCTCAGAATGAATGACACACAAAAGGAATATTCTGTAATCAGAGGTGCTTTCTTTCTTTCTTTTTTTCATAAGTGTGCTTATGTACTGGGTTGTATTGCAATTTAAAAAAAGTTTGAAAGTCATTGCCCTGGCTTTAGCCTATGGCTTGTAACTTGTGCTTTTCAAATAAACCGTTCTTTAAGCGAGATCCTTTGTAAAGCTGAGCTGCTCTAGTTGCAGGCTGGCCCCCTTCCCTGTAACAAACAACCTTGACGCCACTGTGGCCGCCCCGTGAACACCGTTACCGGCGGGCGTGGAGGAGGAAGGCCGGTCTGGTCTGGGGCTCTCCTTCCCTGCGCCACAGAGGCTTCTGCTTAGTGTTTTGTAACTTAGAAGCTGGTGGGAGATTTTGTTTCAAAGTAGGGCTCAGCTGCTGAAGATAGCGAAGGCTTGGAGACTGAATTAGCCTTGTCTTTAAACAAACCAACATAACATGGGGCTGGCCAAAACGTTTTCTCTGTTTAGTTTCTTCCATAAAAGACACATTTTTCATTCTCACCAGTAACAGTAGTGATTTGGATATATTGAGTATGCCAGCTGTCTCCTGTGTGGTAGAGCACCGACTGTTCTCAATTAATGTCTCGATTTGATCGCTATCCACTCAGCTGGTCTACCCAACTGTGGAGCATCGTCCAGTGAGAAATCTCCAGAAAACTTCGCAGACCACTTCTGACACGTTCGGTCAGTCACACACCTCCTCCGTACGCTGCATGAATCTGGTTCTGCATTTCAGTTGTGTTTTTGCCTTTCCTGAAATAATAAAACGTAACATTTCAAAAATGTTGCTTATTTTCTTCTATCTTCAATATTAAAATGGCTCCACAAAAATTCACTGATTTTGGCAAGTTATTTTCTTTGATGCACAGCTGATGTGACAGCTGTCACAATCCAGTGTAGTGTAATTATTTCAAATGACGTTAAAGATGACTAAGGGCAACAAGAGCTATTTTATGGAAAAACCCAAGCAGCCCTTTTGGCCAACCCAGTACAAGCAACGTTTGGGTATTTTTTCTTCTTTAAATATTGTCTTCAACCTTTAGTTTTGTCTACCGCTTTTCTAGAATGAAGTGTGGTGGAGAGCAGCCTGTTGCCCTAACTCATTTTTGGGGTGTTTTCTTTCGGTCTTCTTGGTTTGTGTAAAACATTGTCTCTACCTGCCACCAGCGCACAGAGGGTGCAGACGACGCGCCACTGAGCTGCTCGGCCGAGTCGGGGGGGCCCTCTGGCCGGCATCGGCGAGAGCGGCCCGTTCTGGTTCCCACGTGGCACCCGTGCCCGCGGCGTCTCGCTGTGTTTTGTGTGGCGCCGAGAAGCAATACCTAGCAGTTCTGCTTTAGGGCGGTACGACAAGCTTAGTAAGTAGAAAGTCTAAGGATTGTTCATACATGGAAACAAAAAAACGCTGCTTTTTATTCTTAAGTAGCAACAGGCACTTGCTGATGGGATGGGATGTCTGCCGGCTGGGCATGGACAGTGGTATCTCACGTCTCAGAATCAAGTTAGACAGCGCCGCCTCGTATTCTGTTTCACACCGACTTCCGTACAGTCTTGTTTTGTCTCATCAGCTGCCCCAAACCAGCTTCTCAAAGATGCAGTACCTTTAGGAGTACAGGATGTTGGTATGGAAGTACCTGGAGCTAGTAGTTCGCCTGCAGTCTGCCAGATCTTAGGACCGCTGTGTTCTTCTCCACAGTCAGAAATACCCCGCAAGGCCTGTGAGTTTGCCGTGGGATCTGGGGTGTTGGAGATGTATTGGTGGGCACTCTAGTAGCCGCAGGCACAGCGCTTTGCACTTTATACAGCAGTTAGGCACACAGTTACTGTCCACATTTGATAGAACAGAAAAGGGGGCTGTCTTTGTGGTGCACACTCACAGGTGTTTGTACAGAGCTGGTCTACTGAGCTGTCTGTTCGCATCTCAGAAGACAGTCGACGTTTTAAAGTTTATTTCTGAGTGGTATTTTTGCAACCAAGTTCATTTTCTGAGTTTTACCTTTTTAATGGAGGAAAATTTGTTTGCCATGGGATTGAAAAGACATATCTTCTTTCAAAAGTGGAAGATAGCAAAACCATTTTTATATCATCTTTATGCTGCTAGTTTGTTTTCCTGAGAAAATGTAGGAAAGAGGTCAAAATTAATGTTCAGTTGAGTAATGGCAGTTATTAATGTGCATCGGTGGATGAATGATGAAAGGAAACGTGTGTGGTTTTCATCCACTAAAAAAGGTGGAAATCTGACTGTTTGTGGCAACATGGACGGACATTGAGGGCATCATGCTGCGTGAAGTAAATCAAAGAAAGAATCTTAAAAACAAAAACCAGAAGTCCCAACACGCACATACAAAGAGCAGACTGGCGGCTGCCAGAGTTGAAGGGGCGGGTGGAAGAGGTCGGAAGGTGCAGGCTCGCACAGACAGACAGACAGACAGACAAGCCGTGGGAGGTGTTGCAGAGCACGTCCGTGGTGGTGCAGCTGCAGTGGGCAGTGCTGCGTCATTCACTCACACTTGCTGCGAGGGGAGCTCTCGGAGGTCCTCCTCACAAGACCGTTTGTAACTATGGTGATGGATGCTAACCCAGCATCTACATAAATTGAATCATTACATCATATGCTGTGGACTAATATGTCAGCTATATCTCAATGAAAATTTAAACAAATCAAAATGTGGGAGCACATGTTGTATTTTAAGTTCTGTTGGATCTAGGCATTTGACAAAAAGCTTTGCTAGTGTTATTGTGCTATGAAGGAAAATATGCCCTGAGAGTGCTCCATAGATGCGGCGCAAAACCCTGAAAAATCCCTGTGTGAAATTGCCTTTGCTTATTACACACAGGAGATTTGATAGTTTGGAGAATCCCTAATCTTTTTTATTTTTTTTTTGTTTTTATTGATTGATTTGAGAGAGAGTGGTTTGTTGTTCCACTTATTGATGCATTCATTGGTTGGTTCTTGTAAGTGCCCTCACTGGGGATTGAACCTGCAACCTTGGCATCTCAGGACGACCCTCTGACAAACTGAGTTGCCCAGCCAGGGCAGTAGTGTTTCTATACGAAGCTACCTGGTACAGCTTAAAGTGCATGTGAAATATCTGTGAGGTTATTTTTCCCGCATTTAACAAAAATTTGCAGTCACTGGATTAAAGTTTTAATGTTGCTAAAATTTTTCCTGTTACAGATAAGTATCTTCAAGGAACTATCTTTAAGGAGAAAGCCTGACTTCAAGATTTAGGACTGAAAAATTTTGTGATGTTGGGAACAGATGCCAGTGGGGACTGACTATGCTGGTATTTTATTAGGGTTGTTGTTTTGCTAATGTTCTGTCCATTATTTCGAAAGTGGGATTCTGCAGAGTGTCAGGTTTTCCTGGAAACACACACACATTATAACAGGCAGTTGTGCTTGTTTCGTTCTTTGCATTGGGCATGGCTTTGTACTCTCGTGTTACTCAGCGTCTCCACTGCCAGGACCCTCACCCAGCCACCTCGTTGGGTCACGCAGCGTAGCTTAAATTCGAGCTCTCTGTGACCAGCAGCTGGGACTTTCTCTTCGTCTTCGACAGGACAAGTTGTCCCTTCTCTTGTGTTTCCTTTAACACTCACCTTCTGTGGACACGTCAGCGACCTTCAGTAAGTTCAGTGTGCGTCCACTGTCCTTCAAAGACCACTCTCGTTCACGTGCAGCCACTTCCCTCCCGCCAGCCCCCGTGGAGACGGGCCTGTTTTCTGTTTTCCAGATTTGCCTTTTCCAGATGTTTCGTGTGAACGGAATCATACAGTATGTAGTCTTCTGTGTCTGGTTTCTTTTCCTTGGAGTTTTTGAGGATCATCCATATTGTTCCTTTCATTTCTGAGTAGTATTTCATTGTGTGCGTATAACAAATTTTGTTGATAAGTTCGTTGGGTAGTAGGTATTTGGACTGTTCAACTTTTGGGCTGTTAGGATGCATTGTTAGTCAGCTTTGCATGTAAAAATACTCGTGGAAATTTTTTCAAGTCCAGGTTCAGCCTGAGTGTTAGGGGATACAGGTGTGCTCCATAGACTGAGAACCATTAAGGTAAGGGGAGAGGCCTTGGGAATCATATGCAGGTTAGTTCCAGCTCAGTTGCTGGATAACTTTGACATAATTAATCTCTCTAACCCTCAGTTTCCTCGCTTGTTAAATGGGCATCATTGTATGATTCACTCTTAAGGATATTTATTTGTTGAGCTCTTGCTTTTTGATGATCATTGTATTAGGTGAACGAAATAGGGTTCTTGCTCTCACACCATTACATTTTAGAAGGGGAGCCAGACATTAGAGGATAAGTCTTCACAGTTATGGGAGTTCTTTGGAAAAGGACAGGGGCAGTGTGACAGCGTGTGGTAGGGACTTAACGTAGCTTGGGTGAGTGGGGGCCGTGTCCCAGAGAAACGGGCGTGGGAGTCTCGAGAAGTCCTCGGCAGCCAGGCAGGAGCAGCGTGACAGCGAGCAGGCGAGAGTCGGGAGTGGGAAGAAGAGCACGCTCCGAGGCAGGCCCGGGGGATGGAGGACGTCAGCTCGCCCCGAGAGGAAGAGAGGGGGCCAGAGTGCCGCGGGAGGGGAGGCGCTCAGAGGAGTGGGGGAGGAACTCACTCCCGGGACGGAGTTGTAAGTGAGGCAGTGCTGTGGGGCGATGCGGCTGCTGTGTGGAGGAGGAATTGGAGGGTGGCTGAGGTTCGGTAGTGGTGAAGTGACGGCCCCGTGGGGGTGGGCGGCCTTTATGCTTTGCAGTTAACGTTTACAGGACTCAGTG
Source organism: Phyllostomus discolor (assembly GCF_004126475.2). NCBI lineage: Eukaryota > Metazoa > Chordata > Mammalia > Chiroptera > Phyllostomidae > Phyllostomus > Phyllostomus discolor. The sequence goes on along the minus strand of NC_040913.2, from coordinate 3,453,109 downwards.
ATAGCTTTTAGATGTTGGAAGAGAACCGTTAAGGGTCACTTCCAGTTTTCTGGGAAGAACAAGTCAGGGCACACTAGGGACCAATTACAGGGAAAAGATTGAAAACAGAGGGTGTGTGTGTGTGTGTGTGTGTGTGTGTGTGTTTCAAGAGGGAAGGAGTTAGGAGAAAGTATGTTGTTTGGTTTTGGATATTTCATGTCGGAGGTGCAGTTGAGGGTAGCCAGGTGGAGGTGCTGAGTGCACAGCGGCCCCTGCGCACTGGGGCAAGGAGGGCTGTTGGTGCGGAGCGTGTGCTGCTCCGAAGCCTCCGGAGGGAGTGCACGGGGAAGACTCGGGGCGGGCGCCGGGGAAGAAAAGACGTGTGTGGGTGAAACCGGGAATGGAGGTTCCGGAACTGAGCTCCTGCAGGAGGAGGAGACAGGACACAGGTGTGAGCAGTAGGGGAGGAGAAGAAGGATCACCGTGGTGGGGAGGGGAAGAGTGGTTTGAGGAGGAGGCTGCAGCCGGCTGTCTTCACACTGCTGAGATGCGTGCAGTAAGGATTAGAAAAGTGTTTCTTTGATTTGGCAACATGGAAGTCAGTGACTTTTAAACGGTTATCTGTTCAACATTTATTGCATAAGCCCCAAAATGTAATGGCTTAAAACCACCACCATTCGTGTAGCTCCCAACTCCGCAGGTTGGCAGTTTGGGTTGGGCCAGTTCTGCGGGGTCCCGGTCACCAAAGCCGATGCCGCTCATGCACCTCCAGGTGAATGCGTGTGGTCACCTGGCGGTTTGGCTGGGGCTGGCCTGCTCATGGTGATTGTGGGGGAGCGTGGGGGCCTCGCTCCTCGCCTAGCGGGATGACTGCGGGGCCGTGCGCGTGTTAGGAGCAGAGCTCCAAGAGCCCGTCTGCAAACCCAGCGGCGTAAGCAGTCGTCAAGTTGCCCAGCACCCCATTGACAAGAATAAGTTATAAAACATGTCGCATTCAACTGCTGGGAAATACTCTTGCTCCCCTGCCCCCGCACCCCCCAAAATGTCCACCGCTAATAATCTTTTTAACTCTCTCCCCTCTTGATGGGAGGAGCAGCACAGTCACCTTGCAAGGGTGTGGATGCAGGGAAGGGACAATCCGCCGTCCTTTTGACGCCGGCCACAAGGATTATGGCAGAAGCATTTCTGCGGGCAGCGGCGGTGGGTGCTGGACACAAGATTAGGTTGGTGTGGAGAGTGGGTGGAGCTGAGGACTCGAAGGGAGAAAGTGTGGTTGCGCTCTGAGAAGGTCTGCTGGGAAGGTCGTGGGAAGGTCGTGGGGAGAGGAGACAGCAGCTGGGAGGGCATCTGGAGTGTAAGCAGGTGTGTTGTGTGTTCTTCCCCTTCCTGCCGTTCTTCTCCTCGAGAACAGAGCATTACTGCACACTGAGAGAAAGGACCTAGTAGAAATGGAGGAGATGGGAGGCGGCTAATGAAGTGAAGGCCTCCGAGAAACCTGCAGTGGGCGCGATTCTGTGCACCTGTGAGGGCATCGGGTGTGATGCAGTGGTGGTGATGGGGCGGGGAGGGGGAGGCCGCGGACTTCCTGGTGACCGGAAGGAAGCAGGGAGTGGGTACCGACAGAGCAGGCGAGCGCGCAGATTTAGTGCCAGGGTCCCGGGCGGGTTCCTGTGGGCAGCTCTGTTTTCTCGGCCAAGTGGGGGCGGCCTGAGAGAGAGGGGTCGTGCAAGAGTGTGTGCTCGAGGTTTGGTGTGAACCGCAAAGTGCATGATTCTGTCCCCCCACTGAGGGGGACATCGAGCTGACCACTTACCAGAGAAACAGCGGCCACCAGTGAAGGAGAGGCACTACCATCACTGGGGTAGGAAGGGTTGCGGTGAAGCGAGTGGACAGAAAGAACACTTTCTGTTGCTAAGGTAGAGCCTGGTGTTAGCCGAGCTGTTGCAGGGCCTGGGGATCTTTCTGTTTGAACTGGTTACTGTAGCTCGATTCCCTTCTAGAACACTGGTTTCCTTAAAAAGAGCATAGACAAGAGAGTAAAACTGTGTTTAACCTTTTATACATAAACATTAACAAAAATACGAAAAGAACTGGTCAGTTTTCTAAAAGGTCTTCCTTACGCATTGAAATTACTTTGTTTTTACCAGAACACATAGGAAAAACAGGGACAACTTCAATGTAATTTGAATTAATAAGGATTAATTCAAGTCGAGTGGTGGGTGAGTGGTAACATTGCATATAGGGAAAAAGCAGCTTTTTAGTTGGAATAGTTGGGAAATATGTAAACACGGCCTGAAAGTTTTATCTTAGGGGATAACAAGATAATTTATTTTGTCTCTTTTTCTCTTAGAAAATACTCCCATTAGCTCTTTAGTTGCCCCTGGCCAAGAATGCCTAACTCCTCCTGTGCAGTGACTGTGTAGTGCGGGGTTGTGTTTAAGGAGGGTGCCATCTGCTGGTTATGTGAGGTACCGGTGGTGGGAAAACTGCTTTTTGCAGTTGACTGGGCTCTGCACAAAACTTTGTGTTCCTCTCCTTCTACTTAAACCTCAGGCCTGGAGTAAAGTCTCAGGAGGGAAAACAGCTTTTAATAAACGTGGTCAGGCTGGGATTTTAGTAGTGGTATGCTTGGATTTCTGTGACTGAACTTCTTGGTACATACTAGAATTTAAAGGAAAATCATCATGAAAATGACAGATCCCTGTCTTTATTTCTTCCTAGATCAATGAAAAAACATGATTGTTGCTGCTGCTCTTGCCCCTGCCCTTTGACCCCGTCAGTGTTCTGTTCTCTTCTGTTCCTCGAAAGGGCCTTCCCTCTTGCGCTGCTGTCTCTCGTTCAGGGGCTGATGCTCTTTCGGTCTTTCCTTCCCAGAGCCCTTAGTGTGATGTAAAACAAAATCAGTGGTTTCTTTAATGGCCGTTTTAGTTGAACTTATTCAAAGGTTGTAGAAGTTGTTTAGTATTAGAGTGTTGTGTTTTCCTTACTGTTCATGCGGACCTGTAAATATTTATGACTACATATTGTAAACTTAATGGCTTTGAAAATACTTGTTTCAGTTTATCCATTAAAAGTAGGGAAATCCTACATTATTTTAGTTTTACTGTAAACTGGTGGTCAATTTTAAATGGAAAAAGAACTTAAATGACATGCTGTCCTATAGCATGCAGTGACAGGTCGGTTTCATGTAGATTGTTTCGTAAGTACAGTTTCTGTTTTCTCATCTTCATGGTATCTGCCGTACCTGACATGTGAATAATTGAGATTCCACAAAGATGAAAAGGATTAGGTTAGATAATTTCTGTGACACTCGTTTAAGTTCAGAGGAGCAGCTATGCACCAGTACCATTTCCCCATTGATTTCCAGTAGCCATCGAAGATCCTGCTTCTTTGGTCTCCTCCTCCTCCCTGCGTCCGCATTGCCCGCTCTCTCCTCTCTGGTCTCCTGTCCACCTCTTTTCTCTTACCTTCTAATTTGGTGTTCGTTCTTTTTCTTCTCTGGACACTCTTAAAGATCACCTTACCAAGTCCAAGAGAGGTCTGCCATCTTCAAACTTAAAAAAAAAAACACCTTATTCTTATTTTCTACATTTCTTTACTCCTGTCTTCCTTCCTGATTTCCCCCTACTCCCATAGCAGTATAGATATTTCCTCAAGGTTCATTCTCAGTGTCTCAGCTCACTCCACACATTTTCTTTATTGATCTTGTAACCCACAAAGCTTAAAGCTGACATCATCCTAAAATATTTCCTGGCCTTAACTTTTTCCTAGAACTTGACATCTACATCTCCACTTGCCTTCTAGACAAAACATAATTTTTCCCAAGCTTTGATCTCTGATTTTTCCCTATTTTTATTACAGTGAGGATAGAGATTTTGCTTTATTATGCATTTCTGATGCCTGGCATAGTACATTGCACCAAGTAAATTCTCAATAAATGTTTAATTGACTTTCCAGGAACAAGAGCTTTGAATCTTGTAATAATCTTCTCCTTCCCTTATAATCATTCATAAGTCTCTGAATCACTTTTCTTGTTTTCTAGTCATCACTTGCCAGCAGCTAGTCATTACTTCCTGCTGGGGATCGGGCAGCAGCTCCCTGACTGGTTTTCCTGTACTGAATTCTCCTCTGTCTAGCCTGACTGCCAGTGGGGGCCACCGTTTCCTGGCATAGTTCTGGCCATCCACTCAGCAGGTGTTTTCTGAGCATCTACTTTGTGCTGTGGTCTGCAATAGATGCCAGCGTAAAATAATATACTGTTCTTGTCTTAAGGAGCTTATAGTGTAGTAGAAGGAAGAGACACAAATAAAAAGTTCATTAAGTACGATGTGATGAAGGCTAATGGTGATATGTTCACCGAGCTCTGTGGGAAGGAGCCTAACTCTGCCTGGAGAGGCCAGGGAAAGTTTACACCTAGACTTGAGACCTCAAGGTACAACACGGAGAGTCTGCTGACTAGACAAGGGCCAGTGAGCACGTCTTCCTGGGAGGAGCAGCCCACGTGTGCTCGCGAGGTGCTCCAGACCTCTGCCCACGGCGGCGTTGCTGTGGGGGCTGAGGGGCGCCCTGTGCAGCCTGCTCCTTTGTTGGCGCTTATCTCCCCCACCCCCAGCTCCTTCCACTTCCTTCCAGCGTTTCCTTCAAGTCTCGCTTCCACACTGGCACCAGTGCACACTTTCTTCGCGGAGATTTAGTCACTTTGTTTTGTCTGTCCTTTTTACCCTTTCTCCCCCACTTGTTTATAGAATGGGCCTTCTGTCAGTCTTTTTTTCCAAGCTTGTTTTAAATTTTAGAGTTTATTGTGATTTAGTTATTTAGGGGATGTCTGTTCCCCTTTAATAGATTTTGAGACCCACCCCACTCACTGCTGAAGAGTTCTGAAATAGACACCCGATAAATTTGGACTGCATGGGTAAATATCCTGTACAAAGGCACACGGTCCGCATATTGAGCTCCAGTCTGCAGTCCGTGCTCACAGCGTGTGTCTGTTGTTGTGTACGGGTGACGTGCAGCTTTTGCTTTTGATGAGGCGAGGTAGAGAAAGTTTCTGCCACTCCCGGCCCTGGGGAAGACTGGGAATCCTGGCCCCTTTATTTACCTGCCACTGGAACGGTTTGTCTGCAGTATCAAGTTCTCTGGTTGGAGGAGCACAGCCCTGGGGTTGGTTCTTGCTAGACGGTTCATGCTCTTGCTAGCCTGAGGTCATGGCATGCTCTCCTGTGTCACATTCGAAAAGCTTTCACGTTTTGCTTCCGTGTTGAAGTGACTCATCTGCCCGGCATTCGCTTTGTGTAGGACGTGAGGGATGGCTACAGTGCCTTTCCCCCATGTAAGTGTGGAATTGTCTCGGAATTTACAAGAGTTTATTTAAAATAATAAAAAGTAAGCCACTTTATTGAGGTATAACTTACATGCCATAACATTAATAAAATTCACTCATTTCAAATGTACAATTTCATAATTTTTAACGAATTTAATGAAATGTGCAACCATCACGCCAGTTACAGCTAATCTCTTAATGGAGTCCTTGTAAATTTTCATCCTGAGATCCCTGCAGCGTCCAGGACTGTGGGCCAGTCCCTGTCCCGAAACTTGGTGTACACCTTGCTTTCCGACCCAGCTTTTTCCAGGGTCCTCCATCTATCTCTTCAGTAACTCTCAGATTCCTTTGCAAGCTCTTTTGCCCCTGCCCATTTATTGAAGCTAGATCTTCTCTTTCTAGGCCTGCCACTGGTCCCACTGGACAAGTCTTCCTGAATGCTTTTACCGGTGCCCAGGTTTTCTGTCACTAAGTACTCCTAGCCTTTCTCTAGCTCAGACACCGCTCTGCAGGTAGAACTGCCTACTGGTCATTTCTGTTTTCCTTCTTTCCTTCTTCCTCTTGTTTTCCCCAGCAAATGGGGGGAAACATTTATTTCCCAAAGGGTGCCTGCAATTTTTCTTAAATTTATTTTTACAGCTTTATTGAAGTGTAACTGATACACTGAAAAACTGCACATATTTAATGTATAATTTGATGAGCTGGGACAGATGCACACACAAATGATACCAGTGCCACAGCAGAGGTGACAGACACAGCAGTCACTTCCAGGTTTCCTGGTGCCCTTTGCTTTTTTATTTTGTGAGAACACTTAACACGCGGTCTACCTTCTCGACCGGTTTTTGAACAGGCACAGCTGTAGAGTGTAGAGGCACGATGCGGTCCGGCCGGTCTCTGGAACGCAGTCATTCTGTGTAACTGTAGTTGCACACAGCTGGCCGACTCCCCGTTTTTCCTTCTCCCGTCCCTTGGCAGCCGCCAGTCTGTCTTCAGCTTCTCTCAGTTAGACTGGTTTACATGCCTCATGTGAGGAGGGTCCTGCAGTGTTCGTGACTGGTTCGTCCCACTCAGCGTGATGTCTCCCGGGTCCATCCATGTTATTGCAAGTGGCAGGATTTTTCCCTCCCTTTTTTGTGAATAATGCTGCAAAGAATGTGGATGTGCAGATAATCTCTTACGGATTTCCATTCTTTTGGATAAAATAGCCAGGACTGGGACTGCTCGATCATACAGTAGATGCAGTTTTAATTTTTTTAAAGAAACCATTACACTGTTTTCCCTAGTCAACAATGTCATTTTATATTCCTACCAATAGTGAACAAGAGTTCTAGGTTTCTCCATCCTCAGCAGTACTTGATTTTCTTTTCTGTTTTTTTGGTTATGACCATTCTAACAGGTAGGAAGTGATACCTCCTTACTTTGATTTGCATTTCTCAGTGGTGAAAAATGGAAAGCTTTTCCTCTAAGACCAGGATTCCCACTTCTGCCTTTCCTATTCAGTGGCCCTAGCCAGAGCAATTAGGTAAGAGAAATAAATAAAAAACATTCAGATTGGAAAGGAAGAAGTAAAATTACTGGTTTGCAGATGGCATGATGTCATATGTAGAAAGCCCTAAAACCCTGGGAAAAAGTTCTTAGAACTAATAAACAAATTTAGTAAAGTTGCAGAATATAAAATCAACATGTAAAAATCAGTTATGTTCCTATATACTAAAATGAACTATCTGAAAAAAGTTAACAAAACAATACTTTTATAATAGCATCAAAAAGAAAAAGTAACTTGGGAATAAACTTTACCAGGCATGTTAAAGACTTATATACTAAAAACTAACAATACAGTGATGAAAGAAATAAAAAAATTAAAGGAAAGACATCTAGAGTTCATGGTTGGAAGACTTACTGTTAAAACATTAACTGGTAGTCACAACTTTCTATTTTGTTCTCCCTGCCCTTTTCTTACTGATGCCCCCTGCCTCTGTTTTTATGTCAGGTTTTGTGTTGTGTAGGTCTGTTTTTAGGGTGTCTGATATTCCCCATTGCGCTTTCTCTGTGCCAGTCCCACACCATCTATAAGTTACTTGGGCTTTATAATGGGTTTTACTACCTGGTAGAGCTCATCAATCTACTGTGTTTTTCTTTCATTATCTTGGCATTCTTGGCCTTGTGCATTTGCCTTTAAGTTTTTTTTCAAAAATGTAAACCTGTCAATAAAACTTGATTCGATTTATTCCTGGGTAGCTTATGCTTTTCAATGTAAACTATTTTTAAACGTTTAGTTGCTATTCCTATGAATATAATAGATTGGCTTTGGCTTTTGGATTTTAAACCCCTTTTTTTGTGTGGAATAATTATAGACCAAGTTGCAGAAAAATAGTACATAGAGCCCTGTGAACTCTTCACCCGTGTTCCACCAGTGGTGACATGTCATTGTGTAACTGGAGCACAGTATTAAATTTGGAAATTGACTTTGGTGTGACAGTGTTACATTACAGACCTTACTCTGTTTTGTTTTGTTTTTTCATTTTTGCGTGACATTTTCTGTGTGTGTGTGTGTGTGTGTGTGTGAAGTCCTGCACTTACCTCACAGCACAGAGTTACTGGACTGTTGTTGACTACGTTCCCTCCGCTGTGTTTCACATCCCCGTGACCGTCCTGTTAACTACCAGTCCGTACCTCTCAATCCCTTCATCTTTCGTACCTGAGCTCCCCACCCCTCCCCATCTGGCAGCTGTCCAGATGTTCTCTGTATCTATGAATCTGTTGCTATTGATGTTCCGCTTGTTTGATTTTTTTAGATTCAGTTATTGATATGTGTTTATTGCCATTTTGTTCATATTTTTCATCTTTTTATTTTTCTTAAAGAATACCCTTTAATATGTCATATGATACTGGTTTGGTGGTGATGAATCCTTTAGCTTTTTCTTGTCTGGGAAGCTCTTTATATGAGCTTCCATTTTAAATAATAGCTTTGCTGGGTAGAGTAATCTTGGTTGCAGGTCCTTGCTTTTCATCGCTTTGAGTATTTCTTGCCACCCCCTTCTGGTGTGAAAAGTTTCTGTTGAGAATCAGTTGACAGTCTTATGGGAACTCCTGTGTAGGTAACTAACTGCTTTTCTCTTACTGCTTTGAAGATTCTCTCTTTTTGTCTTTAACCTTTGGCATTTTAATTATGATGTGTCTTGGTGTGGGCTTCTCTGGGTTCATCTTGTTTGGGACTCACTGTGCTTCCTGGACTTATGTGTCTGTTTCCTTCAACAAAATAGGGATGGTTTAGGTCATTATTGTTCAAATAGATTTCCAGTTTCTTGCTCTCCTGTCCCTCCAGCACCCCCATGGTGTGAATGGTGGTGTGCTTGAAGTTGTCCCAGAGGCTCCTTACACTGTTCTCATGTTTTGGATTGTTTTTTCCTTTTTGCTGTTCTAGTTGGGTGTTTTCTGCTTCATCTACACCACTATTGATTCTCTGTAAAATGTATTCATTTCAATTATTGTGGTCTTCATTTCTGACTGGCTCCTTTTCCTAGTCCTGCTTTCACATTTCCTATGTCTTCGTTTACAGTCATCTGCCCTTCCCATAGGTGCATCGGGCACCCTTCCATCCAGCGTTTTGAACTCTGTGTCTAGTACAACAGATTGCGTGCTTAGTTTTTTTCTGGAGTTTTGTTCTGTCCTTTCACTTGGGCCATGTTTCTTTGTCCCCTCATTTTGGCAGCCTCCCTGTGTTTGTTTTTATGTGTTAGGTAGAGCTGCTCTGTCTCCCTGGCTTGGTAGAGTGGCATTGTGTAATAGGTGTTCTGTCGGGTCCAGTGGCACAGCCTCCCTCCCTGTACTTGACTGTCGGTGAGTGATCAACGAACCCTCTAGGGGACTCACCCCTTGTGTGGGCTGTGTACACACTCCTGTTGTGGTTTCGCCTTGATTGCTGTTGGCACATCAGTGGGGAAGATCTATTCCCCAGGCTGATCGGCTGCAAGGGTGGCCTTGACCACCGACCACCAGCCTCCCATCACTGGAGAACCAGCTGTGGAGGGGCCCACCCAGCAGAGCAGGACTCACCTCAGTGGGGCTCTGGTGCCCCTGAGTCTGCTCCTGAAGTGTTTTGCTTCTGGGGGTGGTTGCGGGTGGTGCTTCCCCGTGGTCCGAACCTGCCCACTGGGTGCACTGGCTCTGGGGCCTCCTGGGAAGTGCAGTCCAAGGTCAGCCACCGCCTGTGTTCTGTCCAGGGCCGCCCAGCAAAAGCCATAAAGCGATTTGCATCTGGCTGCTACTTTTGCTGGACTTGTTCCCAGATGAGGCCGAGCTGCAAACCAGGGCTGTCAGCTGCTAGTGCCGGGCCTGGCGCCACTTAGCAGAGCTGTGGGTGCTCCTTGAGGCCAGATGCTGCTTGTTTGAGAAATTTGGGGAAAATCTGAAGCATGGACCAAAACAGGCCATTCATAAGGAAAAGCCACTGGAAGCAGCTTGGGTGGGCCGTCAGGTTGGGTGGGGCGGGGCCTCAGAGAGTCAGGGGGCGGGGCCAACCCGGTGAGTCAGGGTGGCGGAGGCTCACACGTGGTGGTGGAGGCTCACACGTGGCGCCGGCCTGCTGGCTCTGGTGCGGGGTGAGGGGGCTCAGCGAGGGAACAGTGGCCTCCGCCAGCACCTCTATCTGGGAGAAAGCCGTCCCCCCAGCTCCTGCCCGGACACCGAACCCGTATGGCTCTGTGAGTCTCTTGTGGCGTCCGGGCTGCCGGCCCGGCGCTGAGGCTCCGAGGGAGGGGGTCCGCGGGAGTCCAGGCCTACGAAGGGGAGCGGCCCGGCTCCGGCAGCCTCTCCCGCTCAGCCACCGCCCGGCTGGGTCTCCCGGCTGGACGGCGGGACGTGTGGGGACGTCTCCCCCGGCACTGGGGCCCTGGGGCGGGGCTGCTGTGGGGCCGGGTCCCCTCGCTCCTCGGGGGCGCCCCCGCAGCCGAGATAGCCCTGCTGGTGGTGGTCCGCCGTGCGTGCGCGCGCGCGTGTGTGTGTGTGTGTGTGTGTGTGTGGGGCCAGCCCGTCTGCGTCTCGGTCCCTGTGCCCGTGTCACCGTGGCCCCTGTGATTTCCTAGCGCTGGGGCTCTCGGTCAGCCCGGGGCCAGGCGGTCCGTAGATTCCGGCGGCTGCGGTGGTGAGCGGCGGCGGGCTCCGCGCTGCCGCCCGGCCGGACGCCGGCGGCTCTGCTGAGCGCGTGCGGGGTGGGTCCTGGCGCCCACTCTAATTTTTACCTTGAAATGTCTGTGTGGCGGGGGACTTCCGGCAAGACGGAGGCTTAGGTGGACCCACCGTGCCTCCACGCACAAGCGAGATTAGAACAACAACAATTTAGAGGCAGAATAACACCCAGAACTGACAGAATTTATTTGAATGGAAGTCGGACAGCCAAGAAGTTGAAGTAGACCCGTTGGTCCAGTCCAGACCGGTAGGAGGGGCTGACAGGAGGAGCGGGCGCGGGGGCGGCGCGGGGAGATGGGGAGAACTGGGTGCAAAAGGCAACCGGGAGCGCAGAAGCCATCGGGGCGCGCAAGATCGCGGCGCAGCGGTGGGCCCTGAGTACACGGGCGGCGGCTGGCGGACCCAGTGAGGCGGCATTGTGGACCAGGGTAGAGCGTGCAACCCAGGATCCCAGGGAGGGGCCTGAGATCCCAGGAGAACGGAGGTACCGCCATTTTTCCCTCCCAGCCCCGCCCCCACATACCACGTCATAATCCAGCGACTGGGGTGCCCAGCCCCTGGGAAGCCTAAGGCTCCGCCCCTCACGGTATCGGGAGCGACCAGACCCGGAAATAAAAAGGGGGGGGGGGAGAGTGTCCAACAGAAGAACAAATCAGTCCCCCAGGACTCATCCTTTTGAGCAACCAAGAGATAGCCAATCTATCAGATGCGCAGTTCAAAACACTGGTGATCAGGAAGCTCACGGAATTGGTTGATTTTGGGCGCAAATTACATGAAAGAATGCAGGCTACCATAAAAGAGATGAAGGAAGATGCACGAAGAACCAAAAGTGAAGGGAAGGAAACTAGGTCTCAAAACAATAGAGTGGACCAGAAGGAAGAAAAAAACAATCAAGCAGGAAAGAATGAAGAAATAATTCAAAAAAATGAGACGCTTAGGAACCTCCAGGACATCTTTAAACGTTCCAACATCCGAATTATAGGGGTACCAGAAGGGGAGGAGGAAAAGCAACAGATTGAGCATGTATTTGAACAAATAATAAAGGAGAACTTCCCCACTCTGGCAAAGGAAATAGACTTCCAGGAAGTCCAGGAAGCTCAGAGAGTCCCAAAGAACTTGGACCCAAGAAGAAACACACCAAGGCACATCGTAATTACGTTAGCCAAGGTAAAAATGAAGGAGAGAATCCTAGAAGCAGCAAGAGATAAGGGGACAGTAACCTACAAAGGAGTTCCATCAGACTGTCAGCTGATTTCTCAAAAGAGACCTTGCAGGCAAGAAGGGGCTGGAAAGAAGTATTCAAAGTCATGAAAAGCAAGGACCTACATCCAAGATTGCTCTATCCAGCAAAGCTCTCATTTAGAATGGAAGGGCAGATAAAGTGCTTCTCAGATAAGGTCAAGTTAAAGGAGTTCATCATCACCAAGCCCTTATTTTATGAAATGTTAAAGGGACTTATCTAAGAAAAGAAGATAAAGAAAAAACATGTATAGTAAAAGGACAGCAAACTCACAATTATTAACAACCACACCTAAAGCAAAACCAAAAGAAACTAAGCAAACAACTAGAACAGAAACAGAACCACAGAAATGGAGATCACAAGGAGGGTTAGCAACAGGGGAGTGGGACGAGGGGGGGGGGAAGTACAGAGAATAAGTAGCATAGAATGTAGGTTGAAAATAGATAGGGGGAGGGCAAGAATAGTATGGGAAATGTAGAAGCTAAAGAAATTATAAGTATGACACATGGACGTGACTAAAGGGGGGGGATATGGGTGGGAGAGGGTGTACAGGGTGGAGGGGAGTGAAGGGGGGAAAATGGGACAACTGTAATAGCATAATCAATAAAATATATTTAAAAAAAAAATTTCTGTGTAGCTTAGGGTGCTCTCCTGTGGTTAGTCATTGCAGGATGGATTTTTCCCTTCTTTTACTTTTGGCGTCTTGTACCTGCATAGTTTACTGTGTTTTGGTAAGAATCCCATGAAGGGAGGTAAGAATTTTTGGTATTGAAAGTGTAAACTGTCATTGGTCTTTTAACCTGATCGTGTATATCATACTTACTGTGTTAAGCAATGTTTTATGTGATATATGTATATGTAAATTTATTATAGCTTTTAATTTTTGTTTGGCTAATTTGTTTTTATTTCACTATATTCCTGAAAATTACGTTCCCTGAATGTAAACTTGAACTTTGCAGTCACACGCTTTTCCCACGTTGAAGATGATGTTTTGCTGTCTTTTGGATCATACTGTTATCCTGGAGAAGTCACTTGTGACTTGAACTCGCATACTCGTCCTGTCAAGGGGATATGCCTGCCTTAAGGTTTCGTTTGTTTCCTGGAGTTATTATGAATGATATGTCGAATTCAGTTGTGTAGCTTCTTGAATTTGTGGACTGGTATTCTCCAACATTCTCAGATGGGGCCTCTGCCTCGTTTCTTCCTGTGCTCCCACGAGTCACGAGTTAGACCTTCTGTCCTTCGTTTTTCTGTTCATTCCGTTCTGTTTCTCTTTTCTGTATTTTTGGATACTTTCGTCTGTGACATTTCTTCCAGGTCACTAATTTTAATACCTTTTTATAATCTGCTAATAAACTCATCCATTGAGTTTTTAATTTCAGTTCTTTTTAAAATTTTTGTAAGTTCTGCTTTTTTGTTCAAATCTTTGTCTGCTTTTTGTAATTTTTATTCCTTATACACTTTAGTGTTGTCTTTTATTTCTTTGAAGCTGTAAATACAGATAATTTGTAATCTGGTCACTGACATCCGCAGTGGTGGTGGGTCGGTTCTCTGAGGTCTGGCGCTCCTACCCCAGGTGCTTTGGTTATTTTTGACTTGGTGATACTCTTGGTCCTAGAAACACCGCAGTGGGGGCTCTTTGAGGCACAGACTGAAAACGCTCTCCAGGCTGGACTGGAGTCAGTGAGTTCGTGTGCTGAGATTTCTCTGGCCTAGTTGGGTAGTGTGAACCTCAGTACATATGCAAGGCCGTGGCCAACACTCATTAGCGCTTGTCCCTTGTATCAGTTATTACTTTACTTATTATCAAGATAGCTTTTTCTGCTGTCCCCTGGGCGGAGTCGGGGGTGATGGGGACATGGGCACATTTTGATTTCTGGTTTACTCTCTCCTTTGCAGGTGCTTATCTTTCTGGGGTCGGCATACCGTTCACATTAATGTCAGGAAGGTCTGTCACTTCCTGTTGTGCTTTGCCAGGTCTTGGCTTTCCTGCTCTCGGTGCCTTGCAGGAACACCACAGCTGACCTCCGGGCCTTTCGGGGGTACCGGTGCCCGTGGGCCGTTTACTTCTGTGGGCTTCTGCACACTCTTAGATTTCGATCCACGCCGTTTGTGGTGCTTTAAAATATGCTCATTTTGGACATTTTTCTCTCGCACGTATAGTTTTTATAGTTGGAGGGTTAGTGCAGATAAACTATTTTACCACTAATGAAAATGAAAAAGATTAAAATTAAAAATTTGGGAAATGTTCAGTAAAATGCTTTTCATTAATTAGGTAAGTGAATTGCTATAGTAGATAGTTACAAATTATTGGGTGGGCAGGTTACTTTTCATGTTTATTATGAATGTTGTGTATATTTATTTTTTCGTTTGCATCTAACAGCTTCCTTGTTTCAGGGGTAAATATATGTCCGTCATGGCTCATTCAAAGACGAGGACCAACGATGGAAAAATTACCTACCCTCCTGGTGTCAAGGAAATCTCAGATAAAATATCCAAAGAGGAGATGGTGAGACGGCTAAAGGTGAGTCAAGTTGGGTTATGGTTTCTGGATGTCCCTTTGGGGTGTGGGGCTCACAAGGTGCTGTATCTTGTTAAGGCGCCATGAGAAAGCAAATCCAGGCAGACAGTGGCCGAGAGAGGATCTCTGGGTGGGGGGCAGCAGAGAACTGTGGGGTTTCCCTGGCTGCTGTTCATGGGAGAGAACAGTCAGAACGGTGGGGCTCAGAGCGCCTTGGGCCCCTGTACTTGGGTGTGAAGAACAAATCCACAATCCTCGGGCATTTCTGCATGTGGAAAGTTGTCCCCTGCTTCTGTCATTCATTTGATAAAAACAACCGTTTTCAGAAAGGATGTTTTAAGTTTTTGTACTTACTCAGGCTGTACTTTACTTTTTTATAAGTTATTTGAGAGGAGGTTAAAGAGCTTTAACGTAAGCTTTTCCCTCTGCTTCTGACCTGCAGCAGTGAGTCAGGATTGCTGGGGAACGCCTATAGAGAGGGAAGATTTTTCAGAATGGGCCTCCTTTTCTCTGTGACCTGGATGGTCTCTGTGATTGTTAAAATGGTTAAAGGAACCAAGTGGCCAAGGAGAATGTTAGTCTGATTTATCAGTCAGCTCAGATGGGTTTTGGTGGCTTTTTTTGGTTTCATGAATTATTTTACTGTTGTTAAATTCCAGTTGTCTGCATTTTCCCCCCACCACTCCCCCCCCACCCCCTCCAAACCCACCCCCTCCCTTGCTTCCACCCTCCCCCTCGGTTTTGTCCATGTGTCCTTTATAGTAGTTCCTGAAAACCCTTCTCCCCACAGTTGTTTTCTATTTGAGTATTTTTTTTCCTTTACAGGTTATATCTGCGTAGTCACTTACTTTGCTTGGTATAGTGTTCTTTACCTGTATTTCAAGACTGGAAGGAAGACTGGCCGTGATTACTTATCGAAGGCCAGGAACTTGAGAGCAGTAGTTATTTTGTAGTTATTGCTGCGTGGCTTTTTTTCATCAGCAGTAAAGAACCCTAATACTACTATGAATTTCATGTAAAGTCTTAGTATTATATATCTTTATGCATAAAATATTAGCGTGTCAAATATCAGATGATTATTAAAAGGGATAGATATTTTTTGAGCAGATTCAATTTACTAGTATGTGAGTATTTTCTCTAGTTAGGAACTTCTATATATTTCATTTAAAATAGTCAAGCTACAAGCCCTTTCTGTGTGTCTACATTCTCTTGACTTGATGATAGAATTTTTAGGGCAGTAGATCCATTCATGTCCTCAGGTTTGTCCCTGCCTCCGCAGTGATGGGCGCACAGCCGGTGGTCTGCTGAGGCCTGACAGTGAGCCCAGAGACCACCCGCAGGCACTGACCTGCACCTGGGGACTTTCGGGGCCTTATTTCCTCAGACTGCTTTTTTCTTTTTGGGGACCCACATGAGCTCCTGATGCGTTTCTGGCACCAGCCTCGGCCGTAGGCAGCGGGAGGGAGTCCTGTTACCTAGCCCCTGCACAAACCTGCTGGCCGGGTCTGAGACCGGTGCTCTCACCTGGTGTTCGCAGCACGCTCTCATCATTTTGTAGGTACTTTTGCCCAGCAGTGATCTGGTTAATATACTTTATCTCCTTTAAATTTTCTAATTTGTACTTCCCGCCCTTTTAGCAGTTTTCTTAGAGAAATACGAACAAGATTTAGTGTGGGATGATGATAATTTTTGATATGTACAAGTACAGCTATAAGTTTTATAAATTGCAACAATTTGTTAACATGTCAGGTGTCCTTGTTTATTATCATTTCTGGAGTTTCCTATAACATTTTATTCAAAATATACTTAATCTCTCACTCTTTTGTGGCTAAGTTATAGAGAAAGGAATAGTTCTTCGCATATAGGTCTTTTTTCCCCTTCGACTCTTTTTGTAATACATTAGGCCCTCAAAGCGTGTATCTTAACAGTGATTAAACTGAACCGTTAGGAGAGTGGCCCTGGACGTGGTGTCCTGGAACCCACTGCAGTGCTAGGCTGGAGGGACAGTCTGCTGCTCGCCCTGGCCCCGGACCCAGCGGGACCAGGGGTGTCCCCGGGAGCACGCGCCCCAGGGCTGCTCCGAGGGTCCACCGACACTGTGCACGTGTGCCTCTCCCAAGCCCAGCTTGGCAGCAGAGCGGAAGGAAGTCTTTGCAGCCCGTCTCCAGGACCAAGTCCCAGACGTGGATACCTGGCGGCCAGCACTGCTGGATGATCAGTATTTGCAGCACCACCTAGTGGATGCCAGAGGGTCACTTTTCCTGCCCCTGCCAAGTTAGGCGCTTTTGTTACGTCTCCTGTGAAGTGGGGATAGTACAGACCAAGGTTCGTGGTAACTACTGAGGCTGAGATTAGAGAAGACACTTCAGGAATTCAAACTATACTGTTCCTCCCCACTCTTGTTTTCACCCCACTTTTATGTAAACGTTTTTGAAAAAGGAACCGTTTCTTCTCGGTTCCCTAGGCTCACGCCGTGCGTGCCCCCAGGTCTGGTGAACGAGCTATCCGTACCTTGTTCTCTGTTACTGTGGAGTAAGGGATACTTTGTTGGGTGCTGTGGTAGCCTCTCGTGGTAGCTTTTCCACGTTTAAGGATGCATCTTCATCATACTTTCTGTCTCTGAATTCTTTTTTAGCTGAGTATATCAGTCCATGTATCTGGAGTGGTTTATGGTTCAAATGGAACAATAAATTGTCACTCTAGGTTTCTGGTGAAAGGTACACTTTTTCTCCTAATAAAAGGATTAGCTATATTATTTTAGAAGGATGCTGTTAAGGAGAACATACTCTATTTAGTTCAGTTGTAACGCTGAGATCAAAAGCACTACATAAGGATAGTTTTAAACTTTTAAAATCTGGTTAACATGCATGATGGGTAAGTTAAAAGTATTTTATTTACTCTTTTAAAAAAAGTTAGCCTGTAGGTTTGGAAGGATCTTGTTCTCTCAGATCCTTTAGGGAGGAAAATGAAAACATTTATTGGAAGCTTAACCTTTGTAATTAATATGGCTTTTATTTCAAATGACTTTCTTTTTCACATGAAGGATTTCATTAATTGACTATTGTGTTTGTGTACAGATGGTTGTCAAAACGTTCATGGATATGGACCAGGACTCTGAAGAAGAAAAGGAACTTTATCTAAACCTGGCTTTACATCTTGCTTCAGACTTCTTCCTCAAGCACCCGGACAAAGACGTCCGCCTGCTGGTGGCCTGCTGCCTCGCGGACATCTTCCGGATCTACGCCCCCGAGGCGCCGTACACGTCCCCCGACAAGCTGAAGGCAAGCACTGCGGGCGCGCTGCCGGGCTGCGGTCCTCCCCGTGCCTCTGGCTGAGGCGGTGTCTTCGGGTCCCCGGGCCTGGCTGCAGCGGTCTCTCGTTAGGCTGCTTCTGTGTCCTGTGGCTCTTCCACTGCCACAAGCCCAGTCCGTGCAGTGCTTGCTTGTGTGGAACAAGCTCTGGTCCTTAGGCTCTTCTCTACTGTTTATGTCATCCTTGGCTCCGTCTCAGTGTCACTGGGGTGCTTCCTTCTCCCTTTCAAAAGTCTGTGTTGAAGACCATGTTTGTTATTTAAAAGAAGGTATCTAGTGTAAATCTGAATTTATATGAGTCCTAATTCATTTAGTGGAAGGTGTGATGTGAATTGGGGTGAAGAAACTAAAATAAACAAAACTGCAATGAAAAGGTAGAAAAGACATTCCGTATTGGGTACAGTAGTCGTAAGTAAAGCCTATGCGTGGGAATTCTTTAAGAGATGAGAAAGGAGGTGGACGACCATGCTTCATCTGTCTGGCGGGAGGCATGCCGTGAGTATACTGAACGGAGCAAGTTAAGAAAATCAGAAGAAACAACAATAAAAGATAATTGTGGAAACTAAGGGTTAGAGAGTGAGTCCCCAGGAGGATGATTCATCCTGAATGTGGAGAAATGGCAGACACCTCAGGTTTATTTTATTTAACACAGCCTGATGTTGGTTATGTGTCAGGAACGGGGTTTACAGTGGTGAACAAAGGACCTCAGGTTGGAGGTGGTAGGGAGCAGACTTTGTCATTGAAAAGCGGAATTGAACTGTAAGAGTTGAGAGTGTCCCCAGGCTTAAAATAGATGGGCGAGCTGGTCCGTGGGGTTGTGTGCCCCGGTGTCTTATTTCTGGTTGCGAGCATCTCATTTGCACGCACTGAGTTGGTTTAAGGAGTGACTGTGTTGGGTGGGTGGGCGGTGGCTTCCCTCACCAGGTGTCTTTCTGGCGCTCGAGTGGAGAGGGAAGTGTGACTTTAAGAGTGCTGCCCATGATCTCCTCCGCCTCTGGGGTGGGTTTCCCGGTTTGTGTCACGGGAGACCTGTGTCAAGGCTCTGGGCGGTGGAAAGCCCTCCCCGAAGGACAGCCACAGACCTGTTCTGTTTAGGGCGGGACACAGCGCGAGCAGAACGTGGAGGGGCTGGGGTTCAGTTAGAGCCTTTGCGTTATTGTGTGGCTTCACGTGTAGCTTCTTAATTTAAATACCTCTTTATCTTATTGAGGTAGTACTTGTAAATTACTCATTTTGAGGCAGTTTTCTAAATATTTATGAGATAGTTTTAACTCTCTCTGCATCGGAGTTGTAGTTTTCTTTGTCTGCAGTGGTAGCGAGAGAAAAGGGTCACACCTGGATGCACCCCTGCCACCGTCGGGTTGGCGTCGTCAGAAAGCCCTTCACACGCTGGACTTCACGTGTAGCTCAGTGATGGCCGGAGAGATCGTCAGTCAGGGTCTGGTCTCTGCGTTGCAAGGCAGGGGCAGCACGGCGGCCAGTTAGCGCGGCCAGACCAGCAGGGCCCGTTCGCGGAGGACACGTTTTACACAGCGCCGTGGGAGTGGCCGTTCTTGAAGGGGGTGCTCCCGTGGCATCTTTCTTGCACATCTGGTCATCTGCATATTACAGTTCTCCCCTTTTAAAAATAGGCCGTTTATCATTTTACTTCTAAGAGAAACATTTTTTCTTTTTTTTATTGATTAGCATGCTTCCTTTGCAGAATTAGCTTTTTTAATTTCAACCTTTTTCAAACTTTTCTAGAACATTATTTTCATAAAAATTTGACCCAAAGTGACATTGAACCTATTTCTGTCCAGGTACAAAGGAAGTTGTAGCAAAAAAGCAAAGCCGAGAGATAGGGGTAGACTGAAAAATGGTGGGGAAAAACAATTATATTAATTAGATAGGAAGCTTGACAAATTAACTTTAAAGGTGCTTTTAAAATTTCTAAGCTTCTGTGATCTCTTGTCTTTTGATTTGGTGATTTTATTTTGGAATGTTACTGCTCCTAGACAGTGTTCTTGCTACACAGTTACCACACTGACTGCTGTTCCCTCCCATAAAGTTGGCGTAAATTTCAGTCCGCTCCGTTTTTAGGTCTATTTTTTTTAACTTGCTGAAAGGTGAAGTTTTCCTGGACAGTACAGTGATGGTGAATGAGTCACTGTTTTCCTATGAAGGGTATGAAAATAATTAATTGGTGTTTTCCTGTAATGATATCCATTTAAAAACTTACAGCCAAATACAGTTTTTCTGTTGCGTCTTTACAGTGTATCGTGACACACACATGAGCGCGGAGCGTGCTTTAGGAGTGCGGTGGGTGTTTCGCAGTTGCGTTCGTAACGTGGTCGACCCTTTGTTTTCCAGGACATATTCATGTTCATCACGCGGCAGCTCAAGGGGCTCGAGGACACCAAGAGCCCACAGTTCAACCGCTACTTCTACTTGCTCGAGGTGAGCGGTGCAGCGCGTCTGGAGACGGTGTGTGAACTGTGGTTGTGCTTCTTGTGACCATGTGTTTTTACTGATTAAAATGTATTTCTTTCGTCTCTTTTCCTCTTACTTTTAGAACATTGCCTGGGTCAAGTCATATAACATATGCTTTGAGTTGGAAGATAGCAATGAAATTTTTACACAGTTATACAGAACATTATTTTCAGTTATAAAGTAAGTTTATTTTATTAAGAATGTAACTTTTTTAAATACAGAGAATTTGTAATTTACAAGTTAATCTGGTTAACTCTGTTATGCATATTGTAAGGCTAAGAGTTGTAATTTAAGACTTCATCAGCTTTTTTTATAGATGCTTTAAAAACATTATAGAACTTAAATAGAAGTTAATCACTTTGGTGATGTAAATAATAATGCAAGAGTGGCATTAAGGCTTTCTATTCTATACCCACTGTAAAATATATTTTGAATTGTATTTCAGTCTTTTATTTAAATTACATATTGCTGATCCCTTAATGCATGTGAATATTTGAATTATTTGTGCTCTTTAAAATTACTAAAATTACCTTCAATAAAACAATTTGATTTTCTGAATTTAAAATAAAACAAGTTGCATTTTGATTTAATGACTTTTGCTTGTGAGACTGGTTAAAATTAAGGAAAAGTAATCGTGGAAATGTAGTATAAAAATAGATTTTGGGTATTATAAGGTTTGGGGGTGAGAGAAGCTTTAAATGAGTATAAAGAATTTGATTTCATTAATATTTTAATATTTTAAAATAAAGTGTAATACTTGTTAGTATCATGTTATGAGTAAATAATGAATCCTTTATTTATAACCTAAATACCTTATTTTGAATTGCAGCAATGGCCACAATCAGAAAGTTCATATGCACATGGTAGACCTTATGAGTTCTATTATTTGTGAGGGTGATACAGTATCTCAGGAGCTTTTGGATACAGTTTTGGTAAATCTGGTACCTGCCCATAAGGTATGTATTAGTTTATACTGAAATATGTGTAAAGCCTGTTAATGTTAAGCCCCAGAATTTGTGCTTCTGTTCTAAATATAATTTACTCATTAACTTTAGTTTTGGAGAATGTTTCATTGGTTAATATTAATAAATATTAATTGTGTTTAATGTTGAAGAGATGTACTTATTAATCACAAATGAAAGTGATAAAATATCTGTAATAATTCAGTTTTGAATAATAAGATATGTTTCAAGAAGTGAGTTTACTGGCTACTTAAATGCTGTTGCACAACTTTAGGTGCTGGGAGATGCATAACCAAATGAGAGCTAGTATAGATGAAGAGGAGGGGCAGAGTTAGTTTGGAGACGGGATAAGATGACGACAATGTTTCTTCCTTCGGTGATGTTGATCAAGGAGAAGGGGTGTGTGTTTGTGTGTGTTCTTTAAAAATAACTTTCAAGTAAGCAGTTGGAAACATTGTTCTGTGATTCACAAGGGTCAAGGTTAAAGAGGGGGCACGGGAAATACTGTATAAAGATCTGTGCAAACTTAAAACCTTTCTGGGAAGATATAATCTAAGTTTACAGGAACACAGCATTCACATAAATAATGTTTCAGTAAGAATGACCTGCTAATTCAAAATTTCCAAACATTTAAAATAATCCATCAGTGCCAAAACTCAGACACTGGAAAAAGCAAGATTAGGTCTAAAAATTCAGATAATATAATTATTAGGTAAAAATAATAAAGTACCCTCAAAAGGATTAAAGATATAAAAATAAGAATTAGCAAAACATAGCTAGACATGTGAAAGGAGGTTAAAAAATAGAAATGAAAAAATCATCATTAAAATTCAAATCTTTATTGGATTATAAAAAGATAGAGAAATGAGAGGTAGGTCTGTGGAAATCATATATTAGGTCACCCAAAAAGTCCGTTTGGTTTTTTCCATACGATGACTCTAGTGGTGTTTAACTGTCTTTAACATCATTTGAAACAATTTTGTTAGACTATATTATGTTAGCTGTTACATCAGTGTGCATTAATTTAAAAAACTTATCAAAATTGGTGAATTTTTGCGTAGCCATTTAAAAATACTGAAGATGGAAGAAAACATGCAACATTTTCAGCTTATTATGCATTATTTCAAAAAAAATTAAAAATGCAACCAAAACTCAAATAAAAGATCTGTGCAGTGTATGGAGAAGGTGCTGTGACTGACTGAATGTGTCAAAAGTGGTCTGTGAAGTTCTGTGCTGGATATTTCTCACTGGACGATGCCCCATGGTCAGGTAGACCAGTTGAAGTTGATACTGATTAAATCGAGACATTATTGGAGAACAATCAACATTCTACCAAGCAGGAGATAGCCAACATCTCAAAATAGCCAAATCAAGCTATGAAAATCATTTGCACCAGCTTATGTTACTTGCTTTGATGTTTGGGTTCCACATAGATTAAGCAAAGAAAAAAAAACCTTGTAGACCTTATTTCCACATGTAATTCTCTACTTAAATGTACCAAAAATGTTCTGTTTTTAAAACAAATTGTGATGGATGATGAAAAGTGGGTACTCTACAATAATGTTGAACCAAAAAGATAGTGGGGCAAGGGAAGTGAACCCCCACCAACCACATCAAAGGCCAGTGTTTATTCAGAGACGGTGATGTCGTGTATATGCTGGGACCGGAAGGGAGTCCTCTCCTCTGAGCCCCTTCCAGAAAACCACATGATTGATTCCACCTGAAAGCAGCAGCACTCGATGAAAAGCATCCAGAATTAGTCAACACAAAGTGCGTAATCTTCCATCAGGATACAGAGAGACTGCATGTTTCTTTGATGACCAGGCGTACGCTGTTAAAGCCTGGCTGGAAAAGTATGATTCATCCACGATATTCGCCAGACACTGCACCTTCAGATTTCCATTTATTTCGGTCTTTACAAAATTCTCCTAATGGAAAAAATTGCAATTCCCTGGAGGACCCCAAAGGTACCTGGAACAGTTTGTTGCTCAAAGAGGTAAAGAGGTTTGGGAAGATGGAAGTATGAAGTTGCCTGAAAGATGGCAAAACGTAGTGGAACAAAATGGTGACTACATTGTTCAGTAAAGTTATTGGCAGGACGTGAAAACTGAACAAACTTTTTGGCCAACCCAGTAGATATGGTGAGATAAAGAAAACATTAAAGATACTAAGACATGAAAAATACATGGAAAGGTCCAATATGTTTAATGGTAATTTCAGAATACCAAGTAGAGAATGGAGAAGAGATATTAAAATAGAAATATGCTTAATGTGTTCCAGAACTGATGAAGATAATGAATTTATGGGTCAGGAAGCAAAAGGGCCATGAGCAGAGTAAAGGAAAGCCCCGGTCCAGGCACGTCCTGGGGACAGTGTGGGGTGCTGAAACAGTGTGCAGAGCACCTCGAGCGGAAAGGCATGCTCTCTCAGCCACGGAATGAAGGTTAAACTGCCGACTTTCTGGTAACAAGGATAGATGCCAGAGCATAATGGAACCATATTTTCACAGTGATCAGATAAAATCAGTTGTGGGGGTGTATGCATATCCAGTTTGAGTGAAATTGAGACATTAAACATTCATTTGTCGATAGATGTTTCCTGAAAGAACTACTTTGTGAGTACTTGACAGAGATGGGAATTGGATTTAAAAGGAGTGAGGATACAAGCAATAGTGGCAAACAAAGAAATCCTCTAAAGACAAAAACAGCAATCATGATTATAATGATTAATTAAGGAGGTATTAAGATGATCTTAAAACCCTGGGTACAAATAAACAAAGTTGAAGGGAGTTCATGAGTGATGGGATCCTTGTGATGATGTCAGGAGTATAGATCTCTTGGTTAACTCTGAGAACGAATGGGTTAAAGAGGTATGTAAGTTAAAAATCTAAGGATTACAATAAAAGGAAGAACTACAATAAATGTAAATGGCCCAAATTTAGTACTTAAGGCAGATGATCAGATCAGACTGAAAGTGACCTAACTGGTCATTGTTAATATAATAAGAGATCATGCAGAAATACTGTCACAAAAATGCTGGAAATAAAAGGATAGAAAACAGACTGCCAGGCACACACTACCTGAAAGGAAACTGCGGTAGCTTGTATTAATTAATATTAGGTGTAAGGGTTTTTACTGGGTAAAGAAGGGATTTATGCAGCGGATTAGTTTGCAGAAAGACATCTAACTTTTCATGTACATAGACTCAAAATATGTAAATCATAAATGGAAAGAAGAAAGAAACTCAGTTTGGCAGGTGATTTTAACACACATCTTAGTGATGATAAGTCAGGCTGGCCAGCAGTTTGTGGGAATGTCGAGGATGTGAAACCTAAGACTAACACGTCTATAGCAATCATACAGACTTTGTCAAAAAAGAATGAATCATAATGGCGACTCTGGAATATTTAGAAATGACTAAAATGACCATACTAAAACTTGCAGCAACTTAAAATGTTTTTTTAAATTTAACTTTATAGCTAAGTGTCCATTCAGGAAGCTATAAAAATATCATCAGAATCTACAGAGTATAAAAGGAAAAAAACAATGAAGAGAGCACGTCAGTGACTAGGACACACAGTGACATGCTGCCGCAGACCAGAGTGGGCGGTGTGAGGGTGTGTCACATAGACCCTGCACAGGGCGGACCAGGGGAGGGCAGATGGTCACAGCGCAGGGCAGGCCAGCGTGGGCCCGCAGTTGTAGTGCATCACACACGGTTCACTCTTGTGCTGTTACTGTTTGCTGTGCTGTTTTTCACGCGAACAACTGTAAATCTCCCTTTGTCCCGCCCTGTGTGCAGTTTCAGAATGAGGTGGGGAACAGCCGACGGTACAAAGATCAAAAGACAACTTCACGAACAGTACTTTTTGCTAACATATTTGGAAGTAAACAAATTCCTAGGTAGTATAACGTGTCCAGTTTGTTTCGAGAGAGAAAATCCTAACCTTTAACCAATAAGATATTTTAATTTATTTTAAAAACTATCCACAAAACAAAATCTTTCTTTCCTAACAGTGGTAGTAGTAGCAGCAACAGCAGTAGTGCTTAAACTGACCACAGAAGCACTTAAACTTAACACCAGGAGACTTTTGCTAGTCAATTAAATGGCATATTCTATATTCAGCAAACTTTTCCAGATTATATAGAAAGAAGGAATATTCCACAACTCACTTTGAGTTTATAATCTTTATAGGGAAGCTAGACAAAACCATGCAACAAAGGAGAATCATAACTCCTTAAATAACAAAGGAGAACGTTATTTAAAACATGATAACGTAAATTCAATATAAAATAGTAGTAGTATCCAGAATAGTATAAAGTAATATTGATAAGTAGCAAAATGGCTTTTTTTAGTATTAAAAGATGGGGTAAATTTAGAAAATGTTAGCAATAAACTAAGATATTTATGTAAATTAGTAGATCAAAGAGAAAATATCAGTGGATGTAGAGAAGAACATTTGGTAAAATTTAGTATAAAAATACAGGCATTCTTAGCAGATTTGAAGTAGAAAGGGTCTCCCTTAACTGTAAGGATATGTGAACAACACCGCACTTGGGGGTGGCGTTGGGGGCACCGTAAGGGTGTTGCTTCCGCTTCAAAAAAGGGCAAGAATGCTGTTGCTAAGCACCATTAACTAGAAGTCTTAAGTGGAATAAGGCAAAAGAAACAAACAAAAGGTAAAAGGATTAGCGAGATGAAACAAAACAAATTGTTTGCAGATGATAAGACTGCCTGTGCTGAAAGTAGGGTGCAGAGTTTTCAGTGTGAGAAGATTCTTCGAGGTTGCTAGCTATAAGATCAATGTATAAAAATCTGTTAGTAGCACTTCGAAAAATTTTCACTTGTTGCATTAAATAAAGACTTGAACTGCTTAGAAATTTTACAAAAATACGCATGCGTTTTAGGTTGAAAGTCATTGTAGTTGGCTGGAGAGTACAAAAGCCTTAAACCTGTTGTGCTTTATTACCTATGGTTTGGGGAACTCGGCATCATGCTGCCGTCAGCTCTCTGCACGTGAATGGGTAGTCCAGTCAAAATAGAAGTGGAAAATGTGTGCGTTTGTCTGCAGTTTGACGCACTGATTTAAAATTCACATGGAAGAGCCAATGGCCAGTAATGCCCACACAATTTTGAATAGGACTGAGAAAGTAGGGACTTGCCTACCTGGTGTTAAGACATTGCTTGCTTCGGACAGTGGTGGACAAGAGGCGGGACAGTGACGGGGAATTCACAACCGGAGGCGCGGCTGCAGGGAAACTTGAGTGTGCGTGTGCTATGTGTTGCAGGAGGGGATAATGGGCCATGTAATGAGTGGTTTTAGGGTAGTTGAATATTCATATGGGAAATACTAGATTCTTATTTTATACCATACCTAAAAATAAATTACAGGTAAAATAAAGATTTAAACCTAAAAAAGCAAGTCTTTAAAATTTTATTTGAACTTGACGTGGGGTGGTGAACACAATACAGTATACTGATGATACATTATAGATTTGCACACCTGAAACCTATATAATTTTATTAACCAATGTCATCCTATTAAATCAAATTACAAACTTATTTGAAAGCGTAAGACACCTTAACCACAGTGTAGAAAAGAATTTCTTGAGAGAGAGAAAGCACCAGGAGAACAAGCGAAGGCTGCATTGAGTTCAGGGGCTTCCGTGTGCCCCGCGATGCCCCGACGTGTGTTGGAGAGACGGATGCAGACCAGGACCTGTTGTGAGCATAGCTGGCCGAGGTTTAAGTGCACAGAATGTATAGAGAAACTCTAAAAACAAAGGAGGAGGGAAGAAATCAGATAAAATTTTGAAAAATAGCAGAGATAGAATTTACAGAAAATAATTTCATTTATGTATGAGGAGTCATGTGCAAGACATGTAATTCAGTGTCTGTGAATAGGGAATGAATAATTAAGCTGTAGCATGTTATGTAGTAAAATACTAAATACCCATTAGAAATGAATGAAGTGTAATACAAAACAAGCATCAATACAAATCTAAAAATTTGCTGAATGTGAGCTTCGACTTTTTAATTCATTTATCTATCTATGTCTATCTCTCTTTCTATTCTTTATTTCCTGGCTTCTGTCATATGTTTGAACGAGAAGATGTACTGATTCCATTTTAGATCTTGGGTCTTGAATCCTATTATCAAAGTCGGTTCAGAAATACATATTCTTTAATACACTTTTTCTCGCACCCTTTTTCTTTTCATTCCTTGTTGTGTTTGTTGTTGTGTACTTGAACTTAACCGTGCTCTGAGATGTGCCGGAGTAGGTCTGCTCCCCACAGCTGCTCTGAACACTTGTCTTTCCCCTCCTGTGGACCTCCCTGTGCAGCCGCACTGCCACCCCCCACCCCAGTTCCTGCCCACACGGAACCCCAGTTCCCCTTCCTCGGGTGTCGCAGTTCTTCGGGGCCTGAAGGGAAACAGCCTGTATTTACACTTGGCTGAGCTGATTTGACCTTGGGACTCGATTTAGAATGACTGTCTCCTCTTGAATCTACTAAACATTTATTGACCTTTTTATATGGCTTACATTATGTTTTAAATAAAATAAGAAGAACGTATATAATTACCCTTGCTTGGAAGGGATGTCAGGCATTAGACCAGTTAGTCTTAAGAGAAAAAAAGTGATTTTGTCTTCTCTTTTTTGAGTCTGAGACCGTTTCTCATTCATTTGCTTGAATGACTTTCTGCTTTTGTTTTTTCAGTGGCTTTTTGAATACAGGTAATATTTTCTTTTTCATAGAGAAATATAACATAATATTTTTATTTTTCAGAACTTAAACAAGCAAGCATATGATTTGGCAAAGGCTTTACTGAAGAGGACAGCGCAAGCTATTGAACCATATATTACCAATGTAAGTCTTACTTATTAGATTCGTTGTCTGAAGAATTAGCCAAAATTTTAAAGACTTCTGGAAGCAAATTTTGGGAAGTAGTATGTACTTTTAATTTTGTGTTGTGTTTAATCATTAAGTAATGTATTTTCTTTCTCCTTATTTAAAATGTTTCTTGGTTAATATTTTGTAGAAGGCTAACTCATCTTGCTTAGTCATTCATTTGCTACTTTCAGATTGCCTAGGAACTAAAACAGCTTTTATTTTGGTTAGCAAGATACACTGTTTTCTACTGTTAGAAATGTAATTGAGTAAAACGTGGGACTTTCTATTATTCAGAGAAATTGTTTACGGATGTACGAGTGGCACAGGTTGGGCAGAAGCGGGCTGTGTTGCCCTGCCTGGGGTAGACCCTTTGAAGCTGCCTCTTCTTCGAAAAGGAAAGAGCTGCAGTGAAATGAGCCCTTTCAAAATGGCCCCGGTTCTGCTTGATGCACAGTTGGCATCCTCATGTTTGTTTTTAGAAGACGTGTGTTTCAGCAGACGAGCTCGCGTGTGGAAGGTGACCACGCGCGTGTTCTGGGGCGGAGCCGGAGCCGCTCTGCTCTAGGTGGCACCTCTGCTCTAGACGGCACCGGTCAGTTCCGCCCCGCCCCACCCGCCCAGGGGTCCCTGCGGGAACCAGGCCAGCACAGGGCCTCAGCCTCCCTGGGCAGAGAGCGGCCCTGCCGCTCTGCCTGCTCTCCGCCACCCCCACCCTCACACACTTACTGGGGTGGCCCCTTCTAAAAGTTCCTCTGTTTTTTCCCGTGCGATGGCTCTAGTGGCACTTAGTTGTCTTGAACTTCATTCAAAACAATGTTGTTCTATTGTGACAGCTGTCATATCAGCATGCATTTAAAACATTATCAAAATTGGTGAATTTTTTGTGTAGCCATTCTAATATCGAAGATGGAAGAAGATACCCAACATTTTTGGCATAGTACCCTTTATTATTTCAAGAACGGTGAAAGCGCAACCGAAACACAGATTTGTGCAGTGTGTGGGCAGGTGCTGTGGCTGACTGAGCGTGTCACAAGTGGTTTGTGAGATTTGGTGAGGGGGACCTCTCTCTGGATGGTGCTCCCGGTTGGGCAGACCGGGTGAAGTTGGCAGCGATCCAGTCGAGACATTAGTTGAGAGCAGCCAATGTTATGCCAATGAGAGGTAGCCAACATATTAAAAATACCCAAATCAGTAGTTATTGGTGAACATGAATAATGCGTGTTGTAGTTTAAGGAAAAAACCTTACTTTATGGCCACCCCAATACATCATTTAAATCTGTTTTGGAAAAACTGAGAAAGCTTTTTGGAATTACATATATACTCAATTTTCCTGAAATTTATTGATGGAGAATTTTCAAACATTGAATAAAAATTAATTCAGTGTATAAAATACATCATGAAAAGATATGCTTTGAAAAGTAATGTGCTTTTGAAAACAGTACCTTGGTAAACCTCGATTTTTGTTTTTGGTTTATACATTGTATTAGAGGGTGAGCTTTCAGAAACTGGAGAATCAAATTACATAATCTATCTTAATAGCTCAAAGATTGGCAGGGAATTCTGAGTGTTGATTTCTGTAAGTTTTGTGAGTCTCAGGTATTGGCTGGAGTAAATTGGTTAGATTGAATGGATTGAGTTTTTTCCTTGATGGGTTTACCGGCACTTGCAGTGACAAGCCTGCTGTCTCCATGGCCCATTAGATACACTGGATGAGCTCCTCCTGGTGGTTATTTATTTAATTGACACTGCCAATCCCATGCTCTGTAGGAGAACACTCCTTCTTTGATGCCTTCCTCTGGCGTGAAAAGAAGAGAGTACTATTACCATGCTAATATTTTTTATGGGATTGGGAAATGAAAGGGGAAGAAAGTTCAAGATAGAATGGTGGTGTTTGGCGCCAGGTTCTTTACTGTTGTCACAACATTTGTGCATGCTTCAAAATATTGACACTAAAAGTTAAAAGAAGGATAAAAGGGCCAAGGTAGGGCTTAAGTGATCCCAGATAAATCCAGGTAAAAGGGTGTTCCCATCACTGACGTCTGAGTTCCTGCCCCCCCCCCCCCCCCCCCCCCACACACACACACCTGCTGGGGCAGCCTCACCAGCAGCCGAGCGGGAGGCGCAGGCTTGGTGGACTGGGCCCAGCACGCGTGCAGTGCAGCGCCTGTGCCCGTGCGTTGCTGTTTCCTTGTTTCTCCTGGTCTCTTCTCCCTCGCCTTACCTGCGGCTTAGCTGAGACGTTAGTAAGAATTACTGTTTTTCTCTTCCTTGACTCCTTTATGAGCCTTATTTTTGTGCCTCACACCTGTACATGTGAAATTACTTTCTAATGAACTTAACTGTCTTGTAAAATAAAATTTAGCACCGATAAAAGGTATTCTCGGCCTTTTGAACTTGTACATGTAATAGCCATTATTCATTTATCTTCCTAGTAGAAAATTAGCAAACATAGAGGTAGGATACCGTGGTAACAATAACCCTGCTTTATTCCTTGTTTTTAAATTGGTGTCTTTTTCACTCTTATGCATGGACACATTGAAGTTTGTTCTTTATTTTACATTTTTAGATTTTATTTATTTATTTTAAGACAGAGGGGGGAAAGGAGGGAGAAAGAGCGGGAGAGAAGCCTCCCTGTGTGGTTGCCTCTCGTGCGCCCCCAGCCAGGGGCCTGGCCACAACCTGGGCCCGGGCCCTGACTTGATAGATAGTGATTCCTACATGTAAGAGACTTAAGATATCACTGTGGTGTTGTAGGTTATTTTTTAAGATAGAATTTGTTGTAACTTGACAATTCAGAAAACTAAAAACTGTATATATATTTTTTAAAGTTAAAACCGTATCAAACAAAAAGTACATAGTGACAGTTCATAAAATTTCCTGCGTGGGTCACTTCTTGGTAATACTATTTTCCACCAGATCATTTTAATCAGAAGGTTCAGAAGATAGCACAAAATTCTTTTGTTGTATTGAAAAAATTTTTTCAGGTCCATCTTGATGTAGGTAAAGTTTGATTAAATTGCTTAATCTTCCTTAGCCTCAGTTTTTGCATCTGTAAATAGGGTTAATAATGCTTGGGTGCGATGCTAGAGAATGTGAAAACGCTTCTGTGATTAAAATTGGATGCTTAAATCAAGGTAGAACTTATTACTGACCTTTAACTCACTCATACTCCTTCCACTAGGAGGTAATTGTTATAAAATAATTTAATTTCTAGTATGAATATTAGTTACCCATTTATAAATGAAAAATTAACTTTTTGGATGGACCTACTTAATCAAATCTGTTCTCACTTTCTCCCTAAACTGTGGGCCCTCGTGCGGGCCTTGGGTGTCCATGTTGTGGGACAGCACCTGTGACGTAGTCCTTGCTCGTTTACTGGGGATAGGTGGGTCGCGTACTCTGCAGGCGCGGCGCCAGGCTCTTGCCACACCGCGGAGGCGGCCGACTTGGCCCTTGCCGTTATGGAGGCGATGCAAGTGCTACTGGTTTTGATGGAATTTGTAAGAAGTTAAACCTGGGAATGATTTTTTTTTTTTAATTTGCAAGTGAGTTTTTCCTAGACTGATAGAAGAGGATGGTTTGATCACCAAGGTGGTCATATTGGAAAAATTACTGTTTTTTGTTAAGGAAAAGTAGATTTATCATTTTTAAACAGGAGGAGATTTGTGAATTTAAACAATGAAGCCACTTTATTTTCAGCCTAAATGAGAATTTAATGTTTGATGTCATGAAATCCTTTGCCACAAAATTGATAAACAAGGAGGGAAAACAAGTTATTTTTAAAACCAATAAAGAAAGCATAGTAAAACAGAATCTGAACAACCCGAGAACTGCAAGGGAGCGGAAGAGACACAGAACCGTGAGGTCCTTGGCCTGCACTCGGCACGTGGAAAGCCTCTTCAGACCACGCTGCGTGCTCGCAGTGCCCACGGGGCGAGCAGGGCAGCCAGCGTGGTGCGGAGTCCTCGCTTCCTCCTTCAAGGAGACGAGCCGCCGTCCAGACTGTGTGGTGAACGCCCTGGGTTAATCTTTACGTATTTGGAAGATGTTAAATGCACAGGAACTTGCCCATTGTGCCATGTGTCTTTGCTAGTTACGGTGGTGCTGTGGTCTGAATGTGGAATTAGAGATGGCTGCTATGGAAACGAAGTCGTGGAAATTTGAATTTTCTCTGTGTATGTGCTTTTAATTGGATTTTAATTAGTGCTATAAACCTTGTATATTATTTATTTCACCTATGAGAACATAAAAGAATACAGAAAGGATTATAAAGAAGTTTTACATTATCAATGTAACATTCCATATTTTAAAAATGGAATTGGCTCTTACTGGAAAGATGTAAGGCTTTGTCTCTGCTGTTCTCTCATACATGATAAGGTGAGCAAGAAGTGATCCCTTATCCTTGAGCAATTTATCTGGTAGATTAAGACAACTAATCCAGGGTACAATGTAGCAAGCATTGTGAGGGAGGATAAAGTGTGTTTGGCAGTAGGGCGCTTATCGGTATGCTAATTGATGGGTCAGTATGAGTTACCTGTTTTTAATTGTGTACAAGGTAGATTCCGTGCTTTATCTTTTCATAGAGCTCACGCTGGTTTCCCACCTCCTGTTAGAAAATATCTTGATACGTGTAGCTTGACTTTGTGTAAAATAATAATTAATGAATTTAAACGCATCATAGTTAAGATTTTAGAAAATCCGTTTTGCCTGTGGAGTTTCTATTAATGGTACCATTTCTGTTTCAAAAGTTTTTTAACCAGGTCCTGATGCTGGGGAAGACATCCATCAGCGACCTGTCGGAGCATGTCTTCGACTTGATCCTGGAGCTCTATAACATTGACAGCCACTTGCTGCTCTCCGTGTTACCCCAGCTGGAGTTTAAACTAAAGGTAACGTCTAGAAACGGCGCGCTTCTGCGAACTGAATTGGCAGAGTTCCTTCTTGTCCTGGCTTCATCTGAGTGTGACCGATGTGGTGGTGCATTTCCGTTGTGGATTCACGTACTTGTGCCTTGCCTGTTTGTGGGTCCCCAGGGCCTGCCATGGCTCCTGACAGGTAGTAGCAGCTTAACTAATGGTTGAGAAGGATGGTGTTTTCCAAATAAAGTCTCACTTTCCCGGTCATGGCTATACATTGAACTTAATGTTTTCCAGACACAGTGCATAGA
Organism: Phyllostomus discolor; assembly: GCF_004126475.2. Lineage (NCBI taxonomy): Eukaryota > Metazoa > Chordata > Mammalia > Chiroptera > Phyllostomidae > Phyllostomus > Phyllostomus discolor. The sequence goes on along the minus strand of NC_040913.2, from coordinate 3,420,060 downwards.
GGTTCCCCAGACCCCTTGTTCAGGCCCTGACAGCAGTGTTGGGCCCGTCCTCCCCATGTGCACTTCTTGCACACTTGCCTAGGGGGTGGGAGCACTGCTTTTCAGTTACAGCCACAGCCTTTAGTGTCCCTCGCACATTGGGGACGTGCTTTTCTCTTTCACGTTACTATGGGAGGAGTAAACAAAGCTGTTCCTAATTAACAGTCTTTGGTGAACCCCAGTGCACCACCCAGAAAAGTCCTTAAATCATTTGTGTTATATTGGTGGTTTCTAAAAATTTTGATTTGTTTTTTTCAAAATAACAAAATCAGCAGTGGTGGAATCAAAATTCCATGTTGGCAGTGGAATAACCCTTGTGTTCTTCGTGGGCATCTTTTCGTCTGTTTCTCGGGGGAGCCGTCGGCTCGCCTGCCTCCCTGCCCTCCTCCCCCCAGGCAGTCGGTGGTTTCGATGAGGCGGAGTCGGGCACACCTGTGATTATGTGTTGGTCTGATTTTCTCTCATAAGATCATTGAGTACTCTAAGAAAGATAAAAATAAGAATTGTCACCCCTGCTTTCAGCAAATTTAACATCTAGTATGAAAGGAAGGGGGAAAATAATCCAGATCTAATGAGGCCAGATATTATAAATGTCACAGAGACACAGGCAGCACACAGTTGAAGCAGAGGGAGCATCGTGCAGCAGCGCGTGGAGGTAGGAAGGTGCCGGGGAACTCGGGGGGCGCAAGGGGGTGTGCAGTTGGTGGTAACGTGGAGTCAGTTGAGGTCGTTCCCGGCCGAATGGTGGAATCTTCAGCGGGGGGGCCCTAACAAACAGTAAATGTCCGGGCATTGAACCAGACCAGCTGATCAGAGTATCTGGCATGGGGTTTAGGTATCGGTTGCCTTTTTACTTTGTTTTGGAGTGTATTGTGTGCATGCTTTTTTTTTTTTTTTTAATATAACCTTAAAGGTCATTCTGATGTTTGGCTGGGGTTGACAAGTATCTCTGTGGAAGGAAAATGAGAGAGGTAATAGAGATAAATGAGGTAGGCCATATTATGGGAGCTTTTAAGGCATGGCCAAGGCATTGGTTTAAAAATTTTTAAGAAATTGTACAGTGCTGTCCATCACACCTTGAATATCAGTGCTCTTTAATATTCCCGGTGGTCCCATTTTGTGTTCGGTTTCCGAGCTGTGCTGGCTGTCATTTAATCATTGCCATCTGTTGGAGGTACCAAAATCTGTAGTGAAACTGAGTTCCTGTCCCCAGGCTACCCACGATACAGTGTAGAAAGCAGAAATTTTAGCTTCTGCGTGTGCAAGGCACTTCATGCTGTGAGACCCCGTTACGAGCCCAGTGTGTGAACATGAGCTAAGTGCCCTGTTGGGCGGCCTCGGCGCACACTTGTTTCTGCAGACGCTTAACCAGCACAGCCGCGTGGCGTTCCCTCTGTCCCGAGGGCTCGGCCTCCGTCGGCCTCTGTTCTTACGACCGCAGCTGCTCTGTCACGTGTCCTACGGAGGTTTCAGGAACGTTAGTTTTTGAATTAGCCTCTGAATGAAAATAAGCCTTGATTGCAAGGGAGGCGGAGTTCTAACATTTGTTCAGACTTCAGAACGTGTTTTCACGGAGGGAGCCCTGCTCTCCTGCAGCCTGAGATGAGCGGCGTGGCGGGGGTTTAGTTTATAAAGGGTCCGGGAGCGCTCCGATGTGTGGTGTTTCACCCGGGGTCGTGCACGGTCTCCCGTGCCGTTGGAGGGCGCACAGCTGTGAGAGCGCTGCCCTGGACGGGCCTCCCTCGCGGCCTCACAGCTGCGGCGCTTTCCTTTCAGAGCAACGACAACGAGGAGCGGCTGCAGGTCGTCAGGCTGCTGGCGAAGATGTTCGGGGCCAAGGACTCGGAACTGGCTTCTCAAAACAAGCCCCTCTGGCAGTGTTACTTGGGCAGGTATATGATTTCGGTGTCCTGTTTAAAGTAATGTGTGTTTGTACCTGTGTATATTAATGTGTTGGAAACACCACATCCACAGTTAAGGTTGTTCTCTGGAATCATAAAAATGAAGTATTCTGTTTTGGAATTTTTGAATGCTCGTAACGATTGGTTATATTTGTAATTTTCCTTTTCTTTTCATCTTGTCTTTGGTAATTTTTATTTTTTTAAAATGTATTTTGAGTATGCTATTACAGTTGTCCCATTTTTTACTCCCCTTTATTCCCCTTTGCCTGCACACCCCCTCCCACTAGCATTTCCCCACCTTAGTTCACGTCCATGGGTCATGTGTTTAAGTTCTTTGGCTTCCCCATACATACCGTTCTTAACCTCCCCCTGTCTATTTTCTACCTCCCACTTATGCTACTTATTTTCTGTACCTTTTCCCTCATTCCTCCTTTTCCCACTCCCCTGCTGATAACCCTCCATGTGATCTCCATTTCTGTGGTTCTGTTCCTGTTCTGGTCGTTTGCTTAGTTTGTTTTTGTTTTTCTTTAGGTTCGTTTGTTGTTAGTTGTGAGTTTGTTGTCATTTTACTGTTTGTATTTTTGATCTTCTTCTCTTTCTCTAGATAAGTCCCTTTAACATTTCATATAATAAGGGCTTTTTGATGATAAACTCCTTTAACTTGACCTTATCTGGGAAGCACTTTATCTGCCCTACTGTTCCAAAAGATAGCTTTGCTGGATAGACTCATCTTGAATCTAAGTCCTTGCCTTTCATGACTTTGAATACTTCTTTCCAGCCCCTTCTTCCCTGCAAGGTTTCTTTTGAGAAATGAGCTGGTAGCCTTATGGGAACTCCTTTGTAGGTAACTCATTTTATAAGTGTAATTACATTATGACACTCAATTTAAAACCTGTTTTATATAATGTAACAAAATTACAATTTTTACACAAAGATACTCAGTATATCTTTAAATCAGGACTTGGGTTACCCAACTTTATTTTATAGCTTGTTTGGAAGAAAATGCCTAATTTAAATTTGTTACTTTTCTATTACTTTGTATTTTTTTCTTTTAGTATCAGTGACATAAAACTCTGTGCAGAGCCATGTACCCAGTGGCTTGATTTTAGTGGGCCTGTCGTGCCTGTGGTGGTTAGATGGGTAGGGCCGATGTGGGCGCAGCTTCCGGGTCACGCACAGGGATGGGTGTGGGGTTTGCGTGAGGTCCGCCGACCGTTTGTGAGTGTGCGTGTTCGAGAAGGAGCACTTCGAAGAAAGGCTTTCTTCCCACACTCAGTGTGGGGCTCATGCGATACACGTGGGAACTGTGTGCACACGTTGTACTGTCATTAAACATATATTGGAAAGTATAAAACTTTAGGAAAAATTTTGTCACTTTCATTTTTGTATTTAAGCCAAATGTGTATTGTTCCTTAAAAATACAGAATTCTCATGGACATTGTCCTAGTTTGGTAAGGAGGTTTCAGAGCATTTGTACACAAACAGTATGTCACAAACTTGGATAAATTGTCTGACTCCACTGAGAATTATCCTACATAGATTTTTCTTTTAATCAAAGAAATTAGGTGTAAGTGCAAATTAAACACATCTGTTTCTCTGATTTTAAAGATGACTCTGCCTTTTTATTTTATCAGATTCAATGACATTCACGTACCAATACGCCTGGAATGTGTGAAATTTGCTAGCCACTGTCTCATGAACCATCCTGATTTAGCAAAGGACTTAACAGGTACTGTGTACCCATAACAACAGATACTTCTGGATGCTCGTAGAAAAAAATTGGTTTTGTGTATTGGGGAGAAAAAACAACCTTTTTGTTATTATAGGTAACATCTTGTTTCAGTTTGTCATCATTAGAGTTTTTCTCTGAAGCTGGAATTTTTTTACCTCTTGGTGCTGACTTAGGCTAGAAGTGCCTATAAAATAAAATGTTGGTTATACTGGAAATAAGATTAATTTCATAGTTTAAGGACATTGAATAAAAGAATTTCAAGCATTGCAATTTGAACACGTCTTAACTTTGAGTAAATTATAAGCCTTTAACATTTTCCAACATTTTGAGAACTTGAGTGAGAGTCATTAATATGTAAATTAATTTAACCATCCTAAAATGAATTTAAGTTTTTTGAAATACATATAAGGCAGTTCAGAATTTTATATTTATGTAGTAATGAGAATATCACATATTTGACTGTTACTGTTCTGTTAAATTTTTTAAAAGTTTGGAATAGTTCAGAAAATACAGGTAAATATATAGCTACTGTGTATTTCTCAGAAATGTTAGCATTTTGATGTGTTTGCTTAGAGATTTAAAGAAGGAAAATAAATTTTAGATATTCTTAAAATGCCCCTCACAAATTACCCTCCTTCTTGCTTCTCCAGAGGGTGACCGCTGTACTGAACTGGGTTTGCGTCCTGTTAGTGTTTTTTTGTCTGGGCCACAGGTGTACCGCTCCATAAATTATATAATTATCATGTGATTTAAAACTTTACTTAAATATCATTTGAATTTGATATAGTTGATCTTATTCCTGATATCTTATTTTTGTTCTAGTTTCATGCTTTTTTGTGTTTTTCTGTCTTCTGTTTAATGAATTTTCTTCAGCTCATTTTTTCCTGCATGCACTTGGCTAGGGCAGTGAAGTCTGTAAAGTTAGTTAGAGTTCTCCAGGTTCTTTCTGCTCATTCAGGGGCCTTTGAAAGCTCTAATTCTTAACGCTGGTCTCATAAGTCACACTGTTGCTTGTTACTTATTTCCTCTTTTTTAAACTTTATCAACTTGTAGTATACTTGTAACTGCTTTTCTATACAGTATTTGCTCACAGTTGCTTCTTAAATCTTCCTTCTGATGGAAATCAAAGTGTAGCTTTTGGTAATATTTTTAACAACAGATTGTCATAGTAACACTTTCAGGTTTTGTTAAATTCCTATCAGCTTTCAACAGTAGGTATTTATGAGTTTTATCTTTTAACAGGGGTGGGGGTGGGGGGTGGATACCCTGCTCGGGACCCTCTGTCCACCTACTCACATCGGAAAGAGGACTGCTTGCGCCGCTGCCGTGAGCTGCTGCACAGCGCCAGGCAGGGGGCCAGGCAGGGGGCTGTCTGTTCCTCCTCGTTCACCAGCCCCCACCCTCCTCCCCCCGCCTTCTCTCCCCTGGGGTGCGCGCAGGCCGCTCAGGGCCTCTGTGCGCTGTCCTCCTCCCTTTGTCCTCCTCCTCCTGGTTCCCCCCCAGTGGCCTGCCTTCCACTGCAGCCGCCTCCTCCGGCGTCTGTTGTCCTTTGCGCAGTGGTCTCTGAGAAAATGAGTGGACATGCTTTGCGCAAGTTTCCTTCTTCCTGCGAAATGTTTCAGCTGACTTGTTTTTCCCACTTTGTATCTGCTTTTCCATTTCCCACATCAGAGGCTTTTTGTACATGCTTGACAGTCTGGCTGTTTGCTCATAATGAGGAGTCGGGGGCTAAATGGAGAGCCGGTCAGAAAGCTCCGCAGGGTGGATGGGGTTGTGGACTCCGGCCTTGACGCTAGGACAGCTGGCGCGGGCTGTCCTTGGAGAGCCTGTGGATGATTCCCCTGGAACTACTCACAGGCCCCAGGGGAGGGCGTCCTAGCAGGAGTTTAAAAGTCTAGTTGCTAGTGCCTGAGATTCTTACATTCTGAGTGTATTTATTTTTTATTATCATGTAGCATTTTATTGTTACAGATGCCCATAATTTGTCGATTCATGTTTTCCTCTTCCGGGATGTCGGGGTTGTTTTGGTTTGGGGTGATTGTGACCACGATTACCGTGAGCATTCTTGTGCTGGTGTTTCTGTGGGCTTAGCTTTTACTTCTCTTTGGAACCATTTAGGAGTGGAGTTGCTGGTCATAGGATAAGTACATGTTTAACTTTGTAAGAAATGACTGACTAAGTTTTCCATTTTGCTTGTACTGTTTTCCACTTAGCATCAGAAACGTTTGAGAGTTTCCGTTGTAAAGTGTATCTTACCAACCCTTGTGTCATCAGTCTTGTTTGTCTCAGCCGTCCCCACGGCTCTTGCTCTTCGGTGGTCCTCACTGGCCTTCTCCTAGTGACCGATGAGACGGGGCATCGCTCTGTGTGCATAGTGATACGTCACGTTTTGTGTGAAGGGTCTGTCTCAACTTTGAACCCATTTTTTAAATCTTGTTTATTATTTTTGTTGTTGAATTACAGTTATTTTATATGTATTCTGGATTTCTTTTTAAAGTATAAAAAATTTTAAGCACTTTTCCACAGTCAGAACTTCAAAGCAGAGTTGTTATCGGCTAGGTAGTAGGTGTTTCAGTTTTTATAGCTATCTAAAAAATACTTTAGATGTGAGTTATTTCACCATTTACCTCATTAGTCCTTCCAGTGACTTTGAATGTGTTTGTCACTATGAGAAACATCCAAACTGGTAGTGCATTTGCACAAGAGTGTGTGCGAACCAGACCGACAGCACATGTGGGGCACACGGTCTCACGCTCCTGAGAGGAACAGTTGTGCAGCTTCTGTCTGTTACACAGAGGAGGTTAGGGAAACTGAGGAAGATTACGAAGTGTGAGGAAGCAACTTGGAAATTGGATTACAGGATAGTTAACAAGATTATGTGCTGTCTTGAGGGTTAATACTGTTTTCTAAGGATATTACTATTTTTAGTTATTTTAAATTTTATTATTTTACTCAGTCTTTTTATTTTTTTATGTTACTTTAATTGTTGTTCAAGTACAGTTTTCTGCCCTTTACTCCCACCTCAGCCCACCTTCCCTTATTCAGTCTTTATTGTATTTTTCCCATTACCAATTAGTACCCTTATCACCGCCCCATCTCCACACTGTTGTCCTTGTCCCTGAGTCCTTTTTCCTTTTTCCTTGATCCCTCCACCCCCTAACCTACCCCCCCCTTAGCTGTCATCTTGCTCTCTGAGCTTGTCCCCATTTTCCTTGTTAGTTCAGTTTGTTCATTAGATTCCACATACGAATGAAATCATACGGTATCTGTCTTTCCTGACTAGCTCATTTCTCTTAATATAATGTTCTCCAGGTTCATCAGTGCTGTTGCAAAGGGTAACATTTCCTTCTTTTTTATGGCCAAGTAGAATTCTGTCATGTACCAGATGTTTTATCCACTCATGTACTGATGGATGCTTGGGCTCCTTCCATATCGTGGCCATTGTAAATAACGCAGCACTGAACCCAAGGGTGCTTATGTTCTTTCAAATTAGTGTTTTGGGTTCCTTCAGATATATTTCAAGAAGCGGAATAGCTGGGTCCAAAGGGTACGTATTACTCCTGGTATTTCCAAGGTGTGGAAACCTGGGTGCGCAAGAACAGTAGACATGGCTGGCTTAAAGCCTTTCCTTGAAGAAGCGATGTGCCTGGGCCTAGCTGCCCGCTATGACCTGCTTGCCGAGTGAGAAACTGTGATCAGATCGCCTGGAGGGGTGGCTTTACATAGCACCTCCTTTTTTGGTCTACTGTTTGCTTTGGCTGAAGACAGGACAGTTGTCCCTCAGTGTCCACGGCAGTGGTTCCAGGACTCCCTCACCTCCACCGGGCAGATACTAAATCTGAGCACGGTTAAGCCTCTTATATAAAGTGGTTTAGTTTTGCATGTAATTATATATGAAAATATATACTATTTACCTATTTAGAGTGTAAATATATACACTCTACCCTATACTTGAAATCATCTCTAGGTTATTTGTAATACCTAATACAATATAAATTCTGTGTAAGTGTTACCTGCATTGACTAGAGAATAATGACAAAAAAACTACATATTTAGTACAGACGTAGCCATTGTAGGCCTAGTGGCATAGTACACTTCATCAGCTTAACTTACTTAAAAAATCATTAATTTTTAAAGAGAGAGGAACACTGATTCATTGTTCCATTTATGTATGCATTCATTGGTTTGATTCTTCTTTGTGTCCTAACCAGGGCATGAACCTGCAACCTTGGTGTATCCGGACGAGGCTTTGACCAACTGAGCTACCTGACCAGGGCTGTAACAGGGTGTTTTTCCCCCCTCAGTTATTTTCTGTTGGTGGTTGGTTGAATCCACTGATGTTGAACAGATCATACAGAGGACCAAATATACAGGATCTGGCACAAATAGCGCCCTGTTTTTCATTACAAAATCATAAGCATGTAATTCTGCAATATAACAGTGTCACACTTAAGCACACCATATGATGTTTTAGGTGAAATGTCCCAAATAAAAACTATAAATTATCATACCCATATTACGACCCTACCAACCACACTCAAGCAGGCTTTACTTCTGCCGGACGCTGTATGTAGTTTCATTTTTTATGAAACATCTATGTTATAGTGTATGATTTCCTCGTGTTCGGCCTCTGGGAACACTTTAATTTTTGTAGTTTTCGTGAAAGCTCTTAAAAATCTAGGGGTCTGACTTTATGCAAATTTTCGACCACTCACGTGTTCAGCTGCAGCCTTCTTCTCCACCTCGCACCTAGCTCGGTGCCTCCTGTTGGCAAACACTCGCAGGATTTCTGCCCTGCAGTCAGCTTTTTGTTTGTTCGTTCGTTTCTTTCCTTGTTTGGGTTTTATCCTTTCCCTTTTTCCTCTGGCATTTACCAGTCATTCACCTGCCACAGTGTTGTTGGAAATCTCTTCTGCTGTGATCTCTTCTCTTGTTACTTGTTCCATTTAGAAGACATTTTCTTAGAATTTATGGAATGAGCTGAGAGAAATAATGTGCTAAACACACATATTTCTCTTACTTCTCTACAGTGTGTTTGTGAGAGGCATCCTTGTATCTTTAGCCAGGTTTCAGGGACATAGCCCATATTGTGAAGCGGGTTAGATTCTTTTTCATGCTGAGTAACGGGTGAGAATTTTTGTCTCCTCTATTTTCTTTTTCTCGGCACAGTGAATCTCTATACGTTATGCTTCTTCTGTATGTATACCTGCTTTATGAACAGTTGTTTTAGAGAAATAGGGATCCATCTTAAAATTCATGGTGTGTCATTTTTTCTTTTTTCAATGAATTTTTAGTTTTTAAAAGCTTTTTTTTTTAGAGAGAGAGAGAAGTGAAAGGAAAGAGAGAGAGGGAGGGAGAAATACCAATGTGTGGTTGCCTCTCACGTACCCCCTACTGGGGACCTGGCCTGCAACCTGAGCATGTGACCTGACTGGGAATTGAACCAACAACCCTTTGGTTTGCAGGCTGGTACTCAATCCACTGAGCCACACCAGCCAGGGCGATTTTTTCTTTTTTTAATGCAACCTAAAATAACGTGTATTCAAAACAAGTATAATGAAAGATAATTGGTGGGGAAATGAAATTGAGATATATTTAATATACTCCCTTTGAAATCAGTACTAAAAATAACATTTTTTACTAAGGTAAAACAATCTTTCCATTTTTTCAAAAGATTTTTAGCAACATATGGTATTTTGCATTTTTCAGAATAGTTCCTATGTTCAGGGTAGACAGGCTTAAGACCTGAGCAGTGGTTTTATGAATGTTTATATTATAATTACCTGTTCAACTGCTATTTTATAGAGAAGTAAATTTACTGACAATTGTAAGTGCTGCTCGTTGTATATTTATTATTCCAAATCCAAGTGAAATTTTATCCTGTCTTATCATTAAAAAAGCTGAGTATTGTATTTATTTTTAAACATTTTTATTGATTGATTTCAGAGAGAAGGAAGGAGGGGGAGAGAAAGGGACACATCAGCTTGGTGTTCCGCTCCCTGAAGGGCTCACTGGTTGGTTCTTGTGTGCGCCCTGACCGGGGAGTGGACCCTCAGCCTTGGCGTGTCAGGACCATGCTCCGAGCAACTGAGCTACCGGCCAGGGCTGGATAGTTTATTTCTAAAATTCACATTCAGTTGTGTGACTTGTTTCTAAAGCCCAGTGCATATTACTGAAGGTGGTTTGTATTTCTTTCAGTATTCCCAGGGCCAGGTCTGAAGTCCCCTGCTTAGCTTTGAGGCCCTCCTGTAGGCACTCAGGGGTTTTAACTGTTTCGCCTCCTCCGTCTCCCCGCTGGCCTTTCTCGGTTCGGTTGCATGGACCTGCCTGGGGTCCTGCCTGTAGCCCTGCTTCCTGATGGCTGGTACCCAGTTTCGTTCCCTCGGTCCCCTCGCGGAAGGTTCCACTGACGAAAGAAGAGAGACTTGAACACTGTAGTCTCTCCTCGTAGAAACACTTGTCTTGAGTATTTTAACATTTAACAGAAAACAAAGGTGAAATATTTAATGTCGGCATGCTGCCTGGTTCATGTACCTGGTCGGTTCAATCGGTGAGGGTAGGGCCCCTGGGAGCAGCCACCCTGCAGCTGCAGGTGGGGAGGGTTTGCAGGTGGGTTGGGGGCAGAGTGTTGTGTCCGGGTGGAAGGACTGACCTTCCTTCCTTCCTTTGTTCCTCCCGCCCGCCCCCCGCCCCCGGGAACGCTGGGCCTTCTCCTTGGGTTTGCCGCTGTGTGCTCTGCTTTCAAAGGTCTTCACTCAGTTTAAAACATGTTAATTTTTAGAGTTCCATTGTAATCAAATAAAATTTTGTCTTTCAGAGTATCTCAAAGTGAGGTCGCACGACCCTGAGGAGGCTATTAGACACGATGTTATTGTGTCTATAGTCACAGCTGCTAAGAAGGATATTCTTCTGGTCAACGACCACCTGCTCAACTTTGTGCGGGAGAGAACGCTAGACAAACGGGTGAGTGGGAGTGCCGACTGGCGTGGGTTTTCCTTGTGAGTGTTTGGAGTTCAATAGTGTTTTCTTTGGGAATATTGAGATTTACATATAATTATCCCTTTTGGGGGGTAATAGGCATTTTAAAATGAAAAGGTTTTACTTTTTGCTACGTTAAATTTTATTCCATTTTCTTTATTGTTTGTCGCCATCCTACAAGTAAGGCGTCTGTCAGCCGTAGCAGGTACGCAGCTCGTACGCTGGCGTTAGTGCTGGACTCCCCCAAAGGGCCTGTCACCCGGCCCCTCGCTCGGCGTGGGCCTCCTTCTCCTTCACGCGGCACGCGTCTGGGGCCCCTTCCCCGGCCGTATTGTCCCTTCACGGGACGGGAAAGAAAAGACGCCTTCGGTTCAGCAGAGCTGCGCCGGACGTGCCCCAGCCTGGGTGCCGGGACCCAGACGTTCCTTCCCCGGGGGCCTCCGGGGTCTGTGCCAGTGAGCTGGGCCTGGAGAGCAGGCCTGGGGGCTGGAGCTCCCCGGGCCGGGCGGGGTCGTGGGCGGGGCCGTGGGCGGGGCCGTGGGCTCCTCTCAAGGAGTGCTCACACCCCTCTCCTGCCCGTGCCTAGCCTTCCTTCTGTGGTGTGGACCTGAGGGACTTAACTTCAGGGTAATTTTGGTGAAGGATTAAAAAAAAATGTTTTTAAGGGTTAATTAGTAAAAACAGAGCTGTGAATACTTTGACTAAGTAACTTCAGTATTTCAGTAGTTGCTTATAAGGCTTGATGACGCTGTCTCCAGAACCTGCTTCTGGCTGATGGTGCTGCTGGTGGGTGCGGAGGAGGTGGGGGGTGCGCGGTCCTCCCTCTGGATCTGTGGGTGTCAGAACAACCTGTTTTAACTGACAAATTTAGTTTAGTCTTTACTGACTCTTTCATTGGGGTATTAAACAGTGAAAAGGCCAAAGGGCATAAAGAAGGAAAAGGAAAGTTGTATCGTGGTGGGAAAGCAGCCTGCAGAGTGATTTGGAATTGAGACGAGTGTGTCTTGTTGGGATCTTGGTTCACGTGTATTTCTTATTATCGTGTCATGTTCATTTTAGGGCGGCTTGGTTCATTCATACAAGTACTGAGTGCCAAAAATAATTGAATATATCTATATTTTTGGTAGTATTAGAATGTACTCTATCTTTAATTTCTTCTAAAAACAGCAGTTTGGGGAATTAGAGATAAGACAGAGAATTAAGAGATGAAATTTTCACAAACGAATTGATTTTATGAGTAAGACTTCTAAAGTCTTTTATTTCATTACCTATGTGGTGGATGGATAAGACTATTTTTAATCTGCAACTTAAGGAAAACAAGGGAAGACTATTGCTATGAATGGTATTCTGCAAAGGAAAAAATGAATAATCTGTACAGATTCATGATGTTCTCAGCATTACTAACATCCTGCTGACTATAGTGTTGTGTTTATGTAAAATGAAAGAATAAACTCGTTCTGAAATAAGCAGTTTTAGACATACTGTAGTGTAGCCAATATGTATTTATTTTATTTTAAAGATTTTACTTATTTATTGTTAAAGAGGGGAAGGGAGGGAGAAAGAGAGGAAGAGAAACATCAGTGTGTGGTTGCCTCTCATGCACCCCCACTAGGGACCTGGCCCGCAACCCTGGGATGTGCCCAGGCTGGGAATCCACCCGGTGACCCCTTGATTCCCAGGCCAGCACTCAGTACACTGAGCCACACCAGCCAGGGCCAATATGTATTTAAGTAGTTGAACATATTTCTCTTATACTTGAACTTGATTTCTAGCTATATAAAGTGAAACACTCAAGTATCTTTACAGTGTTTGATAAAGCCAATATCATGTATACTTTTAATGTAAGTATGCTTAATATACACCATAATGTGGGGAAATTACAAGGGACAAGTCAGTTTACCCAGTCAGCTCTTTCTTTGCCTTTGAAAATTGGCAGCATGCGTCCCCTCCTGGTTCCGAGTGGCGTTATGCAGATTGCAGTGGGCTTTTATTTTTAGGGTAGGTGATGGGTTTAAGATACCAAAGCATTAAAATTCTTTATGCATGTTGATATATTTGTATTTCGCATAGTAGGTGTATTTAAATGGTAGTTGTGTTTTTTATCTTTTCATTGTTAATTGATATCTACTAACTTAGGTTTCATGAAAATAAATTGTGTAAAGTTGATTAAAAACTAGAAACCTAGACTTTCCTGAATTAACGTAACGGAGGCATTTTCACGTCGCAAGTAAACGCCTGTGTTTCTGTTTCAAGTGGAGGGTGCGCAAAGAAGCCATGATGGGCCTGGCCCAGATTTACAAGAAGTACGCTCTGCAGTCAGCGGCTGGGAAGGATGCCGCGAAGCAGATTTCCTGGGTCAAGGACAAATTGCTACACATATATTACCAAAACAGTATTGATGATCGGTAAGTTAAGGGTGCTGTATATAAAATTTTGGGTGGTTATATAACTGGTGTTGATCTGCTTTTTGGGCAAACTATTTCCTTTATAATTTTAAGCTCTTTCCTCAGTTTTAATGGTGAAGTAAAGGTCCAGGGTGACTCGTTTTCTTCCCCTCAAAGCCGTAAATGAAGCGGCAGTGTGCATATAATCTATAGAGGGATGCAGCCTTTACGTTCATTTTCATGTGTTATTTTAGATCAGAATAATAGTTAAAAGTAGAAATGTATGTAATTATAATTTACATTTTGTTTCATGGGTAATTGTGTTAGAAGGAATACAATTATTTTTCAAATAAATTTTTCTCAAGTAAGATTTAAATGAAAATAAACCCTTTGGATTATAGACATTTTAAATAAAAATGATGTCTACTCAGAATTAGAAATACGGTTTATAAGTTTGTGTATGTATGCATCTGAATATGATCTTCCAGTTTTTCTATTCCAGTGTAAGGTTAGACTGTGTGTGTATCCTAACCATTGAATAGTTAGGAGACCTGTAAATCCTACAGACTGAGTGTCTTAGGTTAACATTACACTCTAAGCAACTTCATAGTTATTGTCTTATGAGAATTGAAGTCTTTAGACTTCCTGAGTGTGCAGCACCAATGTGTGAAGGTTTGCATTATGATTTAATAGAACCTTTTTTGTACTTTTAGCAAGATACTTTTCATCATAGACACTATGAAACTTCAAAATATCTTAAAAATTTTGTTATAGTTTTAGCTTACAGATGTTTAGAATTTGTCATTTTGAAGGACCTGATGTAGTTTTTCCAGTACTTTATTTTTTAGATAAGAAAGTTGACTTCTTGATATGTAACATGCCTAAAGTACTGCAGGAGTAGTTATCTTAGCTGGGTACAGTGCTGTTTCCAGTACATCCAGCTAAATTCTTTTTGCCCCCTATTATTTTCTTTTTTAAAGTGCAGTTTGCATTCAGCACTATGCTGTAGTAGCTTCGGGTGTGCAGGGTGGTGGTTGGACATCATACTGTACAGAAGGGCCCCTCGGCATTTCAGGACCCACCCGGCATGACACAGCCACTGCAGTATTCCTGGCGGCCCGTTTTCGCAGGAGGACGTCTTTGATTTGCGACTTTTGTCTCCACTCAGAAAGCAGAACTGTCTTTCATATGTTTTTCTTAAGTGTTTGAGATTTTATACACAAAGGTAATGCATACTTTAAAAACCAAGGCAGTGAGCGCCTCCCCTGTGTTCTTGCGCAGATTGCTCGTGGAGCGGATCTTCGCCCAGTACATGGTCCCCCATAATTTGGAGACTGCGGAGCGGATGAAGTGCTTGTACTACCTGTACGCCACGCTGGACCTGAACGCCGTGAAGTACGTCTCCCAAGTCGGGCTGTGCTTCCCGTCTGTTCAGTGTGAGGAGTTTTGTGGGGGAAATAACTTTTTAAATAGTCACAATTTATGTAATGTAAACTTTGTTTGAATGGCCCGTGAGTAAAATATACCGCAGTTTTGTTTTTTTCAGAATGTACTGCTTTCAACATGATTAACGTGGATTTTTGTAAACAATTAAAAATGGTAATTCCTTTTTAATTTAGGCTATAGTGATAATAGTTTATAATAAGTTGTAGAATTGCATGAGATATCATCTTTAAATCAGTAAGAGTATGATAGGTAAAATCATTTGTGCTTTCAGTGAAGGCAAGTTGCAGAATGTGCAGGCCCCTCGGAAGTTGTAGGTACTGATAAGGTGCGTAGGACGAGATAGAATTCACTGACTTGGAAGCTCAGAAGTGCTTCACAGATGACCACTTTTCCTTTGAAAATTAATGCTTTTAATTACATAACTCTTGGCTGTTAGTTTTCCAATCCTCCGGTTATAGTCATACGTCTTTTAAAGATTACATTCTTCAGGCGTGCCACTTACACGCTTTGTGGAGCCGTGGTAACCGAAGACAGCCAGGCACAGGCGTCCAGTGTAACGTCGGCGGTGCCCAGCGCCCCAGCACGGCTGCGCTGCCGGTGCCACTTGGAAGTAACTTCCATGAAGGAATTCAAGTGCCCGTATTTCAACTAGTTTATCCTCTAAAAAATCCACAGATACTTTTATAAAATACAGTAAAGGGGGAGAATGAAAATAGGAAACAATTTACAATGGTCTCAACCTGTGAAAAGAAAAGAGGCGGTTTGCGTGCTTCCGTGTCACATTGCTGTCTGGTGGCACTGCTCCGTGTGTGGGACAGGGGAGGTCAGCGCCAGCGTAGACAGTCGGAACAATAATGGGGAGTGTCGTTTGGATTTGGGAACTTTCCTCTTTAAGTTTTAACCTACCTGTGGTTGTGATACTCCATAACTTAATATTTCACTAACATTAGCTGCTGTCTGTGACTTAGATATATTTTCTTGAGCACCTATATAATTTCTTACTAGCATTAAATTTTTGCTTGAGGACAATAAAAGTGTTAAGAGGACATCAAAATTTTTACCCTATTAAAAACATTCGCTTATATATAGGATTACCTAAACATAGAAGTATAGAAGATAACATCATACAAAGTACTACGTACATGTATGATCAGCACACACCACGTTTCTGTCTCAGGAAGAGGACTCCCACTGTCCCCGCACCGGCCCCTTTCCGTCTGTGTTTTCCGTTCCCTTTGTCCACCCGCTCGCGGGGCCTCCCTCCGGCCCCACCGGACACGCCTTTATTTCTCACGCTTCCTGCCTCTGCGCTCACTTCCACACCCTGACCTACGGGCATCTTTTAGTTAGTGATTGACCTTACCTAGTTTTTATTTTAGTTTTTATTTTGTTTTATTTTTTTGGTTTGAAAGAGAGACAAACATTGGCTTGTTGTCCACTCAGTACGCGGTCATTGGGCGCTTCCTCTCTGCGCCCTGACCCGCACGGAACCCACAGCCTCCACCGGCAGGGGCGCAGGGGCGACGCTCCGGTCCGATGAGCCGTCCGGTCCGCCGGGGCTGGCTCGCTTCCCTGCGCTCACACGCGAGAGGAACCACCACCGCTGGTGCGTTCTGTCGATGCCACTGTCTCCGCAAATGTCATGTTTTATCTGCTGCCTCTCTTTCTTCACACGTCATCTGTTGCTGGGTCCTGTGACTTTTACTCCTCTGGGTCATCTCCTTTTGTAATATGAACTCTAAAAAAAAGTAATGTAGTTAGAATATTCTGGGAGGACTTTGCCCTTTGTTATTTAAATTTACATGTTTGTATTTTTCAGAGCACTGAATGAAATGTGGAAATGTCAAAATCTGCTCAGACACCAAGTAAAGGATTTGCTTGACCTAATTAAGCAACCCAAAGTAAGTTAAATCTAGTGAAAAGTTGCCCTTTGAGGTTAAGTTTTGTCTTCACCGTTGCTGCTGTGGGTGATGCAGCTCTTTCTGAGTGGAACAGTTTTTGACTCTAAAAGCTGTGATTTCTAACTTAGAATACGGAAATGTTGAAGAAACTTGTTGCATGGGAAAATTGAAATGTATTGTACCTGCAAAAGGTGACACCTGACAGGAAGAGAGTGTGCATCCGTGCGCTCAGAACGGAGGGTCCGGTGGGCGGGTGAGCTGTCGCTTTAAATGGAAGAAAAGAGCGCTGGTGGTAGAGGACAACTGTGCTTTGACCTGGCCGCGCCGAAACGCTGCCATCGTCTGTAGGGCCTTGTTCTAGATGGTTTCCATGTGCAGGGTTAAGTACCTTGATATTTTTACTGCAGTTAATATTGTGGTACTTTAAATGTTCTTCTTGGTCTTCATATACTTTTTGGACATTTGGAATGATTCTAGGTTTTTTGTTTGTTTGTTTTTTCCTAGAATAATGTAAGTATATGAAAAGTATAATTCATTGGAAAAGCTGTGTGCCTGGTCATTTTAAATTGCATCCAGGAAACACTATATGGTGTTACTTTTCATTTCTTTTTCAGTCCACGGTCTGGAAAGTCCCTCCCGCCCCTCATAATGTGCACCTCGTGTTCATGGGGCAGAGGTCAGGAGAAGGGGGGTCAGTCATCTGAGGGGCGAAGGTCTCCAGTTCTCCTAGGTGTACATTTGGCCATTTGCCACAGAAATCAATGAGTTAACACTGGCTGTTTGAGTGATTGATAGTAACCCACTCACTGTAAATACAGGGATGACTTAGTATTCACTTCATACCAAGAACTCTAGTAGACATAGAGTTAGAGTTAAAAAAAGTACGAAGCTGTGTTTAACTTTGGGTGTTGGTATTTCTTCCCACTTTGCTGGGAGGACTCAATACACGTGATCATTAGTGTGTGTTTTCTGCCTTCTTCATTGTTCAGGCTGATTAAGATTTTATTCTTCCTTAGCTCCGTGTCCCTCAGAGTGACTCTGATTTCCAGGATTTGTACTTTTGTTGGTGACGTTTCTTTTTCATGTGGATCGACTTCCTGAAATCCCAGCACCACCTCTTTCCTCCCAAGTTCAAGTACTTCAAGTTCCAGATTTTTGGGAATTAGCTCCTGCACTCTGCTGTGCTTCGTCCCTCTCTCGCGCTCAGCGGGTGCCTTCCGAACAGGGAGGGTGTGTGTGTGTGTGCGCACACTTGGTTCTCTCCTGCACCCAGAGCTTTTCTAGCTCTGTGTCTTACACTGTTGTCCAATGACATTATTTGAAAATAACGTTGACCTGCTGCAACAAATAAGTAGCATTCTTTAAAATATCTTTTATACACGTGACTTTGCAGAGTGCATTACATGCAGCACGGTGCAGTGAACACATTCACTAGAATAATATTAGAACACTGTTACCTGGTGTAGCAAATAACTAGCCCTCTTGGGAAAATTGTACTTAATTTTCAACTTTTTTTTTTTTTAAGATCTGAGTAGTAATTTGAAAACCCACCTTTCAGGTTATCTTGTTCCTTTTCTAAATTTAGTTGCCCTGTTTTTTTTTTAGTAAAGAAGAAAAACAAGATATCTTCCCGTCCCAAAGGTTGCTGCTACAGTCTGTTCTTTCTTTTTTCGTTTTGGAGGTGATGAACGCAGCAGGTGAAGGGAGAGGTGACCACGTGGAGTGTGCGTCACTTCCACCTGTCATTGAGTCAGTCCAGAGTTCAAGTGCTGCGGGAGGAGGGGCCCGCAGAGGTGGGCCAGGTGCAGCCGGAGCGCTGCAGGCCGCACTTGTGGAGTTTTCTGAAGAGTGTAATAGTGGTTACTCTTACTTTACTGATAACTTTAATTTTGTACTTTTTTCTGTGCTTCTCAGACGGATGCCAGTGTCAAGGCCATATTTTCAAAAGTGATGGTTATTACAAGTAAGTTATTTTAAATATTATATGTAAAATTTAAGGTTTAGTTGAAACATCTCTATCTGATAATTGAAAGGTTTTCATGGAGCTCTGTTTTAGTCTCTGATAATATAGAAAAAGACAAAAATGTTTTTGATTGATATTTTTGACAGCTCAGTCTCAGCTTTCCCTTTTGTCCCTGATTTTTATTTACTTTCATACAACACTGAATTCTTTTCTCTTGTATGTTGATAAGGGCAAGAGCTGGACAAAGGATTTATATGAATTTATTTTTGAGAAATAATTTAATTTAGTACTGTCTT
Organism: Phyllostomus discolor; assembly: GCF_004126475.2. Taxonomy (NCBI): domain Eukaryota; kingdom Metazoa; phylum Chordata; class Mammalia; order Chiroptera; family Phyllostomidae; genus Phyllostomus; species Phyllostomus discolor. Next base: position 3,401,420 of record NC_040913.2, on the reverse strand, counting down.
GTCCGATGTGGCTTAGGTAGTTCGGGGTTGTCCTACGAAGCAAAAGGTCACCAGTTTGATTCCTGATCAGGGCCTGGGACCGAATTGCAGGTTCGGTCACTGGTCGGGGCGCGTGCAAGAGGCAGCAGATGGATGCTTCTTTCCCTCTCTTTCTCCCTCTCTCTCCTCTCTCTAAAAGTAAATAAATAAAATCTTTTAAAAAAATGTATTATATTAGGTGACTATTAAAAGTGAATCTGTGCTTTGGTGTTGCTTGCTCTAATGAAAATCTATCTGAAGCTAGTTCCATTTTGAGCCAAAATTTAGAATGAAAGATATACCTAATAGTTACAAAAGGGCTTCTTTGAAAAAAATATTAATTTGCTGCTTTGCTCTTGGTGATTTCAGATAAAGTGTTAGTTGCGTTGACCAGTAAAGACGGAAGGAGTGTGTAGCACATGTCCGTTGCGCAGTGCAGGGCGAGACCGCGGTAGCTGTTTCCGCAGGGCCTTCGCTTTCTGCCACCTCGGAGGCCACTGCGATGTGCACTGAGGGGCGGGGGACGAGAACCACCTGGGGGGCAGCTCCTGGGGGGCAGCTCCTGCAGGGCCGTCCACTGGGCAGTGACGAGGACAGGGTGGGTGGTTTTCCGAGATGTCAGCATGTGTTCCACCGAGTGTACGGAAGTAACGCTAAGATGCTGAAGACCTGGCTCACTGGGTTTTAGGCTGAGTGGTACGGGTTTCAGCATGAGTAGGGCTTTAAGACCAAAATATAGCTTAGTCCTGGGCAGTTAGATGTAAACTTGTTTTTGGTTGCTCTGGATAACTTCCGGCCCAGCAGGTGATACACTCTTCCTGCTTTTTTACAACTGTCTCCTGAGCGCTTGGTGTGGATGCGCCCCTGCAGGATGTCGTCTCCTGCGCTGTTTCTGTCCCCTGCCCGCGTCCGTCTTCTCCCTGCAGTCTCGGCACTCCCCGGGTTCTGCCCTAGGGGTGCCGGTGTCCCTCAGAGTCAGGAGCACTGTTAGAAAAGGGGCTTCCGAGGTGCCTTCTGCAGGGCTGGTGTAAAGGGTTCGCCTTGCTCTCCTTCCTCCCTCCCTCCCTCCCTCCCTGCCTCCCTGTCTCCCTTCCTCCTTTCCTGTCCCCCGCTCCATCCCGTCTCTCTCTTCGTTTCGTTTGTTAAGTGCTGGGCCTTACCGTAGCCTTTACTGCGATGCCCACGCCTCATGGAGGGGCTGTAACGTGTTTTCCAGAATTACTGGAAAACAATACAGTAGATATTTCCTACTAAAGAACCACGAAAAGATTATCAGTGAAGTATTTGGGGTGGGGGAGGAATTTGTTCTTAATACATTCAGCGATCTAGCCAAGAATTAAAATGGAATTTCAAAGTCGTGTATGAATTTGAAGTAAATACATTTACTATAATGATATTTTAAGATTGATTTGAATTTCTACTACTTTTATTAAAGTTCGTGGTCCTTACGATAATTTTTGTTAGACATATCTATTTGGTTGTCTGGAACAGTTGTTAAGTAGCCAGAAAAAAAGATTCTGGGAGCGACACTTCATTAGCTATGACAGGTATTCTGGCACGTAGACATGTTAGGAGAGGAGTATGATGCTCAGTATGGACTCTAGAAGGACTGGCCCTTCTCGCGCGATAATGGCACACCTGCAGTGACACCTGGGACACGCTGCTCAGCGTGCGCCAGTGCCAGGCAGCACGCCTGTGTGTGTGTGTCATTGGGTGGTTCAGTAATAAACAGCGGGGTACGAGAAACTCCTTTCTTAAAGGTAAACTGACTGGTCTCTTGTGGGGAGTTAAAGTGAACAACAGTGTGTACGCAGCAGGCTCGGGGGCTGATCAAGTGGGCACTGTGCAGGGCGACATCTAATGCCCGTCAGTATTGCAAGGAGTTGTTTAGAAAGAGCCAGTTCAGTCTTTTCCCACGTAACTAAGTCAGGATTATTAATCAGTAATAAAAATAATGAAACTTTAATCTTTTTATTTGAGAAATTTCTAAATTCTATTTTAATTGAACTTCATTTTAATTAAAGGAAATTTGCCAGATCCTGGTAAGGCTCAGGATTTCATGAAGAAATTCACACAGGTGTTGGAGGATGACGAGAAAATAAGGAAACAGTTGGAAGTGCTTGTCAGTCCGACGTGCTCCTGCAAGCAGGCCGAGGGCTGTGTGGTAAGGAGACAGCCGAAAAGAGCCGGCGTTGGAAGGAGCCCCGCGCCTTCGTGTCCCCTTCTGTGGAGTGCTTTGTATTCTTCATGTAAAGTTCAGGAAAAGTCACAAAAAATGACAGTACAGATACACTCCAGTCCCCGTGTAGAGACTGTTGCTGTTTTATGTGCACACGCACACACACACACACAGAACTCTTGGTGTGCTGCACTTCCGTTCATCAGTCTCGCACAGCGCTGTGTGATGAGAGCAGCGTAGCACACCGTCGAGCGTGGTGTGTCGTGCTCTATTGGACAGTCCACGTGTTACACGTTAGGTGTTTTCCCAGCTTTTGATTAAAGAACAGTTCAATATCTTTATGGTTAAATATAATTTTACACAGTCTTATTATTTCTTAAGGATAAATTTAGTATTGGCCAGTTTCACTATTGGAAACAAAACTCAAACAAAAACAGAAGTTGTTTTTATAGGGTTTCTCTTTCTTGGTTGCTATTCATTTGACCCTTTTTTCTCTCTGGGTGTATTAGCCTTTCATATTCCTTTTGTGCATATTTCTTTTCTGTTTTTAATCCTTTGCCCTGTTTACCTGGAATAGTTGTCTTATATCTTACTGATTTGTTAGTCTGTCATGGCAGTGGATAGTAATTAATTGACAAGTAATTTTTTGTCAGTTGTAGTTTGCCCCTTCATTTTCTGATGTCCCTTATATACTATAGTTGTTGTTGTTTTTTTTTTTAATTTAAATTACAGTTTGCATTCAGTTGTTTTTTTTTAAATTAGTGTCAGGTATATAGTGTAGCCATAATTTCTTTTTTTATTTTTATCTATCTAAGTCTATTAGCGTTTTCTTCAAGGATTTTGTCTTTGGTGTTCTGCTCACAAAATTCCATTCTATATGACAGAGTCCGTTGAATGTCAGTTTTTATTATTCTCTTGCCCCTGTAATTCTTCCAAGGGGCTTTAAAAAAAATCCTTGGCTCCCTCTCAAGTTGACAAAATGGGAATCTTCACAGTGAGGTTCACAGATCTGGAGCTCAGCTCGTTCCCCTGATAATTAATTGTGTTTGCTAAATTTAGTTTGGAAGTCCCCCAACTCCTGGTTTTATTCTTCAGTATTTGTTTCTATCTTTTTAAAATACTTTTGGTGTAAGGTTTTTACTCTCACTCTGTTTTCATTCTAAACGTCTGTTCAGTTATTTCAATATAATATACTGAATAATCTAACTTTTCCCTACTTGAAATGTTACCTTTCTCCTATGCTAAATTCTTAACCTCGTCTATTTTCTGAATTTGTTCGTTTCTTCATTTATTCTAGCACCAGTACTACACGGTATTAATTATGGTAGGTTCTTAACATTTTAGTGTAATTATTTAAACATACCTTTGTAATACTGTTTAAAAATCTACATTACAGCGTGAAATTACTAAGAAGTTGGGCAACCCCAAACAGCCTACAAATCCTTTCCTGGAAATGATCAAGTTTCTCCTGGAGAGGATAGCTCCTGTGCACATAGATACTGAATCGATCAGGTATTTGTATGTAAGATACGAAATTGTTATATCTGTGTGTCATTCATGCTCTAGTCGGGCAGTCACCGCCGATCCCCTCCTGTCCAGGGCACTCGCCTGTGCAGCCTGATGTGTGCACGCCGTGGCCTGATCTGCACGTGTGCACGAGTGTGTGCGTCTGTCAGTGTGTGCACACATTCATCTGTGTATCTTTGGTTTTACTTATTTTAATTTTGAGTACTGTTTCATTTTGTGTGAGAAATTATCAATCCAAGCCTCATTTTGATCTCCTACGAGTGTGCCGGGAGCCCCTGCTCGCATTAGCTTGTGTGCACTGGTGGCACAAGCAAGCCGCGGCGTCTGCTCGGGGAGGGAGACTGGACGGACGTGCTGTGAGGAAACGTGCCGCGTCCCCACAGATACTTGGGAGCTGGGGACGTTATTTTTAAAACCACCATCCTTGAAAGCTTCAGCTTTGGTATTACTGTGACATCTTGGAGAGCACTTCCTTTTTATTGTTCAACTATTTCCTAAAGTGTTTCCACTGGTTCGAAAATGAACTAATTATTATATATATGCGTGTGTATGTGGCATACTGATTTAGTAGTCATCAGTACTGTCTTCCAGAAGTGCATTAGAATCCAAAATAAATAATGCTAATGGTACCTCCTGCGCCCAGTGCATCCCCTTTGGGGACTTCTGTTGGCGTAAAGGGGCAGGGTGCAGCTCTGGGCCCGCACTCCCTTGCCCACCCCTCCCCAGCGTGGGACGTGGGACGTAGGGAGGCCCTACTTGGGATATCTGTGAGTCACTTTCCACTCCTCTTGTGTCAGTTTTCATCTGAAGAAGGGGTTCTATAGTTTGGGGAAAGACAAAACCAAACAAAACTGTAACTCTCCTCATTAGTATGAGGAGCAGTCTGAATCAGACTGAATTTCGTTGGTTAATTAATTACGTGCCTTCTCCCTTCGAGGCATTGCCTGCCATGTATTGGCAAAGCACATTCATACTTCCTGCTCTTTTCACCAGCCTTCTGTCTAGTAACGTAATGAAGAGTCTCAATCAGGAGGTGGTATCACAGTTCCGCACAGTCAGTGCAGTGGCGTCAGACGACTGGAAGGACGTCTCCCGGGGCAGCATCAGCCCTGGGAGGGAGACGGGGGGAGACTTTGTTTCCACAGAGACGGCGCGGGGAGTGTTCTAGGAGGGGAGAGCGGGTCTGGCCAAGTTCTACCTGGACCGAAAAGGACAAGGTGTAGCCGTGCGTGCCATTTGTTTAAACTGCAGCACAGAGAGGCAGCACCTAAGCATGCCTGGGGTCAGATGGCGGCCAGCAGACCCAGCGAGAAGGAGACTGTGAAGCGCGGCAGTGCACGCAACCCAGGATCCCAGCGCTGGGAAACAGAGCCTCGGGAAACCCCTGATTGGAAACCCCTGTGGGGGTTGAGCGAGAGACTCCTGGCCTCACAGGACAGGTCCTTGGAGGGTCCCATGGGGTGCACAAGCCCACCCACACCACACGGGAAGCGGCACCAGAGGGGCCCAGTTTGCCCAGGGGAAGTGGCACGGAAGGGACTGAGATCCGACAGAGAGCGGAGCAAGCAACCATTGTTCCCTCTCAGGCCCCGCCCCCACATACAACGTCACAACCCAGGGACTGGGGTGCCCCACCCTGGTGAGCATCTGAGGCTCCGCCCCTCATACCTTACAGGCTCCACCAGACCAAAGCGGGGTCGGGCAGGGGTGGACGACGGAGATGGCTCAAACAGAATTGGAAGCCCCACAATCAGTTTTTTTAAGCGACCGAGAGATAGCCAACCTATCAGATGCACAGTTCAAAGCACTGGTGATCAGGATGCTCACAGAATTGGTTGATTTGGGGTGTAAATTAGATGAACAAATGAAGGCTACAATAAGTGAAATGAAGAAAATGCACAGGGAACCAATAGTGATGGAATGAAAGCTGGGTCTCACACTAATGGAGTGGACCAGAAGGAAGAAAAAAAACATACAGCCAGAAAAGAATGAAGAAATAAGAATTCAAAAAAATGAGGAGAGGCTTAGGAACCTCCAGGACACCTTTAAACAATCCAACATGCAAATTATAGGGGTACCAGAAGGAGAAGAGGAAGAGCAACCAGTGGAAAACTTATTTGAACAAATAATAAAGGAGAACTTCCCCATTCTGGCAAAGGAAATAGACTTCCAGGAAGTCCAGGAAGCTCAGAGTCCCAAAGAAGTTGCACCCAAGAAGGAACACACCAAGATACATCATAATTACATTAGCCAAGGTAAAAATGAAGGAGAGAAATCTAGAAGCAGCAATAGATAAGGAGACAGTAACCTACAAAGGAGTTCCCATCAGACTGTCAGCTGATTTCTCAAAAGAGACCTTGCAGGCAAGAAGGGGCTGGAAAGAAGTATTCCAAGTCATGAAAGGCAAAGACCTACATCCAAGATGACTCTGTCCAGCAAAGGTTTCATTTAGCATGGAAGGGCAGATAAAGTGCTTTTCAGATAAGGTCAAGTTAAAGGAGTTCATCATCACCAAGCCCTTATTTTATAAAATGTTAAAGGGTCTTATCTAAGAAAAAGGAGATAAAAAAACATGTACAGTAAAATGACAGCAAACTCACAGTTATTAACCACCACACCTAAAACAAAAAGAAACGAAGCCAACAACTGGAACAGGAACAGAACCACAGAAATGGAGACCACAAGGAGGGTTAGCAACAGGGAGATGGGAGGAGGAGAGGAGGAGAAAACGTATAGAGAATGAGTAGTGTAGATGGTAGGTAGAAAACAGGAGGAGGGTGAGAATAGTGTGGGAAATGTAGAAGCTAAAGAACTTAAGACACATGGACATGAACTAAAGTGGGGGGGAATGTGCGTGGGAGAGGGTGTGCAGGGTGGAGGGGAATGAAAGGGAAATGGGACAACTGTAATAGCATAATAAAATATATTTAAAAAGAATGTTTTATAAAATAAGGCTATTAACTCAATTTGACTTTAATAAATATTAAACTATATAAATCTATCAGTAGTCCTTGTTATTTCTGTTTTTGGTATTAAATGGTTATGTTTCTGGCATTAAATCTTCAATTGCTTTAGAATTTCTTATAGTATAAGGTGGAGTTAGAGCTTCATCCTTTTAAGCATATGCTAGCTAGTTGTATGAACTCCACTTACTGAAAAAATTGTGTTCCTTCCATAAAATAATTTACTGAAAAATGATTACTGAAAAAATTGTTTTAAATAAAATGATTACTGAAAAAATTGTTTTCCTTCAAATAAAATGATTTGAAATATTTCCTTATTACAGCATAAATTTTTACATGATTTGGACTCTTACTACATTTTCACTTGGGTTCCTTTGTGTTTTGAGGATTTTAGTGTACATTTTTATCTCATTAACAAAGTTGTTTCGTCCCTCCCCATTAAAATTTAGAGGTTATTCCCAGATGTTGATTTATTTTTTCAGATGAGCCATAAAATGGGTTTGTTGAATCTTATCCCACACCAAGTTGTATTCCCTTGAGATGTTTAGAGATTTAGTGAAAAATGTCTCTTGTATAATACTGCATTTCCATCTTAGGAAAATACTTGCCTTGATTTATTTGACTCTCTGTATGCAGCCTTCATCTAATTTTAGAGCTTATATACAGATTCTGTGTGTTTAAACCTTTTTCTGCCTTGCTTTATATATTTGAGTTGTCATTTGTAAGTAGATTTTTCCCCCTCTATATTTTAGGTGACTTTGGCTGACATAGAAAACCATTGCTGATTATCTGAACTTAGTATTTTTTTTTTCATAATTTTAGTTGCTTTCTTCTGTCTTCTTGGTCGATGCTTCTATTGACAGATTTTTGTATGTGTAGCTCTTATTCTTAGGTTTTCAGCTCAGTTGTACCTTTTCAGAAATACCTTTTCTAACTGCTCTTGGTAAAAGAACTTTGCTTCTGGTCTTGGCCTTTTTTCTGGTCCTTATTCCTTGATTCTCATATTATGTATTAGTTTGCTTTCTTTTTGTCATTTCTTCACTAGACTGAGAGCTTCGTGGTCTTAAATAATGCCTTTAATTTTGGATATGTGATATTTTTCATTCCTGTATGATGACATCTAGTTAAGAAAACTTTGGGGCTGTTAAAAATGATGGGGATAGGATTCAGGCTGAAGGTTTTTATTTGGGATAGTTAGAGCTATGAGAATTGATTCATTGGGGAAAATGGGTAGAAAAGGAGAGAAAAATATCCTCAGAGACACCAACTGTTAAGGAGATGATAAATATGAAAGGTTCCTGCAAGGGAGACAATACATTTGACTCCTAGCTTGACCTTAAAATTTGAGTACGTAATATTTTTGTAGAAATGCAGATCTAGTAAAGTTACTAGAGGCCATTGAATAACGAATTTTCCCATATTTTGATACATACTATGTCTTTAACCTGGTGTTTGTGGTTTTTTATAAAAAAAATACCAGTGTGAATAATTATTTTAGATAATTATAATGCATTTACAAATGTTTGTTTTAAAGATAACATAAGCTTGTTTTTAGAAGAAAATGGTAAAACATGTTTCCTTCTTGATCTGCTTTAATGCCCCAGTGAGACAGGATTGCATGTCCGTTACTGGGTATTCCTGCCCCTTGCGGCAGCGGCAGCGGCAGGCCGTGGCATGTCTGGCTCTCCCAGCGCGGCTGCCCCCCAGGGGTGCACACTGAGTGGTGTGAAAGTGCGTAATGTTGTCATCCAGCCTCTGTGTCAGCACGGATTCTCTTCTCACTGGGGAAGTTACGAACTTTAGATGATTAGAAAACCCCTGTCGTTCATGTGTTTGGGCATAAGCCTTCCGTGGAAAATAGAGGAATAAAAATATAGACGACATTAGTAGACAGCAAAGGAAATAATATCTGACTCATTTGAATGGACAAAAGAAAATACAGGTTTTTCAAAGAAGCATCTCAAAATACAGTTTTTGTTTTGCAGTAATGTTTGGAAAATCACATTTGTATATGGTTTGGGTGGGGGCTATCTAGAAAATATTTAGGATTTTTTTAGACATTGCTAATAAGGTACACTTAAAAATGACTCTTTTTAAAATCTTTCTTTAGTGCTCTCATTAAGCAAGTGAACAAATCGATTGACGGGACGGCGGACGATGAAGACGAGGGCGTGCCGACCGACCAGGCCATCAGGGCAGGCCTTGAACTGCTGAAGGTGAGCGTGCCCCTGGGGACCGTGGAGCCTCGGGGGAGATTTTCTCCTCCATCGTGTTTAGGGCTTGGGGTGGCCAAAGGGTTTGGTTTTTCTGTAAAATGGGTCTAGTAACACTTACTTGTCTTGAACCTCATTCAAAACAATTTTGTTAGATGGTATTATGACAGCTGCCATATCAGTGTACATTTTCAAAAAAATCTTACCAATATTGAATTTTTGTGTAGTCATTTTAAAATATTGAAGATGGAAGAATATACGCAGCATTTTTGGCATATTATGCTTTACTAAGAAAAGTAAAAATCACAACTGAAACACACATACAAAAAAGATCCGTACACTGTATGGGGAAGGTGCTGTGACTGATGAAATGTGTCAGAAGTGGTTTGCGAAGCTCTGTGCTGGAGATTTCTCACTGGACGATGCTCACGGTTGGGTAGACCAGTTGAAGTTGATATGATCAAATCAAGACATTAATTAAGAGCAGTCAACTTTATGCCACATGGGAGATAGCCAACATACTCAAAATATATAAGTCAATAACATTATTCACGAAAATGAAAAATGTGTCCTTTATTTTATGGAAAAAACCATACAGACTTTTTGACCAACCCAGTAATTTATTTGTAGGATTGTGGGGGATTTTTTGTGTTGTTTTTTTTTTTAAGTTCTCGCCTGAAGATATGTTTATTGATTTGAGAGAGAGAAACATAGATTGGTTGCCTCCCATTTGTGCCCTGACCCACAAAAGGGGTCAAACCCACAGCCTTTTTGGTGTACAGGGACAACATTCCAACTAACCTAGCCACCTGGCCAGGGCTAAATATTTTTAGTTTTAAATTGTGTATTATAGCCTGATATTAATCATATTAAAATGGTGGGTTCTGATTTGAAGGTTTCATTACTAATGAGCAAGAAACGTGCTTGCCCTATCCGGAAGGAGACAAATTCTTTTTCAAACTGCGTCATATCTTTTGTTAGCTAATGTACTACTGCCTTACACTGATCATAAAAATACTGGTTAATGTTGACAACTTTGTAAAATTATAAAGAACAGCATTCATAAAGCATACATAAATACTTTTATTCCTTTTAATCTTTGATTTTTACAGAGTTCAGATCAGACTGAATGTACAATTTTATGTCTTGACTATTCTTTCTTATTAAAATACAAGCTTTTTTGTTTTTTAGTGTCTTCTAAGACTGTTTTTAAGAATGTAAAAAACATCAGGTTTCTGGCTGTCATTCGGTAGATGTGTGCTTTGGGGCACGTGACTTTGCCTTCGCGCCTCGCCTGTGATGCAGGGTGACAGTGATGGTGCTTAGTCTGCTGACGACTGAGTTAGATGGTGCACGGGAGTTGTGTAGTCAAGTGTCTGGCTTACAGTAAAAATAATAAATGTGTTTTGAAGTAATGATTCACTTTTGGAATGTCATAATGCTTCCATCTGTTTCTCTATTGCTGGATATTTAGATATTTTACATTTTATACCTGTTGCCACTACTGAGGCACATATCCCTGACATCTTTCACTAAGGTTTTTGAGAAATTTCCTAATCTTATAAGCAAAATCAAGCTTTTAACTTGTATAGTTATTGCATAGGTGTACTAGCAGGGTACACCTTTCCTGTCAGTCCATTAGTGTTTTCCCGATGAGGGATTCATTATTTTTGTTCTCTGTCCATTTTCTGCTGATAGCTCAGTCTTTTGTTTGTTTTTTTACCTGATTTAAGTGAGCTTTTTAATTTCTTTTGCTGTTTCATAGGACATATTTGATGTACAAACGTATTCTATCCGAGTGTAAAGTAAGCTGTTAGCATGTCAGTAAAACGAGTGCCAGTGAAAAGAACACGGAGTGCTGGTGCTCTGCCCCCCTCGGAGCTCCTCGAGGGCCCGCCCCCGCCCCCAGTGTGCGGGTCCTGCGTGCCGCGCTGCTGCTGCTGCCCTTCGTGGTTCTGCCGCCCCCGTCTGCCGTGCATCTCCAAATAACTGCTTGTGTTGGCCATCGTACATAATGTGTTTTTCTTCTTGCTTGTTTTCCATTCCACATTTGAGTCGGTTAAGCTTTAAAATAAGTCCCATGATTTTCAAAGAATTTTATTTGTTTTTGTTTTTTAAATCCTGAAACATAACCTATCTGAAATTTATTTCGAAACTTTGTTTTGGGGGATAGCCCAATTTGATTTTCTCCAAATAACTACTCGGTTTTACGAAGACTATTTATTAAAAATCCCATTCATTCTCATTTATCTTCTCTTGTTTTCTCTATAATTTATTATGGTCTATATCATCTAAGTTTCTATATGTACTAGGGTCTGTTTATTTCCTTTTCTATTTTACGTTTCTTCTAATGTTAGTGCCATGCTGACTTGATTATTGTAACCTTATCACATCTTTTACTAGCTGGTGTTTTACTTCCCTAGATTACTTTTTCCCCCAAAATGTTATTAGCTAGTTACTCTAATGACCTTTATTTAGAGGAATAGAGATATTTTGTTAAATTCCTTTTTTGGTTCTTTTTTCTCCTACCCTCATTTCCCTTAAAAAAATTTAACCGAAATCCAAATTATTTTAAGTAAAACTATATTAACAATTTAATTTTGAAAAAAATGAGTTCTTTGGCTTATAGTCTTAAACAAGAATATTCCTGTTACATATTTGAGCATATTTTAAATGTTAAAGTGCTCTCATTTACTTGTTAGCATAATTACTTTTGTACTTGATTTATATTTCTACTACATAATAGTTTAGATTTATACTGTAGAGATGAAAAGGGTTTACAGGTCATTTTTATGACTGATTTTTTAGGTGCTCTCATTTACACACCCCATCTCGTTTCATTCTGCTGAGACATTTGAGTCCCTCCTGGCTTGTTTGAAAATGGATGATGAAAAAGTAGCAGAAGCTGCCCTCCAAATCTTCAAAAACACAGGAAGCAAGATTGAAGAGGATTTCCCGCACATCAGATCGTGAGTCGAGTTTATTCCGATAAATATTCTGGAAAATAGAAAAGTAATTTACTGTTTCTTGAATTATGTAATAGAATACTTTATCTTTTGAGGAAATAATGGCTGGGTTATCTTAAGTTGATAGTGTTTGCTTTCGATTCTCATTTTCTGGGAGAAAGCACTTCCTGGTATTTTAGAAGATTCATGAAAACGTGGGGTGCACGTGTCATTTCTTTCGGAAGCATCCACGTTACTGAAATAGTTCAGTGGAAACAGCCTGACAGCGAAGCAGCCTTGGCTGCCTCGTGGCGCGGAGGACACCTCTCACAGGACTTCGGAGCCCAGAGGGAGCCGCAGGGGCTTCCGCAGGACTGGCCTCGCGCTCTCTGCTCTCCCTGGTGATTCAGAGGGCTGGGTCGCCGGGGTTCTGGAATGAAACGGTGCTTTACGTGACGCAGGGAGGAGGGGACGTAGCTGTGTGTGTGTGATATGTGTGCGTGCGTGTGCCAGTGTTCGTAAGAACTGGAATTTGTGTGTATTCTGGGAATCTCCAATAGTGGTTGGTTGTTGGTCAAGGTTCTGTAGTAGCTCAAAATACTAAGCCTTCCTCCGTATGGATGCCTGCTCACCGTGCTCTGTACACCTCTTCCCCGTCCCTGGGGAGCGCCCCTGGGGAGCATCTGGCATCCGAGGTCGCTCCTGATGCCGTCCTCGGGCACTGGTGCTGGTTTGGCCTCTGCCTCGTGACTTCTCGAGCACTAGCCACTGGCTAGTTAGTGGCGGTAGCATGCTTACCAATGTGGACAGTCTCTTAGTGTCTCAGGTGCCTTTTTTACTATTCCTGTCTGTTCGTGGGGACTTAATTTTAGAAAGTATTGGTAAATAAGACAAAGGTATTTACTAAAGATGAGTGAAACATACCATAGTTTTGTGACAGTAGTCTCCTTGGGCAGAATAAGAAACTTTATGGTTTAGGACTGACTGCTTAATTTTTTAAGATTTTATTTATTATTTTTAGAGAGGGAAGGGAGGGAGAAACAGAGAGAGAGAGAGAGACAGAGACAGAGACAGACATCAATGTGCAGTTGCTGGGGGCTGTGGCCTGCAACCCAGGCATGTACCCTGACTGGGAATCGAACCTGCGACACTTTGGTTCGCAGCCCGTGCTCAATCCACTGAGCTGCACCAGCCAGGGGTCTGACTGCTTAATTTTTAAGGGAGCTTGAAGCGTGGACTTGCACTTGGCGTGGTGCTGTCACTCTTGTGTGCAGATTGGCGATCAGAGCGTAGACACCCCCCCCCCACACACACACACACTATGTGTGTAAACTCTGTACGTAACTCTGTACCATTTACGGAATGCCGGTATTGCACTACCTCACTTCGACCTTGTAACACTCACGAAAGTGTAGCACTTAGCGTCTTAGTCTTCCGTGGGAGGAGTTGAGTGCTCTCTCTCTCGAGGTGAGTGTTTCTGGGTCATTCAGTCATCGAGCAGCAGAGTGGAGACTGGAATCTGGGCCTGTCTGTCGGCAGGGCCTGTGGTGCCATATGTATTTGGCACACTTTCTGTCTTGATTAGAACAGATTTTAGTGACATTCGTGTACTGGAGATTTTTGTCTTCATTCCACACTGTCTTTCCTGGTACCTGTGATACTAAAAAGTTGTTTGATTTTTCTATAGGAGAACTGCAAGATGAAGGTAAACAGGTCGGCATTTTAGAACATGCATGGGTATTTTAGAATCCATGCTGCTGTCATATGGAACTGAAATGCGTGAAAAGTACTGGGTTTGCGGGTGGGGGAGGTCCTGCGTGTCTCTCCGAGGCGAGTGCGCCGCCGGCCGCTGAGCCCCTGCTGTTCGCACACACCGCCCTCGCCCTCGGGGAGGTGGCTCGCAGTGCGCGTCTCCGGGGCTCAGACGTGTGGGCCATGTCTGTGTGTTCAAGTATTAAGTTGGGTGACTTGGTTTTGGAAAAAAAAGGACAAAGTAAATGTTTTATTACATTATTTTCTTTCGAATTTACCAAAATAATTTACAAGAAACAGCAGAAACGGTGTCTAAGGAGACGCTGCAACAAAAACACGCCGGCGCTAGGAGAGCTGGGTGGGGAGTGTCTGGTGCGCTCTGTCTGCGCGGTGCGGAGGGGAGGAGACCGAGGCGCGGCCGCTGGAGAGAAACGAGGAAAGCCTCCGTTCAGCTGCACTGGGGCTGAAGGCCAGCGTTTGTGGTCACGCTGGTTGTCTTTGGGCTGACCTGTTTTCCTTCTAAAGGAGGAGCAAATCTCCTGTTAGAATCACGAAGCAAGGTTATTACCAACTTGCAGGAACAGAAAAAATGATGTGCTGACCCACTAAACAAAAATGGTGGCAAGTCTGGTTTTCATTCCGACTCAGCCTGTCTTGGAGTCTGACCGCCCCCAGAGTCAGCTCGTGTGCAGCTGCAGAGAGTCCCCTGGCAGCGTCGAGCAGAGCCCTCGCTGGAGCGGGCCTGGCTCTCGCCCCTGGGGGAGTCTCAGCAGCCTTGGAGAGCGGAGACACAGGGACGGGCCCTCGCCCGCCAGGCCCTCCTCCAGCCCCTGAGCCTGCTGACGGTGCGGGTGCAGCTGAGCTGGGAGCGGCGGTGGGGATCTTCAGGAGAGCTGTCCACTGTTCACTCATCTGGGTGACGCTGCCTGCATTTCCGTTTAAAAGGCAGAGCCAGAGGGAATTCCAGTTATTCAAATGAGAATTAACAGAATACAAACTAACAAACAGGAAACCTATGTAAATATTTCAGCATTAAAAAGATGATAAGCACTATTTGGAAGAATTTCATTTTTCTAAGAAGAAAATTTAAACGGTTTTAAACTGCCAAGAAAGTTAAACTGCAAATGAACATCTGGGTGGGGGTGGGGGAGAACAAAAGTAATGTATTAAAAAGGAGAGTGGCCGAGCTAAGGGTGAAGAAGAGCAGAAACATTTGGCTTATAGCACACAATTTATGACAGGCAGCAAGGAGTCAACAAACAATATAGGAAATGTGAGCAGGAAGCTAGAGATGGAGCGTGAGGAACTTGCATGGGATGTGGAGGTAGTGGGCCAAGAAATAAAGGCGGTGGAGGGGGAGGAGTAACAGATCCTGAAAAGCAGTGACTGGTTTCTGCAGAGAAGGCAACAGTTATGCAAAGTGCAGACTATTTTAAAAAAGTAATCGTAAGCTTATTATTCTAAATGAAAACATGAAGCTGGAAATGAAAAAAGCTCATGTTTTAGGAAAATTTCCTGATAGAGTTTGCTGCATTTTGAGGGACTACAGCAGTGATTTCACAAACATCGAGGGGAAAGGAGGTCATGCACAGCCCAGGAGGAGTGCGGCTGACGAGTTTCTTCCCGACCGCGTGAGATTTCCCAAGTCAGTGATTCGGCAGCTGGGGAGTTTGGGCGGACCAGAAAGTGTAACGGAGGCGTTTCCTAGCCAGCCCGGCTGTGTTTCAGAGCCCACGAAGGGCACTCCCTAGGGTGCAGGGATTGGGAAAACGTGCCGCCCCTCTGTTGTGGGGCCACCCTGTTTACCGAGCTGCATTCCTTTTCCCTTCGCTTTCGGTTTCGCTTGTGCTGCCACATCCCGCTTCTTTGTTCTTGTTTCCCTACCTCTCGTGCGTCTTTTCTCAACGTTTTCCTCTCTGTATTTAAGTCCTAAGTGTGGCTGTATCTGTTTGGAAACTTGGATGTTTTTAAAGGATGATATAAAATTGACCCAAGAAGAGGGAAGAAAAACATAATAGGCTATAATTATTTTTTAAAATTTAGGAAAATTACTCTCTAATAAAAGTGCCAGTAAAGTTGTGTGTTGAAGAGGTTTTCTACAGGCAACCTGAAATCCTAATTCTCTTTTACTTATCCAGGAGATGGCGGCGGGGGGAGCATTCAGATTGCTCCCGAAGCCAAGATAACTAGCAGTAATGCTCAATTCCCCCAGAAGGAAACTAAGACAAACCTTAACACACATTGATGCTGAAATTATAAATAAAATACTAGTGAAAAGAGAGTATGCTGCTGTAACATGAGAATGTATGAGGGGGGACCCAAAAGACCCAAAATTTATTTAGAAAAAAACTATTTATTCTCACATTGAAATGTCAGTCACCTTCAAAGCATTCTCCATTTGATGGAGTACACCAATCGAGACATTTTTCCCACTGCTCAAAACAGGTATTGAGCTCGTCAACTGGGATGCCTTTTAGTGCTTCTGCTGGGGGCTTTGTTTGTTTGTTTGTTTCATCTCTTCCACATCAGCAAAACATTTTCCTTTGAGGACATTTTTCATCTGGGAAACAAAAAAATGTCACTACAGGTGAGATCTGATGACTGGGGAGGGTGGGGCATAGGGGTTGTTCTGTTTTTGGCCAAAAACTGAACACGCAGCTCCCTGTGGACAGATGTGCTCATAAATCTCCCATCACGAAGTGGGCCAAGTGTTGAAAGAGTCTTTAAATTAAAAAAAAAAATTCACTAAGCTGATTGCAGCCTCTCACAACAACGCCAACTGGCCCACTGATGGAAATGGGTTCCTAGAACACTCACCTAGTGGGGGGAGCCTGTACTACAAGGCTTCCAGAAAGATAATTTCGGTTTTTTTGGGGGTCCCCCCTTGTACTATGATCAAATGTGGTTCGTTCCAGGAACACAAGAGTGTTGCTATCAGTAAGACTAACATTCATGTTGCAGTTTGTTTTATAAGTGGGTAAAGGGAAACGGCACACAATAGATCATCTTGATAGATGATGAAAGGGCTCTGGTTTTTTAAAAAAATCCGTCTATTTACAGTAAACCCGATAAAATAGGACCAAGTGCCTCCATAACAAAGGAGGCAGTAGGCACCATCGTACAGTGAAACGTTAGACGCGTCCCCAGTGAAGTTGGGGACCGGGGGAGGAGTCACTGCAGCTGTCACAGTCTCACGCTGGCAGGGAGCACCAGCTGGTACAGTTCCGCGAGGAGATCGAGGTGGGGCAGCCGTGGCTGTGGACCTGGCCGTGGCATGGCAGCTTTCTGAGAAACGGGGTGTCGCCCTGCGCAGAAGCACCCAAACCCTGGCCTGGTGTTCTCCTGTGGCATCAGCGGCGTTTCACACCAGCGTGGCACGGATCCCTCCGAACCCCTGCTCGAGTGCAGAATGGGGACTCGCCTCAGCACCTTCGCTGTCTCCCGTTGCGTGGTTTCTGGTGGGGAGTGTCCGTTCATCCTCTGTCCCCGTGTGTGTTGTGTGTCTGTCTGCTGTTCTGAGGAATTTCCTCACTGATGTTTTTAGAAATTTGATAATCATACATCTCCTGCTGGAGGTTTATAGTAAGTCTTGGGACTGTGAGTTTACTTTCATCGGGTTTGGAAAAGTACTTCTTCAGACATTGTTTCCCTCTCCCCACCTCCTGTTTTCTGGGACTCCAGCCCCACGCACTTTATTTCTGACGGCTCGGGGCCGCCTTACAGGCCGCTGACGCTCGGTGCTCTTCTCTCTCTGACTACTCGCTAATATTCTGCATATTGTGTACTGCTGTGTCATGGGGTTCGCTGATCTTTTTCTTCTGTGATGTACAGGAGTGGGCAGTAGCAGGTTTAGAGTTGTGAGTACATAAAACAGTTTATTCTTGAGAGCCTATCATTTATTTTTTCATACAAACAACTGTAAACCTACTTTTGCTCACTCCCGGATACTCTGCTTTAACTCCTACCAGTATATTTTTACTTTATGTATTGTTCATATGTAGTAGCTCCATTTAG
This sequence comes from Phyllostomus discolor, assembly GCF_004126475.2. Taxonomy (NCBI): domain Eukaryota; kingdom Metazoa; phylum Chordata; class Mammalia; order Chiroptera; family Phyllostomidae; genus Phyllostomus; species Phyllostomus discolor. Next base: position 3,383,809 of record NC_040913.2, on the reverse strand, counting down.
GTCTTATTTATGTATTTTATTTCTGTGCTCATTGTGTTGATTGATGTTTTCTTCCTACCTTCTTGGGCACATGGAACCTATTTGTAATAGCTGTGTCAGCGCCTTTGCTAATTCCGTCACCGGTGCCGCTTCTGCACCTGTTTCTGCTGATTGACTTTCTCCCGGTGACGACTTGGTCCGTCCCCAGAACTCAAGCTCTTTCTCTCTGCAGCGCCCCCTCCGGGGCTCTGCCCCAGAGACGGGGGCACCTCCCGTGGCCTCCCTGGACCCCTGGCCCCGCTCCCCTCAGCTCCCCGTGACCCGCAGGCTGTGCCTGGGCCCCTTCTTTCTGCACCGGGCCAGACGCCCCCTCCCTGCGGCAGGTGGGGGCGGGTCAGCGGCTCCCGCAGCTCCCCCTCTCTCAGGGGCGGAGCCCCAGTCCGGTGCTCGGAACCTGGCGCGGGTGTTCTCCGGTGTGCCGCGTGTTCTCCCGTGTGCCGCCTGTCCGCGGGAGGGGAGGGGTCCGCGCCCAGGTGACGGGCCTGAGCCCGAGGCGGAGGTCCTCTCCGCGGGCTGAGAGTTGTGTTCTTCTGAAAATAAGACAAGGTGAAAAGCTTTTCGTGCTTCACGGCGTAATCTGCGTATGTGTTTTGAAGACCTTTCTGTTCTTTATGTTCAGCCCATTTCCCATGGTATCGTTGCTCTTCCCACTCTCTGTCTTGGGAGGACTTGGAAGGGCAGGGACAGTGACCCTCTGTCTCTGATGTGGGTGTACAGTGTCCCCTCAGGTTGCCGTGTGTCGTTTTAGTTTGTTCTCGGTGTCTTTTGTGCGACTGCCCAGCTCCCTGAGAGCCCGCCCCGCTGTGAACTCCATCGCAGGGGGCTTCTCCAACGACTGTTGACACCTGTGACGCGCTCACAGACCCTCCCCGCTCCTCTTTCTCTTTGTTCTCCTCCATGGCCATTAATCACCATCGGACACAGCCCATATTTTGCTAATTTTTGTGTTATCATTAGCCTTGTCCCCAATATGCTGGTAGCATGAAGGCGAGGATTTGGGACTTTTAATGCTGTCTGGTACATAGAAAGCACCGATTTGTGTTGGTCAGGTGATCAGATGTCCCTTTCCCTAGGTTGCCCTGGAGCCAGGTGGAGGAAGCGTCGGGCAGAGGGGACGTCAGGTCCCTTCGCAGCGGTCACGTGTGGGAGGCGGCAGGGTAGCGGGAGCAGCTGCAGTGAGGGTCAGAGGGGAGGCTGGCGGGGTCGGCCTCCTCGTGTGTGTTTGCACTTGTGAAAGGGAAATGCATTGGGATGATAGTTCTAGTGTGGATGCTTATAAAGCAAAACGATACACGATTGAAAATGAATCTGAGTGGACAATGCAAGTACCTGGTGGAAGTCATGTTGATTTCTCTGATTTTTTGTTTTTCTCTCTTTTTTAGAGCTTTGCTTCCTGTTTTACATCACAAGTCTAAAAAAGGACCCCCCCGTCAGGCCAAATATGCTATTCATTGTATCCATGCAATATTTTCCAGTAAAGAGACCCAGTTTGCACAGATATTTGAGGTAAAGAGAAAAAGATTTTTTGTTTCATATGTTATAGTTACAAAAGAGGTACTAATAATTTTACAGAATGTTCTCATTTGGAGATACATCATTTTATAATATACAGTAAGTCCTCACTGAACTTCATTGAGAGGTTCTGCGAGTTTGAGTGAAATGACATCTAACAAAAACAGTTTTACCACAAACAAGAGTTAAGTTCCTGTGGTGTCTCAACAACATGAGATTGTGTGAGAACCTACTGTGTTTTCATATTTGAATCATATAACTGATGCTGACTAGTGGTTAAAATATGAAAGTATCTGACTATTCACATGTTTATACTAACTCAGATTAAGATATCAAACAATTGTATAATTTTTAATATGTATATATTATATGTTATACACTGTATTCTGGTGTATTTGGTATTAGGAAACATTAATAAGTAATTACATATAAAGTTTTACCTATTGATAGGTAATAGATGATTGTTTTGTCATTTTTCAGGTTTGAAAATTAGATTTCTACTTATGAGATACTAATGAAATGGGGGTTTTGTAAATCAATACTGATTGGTAATATAAAGTAGATAGGGTTATACTGTCACACTCAATTATAATAAACTAATGACGGATCTAATTTTATGTCATATTAAAGTATATCTTTTCATTATGTATTTTATATTATTTATTCTAACTTATAATTTTAGTTCACGAGCCTTGAGTGAAATCAAAACAGTGTGGGAATATGTTGAAGCTATCTACATAAATACTTCGACTTGTGGTCTTTGTCTTATAAACATTGACTCTAACATTGTCACATTTCTACGTATTATGTTAAAGAACTGAAGGAGGAAGAGAAGTCGTATTCTTTAACAACAGTATCTGTAATGTGTTTTTGTATGTGAGAATGACTTCAGTGAATTCATGTTGATGCATAGAAAGCTTTTGGTTTTTTTTAACCTTTTTTTTAATGATGGGGAGGAGAGGACAATGCTAATAATAACTTGAATTTTTAGGATACTTGTATTTTCATTTTGATAATGCCTATCATTTTATTTCATTTTTACAAGAACCTAACCTTCAGTCCTCCTAAGACAGGGTTGGCTGGCTTTCTGAGAAAAGGCTTCATAGAGATATGTGATCTTTGTGAGGTTACTATTAGTCCAGGCTCTGGCCATCACTTTTGCTTTTTCAAGAATGATTTTATTATTTTATTGTGGAAACTCGTCACACTCATTATAATAAACTAATTGAAACTAATTTACATTATCATATTTTTGTTCATAACGTGACCAACAAGCTGGAGCTCAGATGTGCAATGGAAGTATTGAGGGAAGTCGGCAAGAAGTTAACTCGTTTAAATGCACTTTTGATTAAACGAGGCTTTATATTGTCCTGATACATTGGGAAAGTGCAGCTCTGTGCTGCCTTTCCAGCTTAGATTCCTTGGTGTTCGGTGTGGGAGGGCAGAGCATCAGTTCAATAGAATCGGTCATTAAAATTTTCAATAATATATTTACTTGCTTCACAATCAAAAGATGCAGGACAAATATCCACATAGTGACAGAGTGGTAAGTTTTATGCCTCTCCCAGCATCTGTGTCCCCAGCTACCCTGTTCCCTGTCTCAGAGGCAGCTGATGTCCCAGTGCGTAATGTCCTTTTCTGGACCGATTTCGTTGCCACCACACAGACCATGCAGATACAGACGTGCATGGCTTGCCCCTCCCCCTTCGGCCAGTGGTAGCGTATCATAGTCTCTCTCCTGAGTGTTTGGTTTTAAGGATTAAAGTACCTTTGAGATACTCTGTATGTGAGGGTAGGGAGCTCCATTGTTTTGTCACGGCAAAATGCGTAGTATTGGTCGGGTTTGGTATCAGAATAATAGTTTTATTAGTTATGGTGTTTGATATGCGATGCTATAAAAATCCATGAGAAGTGCATGTGACTGTATAATAAAAGCTCTTCCCTGCTCCTGGAAAAGTCCAGTGGGTGTTTGGGCTTCGTTCCTGTCTCAGTGGCTCGGGCACACGCGGTCCTTCTGACCAGCGGCTGCCTGGCGAGGCCCCGGACCCGTGGCTGCCAGCCAGCCAGCCAGCGAGCGAGGAGCAAGAACGTGCATCCGTGTGGGCACGGCGTACCTCGCGCTCTCTGTGTCCTGCTCACCTGAACTGACTCACCTGTCCTCGCCTGACTGCCGAGGCAGCCGCCCCTCGAGGCGCCCTGTGCCCGGGAAGTCGAGCAAAGACGAGTGTTGGTGAACCCGCTCAGTCTCGAACATGGTCCCCATGCCGAGATGTTTCTTCACCTGCCTCTAACTATGACCGGAGCAAAACCAAAAATACTTTCCCGTGATGCTTTCTAGACGTGAAAACCTAGGAAAATTTCAATGTGAGCTTGAGTTGTTAATTATGCCATGTACTACGTGTATAAGAACTCCTGTAGTTTAAGTTGAAAACGAAATGTGTGAACAGTCTATTTGCATGTTGATGGAGTTGGATATACTTTCCTCCCTTCATTTTCAGCCTCTGCATAAGAGCCTAGATCCAAGCAACCTGGAGCATCTCATAACCCCGCTGGTCACTATCGGCCACATCGCCCTCCTCGCCCCCGACCAGTTTGCTGCTCCGCTCAAGTCCTTGGTAGCCACTTTCATCGTGAAAGACCTTCTCATGAATGATCGGGTAATTTGCATTTTCCATACTCGTGTTCTTCCAAATGTTGTCTTCTAAAATTCCGTACAACAGAGACGTGAAATGACGTAAATAGTACTTCCATTTGCCTGCCTCGTTTTAGGCTTTCCTGTCTTTTTAGCAGGCTGCCTTTCCATTGTGAGTGAAATATCGACACTTCTCCTTAGCTCATGCCTTCCTTGATACACACTAAATACCCCCTGATTCTGTCCTCATCAACCACACAGGGTTTGACTTTTGTAACGACGTCTCCTTTCCAGCATGCAGCCCACAGGCGTGCTCACTGTGTGGTTGTCGGGGCAGGAGCGGTCCCTTCCCCACACACGGCAGAGGATCGCTTCTGAGAGCCTCGGGAGGGAACCCCCGGGAAGAGTGAGGGGTTTTGTCCATCTTCGGTGTGTGAGTGCAGTCGTCCCCCCAACCCCTGGCCGCAGCTGCGCCTTCTGTGCTCCCAGTCACCCACACTCGATTCTGAGGACATTGAATGGAAAATTCCAGAAATAAGCAGTTCCCCAGTTTTAAGTAGTGCAGCATTCTGGGTAGTGGGAGGAGATACGGTGCGGTCCTTCCCTGCTCTGCCTGGGACGGTGTCCCTGCTCTCTTTGGGGTCTCCGTGCTGCGCGTGCAGTTCTGTGGGATCCTCGGGAAGATGGAGACACTGACCGTAGTCACACAACTTTTAGTGTGGTGTGTTATTACTGTTGTTCTGTGTTTGTTAGTAATTAACATCTCACTGTGCTGTACATGAAGCTTTATCACAGGTATGTACATACAGGAAAAAGGGTACACGCACAGGCAAAAGTAGGTTTACAGTTGTGGTTCCCTGAACCGGAGTTTATTCCTGTTTATTAATTACTGTATTTTCCTTATGAACAACTATAAACCTGCTTTAGCCCCTCCCTCTCTACTAGCCACTGGAAGACACATACAGCCTTTGAAATTGTAAGTGTAAATTAAGTGTAATTACACATCTATTTACACATTTCAGGCGCTCAGTAGCTGCCTGCTACTGGTAGGGGACAGCTCAGGACTCCTGCCGTCTCAGCTCTGCTGGACAGTGCTGCTCGAAAGCCTTCATCGTTTTCATTTTCCCACTTTACGGTCTGCTTGGAGCCGGCTTCTATGTTATGATAGAGACGTCCCGAGTCATTTTTACTTCCGTCTGACGCGGCTCCATTTACTGAGGACTTTCTCCCCTAGTGCTTAAAAAAAAGACATGAGATTCAAATATGAACGTCAAATGGACTATTGTAAAGGGTACGATTCAGGTGGCATTTACTGCGTTTACAGCGTTGTACAGCCACCGTCTCTACCTGGCTCCAGGCCGTTTGCATGGCGTGGTCTCCCCCGCCCCGACGGCCACCGGTCTCCCGTCTCAGTGGGTTTGCCTGTCTGGACTCTTCCCTGTACTCAGAATCACACAGCGTGTGGCCTCTTGTGCCCGGTGTCCTTCACGTGGTGTGCGCTTTTGCGGTCCATCCTCACCGTAGCACGTGTCAGTGCTGCATTTCACTGGGTGGCCGAGGCGCGTTCCGTGCGTGTGTTTTCCACAGTTCGTGTGTGTGTGTGTGTGTGTGTGTGTCCGTCTGTCCGTTGTCGGGCACTTGGGCGGTTTCTGCCTTTTGAATCCACAGTCCACTGTGGTGCACAGTGCTGCTGTGAGCGCTGTGTCTGTCTGTCTGTCTGTCCGTCTGTTTTCAGTTCTCTGGGGTGTGTTCCTAGGAGTAGATGCGCTGATTATACGGCAGTTTAACTTCTGAGGGACTGCCAGACTGTTTTCCCCAGTGACGGCATCATTTTATCTTCCCACCAGCAGCGTATGCAAGTTCCAGTTTCATTCCATCCTCACCAGCTTGTTATTTTTTGTTAACTCGATTGTAGCCATCCTTGTGGATGGGAAATGGTGTCTCATTGTGCTTTTGATGGCGTTCTCTGATGACTGATGGTCTGATGACTGATGGAGTTGGGTGTGTAATGTTCGTATTACCTCTGTCAACACCTTTTTTGAAGCAATGACTGTCCAAGTACCTTCTTCAATTTTTTGTTTGTTTTTTCGTTGAGTTGTAATAGTTACATATATGTTCTAGATAAAAGTTATCAGATAACATGATTTGCAAATATTTTCTCTCTGTAGGTTGTCTTTTCCCTTTTTTAAAGTTCTTTAATTTTTTTAATTAATATAGTTGACAGACATCATTATGCAAGTATTAGATGTACAACATAATGTTTCAATACTTGTATGTATTGTGAAGTGATCAGTTAATACACCACACATAGGTATACATTTCTTTTTCTGTGGTGAGAACTTAGGAAATTACTGTTAGAAGTTTTCAAGTATACAGTACCCCGCTATTAACTGTATTCACTCTGTGGCACATTATATGCAATGACTGATTTGTGTTACAACCGGAAAGGTGTGTCTCCTCGCCCCGCACTCATACCTCACCTCCTGCTCTGGGAGCTGCCGGGCTGTTCTCTGTGCCCGTGAGTTAGGGTTTTGTTGTTACGGTTTGGGTTTTGCTTTGGTTTCTGGTTGGCTTTTGTTTCTTAGACTCTACATGTAAGAGAGATCGTATGTTTAAAATGAAGAAAGGAAATACCCACCAGAGGTTTCTTTTGTTTTGGGCTTTTTTGTCTCTTTGGTTTTGTTTTTCAGCACAATCACAGAATAATCCTGAAATGATAAACTGTAGCTACTGAGAGAGGGGAATGCACAGTGGCAGCCAGGAAATTAAATGAAGGTGACAGAAAGGCTGAACCCAATCTTGAAAGCCTGGGGGTCCCATTTTTACTCACGGCTGGTAATTTGTGGTTTTCAGAAACAGCTTAGGAAACAAAAATTAAATACCAGCTCAGGTAACCCTTTGATAATAGGATAGATATCCCTAAAATCCAGCAGGCAGACTTCCCAAACACATATTGCTGAAAATTTAAATAGAGCGTAAAAAGCAATTCTTTAATTGAGAAGTGCCCTCAAAGTATAAAGTGGAAATAATGAGAGTGAAATCACAACAGAAACATTCCGCTAAAATTTCTGAACTAAGTGTGTGAGAAAGATCCCAAAAGTTTCCATGGGGCAACCTACCAAAAAAGAAATAGGAATCAGATGAACCTCAGATTTCTCAGCTACAAATCTAGTTTCCAAAAACCAGTGTTATAATTTTCTGCTACCAAGTGACTTGAAACAGAAGATTCTAGTAATTTAAGAATGAGGGGGAAATACTTCAGAAATTCAAGACCACGTTTCCAAATTACAGGGCTTTTTGAAAGAATTACTCCAAGATACATTCTACTAAAATACATAATTTACGAAAAACAGTTCAGTCTGCATGAAAAAATGTATAGAAAACACATGTACAAATGTGAGGAATATATAGAGATAAAATATTAGAGGATTAGAATATAATCAAAACTGGCGTGCTTCATACATTTGATTAAAAATAAAGAGTTTAGGTCAGTAAGGGCTTCCGGCTAAGATGGAGGCATAGGTAGACACACTGTGCCTCCTCGCACAACCAAGATAGGGACAACAACAATTTAGAAACAGAATAACAGCCAGGACTGACAGAAACTTGGTTTGAGTGGAAGTTGGACAACCAAGAAGTTGAAATAGACCCGTTCATCCAGACCTATAGGAGGGGCGGAGTCGGGCAGCTGGGCGTGGGTTGTGGTGCGGAGAGCAGAGCGCGCTGGGACCGGCACTTAAGGCATCCGGGGCGCACAAGACCGCAGTGGGTGGACCGTGAGCACCCAAGCGGCAGCTGGCGGACCCCGGCCGAGGGTGGCAAACAGCAGACCCAGCGAGGAGGCGATTGTGAAGCGCGGCAGTGCACGCAACCCAGGATCCCAGCGCTGGGAAACAGAGCCTCGGGACGCTGATTGAAAACCCCTGTGGGGGTTGAGCGAGAGACTCCCGGCCTCACAGGACAGGTCCTTGGAGGGTCCCACGGGGTGCACAAGCCCACCCACACGGGAATCGGCACCAGAGGGTCTCAGTTTGCTCAGGGGAAGTGGCTCGGAAGGGACTGAGGTCCAACAGAGAGTGGAGCAAGCGACCATTGTTCCCTCTCAGGCCCCGCCCCCAGATACAACGTCACAACCCAGGGACTGGGGTGCCCCATCCTGGTGAGCACCTAAGGCTCCGCCCCTCATATGTAACAGATGTGATCAGACCAAGGCGGGGGAAGGGGGATGGAGATGGCTCAAACAGAATTGGAAGCCCCGCAATCAGTTTTTTTTTAAGCGACCAAGAGATAGCCAACCTATCAGATGCACAGTTCAAAGCACTGGTGATCAGGGTGCTCACAGAATTGATTTTGGTCGCAAAATAGATGAGCAAATGAAGGCTACAATAAGTGAAATGAAGGAAAATGCACAGGGAACCAATAGTGATGGAATGAAAGCTGAGTCTCACACCAGTGGAGTGGACCAGAAGGAAGAAAAAAAATACAACCAGAAAAGAATGAAGAAATAAGAATTCAAAAAAGTGAGGAGAGGCTTAGGAATCTCCAGGACATCTTTAAATGTGCCAACATGCGAATTATAGGGGTACCAGAAAGAGAAGAGGAAGAGCAACCAGTGGAAAACTGGTTGCTCTTGAACAAATAATAAAGGAGAACTTCCCCATTCTGGCAAAGGAAATAGACTTCCAGGAAGTCCTGGAAGCTCAGAGAGTCCCAAAGAAGTTGGACCCAAGAAGGAATACACCAAGGCACATCATAATTACATTAGCCAAGGTAAAAATGAAGGAGAGAATCCCAGAAGCAGCAAGAGATAAGGAGACAGTAACCTACAAAGGAGTTCCCATCAGACTGTCAGCTGATTTCTCAAAACGGACCTTGCAGGCAAGAAGGGGCTGAAAAGAGGTATTCCAAGTCATGAAAGCCAAGGACCTCCATCCAAGATTGCTCTATCCAGTAAAGCTATCATTTAGAATGGAAGGGCAGATAAAGCACTTCTCAGATAAGGTCAAGTTAAAGGAGTTCATCATCACCAAGCCCTTATTTTATGAAATGTTAAAGGGACTTATCTAAGAAAAAGAAGATAAAAAAAACATGTACAGTAAAATGACAGCAAACTCACAGTTATTAACAACCACACCTAAAACAAAAAAAAAAGCAAACTAAGCCAACAACTAGAACAGGAACAGAACCACAGAAATGGAGATCACAAGGAGGGTTAGCAACAGGGGAGTGGGAGGAGGAGAGACGGGGAAAAAGGTACAGAGAATAAGTAGCATAGATGGTAGGTAGAAAATAGTGAGGAGGGGGGTGAGAATGGTATGAGAAATGTAGAAGCTAAAGAACTTATGACACGTGGACATGAACTAAAGGAGGGGAATGTGGGTGGGAGAGGGCGTGCAGGGTGGAGGGGAAAGAAAGGAGGAAATAATGGGACAACTGTAATAGCATAATTAATAAAACATATTTAAAAAATAGTTTAGCAAGAAAGATGGTATAAGATCAAATCTATAAAATAGTTCCCCAAATCAACCACAAACATAAAACCACTTTTAACAACCAAAGTACCGAACAAGTTGTGTAAGAAAAATTTAAAATTTCCTTTACAGAGAAGATTAAACACTTGCATGAAAGACATCTTGCGCATAAGCAGGCAGAGCCGTGGGGAGGAAGAGAGGCGATAGGTGGCGTGAGCGGCGGCCTCGCCGGCGGCGAGGGGGAGGAGGAGGAGGAGAGAGGACTCAGGAAACCATGCTGTCTTGCTGGGGAGGAAAGGATGAGGGAGCCTCGAGTCTCAGCATACACAGAAAACAGATCTGTCCCAGATGGGTTAAGTCTTTAATGTGTGAAAAAAGCCTTAAAACTTTTAGGAGAACATATGGGAGACTATTTTTATGACATTAAAGTAGGAACGGATTTTTTAAATAAGACATAAAAACCAGTAAGTACAAAAGAGTGATCAATTTAGCTACATTAAAATTAATAGCTTTTGTTCAAAGGACACCATAAAGGGAGGGAAAGACACACCAGAAATTAGATTTTATGTATCTTATTAAGATACTAAAACATGTACCTGAAAAAAGTAATGTGTATAAAGATGAACCCTGACAAAAAGAACGCAGGGGAAGAGAGGTGAAAGACATGACAAGGAATTGTGGGAAGGAGGCACCGAGGATGGTGGTGACTACACATGTAAGCGTCACTGGTGGCCAGGGAAACGCAAAACAGGAGCGTAGTGAGACACTTCTGTGTTGATCAGACGGGCAATTTGAGAGATCTGGCAAGAATTGGTGCTACACACTGCTGATGGGAAAATAAGTTTTAACCAGTTTGAAAAATAATTTGACAAATTAAAAGTTAAATACATGTTCACACTGATTTGTCAGTTTCACTCATATGAATATAACAAATTCCTGCTAATATGTATCAGGATGCCTCTTTTAGAACATGTGTTGAGTTATTTTGCACAACGATAATACAGAGTAATAATGAATGAACTACATTCATTAGTTTATTAGCTAGATTTAATAACATTATTGTAATAAACGTGTAATGGTAACAGTGTCATCGAAGTGTGTATGTGGTGTAATACAACTTTTATAAATCTCAGGAACTAGCAAAACTAGCACTGTTTAGGGAGAGATATATGGTAAGTGGGGCTCTGTTTTAGTTGGGGAATAATAAACCCAAAATGCAACACGGGTTAGTGACCTGAGGCAGGAAAGAAACGGGAAGGAGGGTTTGGCGAGTGACAAAACCAGGAGCTAACGGTCCGCGGGCGCTGGTTCTGTTACTGTAAAACAGGATACAGATGTCACACACACAGAGCGGTGGGCGGGCACAAGTAGGTGCACAGTTGTGAGTGTGTGCCAGCTTGCTCTGCACTAGTGGTTGTGTTACTTACTTGCATTCCAGCTGCACTCGCGCCCGCCCCTGTGTTCCTTTGCACTTGTTGAACGGAGCGTCAGATACGGCACGTCAGTGGATGGGGAGAGGTGGAAGCGAGCTCTGTCCCTGACGAGCGCCGGCCAGGCTGTGCGAGCCGGTGTTGCCGCCGGGACAGACACACAGAGCGGACACGCTGGTTTCTGGAAGTCAGTGCGAGCGCGGCCGGGAGCCGCCAAGCAGTGGGAGTTGGCAGGGCGAAGGTTGCCAAGAGGAGGGAGATGGGGGTTGAGGTCGGTGCTGTGGTGGTCTTGTGGAGACACGGGATGGTCGACTCGGAGCCTGAAGGAGGCACTTGTCGCTGTGACAGCGGGAAGGGGAGGATGGGACTGGGAGCCCAGTGAAGAGCAGAGCCCTTGCTCACCAGCCCGAACCTCGGGTGGGTCGCGTGTGCGGGGTGTGCCTTCCGGGTCTCTGCGCTGTCTCTCCTGCTGCTGGAGCGTCTCGGGGGACGGGGGGGGTGGGGGCTACTTGATCCCTGTTTTGGAGGCTACCTCTGGAAATGGTCCGTGCGGCTGGGGGGTGAAAAGGGGACCCCCAGGCTGCCGGGGCTGGGTTTAGCCTTTTTGTCTCCCTGATTTAATTTCCTGGCTACACTGTAAACTCATATCTTTTATTAGCTGCAGTTTATCATTTCAGGGTTCTTCTGTGATGTGCTGATTAAAAAAAAATCTTTTGGCAGGTGTGTTGCCTTTTCGCACTCATATGGAGATACGAGCCCTCTAGTTCCGTTAATGTTCTGCTGTGCGTCTTGAGGCTTTGCGGATTTCCCAGGGTCTGGTGTTCTGTTGGGCCCCTTTCGTTTTCTGGCCCTGTGACTGTGTGGGTGTGTGGCCACTCTGGTGGGGTTAGCGACGCAAGTATTAATGCATGTTTTCTGTTCTCTTCAACCGCAAACCTTTTACTTTTCCCCTGCTTAAGGTTTGTGTGTATGCCTTTGCCTTTGTTTAAGAAGCACGCTTTCTGGCTTCATTAACTTTTATTCTTGACCTTGCCTGCCACCTTCGATAATTGAGGCAGTCTCAAAACGGATATTACGGGAGTGTACGTAGGTCAGTCCAACCTCCGACCTAGGAAGACCCCCTGGGTGAGGATGAGGACCGAACATTAGCGGTGGGGGACACACCTCTCAGCCTTCTTGAGTAACAGGGATTGAGGAGGTTTTTCTTTATTTGTAATAACTGTCACTTCAGAAGATACCGTTTCATTCATTTCACTGAAAACTAAGCCTGAGCATTTATGTTCACGTTTTAAAGGTCTTACTTAATTTTTGTCTAGCTTCCAGGAAAGAAGACAACTAAGCTTTGGGTTCCAGATGAAGAAGTTTCTCCTGAGACAATGGTTAAAGTGAGTAATAGGCATGGATTTATTGATTTCAGGATATTTGATGTGTCCTTAATGGAGGTGTTAGCATTTCTATTCCTGTTACAGGGATGGCTGGCACGTCTTTCACGCATTTCTGTTTGTTCTGCGGCATTGGCCCAGGCCCTGGGGCAATGCGAGACGGCAGTGAGAGGCCCCGGGCTTGGGGGCAGACGCCCGGGATCTGGTCTGGTCTGTGAGACGGGAGTGTGAGAACCGCTCCCCGCTGCCGCTGCCGCTTGGATACCCCCTTTAAGGGGCAGGAGGCAGCGGTGGTGTCCTCAGGTGCTTTCTCCTGCTCGGTAAAGGTGACTGTGCAGGTTTAAAGACTGTTTATCTTCCCCGCAGGGTTTGATAAAACTTAGTGTTTGGACCTTTTTCAAAAATTCAGCCCGGCTCCTTGACTGAGGAGTTCACCATGAAAGACCACTGGTCACCAGTGTGGAGAGGGCTGGTTTACGGGAACCACTGACCGTCCGTCGTGTCAGACCTCACCTCCGTCCACTGCCCAGAGTGTGCAGGCGGGGAACGGGTGTGCACCGTCGTCTTCGTGGTCGTAATTTCTTCTAGGTAGTGCGAGGGGTGTGTTTCACGTTATTTGAACAGCCTTATCGCGTTATTTTGGCTTCAGGTCCATTGTGTACGTGGACACTGTTTGTGAAGGCCTGTACGGCAGTTCTTCCTTTAACACTAAGTGGAGCCTGACCCTCCCGGTTCCGGTGCAGACCTGCGTTCTCAGCTCTGCTCGGAAGCAGCAGTTCCGTCCGGTCAGGCAGCCCTGGCTGGAAGGCAGCCCCTGCGCACAAGTCGGTTCCGACCAAATGGCCCCAGAGAGGCATCTTCAGGGGATCTGACACACGGCCGCTGGCCAAGACCCACTGAGCCCTGCGCCTCGGAGCTGTGGGAAGCTGAGCTAGTACGTGAAGAGAAGGGCACGGTAGTGCTCAGGCTCTTGGCCACTGCAGCCTGCAGTGCGAATGGGCGGTGTGCTGTGTCTCAGACACAAAGGGCTGAGTGCGGTTTGCAGCTCGCAGGCTAGCTCGTCTGCCAGGGTGGTCAGCAGGGTTTCACAGCGGGCCCGAAGGGCAGAGTGCGCGCTGGGGGAGACGTTCTACAGGAGTAAGAAGAGCAGTCTTTCATTCGGTTATTTGTCACTGACCTGGGGGGTGAGGTGTGTTCAATGTAACACATTCAAAGCTATCGCTCTACATGCAAAAAATAGTAATTTTTCCCTTTCCTCCTTTTTTAAAGGCATCCATTAAAAATCCCTTTTTCATTTTTTTAAGCTTGATACAGCATTTCTTTGGAAAGTAGCAGTGTTTCATTTGTCTTTGTCTGTTGAATAGATTCAGGCTATTAAAATGATGGTTCGGTGGCTGCTGGGAATGAAGAACAATCACAGTAAATCGGGAACCTCCACCTTGCGGCTGCTGACGACCATCCTGCACAGCGATGGGGACCTGACGGAGCAGGGCAGGATCAGGTGCGGCCGGGAGCGCGGGTGGCTGCGGGCGGCTGCGGGCGGCTGCGGGGCACGGCCTCGCGGCCCCACTGCGGGCGCTGGCCGAAGCGCTCCTTTCCAGCAAATGCGGGTCTTGCTCTGTAGGGACGCGTGCGTCTGTTCCTCCCAGAGTGCTCTGTGCGGTGGTGCCTGCGTCCCCGGGGCTGCCGCACGTCGTAGTTGTTCTGAACAGTGCCTGGCTGCGCTCTCAGTGTCTAACGTGAAGAAGTTGGTGTGCAAATAAGTAACTGATGTTTTATTTTCTTGTCCCTTGATGTCTAAAGGATAAAAACACACTGCACAGAAAGCAACTTACTGAATCTGCTTCCAGAAGTATAAATATATACAAGATTTTTAAATGCACTTGATATAAATCATTTAAAATATACCTGTTGTGTTTGTTCTGATTTGTTTAAAAGGTGGAGTAGAGCCTAGAGGTGGGAAACACAGCCTCTGGAGCCCGGGCTCAAGCTCCGCATCCTCCCTCGCACGGGGACCTTGGCCAAGGCACTGTCCCCAGCCCGTCCCGCGGGGTCCTCGCAGGCAGTGATTGTGACAAAGTACCAGTCACTTGTGCGTCTGAGGTGCCTGTGGTGCTGCCCAGCACGCAGGAGTGGGAAGTGCTGGTGGTGGCAGAGGTCCCTGCGTCGAGGGCAGTTCAGATTCAGACAGGCGTGTCCGGGGAAACGCAGGTGTCACTGACTGACTCTCTGGTAATGAACACGAGAGAACAGCCTTTCCCCTCCTGATGTGTCTAGCTGAAAGTCTTCAGTGACAGAGGGTAGACACGTGACGACAGCCAGCCGCTTTCTCTCTTTCCGTCTTCGTCGTCAGCCTCCTTAGGTCCCGCTCACACTGCCCTTTTTGCATAGACTGTTCAGAGTAGCACGTTTTATCAAGCAAAGCAAATGAAAACACAACTTGGTCAGGCATTCCACAGGCACAACTCACGTATGTAGCCCCTTTCTGTCTAAGAGGCATCAGTTGTCTCCACCTCCTACTCTTATCATTCCTATATGCCCGTGTTCGGGATTGACCTGATGATCAGGAAAATTTCCCTTAGAGTTAATCCATTTTTGTCTCTCAAATGGATTACATTGTTCACATGCACATTTGGATCTGATCTCGTGTGTTTGATTCGTGGTATTCCTGAACAAAGTCAATGTGTCCTCAGATTGTGCAGCCGTATGCGGATTACATTGGTTCCACCATGCCTGGTCTTCAAAACCTTAGTTGGAAAACAGTTACAGTTAGCTACTGCTCTTTGTGTGAGATAAAACCCGAAGAGAAAAAGGCTCCCCTCCAGCAGTGGCGGAGTGGCTTACCGCGGAACAGCTCACGGGCTGTTGCTGGATGGGCCGAAAGTGCCCCGGGACGTGGAGCTTCAGAACGCCATTTGTCTTAGAAGTTCCTTTTGTAAAACAACGGTTTGTTTTTCTATCACAGCTGATGCACAATACTATGCTGGTTTCAGGTGTACAACTCAGGGATCAGACCTTTATGTAACTTGGGGGGTTTTGTTTTCTGGGAGGACTGGCTGCAGCCACCAGCCACCAGGGACGACCAGCTGCACAGGGGCCGACCCCGCGGAACAGACTGGCTTCCGCAGGGCTCCGATGCCACTGCGTCTGCCCCGGGTGTGCCACTCCTCTAGGTGGCTGGGGGGCCTTTGGCTGGATCTGAAGCTGTCCTCAGGGATTGCTGACTCTGGGACTTGCAAGCAGAAGTCAGCTACTGCCTGTGCTCTGTCCCGGGCCAGGGGCTGTGGAGCAGCCTGCAGAGGGCTGCTCCTTGTGCTGGGCCTGGAGGGGCCCAGGAGAGGCCACGGTGCAAATTAAGATCAGTTGCCTGGGGCTGCTTACCAAGAATCACAGGGCCTACCAAGGCCAGATGCTGCTTGTTTGAGAGATTTTAGGAAAACAGGCAGCATGAGCTAAGATAGGCAGTTTGTACGGAAAAGCCACTGGAAATGGCTTGGGGAGGCCCGCAAGGTGGGTGGGGCAGAGTCTCAGGGAATCACTGGGGCAAACAGCGTGAGCCACGTTGAGGGAGACTGAGATATGGCGCTGCCCGCTGGCCGGGGGAGCTGGGGGCTCAGGAGAGGCACATAGACCTCTGCTGGCTCTTCCTTCTGGGAGAAAGCAGTCCCTCTGGCCCTTGCCCGTGCCCCAGACGATTCCTTTCCTTCCTTTGTGTTCCTGGCACCCTCCAGTCTGCTGCCCCGGTGCCGGAGCCCGCAGCGAGTGAGTCTGAGTCCCGCCGTGCTCCGGCACTGCTAGAGGAACGGCTTGGGCTCCAGAGTCCTTCGTCTCACTCAGCCACCGTCCCCTGCTGGTTTTCCCAGGCCGACGTGACTGGGACTTTTCCTCCCAGCATTGAAACCCCGGGCTGGGGAGCCTGGTGTGGGCTGGGACACCTCGCTCCCCGGGGGGGGCCTGTGCAGCCGGGCTCTCCTCCTGATTTTCAGCCGCCACACGGGGGTGTGGGCCAGCCTGTTCCACATCTCCACCCTCCTGCCTGTCTTGTGTGGCTCGCTCTTTATGTTCTTAGTCAGGGGACATCTGTTCGGCTAGGTTTCAGGCGGTTCTCAACGGTGGTGGGTCTGTAGTTGAGTTGGAGTTTGGACCTGGTTGTGGGAGGAAGCTAGAACCTCCTCTCCCTGCTCCGCCATCTTTCCCGGAAGCCTCAGAACCTCACTAATGTCATTCATTCAGTCGGTATTTGTACGTTATCCTAGAGAAATAGAAGAAGGGTCTTAAACCAGCTATATGGTTACATTTTGGAGGACTAAGTTACAACTTTCCCTTCTCAGATTAGTCCAAGCTCTCTACTTCATCTAGCGTATCACTGTGTTAGGAAGGGGTTGTTCAGGTGTATTTACGAGTCAAGAATTTACTGCTCTTTGAAATATGTCCCATTTAGCAGAAGCATTTGTTTCTTAAACTTAAAAGGAGCCTCTGTGTAATGTTTGAAAAGTTGGATTCTATTTAAAAGCTGTGATGTCTTATCCACTACCCTTGCGTTCATTCCGCTGCTTCCGCACGTAGCACGGTAGCTGTAGTTGGCTGGTGAGCGTGTTAGGGCATTTTTATGCCGAATTCGTAAGTGAACACGTACCCAAATAATCCATGTGGAACACTGTGCACCCGACTAGCAACCAAACATACACATACATTGTTTTCTAGGCTTGGCTACAGCCTGGTTTGCTGAGATGAGAGAATTAAATGACTTTAGCATACACCAACAATTTTCAACCTTTTTCATCTCATGACACGCATAAACTAGTTACTAAAATTCTGCGACACACCGAAAAAATATATTTTTTGCCAGTATGACCAAAAAAGTAGGCAAATTTTGATTCCTTCACACTGGACAGCTGTTGTTGGGTTGGCTGTTCTCGTTTTTTATTTGACAATCGAAGGGAAAAGAGTCCCGTGCCCCTGGCTAAATACTCAGGGACTGCATGCTTGAAGGTCGCTGGCTAAGACTTTAGGCTCAAGAGAATTATTTCGTAGTATTGGATACCATCTTAAATATAATACAGTGTTCAGTATCACCAAACTGTTCACTACCTTTCTTTCGGTAAAACGCGATCTACGAAGCAGGAGTGTTTTGTGCACACGGTTAGAATCTGACTGACATTCCTTCGTGCGTGTGTTGCAGCAAACCGGACATGTCCCGCCTGAGGCTGGCTGCGGGGAGCGCCATCGTGAAGCTGGCCCAGGAGCCCTGCTACCACGAGATCATCACGCTGGAGCAGTATCAGCTCTGCGCACTGGCCATCAACGTAAGGACACGGGCTGTGGAGCCCGGGGATGGCTTCCGGTGGTCTTTGGCTTAAACAGTCCACTGTGCTTGCTCCACAGAGGAAAATCCTGGGTGTTTATGTTTCCTTTGAAAAACTAACGCATGAGAAACGTTTCAGAGTTCTAAAACGATAATTTGAGTTTTAGGTTGCTCACGTAGTACAGTCGATTCTTGTTATTTGTTCTGGTTCCAAAAAGTCATTCCAAGCACGGAATTCAGAATCACGAGCCATTGCTCGGAGGGGAGACACAGGGCGGTCCTGTGCGCCTGCAGTCACAGCACTGTTCCCAGCCAGCCGGTTTGCGTGTGTCTGTTGGAAGCCGCCTTGTTGTGCGGTCACGCATTCGCTCGAGCTGGCGGCCCACAGCGCCGTCACGCAGGCCTGAAGGAAGCCCGTCTGACACACGCATTGCCCCTCGAGGCACAGCCCAGCCTCCTGGCCATCAGGAAGAGGAATCAGCCTTTCAGCGCTGTGCTTGGGAGCTAGTTTAAACAACAGGCACCAGAAAAAGTACAAACATAAAAACGTGGCACTGAGTAGACCACCAAGGACACGTGTTTGTGGGAGCCGACACAAGGAGGTGGAGTGAGGCCTGGTTCGGCCGCCACTGAAGGTGTGTGGGCAGCTCTCCTTTTTGCTGCTCAGCGCGCTGCCTGGGAAGAGCGTGGCAGTGTTAACAGATGGGGTTCCAGATAAGTTCAGTGGGTGGGTGAGCTCACAGGTGCAGAATGTGTGGCTCGTGAGGCTTGACTGTACTTCATTTTTAAAAGGAAGAAAAAATACAGAAATTTACAGTTTTATAAGGACATGGTATAGGTTAATTTCGGGTCCTAAGCATTCTGTATTAGTCAGTTAAAATTTGTAGTTATTAAAAGTGATGTTAAGGGATTTATGAGGTGGGGCTCCAAAAAAAGGAGTTACGTTCTGGAGGGCAGGCCCCTTGTCGTACAGGCTTTCCCCACCTGTTGAGTGTCCTAGGACCCCATGTGTATCAGGGGTATCGTTGTAAGAGGCTGCGTTCTGCTTCAGTGAAGGTTTTTGCAGACTTTCCGTGCATTTGCCCGTTTCCGATGGGTGATTAACAGCACACCTACCCACAGGGCGCTGAGTGTTCAGCAGCTTTTGACCAAAACAAAAAACAAACAAAAAAAACAGCGTGACCCCCCTGCCCCACCCTCCCTATTCACCAGAGATCTTACCCCCAGCAATGTTTTTTTGTTTCCCCAAATGAAAAAAGTTCTCAAAGGGAAATTTTTTCTTGAGGAAGAGGTGAAACAAAAAACGGCAGAAGCACTAAAAAACATCCAAGTTGATCAGTTTAAAACTGTTCTGAGCAGTGGGGAAAAACATCTCGGTAGGTGCACTGCTTCAAGGTGCCTGAGGTTTCAGTGTGTTAGAGTGAATACACGGTTCTTTATAAGTAAATTCCAGGGATGTTTCGGGTTCCCCCTCATACAGTCTAGTCTTACGGATTCCATATTGTAGTAACATAATGTTTGAATGGTAATATATCACTTGAGAAGTTTTTGGCGCCATTTGAGAAAGTTAAAGGACTTCCGTAACAGTAGAAATGATATTCCAATACTAGTTTTTCATCCATAATTCAGTTATTTTACACTTAGTTTTGCTGTTCTTTTTCAAACAGTCTTATCTATAAGAATTTGGCATTTACTTCAGGAATTACTGTAATTCTTTTCCACTTTCCCTTTTTCTATTGCTTATTTTTAAATTGCAGCTTACGTTTTAATTATAATCATTTCATCAGTCTCTGGTGCTTCAGTCTGTAGGTTATTGCAGATCCTTTATAATTTGTTTTAGCTTTGGCGTCATTACTCAGACATTAGACTAAACCAATGAGATTTTGAGAATCCCATAATTTTCTGATTTAGTCTTCCCCATTTAATTTTGGAGATTATCTTGTTTTTCAAGAAAGTGAAAATTCTTTAAAAATATATATTAAATTTCCTAGGAGAAAACAAATCTATGTAACTTTTTTTTTAATTGGTAGTACTTGTAATTTGTTGATTTATCAGGTTCTTGGTCTTATATTTCAGTATCGAAGTAGAAACAAATTTAAAAAACCAAGAAATTATGGGGAGGTGTTAAAAGAGGGGCTGTTCCGAGTGTAACGAGTATTGCATACCATGTTAAATGTCCACCGCGGGAGAAAATCCTTCGTGCATGGTGGCTCCCAGAGACGTCCATCCCAGCACAGTCTGGGATGCCCAGCACTGCCTCGTCACGGGTTCCGACGGGGCGGTTCCGACTACCCCCGCTACACGTTTGCTCTGGGATTCTGTTGACTGGGGAGCATGTGTTAATGGTCAGATTTCATTATTAGTACATAGTAACAATTTACAAACGTAGGAGGTTACCTTACCTTCTTCTAAACTTTTTCCTAACCCTCGGAACCACATGCCCCTCTTCCTTTTGAACTTGCAGACCTCAGACAAAGAGGAACCCTTGTCCCTCTTGCCCCTCATCACTGCTCATCTGCCTTCAGGGTTTTCCAGACGCCGCACTAGCCCCAAATCCGGTGACGTCAGTCTTCACTGTACATGCCCTTCCTGCATCATTGCACACAGCTCGCGCTCTTCGTTCTTGGGGCTCCCTTCGGCTTCCATCTCCCCGTTCTTGTTGCACTGGATTTCCTTACGAACGACTGGGAACCTCCCCCCCCCCCCCCCCCCCCCCCCCCCCCCCCCGCCCCGGGCCGGCTCAGTTTCTAGGCCCGCGACGCCTGCACCGCCACTCCCACTGCTAGAGAGAGCGCTCAGACTCCGTGTTCTGTGCACGTAAGGCTGAGTGCGCGCTTCACCCAGCCTGTTCTTCCCTGACGTGCAGGGTCTCCGCGAACCTTCAGTAAATCTGAATGGCTCTTCCTAGACCTACAAGCATGATTTGTGTTTGACTATTCGCTAGTCTTTGTATCTCATAGTGGAAGTACAGATAATTCTGTCCTGATCTCTGTTGTATCTTATTTATTCATGCTTCTTAACCATTCTCATTGCTATAACCATCATTAGCTCTCACCTAGGTTATTGTGAGACTCTTACTGGTTAACTTCTCTGTCATGGTTTTTGATCATGATATTCCCCAATCACAAATATTTAAGGCCTTATATTCATTAAAAAATGGCATATATTGTACAAGCTGCCATTCAAGTTCTTCTCATCTTTGGACTCAAATACACCTTTAAACACCTTGTTTAGCACACATTACCCTTCCTCTACCCCCATTTCAGTGAGGTGGGACGTTTCTTTAATGTGCCTGTAACTTGCTGCCTCTGGTTTTCTTCTCACCCGTTACTTCTGCACACGCACGTCACCCTTCCTGCTAGTCAGGAGTCAGGCAGTCCCCTCCATGAAGCGCTTCCTCAAACTCACAGCTGCACTCCCGATGCTGGCGGTGTGGCCTGCCGTCCTAGGCCTACGAGTCCGGTGCCATGGGCACCTGTGGCTTATTGCTCTTGCTTGCCTTGAACTTGCTTCGAGCTCCTTCGAGGCAGTATTTAATTTTGTTAACTTCTAGAGACTTCCACCTAGCTCTCATATAGACCCTTGTTATGTATTTGAATAGAAATAAATCCGGAGGAGGAGAAGTCAATAATAAGAATCTTACCGTTTAGTAATTACTAAGCTAGTTTAGAATTTGGATGCTGTTGAGAAAAATCTGTACATGCTGCTCTGTGCTGCATGTTGTTGTAGGTGCTGTAAATATAAAAATTAGTGGGTCGCGGCTGCGGCCCTCCAGAACAGAGCCTCCTAGGAACACGGGAAAGGCACCGTGTTCACGGCACGGGGCAGTGCACAGAGCGGCTGAACCGCTCACGAGGTACTAGAGGGAGGTGGTTCTGACAGCGGTGTGCACTAGAAAAGGCCACCGAAAGCAAATTTTCCTAACATGCAGACTACTTAAGATTAAGACTTCATTCATAGCCTATAGTGAATAAAAGGTTCGTATTGAACTTTCTGTTGGGGGAAAAAAAATTTGTGGTATTAAACCCTCTTTTTTTTAATTTTGAACCAATTATTGGTCATAAGCATAACTGAAATATCAACTACTTGCTTTTTTGAGAGTGTTTTTGGTGAATTAAAGTTGTGTTATAGTATCTTCACATTTAACTTTTATAACATAGTGAAAAGGATCTTTTCAAAAAACAAACATTGGAAGACCCCCTCAGTTCCCAGGAGCATGTCTTTAGATCTTCATTCAGGTGGTTGAGTCTCTTTCCATGCCCCTCCCGTGTCATCATGCGCATCAGATTTCTCAGCTTACCTCATTAGCCATGGCAGTTTCCTTGCATGTGACTGATAGCTCTGCTGTAATGTCACCTCAGTGACTTTTTAGAGCCCCACCACTTTTGCCATGGGGTTCCCAAACCGACTTTGCCCTTCATTTGCGTTGGGTTGTTGGATTCCACAGGATTAGTGAGAGTGAGCAAACTGTGGTCTTGCTAGGAAATGCATCTAAGTCGGGGGAGGGGTGTTTGGAGATTTGTTTTAATGAGTGGTCTATTCACTTGTGAATATATCTTGATATGCTGATGTATGCAAGTTGTAATTCGGTATTTTCATAATAAGTAGCTGATCGTGAAGGGCCTACCCCCATGGGAGTGATACTGAGGAAGGAAGGTGTTCACTGTCACTTGTTTCATTGAGTGGGAGGGTAGATGACAGTGTTTATGTGACAGCTAGACGACTTCTTTTAAAGGAGGTGTTAGCGTGAGAAACTGAAGTTTAAATTAAATGAAAAGATGCACAAGATAAAGATTTGAAGGGCAGGGTGTTATGGCCTACGCCATGACAAAAGGAACTTTCTAGAAGCAGTGGTGTAGGTAAAGCTGCAAAACTAGGAAACACTCCATACCCTGTGTCGTTGGGTGGAGGGTAAGCTACCATTACAAAGGTCTCTGTGGGTCTCACCGAGGACTCAAAAGTCGTGTCAAGCTTTCCCCTGACTTAGCCAAAGTTGTGATCTTCTGGGTACAGGATACTGTGCTTGGAGCTCCAAGGAACGGGCAGCGGGAGGTCGGCCAGACGTGACCCCGCCGTCTCAGGGCTGTGTCCTGACTGCCACGCAGGGGGCGCGCGGACTGCTGCGCGTGCGCGCAGGCGGGGGCTGGGCCCCGAGGGCGTCGTGGCCTCGGAGGCGGAGGGGGCTTGTCCACAAGGGCCAAGGGCGGCGGCGGCTCAGGACGGGACGCAGGAGGGAAGCGGGTCCAGCGGTTCATTTCCTGACCGGAAGGAATTAGTTGTATCTGAAACTGGTTCGTCACGCTTGCATCAAGAGTGAGTTTTTCTGTTCTAAAAGGCATTCAGTCTTTTCTGGCGCTTGCCCGCGGTAGTCACTCGGGTCACGCCGCGGCAGCCTCGCGAGCCGCAGCAGCGGCCTGTCGGGTCACCCGCGGGCCGCGGCTGACGTCGTCGCTCCGCGCCGCCGCGTGGGTAACGTGTGGAACGACCGTGTCTCCGCAGGACGAATGCTACCAAGTCCGGCAGGTGTTCGCGCAGAAGCTCCACAAAGGCCTTTCCCGCCTGCGGCTCCCCCTGGAGTACATGGCCATCTGTGCCCTTTGCGCGAAAGACCCGGTGAAGGAGAGGCGCGCGCACGCGCGGCAGTGCCTGGTGAAGAACATCAACGTGCGCCGCGAGTACCTGAAGCAGCACGCCGCCGTCAGTGGTGAGCACGCGGGTCGGGCCCTCCCCGCAGCCGCAGGCGCTCCTTCAACAGGTTTACTGTTTCCAGTAGTAGGTTCACCTTTCGGTGGTTCGTTTTTCAAATGGAGGTACGTGGGCGTCTGAGCATCAGCCCGTCGTACCTCCTCGTGTGACAGGTGGAAGGCCGGGGGAGTAAGCCGGGACTGGGGCGGGGGCAGGCGCCTCTCTAGGACAGTGACGAGCGTGCGCCTGCGCGAAGCCTGGGGCGGCGCTCGCCTGCTGCAGGTGTAGTGTGTGCTGCGCGTGCGCCGTCTTAACCTGCGCGCTCCCTCCCAGGGTGCCCTTGCGTCCTGTGTCTCTCCGACTGCCCGCTTGTTCACAGGGTTGAACCTGCCCAGTTGTCCGGGCTGGAGAGTGCACACTTCTCACCCCTCGTCTCCCCACCCCTCGGACACCAGACCCTCGGACGCCTCTCCCCAGCGGCCCTGCACTGCTGTCTTTTCCTGGGGTTGGCGTGACACTCCTGACTGCCCGCCCCGCCTGCAGCCGGGCCGCCCCGCTGTCAGGATGACCTTTGTCGGCCAGACTGGACCCTACCCTGCCCCGTTGGAAATCGGGGTCGATTGTGCTTTGCCCACATAATCGAGTAGAAACTTGTTAACTGACCCTATCGAGTTTGCACTCAGCCTGGGTTTTAGGCTTCATTTCTAGCCACTGTCTACTGTGAATCCTGGGCTCCTTGCACTCTGGATTGTGTGAGATTTGCACAGCCCTCTCTTTTCTCTGTCGCCAACGCTGGGGAGGTTGCTTCCCATCCAGGCGGACAGATGAAACCGAGGAGTGTGGTGGGCCCTTCCGAACCTTTCACACTGCGGATGTGGTGCTGTTGCGGGTCACCGGGTGCTGTCCTCCCCCTCCCCCTCACCTCGGGGGAAATGGGTGCTCTGCAGTCCGGTCCCGCCTGCGGCACGTGTGGGCACACTGCGTTAGCAAGACGAGCCTTGATTTTCTTATTTGGAAAAGCGGTATAATTGTACTCATTTCTTATGGTAATGACGAGTACTGAAAAGTTACGTACATAAAGCATTTGGCATGAGGCATGGTCTAAAGGAGCAGTCAGCAGCTACTATTTTTGTCGTAGGGTGTCTGCCACGTTGAAGGGTAGCTCTGCCCTGTGCTTTGTTATGAGGGCTTTGTCTAATCTCACTCGTCTTTATATTTAAGATGGCAAGCCTGAAAAACTGAGCACTCAGTGAATGTTTGGTAAGAGTTTAATTTGAATTTCACTGAATTTCGAACCTTGATGCTTTTTCTCCTCTAGCGACCTTAACATGAAGGGTATTACACACAAACCATTCTCTTTGAATTCAGGAGCAGAAGCAGAGCTTGGTGCCTGATTGGCACATGCTATTCTCCAGGGCAAACATCTAGCTGAAAGGAATTGTACCGAGTATGAGTCCTAGTCTTTCTGAACAACCTTAATTAAACTAGTTAGTGTTATAGTTCTGACCTTTAGCGGCATGTTCTGTTGTCAGTTGAAAAGCAGAAATGTTTTAATTTAAAGAAAACCTTCCTTTGTTACTTAAAATGTCCTAGAAACTCTTTATTTATGTTTGTTTTTTATATCTGTTCTGTTACAGATACTATCAAACACTTCTACTTATTAAACCCTCTACTTGCTACTTTTGTGTCATACTGATGCCGAAAGAGCCACTAGTTTTTGATTTTTCTCGGCAGCTCACAAGGGAGTGTTGAGCATAAGGTTGCTCATGCTAACAAGAAAAATAGATCTTAATGTTTCTTAGTCTCATAGTTTGTTTGGGTCACCTTTTCCCATATGCATTTGAGAACTGAAATAATAGTCTTTGTAACCACAGCACATGATACATTTAGTAGGCACTTTGATGTTGGGTTTGATGGATGAACCAATAAACTGTTTAATTTACGGTATACTTTAGCACTGGGTATTTCAGTATATTTTTCTTCTAGTTGTAATATAGAAAAACTGTTGGGATGTAGGAAATACAGGATCAGAGAGAGGGAAAGAAAAAGATTCAATTTTCTAACCTGGATGTTTTTGTTTTGTTTCTTTTTTTTCTTTTTTCAGAAAAATTATTGTCTCTTCTACCAGAGTATGTTGTTCCATATACAATTCACCTTTTGGCACATGACCCAGATTATGTCAAAGTACAGGATATTGAACAACTTAAAGATGTTAAAGAGTAAGACTTTTTCCATCCCACTTTCTTATTTTCCAAAAGTTTTTATTTTCTTTCCTGCTGACATGGAACCTCAGTTATTATTAGTTTATTAGATTTATTTTATTTTTTAGGAATTTAAAGTTTTTTCCTTTATTTGCTCTTTTATTCTCTTTCATACCATTTCTTCATGTTTCATTTCTTACGTAATTTTTTTAAACTTAATTTTGTGTAACTACTGTGCATTGCTCTGCTTTCCTACCATTTCTTTATTGAAACAGTTTATTAAAAAGTTTCCATTATAGTTCTTGTCTTTTCCTACTTCTAAAACTCTGTAGATTTTCACATGGGGTACAGGCATACTCTCCTTTTTCACACGGAAAGCACCTTTTTTTTGCAGAAACTCCTCCTCCAGGAGGAAGAGAAAGTGGTCTGATTGGCTAGCCTGTCCGGACAGCCAGGGCGCACTCCCACTCACTGTGCCCCGGGGACTCGGCCGTGCCAGGGTGGTGGCGGCAGCTGTGATTTTGTCCGAGGTGACTGTGGAGAGGCCGGAGCGCCGTGAGCCTGGGCGGGAAGCCGCAGGTCACAGCGGTAGTCAGAGAACCTGTGTGGGGCCGGCGTCCGGTCGGGTGGGCGAGGGGACTTGGCAGGGGCAAGGCCGTTACCCTCTTTTTGCCACGGTTCCTCTTTTTTAAAAATAAGCAATTCAGTTCTCCCCAAATGAGTCCTGTGTTAGAGTAATTGTAACTGATGAAAACTTCTAGCAATTCCTCTTAGAGAACATTGGCTTTTGAAATAGACAAAACACTCTTTGGAGTTTGCTATATATTTTTGGCTATATCTCTAACTTGCCCCAGTCTATGAGGAAACCATGGCACAAGAATTTATCCTGCACCTGGGACCCTAAAGGTTTTTTCCCCTTTAGAATGCTGTCCCGCTTCACATGCCTGCCTGCCCCGTTACTCCCCTCCTCGGTGCTGTGACCCTGTCCCCTTCTGTCGGGGCCACACACACAAAGCACCTTTTTTTCTTAAACAGAAGGTTTTTTAATTGACTTTAAAACTGAGCTAACTTTAAAAATGAAGCTTTTTAAATTTTTTCCTCTTTAAGCAAAGACAGTATGTACACTTGTGAGCCCTGACTTTTTCCTTTGTACTGATGAAGATTCTTAATTCCTGAACAAGGCAGCTGTATTTTCTTGAAGACGTCTGTTGGGACCACAGCTAGTCTTGAGTGCCTTCGGTGTCCCTTCAGGACCAGCTGTCCCCTTAGGCAGCCCTTCCCTCCCATCAGAGCTGACCTGCTTTGTTCTTCCTGAGCGTGCCCTCCCCACCTGCCTCCCTGGAGAGGTCCGGTCGGCAGGGCTTTGAGAGGGGTTCCTGTGAATTCACACTGATGTATTTTGCTGATACAGTGTGATATGGATGTGTGGCATCTTTTTTTCTCTTGATTGTAATTGTTTTTAATTTTTTCCGCTCATAGTGTTCATTATATTTAGAATTATTATATTTGCATCTAACAACTAATTTTTCTTTTCTGTTTCTTTTGTTTTTTTTAGATGTCTTTGGTTTGTTCTAGAAATATTAATGGCTAAAAATGAAAATAACAGTCATGCATTTATCAGAAAGATGGTAGAAAATATTAAACAAACAAAAGATGCCCAAGGACCAGATGACGCAAAAATGAATGAAGTATGTGATTATTTGTAAATAATTATGATTTCGTGTCTGTGTAAGCATCAGAGTGTAGGATACGGGACTTCTGTAGTATTGGTAGACACCAGTCTTTTCTGTTAGCAGTGAATAATCAGTATTTTGATAGTAGTAATTGGACTTGCAAATATAGTTACTAATACAAAACCAGAAGTAACACTGTTTCTAGTAAACTAACGAAAACAGGTCTGTTTTGAACGCGCACTGTTGTATTGGGAACTGCGCACTGAGGAGTAGCAGGTGTTGTAGAGCTGCTTCCGGTGCAGACTGCAGGATGTCAGCTCAGACCCACTCTTTCCTGCCGTGGCAGAAACTGTACACCGTCTGCGACGTCGCCATGAACATCATCATGTCCAAGAGCACCACGTACAGCTTGGAGTCCCCCAAGGACCCCGTGCTGCCGGCCCGCTTTTTCACCCAGCCGGACAAGGTAGTTATCGCAGAACCTGGTTGTGTAGGATGGAACCAAGGTCTTCTCAGCGTGAGGTGGTGCGGGGATCCAGCAGGGCCAGCTGCAGAAAGGTGGTCGCTGGGAGTCTTTCTAACGGGTTTCCAGGCCAGAATAGGGGCCGCAGCAGAGGTCACGGGGAAGGATCAGAGATTCGTTAGCTGGGTCTGGAGTTTGTGTTCAAGGTTGTTGGCCAGTCTAAGGGCACAGGCAAAAGGCCATCAGAGTGTGTGGCTCTGTGAGGTAATGGCCGCTGATCCAAGGTGGGAAGGAGAAGGCAGGCAGAGGCTCGGTCCGAAGTGCCAGCCCCTTGACCGAGACCTGTCACCGGTGTGGGGCAGCCAGTGACAAATAGACACTGCCCTGGCCCGAGACTCAGGGGCTGCTGCAGGCGTGTGCCCACTGTCCTGAAACTCAAGGGTGGTGGGCAGCGGGGGAGGTGTCTCCGGGGGTAACGGAGCACAGAAACCACCACTACCTTCTTTGTTCCTGAGCAAGTGCCAGTTCACGTCCCGAGATTGACCCAGTAGCCAGGAGCGGCTGTCTGCCGCACGCACTCAGGGGTCACGTGGCAGCAGCCACAGTCTCTCTGGCCTCTGGGGAGCGCCAGTGGAGCGCGTGGGGCCGGACAGGCTCTGGTGCTGAATTGTTACGTGCTTTAAAGCAAAAGCTGCTCTCTGTTGGCTTGTGAGCCTCACAGATGCAGAGTTTCAGTATTCACTGACCACATCTTTCTCCTTTCTTGTAGAACTTCAGTAATACCAAAAATTATCTGCCTCCAGAAATGAAATCGTTTTTCACTCCTGGAAAAGTAAGTTTTGAGAATGGTTTTAATTCTTATGTAATGGTTTATTTTAGTGTGATTAATGGCATTATTTATGTTGCTTTGTATTTCTTTAAACATTGGTGTGTTTTAAGTTAGAAAATGTAACTATTGTCCATTTACTAGAAAGAAATAATTTTATTTACTACATAGATGCAGGCTGATACATGAACTTATTTTGTAGCTTATAATAAAGTCTCTGGAGACTTTGAACTTAAATACCTATCCTCTTACGTCGAGGTAAAAATCTTAAAGTGAAAAGACACCTTCTCACGTACCCCTGTAGCAGGGTTAGCGACCGTGTCCGTCGTCGGCTGTGCGTGCGGCTTGTTCCCGCGTCCTCGTGAGCCTGCACCTCGTGAGCCTGCACGTGACTGAGGGTTTGACTCTCACACTCTCTCCTGTAGTTTTTTTTGTTCAAGTAAGGTTCAGTTTATAGTCCTTGTTTTGCTTAAGAACAGACACATTTTTTCATCATTTGTGTGCAAATACTTTGACAGAGATATTATATATAGTTCTGTAAATGTAAAGTTCTTTAGGCTTTAGTCAAATAGAGATGCACATTTTTCATTCCAGCCGAAAACGACCAACGTCCTGGGGGCTGTGAACAAACCACTCTCCTCGGCCGGCAAACAGTCTCAGACCAAGTCGTCGCGCATGGAGACCGTCAGCAACGCCAGCAGCAGCTCAAACCCAAGCTCCCCTGGAAGAATAAAAGGGAGGTAAGAACATCAGAAATGCCGTCCTTCAGAGGGAAGGATTCCAGCCAGGCCCTGGGGCTTAGGACGGCATGACGCACAGCACCGGAAACGGCACCGGACGTCAGGGAGTGGGCGCGAGGACAGGCCGCTGGGCCTGGGTGGCCGCTCTGGGTTCACGTGGCTGGGCTCATTCGTGCAGACAGGGCCTCCGCCTCGCGCACGCGCTCCGGCCTTGCGCACGCGCTCCGGCCTTGCGCACTCCGGCCTTGGGGGACTCCGCTCGTCTGTGGTCCTGTGTCTGTGCAGTGGAGTGCCCAGTCGCTGAGAACGGTGAGGCAGGAGCTAATGTGAAGAGTTCCCACAGCGCGTTATTGAGTGAAAAGGCAAACGAGAGAACAGCGTTACAGTATTTTTGAGTTTTTTAAAAGGATTTGTATTTACATTTGCTTACATATGCATAGAACGTTTTCTGGCAGGGTGCATCGTGTCTCAATAGTGTTTACAGAATCTGGTATAGGAGGGAAATCATTTTATATTCTTCGGTATGGTTTAAATTTTTTTTTAGCATGTACACATGTAACCTTTTTGTTTGAAGAAAACAAAACGTTTCACAGGTCCCTGACTCCATCCGTGCTCGCAGGAGGGCCCCACGGGGGGCCGCACTGCCGCCCGCGCCGCTCTGCTCGGGAACTGTGTGAAAGGCCGTGCTGCCTCCGCGTGGTTCGGGCCGCTTCGTGAGGGAGGCAGGTGTTCTCAAGTGCCTCGCCGGTTTCCTTCCAGCGGGTGCTTAGGTGACGAGCAGTGCGATAAGAATAAAACAAAAATACGTCTGTAGCTCCTATGTGTTGTAGATGCCTATGTTAATGTGTGTTAGTTGCTTATACCTACATGACTGAAGGGGCACCCGTATCGTTTGGACATTTTCTAGTGAATGTCCTCATTCTTAAAATGACCAAAACAGTTCCAGCAAGTAATTCCTAAATTACTGGGCTTTCCCCCTGAATTCCTGGCGATAATCAAAGATGACCTAATTCACCACATCATCTGGGCTACAAGCCTCCAGACTCTCCCTTTGACACCCCCCCCCCCCGCCCCCGCCTGCTGCTGGCTGCTCCCCCCCCTCCCCCCACCACGGTGCCGTGTGCCTCCCCCCCTGCGGTCAGCCTTCCGCGCGTTCTCTCCAGCGGCTGCCACGTGCGGCCGAGGAGGCCGACCACTGCTGGATACTCTTTCTCAGATGCTGCTGGGGGACGGCTATTTCACGGCTTAGAAGTCTGAATCGGCTCCCTTGTTTGTTTTCAGGATAATTAAATGTTACCTTGTCCTCAGCTCCTGTTGTTATTGTTACTGAAAACAAATGACTCCTAATTTTCCCACAGTACTTTCTCAGTGTACTTCAGTGAACTAACTCTCACCCTTGGACTAATCTTATTTCGCCACTTTTTCCACCCAAATCCCATCTGCTTACTAGGACTCTTTCTAAGAGAAGGAGCTACGAGTGTGTGTGGTTGGAGAGTGGGAATGAGAGAATAATGAATGGGTCAGAGGGGAAGTTGAGGGGTAGCCAGATGAGGTTTGGACTTTGTGAATTTAAGTACGACTGGATGATAGTGTGGGGGAGTCTGGTGATCTAGTTTGTGCTTTTAAAGATTGCCCTGATTATTTAGAGAACAGCGAAGCTAGGATGGAGGTAGAAGAACCAGTTGGGAGCCAGCTGATAGTATTTTAGGGAAGAGCTAGAGAGGGGAAGATAGAGGACAGTGGAATCTGGGGTTTATTTTGATGGTAGAGCAAGGTGGTCCTGCTGGGGGGTTAGTTGTGCACAGTCAGGGGAGAGGACGGTTTGAGGATGTACCTTGGCTCTTTGCCTGAATCCCTGTGTAGACAGTAGTAGTGTTAGCTGAGACACGAATCTGTGAGGAGGAGCAGGCTGTGTGTGTGAGTGCATGCGTGCGTGTTTTGGGAGGTGAGGAAAAGAGGTGTCCAGATAACAGTTTTGGCTGTGGTCAGGGTGAGATGCCCATTAGAAATTCAAGCGACTGGGCAGCTGGATGTGTGAGTCTAGAACTCAGGCCAGCTTCTTAGCCTGAGATTGAAATTCGGGGTTCAGTGATGTTTAAATGGGGTTTAAAGCCCAGTGCGGGTGAGATCACGCAGGACAGGAGACTGAGCCTGCACGCCAGTGTGTGAAAGCATGGGGTAGGCGTCTCCTTCTCGCTGGGCACGGACCCACGTCCTTGAGTGCGCTCTGGCAGGTGGACTGGCAGAACGGTCCTGCGGGTCTGCTGGGGGGAGGGAGCGGTGGTGAAGCTGGGAACTCCTGGCGCGGCGGAGGCTGTCGCCGTGCGGGGAGCAGGTGTGCTCGGGGGGGGGGGGGGGGGGGGGTCTGACACAGGCCAGTCCAGCTTTCTAACGAGGGAAGTTTCAACTGACCCCCTATTCCTACTCCACTCTAGAATCCAGGTGTTTAGAAAGAATTAGGGGAAAAGGAAATTTGTGATTTTTTTCTTCCCTTTTTTGTTAAATGTGCTTCTTCACTTGTTAATTTGGTGCTAAGAGTGATAGAATAAAACCAATACTTTTCTAATGGAATGAACCTTTTTTTTTTCCATAAAGCTACATTAGAGAACAGAAAAAGCTTTTAAGGTTATTTGATTGTAGTAACAATTACCAATATCTATATTAAAAGGCTTGACAGCTCTGAAATGGATCACAGTGAAAACGAAGATTACACGATGTCTTCGCCTTTGCCGGGGAAGAAGAGCGACAAGAGAGACGACTCTGACCTTGTAAGGGTGAGCTGTTTGCTTTCCCTCTGTCGTCGTTGTCGTCGTTGCTTTACTGTAAATGATTTGTGTACACTGAAACCAGTTAACAGTATTCTCGAATTTGACATAATTTTCTTTTAAAGGCTTTAATTAGACATTTGTGGTTATGATTATCCTCTACCGTGTAATTTAAGTATATTGAATTTCTTGTGTTTTTTGTCATTCTACTAAGTAATCTTTTTCTTCAGGTCTTTGGACTCTAGCATGCCAGTTTCATACTCAGCCTGCTTGTTTTTTTTTTTATTTTGTTTGCCTTTTTTTAAAAAACACAGTAAGTTTAGACTCAGCCTTAGAGAAAGGAAACAGAATGAGAGTCCTTAAAGGCTCCTGCATTTTAGTGATTTCTTGAGCCTTGAACCACTAAATAAGCTTCTAGTTAACGATAAGAAATGCTACAGTTCTCACATCGTCCGTGTTGAGTTTCTGCATCTTACTAGCAGCGGCACCTGGTGTGACGGCTGCAGTTGGCACAGGTCACGTGAAGGCGGGTGTGGCGGTCTCGGGGCGGACCCAGAGCACAGCCGTGCGCTTCCACCCACCCGGCGGCCTGCGGCAGTGGGCCCGTCCGGCTCGGGGGTTGCTCTGCGCGTCTCCGCGATAACCGAGCGGGCTCTCTGAATCAGCCTCTTTTTCCCAAAGTGTGAACGCTTCCCTAGTGAGGTCTATCAGAATAAATGAACTGGCCCATGTGCATTGTTGTTACAGAGACTAGTATTGTTGACTAATGATTACTGTAAAAGTTAATATGTTTGAATCTAAATTAATAAAGGTGGAAGGTTATTAATAAAATACTCTGCTTTCTCTGAGATACATGGGGGCAAAAGTAAGTTTACAGAAAAAAGAAGGCAGATGATGCAATAATTAATAAATACTACAGGAATAACCTTTGGGGCCCTCACAACTGTAAACCTGCTTTTGCCGGCCCTTATGTTACTGCCTCCTTGTCTTCCACGGGCCCAGCTTTGTGCAGCCAGAAGTTTATGTTCAGTTGCTGGATCCTTGAATTGGAGAGGATATTTATTATATCTTCTTGTCCTAACTCGTGCCTCATGCGATGATTCTCCCATGATCACGAGAACGGGCTGCCCCCCCGGGCTGGACAGCGCCTCCAGTGCAGGAGCTACCGCCTCCCCCTCCTCCGCTGGGGACCAGCCTGGGCCCCACATTTGGGAAACGAGGTTTTGATTCTTAATGTTCTTTATTCTATATATTCTGTAAAACATCCATTTTACCTTACGAAGCAATGCAAAACACAGTCTCTATTTTTCATAGAACAGTTTGAATCTCTGAGCTTTGGGGATTTTTTGTATGTTTATGACGAAGGCCTTTGGCTGTCCCTTGTGGAACATTGCATTCGTTTCCAAAGCACTAGAGCCCATTGGTTTAACTTCAACTGAAATACTCTCAGGGAGGTCCGAACTGTGAGACCAGGAACTACAGGGAAAGCGTGCAGCTTGTTTGCCCGTTTCTAGCTTCACGCTGATACTTCGCTGCACAGGAATTCTTCATAAACATATGTTCAAACTATAGTTTCACGAGTAACATCTCCCGTTTTCTGCTTTTAGCCTCAGTTTTATACCCCTTCTGCTCTTAAAACAATGCAGTGAAAAGCGAAAAAGAAATGAGAGAATGTAGTGCCTTAGCAAAACACATCATTTTACGGTGTTCTCAGAAAAGCGGGTTTCCTGTTTACCACTAACCTTTTCCACGGCATAAAGGAATTAAACCGTCCTTTTAGATCTTTGGACATTCAGATGAATCCCAGCATTTAAAATGGGAGGTAACACTTTACATTTAGTTTTAATTTAATGCTTCTTTTATCTTCTCCCATCTCTCAGTAAAAACAATTAATTTTTAATTTATGTAAAAAACTAAATAAATACTAACAAATTAAAACCAGTAATTTATAGGTCTACTTTTCCTGGAATGCAAGGATAGTTTAATGCTACAAAAAAAATTTCTTAATATAGGATATTGGTACACAAAAGAAAAATATTAAGAGAATCTCAGGTCATGCCAAAGACATACATTTTCCAATATGAATTCTTAATAAACTAATACCAAAAGGACACATCCTTAACATGCTAAAAGTTTTGTCTGTTGAAACTAGTAGTGGATGATTTAGTTGGAGTAGTCTTCCTAAAGGCAAAATACTTGAAGCATTTCTATGAAAAACTAGGAACAAAGCAAGCGACCTCTCACCGCTATTATTAAAAATTGTTCTAGAATGTTTGGTCATTTCAAGAGGGCATGAGATAGAAGCCAAAGGTTTGACAGCAAATAAGAAGAGAAATTCATTTTTATTTTTGTACTGTTAAAAATGAGAGAAGTGATTCAAAAACTGCGAGTGTAGCGTGGGAGCCACGTGCCTGTGTGTACGTGTGTGTGTACCTGACGTTGCTCTGGTGGCTGTACTTCCTACCGGGTCTGCACCGCAGTAACCGCTGCAGCAGCAACACCAGGCAGGCAGGCAGGCAGGCAGGTCTAAACATGACCTTAAACAGAGGTAGTGAAAACCTGTGTGGAGAAAATCACAAAAACGAGAAACAGACTTCGAGAGAGAGAAGACATGCCATGTTCTTTCGGGGAAAACTGAATTGAAAAGATGACAGCTTTTTCTGAGTGAATGTATAATGGTGAAATCCCGGTGTGATGTAAGTCCGTGTAGAAGAATAAATGAGTACAAAAAAGAGAAATAATGATAAGGTCAACCCACAATACTGCGCTGCTGTTACAGTAGCCCCAAGACAATCTTTAAAACACAATAAAGAGTAAATGATGCATTACAAATCAGTGATCTTGGGATAATTGTCTCTTTGGGTGTGAGAGTAGGCAAAACAGTTTAGAACCTCATCTCACATCCGATTGTTAAAAGCAGGATAAACTGATGTCTCCCCTGCTCAGGCTGCCCTAACAAAGCACTGTCGACTGCTGGGCAGCTCACACAACAGGAACGAATGTCCTCCCGGTTCCGAAGGCCGGGAATGTGGGGTGCACAGTGCCGGCCGTCCAGTCCTGGGGAGGCATCCTTCCTGGTCCGCGCACGGCCCCGCCCTGGGTGACGTCACTCGGTGGGGAGAGAGGCAGAGCGCTCTCTGGCGGCTCTTCTCAGCGCCCGTCACACGGACTCCGCCCTCGTGGCCCCGTCCCCAAACGCCTTCCTGCCAGAGGCGGCGCCTACAGCCAGTGTGTCTATCTGGTGGGGACAGCTCAGTCCGTAACAAATAGGAAATAGAATTCTGAGATACACAGAAGAGTGTAAGAATGTAATGTAGATCAAAACACGAAGACTCCAGGACACAAGCGGAGAGGGGCATAACAGTGATGACATACTACAGTTAGGCGGTTACAGGCGGGAAATGCAGGTGACTAGTTAAACTTGTTGAGAATTACAGGTGGGTCATTTTGTTTTCATGGGTTTTTAAGAGTGTGAATTGCTACAAACTTCCGGAAGTTAACTCACAGATACCCGTATTTGTGAATATGTGCATTGTGTGCGTGTGTGTATGGAGAGCATTGCATATGTGTTCATACGTATTCTTTGTTTTTTTGGAGGATTTTTTCAGTTTCAGTCTGCTGATAAATGTATAAATTCTCTGAATATAGACTGGGATTTTCTTTTAAGTTTGAAAGTCACTGATTTTTAAGTTATTTTTGTTAATTAGCTATACCTGTGAAGAAGCAGTATAGTAGATTCAGATGTGTGTTTAAAACTTCTCATAAATGATATCTTCTTTGTATTTTGCAACTTTCATTTATAAAACAGTCCTTTTATGATGTTTAAAACACTATATGATAGCTGCTATGTCTTATTATATCTATGTCTGTGTGGTAGAATTATCCACGTTGAGTATCAAAACAGAACTCTTGTAGTTTAATATGATAATCTATTATTCCATCATTGAATTTAGAATGTTCTTTTTATGAAATAGCTCTTCACTAAAATTTATAATTTAATAAAATACTGGTTTGGCGAGGTCTCCATTTGAGGCTCTCTAGCTTAAGTAAAAATAAATAAATTACCCTGATACCCCAGATAATTTTTTTAATTAAAAAAATAGTAATAGCCCTGGCCGGTGTGGCTCGCTGGATTGAGCACCATCCTGTGAACCCAGAAGCCATTGATTCGGTCCCCAGCCAGGGCACGTGCCTGGGTGCGGGCCGGTCCCAGTCGGGGTTGTGTGGGAGGCAGCCGATGGGTGCATCTCTCACTCCGTGATGTTTCTCTCCCTCCTTTCCCTGTCTCTGAAGATAGATAAATGGAATCTTAAAGAAAAAACCTAATTATAAAAGCAAGTTATGGTTCTGATGTATTTAAGAACTCTGTGCTTTAATTACATTTTATGACAAAAGTTGGTAACAAGTTGGCTTTTTTGTGTGCTGTTCTTCAAAACACGCCTACCGACGCTTCTACACCTGACTCGGTGGTTTTCCTCCGCAGCCCGAGCTGGACAAGCCCAGAGGCCGGAAGAAGGCGCCCGCCCCGGACGCGGAGGAGAAGCTGGGCCTGGACGAGCTGGCCAAGCTGGCGCAGGAGCCGAGGCCCAAGGGCGGGCAGCGGGGGCGGAAGCGGGGCCACACGGCCTCCGAGTCCGACGAGCAGCAGTGGCCTGAGGAAAAGAGGCTCAAAGAGGACCTGTTGGAAAACGAGGACGAGCAGAACAGTCCACCAAAGAAAGGCAAAAGAGGCCGACCGCCAAAGCCTCCTGGCGGGGGAGGCGCAGCCAAAGAAGAGCCGGCAGTGAAAGCTTCTAAAAAAGGAAGCAAAAAAAAGTCTGGACCTTCGGTAGCGGAGGAAGAGGAAGAGGAGGAGAGACAAAGTGGAAACCTGGAGCCGAAGTCAAAAAGCAAACAGCACCGGCCGTCACGGAGGGCTCAGCAGAGGTGAGCTAATCGTCACAGCGTAGTGACCAGGTTGCCTTACCATTCCACACTACAATTTTTCATGTCTTTCCTCAGTAGCTTTTTAAAAAATAGCTTGTATACTTTTTGCTTTTATTGTTTTAACTGTGTAGGAAAGTTACAGGCATTGTTTTTCTTAAATTGCATAGAAATTATCACATAGTGCTGATCTCAATTTATGATGTATCAATTTTTTGTTTTCTAGTCAGATTAACACATCTATATCCACACACAGATAGGTTTGGGTGGTCACACAGTCCCATGTCTATGTGGCAATTGTAATAACAGGTCTCTACAATTTCAAAGTGACGGGAACATTTATGCTCTAATTTGTAATTTTTTCACTTTCGTCTCTTATTTAACTGGAACTAGGGTGGTGTGTCTCTGCTTAGTCAGAAAATCTCCAGTTTTTCTCAGCATAACCCCATCACATAACTGCATAGTGGCTTGGTTCTTCAGAGTTGCCAGCACACTTTGGTGAAACAGCTGCGTCAGAAGTTGTTCCTCCTCCTGTGTGTTGCACAGGAGGGGGAGAGGTCGCCTGAGTGTCTGGCTGGTACTTTGTGTTTTCTTCCCTTTAATTTTTCCCTCAGGTAAAAAGTAAAGATAAGTACATTTTCTTGGCAGCTTCAGTGTATTTGGATTCAACCATGGAAAATCACTTGTTTAAAAAAAAATAATTTTTAAGGAATGTTAAATTCCCATGATTAATTTTATAACAAGGAAATAGCGGGGTAAATATCTTTCAAGCTTATAACTTTAATTTGTTTATATTGGCATCATAAAATTAAGGTCTTAATTATTATCGTGTTCTTTCCTAAAATTGCACAACTCCTCCTTACATTAATATATTCTAAAACAAACATATATTTCTTTTAAAAAATCAGCACAGAGGTTCTGTATTCTGTGTTAGCATCTTCCTGTCCCTTTAACTATGAGGTTTTGTCTTAGAGCTAGTAAAATATAACATGTTACATTTGCCTGTTTTTCTTCTTCCATCTTCAGTGGATTTAGGAACCATTGCATTATCTTCTGTGTAGTAACCTGTATTTTCTTCTGTTAACTGTGGGGGGGGGATCAAGTTATGAAAAGGCATGGGGAGATCCAAGATGACAGCCGAGTGGGTGGAGGGGCACGCGCCTCCTCCCAGGACCACACGGGAGTCCCGGCTGAAACACGGAACCGTCACCCTGAACGGCCAGCACAGACCAGCTCAGCAGAGATCTTGGAACCAAGGCCTCACAGAAGGGGCCACTTGGAGGCTGGCAGTAGGAAGGGCGTGGAAGCAAAAGGGCTGGCATTGCGCCCTGTGTGGTGACCGAGCCCCCAGAGGGATGTCTCAGCTGCGAAAGGTCCCCCCTGAGGAGAGTGTGGTCTCAGCCCCACCCTGGTGCTCTGGCTGAGAGCACCCGAGCCAGGACGAGGAGACCACCCAGGGTCTGGCTGTGAAAACCAGTGGGGATTCTGTCTGCCGGGGAGAGAGTGGATTCCGCCAGGGACCCAGGGACCCTCTTAAAGGGCCAGCCACTCACCCCTGGCCCCAGCAGGGCAGGGCAGTTCTGATGGGGTTGCTGGGGAAACATGGGGCTGTGTGGCTCCAGGGAGAGAGCCACAGGGACAGCTGCTGGGGTCCCTGTGCTGAGTCCTTCTCCCACCCCCGCACAGACACCGTCTTTGTTGGCCCCAGCAATACCTTCCCTGTGGCGGCAGCCTGGGGGAGTGCTCTGGCCCTACCCCCCTCACACCCTCCAGAGGAGCCAGCAGTCTGGGCCACTGGTGTGGAGACCCCAGTGTCAGAGACCGAGTTGTGTGCTCGGGGGCAGGGGCAACGCCCCACACCTGTCCTCCAGCCTGATGCACCGAGCCCGCCCTCCCGACTCACGGGCACCCCACCCTGCCGAGGGCAGGCTTTCCAGAAGGCCAGGGAAAATCTGGGGCAGACTGAGCCGTATGGCCCCAAGGCAGGGCGTTTTTCCCTCTCACACCTAGCCGGTGCAGAACCCGCCCTTCGCAGGGCCAAGGGGTAGTGAGTGTAAACGAGGACATACAAACAATAAAAACTGGTCAGAAGTGAAGAAGACAGGATCTGAAATGAAGAATACACTAGAGAGAATAAACAGTAGGTTGGATGGAGCAAAGGATTGACTCAGTGATTTTTAAGACAAGGTAGCAGCAAACACCCAATCAGAACAGCAAAAAGTAAAAAGAATTCTAAAATATAACAGTTTCAGGGCCCTTGGGACAACATGGAGTGTCGGACATCCACACCCCACACCCCAGGGTCACCGGAAGGAGGAGAGAGCGAGCAAGGGGCCGATGAGAACCGGTGTGAAGAAGCAGCACTGGGAACTTCCCTGACCAGGTCGGGGAAGAGGCGCACACGTCTTGGGAGCCAGGGGCTCGCACACCGGGAAACATAGTGAAAACCCCAAAGGTTCAAGACAAAAAGCTGGAGGCAGAGGACTATATGGAGGATAAATGATAATGGAAAAAATACAGTAACGAAAAAAGACAAAGGGAATCTTAAAAGCAGCAAGAGAAAGACAGTTACCTACAAGGGGCTCCCATAAGACGGTCAACTGATTTCTCAACTGAAACATTTCAGGCCAGAAGGGATTGTCACGAAATATTCAAAGTGATGAAAAGCAAGGACCTTCAACCAAGACTACTCTGTCCTGCAAGGCTATCACTTAAAATTGAAGGAGAGATGGTGAGCTTCCCAGACAAGAAAAGGCTGATGGAGTTCATTACCATCAAACCAGTATTACGAGGAATGTTAAAGAGTCTCCTTTAAGAAGAAGAAGAAAAACAGGAATGTAATTATAAAGAATAAGTAGCAGTAAACATGCACCTATCACTAATCAATTTAAATATAAATGGCTCAAACGCTCCAATGGAAAGACATAGGGTAGCTGATTGGATTAGAAAACAGGACTCCTCTCTGTGCTGTCTACAAGAGACCACCTCAGAATGAAAGATGCACACAGACTAAAAGGGTAGAAAAAGGTATTTTGTGCAAAGAGAAATTTTAAAAAGCTGGTTTTATGCAAATAGAAATTTTAAAAAGCTGGGGAAGCAACAGTGATGTCGGACAAAACAGACTGGACGACAGACGCCCTCGCGAGGGGCAGAGGAGACACGGCATCATGAAGGGGCCACCCCAGCCCGGAGCACCTGGGTGGGCGCATCTCGCTGGCCCGGACCGGGGAGAGCACAGCAGTGCAGTCCCGGAGGGACTCGAGCACCCGCTGACGTGGACGGTGCGTCTTCCAGACGGGAAATCGTCAAGGAGACACTGGCCTTTAGTGACACAGTAGACCAGGCGGATTGAGTTGGTGTCTTCAGAGCATTTCGCCCAAAAGCAGCAGAATATACATTCTCTTCGAGGGCACATGAAACATTTTCTAGGTTAGGCCACCAAACAAGTCTCAGTGAATTTAAGATTAATATAATCCGAAGCATCTTCTCCAAATCAGTGGAATGAGACTATAAATCAATTAAAAGAAAAAAAAAACTGAAAAACACACGTGGAAGCTAAATAACATGTTACTGGACAGTGAGTGGTTTAACAAGGAGATCAAGCCCTGGCTGGTGTAGCTCAGTGGATTGAGTGTAGACTGCGAACCAGGCATCGCAGGTTCGATTCCCAGTCAGGGCACATGCCTAGGTTGCAGGCCATGGCCCCCAGCAACCACACATTAATCCTCCCCCCTTTCCTCTCTAAAAATAAATAAATAATAAAAAAATAAAGAAGAAAAGTCAAACTTTAAAAAAAAAAAAAAAAAAAAAAACGAGATCAAGGAAGAAATCAAAAGATGCCTGGAGCTGCTGCCCTGGCTGGTGCAGCTTGGGGATTGAGCACGGATCTGCGGACCAAAGGGTCACAGGCTCACTCCCCAGTCGGGCACGTGCCAGGGTTGCAGGCCAGGTCCCCAGTGGGGGGCGCCTCAAGAGGAAACCACACACCGATGTTTCTCTTTCTTTTTTTCTCCCTTCCCCTCTCTCTAAAAATAAGTAAATATTTTAAAAGATGCCTTTTAAAATGGGGCAAATGAAAATAAATACAACCCAAAATCTATGAGACCCAGCAAAAGCAGTCCTAAGGGAAATCCACAGCATTACAGGCCTGCCTCGGAAACCGAGACGAATCTCAAACTATAACCTTTCCCCGAAGGGAACTGGAAAAAGCGTCAACTAACAATGCCCAAAGTGAGCAGAAGGGAGGAAGGAATAAAGATCACAGTGGAAATAAATGAAATGGAATAAAAAAAAACAAGACACAAGACTGCCCTGGCTGGTGCGGCTCAGTTGGTTGGAGTGTCGTCCCTCGGACTGAGAGCTCAGAGGCCCAGGTCCCAGTGAGGGCGCGTGCCTGGGTGCGGGTTCAGTCCCCCGTCAGGGGAAGTGCGGGCTACCATAAGGAGGTAACGGGAGAGCTGGGAAATGGGGGACGTGCTCTGCTGGGAAAGTGACGAGTTGACTCCCTGAGCACTGCAGGACTCAGACTGGTGGAGGGCAGGGAAAGGCGCGTTTCAGGTGGAGAGGTCGGTCAGTGTCTTTGGGGGTTGTGAAGCAGGAGCAGCCTTGGCAGGTTCGGAGAGCTGAAGCGTGGCAGGGGTGCTGGGTCGCCGTCGTGGGGAAGCGGGGCCTGGAAGGAGATCCCAGTGGGCCCGAGGGCGGGGCCTGGTGGGCGGCGTGAAGAGACGGGCAGAACCCCCCGTGTGCAGTGGGCAGCCCTTCGGGGGGGGGGGGGGGTTGGCATTCGTTAGCTGTGTGTACTGTTTAAAAGGGGACGTTGTTACGAGAGGAACCAAGAGATGACAAGGGCTTGGAAATACGTCATAGCGATAGAGGCGGGGCCCAGGAGTGGGTTTGAGGTCTCTCTGTAAACTGAGCCCACCGGGCCGGGTGGAGAGTGGCGTGCTAGCTATTCAGGGAGGAGACTGGGTGCTCTCCTCAGCTCGGGACACGCAGGTGCCTCTTCCTCGCTGGGAACGGCGGAAGAGCAGAGTTTGAGTTTCGTCTCTAGTTCCTTTGTGCCGGTGGTCTCCGTCACACTCGCTTCTGTCGCTTGCTTGGTCTTTATATGGAACATTCTAGGATTAAACACCGGTTTAGGGTGCAGAGTGTAAGAACAATATTTCTTGTTTCATAAGGCAAGTAAACATTAAAACAACAATCTGAGAATTCATGAGACATTTAAACCGCTCCCTCCAACGAGGTGTAAACCGGCCCGAAGATCAGCGTGTTCACTGTGTTTTCCGTGTGTGTCACTGCAGCCGCGCGGGGCGCTCCAGACAGGCGGCTGCCAAAGAGAACGACTCCAGCGAAGAGGCGGACGTGTTTCAGGGCAGCCCCCCCGCCCGCGAGGAGGTGCTGCCGGAGGAGGCCGAGGACGAGGAGGTCTCTCCAGTGAGTGCATGTGGTCACTGTCGCGCCCTGAGTGGTAGGGCGGGTGTGGAAGTAGGGTGGCCCAGTGCTCGGCCACCTCTGCTTAGCGCTCGCTGCTACTTGCAACCCTGAGTATTTACATGTTTTTCTTCATTAGGTGGTAGCATTGTTGCCTCCACCAGTTTGCATGGCGGAGAACACATCTCCTCTGGAAGCCTGACACTTAGTGAGAATGGATGTAGCCTAGTGAAAGTGTAAATGTCAAGTTCAAACTCAATGTAGAGAAGAACAAGAACCAGTATGGTGCTGGCACTTCAGGCGTTTCTGTGCCTTTATCTTAGAGCACTGGCATCCTTTAAATATACTGTGGTTTGTTTCGTTAATTTTGTTTGAGTTTCACAGTAGAAACTAGAAGTTAGTCAAATCATATAGAATCAAGATCTTTAACTAAAATCAGCCTTTGGAATGAATAAAATTGGCAACAGACACTTGTTTTACAAAGGTGCTCTTAGAATGTGGTGCTTCCCGAGATACTTTTTAAATTATTTAAGTAGTGACTGGTTTCACATCTCAAATGTTTCTCTTTGGAAGAACAGTAACTGAACATTTAAGTAAGAGCTTTTTTCTTAGTAGCACCGATGCCGAGCGCGGAGATGAGCCCGGCCAGCCGCCCCACTTGGGAAGGTGTGCTCTGTGGCCAGGTCCCGGAGAGGACCCCGCGCCTTTCCTGGCCGCACCCTCATTTGTGTGCGTGGGTTCCGCCCACGGGAGAGGACGAGCACGCTGCGCTGTGGCCTCAGACTAGCTGGGCGTGTTTCCTACAGAGCGTTTTGAGGATATAAAAATAAGGTGGAATAGTCTCCAATATCCTCATCAAAGGAAAACAATTAAATTAAAATCCTGTTCTGTTTATATTCCTGTTGTTAATACTGATCTTTTTTGAACTTAAGTTTTATGCTTTTGTTAGCTATTGCCAGTCAATGGTAATATGTCTGAATTTCGGCTTACTTATATTTATTTGACAGTTACTAGGATCTAAACTCAGGAACTATTTTCCCAGAAAGATGGCTATAAGCCTCAGTTTGTAAGTACCAAATGTTATCTTTTACCACAGAAGTATAACTACAAAGATATTTGCAGTTGTTTTACTTACTGTTGATATTTTGTTCATTTCTTTTGAAAATTATTAAATAGAAAAGTAATTTTCTCCTGTTCTGGGAAAAGCTATTTATAAACACTCAAATATTACGTAGGTCTAAATAAGGGATGCCCAGGTAGCAAGTTAAAATAGGAGAAAGGTTTCAAGGAAAGAAAAGCAAAGAAAATCAGGAACAAGTAAGAATAATGATTGGTTTTAAAATAATAACTATTCTTGCTGTGTCTTATAAACGTGCACCCATTTTAATTGAGCATACGGTGGTTTTTCTTTCAAGGTGCGACGGCGGAGCTCTAAGAGAGAGAGGCGATGAACACACGTGATGAGTCATCTCCACGCGGACGCTGTAGGAGTCACGTCTTGTCGAGCTTGAGGCTGCGGAAAGCCTCCCACGCACACACCGGGACTGGGGAGAGCGGGACCGTCGTCGGACCTCCATCTGCTGGCCTCGCACGCTGTGGTCACACACTCGGCCATAGTGTGCTGGTGACCTTGACTGTGGAGTGTCATGAAAGTGTAATTTGTGATGGCTGTGTAGAAATAAACTAAAGAAGAACCTTGTAAATATACTT
Organism: Phyllostomus discolor; assembly: GCF_004126475.2. Lineage (NCBI taxonomy): Eukaryota > Metazoa > Chordata > Mammalia > Chiroptera > Phyllostomidae > Phyllostomus > Phyllostomus discolor. Next base: position 3,339,622 of record NC_040913.2, on the reverse strand, counting down.
TTCTTTTTTTTAATGTTTCTGACTTCTGAAGTGCTTGTATAGCTTTTCTCCGTGGCTTTAAACTGGCGGTGCCCAGCCGTTCCTCGGACCCGCGGACTCCGAGAGCGCCCGCCAGGGCGGGCCTTCAGCAGCCCTCTGCCAGTGTTCGTGGTGTGCACTCTGCAGTTTTACTGTGAAGGACTGTCTGTCCGGCCGCTGGTGTCACCTCTCCATGTCACCGTTCGTTGGAGCGTTAAATGGTCTCTGTCCCTTGTGTCTCTCACCCAGTGCTTACTCCCGGGCGCCCCGGCCTCCAGAGGTGCTAGCCCACCTGCATCACACCTGCCAGACACCTCGGAGGGGGGCCCCGCACGCCGCGCCGCCGTCCTGCCGCGGTGGGCGTGTCGACACCTCAGTGTTGGTCCCAGAGTTTTCTGCCTTTCGTGGCAATGAAAATTTTAAGAGAGAGATTTAAAATATTTTAATTTTAAAGAATGTTATAAAATAATGTACTGAATTCTTTATTCCATTTTATCATCCCTTCTCAGTTCTTATTAATCTACTGTATCAATAAAATTCTGTAATTTGAATTAGTTTTTAATAGTCTAGAATGTTATTGTGTATAGATATTTCCTCTCGAACATGATGTTCAGAAATGCAAATTATTACACTATAATATAAAATCTGATATGTACACATTAGAAAAGTTCCAGTTCTTCATAAAAATGTAAAGGTAATCAGAAAGAAAAAAAAATTTTATTGATGCAGTGTGTCTTTATAAAGCTGTTCTCGAAAGCAAGTGTTTGTATTTTATATAGTGAGTTGCATGTTTATGAAAAATGCTACAACTGGGATGTGCTCTTTCTGTAAATTCTTGTTTAGCCATAGTATATGATGGATTGCCCCATACCATAGTTTTTCATCCAGAGTTTATTACTGTACTTTATTTTGGAGCCAAAAAGATTGTTTGGGGCAGGGGCCGGGGGGGACGGGGCGGGGGCACACACCCACCCACGTGAGCTACTCTGGGCGTTGTCCCAGTTCCACAGGCGGGACGAGAAACTCCGCCTCGTCCTGGCTGGGGGAGGTGGGTTTGTTTGCATTTTGAGAAGACCCTTTTTTTTCCCTTCATTGTGAATCTGCAAAATTACTAAAACAAATTACTTAAGGCAGTATCCTTTTACAGTTTTATAAACTGTTATCTTGAACCAAAACTTATACATTATCACTACTCAATACCTAGCTAAATTCATTTGAGTATTCTGGGTGCTGTTCTTTATTCAGAGTTAACATTAGAAAAGAAGATCATACTCTAAATTATTAAACTTGTGACATTGAATAATGAGACATTTTCACATAATACACCATTATGTTTAAGGTATATTTCCAAGATTGATTATAATAGAAGGGGGATATAATAAAGAAACTATTTTGGGAAATGACAGTTTACTATTTTCCGATGTATATCACAATTGATGTGATTATTATTTTTTTTTAGAGATTTCTTCATGTTTATGAAACTGCCTTTTATTTTTGAAAAATGTTTTGACTTGAGTCCTACTCTCTCGATACTTGACCCCTCATTCACAACAGTGACCCGTTCACTGGCATCGGTGGTCGTGGGGGCTGCTGGTATCCAGGCAGCTGCTGTCGGACCAAGACACGTGGGCTCGTGAACTTCTCCTCAGCTCAGCTCTCCCAGACGTGCTGCTTCTGTTCCATCAGTGCAAAGGGCATGTTTGTAAACCCACGAAATAAATAATGAGGGAGAGCTTTGTATTTTTGTCGTTGCCTAAATTGCACCGGAAATGTTTATGGAAATACATCTTTAAGACCCTTTTATAAAACAAAAAAAATGATTGTGGAGGATTTTTATTTGCATGATCATAGTGAAGCAAATTTTATTGTACATTAATCCTGTACATCAGTTCACAAAAATGTTCATTGTAAATTCTGTTCAGCGCCAACGAGTCTGTGATTTTCTAAGGTGTCTGTTCCCTTTTTGGGGAGGATTATGATGTAAATTTTCCATTTTTCTGTAGAAAAATAGGTGCAATAATGATCAAAGTTTTGATGTCCTGAGTCTTCATTTTAGGGGATTATCTAAGTATTATGTTTAAACTTAACATTTCATGTACTGACATTTGGAGAGCCACATACTATAACTAAAGTAAAATGAAGTAGATATAAAACATTGATTGCTAAGAGTGCTTAGCAAGCTCTTCAGTGATGATGTTCACTTTGAAACTATGTATTGTGTGAACGCAAGGAAATGCGTAGCTCACTGTAACAAGTCCTGTGATGAAACCTGCGGTCCCCCACGAGGCCGCCCTGCCGCGGCGCGGCCCGAAGGCGGGCCAGCGATCTCCGGTGTGCGCACGTGCGGCTGTAAAACCCGCTCCGGGTATGAAAGGTCAGGTCACTCCCTGTCTCCCCTCACTACCACTTGTAAGTACGGTTTCTGAGGTTCCCTCTCTGCCCACTTGAGAAATGTCAGAAATGGAAGCATTTGTTTAACTTAGGCATATGTCCCTTACCATATAGTATTATGTCACCATAATGAACAATTGGAATTTAGATAAAGAACTTACTTTTGGACACATTTTTGGATTTTCTCTGAAGTTGAATAAACATGAAAGCTACTATATAATTGTATTATTTCATTTATGTAAAACTATACTTAAATATGCTCGCTTAATGGAGCAAAGCGAATTCTGATGATGTTTAATTTCATGAAGAGTCTCTAATATTTCCTAGTAACGTTTTCTTCAGAGTTTTTGTTTAAACTCGCAAAATCTTGGCTGACAGGCTTACTAAGTACTATTTAAAGCTAAAGGACTGCAAAACTGAAGACTGTAAATGTATAATGCAGACTTTTAAAGTAACCACTAAGAAGATAAACTGCTAGGGGCGGTTTTATTTATTCAGCAGATACTTACTGAGAGCCTGCCCAGCGCCGGGCTGGTCTGGTCGGGATGGAGGGAGCTGCTGCCCCTGGGAAGTCCTCAGCTCTCCACAGGTGGGGGGCGGGGGGTGGTAAGAGAACAGGAATCAAATACACAGTGTCATATTGCGAAAAGTCTTAGAGGGTGGAAATGGTTGGAGAAGCTACTTTATATACTTGGAAGCTATATTATTTGATACATACGATCTAAGATTGTATCTTTTCCATGAAGTGATACTTAAAATTTTAAAATGTCACTTGGTGTCTGTGTGAGAATGTCGTGCCTCCTTTGTCTGATGGTAATACAGCCACACCAGGTTTGGTTTATTGTTTGCATGACAGAACTTTGTTCTTTCATTGTCAGCAAATGTTTGATCTTATGTTTAAAGTGTGTTTTATAAACATTTTATACTTCCGTCTTATTTTATCCAATCTTAGAGTCTTTGTTCTTTCATTAGATTGTGTGAACTATTTTTTGGTGTAATTTCTGATATTGTAGGTTTTAAGTCTACCTACCATCTTGCTGTTTATTTTCTTTTTGCCAGTCTTTTTTCATATATTTTTCTCCTTTTCCTACTTTCTTTTGGCTCGTTAAAATGTGTCTTGTTGTTCTATATCTTCTGTTAGCTTTTTATTTATGCCTGATTGCATTTTCTTTTTTTAGTGGTTAGTCTACAGATCGGTTCTGTTTGGCCTGCGATGGTCTGTGCTACACATTAATGCTGGTGCCTGCCGCCTCTCTGGGGTCTTTGTGCTGTAGCTACATGTTTTGTGGTTATAGATGCCGCTGCATTGTTGCTTCGAATAGTGTTCTTTCTCTTTGTGCTCTTTTTAAATACAGTTTTGTGCTTCCATTTAACTTGTTACTTTCTAGCATGAACAGCTTCTTTTAGTATTAGTTACAGTGCAGGTCCAGGGGCGTTTGATTCCGATACCGCCTGGAAGGAAGGTCTTTGTCACTCCTCTGTTTTCTAAGGGTATTTTCATTGGCTACAAAATTCTAGATTGACAGCTTTATTTATTGGGCCGTTTAAAAGTTGGCTTTCCATTTTCCTTTTGTTTTTCATATTTTCTATTGTGAAGTGCACCCAGAACCTTTTTGCGGTTTGTAGATAGTGTGACTCTTTCTTGCTGCTTTTAGGATTCCCTCTTTATCTTTGTTTCAGCGGTGTGACCGTGGTGAACCTAGTTCTTGCTCATACCGTTTTATTGATCTCGCTTGGGGTCACTGTGCTCTGGAATCTGTGGGTTGATTGATGTTCCATCAGTTCTGAAAGATTCTTAGGCCTTGGCGAGAGTGTCCTGGTACGTCAGGGTCGCAGGCTCAGTCCCCGGTCAGGGCACGTACAAGAATCACCCAGTTGATGCACAAATAAGTGGAACAACAGATCAGTGTTCTCTCTCCTGCCCCCCTGCCTCTCCCCTTCTCTCTAAAATAGAAAAAAGAAAAAAGAAAGCCCGGGCTGGCGTGGCCCGGTTGGTTGGAGCGCCATCCGGTGAAACACTCTGGGAGAGGTGGGAATACTGTTCGCATCTTTCAGATGTTGCAGGAATGTCTGGGGGTCGGGGACACCCCCGATAGGTCCCCTCGGTAACTGAGACCAGCTTGGCAGCAGAGAGCTTTCTGAGTTGTGGTCGAGCTGCAGGGAGAGGACCTTGCACAAGCAGTTCAGGAGGACGCTGTGTAGGGCTTTGGGCCCCGAGGCCAGCTCAGGGCACCGCTGGCAAGATAATGAAACTCTCGATATTTAACACGGCGGATGTCAAAAAACGAGTTAGAAAGGAGATGGAAACAACCACAGACTTGGAAGCAAAATACAGAACTAGTCAGTGAGTTCACTACATCAGGATTTTAGTCGGGGTCGCTTCCTCACTCACATACACCTACGTATCTTTTTACATGAGTAGCGTCACACTCTACCTTTCTACACACTTTGCTCCACACATCCCTACGCAGCTGTCAGCACAGGTGAGTTCATCTCGCCCTTTTAACGGCTGCGTGATGTGCACCGGGTGGGCGTGCTGTGGTTTGATACACCGCTGCCTGCGGACGGGCGTTGGGGTCCCTTCCGTGGTCCACGTTCACGGCCAGCGCGGGACGCGGCCGTGCCTGCCCAGGGCTGTGCCGCAGGGCACGGCGGGGAGCAGTCTGCTGTGCAGGGAACTGGGGCGGTTCTGTGATTTATTTAGGTTCTGCCCTACGGCCTCCCCCAAAGTGCCCCAGTGAATCCTGTTCCTAGTTTTTGTCAGTCCAGTAGATGCCAGATCACTTTGTTTGCATTTGCATTTCTTCAGTTCCAGATGAAACGGCATCATTGCATGTTTCCGTTTCGATCGGCTACTTCTAGTCTGAATTGTTTGTGCTCTTGGCCCATTTTTCTCTTCAGTTTGTCTTTTTATTGTTTTTTTATCTCTGGGTTCAAAGGGATGGGTTGAGGACTTGAGCCACACTGTTCATTTGATTTCTCACGAAAAGGTGCTGCAGTTTGGGCTGGCATGTGTGCTAAAAGTGGATTGACCGTCTTTCTGCAAGCTCCTTGCATAATCTCCTATTTTCTTAGATTTTTATTGTTTAGTTACACTTGTCCCCATTTTCCCGTTGCTCACCCCTACCTCCCACATTCAGTCCTCCCTCCCCCATTGTCTTTGTCCATGGGTCCTTTAGACATGCATTTTTAATTTAGTTTTTAAAATTTATTGATTTTAGAGAGGGAGAGGAAGTGACAGGAAAACACCAGTTTGCTGCTCCGCTTACTTGTGCATTCCTTGGTTGGTTCCTGTATGTGCCCTGACCCGGGACTGAACCCGCAACCCTGGCGTGTCGGGGTGACACTCCGACTAACGGGGCCGCCTGGGCTTCGTCACACTGTTGTCCTGTCCGGCGTGTGGGGGTGCTCTTCTGGCGACGTCATGAGATATTCTCTCCGTCCCGCAGAAGGCTGTCCCCTTGGCCAGCGCAAGTCTGTCCCCGTGGTTCATTGCGGCTTCTGGGCTCTGTGCCTGTCTGCAAGATTTTGACAGTATTGTCATGTGTTTTCTACTACTTACACTTCTTTTTCGTTAACTTCATCTAGCCGGATCTGGTTTTGGATTCTTATTTCATTAATCTCTTTTTCTATGCCTGTACCAACATCTAAAGTAATTATTGTACCTACATGTTTTTATATTTGGTCTGAAATTTTCCCCTAAATTTTAACTTTAATAGTGTCTTGTTCCTGACTATTGTGATTTTCTCTGACTCAGAATGTCAGCGTCCTTACAGTACTGAGGCGGCCCGCGGAGACAGACCCTTTGAAAGGCCTTCCCTTCCATACAGTTTTACTGTTTCTCAATACGAATAGTATTGCATCTTAAACTTTTTATGGATTTTATTGTAGCTGACATTTTTGTTATGGCCATTCCATTATTTTCTAATTAGTTATACCTGCTATAGTATGTTCTCAGCCACTTTGTTGAACTTTTATTAGTTGTAATAGTTTTTCAGTTAACTACCTTGGATTTGTTAGCTAGAGAACACTCCACGAATAACTGTCAGTATTATTTCAGGTCGTTCTGATACAGAAGTATCATGTTTTTCTGGTCTCACGCCACCAGAAGTTATGAAATAGAAAACATCCTTTTCCCAGTCTGAGAAAATTTTTAATTTATGTCTAATCAAGGTTATTAAAAAATAGAGTCTGGAATCGGTGGTGAGTTTCACGTTTGCACGGCATTCATGTTTTGTGAAGAGTATGAATGTCATGAATCACATTGAGATTTCTTATGTGGAACCACCTTCGCCTTGTTAGGGTTGGCCCCGCGTGGCCGTGTCCCCGGCCTGAGTGCGCGAGCACTTCCCCGCACACACACTTCCGCTCTGCGGAGCGGTGAGGGCAGTGCGTGGTTTTCCCTCCTGTCGTCCTTGTTGTAGGGTTGGGGGAAGGGGTTTTGCAGACCTCCTAGCATGAGTGTGAAAGCTATTCATATTTTTCTACGAAACAGTTTAAAAGAGTTGCTTACTTCCTGAAACCTTGCCACAGCTCATATTTTAAAATTGTACGTGGCGCCTTTTTAAACTTTATTCTTTAAAATGTCCAAGGAAAAATAGGTGAGGCATCCAGGACGTACTAGAGAGCACCGTGGTCGCTCTCCAGTGTAGCAAGGTGTTCGCCTCGCACCCTGCGGGGTCGGTCCTGGCGCCCGCCCCTCCCTGCCCCTCCCCGCAAGCCCGCCCCCACCTGGCGGGGAGCGGGTCGGTCTCAGGTGTGGGGGGCAGGCGTATGGGGCAGGCGGGGTTTCTGCCTCGTGCCTCAGGGGACAGTCCGTGATTGTCCGAGTTCCACAGTTGTGTCGCCGACACTCGGCCGCGATAGAAATTGCATCTGTCCCTTCACCAGGAGGAGAAGCTCACTTTTACTATTAGTGTGTGTAAAGGTGGCCCCTTTTGTCTTTTTTTCTTTTTTAATAAGAAACACGGTGTTAAAGAGGTGTGGTTAAAGGTTATAAACCCTTTGTGCCCGGCCCCTTGTACACCTGATACTAATGTGTATCATTCCCATGCCTGTCTTCATCATCATTTTATATACATGTATTTAAAAATATATTTAAGACTAATCTATGACAAAGCCCCTTGTATTTGAAGTTTTGAAACCTGTGTTTCACTCAGGGCTGTGTCTGAGATACCGCCTGCGGATCCCTGTGGACCTGCCCCTTCCCTCACAGCAGAGCCGCTCCGAGATCGGGAGCTGCTCGGGCTGGTGGCAGGTCAGAATCGGCTGCACTTTCTGTCCCAGCCACAAAGTACTGGTGCACTTCGTCACTGGCTGCATCTTAGGTTTTGTTAAATCCTGTAGTTAGTCCCGTAATGGATTTTGTGAAGCGTTCTGGAGTGTGCGTGCGTCAGAGTTGGTCACTTCTCTCTCTGTGCGGTTCATCCTTTTCTCACGGACCGGTCATTGGACTGTCGGCGCCGAAACAACGCCAACCCAGCGCCGAAGCAGACGTCCTTCCCTCTCGTGAACCAGCTGTTCTGAGTGGAAGTGTCGAGTTTAAGGAAGATGGGTGGGTTCTTTGTGGGTATCGTATCCTTGTGGCAATGATTACCCACAGTGATTACTACAATACATTCACTGTAGTATACAATGAATGGATCACTACGTACTCCCAGCACTGATACAGAAGAGCTCTGTTTGCTCTTTATTTCCAGGCCTGCAACCTTCGGAAATGAACTGTGTGTGTGTGCTGTGGGTCGGGGGTGTGATCTGACCCTCAAGTGCATGGCCGTTCACCTCGGCACCGTGGCGTATTGAGCAGTTTCTTCCTTCTGCTCTGAGTTCACTGCCGGGTCGCGTACTGAGTACCTGCACGTGTGGAGAACACCTTGAGAATAATGCACTTATTCTCACCCATACTCTGTAACATCACGTCTCTGGGCTCTCCTGCATTCAAGAGTGTATGACGTGCTCCCACGACCAGCGGGTTCCCGTTACTGGGGACGTGTTCGCGCCCGTCGGAACTGCCCTGCCATCCTTTCCTTGCCACTCCTCCGCGGGAAGTTTCAGGTCAGGTCGCCATATGCGGGCACAGGTCCTTAAGGCTCTCTGGCAATTCCATTGAGTTTAAAAAAAATGTTTCTTTTGAGACAGAAGGATCATCTTTATGACATTGAATCTTCCCATCGATGAATATGTCCGCCTTTTATATTCAGTCAAGTTTTACAGTTGTCTTCATCACAGTCTTGCAAATTGTATCTTTCTTTAAGATTTCTCTCTCTGGTGGTTGCTGACAGGGCCACTCACTACCTCGGTCAGCTCTTCTTACTCCTTGACCCTCACGCCTCTGCAGCCCAAAAGCTTTTTTCAGAACTGAAGCTTTTGTTGGGTTAGCCAAAAAGTTTGTTTGGCTTTTTTGTTTGTGTTTTTGCTTCTGTTTTTACATACAATGGCTCTCGTAGCACTGAGTTGTGTTTAACTTCACTTACAAACAATTTTGATAGACTGTATTGTGACAGCTCTCATGTCAGTGTGCATTTTTTAAAAAACTTACAAAAATTGGTGTTTTGTGTAGCCATTTTGGTATTGAACATTTTCAGTCTATTACGCTTTATTAATTCAAAGACAGGTAAAAACACCTGAAATGCAAAAGGTTTGTGCAGCGTACGGCGGAGGTGTGTGCCTGACCGAACGTGTCAGAAGTGGTGTGCGAAGTCCCGCGCTGGACATTCCTCGCTGGACAAGGCGCCACAGCCGGGCGGACCGGTAGAAGTTGGTAGCGATTGCATCGGGACGTTCATTGGGAGCAGTCGGCGTGCCACCAGGACGCAGCCGGCATGCTCAGAACAGCCAAGTCTGCAGAGCGGGGAGAATGAAAAATAATGTCTTTCATTTCACAGAAAACAGACCCTTGGCCCACCCAGGATTCATTTCAGCTTCTCTGTTGTTCAGTTAATCCAGGTTTTTCACTTTTTCCTGAGTGAAATTTGTAACTCGTGCTTTCCTTGGAAGCCACGTAGGTCCAAATGTTGAAATCCATTGGTTGGAGTTTTGTGTTGGCTGTGTTCGTTTCCAGGTCTCCGCAGCGTCTCTGAATCCTTACCTTTTCTTGATTCCGGCACTTTCTTGCTACCTTCTCTTCCTCCTCCCACTGATGGGAAACAGCTTCTGGTGTCATTGAGCATTTTTATGGTGGCTTTTTATTTCTGTGATTCTGCCCCGGTCTTCATCCTTTCTTTTCAGCTTCGCTCTTCAGCCTCACGGGTTGCAGACTTAGTCCGTTTACCGTCAGCCTTGGTCTTGAGCGTGCGCTTCTCTTCGAGGGGCTGGCGGGTTGTGTCTCGGAGACTCCGTCCTGCGGTGGTCGCCTCAGACTCATTTCCAGATAGCTCGTGATTTCCGTTTTGATCTTCAAGCTTAGTGGTTTTCTCCTCCCCGGAGGACTTAAAAGTTCACAAAAATAGAAGCGCGGGGGTGTTTATTTTATTATCTTTCTGTGATTAATTTCTGCTTTAACTGAATGTGGGCCAAGAGTGTCACTTACATAATGTTGCTTCCTGGTCTGTACTGAGAGATTTTTTTTTGGTGTCTGTCTCCATATGTGTCTGAAAGGAAGGCTTATTCATAGTGTTTGTGGTACTGAGTCGCACGCCCGTGTGTGTGTGTGTGTGTGTGTGTGTGTTCTGTTTGGGAGATGAAGGTTTTATGGTTTTGTACTTAATCCATCATCGTGGAGCCTTCCCGAGCCTCTAATTAAAACCAAACCTACTCATCTCCAGCACGTCTGCTCCACAGCTGCCTCTCTCTGGGCATGGGGGTCCCTCGAGGCCCTCGGCGCACCCCCTGTCCAGCCCAGGAGAGAGCAGCTCATTTGATAGGATTCCCGGGGGAGGTTCCCGGTGGTGGCCTCCGGTCCTGCCTCTCCAGGCCTCTCTCCGGGTGACTTCTGTACGCCACTGCTTCTGGACTGGCCTTACGACACCGTTAGAATTGGGTTTTCTTTTTACGCTACTGTTACTTTCACTCGTGGTTTGTATCTTCCACCCACTCTGTCATGGGCTGTAACTTAACGTGAGAGTTCGTTCTGGTCCCCTTCTCGAGGCAAAAAGCAGCTGGACTGATGGCCACACAGTAGGTCGCACTCTTCGCATCTCCGATTGAAACTTTCCCGTCTGTGTCTGCAGCCCCAGCCGCGCTGCGAACGTGCCATACACTGGGTGTGGGTGTCCTAGTACCCACCTTTGGGGGGTTCCCGAGTCTCTGCCCTCTGCCCTGGCCCAGTTACAGTTCACCCAGCCCACCAATCAAGTTGGGCGCTTCCCCCCCATTTTTACTGGGGTAAACCACACAATGTAAAACCATCTTCACCATGATTTGTTAGCACCAGCTCTAACCAGCTGAGCTAACGGGCCGCCCACCCGTCCTAACCATTTCTCAGGTGAGCAGGACAGCTCAGCGGAATTAAATACATTCATAATATGCCACCGTCACCGGCATCCCACTCCAGACCTCTTCTCACCACCAAACGGGGACCCTTCCTCGGGGCGGCCCCCTGTTCCCCGCCCCTCCCGAACCCGCGTGGCCACTGTTGCCTTCGCCTTTCACGCTCGACCACTCTCATACCGCTCACCAGGGGGATCCTTCGGTGTTCGCCGTGTCGTGACGAGCTTGTTTTGCCCAGCGTGACGTCCTCCACGTGTGCCACGTGGAAGTGTCTGTCTGGCCGCCCCCGAGAGGGAAGCACTTCCCTTGTGTGCAGACGCCAGCCACGCTGGGCTGCCCGCTCGCCCGCCGTGGGCGTGTGGGCCGGTCCCACGCCCTGGCTCTCGTGCCCCAGCATGGCCATGAGCATGGGGGTCGCGGGTCTCTCCCCAAGAGCCTGTCTTGAGGAGAGAACGCAACAGCCCCGGAGCAGTCCACACGAAGACCCTCTGGCTGCAGCGGCCCGACCCTCGGGGCTCGGCTCAGGTGACCAGGAGCGCGGCGATGATGGGAAACACCGTGGGACCCCCATGTGTTCTGCATTCCCACCTCCAGACAGGGACCCGGGATGGAGTGAGAAATGGCCACGATGTGCAGCCGCTCGGCCCACGCGCAGCGGCGCCTGGACTCGGCCGAGGAGCAGCAGGCGACCCGCGGAGACCGGCGGGGCTCTGCAGGAGGCGATGCAGAACCTGGGTGCGGGGCGTGCCGCCACCTCCCCCCGTGGGTCCCCGTGGGCTCTGAAGCCCAAATGGAGGCTGCTCCCGACGGAGGCTGCTCCCTGGCAGGGTCCTGGGTGTCGTCCACAGGGGCCTGGAGAGGGAGGGTCGCTGCGAGCAGAAGACGAGAACGGCCGGAGAGGCGCTGCATCGTCACAGCGGCCCGCCTGTACCCTTTCCCTCCGAGGACCAGGCTGCTGGGAGATGGGGGGGGGGGGGTGGTTGGACACGCGTGGACAGGAGTGCCCGGGGGAGGATGCCGAGTGTTTTCCCTGCATCCAAAGAAACGAGAGCGAACTCGGACCGAGAAAAAGAGCTTGGAAGCGACGAGACCGCGGAGACGAACGCTGGCCGGCAGGCGCTGCAGACGGGAGTGCGGGAGGGGCCGGCCTCCAGCCCCCCTGCTGGGCGTGCACAGCCTGTGTGTCCTCTGGGCCGAACGGACCTCCGGGAGCTGTCCTGGGTCACCTGCCCAGGAAGGTGGCTGCCGTGCCACAGAGAATTCCAAAACCCGAAATGACAACCAAGGACACCCTTACCTGGAACGTTTCGCTGTACTCTCGGGCCACGGAAGGAAAAGACGAATACCTAGGGATGTGACTTGGGACAGCGGCCCAGAGCGGGCAACGGCGGGTTTACTGCTGCTGGTGCGGAAAGTAATGGTCCCGGAGCGGCCGTGTCTCGCACGCGCACAGCCGAGAACCCGCTTCTGCACGCCCCGCCCCCCCCCCAGTCTGAACCGCGTGGCCGGGAGTGGGGGCTCCGCAGAGACCGACTGCCTTGCGTGCCCGTTCCGCTGCTCACAGGGCCTCACCTCGAGCAAGTGTGCAACCCGTCAGGGGCGCAGCGTCCGCGGATTTAACGAACGTAAAGAAATGCCTGGCCTGTCTCGTGCTCACAAAACGGGCGCGCGGGCTCCTGTTCCCTAAGGCGCCGGGTGCGGCCCAGCGGAGCCAGGGGGGAGGGCCGGGCACGGAGCGAGTCCCGCGCAGCTACCGACCCCGCTGGTGGCGGGGGGGTGGGGGGGGGGGGTGGGGGCCTGGCAGGCTGTCCTGAGGACCAGGCCTTCCGATGCTCAGTGGACGGGAAGCCGTTGGAGGTTTTGATCGGAGGAGTCCTGTCCTGTGGCCCGCATGGCCACCTCGGATGGGAGGGCGGCGCTGGGCGCTGGGCGCAGGGAGGAGTGGCCCGTGGGTGGTCCCGAGGAGGGGCTGATGCATCATCCTAAAGAAACCTGACCCCACGGGGCGCGGAGTGGTAGGTGTGTGTAACCACCAAAAGCCAAAGCTAAGCAGTTCTGGGAATTGGTGCCCTTTCGTAAACAGGGGACTGGGTGGTCCCGAGCTCTGCTTCGGGGAGAGATGGGATGTGTAGGAAGGAGCCTGCTCCTGGGGCCGGTGGGGGTGGGGGCGGGGGGTTGAGCTGACACTGGGGCTTGTGTTGCTCATTCACGGGCTCGCAGGACCCAGTGGGGACTGGGCATGGGGCGGGGACAAGCGTCTGGCAGGAGGAGCCGGAAGAAGCCCTGGCGTGGCCCCTTGTCCCCTAGTGAGGGTGCGGGATGACAGGTCCCTCTTGTGAAGGCACCGAGCCTCTAGGCTGGGGGAGTCTGCGGGCCCCCAGCTTTAAAAGGGTGGGGGGTGAGAGGGACAGATGGAGGGTCAGGGACTGGGTGAGGGAGAAACCTATCAAACGTGACTCTGTTCAGTGTCTTGTCACCTTACTGCCACCTCGGGGACGTTTGCAATCAGCCAGGGGGACGGGATCTGCCCGGCAGCCGGGCGGAGACACAGAGAGCCCTGTACCCACTGGCCCGAGGCGGGGAGGGAGCCACGGAGTCCTTGGGGCCGCTGGTTTGGGGGCTGCTAGCCTGGGACTTCCTGGGGCCTCGTTACAGAGCAGGATGGGGGGAGCAGATGGGAAGTCGGGGACAGTGGGGAGCGATTCGGAGGAGTTTGGGTGAGCAGGAGAGAGGAGAGGACCCTGTTTTTTTTCTTTTAGGGATGTCAAACTTGAACATTTTTTTCTCCACTAGACAGTCATGGTTTGGGGTCCCGCCCCCAGCCTGTGTAAGGTCCCTGCTGTGGCCCACAGCCCGGAGCCTCTCTCTGTCTCCACCTGCCCCTCTGCCCTGGGACCTAGGCACCATGTGACCCCCTGGGTTTTCCTCCAGGAACGTGAACCCCTTTACACAGCGGCCCCCCCATTAGTCGTGCCTGTGCAGCAGAGACAGAACCCACGGGGCTCCCCGCAGGGCCGCGGGCACGAGGGAGGGAGACCCCGGGGGAAGAGGCTGGGCCGGCGGGGGCCGGACAGTTCCCGCACTCCCTGGGCCTGTGTCTCCCCGGCCGGAATCTGGTGGGAGGGGATGTCAGTTCCTCCCGGTAACAGGACCCCACCTGGAGCCCTCTTCCCGGGGCTTCCCGTCTTTGCACCCCCCCCATCCCGGGTGGGCTGTGCAGGCTGGTAGCGGAGCATCTGAAAGCGCCGTCTTCACCTTGTCACCGCTGTGTCCTACACAACCGAGTGTCCCCAAGGAGCTCCGCCCAGCCGGACAGGACAGGGCCCGGCCCCGCCTTCCCAAATGTCCCCACGGTTTCCTGATGTTAGCCTTGCTCCAGCCAGACTGAGTCACAGCTCGCCCCCCAGCACCCTGTTCCCCGACACTCGCACTGGCCACTCGCCTGTCTCGTCCCAGTGCGGCCCCCCCCCCAGGCCCTGCCCCTGGCCGCCCCCTCACTCGGTCTGCGTTTCCTAAGGCCTCGGTGTACAGTGCCCTCCTGCCTAGGTTCCCCCCCAGGGCTGCCTGTCCCGGCCCCACGGGGTCTTCCCTGCCCGGCACGGCTCGACCGCTCGACTGAGTGCCTCCTGGGCGCTGGCACTAGCGTGAGCACACTGTGCGCGCCCTGAGGTCCACAGCAGCTGGGCGAGGCGTCAGCACCCCCTCACAGGTGAAGGGAGTGAGCCTGCACGTTGAAACGGCGTCAGAGCCCGAATTTGAATGTATGGTTCCGTGGCCATTGGAAACGTTGACCTCTGTGACCTGGGCCCCTCCCGGGGTCCCGTCCTGTGCCAGCCCAGCCTCCTTCCCTGGGGCTTTCTTCTCTGCACTTCACGCTCCCCTGGGTTCCCTCCGGGGTCAGGGGTCAGGGGCAGCTGTATGGCAGGTCTGCCCGTCTGGGGAGGGGAGTCAGGGCCTGCAGGGACAGCAGCGGTGTAATCCGAGAGGCCAGCACAGTGGTGGGGGGGGGGGGGAGTGAGGCCTCTTTCGTTTCCCCCATTCCCCTATTCCGTCTACACGCTCCCCTGCTGGGGAAAAAAATACCAAAAAAAAAAAAAAAGAAAACCAAACAACCAACCCTAAAACTTAAATGCAGGGAGCAACTCATTTAAAATAAAATGGATTGCACTGGGAGAGATTTATTTATCTTCTTGGCAGGAGGGTTATCCAGAACCTGGAGTGTCAGGGATGACTCGGCGCGTTTGCAGGCCCCGAGTAAGTGGCAGAGCCGCTTGGAGCTCAAGGATGTGCGGCCACAGCCAATAGGAGACGAGACGCAAGAGCCCCCCCCCCCCCCCCCCCCCAGGCCTGCGCGGTTCCTCTGGCCGTGGGCAGTGGGCGAGGGTGGCGAGGACTGCTAAGGTGAGGTGGAAGGGGTCTCCCGTGGGCGGGGAGAGACGGAGCAGCTGACTGCGTGCAGAGGGAGAGGGTTTCTTGGGGGCAAAGAATTGCCTTGTGAAAGCCCCTCCCCTCCCCCAACACACACAGGGAGTGCGGGAGGGCTTGCTGGGGGTCCTGGCAGGGCCCAGCCCAGGCTGCAGACGGCCGCAGAGGCCCGAGGCAGCGCCCAGAAGCGACACCCTGTCCTCAGCTGGCCCGGGTGGTCCCGGCACAGGATCCCGGCCGCCGACCCCGAGCCACCGCGGCGAGGGAAAGCCTTGGAGTCATCCGGAGGAGGTTTGCCTCCCAGGGAAGACCCGCCAGGACAGGGCCCGCTGGCTCGGCAGCAGGTGTTGTGGGGGATCAGCACCAGGGCCGGCGCTGAGGCGGGGCATCCCGCTGACCGAGAGGCACCCTGGGAGGGGAAGGGCCCACGAATGAAAGAATCTGCTGGAAGCATCTGCCAAGCCCGGAGAGATGGCTTACCACTCCGTCACGGCTAAGAGCTTTCTCTGTCTCACCTGTCCCTACTCCTTTGCCGCCCCCCCCGCCCAGGGTGCACCCCAGGAACATCAGAAACAGCCGAGTGTGGGGAAGAAACTGAGCGTCACCTCCCCAAAGCTGGGGCCACCACCACGGCCAGGCTCTGCAGGCCCCGAGCGCTCCAGCAGGGCTGCACGGCGGCCCTCGTGGGCCTTCCACGGTGCAGTGCCCCTGGGCCCCTTTCCGGGGTGGAGGCGTGGCACCCACGCAGTGCGACGTGAGAGCAGACCTGTGAGTCCCCAGGAGCCCCTGGGGAGCACCTGGCCGTCCTCGGGTGTGGTCACCGCTCTGCCTGCATTCGCACTCACAGCCCGGGGGACGTTTCTGTTGCAGAGAACGGGGTTTCGAAGACGCTGAACGGATGTTCATTGGAACTCGGCGTCAGCACCAACCATCTCTCTCCATCCCTCCCCGTGTCTGTCTCCACTGCCCTCCCCTCGCTGCTCCCTCCCTCCTTCCGATAGGAATCGTGTGGACCTCTGAACACAGGCCCCTCGTCCGTGCTATCTGCTCCTGTAGGGGCTCCCAAATATTTTCCCAGAAAGAACGGGTAAAGGTTCCCGGGGAAGGGCACACGTGACCTGTGGGTGGTGGCCCCCTCACCCCCGTGGCGTGCCGTGACCGCGACCTTGCTTGCGTGTTCATGCTGCCCTTTCTGCTGCATCGTGTTTCTTCGCTGGAAACATTCTTAACAAATCTCTTAAGAAGCTTTAAATAATTAGCTGTGTTTTATGTGCAGATGCCAAGGTAGACAATCTGCTCTGAAATATTTAATTAAACACGGAGTGAGCTTATGTGGAAATCGAGAAGGGGCAGATTATTCTCTCCTAAATATATTTGCCCATAAAGAGAATGTGATAGGAGGCCGGAACCCAAGAGATGCAAGGCGTGTATTAATTGATCCTCAGGGCACGAGTTCAAGGGCATCACCCCATTCGCACCACGCCGGTCCGGTCTGATTCAATGGTGCACGTCTCTGCATCACTCACGGGCATCGAGCCCGAGAGTAGTCGTGTTTGTCAAACAACAGTCCAAACATGAAGCTTTTCAAATATTTCTTAGCACAACTGGAAATGCGATGGCCAGACCCAAATACTGAAACACTGAGACAGCAGTGTTGCCATGCAGACAATTATAGCGGGGTGTATAAAACTTGCCTTAAAAACATTTTTTTAATCCTCACCCAAGGACATTTTTTCATTTTTTTTTTTTTGAGAGAAAGAAAGGGAAAGAAACACTGATAGGCTGCCTCCCATATGCGTCCCAAGGGGATTGAACCTGCAACCTAGGTATGTGCCCTGACCGGGGATCGAACCAGCAACCTTTCAGTTTATGGGATGACACTCCAACCGCCTGAGCCACATCGACCAGGGCTTCCTACATACATCTTTTCCACACTGCCCTGCCTCCCCCCGCCAGAGGCTTTGCCAGGTGTATCGCCGACCAGAACGTATCACTGCTCATGCCTTGGCCAACTACTTGGTAAGAGGAATAAAAGGAGCATGACTTTTATTTAATTGATATTTTGCTTTATTTGACCCATTTATTTATACAGGCAAACAAGAGATGTTAACACGTAAATGCCTTCTTTTTATGTGCGGCAAAGCTACCATGCCTTTAAAGCTTTAGCACTCACTCCTCCCCGCAGGCCCTGCACAGGCTACTCTCGGGGAGGAGGGGTTTCACCACCGTGCTCAGTGCTTCTCTAGGATTCCCGTACTTGTGCACACCCCCGGCCTGCCAGGAAATAAAACGTCCTTCGCTGTCTGTCTGTGACATTGTAGCGCCCCGAGTCACAGAGCAGGCGGGGTTTCCGAGGAAGGCTTTGTAGACGTGACTCCCGCGTGGCAAATGGGGTCTCTGCACCTCAGTAGAGGGTTCCGCCCAATTACATGGCGTCTTTGGCGCAGGCAGTACCAGCTGTCCTGGCCAGGAGAGGGCGTGACTGTAACTGGCCGTTCCCCCTCAGAAGTGGATACGCGGTATCAGTTTGTTTGGCAAATTAAAAAACAAATGATAAAGTATAAAATTTGGTCACGGAAAAACAAGGGACTCAGTATAGGTACTTTCCATATTATTTAATCTTTGTTATCATTGTTCTGCAGATAAACCCAGTCACTGTAATATAAAAAACTTATTTTAAAACGGTCTTGACGACGTATTAGCTTATCAGTTCTGTCTTGTAGGACGAGATCTCTCAAGGGATTTCTCTTCTAGTTTTCTTTTTGATTTTGAAAGTTCATCTGGAACAAAAAGCCATGTTAACAGCGCTTTGTTCTGGTGTAGGAGTGGGTATAACCGGCTAAATGCAGACTGAGAGAGAGAGAGAGAGAGAGAGAGGGGAAGCATTTTTTCTAATGCAGATTTAAATAAAACACGAGTCATAATGAAATCAGCGCTTACAAACCCTGGGGAACACGTATCCACCTTCATTACAACTTCTCTTCAATTATTGAAACTACTGAATTCATTATTCAATTTACTTGTTAAATAGAAGCCCCAGCTCTCTGCGATGCGCGCGGACGGCGCTTCCTACCCAGGGGCAGCATTCGCTGCGACCGGTCGCAGTTTCCTCCTCCACTTCCAGACCCATTCGCAGCGGGATCGTAATGTCGTTAAATTAGCTAATAATGGCTAGAGGGGGGAAATGGCCTCCTAGATGGCCCATGATAACGCCCCTTGTGAAACCATTAAACTTGTAAAAGCATGAAATTGCACCTTAGGTTGCGCATGAATTAATGTCGTCTTTGTGCGGAGGGTTTCCCCTACGCGTCGCTCGGGCGCAGCAACGCCCGGTGAGGCTCTGGCACCGTGGAGGAGGGCGTAGCCAACCGGTGTCACCCGCTGCAAGACGAGACGAGATGAGAGAAGGAAGGGGAGGGAAGGAACACGCGAGATCGTTGGGACAATCCAGGAGGGAAGCGCACTTGGAAGAGGCCTGTCTTCTGGGTACCCCCCTTCCCGTGCTATGTCCCCGGTAAGGGGCGCAGCTGCTTCCTGTGGGCGCAGGACCTCCATTGATCTGTGGGTCTCTCCTGGCTGACCTCCGGGTCCCGGGGAAGCACAGTCTTACCTGCAGAGGCTCAAGGCCAGGCCAGATGCCCAGCTCACGCTGACAACCGCGTTGCTGCCCCGAAAATGCAACCGCTAAACCAGGTCGTTTGCAAAGTGCAGCAAAAGCCAGGCAACATCGTTCCGCGAAGGGCAGTGAACACGCCGTCTCCGAATGGGACAGAAGGCAGCGCGGAGACGTGGGCACTGCCGAGTGCGTTGCCTGGCTGATGCCGAAGGGCAGAGGGAGAAAGAACCGGCACCTGCTGTGAAGCCGTTTTTCATTCTTTTTTTATTTATTTATCTTTAGAGAGGGAAGGGAGGGAGAAAGAGAGAGAGAGAGAAACATCAATGTGCGGTTGCTGAGGGCTGTGGCCCGCAACCCTGGCATGTGCCCTGCCTGGGAATCGAACCTGCGACACTTTGGTTCGCAGCCCGCACTCAAGCCACTGAGCTACGCCAGCCAGGCTCACTCTTTTGATTTTAAATAAGAGTGAGATTTCTTTGGCCCCTTCCAGCTTGAAAAGTTCCCTGTTTAGAAACGGTTCTCTGGCCTGTGCTTCCATGGACAAGTTACTGCCCACAGGCTTGGGGAGCAAGGCCCTGGGCTCGGGAAGAGCAGGTGTCGGACCTCAGCTCTGTGGTCCCGCGCACACCCCAGTTGGTTTTTGTTCTGTGCGGTCGCTGTGACCACACACGGGCCCAGCGAACACCGAATCACTGCTACGGGAGGAAGCAAATCAGGGAAGGTTCCCGCAAGCCTCTTAGCACAGCGTCTCAGCAGCTCAGCCATGGACGTGTCACCTCGTCCGATGAGTGTTTCCGTGTAAAGATACTGTCCTTAACTTATGTGGTTGCTTCCTTAACATGGCATTCAGGACCCGGAGATGGTAATGCGCACCTCCCGAGCGAGGCGCGCTGAGCATGCGCGTTTTCTCTGTAGCGCACGCTCTGGGCTCCTCGCTGGTAGGACGGCTGGACGGCAGCCGCAGCACCACACGGGGTCATCTTGAACAGTGAAATCACTGGCAAAAAGCACAAAAATGCACACGCCTGGCACTAAACGGAGCGTGAAAGGACACTTACAGGAATGTGTATGGGGGCTCAGATTTTTGCTGCTCTGCGCATGTCCACAAACGGCAGCACCAGTGCTGCAAGGCCGGGTTTGGGGTACAAACCAAGTGGGCGAGCAGGTGAATTCGAGACCGGGGATGGGCCGCACTTAGCCTCCAAGCACGTTTATCTCCGCGTCTACGAGTTAGAGATTTTACGACCGAGTCCAGAAGGCTGCTGGGAAGGTGAGATGAGGTTTTCACGGCTCCTGGCTCCTGTTCAAGATTTCCTGTGCATCGATCTCTTCTCCTTTGTTCTCTGCAGCCTTGTCTTAGGGCCATTTCGCTCCCAGCCGCCTTGGTCCCTCCCAGGGCAGACCCCTCCAGTCTCCAGGGGTCTCCCACTGCATCCGGCTAACCCACATTCCCCTCTTCCTTTGAGACGGGGTTAGACTCAGTGTGGCCAAGGACGTTTCTGGACGGCCTTACCCTCACACAGCCGGAACCTCGTCAGTTGAGATGGTAGCTCTTCGTTTGCATCCGGTTTTCAGAGTCTTGTCTTCTCATACCTGTGAACGTCTATGGCCAGGGACCGTGCCTTCAGGCTTTCCTGTCCCCCCTCACAGCCTAGATGTCACAGCCGGGGGCTGAGAGGACACTCTGTAATTGATGTTTAAAGAAATGAATGAATTCTTAGAAGAAAGAAAGATGTATCCAAACCAGCCAACCTGGGTCTCCTACATGGCATGCGCTTGCCCTTCTGTCTGCTCTTCATGACCCAGCGCAGTCTCATTAAGAGATGCCTTCGGGTGACTGGGGCTTCATGGGCAGCTGTGCCGTGTGGTTGGAGGACCACCTGTTGTCAGAGCCAGGGTGGGCTCCTGCAGGGAGGCGGGCGAGGGCAGGTGCAGCCACGCAGGTGATTCGATGCTCGCCCCCAACAAATGCACAGCTCAAGGTATTTTGAATGGAATCTTACAAAGACTGCACTCTGACCCGAGTCTCCAGCTGCCCGAGTTCCCTCCTCTCTGCTTCACACACGATTTGACGGGAGCCCAGGTGTCCTTGACCACCTTCTGGCCGCCAGACCTGGAATCGGCCATTTCCTTAAGAAGCCCTTGTGTCTTTCAGAGACAAAGGGTCATCCCGGGACCCCGTTAAAGACGGCCATTTTATTTCCAGTCCTTTTAAGTTAACAGGGCCAAAGAAAAAAGGAATATATATATATTGTACATATATACATATTGTACATATATACATATTGTACAATATATATATATGTACATATATATATGATAAAATAACTCATAATTTCATATTGATAATTCCAATTAAAATTTGAGACTGTGAAGCTTTTACTTAGCTTATTCTCTACTATGTCACCATCTCCTTTCTTTGCTACCAAGAAGGCTGGTCCCCACGGGCACAAGGAAGGGCAGACTTAGAGTAAACCATATCCACCTATTTTTAGATCCCATAATCCCATGGCATGGTCTCAGAAAAACAACACTGTGAAACCAACATGGCCACTGAGAACAGAGCAAAACAAAACAAAATCTGCATGCGCATCCTCCGCACGTGACATAGCCTCCGTGACTTTGTGTATTTTTCAGTTTTCTTCTTGTGATGGGTTTCTAGTTTCACAGCATTATGGTTGGAGAAGATGCTTGATATGATTTCAGTCTTCTTAAACTTATTGAGACTTGTTTGGTGTCCTAACATGTGGTCTGTCCTAGTAAACGTTCCATGTGCACTTGAGAAGAATGTATATTCTGCTGCTTTGGGCTGACATGCTCTGAAGATACCATTTAAATCCATTTGGTCTAGTGTTAAGGCTCCTCTCCCATGTTACTTTTCTTTCTGGAAGATCTATCCATGGAAGTCAATGGCATGTTAAATAACATGTTATTAAACCGTGAATGGTTTAACAAAGAGATCAAGGAAGAAATCAAAAGATGCCTTGAAACAAATGAAAATGAGAACACAGCAACCGAAAATCTGTGGGACACTGGGAAAGCAATCCCAGGAGGAGCATTCACAGCCTTGTGGGCCTCTATTAAAAAGTAAGAAAAAGTTCAAATAAACAATCTAACTTTACACTGAAGTGAACTTGAAAGAAACAACAAAGACCAAAATGAGTAGTAGGAAGGAAATAATAAAGATCAGAGCAGAAGTAAATGAAATAGAGTCTAAAAAATAAAAATGGAAAAGATCAATGAATCCAAGAGCTGGCTCTTTGAAAAGATAAACAAGATTGGCAAACCTTTAACCAGGCTTATCAAAAAGAGAGAAAGAGAGAGAGAGAGAGAGCCCAAACAAATGAAATCAGAAATGAAAGAGGAGAAATAACAACTGGATACAAAGAAATACAAAGCATTTTAAGAAAACATTACAACTATATGCCAACAAACTGGACAACCTGGATGAAATGGATAAACTCCTAGAAACATACAGTCTTCTGACACTTAGAGAATCTGAACATACAGATTATAACTAGAGAAATCAAAGCAGCAATCAAAGAGCTCCCAGCAAACAACAGCCCTGGACTGGATGGCTCCCCGGGTGAGTTGTACCAAACACTCCAAGAACTACCACCTGTCCCTCTCAAGCTATTCCAAAAAACTCAAGAGGAGGGAAGACTCCCGATCTAATTATCTAATCCCAAACCAGATAAAGACACTACTAAAGAAAATTATAGGCCAGTATCTCTGATGAACATAGATGCTAAAACCCTCAACAAAATACTAGCAAACCAAATACAACAATACGTCAAAAAGATCACACATTACGATCAAGTGGGATTTATTCTGGGCATGTAAGGTTGGTACAATATCTGCAAATCAATAAATGTGATACACCACATAAACAGCGTGAAGGATAAAAACCACATGATCATATCAATAGATGCAGGAAAAGCTTTTGATAAAATCCAGCACCCGTTTATGATCAAAACTCTCAGCAAAGTGGGAACAGAGGGAATATGCCTAAACATAATAAAGGCCATATATGACAAACCCACTGCCAGCGTCAGACTCAGTGGGCAAACCCTACAAGCGTTCCCCTTAGGATCAGGAACCAGACAGGGATGCCCACTTCCACCACTCTCATGCAACATAGCACTGGGAGTCCTAGTCCCGGCAATCAGAAGAAATAAAAGGCATCCAAATTGGAAAGGAAGAAGTGTCTTTATTTGTGGGTGACATGATACTGTACATAGAGAACCCTAAAGAGCCCATCAGGAAGATACTAGAACTGATCAATGAATTCAGTAAAGTAGCAGGACACAAAATTAATATGCGGAAATTGGTTGCATTTTTATATGCCAATAACAAACTATCAGAAAGGGAAATCAAGAAACAATCCCATTCACAATTACAAATACCTAGGAATAAATTTAACCAAGGATGTAAAAGACCTGTACTTGGAAAACTATAAGACACTGAAGAAAGAAAATGAAGAAGATACAAATAAGTGGAAGTATATACCATGTTCATGGATAGGAAGAATTAACATAATTAAAATGTCCATACTACCCAAAGCAATCTATAGATTCAATGCAATTCCTATCAACATACCAACCACGTATTTCACAGTATTAGAAAAAGTATTTCAAAAATCTATATGGAACCACAAAAGACCCTAAACAGCAACAGCAATCTGGAGAAAGATGAACAAAGTTGGAGAAATCATGCTACCTAATATTAAACAGTATTATAAGGTCACAGTAGTCAAAACAGCATGCGACTGACATAAAAACAGACTCATAGGTCAACAGAACAGAATAGAGACCCAGAAATAAACCCATGCCTTTATAGTCAACTAATATTGGACAAGGAAGCAAAAGCATACAGTGGGGCAAAAATAGCCTTTTCAAAAAATGGTGTTGGGGAAATTGGACGGATACTTTGCTGCAGAAAAATGAAATCAGACCACCTTATTATGCCACATAGAAAAATAAATTCGAAATGGACTAAAGACTTAAATGTTAGACTTGAAATGATAAAAATCCTAGAAGAAAACACAGGCAGTAAAATCTGACATTGCTGGTAGCAATATTTTTCCTGATCTATCTCCTTAGGCAAGAGAAACAAAAGAAAAATAAACAAATGGGATTATGTCAAGTTAGCCAGTAACAAAACAAAAAGACAACCCACTGAATGGGAGAACATGCCAGTAATCGCCAATGATACATCTGATAAGGGGTTAATATGGAAAATTTATAAAGAACTTACACAACTCAACATCAAAAACAAACAATCCAATTAAAAAATGGGCAAAGGACCTGAATAGGCACTTCTCCAAAGAGGACATACGGATGGCCAATAGACACATGAAAAGATGATCAATGTCACTAGTCATCAGATAAATGCAAATTAAAACACATGAGATACCACCTCACATCTGTCAGAGGTCCATCATCAATACATCAGCAGACAAACACTGGTGAGGATGTGGAGAAAAGGGGACCCTTGTGCACTGTTGGTGGGACTGCAGAATGCAGGTTGCCTTATGACCCAAACCACTTTATTGAACTGTGATTGACATACAGAAAGCTGTACACAATTAGTGTATACACTTGATGAGTTTGGAGATAATATACAGCCATGAAATTGTCACTGTCCCCAATGCCACAACCATGTCCTCCTGCCCTATCCATCTACCTAGCATCTATCACCCAGCTACATATTCCAGCACCGTTACAAGTGCATTCACTTACGGAACCCTTATAACCTCCGTATGACATGTGTCCACCTACGGGTGTTGGCGCCAGTTCAATGCCAGCAGGAATCCCCAGTTTGGGGTGTGGTGAAGAAGGAAACCATTCAGCGCCAACAGCTCGTTGTGGCAGAGCACAGCTGTGAAAACAGCCCAGCTGCGAGGCAGCCCGGGCCCGGCCCGCTCCGGCTAGCCAGCTGCGCTCCGGCCAGGCCGCTCCGCTCCCTTCAGCTCAGTGCGGGGAGAGGGGTCCTTGATCTCTGGTGGAAAGGGACAGTGCGCTCTCGGGGCCAGAGGGACCTGGCCGGTGCAGACAGCCGTCCCTGCTCCCGGTCCCTGATTGGTCTGTCCTCATGCAAATGAGGACTCCTAACCGCCAACGTTTGATTGGTCCAAAATGCACTTTGCTGATTACTCAGAATGGCGCTGCTCTGGTTGGTTGGTGAAGATGTTGATGGGGCTATAGCTGCGCAGCTCTGATTGGATGGGGAAAGCCTCGGTCCTATTGGCTGAACAGGACGCGGGGAGCTCCTCTGCAAGGACGGGCTCAGAGGGCAGAGAGTGCCGAAGGCGGCTCCGTGCCGGCTCCTCCCTGGAACGCAGCTCGCGGGAGAGCCCCCCCCACCCTGTAGAAACACCCTTTTCTCCAGGTAGGTGCAATGGTATTGTCTCCATTTTACAGATGGGAAAAGTGAGGCACAAGGAGGTAGTTGACTGTGATGAGTCAGTAGAGGTAGGATTTGCGGAGTCTGTACTTTTAACCGCTGCCTTGCACAGTCTTGCTGAGAAAGCGCGGGGCAGCGCCTGTTCCCTGCCCCCACCCTGGGTGTTGCCTTACTGGGTGCTGTGTGTGTGTGGATACCAGCGTGCGCGTGCGCCTGCACCCAGGGCTCAGTGCTGAGCTCCAGGGGTGCGGAGACCTTTTGCTCACTACCGTGTCTCCAGCACCCAGCACCACGGTGCTCAGGAAATGTTTGTTGACTCGATGAAGAAACAGATTTTTCTGAGTACAGGGCTCGGGAAGCTCCGTTGTTAGCAGTGAGTTGGTGACCTTCATTATGATCCAATTTTCCGTTCTCATTTGGGTGAAAAATGACTTTGGCCTTTAAACAGCATGACTTCATTATTGATATTTTAGAATCTGCTCCCACCGTCAAATTTCCCTTTTGCTATTTTGCTACTCCTGTTATATTTAGATACGTCTGGTTTTGTAGTCCTTTTCTTCCTACTTTCGAATCGATAATGCATTTTAACGAGGAGTATTCCATGAATGCGAAATGGTTGTATTTTTATTTTAATCTATCTCCTCTGCTCCATAATAGAGGTTAAGAATAGACCCTTTCTGATAACAGAGAACTTTTTTACTGTCTTTTTGACTGAATAGGCAATGAAAACACCATAATTGTGTGAAATGGTCTGATTTAGAAACTAATTATCAGGAACATAATTACTAATGAAATATGCATGGAAGTCCTTGCTTTGCTGCTTCTAATGTCACCGTGGACAAATGTGTAGCCAGCAGGGACTTGCATAAAGTGCATTCAAAGCTGGCCATTTCTGGATTCTGTCTGGAAAATCTCCTGGCAGCCGACCTCTCTTCCTTCCCCCCCGGTCCGCACAAAGGGCTCCTCCTGCTTCTGGAGGCATTTAGAGCGCTTTTAAAAACTGGCGAGCGCAAGTTGTTTCTCCTTAGTAAATTCTTATTTTTCCTTGGTATTTGTAAGCACAGATGCATTGAAACCCTCAAACATTTGCTTTTTCGGTTTGGTGAGGAATGTGCGGAAAAACTTGAGTCTCTCATTCGGAGGCGGTGGCTGCCGTCAATTTCAGGCGAACGTTTCTATTTGAGGATCAGTCAGAGAACATGAAAATCCGAGTGATGGTGACTCCTCTAAACCTTTTATTATCCTAAACATTCCATGTGTCCTTTCAAACTAAAAATAATTCAAGGCAAGTAAAAAATAGGGATGTTTTAAACTTGGATTCTTATTACCATTCACCTTCCTCTCCCAGCCCTTGTACTGATGGGGAAAAGGAAGGGTAAGTGATGAGCCCGTATTTGGGGGAGGGGGGTTGTCCAAGATGCCAGGCTGACAATAAGCATTTAAGTCCATGTAGCCGTGAGGAGCTATTTCAGAAAGTCCTAAAATGAGGGGTGGGGTGCAGCGTTTCCCGTCCCAGCTTACGGGGGCCCTGGACACCCGTCACTCATGGCGGGAAGGAGGGCGAGAGCAGTGCCAGGCTCCCAGCGACAGAGCCTCAGTGTCCCCCTTGTGCCTGGAATGAGAGCTGCAGGCAGAGGGGGCGGGTGCGCCCAGGGCCAGCGTCTGAGTGAGCAGCTGGGCGGGACCCCGATGAAAGGTGACGGAGCCGGGGCGATGATGTGAGGAGAGTGAAAGTGAGTTCGGTGAGGTGCCCGAGAAAGTCTGCTTGGCTGGACTGTAGCCGAAGCAACCCTTTCGGCTCTGACCGGTGTGTCCACCTCGGTCGGGGGCCATTTCCATGGAGCAGGTGCAGAGGGGTGCCGAGACAGGGCTGCCGGGGAGCAGGCAGGCGGCAAGGCTGGGCTGCGGCCCTGACACCCTGAGGCTGCCTGGAGGACGTGGCAGAGGCCCTGGCTGGCTCCCATTGTCCTGCCTGCCCACGGCTTGAGAGGCTGAGCACCCCCCCCCCCCAGGGTCTGCTGCTCTCCCAGGGTCAGGCCTCCTGCAGCCGCTGCTGTGGCTTCGCCCTGTTCTCACCCCAGAGGCTGCAGCCAAGTGGCTGGTGAGCGCCGCGTGTGGCGCTGTCGGTGCTGCAGCCCATCTTCCCACGTCTTTCCACATCTGGGGATACGGTGCACGGAGCCAGGTGGGTGTGGGCGTCCCTGGAGAGCGGCTTGGAGACACCCACTTTTCTCCGGCTTCTCCCGCAGATGCGGAGAGCGGCCGATGCACTGAAGGCAGGGGAGCCTTGTTACCTGGCTAACAGGTGCTCCGGGCTTCCTCACAGCCCATCCCTCAAGCTGTGTCCCTGCAGGAAATGCCCAACGAAACAAAAAGTGGTTCCTGCTCTCCCGTAGGTGGTAGCAGCGGTGAATCATTGCATCCCTCTGTCTTCTTGTGGGTGGCTTTGTGTCTCTTCAGCAGCAATAGGGTGTCCGGCTTCACCGTGAACCTGAGAGCCTGGTCGTGCTTTCCAGAGCGCGGCTCCCACCCGCCCTGCGGCGTCCTGGGGAGGGCTCGTGGGCAGTGCGTTTTCTCAGTGCAGCCCCGAAGCGGGTGGACACTTCCGAGCACCTGTTTCGGGCCCGGCCGTGAGCTAGGCACAGGGCGCGTGAAGATGTGCATGGGCCCGTCCTCTCCTTTAAGTCTGACTCATCCATTTGCTCAAAAGTCCTTGTTCTAGGCATCCACGATACCGCAATGAACAGAGTGCGTATGACAGTGGGCATAGGAAACAAAGCATGTACTAAAACATATATGTATAATACTATAGTATGAAATAAACAACAGGGTGAGTAAGAACATCAGTGGAGGTCCAGGGAAGAAAACAAAGCAGGTGGCCACAGAGTCTGCACGGGCTGTTTTAGGGGGATGACCAGGAAGACCTCTCGGAAGAAGTGGCATTTGGGGACAATCCGGAGTAAATCGGCTAGGGAGCTCGTGGTTGCCCGAGAGAGGGTCTCGGGTGACAAAGAGGAGCACTTGCAGAGGCCCTGAGGTGCGAGCCTGTCCGGTGTTACCGGAACATCACCATGCAGGCGGGGTGGCCAGGCTCAGTGGGCTCGGGGGGTGACGGCAGGAGGAGAAGGTCGGGGAGCCGGGTCCCTCGAGGCTTGGAGGGCCCCTCGTGCACTCGGCTGGTTTCCAGTCTGTCCGTGTGAGCCACACCACGTGTGTTCCAGTCTCACTGTGTCTGTGGGATCCGTTCTAGGAATGCAGTCGCGGGCTTACGGAGCACTTTGTATTAAGCGTCCTGCTGGTGCGGCGTCTCCAGGGAGGGCCCCTCCAGGCTGGAGGTGGAGGCAGGCAGGTGGGCAGGCAGGTGGGCGGGCAGGCAGCCGGGGGCAGCTCCCCTGTGAGGGGCGGCTGCGAGGGCGGCCCCGGCCCCTGGGCTTCGGCAGAGAAGAGAGGGCTGGGCTCTGGCCTGCACACCCAGTCCCCGCATTGCTGGGGCTGAGTTTCTGCCCCCGCCTCGGG
Organism: Phyllostomus discolor; assembly: GCF_004126475.2. Classification (NCBI taxonomy): domain Eukaryota; kingdom Metazoa; phylum Chordata; class Mammalia; order Chiroptera; family Phyllostomidae; genus Phyllostomus; species Phyllostomus discolor. The sequence goes on along the minus strand of NC_040913.2, from coordinate 3,310,824 downwards.
AAGTGTCGGAAAGGCTCGGGAAACCTCAGCGGTGACTCTCGTGGGGCACTTGGAGGAGTGGACCAGGTGGCCTGGGAGCCCAGAGGAGTTACCAGTGAGCCGACACACACGGGTGCGGGCAACTTGCCAGTCCTTCTAAGTGCCGCACCCCCCTCCCCCCAGGCCACACGCACGCAGGGCGGTCCGCTGTGGACAGTCACGCTCAGTCACACCGCCGTCAGCCCAACCTCTGCTGCGGCTGAGGGCGAACGGCTCCCTCCCCCATGCCTCGCCAAGGGCCGTGGAGAGATGCCTGCCTCCCTCAGCCCTGGGTCAGCAAGAACCTCCTTCTCTGAAGAAACCTGACCCTTGATGCCACTGTCCTTTTGTCGAAGTTCGCTCCTTCCTGTGTTTCATTCCAGAACTGTTGTCCTCACAGCAACTCGCGGGAAGCCTGGCGGAGAAGGAGCAGGCAGCCAGTGTGTGCCCCGGGGACCTCTGCTCCCGGAGATTCACACCCGGGCTGAGCGGCCTGGGGCGGGACCACCTGCAGCTGAGCTTTTTATCTGGTCTTATTAACGGTTTCATTTGGCGAGACTTGCCCCAGAGGCGATTTTTCGAACTGCAGCCTAAACGCTGCAAGAAGACGTGACTCACCAGAAGCTGGGCCAGCGGGGGGAGGGCCTCATTCCTCCCACCGAGGCCTTTGCCTGCCAGGAACCGAGCCAGCGGCGAGAAACACCGAAAGCGCATTTCAGCTCCTGCAGCGGCTCTCGGGTGCCCGTGGCCGGCCTGCACTTCTGCTGCTCTGACCATGACAGGAGTTTGGTCTTACTCAGGCAGGCAGGGCACCATCGGTGCCCCAGGAGCACAGGAAAGGCCTGGAAAACACCGGCCCTGCCTTCTCTCAGCTGCCTGGCCCAGCTGGGGAGACAGCCCGCACGCAGGCTCGTGAAATGTCCTGAGAGACACAGTCGCGGCCCGGCCTGGGCACACTGAGGCCTGAGTTCCCCAGGGAAGCCCCTCTCCTGCTGGGCTGTTCTATGGCTCTGTTGTCTTGTGCGCCACTCTCGGCCACCCTGGGTGCTCATCTTTTGAAAAAGTGACCTATGACCTTGCCCAAATGCCCGGACTTGCAGGCTCCTTGGAGACCCCATGACAGCTCTTTCAGCGTGGTGGCCTTTGCTCATAATAGACTCCGGTCTCTTAGAAGCAGTGCTCGTGGAGGATTGGGCAGAGCCAAATCAATGTTGGAGGGCTTCCTGGAGGAGGTGACTTTCCTCCTAGGTTTTGAAGAAAGGGGTGATCTTAGATTTGGTGAAATTATCCTCCCCATTTTTTCCTCTCCATTTTGTAGGTGTGTCCCTCTCCCTGTTCTTATGTTTAAATGTGTCCGAACCTCCAGGCCCGGATATATAAACTACTCTTTCTTTGATCATTGTAACTCCTCCCTGGATCCCCAACTTCGCTTCCACGTTTGTGGATGCCCTGTGGCAAGCACACAGCCTGTCAGCCCCGCCTCCTGGAAGTCACGTCCTCGAGTGCTCACCTGCCCTTTGAGTGCCCCACGCTAACAAATGGCACGTGGCCGTGCCGAGGGGTGGTACGTCCGTGACCCACCCGGTGAGAAGAGAGGGCGGCTTCCCCTCACCCGCAGACTCTCGTGCCTTCCTGGCTCACGTGCTCGGATGGCGATGCCCCTGGTGGGGAGGCCTGCGTGGCAGGGGGACAGAGGGTGGCCCCTGGCCAGCAGCCCGAGGGGAGCGGGGGCCCACGAGGAACTGAGTCCTGACCCCTGACCCCAGCCCTGGGCGAGGCCTCAGGCGAACACCAGGGTCAGCTGGCCCCTGGACCCCGGCCTGGTGGAAGCCCCGGGCAGATGGACCCAGCCACGCGGCGCTGATCCCCGAGCCGCGGAAACTGTGACATGCGTGTCCTTCGAGCCACTGAGCTTTGGGGTGATGAGTTGCATCGGAGCAGACGGGCGTACACCCAGCGACTCTGGTCTCTGGGGCGGCCAGACCGGACTCCTCCCCCTCTCCCTCCCTGGTTTCTGTGGCCCCTCCTCCTGCCCCGGGGTCCTCTCGCTGCCCCGAGACTCGGGGGCCCAGAGTCGCCCCCTGTCCCTCCTCTGTTATCTCTCGGTCTCCAGGCCTGTGCCTTTCCCTGTCTCCTGTCCTAGCAGGGTGTGTGGCCCGGGCATCAGCAGGGAGCGAGGCCTCCTGCCTGTCTCCAGCCAGCTCCCCTCCTCCAGGCCACCTTGGCCCATGAGGCTGTGCCTGTCGCTGATCATGCCTGCCGATCCCTCCTGCTCTTTCGTCACCTTGAATCGCAAGATCGGATTTTACTGACGGCCGCCTGCCTCCCTTTGCAACATCCCTTCGCTCCACGGTTGATCCACAGGCTCCTGGCAGCCGTCGGCGGAGCCTGACCCAAACCACCCGTGAGGCTGACTGGACGGTCTGACCCACGGGCCTGGCGATGACTGTGCTGCGGCATCAGGGGAGGCGGCGACCACGTCCCACCCCCCTCATCCGTCAGAACGCTGCGGGTCCAGCTTCACCTCTGCCCGCGGCTGGCTCACGGACGAGCCCATCGCGCTTGTCGCCACCCAAGGGAGACGCAGAGGGACAGCCTGAGTCTTTCAAGACCCTTGGGCGGAGCGGTGGCCGGCACGTGAATTAGCACCGGAGCTGCAGCGGTTGAGCGTTTAACCACAGCCCCGGGACGGCGAGCGGGCAGGAGCCGAGAAGTCCCGTGAAGGGGCCAGGGCTGGGCGGGGGCGCCTCCATCTTCATGGACTCCCTGGGCCTGGAGGCAGGTTTCTGGGGAGCAGGAGACACCGGTTAACCTGTGACCCCAGGTCGTGAGGTGATGGGGGGGGCTGCTCCTGTTCACGGGCAGCCCGGAACCCAGAGCAGCTCCTGGGCGGAGCAGAGGCCCCCTGGGGCGCGGCAGCCTTCTGGAAAACCCCGGGGCCGGAGGGAAACAGCAGAGGGGGCGAGGAGATGTCACTTGCAGGGTTGCATCTGTTATGCACATAACAGCGCGGCCACCAGGTGAGGAAGCCCAGGGCTCGGTGCCGCCCGGGGCCCCCGTGGAGGACCCACAGGGCACTGAGTGAGACGCGCTCGGTCCCCCGCCCCCAGCCCCCTGGCGGGACGGGGACGGGGCTTGCGTGGGAAGCTGCCTTCTAGAAAGGGCGCAGCTGTGAGTGCGGAACAGACTCTGTTCTGGCGTCCGCGTTCTCGAAGGTCCGGTGTCCCACAGAAACGACGACTGCGTGCCCAGACCGGATGCCCTCCTCCCCGGGGAGAAGGCCGCGGCCCTCCCTCCGGTGTTTTCATTTTCCCCGCCGGGGGCGGGGGGGCCCTGGCGCAAACCCCTCACCCCTCCGCTCCCAGAGCCTGCTCCTCCAGCCTTGGCTTCCCGGGAACTTTCCAGAGGCCCTGGATCTGAACTTCAGCGCGCTCTCGGAAAGGCCGGGACTGCGTCGGTGAGCCTAGCCGCAGCCCGGACGGAGCAGAGGGAGCGGGGTGATTTCCCAGCACCGTTACCGTTTCTTTTCCCTTCAGCTCCGTCGGGGGGTGATCGGCCTGCAGCAGCCGTGTCTGCCTAAGGTGTGGGCGGCCAATGTCGACCTGCTCTCGGATGTTGACCACCGTCTACCCGGTGACGCACCGTCACCCACGCACAGTCCCGTTTTGTTATTTATGTATTTAGTTTTTTTGGTGAGAACCATTAAGATCTGCTCCCTCAGCGAATGCAGGCACACGGTAGTGTCGTCAACTCTCTGCACACGCGCTTCCTGACGTCTCTGTGGGTCGGAGCCACCTCGGAGGCGGAGAAGGGAAGGCGCCCCTGACAGCCGGGCGCAGGTCGCCCCACGGGAGGCTGTGCTCCTGCAGCTGCCAGAGTCTCCGGAGGACGGTGTGGGGGTGGGAGGCCACCGGAGACTCGGGAGAGCCAGTGACTCAGGCCTTCGAGGCGCCGCGATCCTCGGAGCTTTGGTTCCTGGGTCCCTTGAGACCCTGGTGACGCGCTGGGCTCCACCGGGCACAAGGGTGGGCACCAGGGTGGGCGCAGTGACTCAGCTGCTCTGCCTGGGTCTCTCCGTCAGGCTGGGGGCTGGGGGGGGGGTAGGACACTCAGCAGAGGGAGGAGGGGTCACGGTGTGGGGGCCCAGGAGGAGCCCCGAGGAAGGGCCTTGTGGGAGAGGAGCAGCAGCCGCCGCAGGAAGGGGAGGGGGAGGGGGAGGAGGGGCCGGGGCTCCAGCCGCTCTGGGCCTCGGGGCTAACCCAGGGAGAGGAGAGGGGCCGCACTCATCCCGGACCAGAAACGAATCCAGGACACTGCTGGAGCTCGGCGCCTGGCGCGGACTGCCAGTGAGGGAGGGTGGAAGGGATGCTGAGACCATTTCCCGAACGGACAGGGCAGCCATAGACGTCCCCCGCGTGGAGAGCGGCTCCGTGGGCGCCGGGGCCGCAGGCAGGGCCCACCCACGGAGCGTCGCTTTCCTTTCCCGGGAGGCGGATGAGCTCCAGGCCTGGGTGGGGGGCGCTGGCTCATTCTCGGGGCTCCGTGCTGGGATTTGGGGTTCTGAGCTGGGTGCAGCTGCTGCGTCCACGTGGCTCAGCGGCGACCACGCGAGGACAGCGGTTGCTTTGCGTGTCAGTCGCTCCGCGGAGCTCCCTGCCTTCTCCACAGATTCGAGACGTTTGAAAAGGCGTCCGTATGACTTACACCCTTTGCCTAGGAAAACCCAAGGAACACCGTTCTTTGGGCGATCCATGCTGTCTGCGTATTTTCCAGAAAAGCAAGTCCTGGAAGGAAAGGATTGGGGGAGGTTGCAGACCCTGCCCGCTCCCCGGCCTCAGTTTCCTCGTGCGTCCCAGGAGAGGGGCGGACAGCGGAGCGCGGAGGGGCTCCTGCGCGGCGGGTTCCCGGTCTGGGTGCCGCGCCCGACGAAGCGGTCCGAAACCGCTCCGCCAGGCCTCGGGCCAAGCTCTGAGTTCCATCGATCTTTTCTATTGTATTTCTGGAATCCATTTCATCTTTTTTTTTGCCCTGACTTGGGTTATTTTTGTTAGTATTTCCTTAGTGTGTGTAGGTGCTCTGCCCCTGGGTGCATGGAGATTTGCGATGATTATATAATCATGATAAATGGACCCCTTTATCGCTGTGTAACGACCATCGTTGGCTCTCGTCACCACATTTGGCTTCCAGTTCATCTTGTCCGGTGCCAGCGGAGTCCCTCGTCCCCCTGACTCCCGGTAACGCACCTGGTGTGCGCGCTTCCGGCCCCTGTACCTGCGGGCTCAGCGGCATGTGGGGCCCGGGTCCCAGGGAGAGACGCGATAAGGGCTCCCCCAAATCTCAAGGTATTGGGCCTCTCCTGTAAGTTGGCCAGCAGGTAAAGAGAACAGGTGTCATACGACAAGGGTAACGGACCCCCGTCATCCTGAAGGGGAGGGCCGCTGCCCCATCCCGGGGCAGGGAAGATGGGTCTGAAACCCATCGGGGCGTTTCTTGGTGCATCCATGGCCAGGAGAAAGTGTAAGTGGGTGAATGAGGCAGCTGTGGCCTCAAGGGTGTGATGGCCAGGGGCTTGGGCACAGCACAGATGACAGTCTGTGTGTGTCACGTCTTCAGGTGAGCGACCGCACTCAGCAAGCGACCTAATTCTCGGAGTCCTCTCCCAACTGGACTCGGGGGATCCGAGGGAGTCCAGAAAGCACCGACCTGTCCTGCTTAGCCCGACTCGGCTCTGCGTCCTCCTCTGGCATCGGCCGCCGCACAGCCGTGCTGGGGAGTGCACGTGGAGAGTTGTTCCAGGAGCAAGTCAACAGCTGAGGCCACGTGCATCACGCAGCAGGCGGGCACGGCCCCCGGGAAGAGCCAGGGCGGGCCCGAGTGGCGTGGCGAGTCCCAGAGCACTGGCCCAGCCTGTCCCCTTGAAGAGATAGCCACACCTGGCTGGCGTAGCTCAGTGGATTGAGCACGGGCTTCGAATCAAAGTATCGCAGGTTTGATTCCCAGTCAGGGCACATGCCTGGGTTGCAGGCCACGGCCCCCAGCAACCGCACGTTGATGTTTCTCTCTCTCTCTCTTTCTCCCTCCCTTCCCTCTCTAAAATTGGATGAATAAAATCTTAAAAAAAAAATAGCCACAAAGGAGCCCCGTGGTCACCCAGTGCACCTTGTCTGTGGAATCGGGTTTGTGAACTGGGGGGTGAGGTAAGTCTTTATCTGGGTTTTAGGTAGAGATTGGTGTATATACGTCTTCCTTTGCAAATCAATGTTTTTATTTTTGCAGCCGAGTGATAATTAATTCTGGGGGGGTGTGTATGGGGCCCCCCCTATCGGAGCAGCTCTGGCTTTCTGTTCACAGTGGCCCCCAGAACCAACCCCCCACCCACCACACACCCAGAAGGGGCAGGCGCTCCGCTGTGTCATCTGGTCAGGTCGGATCACGCCTGGCCCTGTGCTTCCCTTGCCCCTCCTGCTTCCACACCGGCCTCCTCACTCACTCAGTGTTCGTGCGTGGCTCGTGCTCTTCCCCAGACTGCGGCCTCTTGGTGTGGGTCACCCTGGCCTCCCCGCCTGCGCCAGGAGACGGGGGAGGGGGTGCCCCATAGAAATCGCTGGCACGGATGACCTTGGAGCCGCTCCCGGGGCCGCTGCCTGGCACAAGCCATCTCTCTGTGGCTTCTAACCCGCTGCAGCAGGGAGCAGCCGGGCTTGTTGGGATTCGGTGTAAGGTCGGCGGGGCCGTGCCCGTGACCGACGTGGCTGGGCTCTCGTGTCCGGCTGGTGCAGGAGGCTTCCCCGGGCATGTTCCCAGACAACTGTGGTGGCCGGAGGAGTGACCTCGGGGCAGAGACAGCTAACGTGGCGTCACGTGGCGGCTGTGCGCAGAGAAGAGTCTGCAGACCGCGTGGCCACCGGCTCCTTTTATCCTCGACTCAGCCATGCGCCCTGAGTCCTCCCCGCAGGCCGGCCTCACGGCGGGGGAACGAGGCCCTGGGTTCCTCGCCCACCGTCACACAGCCGGGAGCCTGGGCGCTGGGGTTGACACTCAGTGCCGGGCACGGTGCCCTGGGCAGGCCCCCCGGTGCCTCCTGGGAAATGGGAACACCACCCCCCCCCCACCTACCCACCCACCCACTCGCCTGCCCACCACAAACGTAAGAGCCTTGTGAAAGGAACGGCTTCCATGTAACAACTGTGTCTTTAAAAATCGTGTTAAACCCACCCCACCCCTCCTCCCAAGCTCCCCCTTGGCTGCCGGACTTGGAGGAGCGCGGCTGCAGTGAATAAAATCTCTGTCTAGGATTTCGAAAGCGGTAACAAGCACTGGAAATTCTGACAGCCAGTTGGAGTCCACCGAGTTTTTCCTGGAGAAATCGGGATAGAAGCTGGCTGGAAATCGTGTGATGTGTGACTGGTATGAAAAATTCCAGGAACTGTTGTGTTTGCTGGCATTCTTGGCGAATGCTGTTCCAGGGGAGCCTTCCCGTGCTTTCTGCATTATGTGCTGAAAGGTGACTCATGCTTTTATGTTCTGTTCCCCAAAAGCTCTGAAGGGTCCCCCCCCCCCATGCTAGGATTAACCAAGGCATCTGCCTGTCCCGTGGGGCTGCCTGTGATTTGATTTTGTGCCTTTGGTCTAATGGTCCTGTCGAAGGGAGGGCCTGGGTCTGGAACTGGTGGCACCAGAGGACCACTCGCCTCTTCGGGGCTCAGTTTCCTCACCTGTACAGTGGGCAGAAGGAACAAGGTGACCTCCCAGGTGTGCCCGTGCTTCTGAGGACGTCCAGCCATTTCTGGGAAGCGAGCCTTTCTTTCGACCCACGTTTCTTCCGTGAGCCTCAAGACCCTTCACCCTTGGCACTCGGTTTTTGACTAAAAGCATCTTCCGACAAGACTTCCTATCTCAGAAACTAGCATTCAGAAAAAGGGATGGTTGCACTTTTCACGTCAGACAAGTCAAAAGCCGCTTCCCCCTGGGCTCACAGGTCATTTTCTGTTGGCTCCTGCGCCCGTCTGGTGGGGGCAGGGGGGAAGTGGGCCAACCAGCCTCTGAACGTCGGGGCCCGACCTGCAGCCGTGGGGGGAGGCTGCTCCCCGGCTCGCCCTGCAGACCAGCAGGTCTTGTCAGCAGGAGCAAATGCTGGCACCGCTCCCCGCTCTGCGGGCGCCTGTCCTGGAATGCACCACGGTGGCATTCACATTCTGATTGCGGTCCTTTGTCCCTCACCCCCTCCACACCTCTTCACGACTCAAAAAATCAATGTCGGCGAAAGACGAAAACAACTCACGGTCAAAACAGTAACAGCCGGGTGACTGGAATGGCAGTAACGTGGGCTGATGCCCGTTGAAGGCTCGGCGTGGGCCGGGCCCTGCTCCAACTGCTCTGTGTGTGCGCCTTGTTTCGGAGTGGCTCCTCTTCTTCTCCGGTCCCTCGGCTGAGGCTCAGAGCAGTTAGGTAACGGGACCAAAATGGCACAGCTAGCAGTTTTCCAAACCTTGGCTTTTAAGGGTGCAGGGTGGGGTGGGGGTGGGCAGGGTCCAGCTGGAGGCTGAGATGCATCTCAGCGGACTGGGGGGCTGCATTCGGAGGGGGTTTGCCCACTGGACTCCAACAGCTTTAACAAGATTTTGTTTTTTCAAGTTCTCCCCTGTGGTCCTATTTATTGATTCTAGAGCGGAAGGGAGAGGGGGGAGAAAGAAACATCGATCACTCGCCAGCCCCCCCTATGCACCCCAGCTGGGGATTGAACCCCAACCCAGGCATTTGCCCTGACTGGGAATCAAGCTCGTGACTCTTTGGTGCAGGGGACAGTGCCCAGGCAACTGAGACACACTGGCCAGGGCGATTCCAGCAGCATTAAATTAATATTTAGTGGGTAGAAATGCATGGAGAGTGTTTCCAGTCCTGGATGCCTCAGAATGAAAGACATACATGATGCTTTCATTGATCCATCTACTACAGAAATATCCGCTCAGTATCACGAGGTACCGGATGCTGCAGGAGACAGAAGCCTGGAGTTGGAGGAGGTGCCCGGCCTTCCAGCCACAAAACGATAGGAGCTGAACGAGACAAATACCATCTTATCTACATGGCCGAGACGCGGTGGGCTGGGACGGACAAGCAGAACGCACAGAGGCATGTGGGGAAGGAGAACATCCCCATCTGGCAGGAGGAACCCGATACTTAACAGAATATCAAGAGAAGTGGTCCCGTGAGTGAGCGAACACAACTGGTTGTGCTGTCTGTGGAGCCCCCTTTCACACACACACACACACACACACACACACACACTGCAGAACCCTCAACGGGATCCCAGGGCCCCAGCAGTCAGTGGGAAGAGCTGAAGGTGGTGGGAAGCCAGCTAACACCCTTGGACAACGAGACCCCAATAATTCAAGAAGGAGAGTTCGGCGGACAGGGAATGGAATGGTGGGGCTGTGCAGGGAGCTTCCTTTATTTCCAGAGATGTCGGCCGGGCTGGGACTTTCAGAGGGCCAGGTGGTGATAGAACCTCATCTGAATATCCAAAACCTAGAGCCCAGGAGAGCTGAGACCGCACTGCATGCTGGGGGGCGTCCTCAGGCCGGGGCGGGGCAGCTGAGGCAGAGAGGAGGAGGAGGGCTTTGGGGGCCATTCAGTTCCCCCACTGTGTGAGCATATTTCAGTATTTTAATACCCTGCTCGGCCATGCAGGGGCGCCGCCGCCTTCTTCCCGAGACTTTGCGGACAGGCACCTGTCATTCTCCGTTTCTGTGACCCCTGCTCTTCGTGGCATGGGTCTCTGCTTATGGTGCGTGAGTGAGGGAGGCGTGGGGACTGGATTGAAAGGGAGACTGGACTAAAACCCTTTAACTCAGACAGACAAGAGGCTGCTGCATTGGTGAGTGAGTTGCCCGGGCTAGGTGTCGCTGTGAAAACAACCCTGGCCCTTGCTGACTTATGACACAAAGGTTCATTTCTCGTGTATAGGGCTCATCCGCTGCAAGCCACCTGGTCCAGGTCCCTCCCCTCTGGGACCCAGGCTTGTGGGGTGGCCGCCGTCGGAAATGCACAGTCGCCGTGGCAGAGGGAAGAAGAGAAAGTGGCCGTTGTGTGCTGGCTCCTCCAGCGTCTGCCAGAAAACAACAGGTTATTTCGCTTCTGTTTCGTTGGCTGCAGCGGGCCTTGTTTTGGGCCCACTCTTCTTTTGTGAAAGGCAGTCTTCCTAGGGGTCCCGCGGTAGGCATTCTGGGCCTCAGGCTGCGCCAGGGTGCGGCGGGGAACCAGGTGCCTAAGGCGGAGTCCTGCTTCCCAGCGGCTCACCTCCCACGGGGAGGACAGTGTGGAAACAGATGCCCTGCAGTGGGCCCGAAGGGGCTTTTCCCGGACTAAGAAGAGGAGGCCTCTTCTGCAAACTCCTCGAGTGGTTCAAGTTCACTGCCAGCCCCTCATAGTTACGCAGCACAGGCTTGAGGCGTTTGAACTTCTGTGTCCCATGCGTGTTTTTCCCTACGCCGCGATGAAGCTTCGCCGGGACTATGAGTTCTCCACCCCCCACCCGCCCCGGCCGCCCGTGGTCCTCCCACCCTCGCCGTGGAGAGCAAAGGCGCAGGAATCAGTCTTACCGAGCTTTGCCTGGCCGCGCTGGGCGCATGCGTGGCACAGCGGGAACGGAGGAGAAGGCAAGAGCGCGAGTGACTCATCGGCCCCTCCCGTGGGCCCCTCCCATGAGCCTCTCTGTCTGGTCGTCCTCGGGGGGCGTTGTCCTGGTCTCTCAGCTCCGGGGTCCACCCGCCCTGGTCGGGCACCTGTCTCGTGGGCTGTTCACTGTCCCCTCCCTCCTCGTAGCGCGCGGCTCCTGCCAGATGGCCGCACGGTGCCTGCGCCGCCCCAGCCCTGGCCTGCGCGCCAGGGTTTCGCAGACTCGCCTGCCGTCTTGCCTCCGCGCGGTCGGGGCTGCTGTTTACTCTCAGGCGTTTGCTCTGGGGCAGCTGGAAATCTGCCAGCTCTTGTGTGTGGTGGTGTGATCTGTGCTGTGTTGATGAGTGCCCCCCTCCACCCCCTTAAAATTCCTGCTGACCCAAAACCTCACGACCGTGACCTTATTTGGAAATAGAGTCTCTGAAGACATAATTCGTGACATGGACATGAGGTCATCCGGAGTGAGTGTGGGCCCTCGTCCAAGGACTGGTGCCCTGACAGCAGGAGGAAGCAGGCACGGGACACACCCAGGGGAACCCCACGCGGTGACGCGGCCACACTGCGCCGCAGGCAGCCTTGCAGCGGGGAGGAAGGACCCTCCCCCCCGGGGCTGCCCGGGAGGCGTGGCGCTGTGATGCCCTGACTTGGGACGCCCGTCTTCTAGAATGGGGAGGCAGTTTATTTCTGTGGAATGTGACTGACTGGCTGAGATTAGCACCTGTTTATTTGCATTCACGGCGCTCATCTTGTCTAATGAATGTGACCCTCACTCATCAGGGAGCACCTTGTCTGCCAGTCTTTCTCAACGCCACCCCCACTTTGAGCCCCCCCCACCCCCCATGAGTCCCCTGAATGTCCCAAAATAGCACCAGCTGCAGAAGAGGCTGGGGATGGAGTTTATTGACATATTTGCCGAAACACAATTTCAGAAGGTCCTGGCAACGGGTGGACTAGGTTATGCTTTGTGCGCAGAGGAACGGGGACCTACAGCAGGGACAATCAGGGGCTGAGGCCCGGAGGCCCGGTGGCCCGAGGCACTCGGCACCGCAGCGCCCCTCGAGCACCCCCAGCACTGCGCCTCGGTCCTCCCGTGAGAAGTGCGTGGGGAGGGTGCTGGGGGAGTGAGCGGGAGGGGGCGTCCCGCAGTGGAGCTGGTGCGTGGCTCCGGGTGCACGCAGCCGCTTGCCGTCTGTGCCTCAGCCGTGGCCGTGAGAAGGACAGTCAGGGACCTGCTGGTCCCACCCAGGAGGAGGAGGGACACGAGGGGTGTGGCCTCGGCCAGTCCGGACGCCCCTGTGATCTAGTCACTTGAACGGGTTCTGCTGAGATCGTGGGACCCACTCAACGGAGCCCAGCTGGGTCAGGACCTCCGGATGCACAGACCCCGGTTTTGTTAATAGTGACAACGCGCCAGCACTGGATCGGCCCAGTCTTGTCACTGCTGTCACTGTTTGCTGGGTACTTTCTGTCCTGACTTCTCCACTGCTGGTGGCGGCCCTCTGACCTAGCTCTGGCCAGAGAGAGAGACACTGTTTCTGAGAACTATTTCCCTCTGTGACGATGCAAACATAGCCCTTTCCTGTCTGCCTCTCGCTTTAGTGCATGGGCCCTGTTATGACTCTGTGATGCCTGGAACTATGGAAGCCATCTTGTCACCCTGAGGTCACAAGTTCAAGGACGAGAGGGCCGCCTCCTAGGGGTGCTCAGACAGAAGGATGAGGAGAGCCTGAGTTTTTTATTGCGTTGTTGAGCCTCAGAACAAACCCTGGGGCCACAGACCTCCAGCCTTTACCGAGTAAACAATGGTCGTCTGTCTGTCTGTCTGTCTGTCAGGCAGATTCCCCAGCGCATGCTTGAGACGGTGGGGGCGGGCCGTGGATGACAAGTGGGAGGAGTCAAGAACTGGAGCCCTTTCCCTAAGTAGCCGGGTAACCGTGAGTGACACGCTCGCCTCTCGGGCCACCGCTGGGCAGATACGCACAGAGGATTTGGGGGAACTGTTCATTATGCCCAAGGAAAATATTGAGAGTAGTTTTTCTACAGCCAATGCGGAGAGCTCTCGGCCTGTGGAGAATTTTCCTTTTCATTTCTGAGTCCGTGCCTCATGCATTTTGATGTTGGCAAGTGCGTGGTCTGCTGTCGGGGGCTTTCATCAGATGCTCATTAGGTGTCTTGTTTATAAAGAGGGATTTGCATGCGGGAGCAGCGGCTTCTTCCTCAGGAGCAGGTGTGCGGCGGGATGAAGAGAGACCTGCAGGCTGACGTCTCGTTACCCAAAGCCACGGGACTTTCCGGTATCCGGCAGGTCTCCTGCACCGGTCCGGGGAGAGAACTCGGGGGACAGAGCTTCTGAATACATTAGTCTGCTTTTCCAGCTCCTGGTTCTGAGAGCAGAGCTCTGGCCGGATGCCAGGGAAGCATCGGCGGGGGAGGTCGCCCTGTTTTCTGCTTCAGCCGACGGCCGTTTCCTGCCCGGGCTTTGCAGGACACACCTGCCTCCTCCACCAGCTCCTCCGGCGACCTCGGTCCCTCCCGGTCTTCTGGCTGCACGTGCTCCGCCCCGAGTCAGATCTCTTCAGTTCTAGTGGGGATTTTTCCCCCCAACCCATTTTCCCTTAATTTCTCCTTGCTTTTAACCCCACCTTCTTCTCCAGTCAATATCCATTTGCCATTTCCCTTGTCTTCCAACTCCCCTCACCTCCTATCATTCCTCTGCATCCCCCTCTCCTCTTCGTCCTCCGGCTGTGACGCCCTAAAGAGCTTCCTTGACTTTTGAGCGGTGATGTTCTTAAACTCTGACGAGGCTCTGCCTGGTAGCTCGGTTGGTTAGAGCGTTGTTGGTTAGAACATCGTCCTGAGACCCCAAGGTTGCAGGTTCGGTGCCCGCTGAGGGCACGTGCAAGAATCAACCGATAAATGCATCAATAAGTGAAATAACAGATCGATGCCTCTGTCTCTCTTTTCTCCTCTCTCTCTCTCTTTAAAATTGATTTTAAAAGAATCTAATGAGAACTCTGGGAGTCCCCATCATCTGACTTAATCACACAGAAGTATTGTACCAGGTGCTGTCTGCAGTTCGAGGAGACTCTCACAGGCACGCCCCGCTCCGCCGTCCTTCCAGCGTTCGGTAGCGGGACGCTTAGTGCCGGACACGTGCCAGGTAAGAGTAGGATGCGGGGAGGAGGGCGTATCGGGGCAGAGTGACGGAGACCCCCGCGCCGTGACTGTCACCGGTTTGCACACACCGTGTACAGACCCGTACCAGAGGCCCCCGTGAGATGTGAAAGCACCGAGCTGAGGACTGGAGGGGACACAGGTCGCCTTACACGCGTGAGTGCGGTGTGTGGAGCGCCCACAGACGAGGGGCAGGCGGGAATCGCGGAAGGAGCCACGCCCACTCAGAGGGACACGTGCCCAGATTAGAGGCTGCGCAGCGTCACAGCTGATTCGAACCAGCTGCCGTGGACGGGGACACCAGACCCCACTGGACCCGCCGCAACACTCTTCCCTGACTGTGGGCAGGTGGGTCTGTTCGACTCCTGGAGGGATCTCGGGAGTCCCGGCGAGGAGGCCTCGGTCTCCGCGGACGCTTTTCCTGCATCAAACATCCCGGCTTTCCCCTGAGCTCACCCACCATTCAGGGACCTTTTCCCCTCGTGTGTGTTTCCCTGCCCCGCACGTAGTCCACTGGCTTTGTGGATTTTATTTATGTCACAGCTTGATTAGTCTGGGCCTCATTATTTCTCACGGTGTAGGCTGTAGGAGAGCCAGCGAGTGTTTAACAACCAGCAGCAGCACATGGAAACAACTGAACATTAAGAACAACTAAAAAAAAAGCCCAGCTCAGCCCAACCCAATGCCAACCCAACAGCCGCGGCAGGACCAGGACACAGCACCTGGTGCTCAGGAGACCAGCCCGGCTGGCACGTGAGACCCGCAGTGACCAGCTTCTCACCGAGAGCTGGTCTCACCTGCACGTAGGTAGCCAAAGTCAGCAGAGGCCCGGTCCAGGTCTGAAGATCGCTTCTAGATGCTCTTGAGGTCTCTCTGGTCTAAGGCTCCAAGGTTAGCGGACTGCTAAGGAACAAAAGCCACAGTTGTAACAAAGACAGCTTGCCTGTTCCTTTGTAATGATTCACCAGGTGCCGCCACCAGGTTTGGCGAGTTTGGGTAAGATTATGTGTGCTGCTTTCACTCCTGGGTCCACGGCCGGGCTTCCTGGGGAGGACGCCCCCTGTGCTGGAGTCCGTGGTGTTCTGTGGGCTCACTGAGGACCCTCCGGAGCGTTCAGCCCCCAGCAGCGCAGGGGCTGCCGCGCAGCCTTCAGACTCCGGCGCGATTGGAGTCCGAGACCCCGTTCCTCCCTGGGAGACGGCCGGCACTGTCCCCACAGGGCGCTCTGCTCCCACGGCTGGATGCTCCTGGGACCTGTTTTCCATCCCTGGCGATCACGAATGCGCCACGTGGACGGGAGAGGAATTTATTGAGCAGGCAGCAGAGTTTATTTATTTTACTTAAGTTTAGTTCTGCTTTTTATCTCAGTCCGTAAAAACCAGGCCTTAGAAAGCAGACCCTACCCGTTCTGGAGGTCTCATTATTATGTAATGACCATCACTGAGGCTTTAAGTGATCGGTAATGGCAGGGTTTTGTTTAACCATTAAACTGTAATGGTTTTGTTCTGCTCCTGGGAGCTGGAGGCGGCCAGGAGAGTGTGGCCTCCCACAGGCTCTGCCCTGGCCTCGGGCGGGTAGAAAGATGACCCCGGAGAGGTGGCCCCTGCGATCCGAGGCCACTTCCAGCCACCCAGGGGTCCTCCGCGGCACCCTCGCTGGGCGGTGCGGCACTTCCCAACAGCTCTTAGCGTTTTTGCTCCCCCAGACGGCCAGTGGGTCCGAGGGAGAGGAATTGATCGCCAATTGCTTCTTTCCTCCCGCTGATGCCGTGACTGCTCGCTCTGAGGCCCAGGAGGTCCGGCTCCTCCTAGGAGTGGCGGGCTGGGGCCCAGGGCTCACACTGTGTGTGCACTGTTCCGGTCAAGGTTCAGAAGTGCCCTGAGGGACGTGGGGTGTTACTGCTGTTTTAAGTATCAGGATGTCGAGGCGTAGGTATCAGGTAACTTTCCGAGTGTCCCTACCTCGAACGTGAGAGAAGTGAGATCTGGGATTCATTCTTATCGGATTCCAAACAACGTGCTCTTGCCACCATCCCACCCCACTTGTCCCTGAAAGACCATGGAAGAACCTGGGCCCTGGGCCAGGTTCAGGGCCACCTCCAGGGCCCAGAGCGGCCCCCGAGCTGTTCTGAGTGAGGGGCCTGCCGGGATGCTTTTGGAGCACGAGCAAACCAGGGGCCGCGGCACGGACACCACGACAAGCGCTCACGCTGGCTCTGCCGTGTCCCAGACCCTGCCGTAGGGAGCGTGTCGGTGTGCTGTCCCTGAGTCCTCTCGCAGCCCGTCGTGTGGGGGACTGCCATCCCTCTGTGGTACGGCTAAGTCACAGAGACGTCAGGTAACTTGTCTGACGTCACGTAACCCGCAGGTGGCTAAGCAGGGACCCGGGCAGGCTGGCCCCCGGTCCGGTGCTCCTCCCCATTCCTACGGGGCCTCTCTGACTGCGAAGGGGAAGGCGGGGGCAGAGTCTGTGGGGCGGGGGGACAGCTTACCGACAGTTGTGTCCGAGCATGGGACACCTGAGGGTGACTGCTGGGTGTCCCAGAACAGCTACCAGGAAGGCACCTGCATGTCCTGTCGGCAGGATCCACACGCAGGCGGTGTGTGAAGCCAGAGCTCACAGGAAGCTAGTTTCTCCCCTGCCCTGTGGAAGATGAGTAAGTGACAGAGACGGGAGGCCCGTGGCCTTGGCCACACCCTGGGGGGGGCGGGCAGAGGAGGGAGGGCTGGCAAAGGACCCAAGGGACCCCGCCCTCTCTCTCACACTCCACACCCCAACCTTCGGTGGGACCCCCACAATCCCCCCATTCTTTTTTACTGCCCTAGAGTGCCACTCCTGCAACCTGGAGACCCTCCGCCAGCCAGCCAGACAGACAGACAGACACTCTGGGCACCGCACGCTCCTTGCCGGGCTCCGGCCACTCAGCCCTCTGCTCCAGCACGTGCAGGCGGCTCCCCTGGGGACCCACCCGGCTCTTCTCCCCACCCGCAGCGCCTTGCTCAGAGGGTCCAGGTCTCCGTCCCTGCTTTGTTCAGGTTCTGACTCAAGCCCCGCTGGGGACCTTCCCTGCCCACTCTGTCCTTGAAAGAGCACCCCCCGCGCTCTCGCCCCCTCACCTGCCTTAGCTTCCTCCCCAGCCCCGAGCACTGGGGACCCAGCGCTGAAGGTTCTGACGCAGCCGACTGAGTGAGCGCCCGGAAACTGCGGAGCCCCCCCCCCCCGCACCCCCCCATTAGGAAGTGCTGTTTGTCAAATTAAAAAGTACTCCAGCCACCCCGGGGGAGAGCCTCGGTAGTCATTCTTCCTCATGAGTAACTTCCGACGGAGAATAACACACGAGGAAAGCAGCCCGAGTTCCAGATGAGAGGGAGGGGCTGAGGGCCCCAGTTCCCACCCTTGGAGTTCAGCGGGCGTCTGCACAGCGACCTGACTGTGTGTGAGGTGTTCGTACCCCGAGGCCGTTCCTGCCACGGGCGGAGAGCTCACTCATGTGTAGCCACGGTGCCTTCCTGAGCCCGTCCAAGGTCACGGTGACGGCTGCCCTGTTCTGCTCCTGCTGGGGGGAGGAGAAATGTCCACTTTGGGCCCAGTTCTCAGCACTGGAGCGGTGCCCAGAGGGTGCGGGGCCCTCCACTGGGCCCTGCAGTCAAGCCAGCAAGTGCTGTCGGCCCCCTGGACCCCCCAAGCGGGGGCCTCACACCTGGCCCACGGCTGACTCGCCCACCCCACGGCCAGGGGGCGGAGGCAGTGCCGAACGCCAATTAGCTTGGCACGCACACACCCGGCTCCCCGGCAGCCAGGCCCCAAGTTAACCCGAGGCCTAAAGACGGGCAGGCGGGCTGGGGAGGGAGCATCCCGTTGAAGGATGTGGTTGGTTCCAGGCCTAAATGAGGTCAGCGCGCTGACCGTTCTGCTCCGCCTTCCCAGTAGGGCACCGAGTCCTGCCCCGTACCATGGGTCCCAGTTAAGCCTTTTGTCTTTCCGTTTGCCGGGGGTGGGGGCACTCTCGTCCCTGTCAACCTTAAGGACTTGGATGGTGGGCTCCTCCCCATCCTCTGTTAGGGGTCCAGAGGTCCCCTTTGCGCTTGGTGGCTGTCTCCTACCACGGAGAGTCCCCTCTGACAGACCGACGCCACAAACAAGGGAAAAACGGAAAGAGAGGGGCAGCAGCGCCTGCTCGGGGTAAAGCCTCCCTCTCCGGAGCCCAGAGAGCGCCCGTAAACCCGAGCCCCGGTGAAACTGGGGCAGGCAGACCCGTCCGATATCGTCTGATCAACGTGGGAGCCGGAATATGCGGACGCCGTGTATGGTCAGAAGTTCCTGGGGCGCGGGGTCTGGCTGAGTAGGCCACCCCTTGGGTGGTCCGGTTTCGGTTGAACAGAGAGGGAGGACAGACAGGTGCTTTCTCTGCCTCTTGGCTGAGACTCTACCTGGTGCCCATGGACTGGGCCCAGCCCCGGGGAGCACAGCCTCGGCTAAGAGTGAGGCGGCCTCGACCCCTGACCTTTGCCCCTGGCGCTTCTGTAAGCCCTGAGAAGATCTGCTAGAAAGTGTGGAGGGAGCACCCCTCCTTCCCCCGGATAATTTGGGGCGATGAGCATTCGCTCGGGCCCCTTGCACTCTGGCTGAGGGCACTCCGCCCCGCAGCAGACCGGCGAGGTGACCATTTGTACAGGAACCGGTGCCCCTTCCGTCCCTGCGTGCCGACCTCCAGGCTCCCCTCCGCGCACGCAGCTGCGTTTTCCGAGGATCTGTGGGTTGTTGCCGGCAGGCATTCTTCAGGTTGCCGGCCAGGCTCCCTGGAGCTCGGGCCGGGCCGCACGTCGCCGTCCCCGGCGCCCTGGAAAAAGGCCCAGAGGACACATTAATCAGGAGCGAGTCTCGCGGAGGAGCACGCAGTGCGGGAGCGAGCCAGGGTAGCGACTGTCTGGTGCCGGCCGGGCCTGCGCCCCCCGGGGGGTGGGTTGCCTAGCAGCGCCTGTCACTTCAGCCAGCGCTAGGCAACCAAATGCAATTTGTCAGCTGCAGCCCGTTTTCGCCTGGTTTTTCCAAGACTCGCAGGTATTTCAGAAGCATCTCATCAGCGTCCATCCCGTGTCCTTCCCCGTCTGCATCGGAGGGGGGAGGGGGTTCTAGCTCAGCCTCCCCTCCCCCCTTCCCTCTGACACGCGAATGCTCTCCTCTCCAAGGAGGGGAACCGAACTGCAGCTGCGGCGGGACAATGTTGTGCATTGGCGAGGACAGGAAAGAGAGAAGGTGTCCCTTTGGGGACAGGAGGCATTTCCCGCTCTCCAGGAGGCCAGCCCTCGGTGGCCGCTGGCGAGGCTCCTCGCCGACCCCCCCACTGCCCTGCTGAGTGCGGAGGGCGCAGGGCGGGAGGTTCCAGGGCGCAGCAACCCACCCGTCTTGAGTGTGCACCCCCTGTGTGTTAATCCTCCTGTCCCTTTTAATTCTCGAGGTAACTCCGCTATTCCTAGTGCGCGGCTGAGAAGCAGAGGCGCGCGAGTTCGAGCCCTCCAAACCCCTGGTTCTTCCGCGGCTCTAAGAGGCACCCGCCGCCTCCCCGCCAAAGGCCCTGGGCTCGTGGGGAAACTCGGGGGTCCAGTGAAGAAGCTTGCACTGATTCTGCAAGAAGAGTGTTGTCGCTTTGGAGTCCAGGACAGCCTCGGACTTAGAGGGACTCAGGGAAGGGCGTCTGTGGCTGGTCGTCCTGCAGGGGCTGAGCCCGGGGAAGGGCTGAAAGGCTTGAGGAGGGGTCGCGTGCTCTCCCGAGCCTCTGTCCCGGGAACCCACCCGCACGCAGTGGCACCCGCTGGCCCCGCAGGCCAGCCTGCAGTTGTCACCTGCAGAGCAACACCTGGAAGTGACGGTGAACCCAGACCGGCCTCTGCCCACTGGCCTCGGTTGAGCTTCGGAAGTCACAGTCCAGGAGCCCGGGTGCGCCTGTGTCCGCTCCCACCCCCACCTCGGCGCGTTGGGCAGGCCCCAGCTGCTGAGCCAGCACCCCTCCCCCACAACCAGATTGAAATAAGATACACATTAATCCTCCCCAGCACTGTGGCGCACAGTTCCCCAAGTAGGAACCAGAACACAAATAGGGGAAAGCCAATGACCCAGAGAACAGAAGGGGGGCGGGGGAAGAAGACTCAAGAGGCTCGGTTCAAGGTCACAGCGAGTCAGGCGAGAGAACTCACAAATGTACACTCTCTCTCTTCATTTCTGGAATGGCCCCCTTACATGGTCGTTGCTTTTGGAAAGGAGTTTTGTGACACTGCAATGTTCTGATACCTGGGCACCATCCCCTGCAAACACTCACACACACACACTCACACTCACATACTCACACCCAGGCTTGGTCGAGCTGTGGATTCTCAGACGACTGACTGCTGAGGGCACTGTGTAGGGCGACGGTTCTTTACCTCCAGCGTGCCTGTCCGTCATCTCACTGAAGTGCAGACCCCGGGTGGGGAGGGCAGCTGGAGGCTGAGGCCCCGGGCGCTCCTGCCGCTGCTGGCTCAGGAACCTTCCGGAATTGGAGCGGCAAGGCTGTCTGGCTTCCTGACGGAGCGAGAACCAGGCCAGAGGGCCCAGCAGGGCCTCCCGAGGCCTTTAAGACATTATCTGGGATCAGAGTGTGGTTTAAACTCGAACCATCAAAGGTCCCCAAACCGTCAGCCTCACTAAACATAACTCGCTTTATTCTCCGAAAAGCTCCCTCTCGACAGAACCAGTTTTCTCCCCAGCCAGTGAGGTTAGAAGTGATGCTGGACCCCCGTGTGAGATCCGTGCGGTCACCACTGCTCTTGGGAGTGGCCGCTGTCCTCTCATTCCGAGGTGAGCGAGTGGACGGTAGGCGCTGACGTCGGGGCTGGAACCCACACCTTGCCCTCGAGTCCCAGACGGGACCTCTGACCTCCAAGCG
Source organism: Phyllostomus discolor (assembly GCF_004126475.2). Lineage (NCBI taxonomy): Eukaryota > Metazoa > Chordata > Mammalia > Chiroptera > Phyllostomidae > Phyllostomus > Phyllostomus discolor. Next base: position 3,290,036 of record NC_040913.2, on the reverse strand, counting down.
CACAATTGCCCACTGGACCCCCGAGGAGGTCAGGGCAGCAGGTGTCACTCAGCTCAGGTCTGACCAACCTCAGATTCTAGGAGGCTGGGGGGGGGGGGGTGGGCCCTGGCATGGAGAGGCAGTGTGAGCTCAGCCACTCAGGGGGGAGGGAGGAGCTGAGACCGTCCCCACCCACCTGTGTCCCGCCCTACCCCCGCCCTGTGTTTTGGCCTCCCTCCCCTTCCCCCGCCTACACAGCTGCACGCACGTGCTGTCCCCGGCCCGGCCGGAGTTGGACTGGAGTTCCTTAAAAATGAGACATGTTTTAGGATTAATTTCCTTGTTCCAGCAGCAGTGTAAAGACATTGATAATAATATGCACTCCCTGTACCGCCTTGTCCAGAGCAGCAGGGACGACGATACCTGTGAGACGCCGTTGAATGCCAAGGGCTGCATTTCTAACGTGGAATCTGAGCGATTTCCTCTCGTGCACGTGGGAGGGGGTGGCAGAGGGGCACCCACTGCCCGCAGGTGCTCAGCTGCATCCCCAGCAGTGCCAGCCCGGGCTGGGGGCAGAGGGCAAGGGCCTCCCTCAGCAGCACCAGGTACGATGGCTTTTAAAAGGAGTTTGACCCCATTAGAAAATAGAGTCACGTTTGATCCGGCCGATTACTGATGGGCACGTGGGCTGTTTCCAGCACTTGGCTGCTGTAAATAATGCTGCTGTGAACACTGGGGCGCATGGGTTCTTTTGGATTGGCGTTTTAGGGTCCTTAGGGTATAACCCCAGCAGTGGAATTGCCAGGTCAAAAGGCAGTTCCATTCTTAGTTTTTTGGAGGGAATTCCATACTGCCTTGCAAAGACAGTGAGGGGTGGGGTGGGGAGGATGGAATGGGGGAGGTAGGTAGGGCAGGGGAGAAGAGTAATGGGGGAAAATGGGGACAACTGTCATTGAACCATAATGAAAAAGAGAGAGCCATGTTCTCTGAGCTTACTCAGGCGGGCTTGGGAGTGGCCGTGAGGCCGGAGCATGGACTCCGGAGAGGGAAACGGTGGTGGCTGGGATGCCTGCCGGGCGGCTCTTCATGGCATTTTATCTCACCGCCTCGTCCACGGTCTGGGAGAGGCAGACGCTACAGAACTGTAATTAGATTCAGGGTGGATATTGGATTGCAAGTGGCTGTGAACCTCAGGCGGAAATGGGGGGTGGCTGAAGAGGAGGTGAGGAGAAGATGAAATAAAATCCAGCACTAACGGGTGGAGAGACATGCCTTCGCCACGACTCGCGTGGCAATGCTGTGGGTTTCGGAGGACGGTTGGTTCTTACTGTCGCACCTTTCGGGGTGGGTGCCACTGTGACCCTCGTGCTGCAGGTGGGGGAGCGGGGGCAGGGAGAGGTGAAGCGGCTTGGACCAGACACGCAGGTGACAACGGTCCGGAAATCCCCTTGAGCCCGTCTGCCTCCTGCTGCTTTTCCTCCAGGGCCACAGCACAGCAGGAAATCCGTGCTTTTAAAAACCTCTGGTCATTTGCTTTTCGTGGAAATGCGTGGTTTGTGTATTAGCCTGAGGATAACTTAGTTAAGGAAATGTTTTACAAGAATAAGGAAAAAGATGTTCCTAGTGCCCGTGCCGTTAGCAGCTGAGCGGGCACGGGGCGAGCCCGCCCTGCGAGGGGCCGCCGGCCGGAAAGCACACGGTGTGAGCGGGCAGGCCTGGCCCAGCCTCCGAACAGCGCCCAGAGCACAGGGCGCACTCAACGCATAATTGCTACATGTGCGTCTGCTGGGCCACGCCGGTCGCATTCCAGCTTCGATCTGACGTTCAGAAAGCATCAGAGGGGGGCTCGCAGCAGAGAGGGGGGCTGGGACGCTTCTCTGCTCGGTGTCCTCAGAGGTCCTCGCTGAGTCATGACTGTCACTGCTGACGCATCCCCTGGGCACGGAGCTGATCGCGGTCCTGGCCCATGCCACCGTGCCACGGCGGGGCCCTCTCTCCTGCCTCCACAGGGTGGGACAGATCGGATCTGGAGAGGGCCGAGAGGGCACCGGCCCGGGAGTGGGCAAACCACCCTCACTGCTTCGTCACCAGGAAATGCTTTGTGAAACTCGGTGGGACCCAGGAAGAGCATGGGGCAGAGGAAGTGACAGCTACTGGGGCCTTTAGTCATTCGCCAGTGCGCACTGGCCCCTGCCGCCACTGCAGCAGGTCTCAGCGGTGGTCCCTGGTGACCTTGACCGCAAGTGCACAGCGGGGTCCTCACCCCAGGCCAACCCCGAACGTGTGCACACAAGGAATCAGCAAGGCCGAGTCGGCAGAAGTCACTGCCGGGGAGCCTGGAGCCCAGCGCAGTTCGGGGCCCGCCGTCAGAGCCAGCTGTGAGCTGTACTATGCCAGCAGAGAGAAGGGAGGTCAAGTTCTCGGGTCCACCCTGAGGGCTTATTATTCCTGGGTGGGGAAGCGAGCATGGAAACGTGGAATGCAAGGAGACACCCTGGGGTAGGACTTCGCCACTTCCCGAGACCTCTGCTGCCCTCCAGCCCAGCCCTTTCACGTTGCCACGAGCCCCTGACATGGAGAAAGCCCACGAGCCCAGGTCTCGGGGTGGGGGGGCTGCTGGATTTGAACCCAGGCCTCTGGCCCAGGGTCTGGTCTGCTCCCTTCACATTGCCTCGGGTACCTTCACATGGCCAAACGGCACCTGGATCTTGCAAAGAGGGCTGGCTAGTTTCCGACTTATGATGCCTGGTTTTGTTTCTGAAGGGGGCACGTACTCCTCGATCTTGTCCACGAGTGAGACCCAGAGACGCCGCCAGCGCTCTGCACAGTGTGGCCACAAAGACCAGCTGCCCGCCTGCGCCAGTCGCTGACTAGGACACCGGCTGGGAAAGCGCCGGGTCACCCGGGCCGTGCGCGTGGCCTGCTGAGCTTTGCTGGTTCCTGGAACTCCGGAGTGGTCTCCTGCAGTTAATTGTTAACTTTTCTAGGTCTGGTTTTTTGGAAATAAAATTTGGACCTTGCCGAGAGAAAACCATGAAGGCCCTGGAGGCTATTTTGTCCTCAGAGATTCACGTCACTGAGAATTCAAAGTGTTTCTTGTCCGCCGGGACCAGGGAAAGATCAGTCACTCCACGTAGCGAAGCAGGTGGGAGGAAGGGAGCAGCCGCCAGCAGGAAAGCGTCACCGTGGGCTTGCCCGTTGGACTTTGGAAGCAAACGGGCCATCGCCTGTCTCGAAGTTTTCTGGGCTCTTCTCACCCCCCGGCCGCGGCCTCACGCACACTGTGCCTTCTCAAGTCCTCATAGTTCTGGCCTCACCCACCCCCCCCCACTGCACTCGGAGGTGACAGCCACCCTCTTCCTGCCACTGGGCCCTCTTGTAAGGTATCCCCAGTGCCCTGGTGGCAGATAAAGCCAAACGTTCGAGGGGATGCTTCCTGTGGCCCCCAGTAGGAGTGGCCCCCACCTGAGACCTGGAGCTGGTTAACCCCCAGAGCCCCGAGAGGCGGGGGTGAGAGATGCGGCCCCCCCCCACGTGGTGATCCGATCCGTGGGGCCGACCCTGCCCCCAGCCCCGGGTGCCCGGGCCTGTGTGTGGGTCCTGCTGTGGTCACATCACTGGTCCCTGGCCCCCGGTTCAGGAGGTGGACTGCGTCCTGCAGGAAGGGCCCACGCATCGGGGTATTCCAGCACCCGGACCGCGGGCAGCGGGCATTGTTTCACCAGGAGTTTTGGAAATCGGGCTTCTCGCCGGCCTCTGACTCATCCATGTGACATTAGGAGAAAATTAACAGGCTGCGATGACCTCAGAGGACATCTGGGGAGAAGAAGGCCAGGTCCGGGCAGGACTGAGTCGGCTGCAGAGAAGCGGGAGCCAGGCTTGCCCACGAGCACCGGGACGTGCGGAGCCGTCCTCGGTCCCGGCGGACGGTGGCGCCTGCTGCCCTCGGCTGGGGCCCCGGGGCGCGGAGGCTGTGCTGTGGTGGGACAAGCCGGATGGCCCCCTTGGTCAGGCCTTCCCCTCCTGTGACACCTCGGCACGGGAGGCTGCCATTTCCCTCTGAGCTGTGACAGCCTGTGGCATGGCGTAGTGAGACGGTGCCTCTGCTGTGTGATTGGTGAAGAACCGGCGGTACTTCTGGCTGGAGGAGCCTGAACACTGTACAGAAACATAAGGCGGTGCTTCTATAAATGCACCCCCCCAAAAAACCCCCCAATAAACCAAACAAGTCCATCAACTCCCTGAAAAACAGGCAAAAATATGGTTTTTTGTGTTTTTAACTTTCATGCAAAATATGTGATTGAAACCACAAGTTCCCCCCTTTTCATCGGCTGCTGTGGACACGGGAGATGTGGCAGCAGAGCGGGCAGGAGGAAATCTGCGGAGAGCCGGTTCTGGTGCACAGACTACGTGCAGACACACGTGTCTTTACAAAGAAGGAGCTGTGGCGTTGTACTCCGGCTCAGGGAGGGCCGCCACGGGCGTGGGCGCCGGCCGGGGGAGAACTTCACGCCGACCCACTCCCTCCCACCTAGAGTGTTCAGACAGAAGCGAGTTCGTCTGTGGGGAGCTGTGTTTGTTTTATTTTTAATTTATTTGCACGTGTGCTCACTCGCTCCCCAAACACGGGCGGCTGCCGTCGCTGTCAGCCAGTGAGGAAGGGGGGACGCCCCGGGGCCTACCAGGAGCCCCAGCGGCCCCCCACATCAGCTTCCCCGGGCCCCCCTCATTCCCCAGAGCCTTCCTGTTTTAAGTCAGCTCCAAGTCCGCATGGAGGACAGAGAGGTTGATGCAGCGGCTCATCTAAGAGTCAGCCATACAACAGGATGACAAAGAAATGTTATTAAGCCCATAAGACACCAGGATATGAAAAAGAAAAAAAAAGGATATGGGAATTGTGTCTGTCAACGAACTGCCCACGTACACGGGTGAACTGTTGATCAGAGCGGACGAGCATCTTTGTTCGAGTTGATGAATGTTCTTCCCCACCTACCCAAAAGTAGTTTCCTTGACATTCGCCACTGACAGAGGGCCCCGCACCGTAACCGGCCAACAGTCACCTCCTGAGTGGAGGATAAGCTCTCACCGAGCAGGCGAGTTTGGTTTCGGGAACCATGGAGCGCCGGTGAGCGGCCGGCGGGGGGCCTCGAGCAGCGGGAAGGTCTGGGTCTCAGAGGTGCCGGGCGCCTTAGGGCGCGCTTCGGGAAGAGGGGCGGTTCTTCCCGGGGTCCCCGTGCGGGCCGGTGCGCGCGGAAACAGAACAGCCGCGTTTCTCTCTGCATCGATTTTCCATCCGCCGGCCGCGCAGGGGTGGCCGCTGTCTTGGGGGCCGCCGACCCCGACGCGGAGCATTCTTCCTCGCAGAGGAGTCCGTGGAGCGAAGAAGTCATTCCGCGCATTTCACCGACTTCCTTCCGAGCAGCCTCGTGCGCCGTTCTCGCGCCCGGGAGCGGTTCAGGCCTGGGGATGCTGGCACGAGGTTTGGGGTGCCGGTGCGCCCTGCCATTGTGGAGAGGCCGCGCTGGTGTGTTTTCCCACCCAAATTGGAAGCACCTGTTCTTCCGTAGCTAAGGCAACACTGTTTGTTACCAACCCTTTGACCTTGTCAGTCATGTTCCTGGAAGTGGTCCCTCACCATGGTTGTGTTTCACAATTCTGTGTTTATGATCCAGCCTGGAAGTCTTTGGTGAAAACATATGTATGCACTCATGTATTCATGCATTTATTTGAGAGAAAGGAAGGGAGGGGGAAAGACAGGGAGAGAAACATCGATGCAAGAAACACTGATTGGTTGCCTTTTGCACACCGCCCGACTGGATCCAGACACGGATGATGGAGGGCTCATCCGATGACGGAGGGCCTCCTGGCTCGGATGACCCCGTGCACACAGCTGGAACCCTCGCTGCCCTGCGCCCTGGGATCGCGACTCCTCCACTCGCTGCACCGCCACCTCCGGCTGCACTAGCTCCACACAGAGCAGAGGGAGGGCCGTGCCCCCTGCTCAGAGGGCTTTGGCCTGCCTCTGGTCCCCGCAGGGGGCTGTGGGTGTGCTGAACCGGCTTCCGCAGCCCCCTCTGAGGCTCCTGGCCTGGCTCCAGCCGGCCTCGGCTGGGGCCCTAACATAGGGGGCTACCGCTTGTGACCAGAGCAGATGGCGTGACCCCGTTTATCTGCCATTTTACTCCAGCTTGGTGGCCTGTGTAGCCACATGGAAACAGAAGCTTGTCTGAAATGATTTTCCAGGACACAAACCTGAGAAGAACCAATGAATTTTTTCCCTAAAGTTGGTAGAGATAATGCATGCAGGTAGAATTGTAAATCTTCCCATCCAAACAATAAAGCCCGCTGTACCTGGCAGAAGCATCTCCCAGTTCAGCCATAGAGTCTTTTGTTTATTTATTTATTTAGTGAGAGAACGAAACGTTACAATTCATTCCCTCTTCGTGATTGCAGACGTCACAGAGCGGAAGGAATCAACAAGGCAAATGACGCAAATTCCTCTCTCCCCGTTCAACCAGATACACAGTGTTTCACGGTGATTCCTATGCTAATCATCCGGCGGGCCCACAAGCGGATCACCTGAAACCCTGGTTTTAAGAGGACGGAGCAGATTGAAGGGGCGAAGAGAAGAAACCGTGTGAGCGGGGACCCCCAGAGTCGGGGCCCCTTCGGTGGGCGCGAGCCCAGCAAGGGGGAAATGGAGGGGGCACCCCTGCTCAGCGCCCCCACCCCCAACCGGAGAGTACAGGGCTGGCGCTGGGCTAGGGCGCCTCCCTACGCTTTGCGCCTGGTGCCTCCCCTACCCCGCCCAGCCTGGCCCCACGGGGTTGGCCGTTCCTCTCTGGAGGAGCACACTGCCACCCCTCGGTGTACCCTCACTTGTTCTTCCTGGAAAGTCACCCTTTTGGGGGCTTCCCTATGATTTCACTCACTGATGGGAGAGGAAGATGTATAAGCCGTGGCGAGAACTTTCTGGAACAGCCAAGGGCGAGAAGTCGGGACGGCGGAGACCTGGGGTCTGCTGGCAGAGCCGGGGTGGGCGGGAGGAGCCAGAGCAGGTCCAAAGCCCAGGCGGACCCTGAGGCTCCAAGCTTTCTCCTGCAAACCAGGCTCGCAGCCAAAGTGAGGACATACTGATTGCTCACAGAGATGCTCCAGCGCCCCAAATTCTGTCCTTCACCCCTTCCTTCGGGTCAGAGCCTCTTCCTTTGAAGAGCAGGTCTTCCTTCTTCAGTCGCAGGAGGGCGGGTGGTGTGGTCAGGGTGTCCCCTCTGTCTTATGCACTCACCGTTGAGATCATTTCCCATAGAGGGGAGGTTGGACATTCTTAACAATGTTTTTCCCCCTAAGATTAGCACAAGGTGCCAGAGGCTCCGGTCATCTGAAGAGAGTAGGTTGGCCTTCTGTGCTGCTTGGTGTAGGGCTCCGTTTGCAAAGCAAAAAGAAAGCACCATTTTTGTTCGAAGGAATCTCGAACAAAAATTTACGTTAAATGCTGACTGTCCTGGTCAGTGTCTGTGGTTGTCACCGATCACGTGTGCCTTAGCTTGGGCTGCTATAAGAAAATACCATAGACCAGGTGCCTGGAAGCAAGGGGCATTTATTTCTCTCAGTTCTGGAAGCTGGGAAGTCCAAGGTCAAGTTGCTTGAGAATCTGGTTCCAGCTGAGGGCTGGCTTCCTGGCCGGCAGACGGCAGCCTCCTCGGTGGAGAAGGAGAGCTCTGATCTCTCCCCTCCCGGGAGGCCCCTTACCTGTCAGGGAAGGCCCACCCTCAGGGACTCACCTAACCCTAATTGCGTCCCGAAGGCCTCACCTCCAAATAGCATCAAGCTGGGGGCAAGGGCTTCAACGTATGTAATGCGGGGGAGGGGCAAACATTCCGTGCCTAATAATATGGGGCAAATAACATACCAGGAGATGTTGCAAAAACTGCTAGGCCATCTGCTCATATGTTAGGTTTTTTTTTTCAATCTTCACCCGAGGACATTTTTTTTTACGGCTTTTAGAGAGAGAGGAAGGAAGAGAAGGAAACCTCGATGTGAGAGAGAAACACTGATTGGCTGCTTCTCCTGCACACCCAGGCCAGGGATCGAACCCACAACCTTTCAGTTACAGGACAACGCTCCAACCAAGTGAGCCACACCAGCCAGGGCTAAAATGTTAGCTTTTCAACTCCAGTTTGGCGCTCGTCCATTCCTCTAGTTTTGCAGCCAGTTGGCCTTTTGCTCGCGGTGGTTCAGTGTACGGCCTCTTGCTTCTCTGGCAAAGGAAACGCGTGGTCCTCACAGCCCAGCGGCAGATGGCCGAGGTTTACCAACCACCGAGAAAACATGCTCGGTGTGTGAACACAAACCTCACTGCTGACGTCGAGCCGCTTCTTTCACCGTGTTTTGATTCACGGGGTGACTGCACTCTAATCTGGGAAAGAAAACACTGGACATCATTTAAAAAGCACAAATGCCCCATTTAGCTGTTCAGAGCAGGTTTTTTTTCTTTTTTTTAAATGGCCTTGCTGAAATGCTCCTCAGGGATTGGCTCCACACAGCAGCCTCGCGGAGAGAGTCGCTGGGGTGTGTGGCTTCACACTGTTCCACTGTGATGAAAATAGAATGCTCTTTCTTAGGGTGGTCTGTGGAGGAGAATGTGCTAGGCAACATGGTATTAATGAGAAACCTGGAAGAGGATTAAAAAATAATTACTGTTTACGCCAAAGCTATTTAGCTACTCGTGCAAGAAAATCTCTCCACTTCAATGTGACCTCCTTCTCCAAAGGCCAAGGGGAAGTCCGCACGTTAGGGTCCACTGAATATGCATACCCCACAGGGCTTACTCACGGTTAATCAGAATGTCTTGGGAATTATGGAAATAGGAAATCGAGGTAGAAAAATAAGTGCCTGGCACACAATCAATTCATGTGTTTATTTATATTTAATTGATTGGAGCCAGTTTTTGCAAAGAAAAAATATTTTTAAGCCCTGGCTGGTGTGACTCAGTGGATTGAGCGCCGGCCTGCGAACCAAAGGGTCGTAGGTTCAATTCCCAGTCAGGGCACATGCCTGGGTTTCAGGCCAGGTCCCCAGTTGGGGGTGTGTGAGAGGCAACCACATACCGATGTTTCTCTCTCTCTCTTCCTCCCTTCCCCTCTCTCTCAAAATAAATATGTAAATAAATCTTTAAAAAATATGGTTTTAAATATATTTTTAAGAAATCCCCTTGATGCTGAGCTTGAACCCATCTGAATCCGCAGCAGCACGGTGGGAGCTGTGGGTGCAGCAGGAGCACACGCGTGGGTCTGTAACGCTCTCCGCAAACCGTCTCACCCCGCTCTACCTCCGCCGGGATCGCAGGCGGGCGGTCGTGACGGAGAGGGTGGAGAGCAAGCCAGGGCTCTGGGTGCGGTCAGCAGCCGGGACTCGGGCGAGCACACGGCTCTGCAGAGCGGCCGGAAGGCCTCCATGAAGGAGAGGAAAGCGTCAGCCTTCCTCGTGGACGCTCCCGCCCCTCGCGGAAGGCTGTGCTTCTAGGAGTTCAGTTAGGGCCCTAGTCACCCGGGGGCCTGAGGGGAGACAAGAATCACACCGCCTGTGAGCTTTTCTAAACACGAGATTCCTAGAAGAAGAAGATAAGGGGTCACCGCGAGGTGACAGAGGAGGGAGGATCCGGCAGGGAGAAGCAATGGAGTGCGTAGGCTGAAATGTGCCACGGGGCCTGCATTCTTGCTCCAAAGTTTACAGGTGCTGCAATGTCTGTGCCGTATATAACCTCGCAGCCCGAGAGACCATGCACGAGTCAGAATAGTGGACTGCGTTTCTCTCGTGGTCGTTTGTTTTTCTTCTAATAGTATCACTAAATAAGCGAGTCATCTTTGCTGACAAAGAAATCCCGGTGACCTCAGTGTTTGATTATTTGAGTGCACCCTAAGACGGCTGCGCTAGTGAGGTCCCATGACACAGTTCCTCTGGGAGACGTGTATCGGGACTGAACACAGCCAGGATACAGTGACACGCGGTGAGTGCGTAGCGTGCTGCAGACCGTTCTACGTGCGTCACTGATGTCACCTCGTTTACCGAAAGGGAGGGAACGACGTCACAGAAAACGTAACTTTTATTGTTCGCAAACTAATTCATTTTTTAAATGTATTTTATTGATTATGCTATTACAGTTGTCCCATTAACCCCCCTTCATTCCCCTCCACCCTGCACACCCCCTCCCACCCACATTCCCCCTTTAGTTCATGTCCATGTGTCATAAGTTCTTTGGCTTCTACATTTCCCACACTATTCTTGCCCTCCCCCTGTCTATTCTCTACCTACCATCTATGCTACTTATTCTCTGCACCTTTTCCCCCCTCTCCTCTTCCCACTCCCCTGTTGCTAACCCTCCATGTGATCTCCATTTCTGTGGTTCTGTTCCTGTTCTAGTTGTTTGCTTAGTTTGTTTTTGTTTTTGTTTTAGGTGTGGTTGTTAATAATTTTGAGTCTGCTGTCCTTTTACTCTACATCTTTTTTATATTCTTTTTCTCAGATAAGTCCCTTTAACATTTCATAAAATAAGGGCTTGGTGATGATGAACTCTTTTAACTTGACCTTATCTGAGAAGCACTTTATCTTCTCTTCCATTCTAAATGAGAGCTTTGCTGGATAGAGCAATCTTAGATGTAGGCCGTTGTCTTTCATGACTTGGAATACTTCTTTCCAGCCCCTTCTTGCCTGCAAGGTCTCTTTTGAGAAATCAGCTGACAGTCTGATGGGAACTCTTTTGTAGGTGACTGTTCCCTTATCTCTCGCTGCTTCTAGGATTCCCTCCTTCATTTTAATCATGGGTAATGTGATTATGATGTGCCTTGGTGTGTTCCTTCTTGGGTCCAACTTCTTTGGGGCTCTCTGAGCTTCCCGGACTTCCTGGAAGTCTATTTCCTTTGCCAGATTGGGGGAGTTCTCCTTTATTATTTGTTCAGATAACTTTTCCACTTGACGCTCTTCCTCTTCCCCTTCTGGTACCCCTATAATTTGAATGTTGGGATGTTTAAAGATGTCCTGGAGGTTCCTAAGCCTCTCATCATTTTCTTTGAATTCTTGTTGCTTCATTCTTCTCTGTTTGGTTGTTTCTTCTTTCTGGCCCACTCCATTGATTTGAGTTCCAATTTTCTTCCCATCAGTGTTGGTTCCCTGTGCATTCTCCTTTATTTCACTTAGCATAGCCTTCATTTTTTTTATCTAATTAGCGACCAAATTCAACCAATTCTGTGAGCATCCTGATCACCAGTGCTTTGAACCGTGCATCTGATAGGTTGGCTATCTCTTGGTCGCTTAAGAGTATTCGCTCCGGCACTTTGATTTGTACTTCTGTTTGAGCCACTTCTTTTTGGGGGGGGGGGGTCTAGTCGCACCTGTTACATTGAGGGGCGGAGCCTTAGGTGTTCTCCAGGGTGGGGCAACCCAGTTCCTGGGTTGTAACGTTGTATGTGAGGCAGGGGTCTGAGAGGAAACAATGGTGCTTGTTCCTCTCTCTCACAGATTTCAGTCCCTTCCACCGCTTCCCCCAAGCTAACTGGGCCTTTCTGGTGCTGATTCCTGTGTGGGTGGGCTTGTGTATGCTCTAGGACCCCATGGGTCTCTCCAGCACACTCTCCTGTGAGGCCGGGTGTCTCTCCCTGTGGCTCAACCCCCACAGGTGTTTTCGATCAGTGTCCTGAGGCTCTGTTTCCTGGGTTGCACACAGGGCCTTGCTTCACAATCGCTGCCTCGCTGGGTCTGCCGTTTGCCACCCCTCGGCCGGGGTCCACCAGCAGCTGTTTGCACGCTCAGGGTCCACCCGCTGCAGCCTTACGCACCCCGGATGCCTTACACGCCCGGTCCCAGTGCTCTCTGCTCTCTGCACCTGGACCAGCACCTGGCTGCCCGACTCCGCCCCTCCTACCGGTCTGGAGGAATGGGTCTATTTTAACTCCTTGGTTGTCTGACTTCCATACAGTTCAGTTGTCTGTCAGTTTTGGTTGTTATTCTGTTTCTAAATTGTTGTTGTCCCTATCTTGGTTGTGCAAGGAGGCACAGTGTGTCTACCTACGCCTCCATCTTGGCTGGAAGTCCTCAAAAATGTATTCATTTTTAACATTTGGAGTTCCTACATAGAAGAAGGTGAAAAGAAAACATTTGTGGTCCAAGGCATCACCAAGAGATAAGAACTCTGTACTGTCTAAATCTGAGAAAGGATTAATATCCTTTTCATTAAAAAAAAAAACTTTTTGACCTGGCTGGCATAGCTCAGTGGATTGAGCATGGGCTGCGAACCAAAGTGTCCCAGGTTCGATTACCAGCCAGGGCACATGCCTGGGTTGCAGGCCACAGCCCCCAGCAACCACACATTGATGTTTTTCTCTCTCTCTATCTCCCTCCCTTCTCTCTCTAAAAATAAATAAAAATAAAATCTTAAAAAAAAACTTTTTGAGACAAAATATATTTCTATACGAAACAATAAATAGGCATGTCTAGGTATTGGTAAACCACCCCAGACTGAAGTGTGGGGCCGGGCGGGGACGGGCTGGTGACAAGGACGACAGGGAGTGAACCACCGATGGCACAGGGCAGGGGAAATGCCGGCAATCTCACCACTTAGTTCCGTTTAATAAACATGTATCCAGGCCCTACTTCTCCCAGACATTTTATCTGTGTGTGTTCTTTCTGATGGTGTCTGAGCCTCAGCGTGATTTATGAACACGAGATAACAAGACTGTTCATTAATTTTAGAGCATTGCATATGCCACAAGAACAGAGAGAAAAATAAAAATTCATTGCTGGAAAAAAGTATCGTTAAAGACACCGTATCTTGCTTATATGGTAAGATAAACTGACATAGAAGAAATGAGATTCTATCTTCAGTAATTTTTTTGTCTCAGGCAAGGCTGTTAAAGCATTAGATGCCAAGAAATACAATTAAAAATAAGCTCTGACATAAAATTACATGATAGGTTTGGAGAAGAGGAGATGTTATTTAGGTTGTTTATTAGTCTTTTATGAAAAATAAAACCTCAGAGGTATGTTAAGATGTTTCTGAGCCCCAAGTGACAACAAACTCAGCCTGTTCTGATAAAAATGAATCCTTAACAATGCCTGATAGTTCATTAATTCAACAAATAGTAATTACACTGTTACCACCTGCCCAGTACTGGTGCTCAGATATCATCTCACACACGGTTTCACATTAAAACCTCGACCCCAGACTCCTCTGATCCAAATCCCCAGCACAGCCGTCTTCGCGTTACTGCTCCCCGCTCTCGCAGGGGCTGGAAGCCCCAGGTCCACAGGTACCTCGGGACCCACCCCCAGACCTGTTGCTCTTCCTTCTGGGTTTTGTCCTCAGACAACGGCTCCACTTTCCACCTGAGGGGCGCAAGCCAGACGCAAAGTGGTCATCGCGGATGTCACGGTCACTTGTCTCATCCAGCCTCTCCCCCAAGGCCTGTTACTTTTACCTTTCAGGTGTTTCTCAAACCGACCGTCTTTCCGCCACCCTCAGCCACCATCTGGGTCCAGGTTCTTACTGGTGTCTCTTATTTCTGGACGGGACCCGGGCCTCCAGTCCGCCGGGCCCTCCGCCTCACTCCACATGGAAGCCCAGTCTGGTTGTGGTGTTGCTTATCCGCCCGCCCCCGCCCCATAAAGGTCTGTGCCTCCCCACTGGGAGAACAGAAGCTTTGTGGTGGCCAGCAACACATTCACAGTGTGTTCCTCCCTGTCTCTCCACCCTCCCTCATCCCACCGTCTCCCCTCCCCCATCTCTCTGCCCTTCCCTGCCGGCCTTAGAGTCCCTGCGTGCACCAGGCGCCCCCTGGACTTTGGACATGCTGTTCTCTCGGAATTGAAATACCCCCTCCATCTCTCTTCCCTCTCCCCCTTTTATTTTAAATTTACTTTTATATCCTCTGCGTATTGATTTTTAGGGAGAGGGAGAGAAACATCAGTGTGAGAGAGAAACACCGATGGGTTGTGGGGACAGGACCGGCATCCCAGGCATGTGCCCTGACCCGGAATTGAACCTGCGACCTTTCGGTTTATGGGACGATGCTCTCTCTGACCGAGCTGCACTGGCCTGGGCTCTTCTTCCTCTTTTTGACATAGGTCATCCATTCACTCACAAGTGTTCATTGAGAACCTGCCGGGCCCTGATTCAGGTGCTGAGGATTCATACCTGGATAGACTGCCTGCCCGCTTGAAGCTCCCATTTGGGTGAGCTGAACTTGGACCCTGGTGGATTCACACTGACCGAGCTCAGCATTTCTTCTTCAGAGAAGTCTGCTCGCCCCCAGTCCGCCAGGCCTCCCCGTTATACGCCCTCCAGGCCCCACGCGCTCCTTCCCAGCACGTCCTGCGGCCCGCAGCCGTGCGTTTATCTGCGGGCTTATCTGAATGACATCCGCCTCGCCCCGAGTCTGTGAGGCTCCTGCCGGGCAAAGACGTGTCCGCTTTCACTCATCACAGCGCCAGGTGCATAAAAAAAATCCTTCATCCAGTACCTGTGCACCGAGGGAATAAACCGCGGCTAGAAAACGGTTAATCTGGTGCAGACCGAAGAGGAGGGAGTAAACGAGACGCTGGGGGAAGGATGCTGACCCCGAAGTAGACACACGAGTTGAAGGGACACAAAAGGCCCCTCACTTTACTATTGTTTTCAATGGGAAGACACACATTTATATGTGAGAGTTAAGGTCAGGAGAGAGAGAAGCTGCTACAGGAGGGAGGGAGGGCGGGAGGGCGCCCTCCCCGGGGAGCAGGGGGGCGGAGGGGGCGCGTGCGGAGCTCTGCGCAGGCGCAGGCGCGCCGGGCGGGGGCGCTGGTGCGCCCTGTCGGAGGGCTGGGATGTCCTCGGGGGTCACAGGCTAGATCCGCTCTGCTCCGCACGGGGGCCACCTGCCGCGTGCGACCCCGGAGCCCTTGACCTGTGCCCAGTCTGAAGAACGCACACTCTGCGTGCAAAGTACGCGTTACGTTTTAAAGACGTAGCCCCACAAAGTAATCATTTGTATGTGAATTATCGTTGCATGAATTACCTGCAGAAATGATGACAGAGTGAGCGCTCAGTGGTTGTGGCAGCTGTGTGGTAGGAAGTTGCTCCACCAGGGGTGTCCAGCCTTTCGGCGTCTCTGGCCCACCCTGGAAGAGGAAGAGTCACTTTGGGCCACATTAAATACACAGACACTAACAAAACCTGATGAGCAAAGAAAAGGTTTTAAGTGGATTTACAGAGTCCTCCAGGCGCCTCTGGCTGTGAGCAGGGTGGCACCGCGGGGCTGGGCAGTGCATCCGCCTCTCAGGTGTGCTCCTAGCGGTTCAGGAGTCGTCCAATGCCTAAGGCTCCTTTTACGAAAAGGAAGGAGTTCTGCAGCTGGAATGAAGTTTACAGGCCACTGCCCTAGGCCCTGTAAGCAAACGCTGAGGCATCGGGGTGGGAGGGGGCCGGGAGTCCCCGGGGGGAGGAGTGGCTCCCAGGAGCGCTGGCCCAAAGGTGGGGGCGGAGGTGAGCCGAGGAGAGGAGGGCATCCCTTCTCCCGGGCAAGGTGACCTTGGTCAGAAAGGAGCTTTGTTTTGCATTAGGTGACTGATCCCTGCACTTTGGATCTGAAGGGTCCCTGAAAACCATTTCATGACCAGCTGCTGGGTGCCCTAGACACGACGGAAATTCCAAACTGGACTCTCACTGGCGTTTGACCCTCGGTCCCCCTCGGGGTTGCGGCGGACCCCCCGGCACCCATGACGCGATTGTGCTTGGAAGGCGGTGTGTATCGGGTCTGCTGGGCACAGCACCCAATGAAGGGACGACGTCACCCGTTTTCCTGCGCGGCGGCCGCTTGGGAACGCAGGTCGATGCCCTCCTCCCAACTCCCCACACTGTCCTCGCCTGGGGCACTCCTCCTGGGCTCCCAGTTTCAGAAGATGTGGGCATACAGAGTGTAATAGCGATCTCGATTTTTATTCTTCCTCGTGGATCTACAGAAAACTGCTCTTCCTACCATGAGCTTGCAGTTTCTTTGTATTTTTATTGCTGTAAGTGGCTTTTCATTGCAACAGCCCCAACAGTGAATTTAACAAGTGGTAGAGACCTTAAGAACTAATTCCTTTCTCATGAGATTTGAAGAAATATCCTTACTGTCTTGTTCGTGCTTTTGTGCTCCTTTTTGTACTATGGGGACATTATTTCTTGGCTGCACATAATTTTATATTCATGCCTGTTTACAGACTGCCATCCTATACTTTCTAAAGCAAACTTACCACATTCTTGCTGAATTATTGTTTAATATACACTTCACAACCTTGATCTCCCGGAGCTTATCTTCCAGGGAGACACAAAGCGAATCGGACCCACGCTCTCCTTATCTGGACACGGACGGATCATCTCTGATTTCAAAGTCACTTCAAAGTTTGTTTCTCCATTTTCTTTCTCGAACCCCATCATTACTTTGAAAACCAATGTACCTCCTTCGCGCCTTTGCTGCGCCAGCCCGCCCCCGCGCGCTAGTGCACACAACTTGGTCAGCTTTTCCAAAGCGACTCTCTGTGTCCTCCTTGTGACGTGGCCTGACTCCCTCCTCCTGGCTGGGGGCCGACGCTGTCTCGTGGGCAGGTGTCTTCGCCAGGCCGCCCGAGACACAGCTGCAGCCGTTCCTGGCGGGTTTCCGGCCATCCCACGGCTGTCGGCACACGGGCGTGCCTTCCGACGGTTTCTTCCCGAGACCAGCTTTCTTGCCCTTGGGGATCTTGAGTCTTGCCAGGCTGCCTGCGGAGCAGGAGTCGGCTTTGCCGTGTGCTCTGCGCTCAGGATGAGGCGAACCCGTGGGGGCATGAGGCCGGCTGTGCGCTGTGGATAGGGCCACCGCCCACCCACGGCTTTCTCCCTCTGCTCGGGCCACCGCCGCGGCTGTGTGCGGGGGCTGTGCGCGGGGGCAGCTCCCCGGCGGACCTGCAACCTCGATGCAGCTGTTCCTCATCAACATTTTTTCCTGATTATGCAACTAATGGCCTCGAAACTTGGGGAAATATTAGAAAACTCAGAAAAATTAAGATCGTTTGTCCTCTCACCCGACAGAAGGAACTGGCTATCGTATTTTGCTGCAGTTCTTTCCAGTCTTTGTTGAACCACACACACACACACACACACACACGTGCGTAAATACACCCGGAGAGGTAAAAGGGCGTCCTAGTGGGACCTAGACCGGGTCCTTCTGGGTGCCTGGGGGGCCTGACAGCGGACCCGCTGAGCCCCAGCCCCCCCCCACCACGGCCGTGGGTGGGTCCAGTGGGAGCTCCACAGACGCCTCCAGACTCCCCTCCGGCCACCACCCCGACTTCCCGCGCGCCCAGACTCACGTACGGAAGGAAAGGCCCGCTCACGATGCCGCCCCCTGAGCGTGGCGTGGGCTCTCTTCCTCATTCCACGGGGACTTTCTCCCGCGTAACAACTTCATGCCGCTCCATGCGAGCGTCTTCACGGCGTTCGCGTTCCCCCGAGCAGTGCCTCTCACCAAGGGACCGTGCACTTGCAGAGACCGGGGTGTGGGGGGGGGGGGGGGTGCTGTCGGTGACGTGCGCCAGGGATCTGCGGTTTTGCCGGCGCAGAGACGTGTACCGCTTTCCCACATCCTTCATCCCACCAATAGTTAGGCGCCTACTATGTGCCAGGTATCAGCGAGGGCCAGGACCGCAGCCCTGAGCTGTTCACGGAAGCCATTGTCTAGGAAGACGAGACAAGCAGCACACGGAGACGAAGAAACACGTAACACACGGTCAGGTATGCGTGTCATAAGGAAAACCAAGAGAGCGATGACCTGAGGGATGCTGTTTGAGATCGTGCGGCCAGCAAAGAACTTTCTTTGTGCGGTGGCTTCAGTGTGGCCAGGCGACAGCCCACCTGTGAGGACAGTTACGGATGGACGTGCTGGGTGGAGGGATGGACAGATGCAAACGGCTGGAGTCGGGGACGTGCCTGGTGGTTGGAGGACAGCTTGGGGCCCTCAGGGCCGAGGGAAGAGGGGCAGGCGCTCCCCGCCGATGCCGATGGGGTCCGGATCCCGCGGGGCCTTGTGAGTCACCCCAGGGACTGAGGGTTTCTCCGAGTAGGATGGGAAGCCACTGGACGATACCAAACAGGACAAGGGTGAACTCGGCATTTTAAAAAGGTCGCTCTGGCTCCGGAGTGAGGAATCTGGGGGCAAGAACGGGAGTAACGAGAAGGCGGTTGTGGGAATTTGGGACATTGGTGATGTGAGGGGGGGGGATGAGGGCGACAGTGGGTGACAGGGCCACCGCCAGGCAGCCGTGGACCAGTCTGTGAGCGGAGGACCAGTGGAGTCTGCTGGGGGATGGGTCAGGGCTACGAGCGGGAGAAAACCAAGGCTTTTGGCTTCAAATGTTTTTTTTTCCTTTTTCAAGTAGGAGAGAGCGGTTAGCCCCGTGAAATGCGGCTACAGATTCAGCACCTCCAGTGCCGAGACTTACCCGTTGCCTTTGGCAGCAGAGACACGATCTGCAGTCTCCACATCAGAGGTTGTAGCGAGCGGACCCCAGGCCCGACTCCAGTGGCTTCGGAGGGACTGGCTCTCTGTCTGGCAGACGGACGGGTCGGACGGAGGGGGAACGCGCGGGGCAAGCCGAAGCCATCGGTTACCTGCCAGTTCTCCGGTCGGGCGTCGGTGGGCCAGCTCACCAGGTCAGCCTGTGCTCCCCTTCACATGGGCATTCACACGTGCCTGTCCGTGGTTCCGACAGCGCCCTTCCCGCACTTTCCGTTTACCAGAGAAGGTGTCACACAAGCGGGTAACAGCTCTCATTTCGTCCTTCGGTACAGAGGTCGCACAGCCTGGCCCATGACGTCGCCCTCTCCGCATTCACTGTGACCCCCCTCCAGTACCGCCGGGCGAGGTGACGGGCGGCCCCTCCCTTCCTCCCGCCCCGGGGAGCAGGGCTGCGTGTGGAGACGGGGGTGGGGAGGGTTGGAGGAATGGATTTTAGAGGAGAGACTGACCTCTCCTCTAAAGGCGGTCACACTGCATCACGACGGCACCTCAGTGCAGACGTAAACTGGGGTTCATTTGTTCGTTCCGCCCACCAGTGCTGCCCGAGCCCTGGACCAGGCCCGAGCGCACCGGCTCTGCCCTGCAGGAGTTCACGGGGACGGCAGGTCCTGGGAACAGGGACCGTCATCAGGGTGATTGACTGGGCTTCCTCTGAACCCCAAGCTCCGTTGCTGGGCGCCCGGGCTCAGTGTGGCTCCCGGAGACAGAACTCAGACCCTCCGGCCGGAGGCACAACCAAGCAGGCTCCGTGGGAGGAGGAGCGATTGCTTCGTTGTGAGTGTCTGGCAGCGCTGTGGGCTCTGGCCTGGGGCCTGGGCAGTGTCGTCCCCGCCACAGGAAAGGTCTGGGCAGGAGACAGGCAGGGATTCAGAGGACCCTGCATGGGTGGCAGTTTAGATCGTAGGACGGCTAAGCTTCCTTCCAAGTCCACAGCTTTGGGTTTGAGTCGGTTGGGGCACGAGGCTGATAAAGCCATAGGATGGGTAGAAGATGGGTCACGGTCAAGGTCACTGGGAGCTGCAAACAACAGAGCCCACCCACTCTGGCTGGTTTCAGCAAGAAAGGGATTCGTTTATTAAAACAGATCGCTCACACGATGGGATGCTTTCCAAATACGGTGGGGGCCGAGCTTCCAGAACAGGACACCAGTCCCCTCCTGCGGCCGCTGAGTGCTGGGCGCTGGCCTCCCCGAGACGGACTCCAGCCTCCTGGAAGTGGTTACATTTGTTCTGATCGGTTCTCCGGGTAACTCTTTGCTTGTGTGATTGGCCAAGGAGAGCACGGTGACCGTGAGATCGGTGCTCGGAAAGGCCCAGCGGAAGTGCCGGCAGGTGCGGAAGGGGCCATGTGAGCGGGCAGGGAGGGAGGGGGCCGTGACGGAGAGGTCACGGTAGAAGTCGCTTCACCAGTTGACCTCGGGGGCAGCTGAGCTCTCAGGAGAAGGGGGGTGGGGGGTGGGGAGAGAGAGAGAGAGGAAGGAGGAGTTCTAGGAGGTGGGGACGGTAAGCAAAGGGGAGGGGAAAGTGAGCTACACGAAACCAAAGCCTGTCATCTGTTCCAACTAATTAATGCACTTTCCGCACCAGACAGCGCCCGGTGACTCAGGAGACCTATTCGAGTCTGTGGGCAGCAGCCTGGGAGGCTGGGCCAGATGGATGCTAACGGGGCCTCCCAAACTCTCAACTGCTGACCTTGGTTCTAATCATCAAGGGAGAGGAACCCTATGCAAAGACACAGCAAGCTTGGTTTTGTTCTGCATGGAATTATCTCTGTTTCGTTATCTCGGTGAGACATGGGTCTCAGGGCTGTGCACTTTAAACACAGGCGTACAGGCAGCCCGAAGAACTGCATCCCACGTGTGTGGATGTGGTTGGTGCATGTGGTTGGTGTGCACAGGTGCCTTAAACATGCGTGCTGTGTAGCTTCGCTCTTGCTGTCATGGGCCATTTCTGGCATCTTCTGTTGACTGCTCTGAAAATTCACTCGTGGTCCTTGTACTGTTTTGCACACTCACCCAGCTTGTTCCCTCTCAGCAGCTGACGGGCCCTCCTATCCCACCAGAAGACAAAAACCATCAGCTTCACGTTTCACGTCATCCTCTCGGCCTGTGTCATCCCCTCGGCCCGTGTCAGCCTCTCAGCCCAAAGCACACGGGCCTGCCTCTCTTTGCCTTCCACTCCCACCGGGACACCGCCCCGTCTCATCCCCCACTCAGGAAGACACGGTCCTTTGGACCGGAATCTATTGGCATGTACTCCCTTTCATCTGCACGCAAGATAAAAAGTCAAACATCGTTGAAGGGTTTTATTAAAAAATCATCCATCTCGCATGGTTGTGTACCTTTCAACTGTTCTGTTTGTGCTTGGCATTTCACCTCAACATTTTAAAATAACATGCAGGTACTTTTTTCTCTGAATCATTTACGCAATTGCCCAATATAGTCATAATCATAATCCTCCCTCCCATTCATAGTAAGAATAAATATGCAAAGTTGATTCACAGCTGAACCACACAAGGTACTATGAGAGCGTCCCTTCAATCACACAGTTTTTTTCCCCGGAGAGTGATCACTGCATTTTTTTCTTTCTTCCTGGCTCTGAGGCGTGACCTACCCCTCCAGACTGTGTTTTGTTCTTTCCCTTTTAGCGCAAGTTGTAACTCTGCTGAGAGCCGGACGTGAATAATCAGTCAGGTCAAAGGAACGGAGGTCGAGGGTCTTCCCTGTGTGGTTCTGTGCTCATCTGGCTGGGGCTGGGCTGTGTTGACTGTTTGTTTCTTTTTCTGTGCTGTCAGAATCTACAATTTTCTCTAACGTTCTCGGTTTTCTTCCATCCTATCGTCTTTGGGTTTCCCTAGGGATCTCTTCCTAAATAGGGCCTGAGGCCTGGAGTTCTTTGAGCTCCTCTCCCCGGTTGGTACCCGGGAGCCCCGCTGATGTGGTGGGCGGGGGCGTGGGGGGAGGGAAACACTCGGAGGTCCAGTGGTGGTGGCCTCTGCTGCTGGGCCCGCACTGGGCGGTTCTCGTCCTCCCTGCCAAAGGCGGAGGGAGCCGGGGCGGGGGATTTCCTGCCCTTCACCTGAGCTAACGTTGGTAAAACCCCAGTCGTCCCGGCTCTGGTGCAGCGGCGTCCCTTGAGGGAGCCGAGTGAGTTAAAGAGAACAGAGAGCTACAGACGGTTTCGGAACACCCCTCCCTCTCCCCCGCCAGGAGCGCGGGGGATCTTGGTTCCCTCTCTCTGCGCTTAGAAGCTGGGAGGGCTCATGGAGGTGAAAGTCACGGAAGTGTGGAGGGTCCCTTCAGAGTTTTTAACTCTGGAGCTCCCCCACACCGAATCCGTCCATCACAATGTGAAGTCGCCCTCCCGGGGTCGGCGCCCGCGGTGGCCTTGGCCCCGGGGGAGCTGTCCGTCTCCGTACTACCGCCCTGTCTGTCCAGTTTGGGGGCGGGGGCAGTGCTTCTTCGATGCATCTAAGTGGCTTTTCAACTTGCACGATGTTTTCCCCGTGTGAGAATGATGGCTTCCAGGCTTCCCACGTAGCGGGCCAGACACCTGAGACCCATTGCTTCGAACCCTGGCCCCGTTTTCTCCTTCCCGCCCGGAGTCCTGTGAAACCTCTCTTGGTGAGGTCAGTCCATACAGACTGTTCCTCTGGTTTGATCGTTTGTTCCTTTGTTTACTGGCACCCTGCCCTTGGAGCCCTGCATTCTCCCGCCCCAGCAGGACGCCCCTGCTCTGAGCTGGCTGCGCCCCAGCCTCCTCGTGCCGCGACCCCGAGAGCTCCCTACCTGTCCACGCTCCTCCGGCCTCCCCGCCTCTGCCTCCTGCCGCCCACGCTTCCTCTGCCTGCTTGCTCGTTTGCGCCCTCGTTTTAGCAGGGCACACGTTCTTACACCTTCACAAAGAAACATGTGCCTCTTAAAACACCTCTAATGCCTGCAAATGTCTATACGACCATTACACTTGGCTATTAGCTCGGCGGAGTGCGGAATTCTGGGTTGAAAATGGTTTTCGCCCATAATATCCACAGGTCTCTAATTCTCACTGTTACTGCTGAGAAGCTCCACACTCCTGTGGTTCTTGTTGTTTATTTATTTTTTCCTTCTGGAATCTTTAGGTGTTTGGAATCTTCAGGGTTTATCTTTATGTCTGGGATTGTGCAACTCCACAATGATGGACCTTACCTTGGGTCTTTTTTCGTGATTGCGCTACAGAGGCCCTTTGAACTGGAAATGCATGTCCTTCAATTATATGAAGTTTCTGTTTTTCTTTGTTCTCTCTCTCGGACGCCTATCAGGGGGATGTTTGATCTCCTTAATTTTCCTCAACCTTCCTCTCTTATTTCCTAACTTTTTTTCTACTAATTTCTAACAGATTTTCTTGTGTTCTAATACTTTTACCAATTTTTAAGTTTTAGTTTTGTCATCATATTCTTAGTTTCCAAGAGGCTTTTCTTCTTCCTCTTGTTCCTGTTTTCATTCTGACCCCGTTCCTGTACCATAGGTGCAATCCCTCTCTGACTGGGAAGTACTGACGACAGGCTTTGTCAGTAACACCGAGGAGGTTCCTGCTACCTCCTCAGGGGTATCTGCTACCCCTGGTCCGTCCTTTACAGCTAACCGGTGCGTCACTAGGGCACACAGTCTAGAAGGCGCGGCGCAGGGCGGGGCTGTGGATCACGGGGCTTTACGGCCGGGAGTCCCGAGCTGGCCTGGGGAACAGCTTGCTTTGCAGAATGTGCCTTAGTCCCATGCCCCACCCGTCCTATCCCCCACCTACACTGTCCCCACAGCAGTAGCCTCTTCGCGTCCATGTCCTGGGAGAGGGTAACTGCCCCGTGAGCCGGGGGCGGGCAGCCCCAGGCCCCGTGAAGGGCGGGAGATCGGGGCAGGACGGTGGCTGTCTTCGGGCTGCCGGCTGCCCCTCTCCTCTCACGGAATCCCCGGCCGTGAGCCTTTCCAGAGCAACGCCAGGCAAAGCGCCTTGCCTCTCGTGCTCCTGCCCCTCGGCCCACTCACGCAAACCAGTGCTCCTTCACCCCCGTCCCTTCGCAGGCGCTGACCTCTCTGCACTCCGCTGGAAGGACACAGGGCTCTTGTTCTCCTTGTTGAACTGGGGGCAGCTTTGAAAGGAAAGGGAGCCGAGGCATCTGGACCCCAGCAACCGTGAGCCCCGAGTCCTTGCCGTTGTGCTCCCTGCTTCTAGACATGAGAGCCCGGTGAGGACGTTTTCGGGGGTGCGGTGTGTGCAAAGCTGCCGGGCTACAGAGGCCGTGCTGTTCTGCAGGAGGGTGGGCAGGGCAGGCAGGGGTAGGGGGCAGTATCCCAGCCCTTGGACACCTTCCCCGCCCCCCAGAAGTACAGACCCCCAGGAGCAGTGAGGTTCGTGGGCCCCAGCAGTGCCCAGAGCCCCGGCCGCCTGGTGGCTCCACAGTCCGCGTCTGTCCCAGAGCTCACCGGGAACCTGTTTGCCGTCATCTTGAAGCCTCTAGGGAGCTCTCTCTCTCTCTCTTTTAAAGATTTATTTATTTATTTTTAGAGAGGGAAGGGAGGGAGATAGAGAGAGAGGGAGAAACATCAATGTGCAGTTGCTGGGGGCCGTGGCCTGCAACCCAGGCATGTACCCTGACTGGGAATCGAACCTGCGATGCTTTGCTTCGCAGCCCGAGCTCAATCCACTGAGCTACGCCAGCCAGGGGCGGGAGCTCTCTTTGGTCGCCTTCGCAGAAGCCGTCCGTCCACCACCCTCTCCCACCACGAAGGCCACCACGTGGCCTCTGTTTTGGCCTCCGTGCTGTCTCCGTGTTTGACACGGGGTCGGGGGGAGATCCTCAGAGTCCACACTCGGCTCCTTGAGACCCCAGCGGTGCTCTGTGTCACCCTCTCCCCCAGACCACCCCCCCCACCCCGTCCTTCCTCCCCTTGGCCTGTCCGCCTCCGTGCGCGCGCATGCGCAGAGTTCCTCGTCTGGAAACTCTCTGAACTGTGCCAGAGGCTCGCGCGACCACCCTGTCTCCTGCCTTCCACGGGCCAGCTCCTCGGAAGCACGCGTCGCGGGCGTGTTTTCCCGCCCCTCACAGACCCTCGCCGATGCCCGGTACTGCCGTCGGCGGAAACCCCCGTCACGCTTTCAAAAACCCGTCTCCAAACTCACCCAAAAGCCTAATTTCTAGACCAATTTCCTTTTCTCATGAGTCTGATCATCCCTCCTTTTCCAAATGCTCAGCTCCGGAGCGTGAAACACACATTTGTCCCGGGACTTCTGGCCCTGCCTTTGGGGTGCGGTTTTCTTTTTCTTTTTTGTCTCCGTTGCACCCGACCCACCCCCACAGATGGAGCCGCACGCGTGTCCAGGCTCAGCCCTCCCTTAGCTGCTTCTTTCTGGTTGCCCTCCTCTCGTTCCCTGGCCTGGCATCCAGGTTTCTGGTCCCAACCCCCAGCCTGCCTTCTGAGCTGCAAAGAGGTGGGGCTCCACAATTATTTGCTTAGTATTCTCTTACATCTCGGATGGACACTGGACATCCGGCACAGTTAGCCTGGAATTCATCTTTCATCAGAAATTAACGGCAGCCCCTCCTCCTTGTCGGTGCATCCGCGTGGCAATTCTTTGTATTTGTAACTAAGCTCCAAATATTTAAGTCCTCACCCCGTGTTCCCTCTCCCTCATCTCCCACATTGAATCAGTCGTCCTTGTGTTTTGCCTCACACCTTTCCTTTCTTTTTCTTGGCGTCTTTCCCCATACTGGGCCCAGGCCTTCCTGCACCCAATGTCCAGGTGATGGCCGCTGCTCCCAAGGCGACCCTCCAGGTGACAGCCCCTCCCCCTGTCGGCGTTACTGTTGCGTCAATTGGCTGGGTGATATGGTCCCTTCCTTAAAACAGGGAGAGGCCTCTTGCTCTTGGCCCCCTTGGCTCCACTGCTCAAAACCTCCCAAGGCTCCTGAGTTGGGCCAGGATACGAGGACTCTCACAGATTTGAAGTTCGACTCTTGGACGGTTAATCATTTTCATTTTTGTTTTGCTGGCAAGTAAATGTGCAGAACAAGCATACCCCTGGGTGGGAGTGGATTCCTGCCGCCTTCCTAGCTCTTCACGAGGGTGCTGATGTTTCGGGGCTCCGAACACTCCTGCGGGGCGAGGAGTTTGCTGGGTTGGAGAGGCCCGACACTCTCAGGTCACGGCCTCGTCAGTCTGTTTGGGCCGGTCAGAGGTGTGCCGGGTGTGCCGGGGAAGAGGGTGATGTCCGCGCTAAAACTTCCCCGCAGTGACCTAGTTCTGTCTTCTACTTCTCGTGGCATCATCGGGCCCACCCGAGGCCACAGCGGAACGGGCTTGGGACACAGCCGACCCCGGGATGTAGGCGGATGCCCGATGTGGCACTGTGTGGCCGCTTCTCCTTCCTGTGCTCAGGGCAGACGTGAGGAATCAGTCACGGCCTCCTTCAGAACTGGGATGTGGCCTCACCATTCTCAACAAAGTGCTCGGGCCATTTCTTACCAATCCACCCGCCCGTCCGTCCTTCTGTCTATCCATCCATTCACTCCACAAGCGTGGAGTGTGCAGTGTGCAAGCACTGCTCTAGCTGTTGGAGACGCTTCGAGAAAAAGCCAGGCGCCTCGTCTCAAGGAGCTTACCTACCGTTTTAGTTGGGGATGGAGACAGTCAACAAGCAAACACACAAGATCCTCTGAGTTACTCACGAACCCGGAGAGAAGAACAGAACAGGGCACTGGAACGGAGGGCAACTGGGAGTCACCGCTTTCCACGGAGAGCTGAAGGACGCAGCTCTCGGAACGCGGCTTTTGCTCCAAGGCCTGACTGAGGAGACGTGGGCCGCCGAGCTGCGAAGAACATTCCAGAGGGAGCTGGGAGCCTGTCCAAGGCCCCGAGGCTGGGAGCCAGTGTGGCTTGTTGCCAGGACGACCAGGAGGCCAGTGTGGCTGGCTGGGGGGGGGCAGGGGCAGGGAGCGGGAGAGGCGAGCAGCGGCAGGACTCACTGGCCTGCGCTGCTGGCTGCTGCCTGCTGCCCCCCAGGGCCTGGACCAGCGCCGGGCACACACCAGACCCGTGGTTAACGTGTTGCTGAGGGCAGAGGCTCGGACGCGGTGCAACAGCGAAACCTTCATGTTAAAGACTCTTTAGGGACTGACCCCCCTGTCCCTTCAGTTTGCCCTTTCCTTGCACACACAGATTTCTGTTTCACTTTATTTCGTATTTCATTCCATTCTATCTGTTTTATCACACATGTGCTGCAAACTCTTTTTCTTCCATGTTTTGCTTCCCTGTTCTCCTTGTCTTTGGTCCCCTTGCAAGGGTCCCTCTGTGGCCCTCAGCTGTGACGTCACCCTGTGAGACTCTCCCAGGCCAGGAGGTCGCTTCTCCTCCCCCCAGAGTCCCACTCGCAGCCCTCCCTGCCGTCATCCGTCCGTGCTGAGCACGACAAACTGAAGAACTTGTTTACCGTCCCTGTCTCTATCCTGGCTCTCCCGTCCGGTGTTGTCTTTGAGGTCAGTGGCTGTCGTCTCTGTTTTGAAATCCTGGGCTCCCCCAGGTGGCACTGCATGTGGTTGTCACTCAGTGTTGGGGACGACACCGGGAACTCCCCAGTGAGGCTACATTTCTGTGGCTGGTGAGCGGAGACCTCGCAAGGCTGGTGATGCGGTGGAGCGCTGGAGGGCTAGCAAGCCTCCTTCTGTGGCCTTGGCCACGGAGGGCTCCCGGGTCCCAGGAACCTGCAGGAGAAGAACTGGTCGGGGGGGCTGATGGAGGGAGGTGTTGGCTCAGTGATGGCAGTTAGGGTGTTGGAAATCATCACCGTGACGAGTCAGTAGGTAAAGTTAAACATTTCCTTTCCTGTAATGCACCGACAACCTCATCTTTATATGCAAAGCACAGTAAGTAATAACACTCTTTTTTGTGTGTGTGGGAGAACAAACCCTAGAATGAAAGCCATACTTTAGATGTTGGAAGGTAGCGCTGAATGATGAGAACCCAAGTAAAACAGAGCGAACTGGAAGCGGCAGCAGCAGCTTCTGGGACCCAGGACCTCGACAAACCTCGCGCTCCGGAAAGGAAGTTCAATTGCCCAGTAATCTTTATCGTGGGGTTACATCAACGGTCACCCGGGCACGTTTCTGCAGATGCTAAAATTGCTGATGTTCTAACTTAGGGGGATATATGTGCTTTACTTCTGTCCCCACCCCAGAGAAACGTGAACTTTAAATGTGAAGCATTTAGCCCTGGCTGGCGTAGCTCAGTGGATTGAGCATGGGCTGCGAACCAAAGCATCGCAGGTTCGATTCCCAGCCAGGGCACATGCCTGGGTTGCAGGCTAGGTCCCCACCAACCACACATTGATGTTTCTCTCTCTCTCTTTCTCCCTCCCTTCCCTCTCTAAAAATAAATAAATAAAATCTTTAAAAAAATGTGAAGCATTCAGTCAACTTGGTCCTTCTTTTTAATCACTGTTCTAAAAAAAAACCCCCTTAAATGTTGTTGTTACCGTTGGCTAAATGAACGTAGCACTAGATAGAGTCCGCCCTGAGCAAACAGGCCATGTACATCCGCAGGTGAACTCTCCGCCTGAGCTAGTGCACTTGTTTCCACGTTTCTCGTGGGAACGTCAGCTGCAGCACAGCAACCCTCCCGTCCCCAGCTCCAGGAGGGGATTCGGCCCTGCGCGCAGACACGGGAGTCTTTTAACTCGGCTGCAGGAGTCTGTGACCCTGCACCTGGGTGCTGTAATGTTTTACATCGCTGCTGTGTCATGTTGTTGTTTTTTTTTAATTTTAGATTCCCTGAAACATATAAATGCCCCACGTAGCCATAGCAGTAGATCTTGTTCTAGTCCGAGGGCTTCGTGTCACTAACTGGGAAAACAGGTGCTCCCTGAAGTTGGGAGTGTTTAGCAAAACACAGGGATACATTCCTTTCACTTGCGTGTTAAGGGAAGGGACGAGAGGATCTTCATCGGCCACATTTAAAACTCGGCTGATTTTGAGTGTGTGCGGAGCAGCCCAGAGTGGTCCCCGGGCGACAGTGGGTGCACCTCCGTGAGGACCCGGGTCGCTCCACACGGGTGCGGGAGTGTGGGGTCCGGGGCACGGGGCTCTGGGACCGGAGGGGAAGGTTTGTTAGCAAGATCTCGCATTAGTCTGGGCTCTTCATGTGTGAGTCACCCGTGCACCCACTGTCTCCCGTGAGCTTCCCAGGCCTCCAGGCTGGCAGGGTTGACGCAGCCGTCACCCCGTGATCCATGAGGACCCCGAGGCTCCTACCCGCCCAGGTCCCAAAGGGGGGGGGGACCCAGGCTCCACACACACCCGGACCCACTCAGATGGACACCGAGTCGAAAGGGCTCTGGGGCAGCTGGGAGGACCCCAGCACCCTGTTTTGTGGCAGAAAGAATGGGTACTTGGTCTAAATCTCAAAACCTTGGTGTTTTGTGTCTTTTTTTCTGTCGCTTAAAAAAGAAGACGAATAATCAGCATCCATCATTTGAAGCTCACCAAGTAAGTCCGCAAGATCTAACGAAAGAAACCAGCGCTGGTGTGAAAGGGCGAGAAGACAGCAGGAAGAGGAAGGCCCCCAGGGCCGGGCCTGGGGGACGGCCGTCCGGCCCCGCGCCCGGGGACGGCTCTCACCTCCATGCCTTCGCTGGCAGCATCCCGAGTTGCCACCCAACCCCCCCCCCCCCCCCGCCCGCCGACCTTGCCATCCCAATATGACTTCAGCCAATTCTGAATCCGCCCTAGTCGCGTCTACCTAAAGCTTTCCCCGTCTTCCCGGGGGTAGAAAAGAGCGAGCAGGTGTCACCGGGCCGCCGGGCGCGCAAGGCGGGCAAAGGCCCCGCGCGGGACTCGGGGAAAGTTGGCCGGCCGCCGTCCCTCCTGGGCCCACCCCGGCCCCGCGGCTCTTCCCGCAGCGCGCGCGGATGGGCGAGAGAAGGCGGCGGGCAGACAACTCGTGTCGCCCGAACATCCTCCGCGGCGCCCGGGCGCAGCGAGGAACAGGTGCGTCTTCTCCGACGTCCCGGATCGGCGCCTGCGGCCCCGAGCGGCCTGTCGCGCTCCCTCTCCCGGCACCCGCTCGCCTCTTGCGCCCTGGTCTCCCCATCGCAGGGCGGGGCAGGCGCCAGCTCGCAGGTAATTATTGCCAGCCGGGCCCGCGGGGGAGAGCGGGGGTGGGCGCGCCGGCGGGGGGAGGGCGGCGCTGCGGGGCGCGGGCATAAAGGGGCGGCGCGGGGCCCCGGCGCCCGGATCCGCTCAGCATGCCGGCCCGGGCCCCGCCGCGCAGCCCGCGGTCGCCGCCGCCGCTGCTGCCGCGGCTGCTGCTGCTGCTGGCGCTGGGCGGCCGCCACCTGCGCGCGGAGCCTGGAGACGGCGCGCAGGTCTGGAGCCGCTTCGCGCGCCCTCCGGCCCCAGAGGCCGCGGGCCTTCTCCACGACACCTTCCCCGACGGCTTCTTCTGGGCCGTGGGCACCGCCGCCTACCAGACGGAGGGCGGCTGGCGGCAGCACGGCAAGGGCGCGTCCATCTGGGACACGTTCACCCACCACCCGCCGGCGCCCCCGGGCGACCCCCAGGCAGCCAGCCTGCTGACGGGCGCCCCGTCGCCGTCCCCGCCCGCCACCGGGGACGTGGCCAGCGACAGCTACAACAACGTTTTCCGCGACACGGAGGGGCTGCGGGAGCTGGGGGTCACCCACTACCGCTTCTCCATCTCGTGGGCGCGCGTGCTCCCCAACGGCAGCGCGGGCGCCCCTAACCGCGAGGGGCTGCGCTACTACCGACGCCTGCTGGAGCGGCTGCGGGAGCTGGGCGTGCAGCCCGTGGTCACCCTGTACCACTGGGACCTGCCGCAGCGCCTGCAAGACGCCTACGGAGGCTGGGCCAACCGCGCCGTGGCCGACCACTTCAGGGACTACGCCGAGCTCTGCTTCCGCCACTTCGGCGGCCAGGTCAAGTACTGGATCACCATCGACAACCCCTACGTGGTGGCCTGGCACGGCTACGCCACCGGGCGCCTGGCCCCCGGCGTCCGGGGCGGCGCGCGGCTCGGGTACCTGGTGGCGCACAACCTCCTCCTGGTGAGTTGGAGGGGCCAGGCGGAGGGACCCGGACCCGCGGGGGACCGGGCCTTCGGGGACGCCGGGGGCAAGAGGGGCGCCTGAGCCTCCAGCTCAGACGCGGCGCCATTTGAACACGTTTTTGAGGTAACTTAGGAGTCGCACGGGGTGGGAGGTGGGGGAGCGGGGACTGAGCAGTTGAAGCTTTTCCTCTGGGGCCCGTGGAGCCGGGGATGGGAAGGAAATCCCGCGGCGCGCGCGTGTGCGCGAGTGCCCTGAGCGGGCGCTCTTTGCAGCCACTTGTCAGGGGAAAACTGGCAACAGTTTCTTGGGTGAGAAGAGGGAGCTCCTTCCTCTGGGTGTAAAGGAATCCGTAGGGGTCGGGTGCGGAGGATTTCCCCGCAGAAGCTGTGGGGAGGAGGAGGGCGGGGGGAGTTGGTGAAAGACGCAGGTGTGTCGGGAAGGTGCGCGGGGAGCGTCACTCTCTGCCCCAGTTTGTGGGGAGCGCCCGAGGCCAGGGACCACCCAGTGAGATCTCGGTTGCTTGTGGCTCAGTTCACGCCGCGTCTCCGGGGTTTAAGAATCTTCGGGCGATCTTTCTGTCCATCCTCACTTCACTGCACGGGGTGTGACGGCCCCTGCAACCGTCTGAAACAAAGCTGGCCGTAAGCATACCCAACCGCGGAGGGACACAGACGGCGCCCTCCCACAGAGCTCACCCCCCCGACGCTCCCTCCGAATGGGAGCGAGCATTCCTCCGGGGGAGGCTCTTCACCTGAACAACCCCGTGTGAGCACCCTATGGGAGACGCGTAATGCGGTCGGACAGTGGAGCCTGTTGCTATGGGGTGAGGAAGGCGCCTCCCAAATAACTCTGCCTCCTTTTCCTCCTCTGCCTAGGGTTCAAGGTCAGGGCCCGCTGGTCCGAGGGTTCCTCTAGGACAACGCCGGTTGTCGGTGTACTTGGTACAGTTACTGCCAGAGACTATTTTATGTGTCATGGACAAACACTTTAATGCCAGTGTTTATTTAAATGTACGTGACTTTTGGTCCTGTATTTCGGTGACTTGTGGGTCGCCTGGAAGACCTACTTTTAAACTTAGAATTGAGCCCCATGGTTTGGACAAATGTAAGAAGGGCCACTTCTGCATACTTGTTACTGAAGCTGCACTGCAGCCCATGGGGGCAGGCCGTGGCGGGTTACGGAGCCGGCTCCGTGCCCCCGGCTGCCACGAATGTGGCGGTAGTGGCTTGGATAAATGGCATGGCAGCTCCACAGAATCCGCTCCCACGGATCATAAAAGAATGCTGGATCTGTTTGAAAATAAAATTGAGACGGTGATTTCAGTTGATCTATATCTTTTCATGAACATATTTTAGCGCAACACTAATACACTTTTTCAGTCTGGCTGTCCTTTTCAGGAATCAGGGACCCTGGGCCCCACCTGCTTATGGTTGGGGGCAGAGCAACCGTGGGGAGAACCGGCCCCTCTTGTGAGGAAGACGTGAGCACATTTCAGTCCACACCAGAAAAAAAAAGTCTGAGGTTCATGGGCAGCTGGAGGACCAAGCAGACCACTCCCACAGAATCAGTCCTTCCGGTTCCGACCACACGAGCTACATTGTTCGAGTGCGTGGAGTAAACTCGGTGTGTTTGCAAGTCGTCAGCTGCTATTTTAGTGACTTTCACGATTATTTCACTTAGAAAATAAGGACCTGGGACCTCAGGAGCTTCCTGGGGCTCTGGCGTTTTATATCGTGAACATGCTTTTGATTCCTGTGCCCGTTCTCAGCACTTTGATGAGATTTTCAGCTATATTTTTGGATCCTCACACACACACACACACACACACACACGCCCTTGCCAAACACTAACCGCCCTTCCCAGAAATGCAGTGGACTTTGAATTTGTAAGAAATCAGTGACAGGTGGACAGTGCTTTTGCTGATGCCGCAAACAAAATGCTGATGGCTGTGAAACATTAATTTTGCTTTCAAATTTCTCTCGCTTGGAAGTGAGTCGTTTTCGTATCTTATAAAGTCAGTGGTCATTATCAAGGAATACCTTAAATTCACTTTTCTCGAGGTAATTTGCTTCTGTTTTTCATGGTCTTTCTTGGTGCAGTGTTGCGGGGAGGGGCGTAAGGAAGCTCTGACCTACTAGAAGACATAAGACGTATTCTGTGGGTTTTGTGAATTGAACACTTCAGCCCGGGGTTCGATGTTGCTGTTAGGGGCCGCTAAGCTCCTCACGTGGTCCTGTGCATTTGGGGTCTGATGCTAGACAGGGACAAACGTGCCCCACACCCCTCCCCCCTGAGGAGACCCCCTGGGGACACTAGACATCGACACCTCTCCTGTCCCCACAGAGATTGAAGCACCCTTGTCTGGTGGCCAGGAGGCCAGGAGGGCGGCCCAAGGGACTCTGGGATGAGTCATTGGCGCTGTGCTCAGAATGGGGGTCTCCATGCTCTTTTGTGGGTTCCTGGCACTGGGGAAAACCTTGACAAAAAGAGGGGGGGGGGGAGGGAGGGAGGAAGAGAGAGAGAGAGGGAGGTGAAGGAAAACACGGGACTTAGAACTTCCCGGGACTGGGACTGAGGGCCTTCCAGGCTCCGGGGGCCCAGCTGCTTGCTCACCTGAGTCTGCCCCAGGGAGAGAACACAGCTCTCTCTCTGACTTGAAGAGGGACCGCGTGCCATCACAGCCCTCCAGAGATGGCTCCTGAGGGCCCTGGGACAACCAGCAAGGAGCCCTGTCGTTGGGAGCTCAGCCCCGGCGCCACCCCTGCGTGTGCGCCCTGCCCCTGGGGTTCTGAGCGGCCCGGACTGAACTGAAGACAGCTCCGTGCACCGGGGTCGGCGGGGCCAGGAGCTACTACTTTGTGCCAGTGTGTCTGGGACCAACAGGACTGGTGCTGAGCGCTGACCTCCACGTGGAGGTCACATGCCCACGTCTCAGCTGACCTGTCGGCGGCATGTATCCAGCGCTCTCCTCTCTTCCTTGACACGCCTTCTCAGCCTGGCGCCCGGAACCACTCTCTCTTGCCGCTCCTCTCTGCTCCCTGGCCAGAGCGTCCCAGTCCCCTTCGCCCGGGCCCCCTCCCCCGGCCTCCTCTCCAGGATGTCCCGCTGGGGCCTCTTCTCTGGACTCACCCCAGCTGATCTCTCTGAATGCTGTCTACTCTCTGACGGCAAATCTCCAGCCGTCATTTCTGCCCTGCGCTCCGGACACGGGCAGGCAGTTGCCTGCCCCACCCAGGTGTCCCCTAGGCCCGTCACATGGGACATGGCCAGACACAAACTCCTGTTCTCCCCCATCTCTGTTAAGCCCACTTCGTTCTTTCAGCTGGTCGAGCCCCCAAATCTTGACTCCTTTCTTTCTCTCGCGTCTTCTTTTCAATCCACCAACAAGACCCAACAGCTCCAACGGCCCCGAAGACGGACTCGGAATCCCACCACGTCCGTCCGCACCTGGGGCTGCAGCGTGAGCAGCACCCTGCGCACGGACCTGGGTCTTCGGAACTGCTTCCCGGTGGTTGTCCTCGCCTCTGCCCTCACTGCACCCCCCGCCCCCGGCCACCACCACACTGCCCCAGGCAGAGAGCCTCCAGGGCATTGTTCTATGTGAACCAGACAAAGTCCCTTGTTTGTGAAAATCCCACCTTCAAGCACCAGCTAACTGGGCCCGCCCCGGAATGCTGGTTCTTCCCTCCGTGGACTGCTGCAGTGCCGCCTTCCAACACCTTCTGATGCCTCCCGACACCTCCTACCTCATCGTCCCCGCCACTGAGCCCGTCGCCTGCCCTCACCACTCCGCTTGCCGGGCAGTTCCTTAAGTGAGGAGACTGTGTCCTCGTCCTCTGTCTTAGAACGCCGTCTTGCCCTTGGCAGGTGCTCATGACCTCTGGCTACGTAGGGGCCCGACCCTCCTTTATAAACGGTGCGCCAGGGCTCACTCTCTCTGTCGGTCTTGCTCGCTGCTTTCCGGTGGGAAGTGCCAAGCCCCAACCTTGGATAGGAAGGGCGGGAAACATAATGGGGCGGAGTTTGACATTTTTAGTAAAAATGTAGGGTTCATCTTCCAATTTATGACTCCGTTGTAAAGATGTTCAACCCGTTAAAAACCGTCTATAATCACCACGGACACCGTGAAGAAGTTTTCAGACTGGGAGCAGGGGCAGTGCCCTGGCTGGCGTCCGGAGCCTGTGTGGCAAGTGGCTTTGTGGTCGCGCTGACTCTTCCCTCCCCCAGGAATGGGAGAGGCAGTTTATCTACGAGGTCTGTGTGCTGAAAAGAGACACACTGTGTGCTTGCGGGGAGCGCTGTGCCCATTCCCCTCTCATTACAATGCACTCGGTGCACGGACGGAGCACTCAACTGGGTTGAAACAACGAGTTCTTTTGGAACAGTACTAAATTCAATCGTGCATTTAATCAGAAATAGCTAAAATATCTCCCAAAGAGCTTGACTCACTCCTCTTTGAGCAGCTGATGGAACATAGCGGTTGTTGAAGGTCACCGTCAAGTTCGAGAAACAAAATTAAGAATAGGGAGAAAACTAAGAAAACTATTTTAAAATCGTGGCGACGCGTAACAATGCCCATTGTTTCGAGTTGAAGAGAAGAGGGAGAATACAGACCACTCGGCATCCAAACGTCAGCGTGCACGTCTCACGGACAAAATGAACGCACGCACAGCCGCGCCGCCTGGGTGTGCGGTTAGTCACGGCTGTCGCACGTAAACCTCTTCTGCGCTATCTTCAGTTTTCCAACAATACGATTGCTCTGAGCCAGAATTTTAGCATAAATAATTCGTACAAAAGGTGCCTTTCCTTTTCAACCAATTCTGTTGAACCATTTCTGAAGGAAATGCCAGCTGTAGGAGGAGAATAGAATGCATACCTATTGGGGAGGCAAGGAATACAGAGCGTGTAAAAATACGTGCGGTGCCGGCATC
The DNA here is from genome assembly GCF_004126475.2 of Phyllostomus discolor. Classification (NCBI taxonomy): domain Eukaryota; kingdom Metazoa; phylum Chordata; class Mammalia; order Chiroptera; family Phyllostomidae; genus Phyllostomus; species Phyllostomus discolor. Next base: position 3,254,471 of record NC_040913.2, on the reverse strand, counting down.
TTCCAAGATCCAGTCGTCTCGGGAAACGCCGAAGGTATGCTTGCAATCTCTGCTTAAACAGATACGCATAACCTGCCTTTCGTTTCCCCTGTCCTGATGTATTCTGGGTACGAAGTTAATCCCCCCTCTCACAAGGATAAACTCTTATTTATCTTCCAGAAAGTTGACACGAACACTCTCACTGTGTGAGGACAACAGGCAGAGCAGACCCTGTACTCGTGTGTGATTTCCTGAGATCAGAGGTTGTATATCATACTTAGTTTTCAATTTGTAGTGCTTTTCTCGGCCCTTGGAACAGAAAAAATATTGGACACAACTGTTAACGAATGAATAAATGTAGATGTCAAATCATTTCCCCTTGCTTCAGCATGCCCCTCTTCTTTCTTGTAAATCGGATGGTTGCAATCTGCTTTCTCACACAGTATCTGGGAGGGAGCTCTAGAGCGAGGAAGTAAACAGAGTCAAAAATGTCGGCGACAGTCGTTAAAATGATGCCCCAAGATGGATAAAGATGATCTGAGAAAGACAGGAGCAGGGAAAAATTCCTGCCTAGGTAGTTTATATGACCTTTCTCATTCCCAGGGCAAACAGCATCCTTATTCCCTCCATTACACAGGAAAAGGGGGGAGGGGAGGGGCAGGATGCGCCTGATTTGGAGGCCAGACCACCTCTTCCATTTAAGCTGATTTTAGAAACGTATCTCTTCTATGTAAGTTCAGTCAATCAAGTAGTATTGATTGTCTCCATCTATTATACTAACACACAGGGTCTGGCATAAATAACGTCCCTCCATTACCACAAAGCCTTTTATTATAAAATCATGAGCAGGTGATTCTGTAACATAACAACACCACACTCAAGCACACCCTAGGACATTTCAGGTGAACTGTTCAAATTAAAGCTATAAATTGTCACACCCATACGATGACCCTACCAACCGCACTCACGCAGGCCTTACTTCTGCCGGACCCTGTATTATATTAAGTTTGTAATTTTGGGTTTTATTTCATGCACACGCAGTGGTGCTGAAGCAGCCCTGAGTGCCACGTGGGTCGGTGTGTTGACAAGTGAACGCCCTGCAGGGTGACCCACTGTGAGGTGGGGTGCCCCCCCCCCCGCCCCGACCCCGAGGCAGACGCGCTGTTTGAACTGAGTGACGGGGGCCAGGGGAGGGCCAGGTGTGGCCTTTGATGAGCATTTGCCTCGACTAACTCGGCATCAGGAGGGCCGACGTGCACCTCTCTGATTTCAGAAGAAGCCAGACATTCAGAATCTTGTGTGACATTTTCCGATTTTTAAAGATTGTGTCAAAAACATTTCGAGCATGACGAAGGCCAAACAAAGCTCAGTGGATGTTGAGTTTGTAGTCACTGACCTACAGCTTCGGGCTGCTGGGGCGGGAGCCTGACGCCGAACCCCCCAGGGGGCCTGGGCCCAGGTCCGTGCCCGAGGCTGGACCCCAGGGCTGGGACCTCCTCCCCTCGAGTGTCACCTCCCACTGGGCGGGGCTCCCAGACTGCCCACCTCCCTCGAAGTGAACGGCGGAGGATGGTGGAATGGCCGGTTTTTGAGCACACAGCTCCGTAATATATGGGTCCTGTAATACTGAATACAGAGTGATATGCGTTTAAACTTGTTTTATCCGATGAGACAACTAGGTCTCTGTCAAATCAGGAGACACTTGACGTCGTCCCCAGGAATGTGTACCCTTGGGCCCCGCTCCCAGGCCCGGGACTGTGGTTCACTTTCGGGAGGAGCTGGAAGGGAGGGAGGTGGGCCTTCGGGGTGCTGTGCAGAGCCGGGGGGCTGCGGATGAGACTCGGGGACGAGCACAGAGACCCCCTGGAACGGTGGCCGCCACGTTCCCGTCTCTTCCCCACAGCCCCATTAGCAAAAGAGGAGATTGTTTCTCTCTGAAGGCCCTGCCAGGCTCCAAGGGAAGGGGCTCAGAGGCCTTTGGAGATGGGTTCCCCACCGAAACGGCTGGCTTCCCGGCTGGCCCTGACAGCGGCAGCTTGCTCGCTCTACAGTGTCGCTGAGGCTATAATTTTTGGTACTTCTTTATTGTTTTTTGTAGCTATAGTTGTTTTCTTTTTTTTTAAGACTTTTAAAAAAGATTTTATTTATTTATTTTTTAGAGAGGGAGGGAGAGAGAGAGAGAGAGAGAGAGAGAAACATCAATGTGCGGTTGCTGGGGGCCGTGGCCTGCAACCCAGGCATGTACCCTGGCTGGGAATTGAACCTGGGACACTTTGGTTCCCAGCCCGCGCTCAACCCACTGAGCTACACCAGCCAGGGCTTTTTTTTTTTTTTTAAGATTTTATTTATTTATTTTCAGAGAGGGAAGGGAGGGAGAAAGAGAGAGAGAGAGAGAGAGAAACATCAATGTGTGGTTGCTGGGGGCCGTGGCCTGCAACCCAGGCATGTGCCCTGACTGGGAATCGAACCTGCGACACTTTGGTTCGCAGCCTGCGCTCAATCCACTGAGCTACGCCAGCCAGGGCAATTTTTGGTACTTCTAAGTATGAATGGACAGCCAAACTTCAAAAGATATTTGAGGAAACGGCTCAGTAGGAAACAGAGAAAATAAAATAAACCAACAGAAAAGCAAACCAGGAAAATATTACGCAGGATATTAACTACAGACACACTGAACAGGGAACAACCAGAACATTGAAACATTCTTGAACATCAACAGTAGGGCTGTGGAAGTAAAATGTTTGGTAAAAAGATTAAAAATAAAAGAAACACCCCCAACACAGTACAAAACGACAACGAAATGCAAATATCAAAGAGAGGGGGAAACGGTGAAAAGACCAAGCACCGAAGTCCCGCAGCGGACTAGCCGGAGTTCTAGAAGCACAGTAAGGGTGGAGGGCAGGCAGTTGTGAGAGAAATGACGCGAGAACCGGCCCGGAGCTGCAGAACCCGCGTTCGGCTCGGAAGACGCCCCCGCGGTCCTCGGGCAGCGGACACAGAGGCCCAGGGGCCAGATGGGCCTTACCTGCAGTTTCTGAAACAAAGAGCTCAACATACACATTACTTGCTAGGGTTATGGCATTTACCTTAAGCTAAGATTCTCCAAGTTTCGAGCCCCCTGTCAAAATGATCACGTGGTAACTCGCCCAATGGCCCCGAGACAGCGCCGTTCACTTCGGACCTTTCTCGTTCTTCTTCCCGCTCGATCCCCGTTGCTGGGAAGGGAAGGCCACAAAGACGTGTCACAGGAGGACGCTGTGAGGTGTAGCGGGGCCCCTCGCGTGGATGGCTACGCCGGGAGAAATAAAGGACAGGGGGAGGGGAGGGCAGGGGAAAACCAAGTCATCCACAGTCCGATGAATAAGCTTCCTTTTTCCACTCGCTCTCATGCGGAAGCCCCGCCGTCTCCCGTTTTCCCTTGCAGCCCCGAGGTCGGCGGGTCATGCCGCCGGGGCTCCTACATCCCCCGGGGCAGGTTTTTTTTTTTTTTTGACACACTTGCCCTCAGTGCAGACTCCTGCCCCTCACTCCCTGCCTTGGGGACACGGAGCGGGTCTTGCTGTGGGGCCTTGAGTCCTTTTCCTCCGACTCATCTCTCAGCCTGGCTGGCCCCCCCGCCCCCCGACCGCCTGGCGCCCACCTCCTCGAGGCCTGTGCCTTCTCAGTGAGGCACGCCCTGGCCCCCGTTTCTCCCTGCCTCTCCCAGGAAGCCCACCTTAGGGGACTGGGGGGCAGAGAGGACCACTTCCTGCCCAAGAGGTGCTCCCTGGTGGCTGGGGTCTGGGGAGCTCCCCCCAAGGTACGGGTCCTGCAGATGAAATGTGTGAAGATGAATTTCTTGGCTTTGGCTTCTTCTAGCTTCTCGGCTTGAGGGCAATTACAAAAGGAAAAGTAACAACAGACAACCAAACGCCCTCTGGCATAACTCTGGCTATTGAAAACAGTCTATGACTCCTGGGAGGATCCCCAGACGGAAGCCAGGTCTTTGGATTTAGTAGCTGCTCAGCGCTGTCCGGGCCGAGAGGCTTACGCGTGTTAATTAACACCCCTGGATGGACGTTTGTCCAGGGATCCGACCTAATCCTGGGACGTTATTTGTGACCACAAAGGGAGCTGTTAGGAAAAATTTTCCTGGGCTTGACAATGGGGCAGAAGGATTACTGTAGCTGGCGTTTCGTAAGCGCTTGTGGAATGAAAATATCTCTCAAATCAGTGACTTTCAAAGTGTTTGACCTTGACCCACACAGTAAAAAAAAAGCATTTTACATGTTGACACGCACACGACTGATACCAAAGTTTCATGAGGCGATGCTTACCGTTCTCCCCGCAGTGCACGCTGATATTTGCTAATTAGTCCTGTTCGATTACAGTTTTCAAAACGGCTGCGGCAGCACATAACCTTGTTTCACGGCTGGGAAAGGCCATTGAAGGGCACGGAGAAGCTGGCACCACGAAAAGGCTAATGGAACGCAGAGGGCGACAGGGCTGGTTGGTCACTCTGTGCTCTCAGCGGCTCTGTGAAGCCTGTTTCCTACCCCTGCGATCTATCTCACCGTCCCTGTTCTCTGGGTGAAGAGTGTTCTCTCCTGCACGCGGAATGCAGTGATTTCCAAAGCAGCGAGCCCCACACGAGCTTGAGAATCGGTCGGTGACCCATCCTCAAGTCTCAGAGTCTGTAGGCTGGCATCTGCCATGGGCCATGCGGAGCAGGAGAACTGGGGGAGCAGGGAGGTGGAGGGCGAGCGAGCGCGGGGAAAGTAACGGGGACTGGTGTAGAAGACATGGCTTTTCGTAAAAGTGTGGCGATCGATTGGGGAGCAGCGGCTCCGGCAGGGCATTGCTGGGCCGCTTTGGTGGTGGCAGCGAGGGCTGTGCACCAAAGGGACCCCAGCAGATGGACGGCTGAACCTCTGGGGCCTCAGCAACACACGCTGGGCCTCAGCCCTTTGTTTTCTGGTCTCCGCCTCTCCTGCAGCCCGAGGTCTCCCTGCCTGTCCCTTCGTGCTTCCGGTCACGTTGCTATCAGGAAAGCAGATATGACAACCAGGGATTGAAGGGCCTCTGGTCCCTGATAACGTTGTGATTAATGGGCCAGACAGACTCTGGTCCCAGGCCAGGCAGTTTGTTAACAACCTAGCATCGATAATTTGGAAAGATTTTCGTAGCAGCGTGATTTAATATTAAACAGAATGATTTAACAGATGGCAATTAGTTCTGTACAGAGAAATGAATGAGTCAAGAAACGTAATCTCTGATTTACTGATGTGTTTACCCAAAGTGAGTTATAAAATCATTTTTTACTTTCTTTGAAGGAAGTTATTTTTTAAAACGAATAAATAAAGGCCCTGGCCAGGTAGCTCAGTTGGTTAGAGCGTCACCCTGATGCACCAAGGTTGCCGGTTCGATCCTTGGTCAGGGCGCATATAAGAACTAAATACATCAGTGAGTGGAACAACAAATCTCTCTCTCTGTCTCTCTCAAATCAATAAATTAAAAAAAAAAGTGAATAAGGCTTTTTATGTAACCGACTTTTAGAAAATCCAGATGACATGATCATAAGTAACTAGATTCCAAAACTACACTATAATTAAAAAAAAATCTCCCCTGGCCTTTACTTTGCCCAGCTGTGAAAGCCTGCCTTTAGCTGAGTTCTTCTAGAACCTCACATGTGGTGATTACATGTGCGCCAAGGACTTCTCTATATGCAAATGACCAATGCTCACCAAGCCTCGGTCCAGGGAGAAGAGGGATGGAGTAGAAAGAAGGACACGGGGGTGACCCACAGAACGGGGGAAAGAACGCTAGGCATTTCGGGAATGGAACTTGCAAGCCACCCTTCTTGTCGAGGAGCGCGGTCTTTCTCCTTCCCTGCGAACGGGCCCCGTGCACGCTCGCCCCCTGGTCAGCGCGGTGTCTGCACGCCCCACTGCGGAAGGGCTCCTCCCACCCAGCCACCGCAGAAGCACTCCCTCCGCCCCAGCCTCCACCCCAGCAGGTCAGCCTCGGGGGCGGGGGGATGTCTGCTGGCCCGGCTTGGGGCGTTCCACTGAGCTAGGAGAAGAGAGTCTGTGCCCTTTTCGTTTTGCAGCTTTCCCGCCAGACCAGTGAATAACACTAAACGTGCCTTAGGAGCAGGTGCTGGGCCTTACCCATGCCCTGGGCTTCCGGAACCTAGTAGGCTAGTATACAGCAGGTGTTTAATACACGTCATCAAACTGTACACTGAGAAATGATTAGCGAGTAAGTTTCATGTCGTGTATATTTGCCACAGTAAAAAAGTAAAATAAATCTATTACCTAATGTTCTGTCTGCTTCTCAAGACTAGCGTGTGCATCATTTCTTGTGATTTCTGAGAAGAGCTCTATCTCAGACTTAGTTGTGTGGGACAGAAGAGTAGACAGTGTGAACAGCCCTACTCAGCCATCTGTTTCACTTTGAAGATCTTAACCAAGGTTAAAATCACAATTTCATGGTATGGAACATACCGATATACTGTGGCTGGGTGCAAAGAAAGGTCTTAATATCAGGACCCTACACTTGCTACTTGGTGGACATGGGGAATCAGTTTCTCTATCCGTGCTATGTGGGCAGGATTAATGGCATGCATCTAACTAACCCGGGTTTTGTTCATTTCTGTATTCCCATTCTGTAGTTCATGTCCATGGGTTGTATATACAAGTTCTTTGACTTCTCCATTTCCCGTATTATTCTTAATTTCCCCCCGTCAGTTTTGACCTACCATTTATGCTTCTTATTCCCTGTACCTTTCCCCCCATTCTCCCTCCTCCCCCTCCCCACTGATAACCCTCCATGTGATCTTCATTCCTGTGATTCTGTTCCTGTTCTAGTTGTTTGCTTAGTTTCTTTTTTTGTTGTTTTTGGTTTGGTTGTTGATTGTTGTGAGTTTGTTGTCATTTTACTGTTCATAGTTTTTGATCTTCTTCTTTTTCTTAGATAAGTGTCTTTAACATTTCATGTCATAAGGGCTTGTTGATGATGAACTCCTTTAACCTGACCTTATCTGGGAAGCACTTGATCTGCCCTTCCATGCTAAATGATAGCTTTGCTGGGTAGAGTCATCTGGGATGTAGGTCCTTGCCTTTCATGACTTGGAATACTTCTTTCCAGCCCCTTCTTGCCTGCAAGGTTTCTTTTGAGAAATCAGCTGAGAGTCTTATGGGAACTCCTTTGTAGTCGACTCTCTCCTTTTCTCTTGCTGCTTTTAAGACTCTTTCCTTATCTTTAATCTTGGCTAATGTAATTATGATGTGCCTTGGTGTGTGCTTCCTTGGGTCCAGCCTCTTTGGAACTCTCTGAGCTTCCTGGACTTCCTGGAAGTCTATTTCCTTTGCCAGATTAGGGAGGTTCTCCTTCACTGTGTTCTCAAATAAGCTTTCCATTTCTTGCTCTTCCTCTTCTCCTTCTGACACCCCTATGATTTGGATGTTGGAAAATTTAAAGTTGTCCTTGGAGGTTCCTAAGCCTCTCTTCATTTTTTTTGAATTCTTATTTCTTCATTCTGTTCTAGTTGAATGTTTATTTCTTAATTCTGCTCCAAACCATTGATTTGAATCCTGATTTCCTTCCCTTCACTATTGACTCCCTGTACATTTTCCTTTATTTCACTTTTTAGAACCTTTACTTTTTCCTCTATTTTGTGACCATACTCAACCAATTCTGTGAGCATCCTGATTACCAGTGTTTTGAGCTGCACATCTGATAGGTTGGCTATCTCTTCATCACTTAGTTGTATTTTTTTTTTTGAACTTTGATCTGTTGTTCCATTTGGGCCATTTTTTTTCTATCAATAGTAAGGGGTGGAGCCTTAAGTATTCACCAGGGCTGGGCAACCTACGTCACTGTGTTGTGGAGCTGTATGTGGGGGAGGGTCCGAGAGGGAACAGTGCAGCTTGCTCTGCTCTCTGCCCACTTCTAGTCACTTCCCTCGCTGCCCACAAGCAAACTGGGCCCTTTTGGTCCTGATTCCTGGGTGGGTGGGTTTGTGTATGTTCTAGGACCCTATGGGTCTCTCCAACGAACTCTCCTGTGAGGCTGGAAATTTCTCCCGCTGCTCAACCTCCACAGGTGTTTTCAGACAGAAGTTTTAAGGCTTTATTTCCCCATGCTGGAAGCCTGGGTTGTGCAGTTTTTCTCGCTCCCCAGTTGTTCCTCCTGGTTTATCTGCATGCAAATGTGGGGCCACCCACTCCGTCAGCTGCCACCTTGTGCATCCAGCCCCGCCTCACCCACCACGGTCCTCCAGCTGCAGCCTTGCTGTGAGTCCTCTCCGCCCGGCTGCCCATCTCTCTGCCCCTCCTATCAGTCTGGATGAATGTTTCTTCTTTAACTCCTTGGTTGTCGGACTCCATATAGTTCAATTTTCTGGCAGTTCTGGTTATTATTTTTTTTTTAAGTTTTTTTGTTCTTCTTTTGGCTGTGCGAGGAGGCACAGGTATATCTACCTACGGTTCCATCTTGACTGGAAGTCGTCAGTTGCATTTCAGACACAGGGAAATTTTGTCATCAGTGTTTCATTGCAGGCATTCCAGTGCCTGTGGCTGCTCAGTGTGGTTTTGTTTTCACGTCCTTGAAAAGTTGACGTTGAGCATTGGTGCTGATGCTCTTGTGAAAAGTCTGCTCAAGACTTTCATTCGTGGTGGGGTGGGGTGTTGTTTCTTTTTTATCATTGACTGTTAGGGTTATTGTGTTTATTCTGAATAGAATTCTTTTGTCAGGTGTATTTTTAGCATTTCCCTTCAGTGGTTTACCTTTTCATATTGTTAACTTTTAAAGAGCAGAGTTTAATTTTGATGAAGGCCAATTTATTATTTTTTTCTTTTGTGATGTGTGCTTTCTGTGACCAAAGAAGTATTTTTTCTATCCCATGATCAAAAGGCCATGTTTTGAGCTACACACGTAATGGTTTTAGCTTTTACATTTGCATCTATGATATGTCTCAATTGCATTTTCATGCAAAGTGTAAGGTTGAGTTGTTTTTTTCCCCATACATTTTCCAAATGCAGGACCTTTTATTGAAAATCCTCTCCTTTCGCCACGTAAGCACTTTGGTGCATTGGTCAAAAATCACCTGGCTGTGGGTTTAGTTTCGAATTCTCTGATCCTTTCTTTAATCTATTTGTCTGTCCTTATGGCAGTATCTCCCTTGGTTGATCATTATAGTTTTATAGGAAGTCTTTAAATCAGGTAGTTTGAATGCTTCAACTTTGTTCTTTTTTAAATTTGTTTGAACTGTTCTACACCCTTTGAATTATCATATTCATGTTAGAATCAATTGCCAGTTTCTACAGAAAAATTGTTGAGATATTAGGTGGGGTGGCATTGAGTCTATAGATCAGTTTGGGGAGAAGGGACACTATTGAGCCTTCCAATCCATTAAAAAGTGGCATCTCTCCCCATTTATTTAGATCTTAGGAATGTCTAGCAGACGTCACACCTTTTGTTACTTTTGTTAAATCATTCTTAGGTACTTTATGGTTTTGGTGTTAAGTGGTATTGTATTTAAAATTTATTTTCCACATCTTTATTGTGTGTATATAAAATGCAATTGATTTTTGCATATTGACATATTCTGTTAACTTGCTAAGTTTCCTTATTAGTTCCAATAGTTTATTGTTAGATCCCTTAGGATTTCTATATAGATAATTGTGTTTTCTCTGAATAATAGATTTGTTTTCCTTTCCAACCAACTTGTCCTTCCTTTCTTTGATCTGTCTTGCTATTCTGGCTAGGACCCAGTATAACGTAAATAAAAGTTCTGAGAGTGGTTAAATTTATTCATAAATCTTTTATTCTTTTTGAACCTATTATACATTGAAGAAATTTCAGGGGGAAGAAATACACAGTAGAGAACTGTGTTTTTCTCTATATCATAGGCAAAAACCGAAGTTTTCCTTTTACAGTGATTTATTACATTGATGGATTTTCATGTGTTGAACTATCCTTGCATTCCTGGGATAAATCCTCCTTGATTCCGGTATATAATCCTTTTAATATACTGCTGAAATTGCTTTGCTAGTATTTTTCAAGTTTTTTATATCTATTTAATAAGGGATATTGGTCTGTAGCTTTGTGTGAGAAGGATTGGTGTTAATTCTTTTTTAAATATTTGGTATTATTTACCATTAAGGCCACTCCCCCTCAGTTTTTCTTAGTTGGAAGGTTTTTTTTTTAATGTATTGATTGATTTTTAGAGGGAGAGAGGAAGTGAGAGAGACAGAGAGAGAAACATTGATTTGTTGTTCCACTTATTTTTACATTCATTGGTTGATTCTTGTATGTGCCCTCACCGGGGATCGAACCTGCAACCTTGACATGTCAGGATGGTGCTCTAGCCAGATGAGCCACTTGGCAGGGCTGGCAGATTTTGATACTGATTCAATCTCTTGATGTTTATTTTATGTTCCAGGATGTGGCTTATATTTATAAACACTTCATGTACAACTTGAAAGTATTGTTGAGGGTAGTGTTGACCTAAACCCTAAATGTCAATGAGCTCAATTTGGTTTATAATATTATTTAGACAATTTATATACTTACTAATATTTTTTGCTATTTCTGCAGTCAGTTATTGAGGGGGAAGTTAAGATCTTCAACCCATTGCCAAATTGTATACTTTTTAAAAAAACCTATGAATTTTTGCTTTATGTATTTTAAAGCTCTGATATTGTTACATTTAGAATTATATCTTCTCAGTGAATTGGTCCTCTTATTATTAAGAAATATCCATCTTTATCTCTGGTAACACTTTCTGTCTTGAAGTCTATTTTGTCATTAATATACCCTTGCAGACTTTTTGGGCTCGCTACATGCCTGAGACATCTCTCTCCATCTTTTCTCTCTCAATTTAGCTGAGACGTTACATTCTAAGTGTATTTCTTGAACACAGCATGTAGTTGGAATGTATTTCAAAATCTAGTTTGATAGTATCTATCTTTTCTTTGGAGCATTTGGTACATTTTTATTTACATAATTATTGATATATTTGGGTTTATGTTTACCGTCTTGTTATGTGATTTCTAATTGTCCTATCAGTTTTTATTTCTTTCTTTAGCATACTTCTCAGTGAATCAAATATTTCTTGGTATTTTATTTTTATTATTCTTTTGGCCTTTTAGATATCTTTTAATATATTTTTATTACACTATTTATCTTTATCATATAGTCCATATAGAATTAATAGTGTTAAACCCATCCAATGAAATTTTTATTTGAGATATTTTACTTTTCAGTTCTATAATTTTTATGTTTTTCCCCCCATTTCTCTGTTTTTAATTCCCCATTTGCTCACTTTTTACAGCTATCTCTTCCATGCCATCCTTGCACATATTTCTAAACGCTATGTTAAGATCCTAGATCTTTTTGGCTGTGTGGTTTCTGTTTCTTTTGAATGCTTTTCTTAAAATTTAAGGTTTTAATTTTCCTTCTTTTTCAATGTTTAGTGACTTTTTATTGTACTCTGGACAATATGAACGACACACGATAGTGAGTCTGGCTTACATTGTGTTCCTTTAAAGGGTGCGCTATTGTGGGCTGCCAGGCAGGTAAATCACCGGGGGATTGTTTTTTCACCTGCCAGGCCTGAAGTCAGTCTTCGTCAGCCTCCCGGCTGTGCTTCGCCCGGGCAGCACTGCCCCATCCCGGCCTGAGCTTGGGCGGAAGGCTGGGCTGGGGTGGAACTCACCCCCAGGTGGCCCTTCACCCCTGTTTTTAAATGCCTTATTTGTGGGAAAGTTTGTGTTGGGTTGTAGGAAGGATAAAAACAGGTAAACGACAAGATGCTTACAATTTAAACAGCAAAAAAATGTGCTATGAAATTCAGGGTATTTTACTTCCGAAATTTGGTGATACTCGCTGATTAGTAAAGAAATACAAGATCTATTTATTCTAGACTTTTTGTACTCTGCATTTCAAAATCTGCATTGTGGCTGGTAAGCAAGTGAGGAGGACTGGGTGGAGGGGGGCAAAGGGAGAAAAACTGGGGCAATTGTAATAGCATGATCAATAAAATATAATAAAGAAAAAGAAAGTGAGGGGATATCATTTGGTCTTTTACACCAAAATGGACCACTCGTGCATTTTGAGGCAACACAGTATTATTCTTAGAGGGCTACCGTGCCCAGTTCCTTATAATTTACTTTTTAATGAAGTCTGTCTGAAAGTTCTCTCTTAAGGTCTCAGAAGTAAAGTACAACCCGGATACCTTATGAAAGAGTTCCGCTGCTCTGGCTCAGAAAATTGTTTGCTTTTGTCCCGGACTTTTTGACCTGGCTCTTAACGCCAGCCTGCATCCTCCATGGCTGCTTATGGAACACTCACTCCACCCCGATACCTCTCTGGAGTCTGAGGCCAGAGGGAGAAAAGCCCAGGTCGATGCCTTTGAAACGCCTACAACCTAGACAGTCAGATAAACGCAGCGTCCTATGGTTGAGGCGTCTGAGAGGGACCAGATGTGGAGACGCATGGAAAAGACATTTAAGGGTCGGGATAGGGAAGAGGTCAGGGAGGGCTTCCTGGAGGCGGTGATGTCTGAGCCGAGTCATGAGGAGGGTGAAGCCGGAGAGTCTGGGAGTAGGTAAAACACGCGAGGGCTGATCCCGCAGACATGCGGGAGCCTCGGGGATCTCAGAGCTCCGAGCGGGGCTCAGTGCGCCTGGGAGTGTGGACTTGAGGCGGGGGCTGCAGGCAGGCTGGAGGACAGCCGGGCAGGCTTTCATGACCTCACAGCTTTCACAGAGCCACCACGGGTGGGTCCAGCAGGGCCTGCCTCGCAGCTCCTATGAGCTGCTTTCCTGTTTGGAATTTTAAGTGTCTGTCTTACTTCTAAAGCAGCACGTGTGTGTGGGAGGAAATGAAAACCACAGAGATAAGCAAAATGAAGACCCTGCTGCCCCCCCCCCCCCCCGCCACAATCCTGGCCTTTCCGTAACAAGGTATAAACCCTTCTAGATCTTTGCATACATATTTTTCTCAATAATCTAAACATTTTCTCTAAAGTGCTATGAAACCAACATATTGCTTTGTAATCTGCTTTTTTTGTTCAGTTAGTATTTTAGCAACATATTTTACATGTTAATCGACATCCCATTCTTCTGTATTATTCGTAACATCGACTAGGAGCATTGCTTCAGTCGTACCCCAATGTGTTAAAACAGGCATAGGACGGTGTGAATGTCCTTGAATATTGGACATTTTGATTGGTTGCAGTATTTTGCCATTGGAAACAGTATTTAGATAAACATTCTTGCTCATGCCCTAAATTATTTCCCTGAGTCCTTGTCAATAGCTTTATTAAATTTTAATCTTAACAAGATTATAAGATTTCCATACCCAGAGTAATTAGAAAGCAATGCAAAAGCATGCATAGCCTTTCTCTATTAATCATCCTTCCTTGTTACAATGCGGCAAACGGTGACCTTGCTACTTACTACCCCTTGCCTCGTAGCCTTTGGTTACGCACACCTACCGTCTGGAAGTGAAATGCGCTCGGGAGGCCGTGACACGGCGTTTGGTTAAATGTGGCAGACACCGCTGGGCCTCTCTCTGTGTGCCGGGGGTGGGCGGGGAGCGAGACAGCCCTTTTGGGGGCTCAGCTCAGGCTGGGGAGGCAGGTGAGACGTGGAAGAAACAGGGGTCCCCAGAGGCTGGCCATGCAGCTCCGCGTGGGGAGCTGGGATAGGAGTGGGGGTGGGGGACTTCCGGGAGCAGAGGCCCCGCCCGGAGTGGCCCCCAGTTTGGGCTGCGGTAGAGAGCAGTCAGATATCAGGTCCAGTGTTTGAGGGGAGGGGAATGGGGTTGGGGGTTAGCTGAGCAACGCCTGAGATGCTGCTCTCTGTGCGAGTCAGGGCTCCCCAGGGACCCGGGCCGGCGGGGTTAGTTTGGACAGAGGTGCACTGCGTGGGATTGGCTTGCGTGTACCGAGCCTGAGGAGCCTCCCGATGGGGAAAGCCGGCGGCGTGGTTTCTGTCCCCACCCGGAGGCCTGAGACGCAGGAGCCAGTGACCCAGACGGCAGTGGGTGGAAGTCCGGGTTCAGTCAGCGTGCAGCCTGAACAGCGTGGAAGTCCGGGTTCAGTCCCCTCCCCCCAAACACTGGACCCTTTTCCTTCTGCTCCGGCCTCCGCGGGACCCACGCCCACCCTCCTGGGTGAGGGCGGCCCTCTGCTATCAGTCCACCACCGAAGCTAATCTCCCCCCGCAAGACCCTCACAGGCAGACCCAGAAATGATGTCGCCACGGGTTTGTTCAACTTGCGTGTGCTCCATGGAGCAGAGGGTGCTGCGAGGCGGCCACTGTGAAAGGACAGAGCACCGGCGCGGCTGGAGTGGGGGTGCCGGGGGAAGTTCACGGCAACACACAGGGGGACGGGAAGGCAGAGCGGGGAGAGAGAGACGGGATCAGGGACCGTGCCATTACTACGGCCTGTGGGTGGCGTGCTTTGGGGTTCCCAGGCCGGGGCCAAATCCGTCGATTCAAACCGAAAGATGGGTTTAGGTGAGCCCCACGAGGGTCTTATCCAAAACACTCAGAAACGGTACAGGCCCAAGGAGGGAGGGGAGACGGTAGATCCCAAACTCTTGCCGGGAAAGTCCCCTCTGGAACTCGCCAGGGCTCATGGCCCCACAGGCTGCTTGCTCTCTGGGTCCTGTGCCAGCGCGCGAGGCCGGGTCAGTGCAGGCCCCGCAGGACGCTCGGTCAGACAGAAGGGACGTGGACCCAGCAGAACCATGAAGCCGCTGGGCTGGACTCTCCCCCAGCGTCCCACCAGCTGTCTGGGGTCCCTCAGCCCGGCCAGGCTGAGGCACAGAATTAACCGCCCTGCCCTGTGGGGCTGCAGATGTGCGAGTCTCTTAGTAAGGAACAGCTTGCTAGAACCTCTCACTCGCATCCTGGGCTGTAATCCCCACGCTGCCCCTGCAGGAGGAGAGATGCTATTCCCCTTGGTGCAGGGGAACATCCAGGGCTCCCGCTGGTAATGGAGAGAGGACGCGGGATCCAAAGCCGCCTCTTCCAACCCAGCCCCCACGCGGTATCACGACACCCCATCCGTGTGGGGTGGATGCGCTCCCTCCTCAGCAGGCGTGATTCCTTAGTGGCGCGCGCCGTCTTCCTTTTCGGTCTGCGCACCCCTTGGGGCAGACGGAATACGCGTTCACGGAGACCCTCCCGCCCGCAGGCTTCGCGATGGGTGCTTTGCCTGAAGCCTCTCATTTCCCACTTCCTAAGGGCCGGGGAGTGACCCGGGAACGCAGGCCTTCCCCGCGCAGGTGAGGGAACGCGGTGAAAGGCACGCAAGTAACTGCGACGGAGCAGGAGTTTCATCCGACGTCGAAACCGCGCACGCGCTTTTGTGCAGCCTCGGCCACCGGTTTCCTGGCCCACCGCCCTCTTGGAGCTGCGTCCAGGTCGTCGCAGGTAGAAGAGGGAGCAGTCCAGGGCGGCGAACAGTCCCTCCGCCCCGCTCCGACTCCAGCTGCCTGCAGAATGCACCCCGACTAGGAAGTCCTGGGGCTGCCCTCACTCCCGTCCGACCCCCGACCCCCCTCTGCCCCCTGCGGGGCTTGCTCTGCGGAGGCCGGTGAGACGTTAAGGGCCTGACTGTTAGGCCTCCAAGTGCTGGGGCCTGGCGTCCCGAGGAGGAGCATGCACGGGTCCCATTCTTTTCTGTTTCACCGCTGAGCGTCAGGCTGAGGTTTCCTGTCCGTTGGGAAAGGGGCGGCCTGATACCGAAGGAGAGCACGGCAGAGAAAGGTGGAGGCGGGGCCTCACCAGCCAGCAGTGTCTGAATCCCGTGGGCAGGCGTCACTCTTCTTCGGCTGCACAGTTGATTCCGTATTTCCCCCTTAGCATGCGGAGAGCTGCTTTGGGTCCTGAGAAAAGAACCATACGTTCAGTGAAACGACACAGATATTCAGTAAGAAACTACAAAGGAGAGCTCAACGGAAACTCTTCCATTCCACGGGAATGCTTGGCTGAGCTCCTGAGCACAGCGGTGAGGCCGCTGTGGGGCCCACACCCCCCACCCCCTGACACCAGCCACGAGAATGACACTCAGACAAACACGAAGAGGGTGCTGGGCGCACTGCGTGAGCGAGCTCCTTTGGGCCCAGGGAGGGGGCGGGAGTTGGGGTGACTGTTGCAGAGAGCGTGTGTCACCCAGAGTTGAGTGAGTTTTTGAAGATGATCTGTTAGTGGGGCCCAAGGCTGATGAACAGCACTTGTATTTTTAGCCAAACAGAGTAAACTGAGGAGTTGAAAAGTGAAGAGAAACAATTCAAATGAGGCAGGAAGAACCCTATGACACTCCCTTTCCTTTACGAAGTGAAAGGAAACAGGGACCACAAGACAGCAGGGGTCAGGGGGGTGTGATGGGAGCATGACCCCGCTGTCGTGGGAGGGAAGCCCATCTCGTTGCTGCAGGGGTGTCCGGGCTGGGAGTTCACTGGCCACGGGCACCGGGTCCCCTCAAGGCTCCATGTGGGTGGTTTCCGCTCTTGGCGGGTACCGTGGGCCCTGGGCCCTGCGGGAAGTCGGCGCCATCCCTGAGTTCCGCAAGGTCAGGGTTAAGTTCACAGATTGCAGTCGGTCCTTTAATTTGTTGCACGGATTCCTCGTAGGGAAGAGCAAAGATGGTGAGAACACGTGCCAGAATTTTATCTCCGACCGATGACTCCAAGATATTAAATCGGCTCCAACGGCGTGAGCCAACTTGAAAACTCCCAGTCTCTCAGGATAGAAAGAAGTATACATAATCCTATTTGGAAATTCCTGGTGCGATCCCGGGTCTGGGTTTGGTCCTTTCCGCGAGGCCTATTCATTACACAGTGCATAATCCAAAGTCAACGAAGCAGCACGATATTATAACCGATTCTTGTTTCGTGAGTTTTTCAAAGTATGAATAATAACTACACGTTCAACACCAACAAAATTCACATTTTCCACTGGCGGCCGAGGACGGTGGCAATGATTCCAGGCTGGGCAGTGGCCGGCTGTGGGCTGACCTCCCTCTCAGATGACTTATCGATGCCAGGTGACATTTCCCTCGAGGGGTTCGTCATTAGGTTAGGCTTGATGAGAAACAGATACAAATAGGGTCGGGAATTCAAATATGTGTTACATCTCTCCTCGCAATCAAACACCAATTTACTTACCCGAGGCTCTTCCTTGTGTTCTGATCTGTGTAGGCTCATGCCAAAATCTGGCACCTCTACAACACGTCCTTCCGCCCCACCCAGGGGGGCCGCGTGTCCATCGCCCTGAGCTCCCACTGGATCAGCCCCCGGAGGCGGACGGACCACGGCATCCAAGAATGCCAGCGGTCTCTCGACTTCGTCCTCGGCTGGTTCGCCAAGCCCATATTCGTCGACGGCGACTACCCAGACAGCATGAAGGGCAACCTCTCGTCCCTCCTGCCGGCCTTCTCGGACCCGGAGAAGGAGCTCGTCAAAGGGACGGCCGACTTCTTCGCTCTTTCCTTCGGGCCGACCTTGAGTTTCCAGCTCTTGGACCCCGCCATGAAGTTCCGCCAAGTGGAGTCTCCCAGCCTGAGGCAGCTGCTGTCCTGGGTGGGCCTTGAGTACAACCGCCCGCAGATCTTCATCGTGGAAAACGGCTGGTTTGTCTCGGGGACCACCAGGCAGGATGACGCCAAATATATGTATTACCTCAAAAAGTTCATCATGGAGACTTTAAAAGGTAGGCTTGGGGGTGGAATTCCAGTTTCCCGTGCACATCCGCTGCTAAAACAATCTCTCAGATGATCTGTAATAAACTATGTGAACTTACCGTGTTTTTTAATGTTAGGTTCTTTTTTTAAAAGATTTTATATATTTATTTTTAGAGAGGGAAGGGAGGGAGAAAGAGAGAGAGAGAGAGAGAGAGAGAGAGAGAGAGAGAGAAACATCAATGTGCAGTTGCTGGGGGCCGTGGCCTGCAACCCAGGCATGTACCCTGACTGGGAATCGAACCTGTGACACTTTGGCTCGCAGCCCGCGCTCAATCCACTGAGCTATGCAAAGCACACGTTAACTTACTGTTTTTGATCATAACGTACAAATTGCTTTTGGCTATAAGAGGAATGAATTCCTGTCACGCCGTTGTCATTTGGGGACTTGAGGAACTTAAATTAACTTTTAAACTCATCTTATAAATGAGAAGCTAGATTATAATGTGTGAAATTACTTGACTTTCAGGATGACTGCTCTAGGTGTTTAGATTACATTAAGCATTAAGGAAACCCCAGGGAGCTGGCTCTCCTTACGTGTTTTGGGTTCTTACAATATGTATAGAATGAGGCACTTAAAAAAAAAAAGAGAATATCGACATCCGGAGAAAGTAGTCAGGACTTCATGCTTTCAAAGACTCCCTTCGTTTATTACATCAGACGGGGCGTTAGGTGCCGGGATAGAAAGGGGAGCACACCTGGCCAGGCCCAAAGGCCAGCCCCTGGGAGTGGGGAAATCCAGATAAAGACACCGTGGAGACGAGGCTGTTTGTGCAGAGCGTATCTGTGGAGTTATCCCGGTTGGGCTGGGGCCTTTGCAGGCCCTCGGTTCACCAAACAGTAAGCGCCCTGCGGAGCGTATTCCCTCACACAGGAAGGTCTCCGGGGCTCGTCCCTGGCGGGCGAGCGTCCAGCCAAGGGTCGCTTGCCGCTGTCCTCTCTTCCCTCCGCAGCCATCAGGCTGGATGGGGTGGACGTCATCGGCTACACGGCGTGGTCGCTCCTGGATGGCTTCGAGTGGCACCGGGGCTACGGCATCCGGCGTGGGCTCTTCTACGTGGACTTCCTGAGCCAGGACAAGAAGCTGCTGCCGAAGTCCTCAGCCTTGTTCTACCGCCAGCTGATCGAGAGGAACGGCTTCCCCCCTTCGCCCGAAAACCAGCCCCTGGAGGGGACCTTCCCCTGCGACTTCGCCTGGGGAATTGCGGACAGCTACATTCAAGTAAGTCAGCTGACAGGACCATGAGCGGTGTCACCGCGCCCTCTCGCTCGTAAGTAGACCCTCCTTCTGGGGGGGGGGGGGTCGGGTGGTCCTGGCCCCTCGCCCGCCCTCCTCCGACCGCACGCGGTGCCCGAAGGGCATCCTTCGGAGCGCTGCTGCGTCCTTCTCTCCGAAACTCTTCCTAGCTCCTCCCCCTTGCCCTTCAGATCGGCCCCCAAAGGGGAACAGAACATGTATTAATATTTAAGATCTGATAAGATATACTTTTTTTTTTTAACACGGTGGTTTTCAAAACTTGCAGAGCGGTTGAGCTCCATAACCGTGACGTAGTGCAGAGCCCCGCCTTGTCTGAGATCTCAGTGGGGCGGCTGGGCCCGAGGTGGCGGTGGCGCACTGGGCCGAGCCCCTCCTCCTGAGACCTCGCTGGGGGTCCCCAGTCTTGCCGAAGGACGCATGTAGCGGAGGAAAACCCTCGTCGGAACTCGTCTGGAGCCCGCCCCCTGCCCCCCGCCGTCCCTGAGATGGGGGAGGGGAAGCGCTTCACAACGGTCAGCTGATGTATCTACTGAGCACCTTCTCTGCAGTTGGTTCTCGGTGTTATGTTAATTTAACGATTTAACTTAAGAAATTCAAACTGTAATCTTCTTCAATTTAAAAAATAATGTGTGTTCTAGAATTTGATCGAATAGTAAGCACTTGCGGGACAGCCAGCCAGCGTGTGCCCAGCCCTGTGCTGGTGGCTGGGGGTGCTCGCTTGTGGGGGGCGGTGTGCGAGGAGGCGAGTGAGCCTGACCCCTGCTCTGTAAGGAGGCTGGAGAGGACACGATGGCCACACACACGGGATCGCACAGGGAACCGAGCACGTGGGAAGCGAGCGGGGCGGGGCGGTGCTGCTGCCCCGCAGAGCGTGGGAACGGAGCGCGCTCACTATGGGCGCATGGGCAGGGGGGCGTGGCGCGTCCTGTCAGGCGCTTCTAGCCAACTCACTGGTTCTGCAGGGGAGGAAAAACAACGTCCCCTCCCCCTGTCTGAGTTCTCAGCTGAGACCCCGGTAATGAAAGACAGGTTCACGGGAGAAAAACACACCCAAGTTGGTTAACACGTGCACCTCAGGCATGTGTGGGGAATACTGAGGGAGAAAGGGGCAACCCCCAGAGTGGCTTAGAGTCCAGGCCTAAACGCCGTGTTGAGAAATGGCTTTCAGGAAACATGAATGGGCCCTTGTAAGAACAGGTGTGAACGATGGCAGTTTGGGGCCAAGTTCATGTGGGTGTGGAGTCGACCCCTCGTCTCCTGTTCTGTGACAAGGGCCAGTCTCCCCTGGCTGCTGGACTCGGGAGGGGGTGCATGTTCAGGCAGCTAAGGAGAGTGCAGGGAAGGCCCCCCACCCCATCCCCCGCATCCACCGTGAGCACCTGCAGCCCAGCACGCCAACACCCCGGAGGCGCCCGTTCTGGCTGGCTGTCCTGGGGTCCTTCAGCTCAGAAGTATTTGGAAGAATGTTTGGGTCTGAGGAGAGGCCTTCTAGTTGACATGGGTTGCTTGTTTCTTGTAAACATCAAGTTGCCATCTTTCAGTTCAAGGGCAGCACGTCAACACCGTGCCTACCGTGTGTTTTGTGGGTCTGCGCTACCCTTGTGTCTCTTTCAGACCCCCAGTTAGCTTTAGGGGCGGTCTCAGAGGTGAAGCCCTTCCCTGCAGGTGAGTAAGGATGTCCGAGGCCACCCCCAGTCCTGGCTGCTCTGCCCGCTCAGTGGGGGTCTCCAGCATCCCCCCACGCCCTCCCTCAGCCCCCTGCTCTCCGAGGTCTCCCTGTCCAAGTTGCTGTCCTGCGAGGGGGGTGCCCAGTGGGGCCCTAGTGCCCCCTTGCCGTCGAGGGTGCAGGCTCCTCCCCGATCTCCAATGGTCGCCTGAGCCTGGGCAGCCACCCCCATTCCGCCCTTTGTGGAGAGCCGTCCCCGCCAGCATCTCTGTGCAGACAGCGGCGTGAGCTCAGAGAGGTGGGAGGGAGCCCCTGTTCCCTCTGCTCGGCCCCCACCCAAGGGCAGAAAGGTTTGCCTCAGAGACAGGTAATGAGTGAGGAAGTCTTAAGAATGTATCCTATTTCCTCAGAAGAGAAGAGGCACGGTGGTCAGATGCAGCAAGAATGGCAGTGAGGCGGGGGCGGGGGAATTGGGGTGAGAACCCCATTTCCTACCCCTTAGAAGCACTGGTTCTAGAATTTGATCCAAAGTCAGGCTGCACCCCCATTTACGTCATCAGCTCCTCCACCCAGCGGGGCCCCAGGGCTCTCCCGTGCAGAGCCAGCCAAGCACAGGGTCAGGCAGGTTCTCTCTCCGCCTCTCGGCGGACTTGAACTCCTCCCGGAGATCTGTAGCGGGAGGAGGCTGCCCCTGCAGTTCTGTTTTCTCTGCTTTGCACCGCCAGCTCTGCGTTCCCCCGGCAACGCCCTCCCCCGCCGGCTTCCTGGCGGACACAGTGGGAACAGGGTTTCTGGGGGGGCAGTCTCTAGGAGTGTGGGCGAACGATTTAATTTACAGGCTGCAGTGTGTGCTTCTAGAATATTGCATCGAAGTCCTGAGAAGTGACTTTTAAACCATGGAAAGGTGCCTTTTCCCTCCGGCCTAGCATTTCAAAATCCTCGTATAAATGAGGCACGCATTTCACTTGAAAAACTGTAGAAATCAAGCCCCTGAGGCACACCACCTGTCTGATGCCTGACCTCAGGCGTCTCCTTGAGGACTGTCACGGTGAGGGACCCATTCCCCAGCTCACAGTGTCTGTCCCCAGCTACTCACTCTGACCGTGAACTTGGTGCAGAGCCTGCTGCCTGCGGGGGCCGGGGCTTTTCCAGCACCGGTCACGACGTGAGGAGCGAGGCTCTTCCATAAGATGCTCAATACATGCTTCACGCCCACTCCTTCTGACGGGTTCAGCCTTATTAGCTCATTTTTCTTTATTAAGAAATACGTCGACTAACTAATGGAGTTGAGATCGAATTTTGCCTAAAGTCTATCGTTTCTCAATGTCCTGTATTTTCAAGAAATAGATCCTCCCCACAAAATGTATACTTTAGTCTCTCCTGTTTGTTTCCAAACAGACTGAATAAAAGCTGGTGTGTTGGGGACAATTGTGGTAGAAAAGGTACGAATTTAGCCAACTCAGGGTTCCGTAAAAATAATCCAAGAATTCCTTCAAGCCGTGCGCACTTTCCCTTCAGAAGAGCGTGCGAGAGTCTTTTCTCCTGCAGAGCAGAGCAGGCGTGGTGCGCGGTGCATTGCGGGGAGAAGGTAGCTTCTGGCAGCACCCCCGTAACACTGGGGAGACGCACTCCTGGGCGAGCCGCAAGGGGCCCTCCTCCCGAGAAAGCAACTACCCCCCGACACGCTGATTTTCATTAAGACGTTCCTTCACGAACCCAGCACCAGCTCCTGCCGAGAGGCACACGGCAGCCCGTTGGCAGAGGGCCCCAGGAAACCCCCAGGACACCAGTCCTAGAGGTCCCAAGTTGGGGCTCGTCTGACCTTGGCTTTTGTCCAGAGGGTCACCCCATGTAACCCTAAGGAGACCCCGGGGTGCGGGGGCAGCGGGCTGGGGTGCAGTTTCAGCCTGCACCCCCTCGCGGTGGGCATGTGGAGGGGGCATGCTGTCACTCTGAGTTTATAATTCGTCCACTCTCCCGAACGCTTAGTTTCACTTTGGAGGTTTCAGTGTCAGATGTTGACCGTCACAGAAAAACAATTAGGAAAAAAAAATGAGCCCTGGCTGGTGTGGCTCAGTGGACTGAGTGCTGGCCTGCAAACCAAAGGGTCCCTGGTTCCATTCCCAGTCAGGGCACATGCCTGGGTTGTGGGCTGGGTCCCCAGTAGGGGGTGTGCAAGAGGCAACCACACATTGATGTTTCTCTCCCTCTCTTTCTCCTTCCCTTCCCCTCTCTGTAAAAATAAATAAATGAAACCTCTAAAAAAATTTTTAACTATGTTAAAAAACCCCATTATGGGTGGATGACAGTTCCATTTCCTATGTCCACCCTCTTCATCACCTCCCACTGTCAGATAGAATTCGCTCAGTTCAGTCACCAGCCGCAAAGCTAACAGAAGGCTACGCTCTGCTCATTCAGTGTCTCCGCTCCTGAGAGCAATGCCCAGCACAGAGCGTGATTTTTGAGAAGCACGGTTTAATTTCAAAGGCCACGTCGTTTTTTGACTCTCACTCACTCAGGCATTAACCTTTGTCTTTGCCATTTAAAAAATAATTTCGAAGGCTCATCGCGTCAGTCATTTCGTGTATCGAAAGAAAAACGCCCCCAAATCCTCTGCTGCTTCCCGCGGACCAGCGATGTGTGAGAGCATCGCGGCTGATGTCTGCCATCCGAAGCGAGGGCAGAATTCGGGTTTTTAAAGCAGTGTGGAAGTCACAAAGAGATCTGTGATTTTAGGCGTGAGACAATGTGCATTAACACAGTGGCTGCTTTCTTGCTCAGGAGCTCGTTGTTACTGAAAAATCGTTCCGGCGTTCTGCCAGGAGGGGTGCTGCGTTGGCTCGCGCTGCCGGCTAGTTTCGCTGGAGGAACGGCACGGACGTCCCCTTCCCCGCCGTGCAGGTGAGCCACATGTATGCTCCTCTGTCCCCGCAGGTGGACACGGCTCTGTCCCAGTTCACGGACCCGCACGTCTACCTGTGGGACGTGCACCGCAGCAAGGGGCTCCTGAAGGTGGACGGCCTCGTGGCCAGGAGGAGGCCGCCCTCCTGCGCGGACTTCGCGGCCATCCACGCCCAGGTGGCCCTCCTGCAGGACACGCACGCCACGCACTTCCACTTCTCGCTGGACTGGGCCCTGGTCCTGCCGCGGGGCGACCGGTCGCAGGTGAACCTCACCGCCCTGCACTTCTACCGCTGCCTGGCCAGCGAGCTGGTGCGCGCCAACGTCACGCCCGCGGTGGCCCTGTGGCGCCCGGCTGCACCGCACCAAGGCCTGCCCGAGCCGCTGGCCCGGCAGGGCGCCTGGGAGAACCCCCGCACAGCCCTGGCCTTCGCCGACTACGCCCGCCTGTGCTTCCAGGAGCTGGGCCCGCACGTCAAGTTCTGGATCACGATGCACGAGCCGCCCACGCGCAACCTGACCTACAGCGCCGGGCACAACCTGCTGAAGGCCCACGCGCTGGCCTGGCGCGCCTACGACGGGCACTTCCGGCGCTCCCAGAACGGGAAAGTGTCCCTGGCCCTGCAGGCCGACTGGATCGAGCCGGCCTGCCCCTCCTCCCCGAGGGACCAGGAGGGGGCGGAGCGGGTGCTGGAGTTCGACATCGGCTGGCTGGCCGAGCCCGTGTTCGGCTCCGGGGACTATCCGCGGGTGATGCGGGACTGGCTGAACCAGAGGAACAACTTCCTCCTGCCTTACTTCACCGAGGACGAGAGGCGGCTCGTCCAGGGCTCCTTCGACTTCCTGGCCGTGAGCCACTACACCACCATCCTCGTGGACTGGGAGGAGGAGGAGCCGAGCAAGTACAACGGCTACCTGGAGGTGCAGGAGATGACGGACATCACGTGGCTCAACTCGCCCGGCCAGGTGGCCGTGGTGCCCTGGGGCTTGCGCAAAGTCCTGGGCTGGCTGAAGTCCAAGTACGGGGACCTGCCCACCTACGTCATCTCCAACGGTGTGGACGACGACCTGCAGGCGGGCCAGGACCGGCTGAGGGTGTACTACCTGCAGAGCTACGTCAACGAAGCTCTGAAAGGTAGGGCCCCCGAAAACTGTCTCTGGAAAGGTGATGTTGCCCAGGGCGTCACACCTGCTAGGAACTCTGAAACACACACACACACGCAGTCACACACAGACAGCCGCCTTCAGAGCGAAGTGCTGTCCGAGTTTGCCAGACTGAAAACGCCCTGCGGAGAGTTGGGGTTTCCCCCGAGATAAAGGGGTGCAGCTACATGCCGCAGCCCTGAACATCTGGCCACCTGCTCTGGGCCTCAGAGGTGTGGACTGCCCTGCCCTCTGCCCTCCCCCCACCCCCCCTCCCCCGCCCACAGCGGTCCCACCTGCTCCTTGGGCACGAAGACACACCCAAGTCCCTCGTGGTAGGGCGCATTCTGTAAAACCCACCGTGTTCCGTGTCGCTCCACATTAGTCTCCCCAGAAAAGAACCTGAAGTGTTATGAAAGGGCAGTAACACTCCCCGGACACCCCAGGGACAGGGACGCCTCGAGTGCTGTGTGCAAAGCGTGTCCCTAACCCCTCCTCTGCCCTCCGGTCCCCGCAGCCTACGCCCTGGACGGCGTCCACCTCCGTGGCTACTTCGCCTACGCGCTCAGCGACCGCACGGCGCCCAGGTTTGGCCTCTACCGCTACGCGGCGGGTCAGTTCGAGCCCAAGCCCTCGGTGCAGCGCTACAGGGAGATCATCGACGGCAACGGCTTCCCGGGCCCCGAGCCGCCGGGCCGACTCTGCCCGCGGGAGCTGGCACTGTGCACCGACTGCAGCTTCTTCCACACCCGGAAGGGCTTGCTGGCCTTCATCGCGTTCCTGCTCTTCGCTGTCGTCGTTTCGCTCTCGCTCGTCTTGTACTACTCCAAGAAGGGCGGGAGGAGTTACAAATAGGCCCGGGCGTTGTAAAGGCGGGAGGAGTTACAAATAGGCCCGGGCGTTGTAAAGGCAGGAGGAGTTACAAATAGTGCCGCACGTCGTCCTGTGTATTTATTTCGAAATAATCGTGCACACACGTGAGCTGTTCGCCATTTGCCCCTGCCGGCGTTGTGACGCTGTAGCTTTCACACATCTGATTTCCACGGAAACTTTCTGCGGCGTGGGACGGAGGTTTTGAAGTACGCGTAGGTGGTTGTAAAATCTTGGATACTGTGAATTGTGCCTGGGGTATTATGGGGGGGGGTGCGGGGGGGAGTGGTCAAAAACCAAAGGGCCGTCAGTTCTACGTGCGACACCTTGTGTAACAAAAGCCTGAGAAACGGGAACCATCCTGTAACATTGTTACAGAAATTTAATGACAAGGTTAGGATATTTGTATCTGTGCCCATTCCTAAATAACGTATTCTACTTAAAGTCATCACTGCAAGGGTTGGAAATCAACGTTAAGACCCAAGCAACCAAAGTTAAGTCCCAAGCAACCGTCTCCCAGCCTCCACGAGAGGCCCAGTGGTCTCCGTCCAACCGAGTGTCCCTTGCAAAGGAAGGTGACAGAAGACAGCAGAGATGACCGGGGGTGGGGGGTGGGGAGGGGGGCCCTAGGTGGGAGCAGTCCTTCCAAACGCAGCGAATTTCTGCCCGATGCTGCTGGCGTGCGTTAATCTGCATCTGGTTCACGACCTGCCTGGCGGAGCGAATGGTAGGACCTGCTAATTGTAGGTGACTCTCCAGGCCCCCCCTGAACCCCTGAGTCCTTGGGGGCTTGCGGGGCCTGTGGAGGGCCGGCCTGCTCACGGGGGACTTCGCACAACTTTGCACACATGGCTCAGGAGTTGCTGGCGCTCCAGGAAGCACACACGGGTGCCGACCGAACGCGCCGTACTGCCGGGCTCCGGGCTCCGGGAGGAGGGAAGGCGTGGCAAGCGCATCTTCTGAGCAACGGGACGACTGGCTTGGCTATAAACCCTGTCCTTGCAGAAAGGGCCTCGGAAGGAATGGGGCGCCCTTCCGGAGAGAGTCAGAATACAGTCCTGACTCACCCTGTGACGAAGGACATCACCTTCTGCTCGTTAGCGTGCGCCGTCATTCCTGCGAGCCGAGCTTTAAAACCGCTCCCGGGGTTCCGGAGCCCTCGGCCTGCTCGCACGGGAAAGTTCGTGCCGGCGAACGCTGAGTCCCAGCTTCCATTGTTGCTGCTGCTGCTGCTGCTGCTACGGCAGAACCAGCTCCCAACTAGTGACACTTTGAATTTTTATGCCAAAACAGGCTGCCGATGTCCTGATGCCCCTCATGCCCTGACCTAAGTCTTGCGGACACTCAGACAGGGAAATCCGTGGCACCGGGGCGGTGGGTGATCTCGGCGTTTGTTTCTTAGATAAACCAGCCTCGTGTCGAGTCAGATGAAGCAACGCGGTGCCAGGTGTAACTACTCCTGCTGACGGTGTTACCAAGGCTAAGAAGTGCTGTACTGCATTGCGCATCACCTTTAGAGGCGGTCTGATTTTTTTCCCCCATGAGAGATAAGCTTTTAGAAACTGAACTTATCGAAATCGGAAACTAGAGAATCATATAGTTTATTTTATGTATATATTTTTCTGATTATAAGAGTAATATATATTCATTGTAAAAAGTTTTCAAACACAGACGCTGTATGTAAAAAAAAAATTAACCTGTGATTTCACCACCTTGAAGCAGCCCCTATTACCATAGGCTATGTGTTTTATTTTACACGATTGGAGTCAGATCGTGTTGTAAATGGTGACGTGTCTTTGTTAACTTTTATTGTGTGCATCTCCTTTGTCATTTATCTTCAAAAGCATACTATTTTTAATAGTCATAGAGTAATCCCACTATCTGAATTCGTCACAACTTACTTAACCTCCACCGTTCCTGTGTGTTGGACTAGTTTCTCATTGTTAATTACTGTTCAACGAGTGTTACTTTAAAATGATTTTCTCGCTACAGCAATTCCTTTGAGTGTCTGGAGAAGCGGTTCGTCCCTTGATAAAGAGTTACAATCAATCTGCCTACGACCACGTTGCCTTTTTCTGTAACCATGTGACGTGTTGCTGGGTGAACGTACCGAAACAGTGTTCTGAGTTGTCTGAACCACACAGACCAGAGCGGGGAAGAGACAGACCTGCCGGCAGGAGGGAGCCACCTGCCGGGCCGTCCGGCTGGGGAGGGGCCCTGGCCGGTCTGTGCAGTGGAGCCGGAGCCCAGGGATCGGCTGAGGGGTCATTTCAGACTCCCAGGGAGCAAACTAGGGGGAGGGCCAGGAGGGACAGAGCAGACGCCCAAGTGTGGAGGAGAAACGGCTCTCCAAGGTCATGTTGCTGAGTTACAGGGAGAGCAGCGTGCTAACTCGGAGTCCCTGTGAACCCCAAGGGGAGTTTGGGGGCTCCCCGCCAGCCTGGAGGAGACAGGGCCCTCTGGGATCCGTCCCAAAATGTTCAGCTCATCGGTGAGCGGCTTCTCAGAGCACCGCCCCTCCCACTGAGGGTCTGCTCTCAGGGACGCTGGGCTGTCCCCACGTCGCAGGTGGGGCGGCAGAGGCAGGTTTGAGGTTGTGAGTGAGTGAGGTTCTTCCGAGTCCGTAAAGCTTGTGATGCCCAGAGCCTGCATGTCTCTTCCCATACAAACAGCTGTAAACCTGCCTTTGCCCACCACCCCATGCATGTATACACAAATTACACACACACACACACACACACACACACACACAAATACAGAGACCATCCCCCCAGAACTCCAACCTCTCTTGGCAGTCGGGGGCCGTCTCTACAGGGGCACTGAGCGGGAGCTGTGGTTCGTTTTACCTGGGGCTCATTGGCCTGGTATTCAGATTCATGAAGGACAGTTTTCATTCCTCTTTTTTTTTTTTTGTCTTCCACAGACAGTATGAGAATCTACTAATGCCTTGGAAGCGTTCCTTTATATTACTTGTAACAGCATTCTCCGACGGAGATACAATGCAAGCCGCATATTTTATGTTTTCCAGTAGTCCCATCAAGGAAATAAAAAAGCACAGAAGAAATGCAGTTTAGACTGCCCTGTACTTTTCCTGCATATCCAAAATATTATCATTTCAACAGGCAGTCAGTGTACACATGATGAACATTTTCACACCCTCTCCTTTGGTGCTGAGCCTTAGACACCCGAGGCGTGCTTGGCAAGTGCGGACGCTGGAGCTCCACATGGGTCGGCGGCACGGGGGCGGGGGGGGTGGCGGTGCACACAGGCCTTCGGCAAGCACAGCCCGACTCCGCCGAGTCAGCAGCATGACTAACGTATCCCGTGTGTTCAACAGCTTAGAACACTGAACTTCTTTCATGTGTCTTCTAAGCACCCTGGCTGGGGCAGCCCGTGGATCGAGCACCTGCCTGTGAACCGAAAGGTCACCAGTTCGATTCCCAGTCGGGGCACAGGCCTGGGTTGTGGGCCAGGCCCCAAGTTGGGGGAGTGCAAGAGGCAACCGATTGATGTTTCTCTCCCTCTCTTTCTCCTTCCCTTCCCTTCCCTTCTCTCTAAAAATAAATAAATATAAAATCTTTAAAAATAAAAGAATCTTCTAAACTCTATAGTCCATAGAAACCATTGGTGTGCAAGTTTACAACGAAGCTTCACTGGTGACTAAAACAAATATTTCAAAGACGTACACGTGGACAGAAGCATTTTGCAATCCTGATTGCAGGATTAAACTGCTTTTCTTCTTTACGCAGTGTGTAATCCTGTCTTTTCTCTAATTCACATCGCCCCTTTCCAAGTGGCTAGAGCAGCTGTATTGTTCTGCAGCCTCTCGGCTCCAGGTTTGCTATGAACGGCGCTGCTCCAGAGTGCCTGCCCGGGAGGGGAAACGTTAGCTCAGGTGCCACGGACCGGCCTGGGCAGGGGGCCTTGGGTCCCGAGGGGAAACGGGGCCCTGTCCTCGCCGTCTGGTTGGTTGCTGTAGTTACCCCGTGTCTGGTAGTACACAGCCTTCTGGAGCGCTGATTAGCGGGACAGAAGCAGGAGCGCGTGGCGGGGTAAGTCGGCGAGCAGAGCCAGCTCACTGAACTCACCCGTGTCCGGAGACGGGCTCACGGGGACCAGTGGCCACGCACAGGAAGGAACTGCCGTGTGGGAGGCACCACACGCCTCCACTCCACGGGCTCGGAGGCGGGCTGGTGCGCTTGTGGGGGACAACCTTCAAGGACCTGTCTTTTTTTTTTAGGTGGCAAGGCTGTAGAACTGCTGTCCTAAGTCGTCACCTCTAGCCTGATCACCGAGAAAACTGTGATTTTTTCCTCCATCACAGACCGTGTCCCTGTCTTCGTTTGGGAGGCTGGTCGTCGGGCTCCGTGCTGCGTCTGCAAGTGTGAACGGGAAACGCATTGTCTGGAAGGGACAGACGGAACCCCTTCACATCACCTCTACATGCTTACAATTCCTTAGAACACGTAGCTTTTTGCTCAGACCATTATGTTTCTCCATTTTAAAAAATCCTTACCCAGGGATTTATGTTTATTGATTGGAGAGAGAGAGGGAGGGAGAGAGAAGGGAGGGACCCAGGACCGAACCCACAACCTTTGGGGTGCAGGACGACACCCCAACCACCTGAGCCACCCGTCCAGGGCATAGTTGTTTTTGTTTGTTTGTTTCACTTTTATAACCATTAAATATTGTCAGAGTTTTGTTTGTTGCAGTGCATTTTCTGGAATATTTTTGTCTCTGACACTTGTGGTAAATACCCATCGTCTGAAATCAAGCAGAAACAGGTGAAGAAACCCACCCCCCACCAGGACCCCTAAGTGAGGAGTGGACACGCCACTAGTGGCTGTGACAGAACGCCTCAAATACAGCGCGCTCACGCCGGAAAAGACGTGGCAACTGACGTGCCAGCCCCATTTCTTGACCCAGTAGGTTAGAGATGGAAATAGTTCGTCCTGCGTCCTGATCGAGTCAGAAGAGCACGGGGTGCGAGTCAGCAAGACCCGCTGCACTGGAAGGGTCACCGAGCGTCCATCTCCTCACCCTGGGGCCAGGCAGAACGCCCGTCACAGCGCAGCGCGGAACGTAGTCAACAACTAAAACACCTGCCCCAGGTGTTGTTTTCCCGGGCGAGTCCCACCTGTTCTAACAGGCGTGTGCTGTGTTGGTGGTGGTAACCAGATAGCTGGAGTTCAGTGACAAGGAAACAAGGACTGCGGCAGACGGTCTGCGTCACCCCGAGCCTTCCGCTATTTTCCTCGTGACTTTAAACACGCATCTTCCTAGAGCGCCCTTGGGGACACTAGACTGAAAAAGGAAGTCAGTTGTCACTGTCACTTCATGACGCTAGCTGGTTCTCTTGGACCCGAATCCCACACACGGTGGGTCGCTGGAGCCCCGAGCTGATTCGGCAGGGGACGTGTCTGTGTCAGCCGCGTCTGTCTCTGCTGGGCCATCTGCTCCTCTGAAAACATCCGATGACACCGATGAAACGCAAGTTTGTGTATTTGTTGTTCAGTCGGTAAATGTTTGAAGGCCCATTAACTAAGTTTTTATTTATTTATTTTTAAAGATTTTGCTTATTTTATTTTTTAGACAGAGGGAGACAGAGAGGGAGAGAAACATCAATGTGTGGTTGCCTCTTGTGCGCCCCCTACTGGGGACCTAGCCCACAACTCAGGCCTGTGCCCTGACTGGGACTCGAACTGGCGACCCCTTGGTTCTCAGGCCGATGCTCAATCCACTGAGCTACACCAGCCAGGGCCCGTTAACTAACTTTTTATGTGATTCAAAATCTCCGGTAGAGTTTTGGCTTTGGGTTATAATCTTTCAATATGCTTATTTTATGGCAACGCTAATCAATTTTAAATGATCTTATTTTCTATAAATTACTTGCAGCTGAAACACGGCCACTTAATGACTGCTAGGGTAGCCTGACGATTCTTCTTTTCTGACTCTCGATCGATCCACCTGTAAAGTTCGCTCTCCTTTCGCTCCTGTGGCAGCTGCTGTCTAATTCCGGCTTCTGAGCCCAGCGGGCACGTCAGCCCGTTTTGCTCTCCAGCTGCAGGCGAATCAAAGCTTCGGCGAATGTGGTTCCCAGTTACTCGACGGCAAGTTCTATGGGCTTCGAGGCCGTGCTGTCTCACGTAGGACATGAGGCCGTGTAGCCGTTCTTTTCCTCTTTCCGGATGGGGATCGGGAGGCTCTGAAAGCAGCCCAGCGGCTTCACAGCGTACCAGTCCCATCGCCAGGGGCGGGAGTGGGCAGTCACGGAACTGGGAGATAACTGGAGGCAGATTGACAGGTCGGGTGAAAATACTCCACGTGTAAAAGACTAAGATGAAACACGAACAAGATTTTATCCCAAATCAGTACATTCGGAACCGTCCTTATTTTATCTGCACCCCTCGAGGACCTAACGACGCACCCCAACCAGCCCAGTGGCCTTCCAGTCCATCACACTGACAGCGCTCAAACCACGAGAGTCTGGCCTGTGGGAGCAGGGCTGCTGGGGCCCCCTGGACGGGCAGCAGCCAGAAAGGACAGGCAGGGCTTGCGGAGCTGGGCCCCTGGGTCTGGGGGTCCTGGGGTGCGCTTGGCCGATGCAGGTGGCCCGGCCTTCCTCACAGCCCCCCTCTCTGAAGCGTCCCTGGGGGGAGGGCGGCAGCACCCGCTGTGGCCAGAGGCTCTCCTGAGTGACACCGCCAGAGCGTCCGCTGAGACACTGAGGGTGACGGGGAAGACGAGGGCCCAGGCAGGTCCAGCGGATGCAGGACGGTGGGCGGGAGGGAAGGTCGGGGGCCCTGAGCCAGAACCAAGAACAGCAGGGCTCCAGAGCTTGCGCGGCGGGGGGGGGGGGGGGGGGGGGGGGGTTGGAGCCAGTGCTTTCGGAGTGCAGCCGGGGGGCCAGGCGGAGGGCGCAGCGGTGACCCTCGCTGCTGGGGCGGGGGGGCGGTGCTTCCAGGGTGTCGGGCCAGGGCGCTGGGAGGGGCGTTTACAGGGGGGCTGGAAAGGCCACAGTGGCCCATGGGAGAAGGGGGAGGAAGCAGAGCCCTTGGGTGGAAACAGATAGAGGCATGAGAGCGCGTTCAGAAAGTGAGGACCTTCCTAAAACGAGGAGGAACGAGAGCAGGTGCGCTGTGCAGCTCCTGAGCCCGGGCAGGTGCTGGGAGGAGCCAGCCCCAAGCCCCACTGGGCCTCCTCATCCTCCCTTCTCTTCTCAGATGCACCCCACACCCTGGAGCCACACCTGCGAGCCTTGGTGCTCCAGCCTGTAAAGGGCGGTGTGTCAGACCGGCAGGTTCCAACCTCGGTTTCACATCAGAGTCACGTGGGAGCTCTTCCCGCTTTTCAGACCAGTTAAGTCAGAGGTCTGGGGGTGACTTCCAGGCACGGGTGCTCTGTACAGCTCCCAGGTGACCAATCACAAGACGGGGCCAAAGGAGACCGGGTGATCGATATCAGCGCGTCTCCAGCTGTCCTGTGCCGGACCAGCTGCGGATCTCGGTGCGAAACCGGCTCCGAGTCCGCAGGTCCCCCGGGGCCCGACCGCTTGCATCTCTAACTGCCGGCGTGCCGGGGTGCTGCCCCCTGGGGACCGCACTCGGCGTAGCAGCGGGCGGAGGGCCCTTCCTCTGGGTTTGCCTGAAGGATGGGGACAGTGTGTCCAACGGGGATGCTGAGAGGTGGGGAAGAAGGGCCAGCTGTGTCCAGTTTCCACTGGCTGGTCCCCGAAGCCCGAACAAACCAGCGGGCGCTCACGGGTGGGAAACAGGTGCCAGCGGAAGGCAGTCCTAATCGTACCGTGAAGACGCAATTTCTCATGACAAGTCCTCGCCTTAAATGCATAATCACTCCTTGGAAGAGCACTTCGAGGTCTAGATAACTATACCTTTTAAAGTAAAAATAATTCAAGATGAAGAGTTATGAGTGCCCTGGCCAGTGCGGCTCAGTTGGTTGGAGCGTCAGCCCACAGAGCAGGGGTGTCAAACTCACTCTCACCGGGGGCCACATCAGCCTCGGGGTTGCCCCCAAGGGCTGAGTGTAACTTTAGGACTGTATAAACGTAACTACTCCTTAATAGTTAAGCAAGAGCTCGGTGCTGCCGCTGGCTGGGTAGAAACCAGGTGCCAGGCCGGATAAAATAAGATGGAAGGCCGGATTCAGCCCACGGGCCTTGTGTTTGCCACCTGTGTCCTAGACCAAAGGGTCATGGGCTCGATTCCTGTCAGGGCACAAGCCTGGGTTGTGGGTTTGGTCCCCAGGTGGGGTGAGTATAGGAGGCAACTGATTAATGTTTCTCTCTCTCTCTCTCTTCCCCTCCCCCAACCTTCCTTCTCGTCTCTCTAAAATCAATGAGCAGGTCCTCAGATGATGAGAAAAACAAAGTTACGAGAAAAACAGGACACACTTTCTCCTCTACCTTCTTACCATTTTAGGAGCACAAGGCTGAATCAGGAGCCTCGGGATATAAACTCCCCCTAAGCCCACACACCTTGCAGTGACGTTGGTCTAATACAAAGTGACAGGAACGGTGTCACATTGGTTGTAGCGACATAAGGTCATGGATGTATCCCCTGAAGATACAGACTTCCATGGCGAGGTAGGAGAGTTTGCTGAAGCTTTTTCAATCATTAACAATGTGTCTAAGAACATATACGGAATGAAGAGCAAATGACTCCAGCCTTGAAGGGGGATTGCCGGGTCGGGCAGCTTGAAGTCTGAAAACGTAACAGTTCTGGAGAGAAGTTCTCGGAGCCTGTCGGAGACCAGCCCTTCTCCACCTGGAGGCGTCCGGAGGCCTGGGTTTCATCATCTGCAACTTCTCTATGGCACCTGGTGCGTTCGTCTGTAAAGTAATTACTGACATCACTTCCCAGGGTTAATATTTAGTTTCACCGCGTTCAGGTCATACAGGAAGGTACTTTGTGTCAGAGCATTTCCCAGATCAGGTTGCTATTACCTGGCTCTCCCTCACAGTGAATTCATCCCTACCACCTTCAGAGGACTGGTATAATTTCTTCCTTAAATGTCTGGTCAGCGTCACCAGTAAACCCATAAGGGCCTGGTGCTTTCTGTTCCAGGAGATAGTTGATTACTGATTCTATTTCTTTAGTCGATAACGCACCTATTTAGATTGTCTGTTTCTTTTTGTGTGGATTTTGGCAAATTGTGCCTTTCAAGATATTCTCCAGTTTTATCTAAATGATCAACTTTACGAGCATAGAGTTCACAGTATTCCTTTATTGTCCTTTTCATGTCCTGGAGGTAGGCTAAGATGTCCTTCAAATGCCATTTAGATTCAGTTCCCTTTTCTCATCAGGTGCTTTTACGGGTGCCCCTGGCTCCCCACAATCAGCGGGCATTTGCTCTTACACCTTCCTGCTTGCGCCCTCTGATCAGGTCATCTGCCAGGTCGCTCAGCATTCGAATCACACCTGCTACCGCCCATTGCAACTCACGTGATTGTCTCATCTTCTCCATTACAGTATAATGTGCTCTGACGTAGGGACCTCATTTTCCTTGTAACTCCCCCCAATTGTCTGCTAATTGCTCAATAAACAATATAAATAACTGCTTAATAAAAAGGGGCAGAAACTAGTACTGGGGTTCTTTAAAGAGAGTTCACGGTTTTTCCAATTACAGAGGCTCCGGTGAACTCTTGGTACCTGGAATTTTGGCAGTCGGAGTTCTGTGTAATAATATTTATGATGATAATTGGCGTTCACGGCAATTACCCCAAGGCTGTACAAAATCTTCAACTGCCTTCTTGGGCATTGAAAAGAAGATCATATTAAGATGTTTGTTTCTGGTTCATGGACTCATTATACGTATCATCATGGATTACTCATTTTAAAAGAACTGAAATACACTAAAAAACATTTGGTGATTAGTTCACTCGACAAATAATTAGCACGCACTTAAAATGTGCAAGTTAATAGAGTCATTGAGTGGGAGATTCTACTCTAGTCAATTTGTACATATTAGACATGCCTTGTGCATCCATTGTGCTAGAAAACGGTTGGCTGTCATTGACATACAGTGATATTTAATCATTTTTTTCAATACACAAGGAGTAAAATATGGTTCTGGAAAATAGTATATGTTTCAGTCCAGGGCCGATGCCATCCGGGAAATGTAGGTTCTGACCAGAAGCTTTGAGTCCTGGTTGACCAGCCTGTCTGCCCCCTGGAATCTCGGGGGAGTTTTCCAGACCATGGAGGCCTGGTCCCGTGTGCAGAGACTCTGCCTTACACTGGCCTAGGACGCTGCCGCACCTCTGTCATTGCTCCAGTGCCCCCTGGGGGGCCTGCCAGCCTCTCCCTGGTGGCCCTGGCCCCTGAGGTCCAGCCACACCTCCTCCTCTATCCTGCCGCCCAGAGGGTGCCGTGGTTTTCTGTTGTGGCTACTGAGTTTCCTCGCTGTGCCCTGCTGGGTCCACAGCTCCTCCGTCACCCCTGTAAGCAGCTCTCCATGTGACACTCCCTCTGCTGAAAAGTCCCCAAGTTCCACCGCCCTCCCTCGGGTGCTCACGGGACCTTGACTCGGACACCGGGCAGCGATGGTGGTGAGGCGTGAACTCGGCGCAGCGTGGAGCGTCCCTGAACGGCCCCCCCCCCACCTCGTCCTGGCGGGGAGGGCCGACAGGGCTCGGACAAGTGGAACTGGGGGTGGGAGGGGTGCACGGGGTGGGGGTGGGGGGAGGACACCCGGGGCAGGGTGGGGAGGACATGAGGCGGGTGACGGTTTTCAGGGACCGCCTGGTGGCAGCAGAGACACCGACGTGTGGTCTCCAACACACATGTCCCGGGAGATTTTAGTAAAACAGTCTAACTTGGTCATTTTTTGGATGATTTACCTTCCTCGTAATAGGTCACACATTTTATGAAGTCTGTTAGGGAAGAAATCAATTTTTGGTTTACATGATTCATATCTGTTGGCAGGGGCGTCTGACCTTTCGGCGTCTCTGGGCCGCACTGGAAGAAGAAGAGCTGTCTTTGGCCAACACATTAAATCCGCTGCAACACGTAATCACCAAAATATCTCGTAATGTTTTAAGTAAATTTATAATTTTGTGCTGGGCCACATTCATAGCCATCCCAAGCTGCATGCAGCCCGAGGGCCGAGGGTTGGACACGCCTGAGTAGGTTTGATTAATTGTCCCCGATTCACCTTTTAGTCCATATCACTGAAGGTGAAGGAAGCTAAATGCAAATTTGTGTTAAAATTTGGAATTCTTTTTACCAAACCGGCTGTTGGCTTACGCTTCAAATTCATGACCAGACTTAAGGTAGGTCTCAAAAGCCTCATCCCAGTGAAACAAAGAAATCAGCTTCAGAGACGCCTGCTCATTGTCCTGGGCGTGGAAGAGGACGCGCTCTGTTCTCTGTCACTCACCGGTGTCACGCCCGCGGTGATCTGTCATCTGTGGCCGCGTGGACAGGAGGAGCAACCCCGGCATCCAACGGAAGCCAAGTGCGCTGTCGGCTGTGCGCACGGACTCTCAGGCCTGCTTTCAAGGGCGTTCCAGGCCGATCACGTGCACGCCCACAGCCTTTTCTTCACACTCACACGCGCACTCGCACGCTCACACACTCACTCGCACGCTCACACACGCGCAGCAGCCTTCGCCCAAGTCTGGTTCCGAATGGCCCCCCTGAATTGGATTCCGTCCCTGCTCCCTTACAGGCACCTTCAGGAAACGCCAGTGAGCACCCTCCACATCTCACACACACACAGATTGTGAGTCACAGCTGGCACTTTTGCCTTAGGCACAGCACGGCTGTGAGCTAAGAGAGTGAACCCCGTTAGGTCAATTTGCAGAACAATAATACATGGCCGTAAAGCCCTCCCTTGAAGAGCATGCTGCTATCCCCATTTTACAGATGGGAAAACTGAGGCCCACGGAGACTCGTGGCGGGAGCGTGGAGGTGGAGCTGGGCCTGACCGGGCAGATCACTGTCCGGGCTGATGGGGGCACAGGGCCCGGGCTGAGAAGGGCCCCGAATGGGTTTTGTGTTCTCCTGTGACTACCTTGAAATTCTTAGCACGATTTTATTTCTAACACTGTTTCATGATGATGCTGACAGGCCAGCCTAGCAAGCACGTGGATCAGCGGAGGGACGCCAGGCCACAGCGGCACCAGGGTGGCAGCCCTCTGGCCCAGTGTGGTCGCCCGGACCTCACCAGTGGCCTCAGGGCCGCCCAGGGTCCCTGGGCAGGTGGTGGTGGTGGGGGGAGCCTGGGTCTGGCTGGTGGCAAATAACATTTTATAAATTGACACTTTGAGTTAATTTCAGACTCCCTGGAACCCGTTTGTACAGAGAGCTAAATCCGCTAGCAAAATTCTTTTGTGCCAATCAGGAGTTTTAGATGAAATAAAATGTATTTTTTGGTATAGTTTATCAGAAATTTGTCCCAATATGCCCTCCAAACCCCAACAATGCTGTCACCGCCTATAAAATACTCATAAAAGCTCCAATTACAGTTGTGGATGCAGAAAAATCTGTCTCAAAATTAAAAATGATCACCAATTTGTTTGTAATCTTACATGGGTGAGAATGACCCATATTGCCTTAAATGATGAAAAGTAAAATTGCTGAAAGTACCAGTTTTAATGATGTCACACATTTGCAAGAAAGCAAGCCGAGAGATCACAGGCTGAATCAAGCTGGCCCATTTAATACAGTAGCATCATTTATCACGTTATATACAATCATGACACCAAAATAGCATTTTGCAAATTTTTGTACTTCCGTGCCTTTCACAGCACTTCTTCTTGCCTCAGAAACGAGGGGTTTTATTGTCCCTTTGCTCTGGGCCCTCCATACTAGGTGCCCCCGGAAGAAGGAGATATTACAGGAGACGCAGGAAGGATGAGGTTCTGTACGAAGGGGCCGAGTTTTCTTTTCACCCTGACCGGAAAACCCGGACTCGAGGCAGAGGAGGTGACGGCTCAGGAGCCGGGCTACAGGGACCCACGACCCAGAGGCACTGGTGACCCCCAGTCACCCGGCCGCGGTGAGCCCGGGCTGGGTGCAACTGGCTGTCTTCCGGTTGCCAAGGCAGCGCAGGAGGTGTTGGAAGACATCCAAGCCGAAGAAAACCGGAGGAGAACACACTGTTTTTTCCCTGAGTCACTCCTCTTATAAAAAGCACGGCATGTGTTGTGTCTATTTTAATTTCCGTCCCCTCCGCTCCCACCGGGAGGGAGAGCTGGTGTGTGAGCAGCAGGCCCCTGTGGCAGGGCCCCCTGCCTGCCCCGCCAGGCGGGCTGGAGGTGCGCGGGCGAGCCCGGCTCCGCTCTTCCTGGAAGGAGACCCTTGCAGGGCACTCAGGTCTTGACTTCTTCCCTCTCTCTTACGTGGTGGTGAAGGGCACAATGACAGTGATGTCACACTTGGGTGACACTGCTCTGATTCACGCTAAGGCAGTAGTCATTCCACCGGCCATCACTCCTGCGGCAGGAGAGGGAACGACAACACAGGGCAAAGGGAGAGGGGACGTCGGGACCCTCACGAATGTGTCTGACACCGCGGACCTTCTGCGGGAGTCTGGGGGTCCCCCCGGGCCCCACTGCTGCGGGAGACCCTCGGCAGCCGGACCTGTGCCCCGGAGCTCAGAGGGGCCTGGACACACGCGGGGCGCGTTCTCAAGGGGAAGGATTGAAACCTGACTGAGGTATAGGAACAGCTAAGAGTCGCTGGTTATTCTAAAAAGACTCCCTGCACGGTGTTGGAGCTCAAACGCGAGTGCGTCAACTGCAGGCTCACGGCGGTCACCGGTGAGACTCGTGTGAGGAGGAGCCTGGACGGTCACCGGGGGTGGTAGCTCCACACACGGCACAGTCGCGGGAGGGGGCGAGCAGGGGAGGCAGAGGAAAGGGGTGTCTAAGGGAAATACCTGCAAGGGCTCACCTGTGAGTGACAGAGGGCCCAGAGGGGAAGACAGAACTGAGGGAGGAGAGGCGAGGACCGAACCAATGAACGGGGAAAGTGTCCCCGAGACGGGGGCGGACCTGACCGTGCGGTTGAAACCCTTCACCAAGTTCCAAGCAGAAGGGAAGAGAAGATAAAAGGTCACTGATGTTAGTCTGGAAAATTCTTAAACCCCGAGAGTGAGGAGAAACCATTTCGAGCGTCCAGACAGAAACGACCGAAAGACTCATTCAACGTTCCACATGCAGCGCCCGGAGCAGAAGCTGGAGGGGCGGCCGCCGACTGTGGAGAGGAAAGGACGGCCCCTCGGGGTCCTCGCCCACTCCCAGGGGCCATTCCCCACTCAGGATGGAGGGATGGGGTGGGGGGTGCTGTGGCCCAGGGCACGTACACCGCCCCTGTACCTGGGATGCCAGAGGAAGCTCCTAGAGACAGGACCACGGAACAGAATGATGCACCGTGGCCAGCGCACCTGCCCCCACCACCAGCACCGCCACCAGCGAGAGGAGCCTGTGACGAGGGACAGAGGCCACGGTCGGCGATGCAGACACACGGCAGGCCAGACGGGCGACAGGAGACCAGGCAGGCATGCTGGCGACTGCCAGGAAGAATCCTTGAAATGGAGGGGAGGGACGGAAGGGCCATTCTAAGAGGACTCTGGAAGGAAACGCACTGAACCAATGGGGGGCAACCTAGAGGCTGGGGGTGAGGGAGGAGAGAAGTGAGGAGGCCACGCACTTGAGAGATGTTGTCTCGGTCTAGGGAAGGGCGGAGAACGGAGAGCGGCAGGAGTGAACGTTTTGTTCAAGCCTGGCCTTGTCAGTGTGGAGTATCTTGGTGGAGGAAATAAATCATATCTGTCTGAAAATGTTACTGAAATACATGTATTCCCTAGAGAGAGAAGGCAAACACTTATGGAACAGAAAATTACAGAACAGCAGCGTTAACAAAGGGAACATATAATGAAAAGAACTTCGGGGAGCTTTTACCAAAAAAACTAACAACACATAATATAATTTTGTAAGAATAGATATGTGAACCATGGTGTTTATTACAGCATTATGGATACGGTTAAAATTCCAAAACAAGGTGAATTCCCCCTAAATCTTTAAAATAAAGTCTAAACAATTTTACAAAGTATTATGCACCATTAAAAAGGAGGAATTATAGGAACACCAGTTGACTCGGAGAGGATTTCCATGCAGTATTTTTCTCGAGCGAGGAAATCTGGCTGCAGACAGGTATCAGCAGTGCGTTCCTGCCAATAATTCTCACGAACAATGGCAAAGGCACGTTATTTGCACGTAGCACGTGTCGGCGAATGTGTGTCTTTGTTTACAGCACCGGGGGGCCAACTGGGGGCCCTTCCTGTGGTCGAGGGAGATAGGGAGCAAGGGAGGAAGGGGTGGACGAGTCAGTGAGGGACCGAGGGAGAGAGGGACACGCACTATTCAGAGAGCCAGCGTGATGTTCATGCACGTTCTCCCTGTGGAGGAATAAAAACAGAGGAATGCTGGGCTCCCGGTGCGCAAGCTTGCGGCCGCGTTTTCCTAAGACCTGACTCGTTCCCCTCATGGCGCCTACAGCCGCTGTTCCATCGGCAGTTACTTGCCCTCGGCCTCGGCACGCTGGGGAGAGGTCCTTTCGTCCTTGCGGTGCGTTAAATGAGCAGGTGGCCCGTGTGCCACTACCGCGCCACTTGTTGGGGTGTGTGCACGCCACGGACAAAGAGAACGTGGCACAGCCATGTGGCGGTGCTTGGCCGCGGAATGTAGCTGCCGGTGGTTGTACCTGATCTCTACTTTAAACGTTTTAATTAAACAGAGGCGTCTGTACAAGGGAACGTCGGAATCATTACCTGTCCCTGAGTTCCCAGTCACACCCTGTTCCTGTCGAAGGCTTCTCTTGGTCGCCCTTGACACAGGGGGCACCAGTAAAAGCCTGGGACCAAATGTTCCAGCCTGTCAGCACGGAGGGGGCTGTGGGGGGGTGTTCCTGATGTCCCCCGCTTCTTCAAATGCAGGCCCGTGGGAGGGCTCCCCCTTCCCTGACTGCATCCTTCCTGTTGGGTGATTCCGTCCTCCCCACGGCTGACACCTGCCTGCCTTCCTGGGTGTTTGTCCTTCCTGCTCTCTGAAGACTTCTCAGCTCTGTTGTTCGGTCAACTAGCCTTTAAAGCAAACGTGTGTGTCCGTGACCCTCAAGACAGAGCTTTCTCAACGCTGAATGGAGAATGGGCCAGACCTAGCCCGTATGGACTTGGGGTTCACTCCTTTCTCTCCATAGGGCGTGGACCCCGATGATGCTCTCCTCTCAAACTCAGTTGCACCCCTCCGCCCTGTGCAGTAGAGCAGTGTGACCATCCTGAGTTTTTTTTTTTTTTTTTTTCTGCATTAGAAACAGAAAAAAATTCACGGGATTCCTTTGGCACTCACACTAACGTGAGAGGAGGAGGTTGGAGATGGAATGCGTAAGAACAAATCTTTCCAGCTTATCCTAAGAATCCCCAAAAGGCAGCTTTCGGGGAGTTTCAGGTTTCTCAGAAACCATGTCTGGCATGCTCTCAGAGCGCCCTGCTCCCGTAGAGATGGGCAGTTATGGGGAAGATGTTCCTGGGATGGTGGCCACGTCAAACAGGGACAGGAGGCTCCCTGGTGAATTTCGTGACATTGCGTGACACCCTCCTTAGTCTAAATGTTACACCAATAGGAGGAAGGGCTGACACGATTTTAATTTGCATAAGGTTGGTCTGAGCATCGGTCCTTTGGAAACAGCTGGGTTTCCAGGCTGTGCTTGTGAAGCACTGAATCCCTCATAGCTCTCAGGTGTCCACTCCTGGGGACTGTGGCTTAGTTTACGAGCCCTTGTTTTTGGGAGAGCCCAGGAAGGCTGGAAGGAGTAAGTCTTTAAAGCTCTTTGCAACCTCCAGCGGCCCTGCCTGATGACTCAGGGTGTGTGCTCAGCGGCTCAGGGAGGCACACAGGCGGAGAGGTGTGGGGGTGGGTTGATGCTCTCTGTGCCCCAGCAGTCCTGTCCTGGCTTTGCTTGCTCATCCTTCTCCCCAGCCCTCCTCCC
Organism: Phyllostomus discolor; assembly: GCF_004126475.2. Lineage (NCBI taxonomy): Eukaryota > Metazoa > Chordata > Mammalia > Chiroptera > Phyllostomidae > Phyllostomus > Phyllostomus discolor. The sequence goes on along the minus strand of NC_040913.2, from coordinate 3,211,903 downwards.
TCCACCTGGATCTATTGCTCTGCTCTGAGAACCAACACCAGCTTTCAACCCTGCTGATGCATTGTCACCCTTGGAGCCTCCCTGTTTGGGGGCAAAATCAGCCTCAGAAGGTGGCTCAGCACTGGCCAGTGCACGCAGAGGGGAAGGAAGGCATTAGACTTCCCCTCCTCCTGGGCCCTGGGTGGTCAGGTGGCCCCATCGAAGCTACATTCATGCAGTCAGTCAGCATTCTCCTCTCGCTCACTCCTGGGGTGCAACCGGATAAAGGGGGAGAAGCGGCAGCAGGAAGTCTAAGGCACAGCCCAAGGGGTTTCCAACAAGGATCCAGGGAGCAAGCACAGAAATATGCTCTCCAAGAGCGAGGGCAAGCCAGAGTTCCGAACTGGGCTGCCTTGTTTCGGGTGTAACCCAGTTCCTGTTTCCGGTCCTTGTGAGTGTTTCAACTGTGGGTTTGAAGTAATGACGAGAGGGTAGGGGGAGGACCCAGAACTGGAGCCAACCATCATCTCGTGTGATCACCTGCCGTTTCTATTTTTGCTTCAAGTTGCTTGAACAGTGAATGATATGAAAACTGCGATGACTTCACATCCTCGCGGATGGCTACAATCCAAGAGGAGGACAGTTGTAAGTGTTGGCAAGAGTGTGCGGAAACTGGAACCCCCATGCACTGCTGCTGGGAGGGTAACACGGTGTAGTCTCTCTGGAGACCAGTCTGGCAGTTCCTTCAGAAGGTAAATGTCGCTGCGTCATGTGGTCTTAGCCGTTCCACTTCTAGGGAGCCATCCAGGAGAAGGGCAAACCTGGCCTTAGAGCCACTCTGTTAGTTCCGTCACCGGGAAGTCGGAGGAAAGGGGGCCTGGGGGACAGTTTCGAGGACTAGCCTGGGACCAGCCGCTGCTGTGCACTGCTCCTCTGGTGGCGAGTCTCAGGAGTCCCTTAGCATTTAGGGGATGCGGGCCTGTGTGCAAAGAGGAGGGGAGGAAACGGTGTGGGCTGCTCCCAGAGGGGAGCCTCGCTGGGTCCTCGGTCATGGGGCTTTTATCCTTCTCTTGCAGGCGGGGATCGTGGGGGGGGATCTCCGGGAAGGTTTTCAGCAGTTCCCCAGGTGCGCCCTTTTGGGGTCATGGTCTCCACTGAGTGGTCAGTGACAGTGCAGGGGGTTCTAAATGCTGCTGGTCCTGGTGTCACCCACCTGGTTTTGCTACTTTTCTGGGCCTGGACCGGAGATACACTCCCAGGCCTAGAGGTCATCTCTGGAGAGGCAACCCTGTGTATGTATCCGGCTATAAATTGCTGGCCAGCATGTGCATCTGTCTCCGTTTCCACATTCCATGAGCCAAGGAAGTTTCCCAGCTTCTTCCTTTCCTGCCTCATATTCACACGAACATACACGCCAGAGTGTGTGACAATTCCTGGCTGCACAAGACCTTGGTGCCTTTTCACTTTTTTCCCCATTAAGGAGTTTATTAGGGGAGGGGTCAGCGATGGTCTGATGCGGGAAGGCCACGCGGGGCTCCGGAAGCTTCCCCCGGCGTCGACACTTCTGGGTCTGAAGTTCCGGTTCGCTGTGCTCCCTCCCGATTTGGCTGCAACATTTCACTCAGGGGATCTTCTGGCAAACGGTTTTGCCTGCTGGCTTCTCGGTGCGGGTTTCTTTCTGTCCAGCAGGACCCTCCAGTCCTGGTCTCTCTTTCTGGCCTGGATGGGTCCGTGGCCTCGCCAGGTCCCGGGGAATGACAGCGGCTGGGAGAGTCCCTTCTTGATTTGCCTGGATCAGCAATGTCACCGGGAGCAAGGTGACCTCCAGCCTCTCACCCCGATGCTGGAGTGCGCGGACATTGGCAACTGTGTCACATCCCCACACCCTTGGGCACCCCCACACCCTTGGACAGTGACAAAGCGATCTTCTGTCTTCCTAGACAAAGCCTGTCCCCCTCTCATTATTCACTCCCGTGAAGGGACGTGGGGCTGTTGCCGTGTGTACAACTGTTTACAATCCCTCCGTTCACACCAGACTCCCGCTTCGCTGCACTCTGAGCCCTGGCCCGTCTCGCGGTCTCCTGGGCTCCAGGGGGAGCGGGCCTCCGTGAGCCCCCAGTGCTGGGATGTCCGGGGAGGCCAGGGCAGCCCCGCAGCCTCCTGCAGACTCAGCCGTGCAGCCCCAGAATGTTCTCTTGTCTGCAAATGCTGCATCGCTGGCCTCTTGCTCCTGCAGAGGCAGCTGATGGGCATCACACATTGTGCACACGCTGCAGGGTTCACACCGGAACCCCTGCAAACGGGCAGAACACGAAGAATGAGTTTGCTCTCCTCTGCCCCTGGTTTCTTCTGGGCCGACCGCTGTGTTTCATGAGGTTCTAGGAGCCAAACAGGTCTGGGGTATGTGTTCTTTCTGCAGGGCCCCAGAGACAGCCGGCCCAGCCTCCCCGCCCCTGCCCCGGCCCCGGAGGCTGCTCCTTAGAGAGCGTGTTTAATTTTAGAAGACTGGACAGCTTTATGGCTCCAAAATATTTGGACTGTTCGTCCTTCTGGAAGGCTGTGCACTTTATCTGTGGCTCAAAAAGGATCGACAGTTATGCATTTTCAAAAAGCATTTTCCACTGTAGACAAAGGAGCAGCAGAGACACGGAAGGACCACGAGAAATCCCAATCAGTTCCCCCCAAATCTGCTGTCTTATTTTTCCCCAGTGCTCCCCGGTTTGGAGCCCCTCACTGGACGTCAACGCTTGTCCACGTGGGGCGCGTGGGAATCGGGCTCCTGCCGTCCCACCAGCGCTGGGAAAGGTAGGATTCCCATGGCCCCCCTTCCCCTCGGGGGTGGTTCCTTGTGTGCTCCTCAGGCAAACTCTCTTGACAAAACCGTCTTGGGGAGGTCTTCAGAAGATGCTTGATGGACAACCAAACGCACTGGAGATTCTCAGAGATGACAGGATGAGGTTTGGACTGCTTTGCAGGGGGGAAAGGGGTGATGAGAGGGTCAGGTGGGGGGAGGCTGCCGAGAGGAGCACCCGTTCCCGGACCGGCCAGGACAGGAGCTGCCCAGAGGAGCAGGGCTGGGCGGGGGAGCAGCCCCCGGCCACCCCATCACCCTAGCACAAGAGCGGGCGACCTTCCTTCAGGGTCAGGCTTCGCTGGGTGGCGGTGTGATTTCAGGCTCTTCCTTAGTCTGAAAATTGCTCCCACCTACCTGCTGAGGCCTGAGATCCTCCTCAGCTGAGACAAAGCTGGAGTCTAAAGAACGAGATAAAAGGCTCACTTATGCAAATCCACAATGCTTTAGCTCGCTGAAACTCATTCATATGAAAATGCAATCAATCGGCTTTTCTGCAGGTGGGGCGGCTGATCTCCATGGAGACGGAAACTGGTCTACTGCAGGGCGGTGCCAGCTAGAGACCTGCCCAGCCTCGAGGCCGCACAGCTGCGGGAAGGTCCTGGAGGAAGCTCCCCTGAGGGGCTGGCTGCCGGCCGGCTGGCCTTTCCGCGTTGCTGGTCAGAAACCACGTGGTGTAGACCAGATTTCGGGAAGGAATGGGTGTGTGTCCTTTGTGTGGTCATCCCCTGGGTCACTGGGTCGAGCCACGCCCTCAGGGCGCAGACGCAGGTGGATCTCCTGCCAAGGTGAATTCCCCTCCCCCTCAGAGCTGGTGCATGTCAGTTAGGACCACTGGTGACTTGGGCTTGGGAGTGAGTGGCCTTGGAGTCGTCAGGAGCTTTTGTTGCCGATGGAGACGGGGTCCAGGCTCCTGGTGGTCGTGCACAGGGAACTGAACGGACCACCCAAACAGACACAAGCATCCTAACGGACAAATCCTCTGAGAAACAGGAGGAAGCCAAAAGCCCTGAACACCCACCCAAGCCAATGCTGACCCTCCAACCATCCAGGGCAATAGGGAACCACTGAAGGCGAGAGACCAAATCCTGAGCTGGCCCTGTACCTTCCTGCAGCTGAGGGGGTCAGGCAAAAAGAGAAAAAACGCAATCCAGCTGGGGAGGAGAAAGCATACCCTTGTAGTAGGTCAGGGAGCATCTCAGAAGTTCCAAGTCAATTCTTTCTCTGCTCCCAGCCCTCGGCCTAGCCATCAGGAGCGAAGAGAAGAAGAAAAAAAAGGAATAGGGACTCTCATCACACAGGAAGTGTCAGGGATTGCATTTTGCCAATTAAGAACTCTATGCAGAAAGGCAGGCATAACCAAAGTTACACTCAAATATTTCATTCCAAAGGGAACACATCCTACAAGTTTGAGAGTCAAAATCACCCCTACTCTCAAAACCCTCATTTCTCCCAGGAACCAGAGGGAGAGTAGCTTCCGCCTTGGTCTCTCAGCTCCGTCACCCCAGGAGACGGGCGCGGGCTGTCTCTGACCAGGGAATGGCTCCCTTCTGATGAACGGTTCCAGGCTTTATAGGGCTTTCACTGGAGCTCCTACACGTGCAACTTCCCGCAATCTTCCCTGATTGCCCGCTCGGTGGGGGCGGGGGAGGGGGGGACCACCGCAGCGGCAATCACTGCCAGGTGTCACGGCTCGGAAATCAGGATGCTGCCGGGTCACAGCTGCAGTGGCTCAGGGTCCCCTGTTCCACCCCTGCCCGCCTCGGCCCCTGCACTCCCAGGGCGGAAGCTGATTCATGCAGTGAGAGGAGTATGTAAAGAAACAGGTGTATTTGAGAGGTGTGGTCAGGAAAGCCCACAGAGGAAATAGTGCCCCATAGGGAGGAAGAAATAGGTGATCATGTGACCAACAAGCTGGAGACTCGGTCAGTGCAAAGCCACAGAGCTGTGACAGGGGTTTGGTGTCACTGGAACATCAAGCGTAAGGTCAGAAGAGGCAGGAACGACACAGGTGAAGCAGATTAACACACTGCCAGCTGTGGTCACTGGTCGCTCTCTGGAGTTTCAGCCCTGTGTGTCCCAGCGGCCGCCAGGCATCACCAGCTGCTGGTTCTCAGCTGGCACACGATTAAGTTCAAGCGATCATCGCCCTGCTCACCCTGGTTCCCTCCCTGCCCTGCTGCCCACCCGAAGCCTGCTCCCCCTCCTTCTTTTTCCCTCCATCAGTTAGTTACAGGACTCACCACACACACATTTTTTTTTATGCTAGAAAATGCAGAGTCATCACAAGCTAATTCCGTTTCTCCACTCTCTCACTATCCGCTAATACACATTTTAATAATTCTAGCTCAGCAGTGGCTTTAAAAACCTCTGCACGTCTTTCCCCACAAATACGTTCCACCTGGACTGTTCCACCAGCCTCCCAATGGGGGGACCCACCGCCATCCCGCTGCCCTTCATGGTGCAGACCACCCTCAGCTTAGCCAGGGTTCCAGGTCCTGGCCCTGCCAGCCAGCGGAGGCAGGAGGCAAAGTGGCAGCTGTGCCTGTGCGAATGAGACCTCCCCCCCGGGGTGGGGGGAGTGTGGGGTCCAGGGTCAGAGCTCTCTCACCCCCAAGGCCAGCCTGCTTCCTGTGACAAGCCCTGGGCCTTGGTGCGGGAGTGGGGGCCTGTCCCGCTGATCTGGAGTTTGTCTCTGGGGTCTCCCCCGTGGCCTTGCACATGCGTTTGGCTTTGTGCCAGCGTGTTGGCCTCTTGGCTGCCGTCTCACTTATCCCTTCATGTTCTATCCCCGGAAACAGTCCTATGTCCGTTTTCCTGTGGCCAAATATCAAAGGATGTAGAACAGTTCCATGCTGGGAATTTCATGGCGTACACTCACGGTCAAGTTCGAATTCGCAGGATTGAGGGTCCTGGGACCACGTGTGAAGCCTGTGAGCACTAGAACAACCTTCCACGTGACTTCTCTCACACGGAAGTGGCAAAGCTGGCGTTTTCCCTTTGCCTAGGGAAGAGGAACTTGCAGGAGGTGGAGAAGGGGTGGGGTGGGGGTGAGCAGAGCGAGGGGTGCAGATGGTGTCTGCCCGCGTGGGGCAGACGACCCTTGCTCCTGATGTCCCTTTTTCGCAGCTGGTGGCTGAGACGTAGGAGCTCCTCCTTGCTCAGTGAGGGGCCGCCCTGGTGCCCAGGACACGTGCCACGGGAGGCAAGAGGCTCAGGAGTCGCACTGGCTCCTCCTCCCGCTCAAGTGCTGCAGCCACTTGGTGTCACTCCGTCAAGTCCCAGTTTCACGTCCACTCAGTGACGGTGAGACGCAGCCACAGTCCACGAACTCTTCGGTGAAACTACCGCACACGTGTCTGTGTGACCAGACCTAAGCACGGTCAAAGGCAAAACAAATCCCTCCCCGTGACCCGAACGCCTTAGATGTAGGTTCAGGCAGCCAGACTGCGAGTGGGTGCCTGTTGCTAACGATGCACTTGAAGTTGGGACCGACAGAGGTCAAGTACAGGACCAGGGGTCACGCTCCTAGACAGCGGTCTCGGACAGAAAACTTCCTCATGCAGCCGGCTGTCTACGTGCAGGACGGAGCACGCAAAGCGAGGTGCACTGTATAGAAAATAGGAAATGTTTAATGTATATAAATTTCCTTGCCTCAGCAATTCTTTATTTACAATTGATGATTGATACCGACACTTGAGGTAAAAATATACATGAGGTATAAATAGAATAGTTAAATGCAAGATCGTATTTTCTTTCCACTGGCGAAGGAGCGATGACGGAAAAAATACCATGCTACCTGGCCAGCAGCTCCACACGGCTTCCCCTCCTTTTCCTTTTCTTTTCCGAGGCCTGGGGCTGTCAGGCGGAAGTGGGGTCATTAACACGTGAGTAAAAATTTTGAAAAGTCAGGCAATTTGAAGAGAAGGGGAGCCAGAAAGAGAATCAGATCTGTTTTTATTCTGTGTTAAGGATACTCTAGGTCCTTGCTTCTCGCAGGTCCTTGGGCCTGTTAGAAATGCAGATGCTCTGGCCCTCCCGCACTGTCTGGGTCAGAGTCTGCCTTGGAAGGACATCCCCAGGTGAGCTGCGTGCTCGCTAAATTTGGTGACACGATATCCCTTGTCCCTGGGCGCCCCGCACGGTTTCCAACCAGGTAGGGCCCCATCTCTGGGGTAGAGCCCGTGGTAAGCCAAGTTCAACTTCACCACCGGCCTTGTCTATGCCCTTTCAAGTCGCCCGGCCCGCATGGCTAGATTGCAGATGGATGGCAGAGGTGACTGTATCTTGCTCACGGAGCACTGCCCGAAGGGAAGATTACGGCTTGGCCGCCACCTTCTCGGGCGGGCAGGGAAATGACACGTTCTTAGGTCACCATGCAAACAGTCTGATTGTCCTTGCACCATACAGAGCTCATATATAACGTTTTTATTCCTCTCAGTAAAATGATTGCACAATGCTGATAAGAGAAAACATTACAGAAAGGCATACAATATAAAAAAAGGGAAGACATTTGAGTTTCTTTCCCCTCTGACCCCAGCTGCTGAGTTATGATACCAATCTCTATTTAGAAATCTATCTCCCTGAAACCAAACACAATAAATTACCTTGGTCTCTGTAACTGTTGAATTACAATAAAGAGCAATTTAAATCCATTAGCAATCGGTTAAGGAGCCTCGATTTGCTTAGTCTATAGCTTAATAAATAAGGTTGGGCCGCTGCCTTGGTGGCCTGGCTGGCTAATGAAGGAACGTGCATGGAGCAAACCTGCCTACGTTTTCTAAAATGAATGCACGAGCATAGTTTGGGTCTTATGTGAGTTTCGAACCCTGTCTTTCAGGTGACAAAACTTGAACCAATTCTACCTTTAGGGCATCACACATAACAAAGTAAGAGTCCCCTGCAGCCGGAATGCTCAGGACTCTTAAACCACCGTCAGCCCCCTTTGGGGGCTGGTGTCCAGAGTTAAACTCAGTGCAATACACGGGTAAGAAAATGCCGATGAACTGCGACCGAACAGGCCACTGGTCAAACAGAAGGACATTGAAGGACATCACGAAATGTGTCTGTGGGAACGTGACACAGCACAGGGCCTCCCTTTGGCTGAGACTGGGCCCAGGTGTCTCCAGTTTGCCCTAAGGGGCGGGGTGGGGCTTCCCGGCACTTGACCGAACCTGCACCTGGCCAGGGCCAGGAGCACCTGGGAATCCAGCTTTAGCTTGGTGGGGACTCCCCACCCCCCACCACGTTGCCTTCAAAGAAGTAACTGTTCTTTCCCTCGCTTTATCCACCACTTCCTGCTCAGCTTTCGAATAACAGAAACAACCTGTGGACACAGGAGAACCTTTGCCTGTTGTTTTCCTTTGGTTAGCTCATCTTTGGTTGAACGTCAGGGCAGACGACAGCCGACAGCTGACAGCTGACAGCTGACAGCCACAGGGTCACACCTCGGTGTTAGCAGCAGCTCCTGCACAGTTTACAGGATGGGGGTGGGGGATGGGCCCAGAGCCCCTCGGAAAGAACCAGGTAAGGAAGGGACTCACCAAGTCAGATGCGTTTCAAAATATGCAACTCTATATAAAATCGATCCTTTACATATTATACAGCAGAAGAGAGATATACACACCTGTACATAGGCTATACATACATTTATTTACAGTTAAGGATATGCTTCTTAGAAGCCTATAAATAGCAAATTAGGCAATGCACAGGGAGAAAATCCATTTAATTTTAAGTAACATAGATAAATGCTTTAATTTTTAAAAATATTATATTAGTAATGACATAGCCGTCTCCAGGAAGGCTGGGCGGGCAGGCGGGCGCGCACGGGCTCCCGCAGCGTGCGCACTCCGACCGACCGCTCGGCGGCGGTGTCTCCGGTGGGTGGGCGTCGACCCTTCTCTCTCCCGCAAGGGGTCGCTGTCGCTTCCTCTTCCCTGAGTTCCAGGGCCCCCCGGGGCGGACTCAGATCTTCGTTTCCGGGCCCTCCGCCGCGCTGAGCGGCTGGAAAGAGTTCCTGATCCTGGCCACTTCCGCCGCGCACAGGTGCCCGAAGCCTTTATTGTACCATTCTGGGGAGTGGCCTCTGTGGGGACAGAAGCCAGGGGCCAGTGGGAAGGTCTGCTTCCATGCGCACAGCACAGCGGTCGGTCACCACGGCGCACGGGGGTGATGCCCTGGTGCCCCCCCTGTCCGCCCGGACCCCGGCGCACAGCCCCGGGGCTGCCCCTCGGGGCTCGGAGACCCCAAGGGCCAGTCCAGCTTCTCGGGGCTCACCGGCTGCTCTAACCCACCCCCTCCTCTGGGGGGGTTCAGACCGAGTGTGGAACAGACCGAGAAAACCCAGCACGCGGCTCCCCGGACCGGGCACGTGGCTCGGCACCGCGAACGCCGCGAAGAGGCTGGACGGGAGCTGGTGTCTTCCCCACGGAGGGGGGCGGCTGCGGGAGCCGCAGGGGCCGGGGTAACGGAACCCCAGGGAGGGGACCCGTGCTTGGGCTCCCGTGTCTGCTGCGTTGGCTCTGTGCCAGAAGCACAGGCAGGAAAGTGGGGACAAAACGGGGCACAGCCAAGGGCTTCAGGGAAAGGTCTGCATCTTAGTGGGAAAGCTGGAGGAGAGGGAGCGGGGGCGGGGGCCTACATATCTACACGAGCCCGTCCACGGCTGCAAGGGGCGAGCGCAGTGGAACAGGAAGCCAGGGCGGCAGACAGGGCCTCAGCCAGCAGTGGCAGTGTGCCTGCGCCCCCCTCCCCCCCGCGGGGACCCCCCCACTTACTTCAGGTCCGCCCTGCAGACGTGCGTCAGCCTGGACTTGCCGGAGCCGCAGGGCTCTATCAAGTACTGCGAGTCCATCACCACGGCTCGCACGCCGCCCAGGAGCTGGGCCTCTTCGTGCTCCACCGACACGGACACCAGGGCGCACATCCCTTTGGGCAGGTCGGTCCTCCAGGTCCTGCGGGGAGACCCCCCGCCGGCGAGGCGGCGGCAAGGAGAGGAAGACGTGAACGCCGTGCTGGGGCGACGCGCGTTTTCCTGCCCCCGCTCCGGCCCCGTTACTCGGACTGGGCGCGTGGTCTCTGCTAGTGGGGCCACGCCGCCGACCCGGTGCGGGGCAGAGCCCGGCTCGGGGCCCAGAAATGCCCCGCAGCCAGCGCTCAGATCTGCCCCAGGACCAGAGGCAGCTGCTGGGGTCACACAGCCTTGGAGTCAGGACTCGCTCATTCCATTCAGGGCCCCGCCCTGACGGCTCCGTTTGAAACCCCAGCCCCGCACGAGTGGTGGGCACGACACAGGCAGGGGGAGGTTAGGAGTCGTATAGGAGATATAGAAGCCGAAGAACTTCTATGTAGGACCCATGGACATGAACTGGGGTGGGGGGTGGGGAATGTGAGTGGGTGGGGTTGTGCAGGGTGGAGGGGGATAAGGGGGGAAATGGGACAGCTATAATAGTATAATCAATAAAATGTATTAAAAAAATAAAACCCCACCCCTTGCTCTCCCTTTCTCTTACTCGTCCCCCAGCCTAAGCAACCCTAGCCCCCGGACTTATTACGGGCAGACTCTCTCTCCCTAGTAAAACAGAAACCACGAGAGAGCAAGACTGGGGTTCACTGTTCCGCTGAAGCCCCCGGCAGTGCCGGGCACCGCGGTGAGGGAAGGGCGTGCTACGGAAGAGCAGTCGGTGGACGGAGGGAGAGGAGGAGGCCCCGCGCTGGCCTCCGGCCCTCAGCCACGTCTGGGGGGGACACACTATGGCCGGCCCCATCCACACCCTAAAAGAGCGATTCGCTTGCTGCTTGCGAGAGTGAGGGTGTGAAGCTTAACTTTCCCCTGATGACTAATGTCCCCATAACGGTGGCCCTGAGCCACCCGCCCGCAAAACTGCCGGCATTCTCCACCAGCCGCTATGATAAACACACACATTTAGGGAACGGTGACCCTTAAAATCCAAGGTCCCGAGGACCAGGTGCACGGGCACAAACATCCTACGTGAAAAGTAACCTTGAGTTTGCCATCAGGACTAATTTTCATAAAGAAACTGGTTCGAACGTACACCGGGGAATTCACTAGGGGTTCCTGTCACACCGCGGATCCGAGGGAGGAGCCGGCGCTTGCCATCGGTCACCAATAAAAACGATATACAGGTTTCATTACATTGTCCTCGGGTGTTTCAGTGTCCCGAGTCCCTGTTCTTTCTGAGTCAATGCTGACTCACCGGCCCCCACGCACCGCTCCACCGAGCACACTTCCTGTCCCTGGCTGACGCCCCCTCCACAGCCAGACAGGGGATACTCAGCCCCCCACCTCTCGGGGCCCTGTGCCAGCGGGAGACACAGTCCTGCAAGCCCGCTCAGCCCTGGCTCCCTGCTGGACACCCAGGACACAGCACCGGGCACCTGCAGCGCTGTGCCCAGGCTCCCATGCACGGCTGTGAAGGCTGAGGTCACACACTAGTCCCGAGGGTGACACGGACTGAGGGCTCGCCTCCCAGGGGGCGCAAGGGAGAGCAGGGAGCAGTCACTCGATTTGCATGATTTGGCAGGAAGTCCAGCTGGCCAAACAGCAGCTACTCTGGGGACTCTGCTCTGAGGAAATGAACCACATTTATGGCCCAATAAACCGTATGCTCCGCCGTGCAAGGGGCCGCCGGGGAGCCCGGCGGAGCTGCAGCCTGGGCGGCGGAGCAGGAAGCCGGGCATCGACGAGGCAGGGGCGGTGATGCCGAGGGGGACGCGGGCCAGCTCGGGGTCCCCGGGCCAGCTCAGTGTCCCCAGCGCGGGCTGGATCTGGGTGGAAGGACTCCGAACGGCCTCCGTCCGCAGCTCCCAACCTGCTCAGGAGCGGACCGCATCGCACCGCCGCCGGGGCCGGCTTACCTGAGCACCACGAAGTCCCGGGAGGGGTGGGGGGCCATGCTGCCGAGCACGTACTGGTAGACCTCCGTCTGCGTGTCCAGGGCCTCCACCACCTTCCACTGCACGAAGTCCTCGTCCCACAGGTGGCGCTCCCTCAGCACGCGGTTCAGCACCACGGACGGCGGGGCCTCCACCTCCACCGAGGCCTTCCACAGCTTCAGGGGGTTCCCGTCGCCCACCTGGGGGGAGGCGCCCGCAGACGCTAAGAGGCCAGCCGGGCCCCGCCAAGGCCCCCCACGCTTCCCTGGGTGTTCACACAAACCCCTGACCGCGTGTCTTGAAAGAGTGAGTCTGTATATCTTATAGGTTTGCCATTTTATAACGGTAATCCTTAAGGTGAAAATAATAATAATGATGATGATGATAAAATAATAACCGGTCAGCACACACAGCGGTTCTATGGCTGGCCAGGTGCCCTTCCAGCCCGCTGAGTGTTCAAACAGCCCTCCCCTGGCTGGGGCACTTTTATTATGTCCGTGCTGCCACTGAGGAAACCGAGGCAGAGGGAGCCATGTGACCTGCTGGATGTGACCCAGCCAGGGGCCAGGGACTGGACTGGGACCCAGCAGGCTGGCTCCGTGGCCTGTGCTCCGAGCATGTGCAGCCCGGCCACTTGGCCGTCTCCAGAAACGGACTTCGGCCTGGTCATGTGCGTGCCAAGCCCCATGGGTAGTGGCCTATTTTGCTTTGTTTTGTTTTGTTTTTTAAACAAAACAAATTCCTGGCTGTCAGACGTGGCTCCTCTGGGCACGTGTTTGGGAGCCCCGGGATTACCTTCTTGAAAGCCAGGTCCGTGTTGTCTGCGCTGGCACACGCCACCCATCCCTTGAACTTCTCCTTGGCCTCCTTTTGCAGGCCCTGGAGGAGCTGGTCCAGGTAGGTGTGGAGGGTGGCCCCGCTGTCCTCCAGCTGGGACCCCAGGTCTTCCAGCGTCGGGGCATGGATCGCGGCCTCCACGTACGCGTCACGGAACTGGGCCACCATCTCGTGCGGGACCTGCAGTGCGGGGCAGACGACACGCTGCGTGCGTTAAAGAGTGGCGAGACTGATAAAGAAAGCCAAGTCGTCTCGTCCAAGGTCCTGTGTGTGGGCCCCGGCCAGGTGCCTCGGGCCAAGAGATGTTTTCCTGAGGGCAGAGGCCGGGCTGGTGGTGGGGGCGCGGCTTCCTAAAGTCGGGCAGCCCAGGTACGGTTCTGAGGCTACACGCATCACCCAGCACACGGCAGTAGCCTTTCCACTCCCCTTTCATGTTCCCTTTGATGTGTTTCTGTTCAGTTTGGCGAAAACGTGGGCTCAGGAGACGAAAGCACACGGACCTCAGAGAAACCTCATCTAACGTGACTTAAGAACTAGCTTCATCTTTTCAGCACACTTTTCCCGGTCCCAGACGCCAAATTCGCCACAAAAATCGGGCCGGAAGTCTAGCTGACTTCTTTACCGCATCTGGGGCTGCGCCCCTGAGCTGCTACCGATCCCTCATTCACAGGAACCGTCCATGTCTCGCACACACACACCAGAAACACAGACACACACAGACGCCGAACCCAATCAAACCCCGAGGTAAAACCCAAAAGGACATGAATGGCCAGCTTGCCTGGACCTGTGCAGGCGAAGGTGACGCAGCTGGTCTCAGGACAACCGTCGCAGCACACCCAGGCGTCTTTACCTGCCCAGCCTCGGTGAGAGACGGGGCTAGCCCCGCCCACTTCTTGGCGGTGAAGCCCAGAGCCCCAGCGGGCACTGCTGTCATTGTAAACCCAGGAACAAGCCTGGGGCCACCATTCTCGGTGTCGCCTCTGGCTCCAGGAGCGGCGGGGACGTCGGGGCCGGCCCCCCACTCACCTCGAAAAGCCGGTCGCACTCGGCGATCATGTGGGCGAGGCCCTGCGCGGCCGCCAGGTTCTCGTTGAGGTCCTTCTGGTCTGGCTTCCCGGTGGCGTACTTCTTCTGGATGACTCTGCAAGCGCAGGGGGCGGCCCTGAGCAGACCCCAAACCAGGGGGTCCTTCACGAGGAAAGCTCTCCCCTCGTGTGTCCGGCTCCTGCCCAGCGGGCGGGGGGGGGGGGGGGCGCCAGATCCCAGCCTCTCTCACGGCCACTTAATGACCCTCAGTGCACCTCCCACCCGAGGCCCGCCCAGGGTCTGATGGCTCGTAAGGAAACAGCCTGGAAGAACTCAAGGGCAGGAGTAACTAACTGTTGGGGGGAGGGGGTATGAATCTATTTTTCCCCAAGTTTGAAACCACTTCACTTCAAGCTGCGGTGCTCGGGCCTGGAATCCAGCCTCCTTTCTCTCTTCTGTTTTTTAAACTTAAAGATAGTAAAACTCTACTGCACACACTTTCCTTTCCTTCCCACTCACACACGCAAAACAAAACAACTTCCTCCCGTTCCCTGGGCCACGACAGACATTCTTCAAGGCCCCCTGGACCACTCTCTGATTCTGGGCGCCCGGAGACTTTTCCGGATTATAAATTAAGAGCTGACAAATCCTTGCATCAAAATGCAGTGCGAGGAGTTTTTTGTTCGTGGGCTGGGGTGGCTGTCGCCGGTTTGGGGCACCGGTGGGCGCCGGGGAGAACCCACCTGGGGGAGCTCTCCTTCTTCAGGAGGTTGAGGTGGAAGAGCGAGGGGGCCAGGCACACGGCCAGGTTCATGGGCGTCATCTGGTTCTCCTCCACCAGGCTGACCACGTCGTGCAGGAAGCACAACAGCGTCTGCAGGGCGTCCCGGCTCTCGTCCGCCAGCAGCAGCGTGGCCGCCCGCGCCGCCTGCAGCCGCTGCTCCTTGGGGACGTCTGGGGGAGGGTGGGAGGCGGACGTCAGAGGGGCCTGCTGGGGGGGGCAGCGGGTGTGTCCCCCCGACCCTGCCCAGACGGGAGGACACGCCCAGGGACATCTGAAGGACGTTGGCTCCGACGTCATCCATCTCACCTACTCACTCTGACAAAAGAGTGTTTATTTAGGGGACCGCCAGGTGACTCTGTCTTGCCAGCGGTGCCTATTATAATTCTTCTTGCATTCGCAACATTTGTAGACTCAAAGATTTTAGTGCTGATTTCTCTATAGTCCTCAAATTGGACCCCTTCCACGGGTGAGGTCGACTTCAGGCCGATGTTGCCAAACACTCAAAGCCCGTGGGCCAAATAATTATTCTCCTAAAGAATTGGGACTGGATCTTCAAAATAATTTATGATGACAACATTGTCATAACGAGAAGGAGTCCATGTTCATGACTAATGTCCCCCTTGGCAGTGACCTTTAAGAGGATACGCCTTTTAATAAAAATTTGTTATTTTTGTGATTATTTTAATTATAGAGGCTTGGCTGGAAATGACCAATTTCACATCACTTAATTTCAAGTGAAAGTACAAATTAAGTTAATGAAGTGTACGGCTCGATTCAGTTTGCTCTCTTTCCGTCGCCCTAAGACACACTGTGATTAAAACCCATTTGCCTTTTGTTTCTCGTCATTTGAACATGTTTGGCGTTGAATTTCATGCATCCCAAGGACACGCTTAATTTTAGAAAATTAAATGGGCTTTGAAAAACACCTAGAGACGAACTAAATTCTATGGTGTGCCCTTTTCATTTTAAACTTATTAAAAGGAGGTTGAAAGTTGATTTTAGATGCTAGGCCAGTCCCTAACGAGAAGCAAAATGTCGATGTCACAAAGATGTTTTCCAGTGCACACAACGTGGCCTGGAGATTTTCCTACCACACCATGAACCGAGCTCCTTCCAGAGAGGAGCGTAAATCACCACTTTCACAGGCTTCTTTGTGAGTCCGTGCATTGCCCGTACAGTTAAAGCGCGGCCTGCGGGGCTCCCCCCTGGCCCCCCCAGAGGCCCCACGCTGCTCCCACTCACACTGGTAGATGTGGAGGAAGGTCTCGCTGAGCTTGTTGGTGAACAGGGGCTCGGGCAGGTCCCGGAAGAACTGCTTCACCATGTCCGCCACATCGTATGCCGACTGCTCCTCGTAGCTGACGTTGTCGGGGAAGCTCTCGTTCATCTGCCGCAGGGCCTGGATCCTGGACTTCACGCCCGATTTTCGAAAGAGGCCCACCTGAAACGGGTCCCAGGGGCGTGTGAGCGAGGCCCCCTTGGTCCCCGGACATTCTCCCCCCGAGACAGTCACCGCGGGAGTGACAGGGAGACCCCGGACCAGGGCCGGGGGAGCAGCAACTGCAGCCGCACCAGCAGACGGTGATCGACCAGTTCAGGGCAGGGTGGGGGCCTGGGTGGGGGCCGGGGGCAGGGGCCGAGCACTGACTCCTCTCCCATGAAACGAAGACACGGGGACGTCCCACCTCAGAGGCCTCAGCGAGAACACACGTGTGACTCTGCTTGGCCACCCGCAATGTCTCAGAACACGGTACGTGTTGTTCTTTTACTCATTCATTCAGCCAGTAGTAACCACCCCCCCCCCCCCCCCCCCGGAATGTGCCAGGCGTGCCTACGGTCCCTGGCATCGTGAGTGGGCGGGCCAGACAAAATTCCCTGCCCGCTCGTGTTCCCCCTCGGTGGGGACCTGGAGAGAGTTCTGTCAGATGAAGGTCAGGGGGGTCCCAGATCAGAAACCAGACCCAGTGTCCCTTGGGGCAGGGGAGATTCACAGGGAACACGCTCAGGGAGCAAAATAACACCATAAGCGTGCATTCCGATTTAAGAGCCTCGTTTGCTTTTCGCTTTTCCGAATTCCTGTAACACGCGCCGTGGGTGTTTCTCATGTGACGCCTGGCACCCCCCCGGGGCTGCCTGGTGAGTTGCTGTGTGCCCAGCTCTGGCTCTGGCAAGAAAGCTCCCTGGGTGGCTTTTCTCCCGACGTCAAGTCAAGACATTGTCTCATGCCTCTTTCATCCCCAAGGCTTAGACTCTTTCCCCACTTAACAGATGCACGCAGCAATAAGGCACCAAAGACAGGAGGCCCCGATAGGGGTCGGGGGGGGCCCTGGCAGGAGCCAGATCCCTGCAGGTTGCACCCTGGGCCCTGCACACTCCAGGGGTACCCGGACCCCAGGGACCCCTGGTTTACTATGAATTAGGATATTTGCTATTTTTAAATGCCTACAGGACATCGCGTTGCTCAATATTCAGCCTTTCAAACCTCAACCTCCACTTCCCTCATTCCCTAAGGGCTTGGAGGCTGGCCCACTTTTGAAAGCAAGGGGGGAACATTCCCAAGAGGTGAGACAGGTGAGCCGAGGCCCCACCTCCCTAGACCCGGGGAAGCGTGCCAGGTGCTCTCACGGCCGCTCTGCGTGCCAGGCGGGCCTCTGCCCAAGTTCAGGTGTCGCTGGAGAGCTCTTGTGGCTGCTGCTAATTCTTTTAAATTGCAGTAAGGGGAGAATTCCAAGCAATTAGAGAATACCGAGGGTTTTGTGTGTGTCAGCTGAACGGGTAGTGGGGGGAATTATACCCCGCTCCTCTCTGTGGCAACAGAGTTCTAATCACCCCGTCTCCGGGTTCCCCGGCTCATCACCCTAATTCCACAGGCCAGGCTACTCAGTCGGGCATGTCACTGAACACATCAGCTGCTCCCACTTCTATGCTTCAAGTTCGGCACGTCTAGCTTGGCTGGCACAGCTCAGTGGATTGAGCACGGGCTGCGAACCAAAGTGTCGCAGGTTCAATTCCCAGTCAGGGCACATGTTTGGGTTGCAGGCCACAGCCCCCAGCAACTGCACATTGATGTTTCTCTCTCTCTCTCCCCCCCTCCCTTCCCTCTCTAAAAATAAATAAATAAAATCTTTAAAAAAAAGTTTGGCACGTCTAGAAAATGCAACACGTGGCCACACACAGGTGACTCTCCAAGAAGAACATAAGAACCCTCTGGCAACTACTCCAACGTTCATCGAAGTGCATGAGGTGAAACCATGTACTGTCAAAAGAAAACTTCAGGATGTCAACTGATGAAGAACAACCATCCTGAATAACCATCTCAACTAGCTGAAGGGGCATCTTATAGCCACGGGTTTACGGAAGAGGCCACATTGAGACTCTCCAGATGGGTTGCCAAGGGCCAGGCACAGCCTCCGACACGGGCCCGTGTCACAGCTCCCCCCGGGAGGCCCCAGGACCCACACACCCAGCAGCCAGCTTCGGGCAGCATCAGAGCGGGACCCACTTCACGTCACAAGCGGCATCTCCAAAGGGAGACCTCTGCAGACCCCGCTGAGGTGAACTCCGCTTGGTGTGCTCGGCACCTGCATGACGTCTCACACGCCATGGTCGGGGCTGATTCTCACAGCCAGCCAGCCTGAGAGTCAGTCCCATGCACGGATCAGCCAATAGCATTCAAGACTCAATGAGAACAGGAGGGCTTACATGACCCATACAAGGGACAGTCCTAGAGCGCCCAACTCAGGTGATCAAGGAGATGGTGCCATTGGGTCCCACAGGACACCTACTGCATGAGGCCATGCCATGAAACCTGGGAGTCATAGAAGTTCTATGTAGTACATAGAAATAAACACAAAGAGGCAGCCAAAATACGGGCTAGAACAAATATTCCAAAGTTCATATGGAACCACAAAAGACCCAGAGCAGCCACAGCAATCTTGAGAAGGAAGAACAAAGCTAGAGGAATCGTGCTACCTGATATTAAACTATGCTACAAGGCTATAGTAATCCAAACAGCATGGCACTGGCATAAAAACAGACATATAGATCACTGGAACAGAATACAGAGCCTAGAGATAAACCTATGCCTTTATAGTCAATTAGTATTTGACAAGGGAGACAAAAACATACAATGGGGTAAAGACAGTCTATTTAATAAATGGTGTTCAGAAAATTGGATACATGCAGAAAAAAATTGAACTAGACCACCTTCTTACACCACACACATGAATAAACTCAAAATGGACTAAAGACTTAAATGTAAGACTGAAAGCCATAAAAATCCTAGAAGGAAACATAGGCAGTGAAATCTCAGACATCTGTCATAGCAATATTTTTTTCTGATATATCACTCTGGGCAAGAGAAACAAACACACAGAAAAAAGAATGAGACTACATTAAACTAAAACGGTTTTGCACAGCAAAGAAAACCATCAACAGAATGAAAAGACAACCGACTGAATGAAAGAACATGTTCCCCGTGATACAGCTGATAGGGGCTCAACATCCGGAGTTTAGAAAACTCAACACCAGAACAAACAAACAATCTAATTAAGAAATGGGCAGAGGACGTGAATAGGCAGTTCCCCAAGAGGACATATAGAGGGCCAATAGATATACAAAAGAATGTTCAATGTCACTAATTATCAGAGAAATGCACATTAAAATCACAATGAGGTATCACCTGTCAGAATGGCCATCATCAGTAAGTCAACAAACAACAAGTGCTAGCGAGGACGTGGAGAAGAGGGGACCCTCGTGCACTGAGGGTGGGAAAGTAGACTGGGGCAGCCTCTGTGAAACACAGTATGGAGTTTTCTCAAAAAAATTAAAAATGGAACTGCCTTAATGTCACTCCTGGAAATATATCCAAAGAAAACCGAAACACTAATTTGAAAGAATATATGTACCCCTATGTTCACTGCAGCATCTTTTACAATAGCCGAGATTTGGAAGCAGCCCAAGTACCTTTAGTAGGTGAGTGGATGAAAAAGCTGTGGTCCATGTACACAATGGGATGCTAATTGGCCGTAAAGAGAATGAAATCCTACAAATTCCGTGACAACATGGACGGACCTAGAAGGTGTTAGGCTAAGTGAAATGTCCCCTGCACACAGGACGTCCAAGTTTCTTGGGATGGCGGAGCGGCCCTCAGACCAGAGTGCAGCCCTGGGCGGTGTGGTGACCGAGTGCCCATAACCATCTCTTCTTAGGAAAATTTTCAGAGCAGTGACACAATGAGTATTTTTGGCTAAATTTTGTTTTCCAAGAAAAAAATGGAGACCTAGAGAAACACATTTAAAATCCGTTGCCTCCTTGAGCGCCCTGGGACCCCCCAACCCCGGGAGGGGGCTGCCCCAGACCCCTGGGCTTCTCTGAGGAAGACCCAAGCAGCCCGCACTGCGTTTCTGGGCCCCCCCCTGTCTGTGGAGAATACACAGCCACCCAGGGCCACGAGCTTGGTTTACTGCTCTGTGGTCCCTGTTTTGAAGTTCTTAATGGATGCGCAAGGACTGTCAGGGTGTCCCACGCCCGACGACCTTCAAACCTGTCCTCCAAGGGGAAGAGTGGGGGTCGGCAACGGAGATTCATTCTGTAAGCCCCCGCTTTGCCCTCGAGCCGTCATTTCAGGGGCGAAAGGAGGCAGGATGAGTGCTTCTTGGGTCCAGGCTGCCATTCTCCTCTCCCTTGTCTTCCACCCAACAACTCGGCTGCGACAGGGCGGCACTCCGGTAAAGCGGGGTGAAAGGGTAGCAGCGGGGAGTGTGACACAGCAGCAGGGGCAGAGGGCACTTGTGAAGTGTCCTCCCCGCGTCAGTGGGCTTGTAAAGCTGGCCGCTCCACTGGGAGAGGCCGGGCGTGAGTGTTCGGATTTCCTCTCGACGACGTGCCAGCGCCCCCTCGGTGCCCGCTGTGGGCTAATCATCCTCTCGGTGGTGCGTGCCGTCTGTCAGGAGTCCCGTTCCCTCTGCTGCTGCAGACACGGGCTCCGCTACTGAAGAAAGGCCGGTTTTGTTCAGAGAGAGAGCGGTCCCGAGGACGGGGTGTGGTGGCTCTGAGGCGGAGCCCTGCAGGGCCAGCCTCCCCCGCAGGGAGCTCGGGTGTCTCAGCAGCCGCAGGGCTCGTCCTCCTGGGCACAGCTGATCGAGGGCAGGACTAGAAGCTCGGCCAACAGAGCAAGGCTGCTCTCACACTCCGCTCTGTCTGAGGACAAATGGGTCACCACCGAGGGCTCCACGTCCCTATCTCACCGGCAGCCGGCTGCAAGGGCGAGGACAGACACACTGTGCGTGGCCGCACACGCACCGCTCTGCACTCGGGAGCGTGGGAGGCGAGCCGCGGGCCAGGTTTCGGGACTGCTGTCCTGACAGGGGTGCTCGGCGTCAAGGGAAGGGCCCAGCTCACGCAGGAAGCCTCCTGCCCTGTGGTTAGGGAGAAGCTTCCGGAGGGTCCCAGACGGTGGTGCAAGGGGGAACAACGACACTGGGAGGCAGCCTGGTGACCGGCCACGGCTGGTTTAGAGGAAGCACATGATTCTGAGACGCCCCTCTCTGCTACGCCCCTGGGGCTGAGCTGCCACGACCCTGGGCTGACCCGAGTCTCCTCAGGTCACAGGAGGTGCCGCCGGTGAAGAAAGACCGCGCATCTAGGGCTACGGCCCCTCCTTCCTTGGGACTCCGGCCGCCCCTTGCATTTTTGACGCCTTCGCTTTTATTCGCTCGTGCTTGCTCTGAAGTCCCCAGGCCAGCCTTCCTGTTGGCCACGGTCCCCGTCGATTCTCCGTCTGTTTCTCTCGTTCTCCCCGGGTCCCTTCCTGTAACCCCCTCCTTCTGCCCAGGGGCCTGGTGGGTGTCCGCTTTCCACACTCCGCAGTGACAGGGGGAGGGACGCGCGTGCGGAAGCCTCTGCCAGGGCCGAGCGCCTCCCGTGGCCGAGGTGGTGACGGTGACGTCCCCTTGACAGCTCGAGGATTCTTCTTCCTTTTGACCAATGCGAGGGAGGGGGGCCTTATGCATGCCGGGTGCATCGAGAACCAGTGTTTATGTCATAAATCGGTGTTTATGAGCCTTTCCTACCAAAGTGTGCTGGCGTTCTTCTGGGTTTAAGCAGCAGCGACAGGGCTGGCACAGAGCCCGGGAACAGACCATGAGTGGGGACCGGGGGGGGGCGGTGCCCACGCATGGTCCTCCCCTCCGCTCACAGGCCTTTTGCTTCAAACAGGAGCCTGGGCCCGACAGCAGTGGGGGGACTGGTGCTGCGTGTCATTCAGGACCCACGGGGGGCAGGGCCGGGTCCCAGTCGGTGCGGGGACCGTGCGGGGCCCAGCGCAGCGGTGTCATCGGTCACCCGTCCCTACCCCATGTTGCTCAAGGGAGAATTAATCCAAGGTGACTTCCTAGACAGTGATCTCCAAATACAGAAAGATGCCATCGAGTTGAGGAAAATAGGTGAGAAAATTAGAGCGAAAGGAAGATACAGACAGAAAAGAGCAGCTGAAACTAGGGACGAAGTGGACACGCTACACTCCCACCCCCGATCACACACGTTTCCCACGAGCAGCACCCACCGGTGGCAGACCACGTGGGGAGAGGCCACGTGCGGAGCTGCACGAGTCTGGTGCACTCGGTGTAAACGAGAGCCCGGGGGTCCAAAATCAGTGTGGTGCCCGCAGGGGCTGGCGCCAGGGAGACCCTTTCATTCTGGCCAGGGACACGGCGTGACGTCACGGCCGACGTCACCCACACCGTCCTGGCAGTGAATTTGTCCATGAGTTGTGGAGGGCCCCTTCTCAGAGTGCCCCTCAGCTCTGCACCGGGCATCCCCGCCCCCAAGCCCACCGGGAACCAGCGACTCCAACGGCAGGCGGGGGAGGGTGGGGGTTAAAAACTTGGACTCTGAAGCCGGGCAGGTTTCCGAGCCGTCCCAGCCCCACCGCTGCTCCCGGAGAGATAACACCCCCCGGGGGCGGTGGGGTGCATGGAGACAAGGCATGCGAAACACTCAGAATGGTCCCTGAGCATGCTGGGCACTCAAGGAAGGTTCTTCTTATCGGACCAACGGCACAGGTGGCCTGAATTTCCTTCAGGCACTCCTGAGCAAGCGCTGTGCTCTCCTAGGGAGCCTCGGCTGATGAGCATTAGCCGACCACTCATTGGAGCGCACGGAACAAAACATTGTCTGAGCCTGGTGAAATGCCGAGCCGAAGATTTTAAGAGCATCGGCCAGGAGGGAGGATGAGTCTTAACGGATCTTTACAAAGATTAAGAAGCTTGGAAAGCTTCTCCCTCCACACAGCACAACCTTCACTGTGCCCTCACAAACCAACAGAAGTACGAGCGAGACCACAAAGTCCTCAGCCCCAGGGCTTGGCAGCGGCGACACTTTCAGGACCGTGCACAGAGGTTACAGGGGCCTTTCCGAATATTCACCCGTGCCCACCTCTCCAGAGAGCTTCCTCGGGAAAATACCCGCAGGTCGCCTGCTTTTGATGAGTGTGCGCTTTTGGTAAAAGCTGTGAAAGTTAAAAAAGCAAAATAAAAACACAAAAAGGTCAAGTAACCAGAGTCACTGGTTTGCTCTGTCGGGATGGTCTTTGCAAGTCCCTCAGTTCCCGACAAGTGGTCTGCCGCCGCCCTTCCTTCCCAGAAACAATGGCCAAGCTATCACGGCAGCTTCTCAGAACGCAACAGCCGTCCCCACAACAGCAAAAGCAGCCACAGCTCCCTCTCTCCACGAGGCCCCCTGAGAAATGTGGAAACACAGATCTCGGCCCTTCTCTGGCATCAGACGGAAAAGTCACCCCCACCCTGTTCCCCTGAAAACACGTCTCTGATTCGTCCGGAGCACACCCTCATGCTACGTGCGATCTCAGAGTCAGGGCTGACGTGAGCGGCCGCGGCCAGCACCTCTGAGGTCTGGCAGCTCCGCTCGGGCCTGGCCACGGAGCCCCAGGCCACGGGGAGATCCATAACACCTGCGGGTCACCTGAGGGTTCCGTCCCGGTATGAAAGAGGACACTGAACTAAAGCCACCGCAGATGAGTCACCCGAAAACGCCCCCGATGCTCAAGGTCACAATTGATCAAGTGGCAACACGGCTCTTGCTTTGGAAAGAATGTCTGAGAAGCTAACGGGTGTTAACTTGGAGGAGCGAAGGCGTGGCCTGTGAGCCGCAGGATGGGGTGCCCCGGGCCCAGTCACAGTCCACCGTCGTGGTGGTCCCCACCAAACAGTGCTGGACATGGCCAACCACCTCCGCACAGCTCGTGGGGCTTGAGCCTCTCAATCGGCTCTACCAGAGGCGGGGGCGTGTGATTTAGCTGATGTGGTTTTCACCGTTGACGCGCACACTTAAGAAAAGTAGTAAATAAACTTGTCGTTGCGTTACGTTTTCTCGGTCCTGGTGCTGCTTCAAAAAAAAAAAAAAGAAAGACTAAAGGGACAGATCAAAAACCAATTCTTAAAAAAAAATTAACTGGGGCTAGAAGGGAGGCTGTGGGGTCAAGGACAGCAGGGGGACAACAGTTGAAGAGGAGACGCAGCGTGCAGTCTCCAGGGAACGGGAAGTGGACGTTACCGCTGTGAACCAGTCACAGGAACTTGGTGCAGTCACCCCGGGGCGTCACTCCGGGTGCCCCGCAGGAAACGCCCTCAAACAGCTGGACCAGGGCGAGGCCTGGCCCGATGAAACGCTGACTGAGGCGGGCACCTGCGCCTTCTCCTTTGGGCGGCGCCTGTCCTGCCTGACCCGGGACGGCTCTGACCCTGCCCGGCATTTCCTCGCTCCAGCCCGCTCTCGGGGTGCCCGCCCCCCCGTACCTGGTCCAGGCAGTTGCTGCGCAGATACCTCAGGGCTTGCTGGATGCTCTGCGGCAGCGGCTGCCCCGTCCTCTGCACGTGTACGATGAGGGGGACGCCAAAGACGGTCCTGTCTTTGTAATCCGGCACCTTCATCCTCTTCATGAACTTGGGGACTGACCTGGAATTCACAGGGAACGGGTCAGCAAGCCTCTGGGGAGGGAAGGGGGGGGTGCCCGGTGGGGTGAGGCGGCAAAAGCCAAGCAAGAGGGGAAGCCAAGCTTTGTCTGGAATACCCGGCAGGCCAGGGGGTTCACCGTTTCTCCCTGAATTAACCACAGGACTCGGAAGGAGGACCACGAGGCCTGGCCTGCGTCAGAACTCGAGCTGTTACACAGCGCGAGCTTCGTCAGCAGATGGGTTTGGGACCCAAGGCAAGCGTGCGATGTGCTAGTTTAACCGTCACTTACACACCTCTGAAGGCATGGACACTTAAAAGTCCCAACAGGACAAAATGAAACACACTGACAAATTACGAGCAGAAGAAGTAGTTTGGTCGGTCTGGGGGAGACACGAGGGCAGGAAAGGTGAAAAGCGTTTCTTGGCCGTGACTTTTCTGCCGCCCACTGCACTTTTGAGGGGAAATGTTACGACACAGGCCCGTGTTCATTTGCTCACGCAACTTGCAACTTTCTAAATTACTTCTACGGAAGCCGTGCCAATCCTTCTACGCAGGTAATATACGCCGCAGGACAACTAGCGACACGTTCTATGTGTTTTCGAACCCACCAAGTCGTCTAAAACAGGTCCGCATCCAAGTTCCAACACCTGTTTGGTTCACTCCCTGGTGGGAAGCGTGTGCTGCCTAGTCTTGCTTTGACTGGCCAGGGGAGTAAAAAAAAGCAGGCGTGTGCATGAAGAGTGCAACGCTCTTTGCCGTGTGGAACTCTGCACGGGCCCGAAGGTGCAGGGGACAGAGGTTTCCCCGTGAGAAACTGCCAGAATTACTTCACGGCAAGTTTCTTTCTAATTCTCCTGTCCCCCGTCCGTCACCCTCCCCTTGTCTTTTGTCCTTCTCGGAGCCCGACCGGCCTCCCTGGCCCCCAGCAGGTTGCTGCACACACGCCCTGTGTCCGCAGGTGACATCGGTCCAGCTGAGGCGGACCGCGACGCAGAGCTTGGGGTGTCGCATTTAGGAGGTCACAGCCCGGGAGCTTCAGAAATCAGCCAGCAAACCCTGAGGCTTCCACCACCTCGGGCTTAGCTCCCGCCCACGGGAGGCCCCGCCCCCTGCCTGGCTCCGCCCCGCGCCTGGCCCCGCCCCACCCCGCCCCGGGGAGGGCGCTACGCACCAGGTCCAGCCGTGCCTGCTGGACATGGAGTGCTTCTCCATGATGGCCGTCAGGCGCAGCAGGGACACGCGCTGCAGCAGGCTCAGCTGCCCGGCGCTCAGGTGGCTGATGTGCAGCGAGGCCGTGGAGGGCTGCGGCTGGTGCGAGAGCTGGAAACTGTCCCACCGGAGTCGCCTGTGCCGGGGAGAAGCCGTCACCATGGGGACGCGCCGTCGCTACGGGGATGCGACGCCCCGACACCCAGCATGGTACTGATCGGCAAGTAGCTCATCGGGAGAGGTTCCGAGCCAAGAAAGTCGCCAAGCAAATGGGACGGGAGACACAGATGTATGTATGGAAGAGGCCCAGGAAATGGTTTTTTCCAAGCCTGACACATCAGGATAAGTTGTTCTCCGTGTCATTAGGAGGTTTACATAAGGCATATTACATTCTCTTTTCATTCCTCATGTGTTCCCAAAGTGCTGAAAGCAGCTGAGTGTGTGTGTGTGTGTGTGAGAGAGAGAGAGAGAGAGGGAGAGAGGGAGAGAGACAGAAAGTGTTTGGGAACCCCAGAATACCTGGCCCTGGCCCGGCAGAAGTAACGCCCTCCAGGGTGGCTGGTGGGGGACGTGAACATCTCACACGGGAAGGACAGCAATTTGAACGTGTCACCTAAAGTGTCCTGTAGTGTGCTGGAGTGTGGTATTGCTATGTTGCAGAATGACGTGCTTATGATTTTGTGACAAAGGATTTGGTACAGATTACCAGCTCATGCACCAGGGGTGTTATTTGTGGCGGCCCCCCCTGTATTTTCATGTTGTCATCTTGTCTCTGCATTTGAACTCCCGTTCACTGTCGAGAGGGAGCCCAAAGGTGACGGGCACAGAGGCGGCACTCCTCAGGTGGTGACACGTCTGTGAGTCCCCAGAGGCGTCACAGCATCCACGAGAGATGCACAGCATCATCACTTCCTACCAGTGACGCCCACTCAGGGCCACTGCCTAGGGTGCTTTGGCAACGGTCTCTACACAGCAGTTTGCAACTGGCATTTTGAAGCCAAAATAAACTTACAAAGCACCCACTCGAGATCTCAGAACTCCCTCCTACAATTACATTGAAACCGTGTAACCTGCGGGGTGGAGAAATTTTAATGAACACTGTTAAAGGTCACGGGAAGCACTTGGGTGCCGGCACCGGGTGCCTGTCATCAGCGATTACCAAGCACGGGCCTTCGCACACGAGCCCCGTTTTTTGGAATAAAACTAAGATCGAGACAGAGATGTGAGGCAACACTGATTCAACCACCGCTTAACTGGACGGAAGACAGACTTCCGGCCCAACAATTCCCACCCGCACAGATTGCTGACGGTGGGCTCGGGCATTCGGCACGTGCTCCGTGCACACGTGGCAGACAAGTAAACAGCCCATGATTGTTACCAAGTGGATTAGGAATCATTTCACAACACGGTGCCACCAACCTGTTGGGCCTGGTCAGAGAGGCCCCGACCCCAGAATCCCTCCTGTCTCGGGCCCCGGGGGCCTCCGACCCGTTCAGCGATGTGCCGTCCCTGTCCGCGTCGCTGGGCGTGGTCTGGCCCTCGGAGACGGAGCTGCCCTCGAAGTCCAGGGCAATCTGGTGCGGCTGCGGCGGGAAGGGGCACGAGCCCGGCTTCCCCAGCGCGGCGGTGCCCCTGGCGTGCGGCTCCGGCAGCAGGTCCTTGGACCAGTCGTCCACCACCTCCTGCAGCCCGTTGACCTGCAGCAGGATGTCGTCCAGGTGAGGGAAGAGGTCCTCTCTCCCCAGGTCCAGCAGGTCTCCCGTGCTGGCGTACAGGTGGGAGCCGGGGACGTTGTCGTAGATGCTGACTCGGCTGGCCCTGTGGCAGGACGCCATGAGCCCGGGCTCCCGGGCCCCAGGGCCCTGCTGCCCGCCGCCCAGGGCGACGCCGCCGGCCCTCCAGTTCACCCCGTTGCTGCCGTCCGTGGGCGAGAGGCTCTCGATGGACAGTGCCTTGGGGAACGTGCCGGGCTTGTGGTCCTTCGGCACGTGCACGACCAAGTTCTCCTGGGAGTGGAAGGCGTGCGTGTGGTTCTGGTCGGTGGTGCCCCGCGGCAGCGCTGTGCCGGCCAGCACGTCCAGGTCCTCCAGGTACATGCCCCCGCGCTTGTGCGCCTCCTGGCACTTGCGCTCCTTGGGGCTGGGCGTGCGCAGGCCGCCGCCGCCGCCGCCGCCGTGCTCCGAGGGGCTGCTCTCGCCGCTCCGCAGGCCGCAGCCGGGGCCCCCTGCGGGCCAGGCGGCCAGGGCCGGGCTCTGGACGTCTCCGTTTGGTATCTGGACACGCTGCATGGCCTTGAAGGACTCGGGCTCCTGCTGTAGGACGGGCCCGCTGATCACCAAGCCCCCCGTCCGCCCTGGCCCCTTGGGCCGCCCCTGGGCGCCTTTCCCTCGGAGCGTCTCCACGCGTTTCAGAAAGGACTTGGCCCGGGTCCGGCCGGGTTTCTCATTCTTCGCGTGGAAGGGGTAGCTGGGCATGTCTCTGGGGGACCGCGGGAGGCTGGGGCTGAGCACCGCGGCGTCCAGCATGGCCGGGCCGTCGGAGCAGCACTGGCCGGCGCAGGGGAAGGCCTCCCGGCCGGCGCTGCCTCCGCTGCTCTCGCTGTGGACGGAGCAGACCTCGGGCTCGCTCAGGTCGGTGAGCACGCTCTCACTGCTGGCGGTGTTGCGCATCCTCACGTCCCCCGGCGAGCCGCCACGGTCGCCCCCCGGAAGCAGCGTGTGCAGGTCGTCCACACGAGACCAGCGCCGGCTGGTTCTTTGGAAAGTCCATTTGTTGCTGATGCAGAGGTCTTCCTCGTCCGAGTCGTCGCCCTGGAAGACACCAAGGACAGCGCGTGTGTTGGCCGGTGATTCAGATGGCACGGGGCGTTGGGGGGGCAGGGGCGTGGCCGGCCCACCCCACTCCCTTCCCTCCGTGTCACAGGCACCCTCGGGGTTCTGGGGGCCCCCTCACCGGGCCCTCCCACGGTCCCGCACCGTCCCGCCCGCCCTGCTCCTCCCTGGTGGCTGGAGGGTCCCCTCCCAACCTGCCCAGCCTCCTTCCTTTCGGTTCTCACGCAGCTTCTGCGTCGTGCCTTCCTCCCAAGAGGCTGTCCTTGACTGATCACAAAGAAGGTGTAATTACCGTCTGACTAGACAGTCTAAATCTGAAACATCTGTGGTCTCTCTTTCACACAGACTTAATCCTGCCGCGAAAGGCACTCAGTTTTCCCCTGAAACCTCCTCCCGGAGCCCCAGGTCCCTGTCTCCGGCTTCCCTCTTCCAAACCTCCGAGTCCCTGCATCTGGAAGCGAGGGCTCCTTCCCTCCGCCTCCCCAGCCTGATCCGGACTGTCTACTCCCCGTGTAAACGGACAGCAGAACCCCCTACGGAATTCCCGCAGCGGAATCCCGGAGATCGCTAGTGCAGGAGGGTCCCGCTGGGCCAGCCTTCTCGTTTCCAGTCAGTTCTGAGTCCGAGGGCCTTGGGCCGGACACGCATCTCGGGGCTGCCCCGGTCCCCACCGCTTTGCTGGTTTACACTCTGCTCCCCACCCATCCCGCCTGTCTGGGTTCTGTCTGAATTCGCAGCCCCTGGGGGACGAGAGGCTGGTTCCCTGAGGCCAGAGGTGGCCTTGCTGACCTTTTCGAATCCCTCCAGTTCAGTACAGATCGTGGCCTGAAGCACCTAAACAATAATTTCCTTCTGAGATGAATCATCAGTTCCTTCCTCCTCCTCAGCTGTGTGTGTTCCCAGGGCCCAGCTCCGATGCTTCTCAAATCTGTTCCCTCCTTTGTGTCTTCACCGCCCCCACTCCCTTGGTTTCGGCCCTCGGCACCCCTCCCTGGGTCTGCCACAGTCAGAACCCCCAGTGCCCTCCCCATCAGACTGGCTTCCCACGGTGCAATCCAGTATGACCACGTGACCTCCCAGCTCAGAAGCCGTCAGTGTCCCGTGGCCTTCCTAACAGCACGTGGTGTGGCACCATCCCCTCTCACCGGGACTACATCATTTTGGCTGTTCTTCCCAATTCCCCTCCACTCTGGCCCCCGGAGGGACCACAGCTGCCCCCTAACACCCAGCTCCGTTCGGGGTTTGAGCCTCGAAGGGCAGTCAGTACGTGGCCCACCGCGGAGAAAGTCCTTTGCTGACCGCCCCAGACAATGACCACACGGTCCCCTGCACGCCTGCGGCATTTGGACTCGACCTGTATTTAGCATCTGCTCTGGTAATGACCACGCCCCTGTCACATACACACGCCCGTTCTCGGCCACTGCAGGGGAGCCCTGAGGCTCACAGGCCGGGTTTGTGAGGCTGCTGCCCTCCCAGAGCCAACCTCAGAGCAACGGCTCAGCACAGTTTTGTTTGTTGAATTTATTTTATTTCTTTCTGTCATCTGGTTCTGAGACCCAAGGGCCAGGGGTGCCAGGTAAGAGCTTTTGTGACTGCACCTATGCGGCTCACTCTTTCCGAAGCTTCTACCACTCATAAAGCAGGCCCTGGACCCTGGGGGTGCTGAGGGGCTGCGACAGGGTGTTCGTCCTGCGGTCGCTCGCTGGGGACTGTTTGTTTAGTGGCTGTTTCCCAGCGTTTGTGCAGCTGCTTGTCTACTGGCTGTCCGACCGAGGCTGCCCATCTGTCTGTGTACATGCCCAACGCCCACCCCCACCCCCCCGCCCCGACTTGGCAATGGATTCTACGTTCGAGGGGAAGCGAAGAGCGGCCCAGCCCAGGACAGTTGGGGATTCCCCATTCTTCATTTATTTCTCAAAAATCTAGATTCATTCGGGTCAGATTAAGTGACCAACTCGGACATTCAAGTACAAGGTGGAAGCAAGGACAAAAGCAACGTACTGGCAAAGAATTCCGCAGCTCTGGGCTCTCGGTGGGAAATTAGCTTTGCGTTTAAAAAAAAAAAAAGGTTGTGTAAGGCTTTGGCGAAAGAGTTTACAAAGTTGTACGAGTGGGAAAAAGGCAGACTCTAGGAGGATGACTCAGAATTATACTTTCTTTGTAGCATTTTCTGCCTTCTCTACCACCCTTTGCCCTGTGATTGATACGATACACCCCCGACATCTGCGGCCACTGTGTACCCGGCACCGCGGGAGGTGGGAGTTCGAGTTCTGGATTTTCACGTCGCATTTCAGGAAACCGGTGAGGGAAGTTCCTATTAGATAGGCGTCCTGAAAAAAGCCCTTTTAGCAAATAGCTTTTGAGAAAGCAAGAGAAAGACACGCTTTTAAAGGAATTATACATATTTTAAAATAGAAGCCACAGTATGTCGCGTGGGGTCCCTGGAGTTGGGCCCCCGCTCAGTGACTGACGCTGGGAAAGCCCGTGCTGGTCGGATGGGGACACCTATGATTTGGCTGAGAGGAGAGGCCGGGCGGGGCACCCAGCACCGGGAACGGACCCCCCCCCCCCCCCCCCCCCCCCCCCCGTCTGCCAGGCTCTGAGAGCTTAGTGCCCCGGCTCTGGGCAGCAGGAAGGGGTTTGCCCCCCGACACAGGCCCATGAAAAGGGGTGAGCTGCCGGGCAAACAGGCAACCGGGCCAAGAAGCTTTTTTCAGTATTTAGAGTGCTTGAACGCAAACAAACACAAACAAACACCCAAACCAACAACAGACAAAACCAAAACGAACAGGGAAAAAAACTCATTCCCCTTTAGCACCTTCTTCTTCCTCAGAGTATGTCCCCGAGGGTGGTGCCGGGATTCCGCGTCTTTGTTTCCCTCTGTTGCAGGGTCTTTCTAACTGCGGGTAGTGGAACGCAATGAGGAACACAGTTTCTGCCACAGCTCGAGGCACACACAGAAAGTATTCTAAATAAATAATTAATACTAGAGTTATCCTTGTTTAGACGCTGACAGTTTTTATTACAATATAATCGACAGACAATATCATATCAGTTCCGAGTGTACAACGTAGTGATTCGGTATTTACACACTTTGCAACCGGGTCACCAGCAGCTCGGTAGCCACCTGTCACTGCGCACAGTGACGATGATGCTTATCGCTGCCTTCTTTCCCCCCGCCACACATCACTCCCCCACGGCCTGCTTGCTTTCTCGCTGAAGTTTGTAGTTCTTATTCCGCTCCTGTCCGGCAGCTGTCAGTCTGTTCTCTGCATCTCCGAGTCTGTTTCTGGTTTGTTTATTTTGTTTTGTTTTTTTAAAATTCTACATAGAAGTGAAATCATATGGTACTTGTCTTTGTCTGACTTATTTCACTGAGCTGTACTCTGACATTTTATCATCTAGTTCAGCCTGTTTCCTTTTCAGAAAAATGTTGTTTGTGACCCATCACATTTATTTAACAACCCGTTCACGGGCCATGGTTCACACTATGAGAAACACGCTGCACTAGAATTTCACTTTTATACACTCAGGGCCCAGCAGACTGCCAGGCACGCAGCAGAACCCCGCCCATAATTGTGGAGTGTTTTTATTGGCTAAGAGGGGATCAGATTTCATCCATGTAATCATTTTTTTCAGGCTAAAAACAAATACTTCGATTATTGAGAAATGGTAGGAGTCAGATGAGTTTACGAGAAGAAGAAACACCAAACTAACTTTATTCTCCTACCTTAAAGGTGTAGGAGACCATGAGAATATATACTATGGACGTGGCCCGTCTGGACTTTGCCTGGGGGGCTGCCAGAGGCTCTCCTGACCCGGCTGACTGTGCTGGGTGCTACAGAGAGTCTTGCCAGGAACTGGTCAAGGTGACTCCACCAGAGCGTGAGCAGGAGGCTGCACACAGGAAGGAGAGGTCGCCGGAGGGTGCCCCAAAGTTCTGTCCACTTGAAAAATAAGTGGAACGAGCCGGAGGACTCATGCTTTTACAGTGTGAAGAGGCCCTGGGTGCTTCACCGGGTGGTCTCGAGCAAGGCACCCCTTTGAGACTCCGTGTTCTCAGCTGTCAAGTGGGAACAGTGCATCGTAACACACTCTTGGCACGCTATGTCACCAGAGCCAAGTGAGATGAGATGCGAAAATGCCACGTGAACCTTAAAGGGCAAGATCAAGGCCATTTTCCCTGTCAGAGACGGGCGACACGGAGACATCTGAGGTCCTAACAGAGTGGAAGGGTGGCCTGGTAGGTGGATGACCTTTCATGGAGTAAAATAGAAAGGCTCCACCTTTGAAAGTCAAGTCGAGGGCGTGCGGGATGGCCCAGACTTGTTTTGACGGCAGTTACTATGCGTAGCTTTGAGCCTTGTAGCAGATTTAAATTTATGTGAGTGAGCCGCGCCCTGCGGCCACCAAAGCTGGTCCCCAACTTTAGGATGCACGGATCTCTGGACTCCAGAGACTCAGCCCACTGGATCACCCGTGGGTCACCCATGTCAGGAGCAGCGGGTTCTTGTTCTAAGTGCCACCTTGGAAGGGGCACAGGGGAAGGGGTGCATTTCTAGGGAAGAGTAATCAGAATGGCCGAGCATCGGAGAGCCACAACTTCCTGTGAAGGGTGACCGAAAGAACTCATAGTTTTGGTTTGGAAATGAGGAACTTGGGAGCGATGTCACTCACAGTGTGATCAAGGGCCTGCTGGTGCCCAGGCTAACCAATCTTTGATGGGTACAGACGCTGAGAGTCAGCGTTACGAGGTCTGTCACCCTTTGGCCAGGCCGTGCTCTCCAAGGTTATGGTCAGCAGACCGGTGTCACTGAGTAGTGTAGAGCCCGTTTCGGGTGTTGTGCACAGTAGGTCCACATTACAGCATGTACATTTCAAGGTGTCTTGATCTACCATAACTCCAGGGGTACAGGATTGGTTGTCTGACAGAAAGATGATTGTCGGAATTGGCTAGTAAGAGACGCTTAACAATGAATTTTGAAAACACAGCAACACATTTCATTTAGAAAAAAGGTAAAAAGGAGTACCTGAGGCTTTCAAAAATTGCTTTCAAACCTCTTTTGTGATTCCAGCCAACACGTGACTGGCGAGACTGGTTTCTTCATAATGATTGATATTAAAACAAAGAATAAAAAACATTTTAGATATACATTCCCTCCTGTGAGCAGTGCTGCCCGTCCAGCCTAAACGGGATAATGAACAAGAAACTCAAGGTCACGGACACTCACAGTCACGGCGTTCGGCTGAAGTCCGAGTACAGGCATTTAACGTGGGGAATTGCTCTCTCAAAAGAAACTTTCTGTTTCCTTATGGGATCCGAACAACCACAGAGTTAGAAGTACTATCAGACTTCTTCATATTAACTGCCCTATGCACACTTCCAATAAAAATGTGAATTCTGTAATTCTTTTCTGTTTCTCCTTCTATTTGTTTTGATCGCATTTACTGGAATGCAATTTCGAGTCTGTTGAGTCTGAGAAGACACTTAGGCTTCTATTTTCCATAACTTTCTTTTTTTTTTTAAATTTCCTCTTTCTACCTCATCTGTGTGGGACTTCAGAAAAGGGTCATGGTCAGAAGCACACTGGAAACGCACGACAAAACACAATGAAACAGAGACAGCATTCCCCACCGGCAGTCTGGGAAACCTCGTGCTAGCCCGAGAAGGAGGAAGGAGACTTTCTGTCAAGGGTCCGATAGTCAATATTTTGGGTGCGGCCACTCGGCTGTGCTGTCGTAGCTGGCACCACGCGGGCGACTTCACGGCAACGCAACGTTCCGCACAGAGGCAGGAGCCACGGAGGGCTGGCCTCGGGCCAGAGGAGGAGCAGAAGCGAGATCTGTGTGCTGCGCTTCCCTAGGTGAAAGGGCTGGGATCGGAGGGCGAGCTGGCACCGGACCAGCTTTCTGAGTACTCTGCGGGAGACCCAGGGTCATCAGAATGAGGCAGACGGCCTCGCCGCGCCGCGGACGCGTCCTGTGTAGATGCTTCAAGCACAGGCTGTGCCGCCCTGTGAGGGCTGCCCTGCAAAGTCACCCTGCAGCGGGTGGGAGGTTCGGGATGATGACCGAAGGGGGTCCAGCTCAGGGCGCCCGTGGTTCCAGGAGGTCCACATGCAGCGTCCTTCCGCTGCAGACGGTGACTCTCCAGCCACACAAATGCGGGAGTATGAGCAACTTTTCCCTCTCTTGCCTCTGCTGGGAGGCGGCCGGGAGGTGTCCTGGGTGCCGGGAGGTCCCGGGGGTGCAACGCAGTGCAGTGCGGGAGATGCCAGGAATCTTGACGACCACGGCTCCTTGGTGATGGTGACGCCGACAGTGCCGGCCAGGAGGAATGGCTGCAAGGTGCCTGTCAGCCACGGGTCTGTGTGCTCTCCACCATGGTCATGAGGTCAGAGAGCTTTATGGAAACTATAATCTAGCTAGAAGCTTCTTCAGAAGCCACTCTCCCTCTCGTGGGAAATCTTAGGGGAGAGTCCTGGGCACGTGTGTGCCCTGCCCCGGCCTCACCTCACACGCGGCCCCTTGGCGTCCCCAGTCTCGGGCTTGACCCCATGACGTCATGCCACGGAAACACGAACCGTAACTGTGTTAGGGCCAATGCTGTCACACAGCACGTGGAGATTTTGCAGGTGATGGTGAAGAAGAAACACTTTTCGGAGAACTGGGGGCATTTGCGTGGGCCTTGCTTTTCACTTAGGTGAAGCTCGGACGTGTATGGTCTTGCAGAAAACGAGAACATCCTTAGCAGAAATGATATATTCCTCAGAGATGACGGCCAACCAGACACGGCGAAGGGGAGGTTTAGAAAGAATATTTTTCAAGGGGAACGTGGCCACACCTTCCCGCTGGAAAGGAGCCCGCACGGCCCACAGCTGCCAGCGGCGCCCACCCACAGTTGCCGGGGCATTTAGACGCCTGTTCTCCTGCATCCGAGCGAGTGGCGCTGCGGGCTGGTCCCCTGTGGTGTCCCGAGGCCCCGCCCAGGCCTCTGGCCAGGCTGGACAGGTTGTTCAGCGAGGTTTGCGGCCCAGCTTGAGGCCACGTGTCTCCCCCGAACTTTCCCTGAGATGAGAAGAAAATCCTGAATCGTCGAGAGACCACAGCTCCCTTTTGCAAGGAGAAACTCAGGTGTGCGGGCAGCCGTGACTCCCTTTTCCCCTCGCTTCCCAAACGGCACTTAATGCAGGTGAACACCAGTGAGTGTCACCCTCCTCGCCTAGACTGCTTCCGCTGCCTGGGTGGACCCACCCAGCGAACTCCTCAGACACAGTCGCACGAGGGAAAATGCCAGTCGGGCAGTGAGATTCGAGACCCCTTCCCTGCCCGACACCCGGAGGCAAACGTCCCTGAAGACATCACATCACGCGTGGACTTGAGTACAGATGGCGAGAAATGACCCTCCTCTAAAACCCCCCGTACTTTGCCGAGGAAACACGCCCAGGTCCCCGGCCAGGGCCACTCGCGGGGGCTGCAGCAGGCTTCTGAAGGTCTGGGACCGGCCAGCAGGGGCCCAGGTCCTGCCTCGGCTAACGGCGTGTGGCTGTGGGCAACTCGCTACCTTCTTGCCCTTTAATTTCCGCACCTGGCACGTGGGGTCAGGGATGGGGGCTGTGGCTGGCCCGCAGCAGGTGTGTGTGAGTGAGTGTTCGCGCCCCACAGACACCACCGAGCGAGCACGCAGAGCCCTTCCGTACCCCAGTGGCCCCAAAAGGAGAAGGAGAACAGGGTCCCAGACAGGCCACACGGGGGGGGGGGCGGCGGGGGGGGGTGGCGTTCCGCAGAAGCACGCACGTCTGGGCCTGCGCAGGTTAGAGATGAGGGTGTGTTTTCGGGTTGTTTGACGTGGGGATGTGGCTGGGGGAAGCGCTGCTTGCTTTTCCTCCAAAGAAACAAACTCCAAAGCGGGTTGAAGCTTCACATGGTATTCGGTTCTGGAGTGTCACTTTCTACTTTTGGAATGCTGGCCTACTCCTAGACTGTATTTATTTTTTGTATTTTTTATTTTTTTGCAGGAAAAGGAAGGGCTCGCCTACGGTGTGTGTCAGGGGCCGCCACAGCCGCAGCGGCTGGTCACCCCTGAGCACACGAGCGGGTGAAGGCCACACGTTGTGGAACTTCCGGCTCTGACTCCCCCGTGTACGAGGTTCCACTCGAGTGCATGCATGCATGGGTGAGGCCTACCGCTGAGCAGGGGCTGGAGGGAGGGGGCCACCCCGCCCAGCCTGCGGCGTCAACTACATGTGTCAGGCGCCGAGGGGCCGATGTACAGAGGGGCTTTTGTGAAGGTGCCTCAGGGGGCTAGCGAAGGTCACTCAAGGCCGCCTCCAGGCCGGGTTTGGAAAGGCTGGGGAGGGCTGGGAGGATCACCCCCCTCTTGGCTGTAAACAAATCACGTCATCCGTTCGGGGCGTTTCTTTCGTCACACACCGCAGCAGCCAGAGGTCCGCGTGGGCGCCGGCCGCAGGGGCCGGCTGCACGGCAGACCCTCCGGCGCGGCTGCGTTCCGTTAATGGGAACCACGTGTCACAGGCAGAGCGAGGGCTGACCCCCGCCTCGGGTGTGGTGAGCCGCTCAAGGGCTCACACCGTTCAACCCCACGTCTGTGCGGGGTCTTCGGCCCGGACAAACCGCTCGTGTTTGTGTATCTCTCTGCCTATTGTTTTTCAGCACTTTACCTCCTTAGCTTAAATCTTTGGGGTTTCTAGCTCAAACCCCAAATTGGTTTTAAGGTGGGGTCCACCAACATTCATTTGCTCCTTCCTTCTCTTTTTTTCCCTTTCCTCTTCTGGGTACTATTTTAGAGCAGAAATTCAGGCTGAGGCTATTTTTAAAGATCAGGTTACTCAGGAGTGACTTACAAGCCGTGCGGTTTCATGATTTCTCTGTGAAGGTCTGGATAAAGAACACTTTCTTTGGACGCAAAGATGTTTTCTCTGCTTCTTCAAAATACACTGAGGCTTGGCTTGTTACGTGTTGGAGGCGAAAAATGAGAAAAGAAGCGGAGAATGGCCTGAACTCTGCATTTCCTACAAGGATGGATTCAGTGAGAGAGAGAGAGCGCTTTCGGCAGGAGCCTCGGGGTGGACGGAGGCTGAGACCCGGCTCGCGCCACAGGGTACGAAAAAGACCTCGGGTGAGTGACTTCACCTGTGCGAGTTTTACTTTCTTTCTCTAGGACACAGAGAATCCCCCGGCACTGAATTCCATGGGACCGTGTGCGGCGACCCTGCCCGGGAACTGACGGCTCCGGAAGTGTCCCTGAGTGGAAATGCTGTTGGAAAGGACGAAGCAGAGGTCCCTCTGGCACAGACCCACGCTGTTCCCCGAGTTCCCCTCCTCCGCTAACATCTGTGGGGTACTCGACCCGACGGTGGCATGCATCATTGGCCACTCGACACACTTCTGAAAGGTTGCCATAAAGAATTAGGACATTTTACATCTTCATGCGAAGCCTCTGATAAACACTAAAGCAAAAAGAGATGGTCAAACAGACCTCGGCCTGGGCTTATAATGGACCCAGTTGACCGTTAACGGTTATGATGAGGTGGGATGTTCGGAGACCAGGCACAGGCGGCCACGCCCCTCATCCCTTCGCTCAGGTGAGAGTTGCGTCCGTGGATGCGCGCCCCTCCTGCTGGGGCGGCCGGGGCTGTTAGCGTGCACACCTACCTTTTTCCTTTGGAAGTTCACATCAAGTTTCATGGAGGCACACTTGTTCAACGTGTTTAGCCGCCTAAAAAGAAAGGAAAATGTGATGATTGCTACCACTAACGACCCTCCATTTGCTCTGTATTTTGCTAATGTCCCCTCGTTGCCCATGAAGCCGGAAGTGCAGAGCCAGCCTCTAGGTGCTGAGCCTGGGCTGCACTCACCGGGGGTGGGGGGGGGGGTGGGGTCGCTGCAGGGGAGTCCCTGCTCGTTCTGCGACCTCAACGCCCTGAGGATGGAGGCCCCTCCCCTGATCTCAACCCCGCCCTTTGCCTGCTCCTCCTTCCAGGTCTCTGGAGCCGGACTCCATCGCCCAGCCACACCCTCCCCAGCCGTCTGCTGTCTGTGAGTCCCACATTTGCATCAGTCCATCACCTGCCTTCTCTCTTGCTCTTGGCTGTGGGCTGCAAACGGAGAAAGAACTCACGTGACAGCACCATGCTGTACATGCTGCGGTCCCCTCAAAGTCACACTGGAGCCCTGACCCTCAGGGTGACCTGATTTGCAGGCAGAAGTGACTGCAGTCAGGTGAGGTCACAGGGTGAACCCTGACCCACCAGAACCGTCCTTACAGGAACGGACAGGGGAGAGCCCGGCCTCTCTCAGTGCACCGTGTGAGCGCACAGTGGCAAGTCACGGTGCCTTGACGAGCCGGACGCCAAGTCCTGCCGGCCCCCAGCCTTGGGTTTCCCAGCCCCCACGACGCTGAGAAAATGAATGTCTGCTGCCGATGACACCCACTCTGCGGTCTTTGGTTCGGGCAGCCCCTGCTGACTAATTCACGCACTTTGATTTTCGTCCTCAGCTGGGTTCCCAAAACTGCTGTCTGCATTCCCTTTATTTTTTCCTCCCGTTGGCACCCGACCTCAGACCATGGAAAGATGCCAGTTTCTCAACAGATGACTTAGCCACCACCCCTGATGAGAAAACTATGGCCTCATGTAAGCTATTTGACACAACTTCTCGTACTAATCCTTACCTCCATCATAAAAAAAGATGTTCCTATTCTTTTCTGAGCCGATCCTTAACCTGGTGCCTGAGTCAACAGCCGGCACCACCTGTGGTGCTCCGACACACCCCGTGTCCCCTCTCACCCCGGCCAATGCTCCTCCCCTCGGCGCCTCTCGTTACGCTCATCCCTGTCTCCAGCAATTGACTAACCAATTAGTGAGCCACCGAAATTACCCAAAGCAAAGGAACTATTGATTTTCCCTGAATCCTACCTTGCCTGTCATTCCGCCAAGCAACTCCAGGAACTGCCCTTCCCTACAAAGTCCTCCGTTGGCTGAGAATGGGCCCAGTGTTCGTGCAATCCACAGCGATCTCATTTCATGCAGTTCTCTTTGCAAATACCGTTACAACTTTGTTTTATTGGCTTGCTTTCTGAAAATCGTAGTCATTGCATGCCTATGGTTTAAAGAGTCAAACACGGCCCTTCATGTCATCTGCCGCGTGTGCCGCTCTTTGGGGGCAGCTCTTTCAACGGTTTCATTTGGTGTTTGCCTCTGACAACAGGTGTGCACTGTTACTTCTCGAGTTTTCGGTTGAAGTCATTATCTGGTCACTCTGTTCTATGAAACACGAGGTTCTACTTTTTTGTTTTTACCAGCTGTTCCCCCCTCACTTCCCACACATCACACCCTTTACCTCTTATAACCATAGTTACATCACGACTTCATAATTTGGGGATAAATCTATGTTCAGGGTTTATTATGGCCATATAAATGCTTTTCATGCATTTATCACCGTACTCTGCTTACTTTTTTTTTCACTCTCAAATTTCATTATCCCAGGAGGTAATAAACATGTACTTATTGTTTCCATAGTGTTTGATGTACTTATCCCTGAATTCAAACTCAAATTTCCCCAATTATCTAACTGTCTAAGCGTGTTAAAACATATCAGATGGTCTATTAATTTGGTTTCCTTGGAGACGTCTCTCGTACAGCCTTCTGACCTGCTCTAGCTGGGATCTGCAGGTTT
Source organism: Phyllostomus discolor (assembly GCF_004126475.2). Lineage (NCBI taxonomy): Eukaryota > Metazoa > Chordata > Mammalia > Chiroptera > Phyllostomidae > Phyllostomus > Phyllostomus discolor. The sequence continues at coordinate 3,171,819 of NC_040913.2, read as the reverse complement.
TGTTTTGGTTTTAACAGGGGCTGATCGGATCTCCCAGAACTCCACTTCTCACGGGGCCGAGGCTCTTCTCCAGCATATTTCCCGGAACCCTGGGGCTGAGTCACACAAGACGCCCAGTGATTTCAGTATTCAGAATGGAGGTGGACTGATGCTCAAGCCCTTGGTTTTGAAAGAGTACCCCCTTCAGCCACAGCTGATGCTCCGTGGTCCACAGAACTTCCATTTCAGCCTCTCCAGAGAATAAACACACAGCCTTGTGCTGGAGGTGGGGGAGGAGTCACCGAACCGTAGGTTGGGGAAATAAATCTACTTTAAATACAGTCTTAAACAGCCCTCTTCCTGTTAGCCAGCCTTCAACCTCACTTCCCGTTTTTGAGCTTTTTTGGGTTCTAGAGTGCAAACGGGTCCATTTTATGACTTCCTCCACTGACCACTTGGATTTTATTTCTTGGGCTTGCTAGTTCTCCATTCCACGTTTCTGGTTTTGTGCTTTGAAACTCGGTGGCTGTGATCTCTCCATATGGCCACCTGCTTCTGTAAAGGCACGTCTCTGTAACTCAGTGGGGAATTTGGAAGCCGGCTATTTCAGGCGTCCCAGCTCCCATCTCGGACAAATGATTTTTTTTTTTTGGTGTTCTGGTTATGCATGGATCTTAAGTTTTCTACTCAATATGCCTTGGCAATGGCAGCTACCCTCAAAGGAGGTGAGACTGTGTCTTCACATCAGAAAACACTCCTCTCCCATCAAGCCCTTCCCCTGCCTCTCCCCCTGCATCCCCTCCCAGCAGCCCCCGGGGACATCCGGTCTCTGATTTCTGTCCTCTGTGGACTGGTCACCATATAAATGAGCTTGTACACTATGCTCTTTTAGTTTCTGGCTTTTTAATTTTTTTTTCACTCAACGCAATGTTTTCGAGGTTGATCCACGTTGTTGAGTACAGCAGTAATCCTCCTTTTTAATTGCCGAGTAGTGTCCCGCCGTACGAAGAGAGAGCACCGGCTTACCTGTCCTTTTGCTCACGGACGTTTTGGGCCGTCTCCAGGTTTAACCAATAATTGTTTAGTCACCAAATTCCAAAGCTTCTTTTCGGCACAGGCAGATCTGCAGCAGTGGACACTGGTTACTCCTCACCGTTCCTTGAACCTCTTGTCATCTCTGGCATTCAGGACGGTGGCACCTCCCATCTCTCTAGACACCACCTCCGTCCTATCTCCAGGCGGCACTGGCCCCTAACTTGGTTATTTTTTAGAATCCATGGGTACGCTGAAATGTCTTACGTCATCTTTGAATAAATTAGACTCTAATGATGCCCCGTCCTCTGTCTCTAGCTCAGACCGCCTCCCCCCTACCCCTGAGCTCCAGGGTTACACTGCTGGTTGCTCACTAGTCCCACTGGTGCGTGGGGTCATGCTGACCCCTCAAACTCAGCCATCAAAACTGAACTCATTCTCTCGAAAGCCTGTTTCCCCTAGTTAATGTCTCGTCTTGATGGCAAGTATAACCAAGGAGGCCACCCACATGGAAAACCAGAATCATCTTAAGGCCCTTCCTTAAGAGCTACTGAGGTCCTGTCAATCACACTTCCGAGATATTTTTGAAGCCTGGCTTCTTCTTTGGTCCTAATTCAGCCCCTCTTGTCCCACCTGGAGTCAGGCGACAGCCTCTTCATCGGTTCCCCCACCACTTGCAATGCTCCCCATCAAAACCTGTCCTATCTCTCCACTCCTTAGCATGATGCTCATTTGCTTAAAAATATCGGACGACGCCCCCTGTTTTCAGCCTTCACCACTTTGCCCACAGCCTGCACATTCGTTGGTGTCAAAAAGAACAAGCAACTGCATGAGAGGAAGGCCGTTTCATCTGAAGCCGTCCTCGGCACGCCCTTGGCCTTTGCTCCCGTAGCTGGCAGCCCACACTTTGGCTAGCTCCCCGAGTGCCGGCATCACCACCCAAGAGCCAGCTGCGGGGTGGAATAGACTGTGCATGTGTTCTCGCTGGGCAGCTCTGCCAGGGGGTTGTTTAGGGAAGGACTGCCTAGTGCTTACAAAGGTACATGCTTGTTCTTCCGAGTTTCAGCAAGGATGCTACGCCACTGAAACTTCAAAAGGGCATGGCTTGGTAACGTCCTCCACCATTAAACACACCCTCAGCCCCCGACCGAAAAATTCTACTCTTAGTTCTTTGTGCAAGATAAAATAGATCGTGCATCCTAAGACTCGCACTTGAATTTCACAGCAGTGTTGCTCATGAAACAGACAAACGGGGAAATCACCCAAATGCCCATCAACTGGCAAACGGATATGGAAGTGGTGGTGTGTCCATGCCACGAAATACTCGGTAATGTGAAGTTACTCCAACTACTGATCCGAGCAGCAGCACGGGTGAGTCTCAGAGGCATCGTGCAGAGGGAAAGAAGCCGGACGCAGGGAGCAGGCACACAGGCCACGGCTGCGTTTACACAGAACTTTGGGAAAGGCAGGACCGTGGGGCCGGAGATAGAGCAGTGGGTGCTGCAAGGCAACCGCAGAGGACTTTCTGAGGTGGCAGAAATGTTCTGTATCACGACCGTGGTCATAGTTCCCTAACTGTGCATTCGATAAAGCTCGTCCACTGGTGTCCTTGAAGTGGATGATTTCATCTGAAGGTGAATTATACTTCAATAAAGCCGAAGAAACAATAAAGCAAGTGGGCGAGATGAGTGGGAAGGAGGGTGTCAAGATCTCCAAACTCTGCTTCTCCATAAAAGCAGCAGGAATACTGGCAGATATTGTCAAAATAAGCCTTTAAAAAACTCCCCACTTTATTTTTCAATATTATTTTGTGTTAGTTCCGAGAGTCCACGCTTAGTGGTTAGACAGTCACATGCTCTATAAAGTTTCCTCCCCAACATTCCAGGCACCCACCTGGCACCCTACACAGTGACTACACCGCCACCGACCGTGTTCCCTGTGCTGTACTCGACACCCCCATGACGGTCTGTAACCACCAGCTTGTTCTCCCCAGTCCCTTCACCTCTCTCAGCCAATCCCCCAACCTCCGTCTCCTCGGGCAACCACCAGCCCCTTCCCTGTGGCTGTGAGTCCATCTCCATTTTGTTTGTGTATCTGGCTCTAGAGAGGCCACACTCCTGGCGGGGGTGCAGACGGGTGCAGCTGCTGTGGAAAACAGCAGGGTGGGTTCTCAGGAAAGTGACTGTGGATCTGCTTTATGACCTGGGGGTTCCGCTTCTGGGAATATATCCGAAGGAACCAAAAACACTAGTTCAAAAGAATATACATACCCCTATGTGCATCGCAGCGTTATGGAAGCAACCAAAGTGCCCACCGACAGGTGAGCGGATAAAAAGCTGTGGCACATACAGACCGCACAACAGAATATTACTCAGCCATAAAAATGAATGAAGTCCTACCATTTGTGACAGCATGGACAATCCAAAGGGTGTTATGCTGAGTGAGATAAGTTAGTCAGTGAAAGGCAAAGTTCCAAAATAAGCTTTTCAGGAGCTCTGAAAATCAGTGAAGGCTTGTAACAATCTAAGTACTATTGGAAAACAGTGGAACCTATGTAAGAACAGTGTGCTTTGGGGCAGCCGAACATGCCCCGTTCCCATGTTCCTTTTCCCGGAGCTGCAGGAGTTTTGAAAAACAGCAGAATCTCATGCGGAGCAGTGGTGCGACTCTGCACCCAGCAGCCCCCCCGGGGGGGGGGTGCAGAACGGGTGTGACCCCCCCAAAGCTCCGATGCTGCAGCGCCGTCACTATCTGAGCCGTCGGCAATCCCCTGAGTGCCCCTGTTCACGGGGCTTGTCCTTGTTTAACCCGATTCCGAGCTCATCACCGAGAACAGCCTCTTCCTGGGGGGGTTGCCAAAACCAATCAGTGGCAATCACTCCACATCACAGCTGCCTGAAGCGGTGGTGACGGTTGGTTGGGCCGAACAAGGTGTGAGCCACGGGAAGAAGAGGAACAGGTGTGGGAATGGGAAGTCCCCAGGGGACTTAGGTTCTGACATGTCCTGAGACATCTAGAAGGCCAAGTGCATATGAAGGACTGTGTGCAGGTCCGGGAAGGGCTTGACAAAGTCCTAATTTATCACCTCTGTCTGACCTTGGTGATCTGCACAAGCAGGACGCAAAGGCTCGGGCAGAACCACCAGCGTCCTGCTGGAGCGCGAAACCACAGCCCGATACACACAGAGCCCCGTGAGAAAGGCTGGGCAGCGCACGGCTGCAAGCCGCTTACGGAAACCTCTGTCCGGCCACTGGCTGCCCACGGGGCTAACCAAGCAGAGACAGCGGATGACTCGGACTGCAGAGAACTAGTTGTGACAAGTCACTGGACACACAGCAACAACACGAAGCCTTGGGGAGGGGGGATCTGGTTGGAGAGTCAGCACACTGTGATGTTTAAAGTGTCCAGTTTAAAAAAAAACATGTTATAAAACAACAAACAGATTCTAAAGTTTACACAGAGAGGCAGAAAGCCCAGAATGGCCAACATCGTCTTCAAGCAGAACGAAGGTGGAGGAGTTACGTCACCCAACCTCGAGGCTTACTTTACAGCTACAGCGATGGAGACGGAGTCCTAGTGACGAAAGACCAGGTAGACAGATCAATGGAACGAAGCAGAGAGGCCGGAAATAGACCCAGACAACTAGAGCCAGCTGAGCTGTGACAAAGGGACACAGTGGAGAGCAGACGGGCTTGCAAGAAACGGGGTCAAGACGACTGAACATCTCCCTGTGCCCCCTCCCCCCCCGTCCATCCAGACGGAAACTCTGCCGCTCACTGACGTGAACCACAAACGGATCGCAAACCTGGCTGTGGACAGAAAGAACGAAACTCGCAGAGGATAACATGAGAGAAAACCTAGACAACCTTCGTTTTGGTTGTGACTGTGTAGATACAACACCAAAGGCACACTCTCTAAAAATAATTGATAAACTGGACTTTATGAAAATTAAGCCTTCTCTTCTGTGCAAGACATTGTCAAGGGTATGAAGAGATAACCTACGGACTTGGAAAAATATATTTGCCAAAAACCTACCTGATAAAGAACTGTAAAATACACAAATAACTCTTAAAACTGAATAAGGAACTACGTGACTCAATTAAAAAACAGGCAAAAGATCTGAACAGACCCCCTCACCAAAGAAGAGGTGCAGATGGTAAATAAACGTGTGGAAAGATCGTATGGCATTAGAGAATTGCAAATTAAAGACAACGAGATACAGCCCTGGCTGGTGTGGCTCAGTGGATTGAGCTCGGGCTGCGAACCAAAGGGTCACTGGTTCGATTCCCAGTCAGGGCACATGCCTGGGTTGCGGGCCAGGTCCCTGGTAGGGGGCACATGAGAGGCAACCACACATTGATGTTTCTCTCCCTTTCTTTCTCCCTTCCTCCCCCTCTGTCTAAACATAAATAAATAAAATCTTAAAAAAACACAAATGAGATATTAGAACGACCAAACCCTAAAACATCGACAACACCAGACGCTGGCGAGGATGGGGAGTGGCGGGAACTCTCATCCATCGCGGGCGAACCTCCGAATCAGCAGGCAGTTGGGCAGTGTCTTCCTGCCAAACGTACCCTAACCACAGGGCTGAGCAACTGTGCTCCCCGGCATGTACCCACACAGAAGGTGAAAACTTAGGTCCATGTGAAAACCTGCACAGGAGTGTTCACAGCGGTTGTACTCATCACCGCGAAAACTCGGAAGTCACCGAGATGTTGTTCAGTGGCGGAGTGAATAAGCGCCCTGTGGTACCTCCAGCCAGACAGCTCCCAGGACTATGATTCAGTGCTGAAAAGTGAGCCATCGGCCTCAAGGAGACACGGAGGAGACTTCAGTGCACGTCACTAAGTGAAGGGAGCCAGGGTGAGAAGGCCACCGGCTGTGTGATGCCACCTTTCTGACATTTGGGGAGAGGCGACGACAGAGACCCCCAAAAAGGCCCGTGGCTTCCATTCTTAAGGCAGTGCATCCACACCGGGTGGCGCTGTGACGGTAGACACACGCTATTAGACATCTGTCAGAGCCCATGGAACACACGCCTAAGACCAGGAGCGGACCCCGTTAATGTCAACCACGGACTTCGGGTGACAACCATGTAGGGTCAGTGTAGGCTCATCGGTTGAGGGGGGCTGTGTATGGGAGGGTCCGGGGTGGACAGGAACTGTCCGTACTTTGTGTTCAAATTTGCTGTGAGCCTCAAATGACTCTAAAAATAAAGTCTACTCTTTTAAAGATGTAGTCTTTGTTTTATTCTTTTAACTTTTTTGATTCTTAGACTTCGAAATGCCCGATGTAAAGTGATCTGCGTTTCCATCGCTCTTCACCTGCTGCTCTTTCGTTCTCAACCCTACCTCCACAGTCACCCTCCTGAAAACAGCTCAGAAATCCCAGGTACCCTCTCCAGCACACACCCAAGCGTGCAGCTCTTCCTTTCGCAACGTGCACCTGTGTCAGACGCCCATGCCGTACACTTGAGGTATCTCACAATTTTATTTGTCACTTATACCTCGGCAAAGCTGAAAAAGAAAAAAAGCAGCAGTAGCTGATTTGCTAAGATGGGAAAAAAGAGAGAGAGAGAAGCCGCTGCTCCTTGTGGTGGTCTGAAGCTGGGAAGACATTCCCGGTGAGGGGAAGCGTGGCCGGGGATTTATCCCACATCAGCCCGAGTGGGCGGGGCTGAGAAGGGAGAGGGCGGGACTCAGAGACGGTGGAGACGCACTGTGGGCCCAGAGGCTTCCTTTAAGAAGCTGAGCTAGGCCCTGGCTGGCATAGCTCAGTGGATTGAGCACAGGCTGGGAACCAAAGTGTCCTAGGTTCAATTCCCAGCCAGGGCACATGCCTGGGTTGCAGGCCACGGCCCCCAGCAACCGCACACTGATGTTTCTCTCTCTCTCTCTCTCTCTCTCTCCCTCCCCTCCCTAAAAATAAATAAGTAAAATCTTAAAAAAAAAAAAAAAGAAGCTGAGCTACGAACAACAGAGATTTAGGATATTTTGAGCAGAAAAGGAATGACTTACTATAGCGTAATATTCTTTAACATGTAGAAGCAATAAACAAGAATAATAAAATAATCCGTGAGCTGACAGGTTATTTTCTTCCAGGCTCCAGCCCCACTGAACCGACATTTGTTGAGTTCCAGCCCGGTACCATCCACAGAGCACCCCGCACTCGGGATGCGCCGCTGAGTGAGACGCAGCCCCCACCACCGAGGACTTAGAAACCGGTGCAAAGTCCCGGCACCGCAGCCAAACACAGCCTGAGTGGGGCGGGGGGTGCTGGAGCCCACAGCTGGGAGGACCCGGGAGAGAGGACGGCCAGGGGGCCAGGACCCAGGGGCGCAGAGGAGAACGAGGAAGGGCGGTGGCCGGCGTCATGCTGGGAGGGCAGGGCACTCGTGAGTGCAGCGTGTTCCCGAGACAGCCAGGGTGCCTGGAGGGTGGTCTGGGCCACGGCTGTCACAGACACCGAGCCCCCGCAGGTCCCCGTCCTGCAGATGCACAGGAAAGACACGGAACCCTCCGCTCCCTACGCTTTAGGTTCCCGCTGCACTTTTCAGGGCCCTGACCTCAGGTCGCTCCGAGGCCTCCCGAACCGACCAGTGTCCTGTGACGGCCCTGTGCTCCTGCCAGAGGCACGTGAGGAATGTCAGGCAGGGCCTCTGCGTGGTCGGGAGCCTGTGGTTCTGCTTCAGGCCGCAGTCCTCACTGCTTGCCCTGCCCCGGGTGGAGCCCGAGCCCTGCCTGCTCAGGGGCGTTCCGGGTTCAGCCCTAAGAAGTTCAGAAAGAAGTCACGGAGGCCTGACTAGTGTTGGGGAGCCAGGATCCAATCCACTGCCGGGGAGCGGCCGGGCCTCCTGGGCAGGCGGGCGGGTGGAGCGCAGGGCCTGGGAAAGGTCTCCCCACACCCAGGAGTCCACAAAACAGAAAGACCAGAGCCTGCAGAGCAGGGTGGGAGGCCCGCCAGCCAGCCAGCCAGCAGGAGGGGGAAAAGGCTGTCCTCGGAGTCCACAAGTGGCAGTCACTCTGCCACTGCAGACCCAGCGCAGGCCACACCCCCGCCCTGCTCTGCACCTGACCTCTCCTCCAGCCCAGCCCCCACAAACAGCTGTCCCTGGGCGCCCGCCCCAGCGAGGGAGAGAAGCGAAGAAGCAGCGTGGAAAGAGCCAGTTATGCAAAGAAAAGGGCGGGCGTGCATGGTGTTGGCGGGGGGAGGGTGTGTGTGGGACTGTGTGACCCCCGGAAGAGAACACATTTTAAACTGAGACATAACTGACGTACAACGCTGTGTAGGTTTAAGGCGCACAGCACGGTGGCTTGGCAGCTGTCGATGCTGCAAAGCGATCACCCCGACAGGATTAGCCCATCTTCGCTGCTATGTCATCACAATTGTTTGCATGCACGGGAACTTTTAAGGTCTCTCCCAGCACCTTCCAAATGTGCAATGCAGGGTTGTCAGGTACAGTCACCACGCGGTGATTACACTTCCGGAAAATGGTGTTCAAGGTCAGGTGCTCCGACGGACAGGGGTCAGGCGGGCGTGGGAGCCCCCCCGCGGGCAAGCCTGCAGCGGAGGACGGCCACAGCGGCCCGACAGTAAAAACCCTCGCAGGCTGCCCCGGGCCCCTCGCACTGCGTGGGCTCAGACCGACTCTAAGTCCACAGAGGCCTGTGTTGGCACTGGCAAAGGAGGCGCCCTCGGCCTTTAAACTCCGAGCTTTTAAACTCTTGGCAGCACTTGCACCGCAGGCAGATGATCTGGTGAGAACAAGGCCAGGTTGAAACAGGGGTCACGACCAGACATTGCGGAGAGAAGTTCAAAATCGGGAAGGAAAATGGAAACAGCCCAGAGGTCACTGGCGGGGGGCGGGGGGGGGGTGGCGCTCACTCCCCGGCACCCTGGGCTCCCTCACCTGGCTGCCCCCTGGGGGTGGGTCCCCAGATGTCCCTGTGGTCCCCTCCCCCTTCACTGGCTTGGCTGTCACTGCTGTCCCCGGGTGACCTCACGCACACTCAGGACTTCTGTACTGGGCTGGCCGAAAGGTCGGTGTGGTTTTTTCCATCAAAATAAGACACATTGTTCACTTTCACCAGTAACTTTATTGGTTTGGATATTCTGAGTATGTCGGTTATCTCCCGCATGGTAGAATGTTGAGTGTTTTCAATTAATGTCTTGACAATGAAATCACGGTCATTAATGACTCTCCCAAACGTGACGGGCACTGGGGGATGCACAGGACAACCTGGTCAGCCCTGTACCCCCACTAGCCAGAGCTGAACGGAGCGAATGTCCCTGCTTTGTGCACGCCCAGCGAGCTGGTGCTTCCTAAGAGCGTGAGCGTGCAGGTAGCTCACAGGCTGATGGTTCAGACACCACCTTGGGCATCCGGCCCTGTGTCAGCGATCTGAGCGACCCCCGAACATCCAAATGCAAACAGAACACATTGCTTCTCCTTAAGGATCTCATCCGGGACCTTTGATTTGCTGCAGTTTGCCCTAAAGGTGACGACCTCTGCCAGTGATTTTGACCCCTTGGCTATTCCAGCATTCAGATACAGTCCCAGTGTCAATGAGCTCGTCTGGGCGCTTGGATTTGCAGCTAGATTTGTATTACTCCCGGGGCAAAATATTTTTCAATTAAAAATTCAACCCCAAACGTCCAGACAGAACTACAACTGTGGTTGTGACAATCACAGAAACTGTGTGTACTGTGTGGACATGCAGTTACATGCAGTTCCAGAGCACCTACTGTGTGCCAGCACTGCCTGACTAAGCGCAGCCATGGTGAGGTGTGGTCGCCACCACAGAGGTCTGACCTTCCGCAAAGACAGTCAGTCTGTCTGGTTGCTGAGAACCGAACACGAGAGCTGCCTGTCCAGAGTCCGGGCCAGGCGGGGGTCCCCCCTGCCATCAGCATCCTCGGGACACACCTTTCCAAGCCAAACAAAAAGGTGGCACTAACCACCTCCCCCCAAAACAGGTGGCTCTGTTCAACGACTCCCCCAGGCTAAACCGGGACCGAGGGCATCATCTGTCCCCGCAGGCGAGAAACCCCAGAAAACCACGGGGGAAGAAAATCCCCAGGGGTGACCCGTCCAAGAGCCCACCGGATCCCCAGCCCCACAGGCCTCTCGTCTTCCTTCGTCTACCAGTCAGAGGCCAGGGGCCCTCTGGGCCCCCCTGCTCCCTCCCCACCCCCTTAGGACTCCGAGTTAGCTCAGCATTTCAAACACGCGTGAGAATGGCACTGCCCATGAAGCCTAAATAAACCTCAAACCCGAGACCAGCCCTGTCACTGTGCGCTCGAGGGAAAGAGTGAGTTGAGACCGCAGCCCCCGGCTGCTCGGCCGCGTGAGGTCTGACTCACTGCCCGTCGGTCTCCCAGCTGAGAAGCGCCTGCAGGTCTTCCTTCTGCCCGCCTCCCGCTCTTGGCCATGAGGGCGTCTGCCTCTCGGCGGCACGCACACACAGGGAAGGAACCTCACATCACGGGTTCCACTCAGCCCAGCGCCCCCCACCTCCGCCTCGGTCCCCTGCCTGCCTCCTGCGGCCATCCCGCCGCGACTGCTCCTGTGGCCTCTGTCTCACCAGCCGCTCCGATGGGCTTCGAGAGCCCCAGTGCGCACACCTCCAGCCCAATGCTCTACCTCCTGATATCTCTAGAGACAGAGCCGCCGTAGGGACCACTCCGTTATCACAGCTCCCACTCTCTCTGCTGTCCAGTCCATTTTCTGAAGCCTCCCACTCAGGTTCGAGCTCCGTGAGGTCGGGTCTGGTCGTGCTCACTGTGGTGTGCGCCGAGAACCTGGGCCCGGGCGTTCCCCAGAGCAGCACGCAGTGGGTGTCTACCGAACCCCTGAACTCGTCCCCCCTGCCGTCATCTCTGTCGGAGACGACAGAAATAAACAAAACGCTCCACCCGGTTTACCTGTAAAGAGGTTCTACAAGGTCCTTCTCCAGAAAATCATGATCGTTCTTGACAGCCAAAATGTTGATGGGAAATTGTGAATCTGGAACAGAGAGAGAGGGAGACAAAGGGGTTTGCGTCACGTGACTTGTTTCATCCGACAGGCACAGGTCTCCGGGCCTCCCCGTGTGTGTGTACACGCGTGATCTTTACAGCAGCTCCCCCCACCCCCACCCAAGGGGGGAGGAGTGTGTTGGTGTTCTTTAAGATGGCAAGCAGTTTTATTTTTATCACAATAAATGCTTTTCGGGGCGCAAAGGAAGAATGAAATATGAGAATAACCTTGGCCTTGGACAGGACGGAATGCTAAATGCCTGCGTCTTTACAGCGCATAATTAGCCAAACGCTTGCTGGCACGGAGGAGTGCTGTTCCACCGTGTCTCTCCACCTAAGGCTTCTCAGCGCTGTTCTGACCAGTTCTCGAAACATTTCATTCAGCAGATGTTTTTTCTGTTTTTTTTTTCTTTCTGTCCTTCAGAAAAAACAAATGTCCCCAAATCTCAATGGCCTCCACTTTTTCTTTTGTAGCAAAATCTTGGCTCTCTTTAGAGTATAAGGAAAGTACTCAACTGATTTTATCCAAAGAGAAAAGAAATGTCATCATCATGACTTTTCCCCATCGTCTGTTTATGCTGGTGCTGGAGGTCACGGGCAAGGTCAGGACGCCTGTCACTGGGAGGTGAGGACTGGGAGGTGGCTGGACCAGAGGCCACGGCCACCTCTCACGGACGATGCCAGTGCGTCGTCATTGCCCTGCCGTCCTTTCCCGCTCCCACGTTATACTTTGCTCTGCTCGCGCCCCGCCACTCGTACTCCATCTAAGGGTGTCTGAGTGCTCGTGTGAGCTGGGGACAGAAACACGTCCCCCTCTGGTGACAAGAGCGGTGTGAGTGAATTCTGGGTGGTGCCAGGATGAAGACTGCCTCGCGCTGCTGGGCAGGGACCCTGTGTGGGGGTGAGGGCCAGAGACGCCTGGGCCAGCCCCGGCTCCCGCCCCGGCTCTGGGCGCACAGCGCTGACCCTCTCCTGGGCCGGCTTCTTCACCGTGAAATGGGGTGATGGTGACTGCGATCCCTACTGTGCTGTGGGTGTTCATGGACAGTGTGACCAGAGCCTGGCCCGAGGCGAGCTCTACATAGTGTCTGCTATTACCCGTGTTACATGTATTCCGTGAATATGGTTTAAACACAACCTCACTGGCACCTCGCCCTCACAAAGCATCTTTTAATTCTTAGCCACTTAGGGACCCTTCACGTCGAAATCCCATAGTGTTTTGGGTTTACAAAGAGAATGCACATCATAGTAGAAAATACGCTGCAGCAAGAGCTCAAGAAACTGTATTTTTCATTTTGACTCTTCAACCTTTTAACCTTGGAGAAGTCTCTCAGCCTTTCTGGGGCTCGCTTTCATAATCAGAGCTGGGAGTGGCGGGGGAGGGGCAGGGCGTGAGGGTTGCTTAGACCCAAGCGATGAGACCCTTTCTTGCCTAAAAGGCTACAATTCTATGAAAACTCTTATCAGAGCTTCTAGACTTCAAAGCACACGAAGAGATATGCTGTCCTCTATCCTCACAGAATTTAGGCAAGAGAAGCAGAATAGGTAGGTGGTTTTTATTTTGGTTTGCTTTTTAAGCTCAAAAACAGAGCTTGTAGGTGAGTGAATGGGATTTGCCATGAGTTCGGATTAATTTCGTTGATTTTTCTACCCTACACAAGTGTTTTGCCACCAGGAGGAGAAGTTGCTATGTCTCCAGCAGCCTGCAATGAACTGTCGAACGGACACGTTCAGAAATCGGTCCTGCTCTGACCATTCTGAGTGCGCCGTCGGCGTACTGCTGGGACCCCGACCACGGACTACCCGAGAAGTCGTTAGAAGCCTTGGTTCTAATAAAGGGATAGGTAAGACATAGGGAGTAATTTTATTAACTGTCAGTGAAAACATCAACGGCAGGAAGGGTTACACTGGCAATGAAAGCACCTCACTTACCCCCCCGCCTCACATCGGACCAGAACTGTATCTTAAACACGGTCATATACAGGAAGCAGCACTGACCATAAGTCTCGAGATGACGGCTGGTTTTGTTATTTGTAAGAAATTTATCAACGCCTAATTTATTGTATTTGCAAGAAAACTGAAAGTGGTGAAGAAGATGAAGAGGAAGAGGAAAAAGGAAAAGAAGGAAGAGGAAGAGGAGGGGGAGGAGGAGAGAGGGGAGGAGGGGGAGGAGGAAGTTAGTGCAGGGGGCTGCTGATGGCAGAATGCTGATGGGAGGGGCAGAGTCGGGGTTGGTGGCCAGGAGCTGAGACCAGAGAGGGCAGAGCTTGGCCAAGGCTCATTTCTGAATGGGCAGCAGGGTAGGGAGGGGAGGGGAGGGGAGGGGAGGGGAGGAAGAGAGGGGAGGGGAGGAGGAGAGGAGGGGAGGGGAGAGGGAGAGGAAGAAAGGGGAGGAAAGGGAAGGAAAAAGGAGCAGCCTGGTCCTGGCAAAGCCGAGGGAAGGAGGCGGAGTTACATAAAATAAAGGTGAGAGAAGACCCGGACACCAGAGCACCGTGCAGGGCCGCGCGCTCTGGCGCTCACCCGCTCGCTCTCGCGGCGAACGGGGAGGGGGGCGGACCTACCCTCGTACAGCTGGGCGTACTGCGGGAACCCGGCGGCCCGGAGCCAGTCGCATGCTTCCTTTGCCTCGATTTCTGGAAAACACAAGAGGGGGAAGGGTGAGTCCCGAGGCCACACGCTGGCACCCCCCTTCTGCCTCGGGAGACCCTGGGGGCGCGGTGCACGCCGTCGCAAGGCCACGCTGTTCCGGGCAGGTGCGGCGGATGGGCCTCCCGGAAACGGGTGTCAGACGAGCGCGCGTCGCCCGGGTTCCCGGCGCGCGTCTAGGAAGACGGTCCGCACTGTCGACCCCTACACACGCGGATAACGACGAAACCACAGATGATAGACCACAGGGGCGGAGCGTCGGGCGGGGAAAAGCGGCTCTATAGACACACCAGGAAGCCCGGGACCAGGGAGGGGGAAACCGTTCCCTGGGGTCCTTTTCTTAAAACACTTGTGTTGACCCTCCAAGAGGAGGCTAGGAATATTTAGGAACATTCCCTTATTCGCTTACTCTTGGGATAGTGAAAGAAAGAATACAACCGGGTACCCTAGGAGCATGCATTTCCTGAAGAAGAAAGGTATTACAGAAATCCAATGTACTATTATTTCTTTAACCTTCAAAAGGCTTACAATTCCCAACACCTTCCAACAAGATGACCCTTCACGGGGCGCATCAGAACGGCCTCTCCCTGCAGAGAAGCGGCTTACCAGGACCCGAGACATGGGTTTGAGGGGCTGCTAGGACCTCTGGGGGCCACACCCAGGAGGCCGGTGACTCCCCTTGGGGACCATTTTCGCTGGGGACCTTCCCCCAGCACACGGGACCACCAGGAGATGAGGAGGGCTGCACGGTATTGACCTTGTGAGTCCTGGATCATGTCCCAGCCACCACATTAGATAGACGCAAATGCCAGGGAAATGAAGTTCGTCTGTCCCGAGTTCGAGTCCTCCCAGCGGGAGGAAACGGCTTATCAGGATGGCCCCCTCCTCTGCTGCTGGTCAGGAGCCTGTGGCCGGGGGCTGTGATGGTGTTCACTCTGTGCTCCTTTGGCCCCACAGCCAAAGCCAAAGTGTGCAGGGACTGGGGGCGGGGCACTGCCACGGCCGGCCGTCAGCCGTGGGGCCGAGCCCGGGTGTCCAGGGGAAAGCTCGTTGTCTGTACGGCGTCGTGTGTCATGTGACAGAGGTGACCGCCGCGTGCTAGAAAATGAGCCGACGGCCAGGCCCGGCGCGGGCCCCGCAGGGAAGAGCAGACACTTGCGTTCCCGGCCCACGCACCTGGCTGGGTGCGACCGAGGTCTGCCAGCCAACGCAGGGGAATGCAGCCTGCCGGGGGCTTCTGTCCTTGAGTGCCTGCTGCGTCGGGCATCCCTAAGCCACTGTCACTGCCGTGGTGGACAGTGTCCAAACCCTGAGTGTTCCCCCGACACGGCGGCTGCGGGCGCTCATTCCCGCCGTGTCTGTGCCGCTCAGAAACGCCGGGGGGCCCCCAGCCGGAGGCGAAGGCCGTGGGGAGCACCTCTCTCCGCAGCGGCGTCGCCGAGACCCTCAAGTTCAGGTCCGTCAGTGGAGCTGGACGGAGCTGGCTGACTGGGTGGCAGTTCCTGGGTGCCTCCGAGGTGCTGCGTGGCACTCAGGTGAGAGGGAAAGCTGTCGCTCAGAAGGTCACCCAGGAACTGCGGTGGGGGGAGGGGGGCGCAAAGGTGCGCTCTCCCGGCCGCACACAGACGACGCGCGGAGTCACTGCAGAACATTCCGCACGCTTGGCCCTCGAGATGTTCGAGCTCCCAATCTGCTTTTCAGTTCCCTACAACACGGTGGTTCCTAACGAGGAAATACCTCATTTCTCGACTTGCTCTACGTAGTGACGGGTCGGCGGGTCTCAGAGGAGCACCGCATTCTGTGATTTCTATGAGAGCCCCACGGAGAGTGTGCCTTTTCCTACCCTAGGGTTGCTTCTGCTGCCGAGGAAATGCGGCGTGAGGCTGGAGCAGCCCAGAGACACAGACCACAGAGCAACGGAGGTGGGGGGGGACCCAGGAGGCAGGGCTCCGTAACACAGCGACTCGGAGGAGATGGTGAGCGAGCGTAGGAAACAGTGTGGACTCCACCGGCACAGGAAAGGGGTGGGGGTGGGTGTGGCCCAGACACCGGGGAAGGAAGGACAGGGCGTGAGCTGGGGGAGGGGTGGGCAGCAGAGTCCTTGCAGAAAAACATCTCTTGGAACTGGAGGCTCCGGCTGGGCCGAGGAACAGGGCGCAGGCTGGCCTGGGAGATGTCACGGAGAGGCCCTCGAACTCCCTTCATTCTATTTTACTTTGTAAGAGCAACACAGACACTAAACTGAAATCCTGTGCGTACATAAACGTGAATAATCAAATCTCAGGCAGAACCCAGCTAAATCACGTCCTCAAACAAGCTGTTAGTTTTAATGCATTAGGCATTCAGCTTTTCAGCCTCAGAGTCAGCGGACAACAAAAACTGCAATTAGTAGAAAATAAATGAAGAGGAGCCACACCCCTGCCAGGGCTCCTGGCCATCACTCCCCCCCCCCACTCCCTGCTGTGCGGCTCCCTATTCTGCTCCCGTACTGTCCCTGAGCCCCACCCCATCCCCCGCTCTCGCTGCAGGCCAAACACCTGGATATCTCAACCTAGGGGCACCACGAACTCTCTCGTTTGCCACCCAGGGACAAAGCAAACAAACCTAACGACCCGGCATCACGAACCCCGACCAAATTCGACTTCGCCTACCGAGCTGAGGTGGAGAAGAATAAAAGCCTTCCAAGTCTCCCGAGCCCACACAGCCCCTGCTAGAACCTATCAGCCGGATGCCCAAGTTCCCCCCAGGGCACGCGACCCTTGCAGTGGCCGAAAGGACTGGAAAAGAAATCCCTGTTGCCAGTGCTGCCATTCCACAAGTAGCGGCCCGGGAAGAGCCGCGTGACATTTGAGGAGGGCATGAAAGTCTCTGTCTGAGTGTGCGCCTGCTACGCGGTGTGATGTGACGGACGGCTTGCAGGGCCGTCACAACCCCACCCCCCCAGTTCTGTCTGTTCCCATGTGCACCCCGACCTGCCCCTGCAGCAGCCCCAGGGCTGCAGGGACCAGCACGAACCCCGCTGCCCGTCTCCCACGGTGACCGCGGTATGGGGTGGGACCAGAGCGCGTCCCAGGACAGAACCCTGCAGAGGTCGCTGAGTGCATTCCTGCAGAAAACGCAACCTATTTGGTTTACAACCATGATTGAATTTCAGTAAAACTGTTGTAACTATTATACGTAAAAACCACTTCTGTTCCACTCCAGCCGGTGTCTATTTTTGTTTGCCCAACATCCTCCCCACTTCTTCAGATAACAGAAGTCTCTGTGTTAAGAACCTCTCTCATGTGGTTTGGGGGGCTGGCACCCCCTTTGCCCTGGCCACAGTCCGTGGCCATCACCGCCACCCCCGCAGGGCTCATGCGCTCCTGAAGGGCACCCCCCTCCCTTCGGTCTAAAAGACCACAGAGCGCCGGCATCTTAAATCAATAGCTCTCTGGGGGCTGAAATCCAACGGCTGGAGAGGTGGATGTCACGTTTTTTCAATCGGCTGCTTGATCTTTTACCCAAACCAAAACACCCTCTTCAGCCAGTAAATCCAGAAGGTGGTTTGGTAATCGGCACCCTCTTCTGCCACTTGCTTTGCCTCCGGTGCATGTGCTTAGAACACGGGGTGACCGCTATCTGGAGACACGGACACAGTGGGGGGCAGGCTGTCTCACTGGCTGCCAGCAGGGGGCGCATCTGCAGAATGAGAATGGAATCACCCAGGAATCAGCCAGGGCCTGCCCCATGGTCTTAGAAAGTACTATCCTGTTCCTTATCACACACGCTTGGGGCTAAACCCCTAAAATGTCCAGAGAGGCACACGGAGAGAAAGAAGTCGGCTCCTGTGCCACTACGGACACCTACTAGTATCGATGTGGCGCCTAGGGAAATGGTGATACGGTAACACCTTTGGTCGACGAATTTTTTTCACATACTGTTACATTGTGAATATTCCCCGTGTAGTAATACTGTTGGCAAACAAGGGACCTGTACTCTGTGTTGAGATTGATGCCCATTTCTTAAACACTTGATTTTTGACTGCGGCCAGTGGCATTCCGCCCCTGGGAGGGGACGCCACCCAAGCAAGAGAAGACCGTTCAGGCGGCCACCCCAACAAAGGCGGACCGTGGGGAAGGCTGGGGGCCGGTGTGACTTACACGAGACGGGCACGCTGTTTCTTGAAAGGACGGTCCCCTGGTGGGGTCCCGTGGCAGGCGGGGGGACCAGGCTCAGCGAGGTGAGGCGGTACGTGGAGCTCAGCAGGTGGGCTGCACGGGGTTGCTGCTCGGCTCATGTTTCAGGTTCCTGGAACCGTTAACGTGGTGTTTCTAGAACCTTCCGGAACAGTGCCTTCTCCCAGCCAAGCACTCTGGTACATTTTGGTTTGCGTGCGTCTCAGCCTAGCCAGTACTTTCCTTCTCAGAGCTCACCCAAGGGAACACTCTTCCTTCCGAGTGACCAGAATTTTAAATTTGGGCCCGCAGGACACTGCATCGTCATCAGAAGACCGGCTGGCTAGAAGGGGCCCGGGCTCCCGTGGGTCGTTTATAAAATGACTCTATGCAGGTGTATGTATTTACGTTGTTCCTACAAGCCCGGAGTTCCGGGGGACAGGCTGGCTCCCAGCGAAGCGGGTCTTCTTTCTCCAACGCTCGCTACAGGGACCCGAGAGGCGTGGGGGAGAATCCCCGGGGATCCAGACCAGCAGGCTGGAGAACGGTGCTCTGTTTCTTCACGTGAACGGGCCGAGGGGGGGGCACCCTGTTTCTGGAAGACAGTGGGTGACTCCGCCACCGCGAGACGTCGCCCGTGGGTGCAGTCACCGCTCTCAGAGCACATCATGCTTCCGCAGCCTCACTGCGGCCGGCGTGGGTGGCTTCTGGGTCTGAGGTCACTTCATTGGTCACGGTGCGACTTAGGACCAACGATGCCTCTGCCTTCAGGTGAAATTTCTCCAGTGAAGCCCCAGGTATCGGAGGTGTGTAGTCACTGGGCCACACACAGGCCAGCTCTGTTGCAATCACTGCCAGGGTACCCGCCCTGTCTGCGTGTGGATGTGAATGATGGACGTGACGTAGACCCCCAGCCCACCTCCCGGGGGGGGCTTTATGACCGTGATCACAAGTGCAGGGCGCGGCGGCAGGCTCCCCGACTTTGCGCTCCCCGAATAACACAAAAGGTTAAGGCTTCTCTGTAAGAGGGTCTGAACAAGTCTTCGATGTATACCAAATACACGCATATTTTTTCTAAGGTGCGTAACATTTTCCTTCCGTGACATTTTATGTTACTAGTAGGAGTCAAAACAGAGGTGACTTAGAATAAATTGAAGCTTATTCACCACTGAATATTCATCAGTGGAAAACTAATAAAGGCTCATTTCAGATCCCTGGAACTTCAGGCAACTTTTTCCTCAACAGGCAGCGGAACATCTTGCCGTCGGCTGATGTTTAACTGCAGAGGAAAGAAACCTGGGGGACGCACACATTCCTGCACCCCGTTTACACAGAGGCCCGCGGCTGCGTCTGTGTGTGTTTCTTCGGGAAAGCACGAGCCACAGACGTGAGGAGACACGCTGTTCCACCCCTGATTCCGTGCACCAGCCGTGTTCCCAGGACGGTCAGGGTCTCCTGCGAGCCGGACCCACAGCAAGCCCAGCCACTCAGAAATCATTTCTGCCTTTGCAAAAGAGGGCCGTGCATATTTTCTACCCAAACAGTGGGTCTGTTCCAAGTCACTGGGGGGTGTTTTAAATCACTCTTTGCCGTGCGGTTCAAAAAAAGTCATACATAAAGATGATAAAAAGTGTTTACATATTAAAAAGTAATTTTCCCAACCGCACTGAAGAGGCGATTCATGTAAAATGTATTATCTGTATAAATATTAACAAGTGCTTTTTGTGTTATGTAACATATACAACACATACGTTTAATCTGTTATTTATTATTAATTTGTTTGACTATTAAATTTATAATAATAATTGATGCACACATGTCTCCTTCCTTCCGTGTTCCCAGCGACTCCCTGCCCTTCCCAGTGGCCATGTGAGCTGCACTGCTCCTCCGGCTGGGAGGCACACCCGTTCCGTCCCATCCCATGGACGCGCCGCCTGGCCGGACGCCCCGCTGTGGCCCATGTGGCGGGAGCAGCAGCAATGTCTGCTGGTGTCAAGCACAGCTGGGGAGGGGCCGCTGCTGGTCCTGCCCCCTCTCCTGCTCTCTTTGCCTTCCCGAGAGGCCAGCACGACCCAGACAGAGGTTGTCCCCTCGGCCCAGCTCCCTGAAGTCACGGCACAGCCACCGCTGACACGTGATGGGACACGATTTTGTGCCACTGCCGCTTGGAGGGCAGTGTGCGACAGGGGCGCGATCCGGCACCGGCTAATGTACACGGCTCCCAGCCAGGCGCTCACGGATGGAGCACGCACAGGGGGCTCTGGAGCCGGGCTCCCGGGTGACACCGTCGCCGAACCGCCATCAGCGTGTGACAGACCCGGACGCAGGCCCTCCCAGTAATCACGTCTGCTGGGAAGTCTGCTTCCCCACGCGGCCCGTGTGGACGTGGGAAGGGTAAGGCACCGTCCCCGCTCACCGCTCCTACGCACCCGCAGGTGTGCGGGGATGCACACACACTCACTAACACACACACACACACACACACACAGCCCACAGACAGTCAAATGCTCAGCTGCAACAGAGCAAGCACACTCTTCACTTACATACATACCATCCTCCATGCCCACACTCCCAATAATATATAAAAATTACCGCCCCCCGCCCATCAGTCTCAGAGACGGAGAAAGCAGGAAACACGCCCTCTCCCAGCCACACGGCTCCTGCCCGGGCCGTCCTGCGGCCGGTTCGCGGGGAGGCTCAGCGGCCTGCGGTCGCCTCTTTCGCTCGGTGCGGAGGGTCCCCGGCGCCGTCGGGTTTCTCCGGGAGGCCGCCCGCCTACGCGAACACACGGACGCCCCGCGCTGCGAGGGTGTGCAGCCAGTGCTGGCCACTCAGTCCCGGGAGAGCCAGCGGGTGGAGCCTGGTAAGCAACCAAAACCCAGGGCCAGGGCACGAAGAGCGGACTCGGACGACGGAGAGCGCGCCGGGCCGCGCAGGCGCTGAGCAAAGTGCCTGCAGGTGGACGTGCCGGGACAGTGGACTCTTGTGTCCCCTTTCTTTCTTGGGACAGGAGTGCGAGCTTCTGGAAACGGTCTCTCTCCAACCCAGCTTCTCAGCTCCTCTCGGAAAGCCGGAGAATGACAGACAGCTCGTGAGAACTGACTTCCACCGGGCTTCTCCGCCCAGCCCCGACTTCCACCGGCCGCCAGCCTGCCGGGGATCAGAGGGGGCCTCGCCCGTCCCCTCCCTGTCATGCCCATGACTCCTTGCCACAGGAAGACCACTGCCCTGGACCAGTCCCACCACCGTGAGGGAGTCAGCTTTCCTGGCCATGGGCAGGGGCTCTCCTGTCTTGTATCACTTTAAGACCTTTATGTTTTTTTTAAGTGTGAAAGTGATGCCTGTCTTTAAGGAATCAAACCCCCTCTATACATACTTCCAGCCACATCGGAACGTTTGTACTTGTGAAGGCTTATCTGCTATTTCGGTCACTTAGCCCAACTCTCGTACAGCTCTGGGTACTCCAGGGACACCAGAAGTTTCCAGAAATGTACTCTGCAGGATTCTAAAGAAGCTCAGAATCCGTCAGCATGAAATGACTCCAAGAACCCTCTGCCAGTCTCTCCCTTCTTTGGGGGTGGCCTGGCAAGATACCATGCCCAGGCTCCCAGCTCCCGGCCCAAGGCTTCGTGCATTCAACTTCCCAGCAGCTGCGCTCCCTAAATCCATCAGAACTAGAGTGAGTTCAATTCAACCCCCAGGAGAGATGAGCAAGCTCAGGTGGAATTTGGTATCCGACTATCTGTCAAAACTGGATAGTGGATGTTACGTGTGTGTGTGCTTTATATCTTTAAATATTTACTAGGAGCAAATATTTATCGGGAATTCTTTAATGTGTCTTTGCCAGTTCTCTGGATGCTTTCTACCTGCCTGCCATGACGCCGCTTCTGGGGATGGTGGTCTGCACGCACATCTGTCAGCCCGGAAAATGCGAGCCAGAGTCAAGGAACCGGGTTTTTCTATTAGGTGTTCAGTTATTGCCTCATTTTTCTCCATGTTCCTCAAGGCCACAGACTGCTGAGCCTAGAGGTTAGCTCTCCAAATACTGAGATTGCTCTTTTGCAATCCATTAATGGACAGTGGCATCACGTGTCCCTTCTACACTTGATCTTAGCCGAAAGCCTGAGAAGTGATACATACCCCTTTAGAACACAACTGAAAACGAGCCCAGGGAGTTGGAATGGCTTCCCCTGATTTGGGGCGGGAGGAGGGTGAGCTCCCCACTGCGGAGGTGGGGAACTTCATGGCGTGTCGGCACCGACTCCTTCATCGGACTCAGCGACACATCAGTGATTCGTGTTGTGCCATGGTCTAACCACACGGCACACCGATGTCACAGTCCATTGAGTTTCCCATAAGCGCACCCCAAATGCACTCAAACAGCTGTTCAAAAGCTATAGAAACTACAACAAAATTTTAAACACTGAAAACAGAAAAGTTTTTAAAGCTCTGAAGAGATTTATATAGCAGTAGCTTCTAATTTTAAAGGATTCTTTAGATCGTGATAATTATTGCCCAAAAAACCTCAGATGGACCTCTTGACACTTTGCGTGGGAGACCACGGTAGGACACGGCACGTGGACACCCAGTTGCTTCCAAGGGGCGCTTCAGGCCACCCCACCTGATACAACAAGATTGCAGTCCCTGACTAGCTTCGGTCACGGACCCATTTTTATTCACGCAGTCAGCACGGACGTCTTGCCTGATGCACTTGCCCAAACTCTCACTGAATTCGAGCATAAAAGAATCACGTCCCCTAAGAACAGACTTAGGTGAGAGATGAAAGTGACGACATGTCCTCTGAAATGAAACGTAAGTCCAAGACGCGAACTCCCGCATGGGCGCACACAAACCACGGCTGAAGGGTGCTCTTGAAAGGAGAGAGCACAGGCCACCCAGGCAAACGTGCAGGTGTCACCGAGGGCCCTTTCCTGACTGAGGCACCAGCAAACGGGCACCGTGGAAGGTGACTGGGGAGGCGAGTCACAGAAGACACGGACCTTGGCACGCCCCACCGGCCGGTGCATGTGGGAGCACCGGCTGCACGGCAGGCTGAGCACAGAGAACGCTGAGCTCCAGCCGCATTCGGGGAAGGCTGCCAGAGAGATGAGAAGACTCCAGTCAAGACACCACACTTACTAATTTTTAAAAAATCAAAAAAGTAATTCCAACCATCTGATACTAGATAGAAAGGAAGAAAGAGAGAAAAGGACAGAGAAAGAAAAACTCGCTGCAATTCTACCACCCAGCAATTGACATTTTGTCAGCATGGAGTCTCCAATCCCTTTTCTATGAAGATGTGTACGTATCTGGGCTAAGTATACTATTTTATGTAATCTCTGAATGAAATTGCAATCTGATTTTTCACTGGACAGTGCCTTTTGAGCCTCTCTCCATGCCAAAAGAGGTCCTTCTCAAATATTCTAGATGGCTGAACAACATTCTCATTGCTCTCACTTTAAAAAGCATCTTTAAAAAAATCAATTCAGGCTTCCATAATGCTGGGCTAAAAATAATAAATCCAGCTCTCCGGAGGCTTTCATTCCAAATAAAGCATTTCTTCAGAACGTGCGTCCTAGTGCATGCATTTCAGGGAGGACTTCTGGGTTGACATTTCTCACGTTATTTTACATTCTGGATTAAGACGCGTCTCATATGGTTCTAATTTGTATTCTCAGCAGACTTCAAAAAGGAAATTCCAAGTGGAAGTTTATTCACACAGCAGAACTATGTTTAAATGATGCTACAGGGATGCCTTAAACTAACACAAGTCAGGAAGTTCAAAGTCAAGGGTAGATCCTGGACTGTGTTCCCACCTCTCCCTCCTTCCTGGTATTTGGAAAGTAGAGATTTTATGTAGCAGCTGCTTGGCTTGTCTTTGGCCTCCTGCACTTACATGGAGATAATTTCAAAGATGTGTTTCAAAACTTTGTGTAAGAAATTGGTATTTTCCTAAGGGTGTTGCCAGAGTTTCAAGGTTACTCTTAAAAAGCAAAACAAAACAAAACAAATAAACTAGTTCAAGTACAGAAAAACTCCTCATCTTGCTTTAATAACTAGATGGCTATTTGGAGTCTAGGTGACTCCTCAAATCCTTTAAATGGCCAAATGCAAAATGTGACCCAAATGTATACAACTAGCAAATTCATCGAGGATGCATCTCTTTGGAACAAAACAGTTTTATTTTTGTGCGGGGTTAATGTTTTTGCTTTAAAGCAGAGTCTACAATGAAGACATTATTACAGTCTAGTTTAATTGTCCTCTTAAGTGACAGCATACCTATTACTTAAACAAAACTCAACTTTCTTCTCTTGTTGAATACTGATACTTAGTTCTATGAATTAACTTTTAAAAAAGAGTCAATTGGGTTGGAAGATGTTCCTATATTTGAGGGTATCAGCGGGCCCATGGGACAGGATGGGTGACACTCCATGAAGCTGACAGAAGCAAGGACAAAGGGCCAGTCCTGGCTTTGCCTGCATGCCCTTCATAACCTTGCCTAAGTTAACCTCAGCATGCCTTGGTCTCCTTACCTCTGAAAGGGGAACAGACAACAGTGCCTACCTCAGAGCATTGCTATAAGGCTGAGATTAGTGACTGCCTGCAAAGCGATCAGCTGAGTACCCAGCGCACTGTGTTTGCTGCTGTTACCACAACGGAGGGGAGGGGTGTATTGTTACTCCCTGTAATAGAAGGGGGTGGTCCTGATGGGCTCTGGTTCTCTCCACTCAGCCCCCCTTCAGCTGGCCTTCAGAAACAGAAGGCACTTGTCCTTCTGATTTATCCCACAGACACCTGCTGAGTGCCCACGCTGTGCAGACTTGTTGTTGAGCACTGTGGGAGGATGTGTGGCTGTGGGCGGCCAGGTCCAGCCCTGGAGGCCTCTGAATCAACCAGGGAAGGCAAAGACATACCCAGGAGGCCCTACAATCCAAGAAAGCAAAACCCCCCAGGGGTCAGAGCAAGACAAGCTTAGAAGGTGAGATGAGGTTGGAGGTGGAAGATGGCAAGTGAACCAGTCCTTCCTGCAGCAACCCCTGACCCAGAGTCAGACATCCTTGTGAGCACAGGTGTGTGCTTATCCTCCCCCACCTGTGCCTGCAGGGGCACTGTGGAGCCAAGCGCCACTGGGTCCCTGCACCCTGATTCTCCTTGCCACAGGAATCTAACAGGAGATTCAATTTTTACATTTACAGGGGTGTCCAACCTGCGGCCCAGGATGGCTATGAATGCAGCCCAACATAAAATTGTAAATTTACTTAAAACACTACTTAGTTTTATCACTAAGTTTTATACTGTTTTATTACTTAGATGTTGTACACTTTCTATATTAGCACAAACTTGGGACCTGCGTGGTGATTTTAGAAGATTATCAAAAGGGCCAGCGCATAATTAGGGTTATTATGCAAGTTCTTTGTTGCTTATCTGTGGTGGCTGATATCACAAAAATTACGCACAGACCTTTTTTTTTAGCTCATCAGTTTTCGTTAGTGTTTGTATATTTAGTGTGTGGCCCGAGACAACTCTTCTCCCAGGGTGGCTCAGAGACACCAGAAGGTTGGACACCCCTGCTCTAGAAGATCTCATTGTACTCTTTCTGTTAAATAATGTTGCACTGCAGGAAGCACGTGTCATACAATGTGGTGCTGTTTAATGAGATATAATGAGAGTCTGCAGTGACCCGTGAGGAGGCTACAGAAAATGGCACCGGGCCTCCGCAGGCGACACTCGTAGGGTTCGAACACCCGGTCGGCGGCGACAGCCCCGCGATGCCAGCGCGCAATGGGCCGCCATGCGCGGGTCCAGTATTAGCAGCCGCGTGCGTGGTGGGTGGGAGTCTTGAGGGCAAATGTGGTTCCACAGCGGCAAACCCAGCGGAGCCCTGGGAACGACATCTGTGTCAGACACGCAAGCTTCATCAGGGGAAAAACCCCCATGTGATTATTTTTCCATGCCATGAGAAAAAAACTCGAACAAATAAATAAATTGTGAGCAAGGACTGTGGGCTTCCGGTGGAGGAGTGACTGGGAGAAGCTGAGACTCATGCTGAGCCCAAGTTCGGCGACCTCAAGGGGTCGCGAGGCTCCCAGACAGACCCCCTGTGGGGTCACCCCCACCCCCACTAGGTGTGAATTCGGGGATCATCTCTGTGAGGAGGCAATGGGAAGTAGTTCAAACACCTGCGCCTAAAACGATTTAACGAACGTTTCACGACTGCTCAGATTATACCTGATGCTGGACAGAAAATGTAGAAAGCGGTCCTCTTTGATTCTTTTGCCCCCAGAATAAGGAGCAACAAATACACATCAACACACACACACACACACACACAGACTCACACCCATTCATTTGCTTGTTGAACACCGAGATGAAGTCTGTCTCACGTGGGCGAACGTATGATGAACTAGCGGTTCTTCACCTGAGGCTTTCTGGGCAGAACTCAGAAGTGTGTGGAGCAAACGGGGGGGGAGCTGCCAGCACACGGGCTCGTCCAAGACATTTCGAGTGAGGAGCCCGGACAGAGGAGACAGACCCCGCAGCTCCCCCGGGACCCGTGAGGAGGCGTCAGTGAAGGGGCCACGCCTCCACACTCCCTCTGCTCGGTGCTTTCTTTCACGTCGCGAAGGAACGCCGGGGACTGGCATCCGGTCTCAAGACGAAGCCACGGGGAGAAAGGGTGGCTTCGGGACAGAAAGGACCACAGGCTGTCCGATGCACCAACCCCCTAAACCGCAGTAAAATGCGGGGGGGGGGTCCACTCCACGGAATCACAGGGCTGGTGCGTGGCAAAGAGAACTGTCTCTGTGTAGAGAAAATGCTCGGGAGTTCTTTAAAATATTTTTTAAAGATTTTATTTATTTGTTTTTAGACAGAAGGGAAGGGAAGGAGAAAGCGAGAGAAAGAGAGAGAGAAACATCAATGTGCGGTTGCCTCTCGCGCACCCCCTACTGGGGACCTGGCCCGCAATGCAGGCATGTGCCCTGACTGGGAATCGAACTGGCGACACTTTGGTTCGCAGACTGGCACTCAATCCACTGAGCCACACCAGCCAGGGCAAGAGCTCTTTATCATTTCAGTGCTTAAACTTTTATTTGACATTTCTGAATCTTCTCTTACATGCCCTTGAGTTCATAAATATAGCTTGAAAACAAACATGATGTTTCTAAGAGACTTCCTTCTTGGTACAACAAGCACCCTCCGAGGAGCACGCAGGAACCGATGGAGCTGTATTCACAGCCTCTCTGAGATGTTGTGCCTCTCTTCTCTGTCGAGTGTGGCTTCTCCTTACTGTCCAGACAGTGCACTTTTAATTACATGTTCCATAACCTCACGTCTTTCACGACACACTCATTGGATAAGCGAATGTATAGGATTTGAAGTTAGTGATTCCAAAACAGCAGCAACAACAACAAAAACTTCAGCCCTCTTTGGTTTACCAAATTCTAGGTTCTAAAATGGGCTCTGGCACCATGGCTCCCTTAGGAAAACCCAGGGAGCACCAAACTGCCAACAGATCCTTCCAGAAACTTCCTGTGAAACGGCTTCAAGGATTTACAACC
The DNA here is from genome assembly GCF_004126475.2 of Phyllostomus discolor. Lineage (NCBI taxonomy): Eukaryota > Metazoa > Chordata > Mammalia > Chiroptera > Phyllostomidae > Phyllostomus > Phyllostomus discolor. The sequence continues at coordinate 3,144,422 of NC_040913.2, read as the reverse complement.
CTCCTCCTCGGCGTCTACGGGCAGGGCTCGCCTCCATTCACACCGTGAACTCGGAGGGGAGACTGTTCAGGGCACCACGGCTTAGGGACGCCTGTCTGGCGCTGGGGGGAAGTCTCCCATTAATGCTGACGTCATCGTCATGTCGGAAATTCCAGCCCGGATCACCCTCCCCCCTGGGTGACTCTTCTCCTCTGGAATTCTCTCTCCCCCGCCCCTTCTCTCTCTGCCCACTCGCTGTCCCCTGGGGGAACCACGAGTCACTTCCTGCCATTAAACTTGTGGCTGAACTTGCCCTTCTGTGAGAGCCTTGAGGGGGGCTCTGATGGGAAGAGCTGGGGGCGAGGGGCTGCCGGGGAGGCGGGCAGAGGGAAGAGGGGGTGTCCCACTCCCCCTGCCGCAGGGAGTGAGGCTTGGCACGGCTCCAACTGCCGGCTCTACAGGAGACCATTATATCGCCAGCACAGCACCGGTCTGCGCTGTGCTTTATTTGATACTTGATTTGCCTCCCGGACCCTGCCTGCAACTTCAGGAAGAACGGACAGTCAAAGAAATAAAAAGCAAAATTTTCAGCCTTCTGTCTGTGAAAAGTCTGTGGAGCACACCTGAGACCTAATTAAAAATCGTGGTTGGACGCGCTTCCACTTTCCTGAGACTTGCATTCTTTGTTGTCAGTAATACTAATAACACATCGGACACAGCGCACAAGTCTTAACTTTCCAGAAAATTATTTTTCTTTTTTAATTCTCACCCAAGGATGTTTATTGATTTTAGGGGGGGGGAGAGAGAAAGAAAGAGAAACATTGATGTGAGAGAGAAGCATTGATCAGTTGCCTCCCGCACACTCCCCAACCGGGGATTGAACCTGCAACCCAGGCATGTGCCCTGACCGGGAATCGAACCCACAACTTTTTGATGTACAGGACAATGCTCTAACCGAGGTGTCTGGCCAGGGCTCTAGGTTAGTTTTCAATAAAATATTTTTTTTACTTTGGTAAATTTGTTAAATGACCAATTTAAAAATAATATTGCAGCAGAGACAAGCTTAGTATTTCACACGCACGTGGGTGACGGCGACCGGCAGCGCCCCTGTAGGCAGGCCACGAGGAAGGGCCCTGTGCAAAGGCGTGTGGGTAATCCGCCACGTGGTCTAGCGCCCCCTCTCCCCTGCCCACCAGTGGCTGACCCAGGGCCCAAGGCCCGGGGCGTAGTTTCCAGGGGCCTGGATCCGGAGCAGAGCGTCCTGTCCCCTTTATGTGGGCACAGAAAGCACCCTTTCGGTTGGTTGGGATTCTAACACTTAGAGGACAGGGACCTCTACTTACTCAATGCCGACTCCCCAGGGGCCACCCTGTGCCTGGAAAAGAGTGGGTCTGTGGCCAGTGTTTATGGAAGATCAAGGTCTCGTGAGTCCTGACAGAAGGCGCGTGGAAAAATCAAAACGCGCAGAGAGTTAGCGCTGAGGAACACCCCTGGGACTCTCTGACACACTCACGCACAGTCAGCCTCCCTCTAAGTATCGCCTAACAATTCCCGACTTTCACGTCCATTTTGGCTTTCATGGGGAGCCTCCAGCTTCCCACGTGCACCACACTGAGGCAGACTGTGAAGCAGTTTTTGTTCAGGGGTTCCATTTCTCTCCCCCTCTCTATCCCCAAAATAAGCCTGATCTCAGCTGGATGGACAGGTTTGTGTCACTGCTCCTCAGTTAGAGGCTCAAATGCATTTAAAAAACAGATAGGGTTATCCAGACTTAAGTGGTAGGTCTGTCAAGGCAGTATATACATATTTTTAAAGATTCTATTTATTTATTTTAGACAGAGGGGAGGGAGAAAGAGAGAGAGAGAGAGAAACATCAATGTGTGGTTGCCTCTCACACATTCCCCACTGGGGACCTGGTCCACAGCCCAGGCATGTGCCCTGACTGGGAATCGAACCAGCATCCCTTTGGTTCACAGGCCCACGTGCATCCCACTGAGCCACACCGGCCAGGACTGCGGAGGCAATATTGATGGGGCTAGGTTTGCCTGCTCCATGTTCTCTTCATAAACCAACTTCCTGCCTCATCAGACTAGTCTGCGAGTCCTTGAACATGACAAATGATGGTAGGTGCTTTGCTTTAATAACAAAGCCCACGAATCCTTCCCATGACATTGCGTTGCAGGCTAAACGTGATTCCTAGGCTTAAGACTGTGACGTGGAACTTGGTGTTTCCTTTTTCAACGAGGTGTGACCAGACATTGGGACAGATGCTCCCCGTCTGTCAGGGATACACTTCTCTCTTTGCCATTTAAAAATGTTTCTTTCAATAGCTGGATGCCTCAAAAAATCGCAAGGAAGCACTGGAGATCCAGATTTTCTCAGTCCCTTTGGGATGTCTGCAAGAGGGGATCGCAGGCACATTTGTAATTTGGTCGTGATCTCCAAAGTGGCTGTATCCTTTAACACTGGTGTTGAAGGACTAGACGGAGCCAACTTTTAGCTCCCAGACAGGAGCAGAGAGGAAGTTAGTGGGGGAAGGAGGCAGGGAAGAAGGAAGAAATGGAGGGAGGGAGAAAGAAAGGGAGGAAAAGAAGGAAGGAGGGGAAAAAGGAGGGACAGCAGGAAGGATACCACCCATGTATCACTTTTCAAATTACCTAAACAAAGGCTGGCCCCGGCTGGCCCCCTGGACATTCAGTCTCGCACTAGCCCCTCCCCCACCCTGGTCACTTCAATCTGATCATCTGGCTGCGGCCCACGGAACTCCCTCTAGCGAAGAAAGAACCCACCGTTTGCCTTCCCCGCTGTGTACTGGAGCCCCTGTTAAGGACGGTGCTCAGGTCACAGCTCCTGCTCTCCAATCTGCAGTGCTGGCACCTTCTTCAGTTTCATCTTTGCACGTGACTTCTGTCCTGGCTCCGTTCCTCTGCCATCTGCAGGGTGGCCCCCTGCCCTCTCACCCCCACCCCTCGCTGTCGGAGCTCCTCTGGGGTCCCAGCAGGAGTTCAGAACGTCACCGACTGAGATGCACCGCCCTAAGGCTCCCTTTACTCTCCCCTTCAGCCCACTTTAATCCCCTCGAGTCCTGCTGCACAAAGCATGATCCCCGGCCTGACTTCGGGTTTATGTTGTTTTAAAATCTGGCTTCTCAACCCTTTCAGGACAGAACAACCTTCCCACTGTACTGGGTGTGTTCTGGTCACCCAGTAAGTTCACATGCACCCAGAAATAGATATTTAGCTAAAGTTCATTGTGGCTAATGAGTTCCTAACTGAGCTTTATTTTTCCCTGCACCTGGTTTATTTGAAGACTATTTTAAGGATTTACTGAGATAGGTGTGAACACAAACCTCCACACCTTGTTAGGCCTGCAGCTCTTAGGACCGCAGCCCCTCAACGGACCAGGAAGAAGGGGGTACAGTTGGAATATACCTCCACTTCTCAATGTGCCCAGTAGAAATTACACGCTCTTCGAAAGTGCAAGCATTCGAAACAAGCAAACAACAACAGTGTTACTCAGTATAATGCACTGTGATGCTCAAGTTTCCAAAGAGACTTTGGAATGTTGTAAACAATTTACAAGGTGTATTTATTTTAATAAGTTATGTGTAAAAAACTATATACGTAATTTTCAACTTTTAAAAAAATCCTCACATGAGGGCATGTTTTTTGATTTTTCAGAGAGAGAGGGAGGGAGGAAGACGTGGGGGGGGGGGAGAGAAAGAGAGAGAGAGAGAGAAGGAAGGAGAGAAACATCGATTGATTGCCTCATGTACACACCCCAGCCAGGGACCGAACCCACAACCCAGGCCGGTGTCCCGACCAGAATCAAACCCACAACCTTTTGGTTTTTGGGACAAAACTCCAATCAACTGAGCCACCTGGCCAGGGTCATAATTCTTAACTTTTAAAGTGTATTTCCATTTGGGAAGCTTTGACGATTGGCCCACTGTGATGTATTAGTAAGTAAGTAAGTAATTTCTGAGTGTTTTTCATCATATTTTACAAAACCGTCTGCTTGCTCATTGTCCACCTATTGTCATTACCAAGAGTTTTATAAAGATTTCTTTTTAATTTTTTTGATAAAATGCATAGATACAGGACATTAGGCATAACGAGAGCCCATGGGAAACAAGCCGTGGGCACACAGGCGGCTGCTCCAGAGGAGAGGGGAGGTGCCACAGGAGACGGGGCGGGGCGACCGGCCAGCGGGGGGACTTGGGCGCACCGCTGCTGCAAGAGCTCTCTCCAAAGTCCTCCGACGTGTGAGAGGGCACGGTATGCTGGCCGCACCCGAAATCCGGAGGCCGGTGCCGCTTAGGAGCCGCGTGACGGGACGCCAGGGAAGACACACCGCACCTCCGTGCAGGACGCGAGCCTAGACACCAGCCGCACCTCGCTCCCCGGACCCCAGGACGCCCGCGGAAACGCCGTAGGAAGGCCCCGGTCTGCCTGACACTTTGCTGCTGGACGGCGTGGCCGACGAGCTCCCACCCCACGTTTATGGGATGTCACACTGTGGTCTCCGACAGAGCCAGAGAGACGTCCCGAGAAACCACAGGCTCAGCCGCGCTGTCTGTCCGGGACGTGTCACCCAAACCCGCCCCTTTCCCGTGTTATTCTTCCATGGAACATTTCTGACCTCCCTCTGTTTTGCCCGCCACTTCTGATAAAGATGAGAGGGCAGATGGGATTCGGACTGTGGGGGCACGAGTCAAGTGCATTTTTTTAGGCAGTCAGCTATAAGACAGCCATGAACATATCTGGGTCCATGACTGCACACTGCACTTGGCCTGCAAACCAGCTGGTCATTCTGGCTCTCGGCGTACCTGGCCTGGGGCCGCGCACTTGGAACCTGGGAGCTGGGAGTCTGGGCCCTGGAGGCGCTCTGGGCCACCGCATTTCCCCGGCACCTGACACTGGGTTGGGTACATGGTGGCGTGGTAACACGTGTTGACGATAACTAAACAGCCATGACTGAAAAGGCAGAGCAACAGTTGTAGAGCACAGGGAGGCTTTGGGCGTGTGGTCATTTGACTGGGGGTAAACATTTGCTATAATTGGACTATTTACTAAACGGGGAATAAGCTACGTAGAGGCTGAAACAGCTTATTGGTGAGTTTGCTTCTAGCACGCCTTAATTTGTTAACCAGCTATGCACACGTGCTGGTGGAATTTGTTTTCTTAAAAAGAAATGGCATCGCTAGCGTGCTGTGGTTTTGGAATGCGCGCTCACGGATGTTCTCCCCGGTGTAAACGGTATGAGACGGGTTCACACGGCTCACAAAATGCACATGACTCTTGCTTTCACTCTCTCTGACGCCGGTCAAAGACGCTGCTAGGAGGTACCTGCATTACAGCGGTCAAGATTGCGCACTAGGCACAATGCGAAATGCTTTGCGCTTTCATGTACGTGGCTCATTGAATCTGCACAACAACCTCTAAAAAGGTGTTACTAGCCCACCTTATGCAGGAAGAAGGTAAGGCTCAGAGAGGCTGCGTGAGGTGCAGGCCGAGCAGTAGGGCTGCTACCAGTAGGACCACGGGCTTCGGCTCCAACCCCAGGCCTCACGCAGCACTAAACCGGAGTGGGCAGGTGGAGACGGCAAAGCTCTTCCACACCCTGTTGCAAGAAGGCAGGCGTGACAACGGCGAAACTCGGACATGTCCTACGTGAAGTGACAGTGGGAGACAGAGCAGGGGGGCGGCGGACAGCCGGGGGCCTGTGGACACAGGACAGCTCCCAGTCCCGAGTGTATGAGGGCGCTCAGACCCAGGCTGCAGGCGCCCACGCGCCCGACCCATAGCAGCCCATCGCACCTGCGTGTGCGTGACTCCAGGACTGCGGCCCGCGACCCGCAACCAGTCACACGTAGTCATCACACATGGCACTTCTTCCTCACGGACTCCCCGCCTATCACAGACCGCTGCACTTCCTCTCCCCTTGCCTCCTCCCCTGGGGCCGGTGTGAGGTCTTTCCAAACAAATGAGAGCTCCCTTTCCCCCGGTTCACGTATAAAAAAGGCCTGGCACCTCTCCACCCAGCCCTGTGGCGGCTGGTCCCTGTGGCCGATAAACCTCTTTCTTTTAAAAAGACTTTCCGCCATGGAAGTTAAACTTTTTGTTTAACAGGTATAAAGTATACATTAAGAAGCAAGCTAGGGTCCTGGCTGGTGTGGCTCGATGGATTGAGTGGTCAGTTTGATTCCCTGTCAGGGCACACGCCTGGGTTGCTGGCCAGGTCCCCAGTAGGGGCCCCATTGGTTCGCAGGCCAGCACTCAATCTACTGAGCCACACCAGCCAGGATGGGCTAAAGACAGATTTTAAAAAAAATGAATGATAGCCCTGGCTGGCATAGCTCAGTGGATTGAGCGTGGGCTGGGAACCAAAGTATCGCAGGTTTGATTCCCAGCCAGGGCACATGCCTGGGTTGCAGGCCATGGCCCCCAGCAACCGCACATTGATGTTTCTCTCTCTCTTTCTCCCTCCCTTCCCTCTCTAAAAATAAATAAATAAATCTTTAAAAAAATGAATGATGAATGATAAGGCATTTTTTGAAAAGGAAATTGTGTATGCTATTAGTCATGAAAAATAAAAAGACCATCGCTGCCGTAGAGACCTTGACACACATTCTTCTGGCCACAGGCCCCTCTTGCGCAAACACCCACACACAGCAGCATGTCGTGTGAACCGCAGCTCTTGTCGTAACTTCAAGGAAAACCTTGTTTTCACAGAAGAGCTCACATTTTCCCAAGCTTCTTCACTTCTTGTGCAAGAACTCTTATGGGACTCAAGTAAACTGCGTTTTATTTATTTTTTCTGAGAAAGTCCTTCCCTTCTTCCTGGAAGAGTCCATTATCGGGATATAATCATGTTCAAGGAGAATAAACTCGGGCCGAGGAGATGGATTCCATCTCTGACTGACAGTGAGAAGGCACGTCCTGCTTCCTCCACTCTGGGTGCAGCCCAACTGCATCTCCTGGGGCCACAGGCTCGTGTCCCCTCACACGGCGTGCTCCCCATGGGAAGGCACGCTCTTCCGGGAGCCCCCTCCTTCACCTGTGCAGACGCGCCCGCCGTCCCCGCAGCCACGCGGACGCGAGTGGGCGTTCTGCCGCAGGGGACATGCAATGAGCCAGTCCCTGGCCGACCCCACGGAGCCCCTGCGGACAGCAGGTCCTTCTCACAGTGCACGGCCCCAGTGCTCGCTGGCTCAGGGCTCGCACTCCCTGAGCCACCCGTCAGCCTGCCTGCTGCTGCAGCCACCTGGAGCGGACAAATATTTTCCTAACATGAGGGGTGTCATAGCAACCAGATCTGTGGCCTGGATAGAAACCAGGCACGAGGATGCCGCCACTGAGGGCGGGAAGCAGACACGCAGCACCCATGGCCGGACTATCAGAAAGGGTGCCTGGAGGACTCAAAATGCATTATTATTATTTTTAGGGCTCAGTTCTTGAGACACAAGAATGGAAGTTGCCCCCAAACCTAAGCAATGGCAGGCAGTCATTTAGATGAGAAAGACCTTTCGTTGCAAATCTGTCGGTTTCTTACAAAAGCTACGCCACCTCGGATGAGGTCATGAACCTCCCGGAGCCTCCGTTTTCTCATCTGCAAAATGGAGGTGATGGGCCTGCAGTGTGGCTGGCGGGGGAGGAGCACACAGTCACTAACAACTCTTGTCATCACTGGGGACATTGGGGGGTGATGGGCATCTCCTGGACACAAGCACGAAGGTCTCCCAAATAGGGTGCACGTGCATATGTCAGAAATTTCTGTTTGTCTTCACTTAAAATATTTCACTGGTATATTTTTTATCCTTTTTTTGTTTCATAACTTACTTTATTGTTGTTCAATTCCAGTTGTCTGCATTTTTTCCCACCCTTCCTCCCACCCCCCCCCAAACCCACCTCCCTCCCCAGCTTCCACCCTCCTCCTTGGTTTGGTCCGTGTGTCCTTTATAGTAGTTCCTGAAAACCTTCCCCCATTGTCCCCTCTCCCCTCCCCTCTGGCTATTGTCAGATTGTTCTTAATTTCAATGTCTCTGGTTGTATTTTGCTTGTTTTTTTCTTTTGTTGTTTAGGTTCCTGTTAAAGGTGAGATCCTATGATATTTGTCTCTCACTGCCTGGCTTGTTTCACTCAGCATAATGCTGTCCAGCTCCATCCACGCTGTTGCAAAGGGTAGGAGCTCCTTCTTTCTCTCTGCTGCATAGAATTCCATCGTGTAAATGTACCATAATTTTTTGATGCACTAAATTATTTTTTATCTTTAAGAAACCGACTGGGACGCAGCATTCAGGCTCAGGATCAGCTGCCTGCCTGCTGGTGGTCTCCGTGGGCCCACAGGAGCCGTGCACGGGACGTTGGCACCGGCATGGGCCTGGCCCGGAGACATGTGGACGGCGTCGCTAACTTTTTATTTTTTATCCTCACTGGGGAACTTTTTCTTAATTGTTACTTTTTTTCCTTTTGGGGGAGAGAGAGAAACATCGATCGGTTGCCTCCCTCCCGTGCCTGAACCCATCCAACTCACAACCTAGGTACGTGCCCTGACTGGGAATCGAACCTGCAACCTTTGGGACACACTACCACCAGCCGAGCCACACCGGCCAGAGCACCACTGCTTACTGTTAACTAGACCTGCCCTCACAAAACGGAGCAGTGGCTTCAGATTCCTGTGGAAAAGCCACGAAGAGGAGAAGATGATGTTAACGACTAGCATGAGTCAACACGGAAGGGACAAAGTGACATGTCCCTACTGCTCACCCTGGCCCTGTGACAGTCACATCCACGAGGTCAGGACAATGAGAATATATTTAGGCCAGACGAGAAGTCCACGGGAAGAACTGAAAATGGTCTAGAAGATGATTTGGAAGGAGGATGTTAATGAACTTCGGCCTTTATGATGACATTGTGTATGACAGTAGAGCACATCTGTGACTTAGAGAATACAGATGGATACTTTGGTGGTACTGCTCAAAAACAGTGTGGGACCGCGGTGCCAGGGAGCGTGAGTGTGCAGTGGGCACGTTGTAGAAGCGTCTCCTGTAACACACTTCCCGGCCTTTCTCACGACACTAGGGCCCCCGGGGCAACCGGACTGCATGCCGGGATGCACGGCCAGGCGGCTGGAGGCCCAAGGTTAAGAGACAGGGACTTTGGCGGCCCTGTCTCCTGCTCAGCCCCAGGAATCCTGGGGGGACCCATATCTTCCACAGACCGCCGGAGCACCCCCGTGTGTCATGTGAGGCACCTCGAAGTGTATGGGTTTAAAACTCAGTCCTACAGGCAGATGCGGATGGGGCTGATCATGAGGATACAGCTGTTTGGGTGTGACTGAGTCATCTCTATAGAGAGGGGGAGAGGAGAGTTTTCTAAGAAATGGATCTCTTAAGAATCAGCCCAATAAACTCCGTATGTATCTCCAGTGGGCTTTGTTGTGAGAAGTCAGATATTTATGCTACCTCATCCTCTCCAGTCTGATAAAAGAGCACGTTGACTATATTTACAAACACTCTCTGCTCTCCGTCCGTGAGTATATTCCCCCGAGGTGTGGTCAGCTTTTAGCACGGTGCTACCCACACACCAAGTACTAATGCACAGTTGCCCCGCGGATACACAAGCCACGGCTAAGCTACAAACACCGTTCATCAATCCTTACACTCTCCTCCCCTGAGGTCCCGCTCCCGTTCCTCCCACCAGCTGGTGTAAAACCTTGCAGGGTTCCAGTACCCAGCCCTGACCCCACACCCCTCACTTCCTCTCAGCTGACTTCACCCCTTCCTTTGATGAGATCAAGGTCATCCTACCCAAACTGTCTTAACACCAGATACATCAGGCCACATGATTCAGCGGAAACCCACCCCCTCAAGTCGTCCTTGACTTAACCCTCTGCACCAGGCCTATGCGTCAGGGAGGCACGCTCTCACTGAAACGGCTCCTCCTCCTCCTCCTCCTCCCGCTCCTTCTCCCCCTGCCCAGCACTGTCTCACTAAACAGTCAACTGCTGAGCCAAAGCCTCTGCCTTTTCTGCTCCCTCCCGAGTGCTCTGGCCTCCGACACCCACAATCCTCTCTTCCACGCCCCTCCCTCCACGTCTTCCCTGAAGTTGCTTCTTCAAGAGGCCCGCCCTGGCCACCTTCCCAAAAACGTCCACCCCCCTCCCTCACATTCACACCGCCTTTCCCTGCCTCCTTATTCTGTTGTCAACGATCACTGCACTAAACGGCATGTACCTACTTACGTTGCTCATCGTCCGTCTTCCCGCTCGAACACTAATATCATGGGGTCAGAAAACTTTTCTTTTTCTTTTGCCTGTTGATGTGTCTCTGTCTACAGATCCCTCGACCTGTAGCCCAAACTGGCCTGGTGCACGGCGGGCACCCAGCTAGTATTTGCTGGATGGAAGGAGGGAATAGGCGGATGGGTGGGTCACTGCAGCGGGTGTATGAACGGTATCACGGCTTCCTTTCAACGCACTCTTCTGCCGAAACACCCTCCCCGAATGACGAGTTCAGACGTCACCGCTCTCCGCCCCGACTGTCAATGGCTGTGCGCGACTTAGGGAAGAACAGTGGAGAGCCTTCGGGGTCTGTCCCCGATCTCCCTGTCCGGCCGCATCTCCCAGTGCAGCCTCTCTGCACACCCCCCGAGCCGGTCATGCGGGAGAGCCACGCATTTATCTGGACCATGTTCAGCAATTTCCAGACTTTATGTGTCTTGACACGCGCCCTTGCACACACCTGCTCGCACCTTGGCCCTCTCCCGAAATCGATGTTTCCAGGCCAGCCCACGAAGCCTCCCCATTCTTCCGACTTCAGCGCTGCTCCCCGGGGCACCGCCCCACCTCCGATTGGGATGGAAGTGGTTTTCCCTTGAAGTGTGTTCGCGTCTGCCCCCACGATGGGGCCGTAACACCCTTGAGAGGCCCGGACAGCTCTGTCTCCTCTTCACAGTCCCTCGCACACAGTAGGAGACCCACAGATATTTATCGAAGTGAATTTATCAGAGTGGCACTGGCTGTGCACCGTGATCCCAGAGAATTGTGCGAGATACGCACTTCGATTCCTCGTGGGGGTGATATACCAACACCGAAGAAGCGAGCGTCGGCGAGACCGAAAAGAAACACAAAGCTGTAGCGTGAACAACATGAAGTAAGAGCCTTTCATCATCAACCCGAAAGACGTGGATATCTTATTTCTCTCTGCTGGGACCTCTGGCACAGGGAGGTCACTTAATTTGGAGTTTGGTCCTCAGCTAAAAATAAACCGCTTTTATTTAAACCGAGGCTCCCCACGGTCGGTCAACCATTTTGCGGTTTTATTCAAATCCTTGCGAGGCTCCCAGAACACCAGTCAGGGTGCGTCTGCCTTACACAAGCGTTCCTTTCACCGAGCAATTTTGGGTTAATTCAAGAAATTGTGTCTTATCTGTGTGTGGGTGTCCCCTCCCCAGGCCCGTCCCCGGGACACACAGGGCTAGCCTGTGGCCAGGCCCGGCACAGACGGGCCGGTGGGAGGGATAATAAGCACTTAGGGAAAGAACAGCCGTTCTCAGGAGATTGTCCCAGATGATTGTTTTCTTGTGGGGAGCTGGGAACCCAACGTTCCGAGAGGCTTTTACGGCCAGATCCTCGCCGGGACAGCAGAGTGAGTTTAAATGCTAGAACCACGGGCAACGCTTTCAGGCAGGGTCCTCCTGCCCTTTGCTGCCTTCGGAATAAACAGGCCCCCACGAGGCCCCTCTGCGGAGGTTGAAGGGCAAAGGCCGGGCCCCCCGGAATGGCTTCCCCTGGCTTGCTGACACTGTGTGCACCTGTCCCCAGGGACCCTGTCAGGGCCACCTGAGCTGCAGGGGTCCGAGTCCTCCTTGGCTAGCTGCTTGCTCTCTCACCCCTGCGGCTCAGACCGCCGACCCGGCCCAGCTCAAGCTGCTCAGCCCACCAGCTCCGCCCTTGCGCTGCCCCTGCTGGTTGAGGAAGGCAGCGAGGAGTGAGTTTCCATGCAGCTGGCGACGGTGCCACCCCTCGGGTCCCTCGGCATCAGGGACACCAAGGCCAGAGTCTCTCCTGGTCGTCAGGACTGAGGTTCCTGTGGCGTGGACCCCTCAGAGCCCCACGTCCCCCTGCTCCCTCCACCCCAGCAGACACGCTCACATTGCATGTTGGCTGGGGAGCAGCCCTTTGGGGGGTTTATCTGTTTATTTTTTACTGGGTTTGTGTTAAGTTTTTTTAAAAGCTGTTATTTATTTATTTTTAGAGAGGGAAGGGAGGGAGAAAGAGAGAGAGAAACCTCAGTGTGCGGTTGCCGTGGGCCGTGGCCCGCAACCCAGGCATGTGCCCTGACTGGGAATTGAACCTGCAATGCTTTGGTTTGCAGGTGCACTCAATCCACTGAGCTATGCCAGCCAGGGCTTGTGTTAAGTTTCAAAGGTGGCATCCCTTCACCATGCAAACAGTGAGCTCTTTGAAGCAGGGGGCTCTGCAACATGCAGATCAGGACCACGGAGGACCGTCTTTCAAGGAGACACAGGCTGCTGTGCCCTTTACGACAAGGGGGACAGTCCTGCTTGGGACGTGTCCCTGCCCAGCCGTCCTGTGCCCTGGCCTCCTCACTCCCAGCTTCAGGGAGTGGCGCTGCTAGTGGGCTGAACTTCAAGTATTTTTCCAAGAACTGAAAAGAGAAAACGCCCCCTCTTGAGCAGAAAAGTAGGTGATGGGTACAGGAGGGCGGAGCTTCTACCTCGGCCCAGTGCTCCCCCGGGGGCCCAGCCCTGACTGCACGGGCCATTTCCAGTGTCCCTGTGGTTTATCCTGATACAACCTGTAGAAACTGTTACGATAAAAGAGCTTTACCTCTGACAGCTATTCCTTGTCAGAGGAGATTAAAGCAGGGATTACAGGAAGCCTCCCCTACGTACATAGTTTTCTTCCCACTCATTTAACAAGTACACTCAAGTTTTCCCGCAACTGCTTTGCACCTCAGTTCCAGGGGAAAGCGGAACCAGTCCGATCCCCATCTCTCGGGGACGGTGATGGCGTATTTGTCACCATGGGGAGCTGGGCCTCTGGACTCCCACCGATGCCAAGGTTCCCGCCCCTGCAAAGACCCTCCGAACTCCGGCTCGGAAGTGATCTTATTTGCAATGTTGGCCAGATTAAAACAGGGACGGTGGCGCATTAGAAACCCTGGAAGAAATTCTCCACCTGATTTCCCCAGGTGTGTGCGTCCCTGATTCTGTGTAAAGGGTCTCGAAGAAAAAACGGCAGCCCACGAGTCAATGCGACCGTAGTACAGAACGGATCGTGCAGCCTTTAGATTATTACGAACTCGTTCTGATTATGAAACTGACGCTGGTCACTGGACTTGCCATTGTTCATACTGTTTATGACAAATGTCGTGCTAAATATCTCTGTTCAGGAAGCTCTGTGTGCGTATTTTTAACCATGCTCTTGGGATAATCTTGGGATAATCTCCTTCGAGGGGAGTTACTAGACCAGAGGGTCCTGATGGAACCGCCAAACTTCTCTTCTGAGAGACGGCGTCTCCCAGCAGAGCCCGGCGGGTGATGGGTCGTGTCCGTGTCTGGTTAGTTAGGTGAGAGGTGCGGGCCTCCCGTGGGGCCCGTGGGCTCGCTGGTCGCCGCCTGGTGATCGCACGCCGCGCTTCCCCAGCTTCAGAGGGACGCTGGGCTACGGCATGGGGACGGCCAAACTATTCCAGGCATGGAAATGGGTGCCCGGATTCCGTCCCCCAAAGTGTGGGATCGTAGCCTATCATGCACGATGGAAACTTTTCAGAAAGCTACGCAGGGACTGGCTCGTTTGTTCATGCAACAAACACGACGGGAACACCAGTCGGGGAGGAGAAGCTACGCCTGCGCCAGGGAGGCACGGAAAGAAGCACGTGCCTGCCCGTCCTCGCGCAGCCCGCAGAGGGCGGGAGACCGGCGGCCGAAGAAAAGTGGGGAGCCGGGGCAGAGCGCCATCGGCAGTGCCCACCGGGGACTGACTGCCCAGGGAGGAGCTCCCGACCCGAGGGAGGCGGAGCGCTGGGGAAGGCTGGAGACTGGTGACGTTCAAGGGAGCCTTGGGGAGCAAAGCGAGTGGTAAGACGGAGGAGAGAGCGCGTTTAGCGGAGCCCAGGGGGCGGGGCGAGCAGAGCGTGAAGACGTGACGCCACCCCTAGCGCTGGGGTCGGACTGGAGCGGAGGTGAGGGGGGGAACAGCTGGCCCACTGGTCAGCTCTTTCCAGGAGAGGCGCCACGGCTTCCAAAGGGGGAGCAAACGCGGCTTTGAGATCCGTAAAGAGGTCAGGGGAGGCGCTGGCTGACGCACGGGGTTTGTTAGGAAAGGGGAGAAGGAAGGTTCCAGAGAGCAAGGAGTGCCCGGGAAGTTCTCGGGGTGTCTCCACGTGGGCCTCCCGGCCTCCAGCATGACCCTCCCACGGTCAGGGACACGTTCCCGCACGGCAGCGGGGGCACTACGCGCCGGTGGGGTGGGGTGGGGTGACGTCACGCGCCCAGGGAGACACGGATGCGCGAGGCGGCTCGCAGAGTCAGGGCACCAAGCCCACGGGGACGGCGTGGCTGGGCGTGCGGCAGGGTCTGTGGCCGAGATGGGCAGGTCTGGTTTCTGACTTCTGCCGCCCTCTGCACGGCACTGAAAATGACAGCACGCTAACGGTCCTGATCTCCTACCTACCTGTGATCTTTTATATCCTGTTGCCGTTACGAGACTATTCTGTAAAGATTTTATTATGTAGATATCTTACATGAAGCTAAGCATATATAGAAGCACATATTTAGTTAAACACAGTATACATGTCTATGTGAAGAGCAAAAAAAAACTAAGGCCCTGAATTTGCACCATCATCCATTTTCCTTATATTAGAGATGGTTAAAATGACATATGTGTAAGCAGACTAAATCGAGGCCGCACTGCACCCATGTTAACTCTACTTCTAAAATTTCACCCCGTGCGAGGACAGGCGGGGAGCTGGGATGAGGAAAACCGAAGGGGAACCTCACGCAGGGAAGGGCCAGGGGCGCCAGCACCGTCACGAGTGTGTGAGACCCGGGAGTGCAGGGTTTGCTCCAGGCGCCTGGAGCTCCGCGGTCTCCTGTCCAGGGGAAGGGGCCACCTCACCCGTCACGCCGATGCCAAAGGCTAACAGCACCAGGCAGCAGACACCTATCGCACTGATGCCGGCAATGCCCCAGAAAGCCAAGACACGGCTGGAATTGGTCACTCTGTTTTCGAGCAGGGACACAGATTTATCGAGAGGCCGGTTGTCGCCCTCAGCACCATCAGGTGGGCAGCGCGCAAGCAGGGGCTGGCCTCCAAGGCTTCGGGTGTCCTTGTCCTCACGGGACATTCCACGTGTCCCCATGAGCTCTGACCTGGGCAAACGCGCTCTCACACGTTAGGGAAACAGGTGTGGAGGCAGCCCTGTCCCACGCCAGTGCACGTCCGCCCACGCGAGGTCGGCTCGGGCAGAGCTGACCGGCGGGCGTACCTGATACCCTCACCCGATACCCTCACACACAGGCACCGGTCTGCACCTCCAGGAGAGCACGTCCCAGAATTGCACAAAGAGTTCCCCGTGCACATCGCTGCACTGACGCAGGAGTTTCACAAAGCCCGTGGAGCTCTCTGGCTACTGCTGCTCCCTCCGTCCTCACATCCGGACTGGAGGGAGCAGGGTCAGCCTCCGGAACGGCAGTGAGGCCAGGCGCACGGCTTTCGGTTTCTGACACCCCCGCTGGAAGGGACCACAGACGTGGTTTGCGTCAGGGCCCGGGTGGCCAGGGCCCGGCAGAAGCCATCTGGTTGTCATACCAGCGCCATCTCGCTCAGAGGCACCAAGAACCCTAATGAGAGCAGGATGTCAGGAAAGCAGAAATTGATCAGGATGTCCCCCCCCCTCCCGCCCCCCACGTGTGGTGTCCCGCCACCGGTCGCCGCACGGCTCTGGGTAAATGAAATCAATCAGCGCGGGTTCCTGGAAAAGGCACGCCACGGTTGTCTCCTGGACCCCGGCGGAAGATAAATGATTCCAGACCTTGGACCGGGGCCATTTTCCCACACAGGCCGCACAGCTCCGACACCCATATTGGGCCACAGCCCCGAGCGGGCTCTGCTTGGGGGGGTTTCCAGCCACGGCTTCCACCTCTGGCTCCAAGGGACGGCCTGCTCATGCCGACGCGAAGCCACGTCCCCTCTCGCCGGCGTCAGCTGGAGGAGCGCGGCCTCCCTGCGAAAGGGGCTCCTTGCCGTCACCCACAGAAGCCTAGCTTTCCAAACCGCTGCCTCAGTTCCGTGGAATGAGACGAGTCCCGGCCTAATAAATACTCAGCCCCTGGCAGCCAACGCAAACCTCCTGGACGTAACACGTGACAGCGAAGAACAGCACAAGCCTGACTCTGTTTCACAACGAATGCCTTTGAAAAGGTCTTAAACATCCATAGCAGGGGCGTCGAGTACCGTGGCGGAGGCGCTGGGGACGGGCAAAAGGCTTTTTGAGAAAGATACACTGCAAGAAGTCCCGGAAGCAGCTCCCTTCCGAAACTATGTCAACACAGTAACGTTACTGGGGAAGCCCGCAGATGTCTAGGTCACATCCATGGCCATTTACCTAAAATGGATCCGAGGGAATTCACGTCCGGGGAATAGCGTTTACTGCCAGCCTCTTAAATCTCAGAGACGGGCGCTTTCTCCTACATCTCCTTTGAGGAAAGACACTGATCATTGTGCCCAGAGTTAGAGAGAGAGACAGAGACACCTTTACCAATAGCTATACTCCCAGAAGAACAATTCTGAAGTTACATGAAAGTAAAATAAACCTTTACTGCATCTGTCAAGTGGTTTTAAAGTGAACCACCAACATGAGAGGCTGTAAATTCTGAATCCAGTTCTTGTTCAAAGGCTGTCCTTCCGAATGGCCAATACACCACAGAGGAACTTTCCAGATCAATACCAGAACTCACACAGCCAATAGAAGGCACTGTGATCTTCCCCATGCCCCACCCTGCCCCCGGGACCTCGTTTGCTACGGAACACAAACTTACTTTGTGGAAACAATGTCCTCAGGCTGTGCTGCGCCTTGGAAACAAAACCACCCTCTTCTTCACGCCGTTCTCCGCTGTCCTGAACATCGCCCCTGACAGATGGCCCGTCTGCCACGAGCGTTTCCCCTGCACCGCCCCTGCCAGCCACGGCTTCCTCCGCGCTTGCCCGCTGCCTGTGGGGCTGCAGTGTGCTGGCTGCAGCCCGATCAATGGTGAGCTGGTTTGAGGGTGGCTTTGGCCCCGCCTCCAGCCCGAAGAGAGAAAACGAAATGAAAACTCACAGCTGGGTTTGCTATGAAGCCTCTATTTTAAACCTGCCTCTGAAGCTGGGGCACACACGAGAGGGAGAAGCTGCCAGGCCATCACCAGCCAGGAGGGGCACGCCTCCCCGAGGGCCCCCCCGCCCCCCACGCCAGGGCCAAGGCTGGACGTTATATAACAAGTCCTGTTCTCAGTCAGCCTGAAACTTCACAGGATGGGGAGACGGGCTTGGGACCAGGCTCGGGTTTTTCCGTGCCTAACACGACCTAAAAGACGTCCGTGCCCAAAACACTCACACACACACACACACACACACACTCTTACAACACACACCCATGACGGAGTAACTTTTAACACGGCAACACTGAGAACTGATTCCAAGGAGAAAATGGGAAGGAGCACATGCCAAAATAGCACCTGACAAAATCGTGCACTTGTCATTTCCTGTCCTGAAACACAAGTCCTCGCTCGCATCCAGAGAACACTGTGCCTCCTCATATCCAGTTTGCTGGCGCTTCAGCCTCCGGGGAGCTTGGGGAATCGAGAGAACACACGGACGCATTTCGGGTTGTGGTCACAGAGCAGCCCGCTCCACCGAGCACAGCCAGACAGCTGAGCGCGTGGCCCTGATCCGCTCTATGGCCCGGCGGGACAGACGGCGTCTCCTGGAACTTACCTGTTCCGCGTGGTCAACACAACCACGCCGTACCAGGCAGCAGGACGGCGCGTTCAGAGCAGAGAGCAGGCGCAAGCGTTCCTAAAACAAGGCGAGCGATTTGGAGACCGCGGCAGGAGCCACAGCCAGGAGATCTAGATTCAAGTTTTGTTTCTGGGACAGCGTCCTTGCACCCAGAGGGCGTAAGATAAGCTCTGGAGACCTCCCAGGTGATCTCCAGATTAGAGCAAGGTGATAAAGTACCGTGTTGTCCTTAGTCAACATTTGCATTGTTCTTTGCAACTGGGGAGAATATGAAAGGCGTATAAATATTTAATCTGGCAACGGATGGGCCCCGGCTCAGCACCACGGGCGCTGATAAGGAGAGCTGAAGATGAAAGGGTTCTGGGAACAGCGGGCGGGCGGGCGTGAAGTGCAGGCGGAGGGTAACTGAGATTGTGTGCGCGGGATCGTGCCGTGGGAAGAAAGGCGGGGAGCCCGGGGCAGACTGGGCGGGGAAGGGAGGGTTGGACACCGCAGCTCTCCTTCCACCGTAGAATCCTGCAGCTGTCACCTGCCGTCAGTCTGTGAGCCCAGCGGGGGCGGGGACGGACACAATTGTCACTTGTCGAGTGAGCGAGTGAGCGAGTGAGTGAATGAGACCTTGAACCGGACGAGCGCCACCGTAGAGGAAGGAGTGTAGGTCATTGTGAGAAGCTCGAGCCTCAACTTGGAAAATCGGATACTTCAAGGTGGAGGCGACCCGTGCGACCTTCCTGTCTCCTCGGATGTGAGGCTGGGGTTGGTGGGGAAAGAGGTTTTCTGGGTCACCGAGAAGAGAGGAGATTTTGTTCTGGAACCCCTGATCCGATCCAGTTGCGACGCTCACCCCAGCACCTCCCTCCCCTGCTCCCTCCCTGGAGAATGTCCTCCTGCTGCCAACGAGGGTGACTCAAGCGACAGGAAGTCTGTGAGCACCCGTGAATAGAAGTGCAGGGATCGCAGGGCAGAGCCCCGCCGGCCGCGGCCGGCCGGGAGTCAGTGTTCCAGATGCAGCAGCGGGGCCCCGCTCCGTGGCCGAGGAGGGGCCGCGGGCCTGGACCCCCGCCCCCGCCCGCGCCGCCCCGCTCCCAGTGCACGTCTGTGCTCTCGACTAAATAAATACACCGGACAGGTGACCTAGTTTCTCAGCGGCTGCAGGTGTGTGGTCCCTCCCTTCCACGTGGAGGAGTCTGCCCCGCTGGGGGAAGAGCCTGCACCACCGGGAGCATCTCGTCTAAAAAACATTGTCCCCTCCCATCGGGTGCCAGCATCCAGCTGGAGCCTGGGGGGCTGCGTGCTTTGCACCCCAGGGCGGCCGATTTACAGGGGCTCAGCCATCACGGCCTGAAACAGAAGGCGCGAACAGCAGGACACCGGGAGTGCGGCTGGGGTTCCAGAGGGGAAAAGCGCATCTAGGTCGGGGGGTAGGGTGGGCAATCCAGAAAATGTGCCTGCGGAGGGGCGGCACTCCAGTTTGGGCGAGATTTGCACAGGCAGGGCGAGAGGAGGACCCTGGGAAGAGGCCCTTCCTAGAGGCAAGGACAGACTCAGAGACACAGAGACAGAGGGGGCGGGCACTCGAACCAGGGAGCCGTCCGTTCTGCTGAGGCTCAGGGAACGTGGGAGGGGAACCACAGAAACGGGGGGTGGGGGAACCACACCGTGGTACGGCCTTGAATGCCGGGGTGGGGGTGTGGGGCGTTAGTATCAGTTTCGACCAGCCGTCGGGAGCCCTCGGGCGGTTTGGGCACAGGTGTGACCCTGTGTCTGAGCAGGGAGACGCGGCAGCCGCGTTCAGGACGGATCGGGAAGGGCAGAGCAGCCAGACGACCCACTCAGGAGGCCGCTGCAGTGGCGGGAGCAGGGGAGGCCCTCGGGGAGGAAGGGGGTCTCGAGAGGAGGGGGGTGCCAGCGGCAACCTCACAGCTGCGGGAGGCAGGGGGCTGGAGCCGAAGAAAGTCCTGCCTGGGGCATTTTCCTGGGGGTGTTTGCTGACAGATGCACAAATATACACAAGTTTCCACGACCACATTATTTGTGATAGCGAAACACGGCCAACTACACTCGTGCCACCAGCAGGGAATTTACGCATAAATGATGGCACCGCCGACCAGTGAGAGGCTGTGCCACCCTTCGCAATGCACACACGGA
Organism: Phyllostomus discolor; assembly: GCF_004126475.2. NCBI lineage: Eukaryota > Metazoa > Chordata > Mammalia > Chiroptera > Phyllostomidae > Phyllostomus > Phyllostomus discolor. The sequence continues at coordinate 3,124,265 of NC_040913.2, read as the reverse complement.
TACAAGGACGCTGTCAGGCGACACTGGGGACAGGCACCCGCCCGCTGGGGGCTGGGGGCTGTGTGTAGATGACACGCTGTGGGCAGAGAAAGGAAGACACTGAGGAGGGGACTGAGTGTGGCGGGGAGTTCTGATGGGCACCTGTCCTCTCCTCCAGGACCGGGACAACTGAGGGCCATGCAGGGTGTGACCCACCCAAGGTCACCACCAGCTCGAGGGTGCCAGAGAGCTGCCTCACTCACCCTGCCCATTTTCTTGGTCAAAGGCCCAACAGCCGTGTCCCTGGGCAAATCAGGCCTGGGAGAGGGACGCCATCCCTATTGGGGACAAAAATGCGTTTAAGGATGGTAGCAGATGGCAGAGCAACCAGCATGGCATCTGAAGCTCCGTGTTCACCAGACCCTGGGCATGGCAGGTCAAGGAAGCATTGCAAGCGACATCCAAGTTCAGGCACAAGTTCATGACCCAAGAGCAGCAATGACGACTAGGGCCAATGTCCCGGTCCTCAGTCCTACACTCCTTAGCTAGAGACGGATAGTCGGTCAGCTGTCCCTTCCTCTGGAGCCACAGACCGTCTCTCTGGTGACCACAGACAAAAAGTCGAGGCCGGCCTCACGGGACGAGTGAGAAGCGTCAACAGCAAGCCCTGGGCACCTCGGGGAGGGTCCTAGAGACAACGGATACGGCTCCTCGGTGATTCTGTCTTATTTTTTGCAGAGCATGAGGCCCGTCAGCTCTGCAGAGAGGGGACCAGCCGAGCATGCCGGCACTCCGCAGGGGAGCGCCGTGCACCGGATGCGAGGATGTGCCGACGGCCGCCTCGTGCGCAGAATCTGTGCCAGGGCAGGTGGAGAGCAGCGTTACGCGGCTGGCGAGGGCCGCGTGGCTTCGTGGAGAAGAGTATGTTCTCTCTGTAACGCAGTGCGGAAGCGACTTCACGTCCCAAGCGGCTGGGTTCTGACCTCGACTGTGCCCGAGCAAGCCGCACGCACTGGGGCCAGTTAGTAGCAATCCCTCGAGGCTCGATGGGTAGTCAGTCACATTGTGAAAATTCAGTGGGTCAGTTTGTGCAAAATGCTGGGACTAGTCGGTACAAGCTATTTATCATTCCACAGTTAGAATTTTAAACTACCGGCGATTGCGACTGAAATTTTGATCCAATGAATCACAATCCAACGAGTAATCCTTTGCGTGAACAGCTGACTGCGGTACTATCTGTAATTTCCTCTAAAACTCTCCTGCATGTACGACGAGGCGGTACGGGTGTGGCCCTCAGGCTGAGCTGTAAGCCGCGTGCCGCCCGCACCTGAGCATCCACTGCCTGAGCCAGCTTAGCTGGGGCTCCAGAGAAGGGAACCCCACGTCTCTGGGGTTCCAGAGAGGGGACCAGACGTCTGTCCCTCCCGGCCCTCTCCAGTGGCTGATGTCCCGGGCAGGGCGGTAGAACAGGTGCATCAATGAGCGACTACACGAACTCACAGACAAAAAAATGAATTGAGTCAAATTCAGTTCGCATACTTGCTGCAGGTGACAGATGGTCACTCTGGCGTGCCCACGAGTACTTGGAGCATGCCTGCTGGTCTCCTACGCCATTTCAAGCAGGACGTAAGTGCCACCTTCTCCTGTGAGTTTCTCTCACTTGCAGCAATGAAAATGTCACCCACGTACCCCGAGCACCAGCGAGTGGAGACAGGGTGCTGAGCTGCAGGGGCCCCGAGGGCAGGTTCAGGGGGGTGCCGGTGTGTACAGCGGGGGCTGGGAGACCTCCCACCATCTCTGCTGTCCCAGAACTCATGTTTGGGTGTCAGGTTCTCAGACACTGTGCGTGCCTCCAGCACGATTTCAGCAGCGAGCATTCCGGGTGAACTCGAAAACCAGACAAACCCGTGTTCCCGCCGTGCACTGAGAAGGGGCCCTCCACCCGCCCCTTTCCCAGTGTTTCACACTCCTACACAAGTGTAACAGTCCGTCGTATCTTCGTTTCTGCTGCATTTAACCCCCTTTCTTCTCCTGGGGAAAAACACGTGCCTTTCATTACAAAGTTATAAATGTTCACTTTGCTTTCAGCAAGTGAGGTTGTGCGAAGCCATTACGTGTTTGGATCGAGGCAACCGACCCCCCTCTCTGTCTGATGCCTTCAAACTATGAAGCAAATCAAGGCTCCGCCTCTTGCACGATTGACCCTGGTTGTTTTCAACTCCCTGCACCCAAACAGATGACCTAAGAGGTGTGACGCGTCCGCCGCCGAGGGCTCCGAAAACGACCGGGGCCGTGAGGACAGCCCTCAGTGGGACTCAGGTGGTAGGAACTGGAGTCCGCCTCAGGTGCGGTTTGAGAACGTCAGCGCTCCCTTCTCCGTGTGGCCGCTCCCCTGTGAGACAGATAGCATTGCTACTTTGCTATTTTTTAAATCCCCCCATTTATAAACTTCTGGGTTACACTACCTGAGAGAGAGGGAGGGAGAGACAGAGGGAAATGGGGTGTGTGTGGGGGTGTCTTGTCGGCAAGCCAACCGTGCCTCGGGAAGGCACACTCAAAACAGAGGACACGGGATCACGTGGTGCACGGATAGCTGTGTTGAATCTGGCGCTCCTGCGGAGAGCCGGCTTGTGGCTCTGTTGCCAGGGAACGGAGCCTCCGCTGGCTCCCGGAGCGGAGACGGTGGTATGTGAAGTCCTGGCATCCAGGAGCCACAGACTGAACGCGTCGGCATGGAGGCAGCAGTGCAGACGACCTGCTGGGGGGGGGGGGCGCCCACGTCACGCGCCGAGTTCCTCGCCGCCCGCCCGACGAGCCTGGATTCGCCCCCTGGAAGCCGGCCCGTCGAGGCTTCGGGCTTCGTCTGTCCTCCCTCGGCGCTGGTATTTTCCTCTCGCCCCTGCTGTCTGCTGGCTCGCCGTGGCCCTGTGCAGATCGAATCTACGCTGGCTGCAGTGTCTGGACGGTGTTCTCTGGGTTTCTGGGCCGAGACGCGCTGCTGCTTTGTTGTGATGCTAACGGCCGTGCACAGTGAAGCTGCTGTTCGGGGCAACAGAGGCCCCGGGCCCCAGGTGGGAGGGCTGAGCTCTCTCTGAACCTGGTTGCTTCCGCTGCCTGGAAGAGCAGGCCACCCACCGCTGCCTTCCCCAGTTCGTATGTGGCCTCGAGTTCGGACTTTTATTTGGGGTAACCATCAAAAAAATTGGCTCATGCAATGAAATTTCTTTAAAAATGTGGTATCTCTTTTAAAGTCCATTGGACATTTTCAGGAAAAAAAACCAGACAGACCTAGAGTAGACTTTGAAAGTACAAGGGACACCGTTTATTCACAACCTGGCAAACCACAGGCAAGCTCCTCGTTTTCCTCTTCCTGTCTCCCTGCTTCCTGAGCTCTGGGTGGCTTCGTGGAAACCAACTCTAAAACCAAATTTGGACGCAGACTTATCGAAAACGCTCAGGAATCCTAGGCTCCTGAACTTGCTTCTCATCTTGCAGTGAAACGTGGGTGGCCTTGAGCTTTCTTGGCACCGTAAGCCATCTGCTAACGTACTTGACTTTGAAAACCGGGAATCACGCTTATCAACGCAGGCAAGCGGCCCTGGCCGCAAAAGATTAGCCGCTCGTCCAGCACGCACCCCGCAATCTGAACACAGGGGGATCAGCACGGAGTGACAGCTGCCCGGGCCTGCCCCAGCCTTCGAGGACTTTGGGATGTATTAAAGACCTCCGCATTTAATAAATCCCAGATTTTACTTTCCGGCACCACACACTCACACACACACAGACACACACGTGCACACACACGCCCTTTCTTCTCCTGCTGTGGTAGCTGAGACCCAACATTCACACACTGCGTGTGTTCTAAAACTGGGAGGATCTTTAAAACACGACACCTATTTTAAGTTTCCAGGGGGCCTTTCCTGTCAAGAGATTCGGATGCTACTGACCCCCTACAGCACATGACCTCCTACAAAACCCATCAGGACCCAGGCTGGTTTCCGGGGCAACGAAACCTTGTTTACATCCTCTGAAAGCATTAGATTCTCGCTGTAGTTTTTTTTTGCCTTAAGACGCACAAACCAGCGCTGCCTGGGAAGAATGTGTTTGGAGAGCAGGAAAATGCTCCGTCCAGCTGAGAAGTGGGTGTAACGAAGAACTCAGGAACAGGACGAGTATTCTGGAGGAGAGGGGGGCGGGAGGAGGCCCTGCCACTGAGCTTGCCCGTCTCTGATGGGTGGAGTCTTCTTGCTCTGGAAGGACTCTTCCTTAAAAAGACCACGTCCTTGCTCCCACCCAGGTGTCTGCTGTGCACGAGTCACGCTTTCGTCTAGAGGTCCGTCCTCGCCCATCTTAACCCCCGCGGGGCTGGTACCAGCTTTACATCCACAGAACCCAACGAGACCCGTACAGGTTTGTCTTCCATTCCCACCCTCGGCCAACTCTCACACAGTGTCCTCTGGGTGACCTCTGAGCACTGGCTCTGTAAGATGCCATGACCTGTCTTTGTGACACACCCGAGGGCGGCCTGCCCCGGGACCCTGGCACCGTCCGAGTTGGCAGCCACGATGCTTGGACACAGCGATGCTATTCTGGGGAGGTCAGTTTTGTGCCTTGTGGGGTAGATACGACTGAAGAGCTACAGGAACGGGAGGCTGCAAGAAATAGGGAGGTCTCATGTGCTAGGTGTCCTCGAAGGAGGACGGGCCACCGTTTCCTTAAAGGACTCGAATGTCAGCCGTCCCCACATCCCAGGCCGAACAGGTGGCTTCTTGGGATGAAGACTACGGGTGACAATGTGGCCAGTGGACACCCTGCATAGCCCACAGGACACAGGGGGCAAGAGACACCTCCCGTCGCCCCAGCTTGTTGCTTTTGGTGACATATGCCACCTGGGTGGCACTGACGGTGCACTGGGGTGGGGGAGGGCACACTGGGGCCCTCCCCCCCCCCTCCTCACTTCAGAGCCTCCTGCCTCTACCGCTCGGCCCGTTCCTGCCTAACGCGCTGCCTGTCTGGCCGGAGCAATGCGGGGACGGGGCCCACTTATTTTCCGGGTAAGAGCCCGACAGGACTGCTGAGGGGTCATAACGATGTCCATGAGGGGCAGCAGGCCGCAGGGCCACCACGTCCGGGGGAAATGCGTCCCTTGGGGCTTCTCCACCCTCCTCCACTGTGCTGGGTCACTGGGCTGTCATCGGTGGCTTTCCAAAGCAGGAAGGTTCAGGAACCCCCTGGAGAGTAAGCGCATGCCGGGAAGGACGCCATCGCGCCGGGAGTGAGCAACACCATCGGGAAAAATATCCTCAAAACTAAATGAGTCTTTGATTTTTTTTAAACGCAGCCTTACTGGAACATCACCAGCCTGGGAAATGCGCCGGCACCTGAGACACAGCAGGCATGCCTCTGCCCCCTGGGAAGCCGCTGGCCCCGCGAGGGGCAGTGAGTGGAGGAAGCGAGGCCTTCCAGAGAGACAGGCGAGAGAGAGAAACGTGTACTGAGCGGATGACATCACCCCTCCCCCCACCCAACCACACACATCTCACCCCATCCCCCCACCTTTCTGATGGGGACACCGAAGCGCGGATTCCAGTGGGGTCGCAGGTCACCCGGAAGTCGCCGTGTCTGGGCTCCAGTCTGCGTCCCCCCGCTGCATCCCTAACGCCGGCCCTGGAACAGTCCCTGCACGGTGACACCCGGTTCTGACGCGCAGCGACCTGGGTGTGCTCTCTGCTCAACACGACGGGTGGGAGGTGCCGCACACGCCCCCGCGCAGCGGGCGGGGCTCGTGGGTGAGCTCAGGCAGCACCATCCCAGCGCGTGGCCTGTCTTTCCCGGTGTGGTCAGCGAGGAGCACAGAGTGGTCGCCGCACCCCCGCAGCCCGGCGTTGAGATTTGGATGTTAAAGGGACAGAGGACGTGACGGGGTAAATACTCGTGAGGTCGCCTCGTGCTGGGCTTGGCTGTGCTGAGCGGCAGGGCAGTGAAAACCTCCGGGTCCCTGTGAGACGGTACCTTTACAGTGAAAACCTCACGGCGACCCCGGCCCTTGGGCGGCCCCGAGGATACGAGCGCTGGGAAAACACACACAGTGTGTCCCTGCTCTGACTTTCAAAATAGGACGCGCCCGCTAGATGCGGGGTGCTGTGCAGGCGCCAGGGGCTGAATCTGAAAACAGTGAAAAGAAATGTCGGAATCACTTTCCACGGATGAGGCTGGTGCTCCCCCGGAGGCACACGGCAGTTCCCGGCCGTGCCTGCGGGGCAGGGACACGGGGGCAGGTCCAGTCTGAAAACAGAGGGTCCCCCGGTTCCGGACTGAAGGGCTGATGGGCAGAGAGCCCACTTTTAAATCATGTGTCTGTGGCACCTCATCCAAAAGTTACGGCCAGACCTCATCCCTGCGTTCATTTCTTCCTGCTCGGTAAGTTTCACCTCCTCTCCGCTTGCTCGTTTCTTCGGTTTAATGTCCGTCTGTCCTTCGAATAAAGGCTCCTCGAGGCAGAGCTCTTCCCTCTGTTTTGTGGGCTGATTTGCCTCCGGCGGCCAGAACTGTGTCTCGTACTTTCTAGGCACCTAAGTGTGCAGCGAACAAACAAATGACAGGATCGACCTCACGCACGAGGACCCCGGGATGGACACACTTAATGGCCGCAGGCGTTTAAAATGGAAAAGGGGGTGAGTTTCCTCTGGGCCATGACACATGCCCATCTGAAACTTGGGGACAAAACCTGTGATGATTATTTCAGGCCCTAGACCAGCAGCGCTAGCCGGTTCTAGATGATGTGTGTGAGCTGGCTGTAGACCGTTAGTGCTGGCTGTCGGGGTTAGGAGTCCTCCCACAGATTCACGGATTTAATATAAATATCCTTCAAAAACAGATGGTATCCAGGTCTGGTTCCGATACATTACCCTGTCATCAGTCTTGCCTACAATTCACAACAGCGGTGAAATAACCCCATTTCCACATCGAGTTATTTATCCTGGAATAGCGTGCAGCCTCAAAGGGGAAAGACACTCGGACACGGGCTGCCATGTGTGTCTGAAGACCGCGTGCTGAGCGGAGTAAGTCAGGCACAAAAAGGACAAACAGCGGATGACCCCCTTTGCACGAGGTCCCCAGAGCAGTCACGTTCATAGAGGCAGAGAGTGGCCTGGTGGCCGCTGGGCGCTCAGGGGGAGGGGCAGGGGCTGGGGGAGGAACACCCGTTTGGTGTGCACAGGTTCAGTTTTGCAAGAAGAAGAGAGTTCTGGAGACGGACGAGGGTGACGGCTGAAGAGCAATGTGAATGCACTTCTCGCGAGTGAACCGCACACCTAAAAGGGGTTGAGACACAGCAGACCATTGAACCAAGCCCCCGCCCTCCTCAGCGTGGGGCCCTGTCCCGGAAGGGCAGAGTCGCACGCCCAGGGCGCTGGCCCGGCCTCTGCGTCCTCGTGGGCTCCATTTAATCACGCGTCTAGAGACTCGACGCTCTTGACCTCCACGTGGGGACGGCCTCCCGCTAGCGACCTGTGAACTCCTGCAGCGCTGACTCACACTCAGCTCTTTCTCGCACCATCACGCTTGTGTTTGGTGCTGACAGGTCCTCGATATAATGCTTTTATTTAACCCCTGCTAACAATCACACTCATGACAAATTGTGTTTGCTTTTTTAAAACACGTACAAGCCTTTGTAAATGAGGCTCATCTAGAGTACATAAACGTCCTGTAGCAGCTACAGGAAATTTCTGGAAGGAGCTTCTGCTGCCTGCCCCCACGGCACATTTAATGTCCATTTCCGTCCGGATTTGACTTTTCTTCGTCTTCACCGTTCTCTGCGTTAGGGCTGAAGAAGGAAGAATCCACTTACACGCGCTATCCAGGTGCCACAGATGCTCAAAATCCCTTTTTGGTGACAAATGAAGCCCCGGAGCGAATGCAGCGGTCATAGGAAGCCGAGTCCACCTGTTATAATTCTTATTTGTGCGCAGGCCGAGTCTTCCCGAGACGGAGATAATTGTGTGTTGATCACTGGTCTGTGAAGGGCTGATAAATGAAATGATTGCTACACACAATGGCTTTCAAAGGGAAAGAGGGGTTAGGAATCCGTTTTTTTTTACTTTGGGATTACTACAGAATCTCATTTCTGAAAACAGAGCACGGATTAATTTAGTTAAGATCTGATAGCCAGCTAAAAAAATCCTCCGATGGAAGCTCTCCAGCTCCTCCTGAATTACCCAGAATTTATTGGCGATTCTGAGAGTCTGGGGAAAGACACCGAGGGGGTTATCTGAGGACAGCAGCCCGACCACGTGAGGCGGGGGTAGTGTTCTCGCGTCGCTGTCCTAAAACACAGCTCAGAACAGCCCGGGCACATTTTGAAAGCTCACATGCAGTACATTTCTGTCTGTGCCAGACAAGTACCCTTGAACCAAGATCAGGGCTCCATGTAGCAGTTAGAATTGTGGGTTCAGGGTCCCACTGAAATATTCACGCCTTCCCTCTGTCACACCTGGCACTGTGCCCTAAGCAAGCTGCTTGGCAGCTCCGTGCCTCAGTTTACGTGTCTGTAAAATGAGGAGGACCGTGGCACCCCTGCCCCACGGCGGCTGCAGGAGCGAGGTCACACGTGCAATCCCTCAGAACAGGGCCTGGTACGCATAAAGCGGTCACGAACGTTAACCGTTACTTTCTCTAAGTTGAGGCATTGCCTACATTTTGTGAGCCACGGGCTTGCTACGTGGCGGTCACAGCCGACCCAGGAGGCTGTAACCGAGGCTTGACTGCATTGACCAGATTCCTAACCTGGGACACTGAACTGGGCGAGCCGAGCACAGGGCGAGTCCAGGTAGAGAGCGAAGGTAACGGTTGCACTTGACCGTGGGTTGGAGGAGGAAGTACCCCTGGCGGAGAACAGCGAAGAGAGGAAGTGCCGCGCGGCCGTGGCACCAAGACGACGGCTCCCACCGTTCCAGGCTTTCGTGTCACCTCCCACGAACCCTGGCTCTGCCTCACTTCCCGGTCCTAGAACTGGGGAACAGCTCCGTGTCTTTACAACCAGCTCTGTGTTAGTCAGGTGAGGCTAAGCCGTGCGTCTGTAACAAATAGCTCCTCGAATCTCCGCAGCTTAACACGGCAGAGGCACGCCTCTTCCAGAACGGCGGGTGCACTGAGGGTTGGCGTGGGGCTTTGGGCGTCTTGGACCGCAGGGACTCAGGCTATCGGAGCCCCAGCTCAGCCACCACCCTGGCAGCTGGAAGGGAACCTGAGAGCCACACCCTGGCTTTACAGCTCTATGTAGAAGTGAACCTGTCACTTCTACCCACGTGTCCCCAGCCAAAGCAAGTCCGTGGCCAGGAGGCCTAGCCTCAAAGAGAGAGTGCGACCCTACCACATGCCCAGAAGGGAGGCTGCATCAGAATATCGTTAAACAGAACACGTCCCCCCTTGCAGTGTGGGGACAGGTTGCTCGGGTCCCTGCCTCTTCAGGAAACAATGACAACAACATTGATGGGAATATAGATGTCACCTCACTGTGACTCTCAGAGTTGTGGTTTCCAGAGTATCAGCGGACCTGCTCCCCTCCTGCACTCTCCGTCCACACGCGGTTTGTCTGAACTTGGGTCCTAGAAAGTCGCTTAAGGCATCCCCGCTCTTTTCCAGAACACATGAGAGTAAAAGTGGAAAACCTCAGGAACGAGGTGTTTCAGGACCACTGAGATTTCATGCGTGTACCTGAGGATTTCACAGTAGAGATGCTGACCTTTAGAAAAACATAAAACTGTTTCTGGGATGGCAGTATGTTTAAAATGGTCATATGTTTTTTCTTTCTTTTTAAACAAAATACAATATACATATGTAATTTGATATTTACTTAATTGTGGAAGATCAACCTTATAAATATTAGATATAATATTGTGGTGTCCGTTGTATCAAATAGAATATTAATTCATTTAACAATATGTATTAAACAAGTGTATACTAACCACTACATACGAACATGGATTAACTACATATGTTGCATTCTGGCTATGCACAAGCGGTCAGATGGCCCTCACCTCAGAGTGCCGGGCAGTGTCTGAGCCAGGTGAGCTTTTTATAATTATTTCCTCATGTCCACCGCCATCACCGTGACTGCCATCACCGTGTCCACTATCAGTTCCTTCTGCTGACTGTCGGTAGGGCCTCTCTTTCGTCTGGTTTCTAGCTTTTAATCCTCTGTCTAAAGCCTGGAAACTAAACTCCTCAGACTTGTTTGCCAGGTGAGAGTGAGTAAGCCACGTGGGGAGGGTCTCGGGCGCTGTCCGATGCGGTGAAGCGAGCCCCGCAGCCCTGGTGCGTGACCGGCATGACGCCGCCTTGTCCCGGCGCCCTCCCTGCAGTGGGCCCTGCCGCACAGGCAGCACCTGGGGAGCCCACAGGTGCTGGGGACTGAGCACCTCCGTTTCCTCACGCAGCATTACCTCTGATACCATTATTGTTCTGTAAAGTGTGGCCTGCATTCTCCTCTAAATCTTCTCTTTAACCCAAAACAAACTATCTTTCTTACTAGCATGCGTCTTCCTTCCAGCCTCATTTGCAAGATCGTTTATATTTGCGAATGTTTAGATCTGTCGTTTGATCTGACCCTTCCTTTCACCTTTCCGTGGTGACTGATGACAATTTTTGACGACAAATCTAGAAGGCCACACGACAGAAGGGGCACTTGCCCCAAATGGCTCGTTCGAACTTCCAGCAACACGGTCTCGGGGATCAATTTCACTCGGGCTTTCGTGCTTTGGAAAGTGAACCACCCTTTCGGCACAGCTAATCGCCCCGATCCCTGCACTTTTGCCCATAAAAGTACAGAAAGTCTAGTAAAAGGCCACTTACTGCCAGGCTATGGCCAAAAATATTTGGACGGTAGTTTTCAAATTGAATTCCATTACTCAGTGAAGAAAAGTCAGCAAAAACCAATCGAACAGTACGTGTCAATGATCTATACAGTGTAGCCCAGACGACGGTTGGACGCCAAGTCTGTTAGTCTGACCCGTACTGTGAAACATACCTCAACCGCCTCTTCAGACAGCAGTTCTTAACCTTTTCTAGGTTTTCAAAAATCTTCCTAAAGCGTTCCCCTTCAACCACATGGTATATGTGTACTTTTTTTTTTTTTTTTTGTATAATTTCTGAAGTTTTAAAGAGGCAAGAGGCCGCCAGATCAAGCACCCGGGCCCCAAAGAAAAGGAAACAAAAACAAACTAGACAGACCCCGCAGAGCCGACTTGGCTGCACCTCAGGGGACTGGAAGGGCCGCTACTGTGCCGGCTTGGTGGCCGGGGGCTCTTCTCAGCCCGTCCACGAGCTGGGGGCTTGGCTCCGCCTTCTGAGGTGGCATGTCAAGGCGTCCCGAGCCCGTAGCTCTTCACAGTGTCACCGTCTGTGAAGCCTCACCACCCCCAGTCCTTTCTCTCCCAAGTTGTCATAGTCTCACTTGTCCTCCGGTGCAGCTCGACGTAAGATCCCAGGGGGTTCAACTCCACACAGATTCAAACACAGGGCTAACTTCCAGAACTTCCCACGCCCATACCTTGAAACTACTTTGCAAGTTCAGTCCGCATGGGAGTGTACGCGAAGTGAGGGAAAGAGAAAGATGCCACGGGGTGTTTGGAGCTGGTATCCCACCCGCACGCGACTCTCCCCTGGCAGCACGTTGCTTGACATTCCTGCTCTTACTGAACACCAGGGCGGCAGGTCGCTTCAAGTTCAAGGTAAAGTTTCCCTTTCGAATACCCTTAAAAAGGTAATTCGGGGCCTTTCAATTACTCTAAGTTGAAAGTGACTGCGGAGAGGGAGAAAGGAGGTAGGATGCTGGGAGCAAAGTCAGCCCTCGAGGGGAGAGCTCCCAGCTTTACTCGGGGAGGGCCGCAGGGGCAGCTGCCGCGTCTGCGGTGGTGCCCGAGGGCCGGGAGCCGGGCCGGGGACTGCGGACAGCGCCGTGACGGGACCGCGGCACACACGACCCCACGCTGGCCCGAGCAGGTCTCAGGGCAGCCGAGGACACAGGTCGTCCGCAAGGTAAGCTGGGCAGCAACTGAACGTGCGGTTGGGGGCGTGGCAGACGGTGGCGCCAACCAGCGCGGGGGGCGTCTCTAACCCGTTAGGTGGGCTACAGGGGGGGTGGGGGCGTGGCCAATGGACGATTGAATTTGACTTGGTTTGCACCTGGATGAAGAATTTCACTGGGGGTGGGGGTGGGGAGGGAGGAGCCGTGTCTGGAAAAGGGAACAGGGGAGCAGGGCACCCAGGCGTGTAGAGGAGTGGGGCGCTCGCGGGAAATCCGGGGGGGGGGGCTGCAGAGACCCTGGGGGGTCCCGTCTGGGGCGGGGCGGGGCGGGGGCGGGGCTGCCTCGGACCGCATGCTCCTTCCCGCGGGTTTCCTCCCTGAGCCCTGCTGCGCGCAGCTCTCCTGGCCCCGACTGTCCAAACGGCATGTTTTAGACTTCCGAAGGGTTGGTAGAAGTTGTCGGTACGGAGCACATTAACGTGCAGTTGATGTAAAATGATTATTTGATGTTAAAATTCAGCTGCTGTTAACTAAATGGACAAAGAAACTCCGTTTCCTTGACAACAAGCCATAACTCGGTGGTACTCGGCCGTGCAAGTCACCCTAGAGCTGGGGTGCACCGTTGGTCTTGATCCCCGTGCCTTCACACACGCTTCTGTACTATTAATGAGGAGTCTAACGAAGATGGGGGTCCGCGCTGGCCTCCTTCCCACGGGGCACGCCCTGAGCCCGCGCGTGTAGGAAGACAGGGTCTCTGCAGTTCCACCGCGTGTCCACTAGAGGCCTGTGAAGAGCTTTCCTCCCCTATCGCATCGCCTCATCACCCAACGGGCCGGAATTAACACAAAGAAGTATTGATCGGATATCAGGAAGGCGAAGATGGCATCCACAGGTCGCCTCACCGTCAATGCCACAACTGTGAACAACACAAATGAAATGCAATGCTCCCCAAACTCCGGGATATGGCATCGTGAAACTTAGAAAACTGCTCGTAAGTAACAGGAAAATGTTAAAACAGGTGGGGTTTTCAGGGCTTCGGGGACAACGGCAGAAGGCCACTAGGCTCGGGCAGGCTGCTGCAGGGTGCCAGCGGCCTGCAGGGGTTTTGGGTGCTGGCGGCTTTGACGTGAGAATGTGCACACCCAACCCGAAAGCTTGCGCCCGCAGAGGGGGAGGCTTTAGTTGTGGGTGGGGGGCGGGGGCAGCTCACAGCGCTGAGTGAAGACACCCGGGCCAGGAAGGGGCTTCCGAAACAGCGTTCCGGGGAGAAAGCAGGGAAGACAGAGGGCGGGCTGCAGCCTGAACCGGGCCCTGAGGCCCACACGGAGTCACTCGCAGCTTTGGGGGCGAGAGGGTGACGGAGGGCAAGATGGTGTGTGCGCGGGGCAGTGACAGGGCAGGTGGGTGGCTGCGGTGGTGCCTTGCCGTCTGGTCAGCCCGAAAACGGGGCCTCCTCAAACACCGCAAACAAGAAGCATTAGAATGCACACCCACCACACACACACACACACACACACACACGCTTCTAGTGGCAGAAGTGGCCTGTTTTCCCCGAGGTGTGGTTAATCAGCAATCAGAAGACAGCGGCCTGGGGTTGGAAGAAAGGACTCTTTGTTTGCAAAGCCTGTGAACATGTGCCCGGAGCAGCTGGTAACTTTCCCTGCAGGTCCCCTGGCCTGAGGACAGGCCCAGGTGCCAGAGGCTGCCAAGGTCCCACACAGAGCTCACGGTCGAGGGTGGCCCCCTCTGTCCTCCCCTAGCTGTTGTGGGGGGGCTCAGGCTGCAGCCGTGGGGGGCGGCAGTAGCCAGAGGCACTTCCGAGGCGAGCAGGACCTTCCGGAGGCTCCAGGACTCTTAGGAGTGCATCTGAAGTTTCTGTTCACTGAGCCTTCGTGTCCCGGAGCAAGTCCCTCTCAGGGCCAGGATTCGGCGATCATGTGATGTCGCCTGCTGCTAGTGAGCCTACCGTCGCACCCTGGACTCCGAAACCTCACCCGGCACGACTGGGACGAGAATCAGCCCGTGCGTGCAGGGGTTGTCACGGTCCAGAAGAGCAGTTGTCACACTTCTGGGGGAAGGACAGCAGCTCCTCCTCGGGGCCCGCCGGCTGCAGGGAGACACCCGTCTGAACATCCCTGCGTCCAGCCCTTCTCTCCAAAAGTCTCCATCTCACACGGAGACACGAGGATGGTGGGACAATGTCGAGGGATGTCGGGTGGAGACTTCATAATCTGCTTTTGGGAGCTGCACCCACCCCCACCCCCACCCTTCCGGTCAAAGGCTGCTTTTAGGCCCGGGGCATTCTCTTTATGGAACTCTCAGCCTGCATCCTGTCATCCTCACGTTGGTTCATGCGAGAACCACGTCGCCTGTCATGAAACACCACTCCCGTAGCCCGCTCTGACGCCGAGGGTCAGCGTTACTCATCCTGCATCTGAAGGATGAACTTCCTCGGGTCGAGCATCAAGCAAGGTCACTTAGGTGCCTGGATGTGTGAAGCCCTAGCCAGACGCTGGAGGGGACAAGGGCCACAGCTAGAAGAGGGTCAAGAATGGGGGGAGGGAAACACAGATACTTGGGGAAGAATTCTGCCATCCAAGAAGGGCTACAGTAGAGGTGGAACCCGCATGCCATGGCAGGTAAGGACGAGAGAAAATAATTCTTAATTCCTAATAGGGAGACCTTTAGGAGATACCATTGAAGTTGGCCCTGTATAGGGTGATTTATCATGTCGGTTTCCAAGACTTCCGGAAGTCTCGGGTCCCATGAAACCCTCCCACCGGACACCCACACTGTAAAGAACAGTTTATCTCAAGGGTGAGACGTGACGAGGCGTCGTCCCAACAGCAGTGGGTTGGGAGTGGTAATGAGCGGGTGGACTGGGCCCTGGACCATCGGTCCATGAGGCCTTGTGGAAGGGGCTAGGCCCACGGCCCTGCGGCCTGAGGCCGCACGCATGCCCACACGGTCAGCTCACTGCCCTGTGAGCGTGGGCGTTTGAGAGCCCCGCGTGTGAGCAAGGCATCGGGAGAGGAGCAGATCCAGGGAGCAGGTGCCGAGCATCGCGCTGAGTGGGAGGGAACACGATACAGAACTCAGGGCACGTGCTCACACGCGTTACTGCTTTTGAGTCCCACGCAGACCCGCAAGGCGGGAAACTGGGAGTTCGAAGGCGGGCCTTGGGCACAGGGCCAGAGGGAGCAAAGCCGGGACCCAGACCACCGGCGGCACCTCCTGACAGCAGGGCCAGCAGCGTTTCTCCCTCGCTTGTCATCGATGTGCCTGCGCTTCCACAGCCTAACGAGTCCATGTCACCTTGCTGAGCAGGCTCTGACCAATCGCTGGACCCCTGAGTAGTGCATTAGCTCTCAGACACCAGGACAGACAGAAGGAGCAACCACTCACTGGACACCCGCTGGTCTCCTCCCTTACAGTCTGGGTCTCGGCTCTGAGTTCTTTCGTGGCCAGGACGCAAGCACCAAGGTTGCTGAATGGGGGTCCGGCCTCACCTCACTGGTCTGATGCCGGCGCCGTTTCTCGCCACCAACAATTCTGTTCCTGAGTGGTTTACACTGTTGAGAATGAAGCACGCCACTTCTTTTAGGAAACAAAATTTAAGGCCGGCCTTGGAGCCAGGATCCAAAGTCCTCGACAGAAATCTGACCGTCTCCTCTGCCTCAATGCCAAGCAGGCCACCCCTCCCACAAGGTGTCGGTGCTTCTGTGGAAAAGAGGAAGGAAGGAGAAGGGCCAGGGAGACCGCTGGGCGTGGCGGAAACACATGGTGGTTTTAGGGTTAGAGAGTTCAAGTACAATCTTTGCTAAGTGGCAGATCTCAGTATTGCATTCCAGCTAATCCCATTAAGCCTTTGTACACATGCAGAGATTTCCAAACTTTCGAGTACTAACTCAGAAGCCTTCAGCGACGACCTCCTTTGGGGAACGCCGGCCCCCTCCACCAGGACCACCATTTCCCCACCAACACACCAGCAGAATACTGAGCATAATCAGAAACTCGTCAGGAAAGCACGTTTATTAAAATACAGGGGAAGGGGGTCTTTCTTAACTTGAATTCCTGAATACTGGAATGATTTTCATGCTTGCCTCGGAGGGGATGGGAACAGGAGACCACACCAGGGATCAACCGGGCCTCGCTTCCTCAAGGACTTTCTTTGCTCCAGCGGCCTTCCTGAGCGCGTCAACTTTTAGACATCCATGTACGGTCACCTTCTGAGGTCGGTACAAGTTCATTCACTTCCGGAAACTGCAGTCTCCTCTTCAAAGTTCACTGCTTTCTGTCCCCTGTCCCCTAATTCAATACGTTCTTCCCTTGGATAGACTCATTAAATTATGTTTTGTTTTCCCTGCTTGGTTTTCTTCCTTCCCCTCGCCACATGGTTACGTGTCCCTCACGGAGCCCACACATGCTAACCTCTTGTCTTTTCGCCCTGCGCCAGCCTCCCACAATCTTGTCCACACCAAGGAAGTTGTAGACTTTCTGCACTCGCTAGTAATGTCCTCAGCCCTCTCTGCGCGTTGGGCCCCCGGCACTCCACCTTCGTGCCCGTCTCAGACTTCCAACTGCCCCCCGACTATCAGGTCCTGGCGGCCCAACCCAACCTCGTCGGCTGGCCCAGGAGTCGGATCCATCCCTTGGACACACCCGCTCAATGTTCTTTATGGAACCACTGTTTTTAGCAAATTCAATGAAAAATGTATCATGAAGCCAGCCTGTGGCCCTTGGTTTGCCGTGGCCCTCACTTTCAGTCAGCTCATACATGCACGAAGTGTCTGTGGACTGCGCACCTGCCTGGGGAAGGACGACACTGGGTCGCAGTGCCGGGCATCTAAGGCTTGGCCCTCGCCCTCCGCAGGTAAACAAGCCGCCTTCGGCAAAGCCTTATTCTCTCGTTCTGTGTCGACCCCGGGCCAGTCTGGGAGCGGCCTCGCTGCCGGCCTGGACTATTGTCACTGACGCTTTCTCTGGCCCGCTTGCCTCCAGCGTCTTGCTTCTCCAGGCACTGACCCTTCCCGCATCCCACCGCCCATCAGTCGCTCCCCGGATTAAAACCTTCCGACGTCCCCGCACCCTCCTCTTCCCACGAGACCCACCTGACCTCCCTGTCCCAGGTTTCTAAGAAAACGCCTGCCGCCGTCTCTACTGATATTCCAGAGACCCTGCATCTCCTCCCAAAGCCTACCGCCTGCAAAATGACCCCACTGGGTGGAAAAATCTTTGTGGCTTAGAATCATCCTTTTGGCAATAAAATCAGAATATGCCAGATCCAGAGAATGGTTTTGGTCGCGTCAACAGCACTGGGACACAACAAGATGGACAGAATTGTGTCTTTTGGGAAACGTCTAACGGAAACCACGTGGAGGAAGCGATCAATATGATTTACGAACAAAGCAGCAGACGGCAGCAATAAATTCTGACCGGCGGGGGGTTCCCCGAGATCACTTCCAGCTGGGCTGTTCCAAGATTCCGCTCCACACAGCACCCCCCTCTCCTTCACTCGCTCCTGCACAAATGGTGCACCGCACAAAGCCCTGGGCAGGCAGCGGCAAACACAGCAGACACAGTCAACCCGGCTCCCTCGGGATCTTTCTTTGTTGGTCCACCTCCCTGGCCGGTTTCAGAGGCAGAGCCAGAAGATAAGACTAAAGCTTCAGCTAAAGGCTACAGGTACACTTGTTCTGAGACACGAGAGTGGACTGAGAGAGTCTCCCCAGTGGATGAGGGGAGACATGGGGCCCAAGGAGGGGAAGGGTGTGGGGGAAAGGAATGTATCACCCCCAAGAGATGAAGTGAGTGGTAAAGCTTTCCATCAGAAGAAGAGCATATCCTTAAAAATGGGTTTTTTAAAAACAATTTTTAAAAAGATTTTATTTATTTATTTTTAGAGAGGGAAGGGAGGGAGAGAGAAACATCAATGTGCAGTTGCTAGGAGCTGTGGCCTGCAACCCAGGCATGTGCCCTGACTGGGAATTGAACCTGTGACGCTTTGGTTCGCAGCCCGCGCTCAATCCACTGAGCTACGCCAGCCAGGGCTAAAGATGGATTTTTTTCATGGCTAGTAAGGAACAGAAGAATGACTTGGAAATTGCAAAGACCCACATTCTTTGCCGTGAGGGGATAAGGTTCAGGTGTAGGAAGCAAATAGCAGTAGAAAGTCCGTGAGCTGTGAGATGAGAAAAGCCAACGGTCCAGCTGTGCCCCTAGTGGCCGCGAGACCTCGAGGAAGTCCCTTCTCCCCCTGAGGCCTTGGCTGAATCGTCCGTGGCGACGGCGGGAGCTCAGATGCGAGTGCACCCGAGCAGCCAGGCGCCGCTCTCAAGGACCGTGGTGGCTCTGCAACACTGCGCTGTCCCCATGAAGTAGAGTGAAAAAAATGTGTGACACAAAATTTAGCCTCTTCACCATTTTTAAGTGTGCAGCATGTGAGTGGCACCACTAGGAAAACTGCTGTGCCACAAAGCTCTAGAACCTTCTCATCTTGCACAACTGAAACTCTTCGGCTATTAAACAAACCCCAGTTCCCTGCCTGCTCCCCCCAGACCCTAAAACTCACCGCTCCACTCTCAGTTTCTCTGGGTTTGGCTACGCTAGGTGCGTCATATACCTGGAGTCACACGTATGTGCCTTTTTATTTTCCCTTATTTCACGCAGCGTAACATCCTCAGGGTTCGCCCACGCCGCAGCATATCACAGACTTTCCCTTCTTCAAAGCCAAGCAGTATTTCGTTGTATTCATACATCACATTTCTTCACCCTTCCATCCGTTGTTGGGCATTGAGGCTGCTTCCACCTCTCGGCCATTGTGAATATTGATACAATGACCACGGGTATGCAAATAATATCTCTTTGAGGTCCTATTTTCAGCTTGTTCAGAGATTCTCCATGAAGTGGGATTGCTGACCACATGGCCACTTTATTTTTAATTTTCTGAGGAGTCTCCTTACTGTTTTTTAAAGATTTTATTTATTAGCTCTGGCTGGTGTAGCTCAGTGGATTGAGCACGGGCTGCGAACCAAAGTGTTGCAGGTTCGATTTCCAGCCAGGGTACATGCCTGGGTTGCAGGCCATAACCCCCAGCAATCGCACATTGATGTTTCTCTCTCTCTCTCTATCTCCCTCCCTTCCCTCTCTAAAAATAAATACAATTTTATTTATTTATAGATTTTATTTATTTATTTTTAGAGAGGGAAGGGGGAGAGAGAGAGAGAGAAACATCAATGTGCGGTTGCTGGGGGTCATGGCCTGCAACCCAGGCATGTGCCCTGGCTGGGAATCGAACCTGCGACACTTTGGTTCCCAGCCCGGGCTCAATCCACTGAGCTACGCCAGCCAGGGCCTCCTTACTGTTTTCCATTGCAGCTGCACCGTTTGGAATCCATGTGCAAAGGTTCCGATGTCTCTACGTTCTCACCCAAACTGATTTCCTGTGTTAACAGCCCTCCCAAGGAGCGTGAGGCCACTCACTGGGCTGTTAGTTTGCATTTCCCTAATAATGAGTGATGCTGAACATGTTTTCATAGGTTTGGTGGCCATTTGTATATCTTTCTTGAAGAAATGTCTATTCAAGTCCTCTGCCATTGGGGGGGTGGATTATTTGTTCTTTTGTTGAGTTGAAGGAGTTCTTTATATATTTTGACTATTAAACCCTTATCAGATATATGGTTTGCAAATATCTTTCTCTCATTCCAGAGGTTGTCTTTTCACTTTGTTAACTGTTTCTTTTGCTGCACAGAAGTTTTGAGGTTTAACTTCGGCCCATGTATTGATTTTTGCTGTTGCTGTCTGCACTGTTGATGTAACATCCAAGCAATCACAGCCAAGTCTAATGCCACGAAGCATTTCCTTTGCATTTTCTTCTAGGTGTGTGGCAGTCCCAGGTTTTACATTGAGATCTTTAATTCATTTTGAATGAATTTCTGTATTATGAGACAGGGTAGGAGTCCAGCTTCACTCTTTGGCATAAGGGTATCTGGTTTCCTCCATGAAGATTGTCCTTCCCCTGTTGTGTAGTCTCGGCACCCTCGGCCATTCACGCGAGCTCATTTCTCGGCTCTCCTAGGAGCCCACGGCGGACGTTAAGCCTGTGCCATGCTGGCTTTGATTGCAGGAACTTGTCCTGTCCTAGAACCACAAACAAGAGGCCCTCGGCTTTGTTCTTCCTTCTCAGTGTTGTTTCGGCTACCCAGAGTCCTTCGATGTTCCGTAGGAAGTTCAGGATGTTTATGCACTATTTCTGAGATTAAAAAACACCCACGGAGATGGCAAGGATTGCACTGAACCTTTAGGTTGCCTTGGGTAGTACAAACCTTTGAACAAATACAAGACTGAATCCATGGACGTGGGGTGTGTCTCCATTTGTTTTTATCTCCTTAATCTTGTTCGGAATGCTTTTTTGTTTTCGGCATGCAAAATCTTTCACTTAAGTATTTAATTCTGGATGCTATTGCAAATGGAATTGTTCCTTATTTCCTGTTTGGATTGTTCGTTGTTCGTATATAGAAACATAACTGATTTTTGTATATTGATTTTGTAATCTGTTACTTTGCTGAATTCATTGATTAGGTATACATTCTTTTTATGGAGCACTTAGGATCCACCCATAAAACCATGTCATCTGGGCACAAAGAGACTTTACTTCCTTCTGATTTGGACGCCTCGGGAGGGTGCTATTATTAAGTCACGTTCAACGATGAATCGGTGTTCTGTCATTTTTACGAAGTTGCTTGAGGACTTCCTGAGCTTATGGGCGTGAAATTGTTCTATGAACTATTTTCAGACATTGATTTCCACAGTCAATTAAATGTCAACACAGACCTCCACTCACGATAAACGGACTAGGCTACCTCTTGGTGCTAACAGGGGCTTCTAAAGGCAGAAACGAGAGGATGGGCAGAACGCACCTACGGGGTGTTTAAAATCCAGCTAAGAAGTCACTTGGGCCTTCAGAGTTCCCGCTGAGTAATGGCGCAGAGCTGCAGGCTAAACTCATTCACGTCAAACTAAAACAAAAGCTTTGGCTTATGATAGAAGTTTGGTTCTGCCTGGGATATACGATCTAGGTGACTTTAGTCTGACTATATTTAAAAATGGAGAAAGTAAAATTAAGTAATATGGAAGTACTAATAGTTTAATGGCTAAAGCTTTGTTAAAAACTCCTTTTCCTTATCACACGTTGGGTCTGCTCCACGCAGAGGTTTAGGGGAGCGTCTGCCTGTTCTTCTGTCCCTGCAAGACCCCTTGGTCTAGGCCAGCAGGTGCGCCTCCCGGCTCACCGAAGAAGGAAAACCACGCCAGGCCCCTCCAAGCCACCGGCTTCCGGAAGCACAGACCCAGCCTCACGACAGCCACTCCCCCGTAACCCCGCCTTCCCACTGACCCTGTCACCGGAATCCCTGTTTCCCCTCTCCAGCTGTTTAGCCAACAGAGGTGGTGTCGTGGTGCCCCTATTGTCCCAGCCCTCCACCCCGCCCCTCCAGTGCCAAACGCCTCCTCTTCCTCCTCACACTGGCCTGCAAGGGGCACTGGGCACACTCAGCTGCCCCTCCCTGAGCCACGCCCCCCCACCTCTGACCGTCCTCCCCAGCATCCCTCCAACCGACGGACGAGTGCTGGGTGCGTAGCATGTTCTCAAGCTCCGAAGGACAGAACCTGCTAGAAGCTCGGTGTGTGGGGTTGGGGGAGACATGGGCATCAAGGGGCGGGAGCTCAGAGTGAAGAGCTTCCCCCAGGTGAAGTCACAGGGAGTCCTCAGGGCGGACTGCCTCTGAGCAGCTCGGGGGATGGCGGGGAAAGCTGGTGCGCGGCTGAGGGTCCCTGGCGGGGCGGTGGCCAGACTCGGGCCAAGAGTGAGGGGCTTTCTGCCCGTCTTGAGGAGCTTCGATGCCGCTCCTGTGGGCACAGAGACTTTCGGGCAGGGATTTAAAGGTGCTGCTGGGTCCGCCGTGGCTAAGCCAGCAACTGTGGCGGCCCTGACCCAGCAAAAACATAAACAAAATCACAAATCTGTTCCCCAGTGCCTTTCCTTATTCTCACAACATCTTGTTTCCTGGAGACTTTCACCTCGTCATTTGCAACTGGGTCACAGTTCCTTGGGGACAGCAACCCCGTTGGCCCCCTTTCCCTGGCAGACTGGGGTCTGATGCGAAGGCTGGTACGTCTCAGGCACCTGACAAGGGGAGGGGTCAGGAGCACGTGGGCAGACGGGGGTGATGGAGAGGCAGGACCCAGCCTGGGCAGTTATTTGGATGGTAATGCCTCCCTCTGGGAGAAGGGCCACAGTGAGAGAGGCGGTCAGGCACTGGGGACAGTGAGGGAGGAGCGTCAGTGAGCCCCTGTGAACGAGCTGGTTCCAGTGCCTGGGGGGCATGCGGGTGGGCCTGCCGAAGCCCATGCCTTCGTGAAGGGAGGACAAGGAGGTGGTGACGTGACCACGTAGCGACAACTCCTGTGCAATGGGCGCCCTGCCAGTGTGTGCACAGGCATTCACTCTCTGACTCTCTCTCACACCGGCCAGGACGGGCAGGCGTCACTCTCAAGGGCGGGAGAAGCTTCAGCTGCACCAGGTCAATGATTTCCCCAAGGTCACACTGCTAGGCCACGGGAACGTGGCAGGGGAATCCAGGCCCTCTGCACTTCAGAGTCCTCACTCAGTCCCCTTCACACCCCTCACTGTTCTGCCCCCCTCGGCACTCGCAGACCAGATGCAGCCCCCAAATGTCTGCAATCGGTGCTCCCAGCTCAGCATGTCCCTTTGCAACGTGACCTTGCTGCCCCCCTCGTCCAGAAGAGCCCTTGCACCTGGGCTGGGCCGCGTGAGTTACTCGCACCAACACACGGAGCGGAAGCGATGCTGGCAGCTTTGGAGCCGGGGCTGCAGACGCCTCTCGGGGCTCCGAGGCAGGGAGCCGGGCTAGCTTCCCTGGGGAGGAGGGGCCCCGTGGACAGGGGCGCCCAGCCGACAACCAACACCAACTGTGGGGCACGAGGGAGAGGCAACAAGGGCCACCAGATTCTACCGGCTGCCGGACAGCTCCCGACGCACACAGCTGAGCCCAGGAGAGACCGGCAGGAAAACCCACCCGCTGAGCCCTGCCCGAACGGCCAACGCACAACACTGAGAACAACTACAGGGTGGTTGATTTCATCAGGTTCGGAGTGGTTTGTTACACAGCAAGAGATGACCGATACGTCTCTCCACTCACACACAGGACCGCAAGCTGTCTCTGACAAGAAGGAGGAACAAACTCCCAAGAGATGGGGGACAGGGAAGGGGGGACATCAGCCCAGGTCCGATGCAGCTCCAGGCGTTTCAAGTTATTTGAAACAGTAGCTCTTTCCCCCAAGAAATGGTAGGGGACTGTTAATACCGTATAATTGAGTTTCACCGGGAGCTAAATAGGTTAGTGCGGGCCGGCAGGAAACAGCCTCGTTTACTGCTGGTTCTCCACCAGCACGCTCCTCGTGCAAACACGTGCATGTGCGAACTCACTGTGGGTAAACCGAGGACGGTTTGCCCCGAGACCAGACACGCACACGTCACGAAAGCAGGTCAGACAGGAGACGAGAGAGAGCCGCGAGAGATGGGACACATTCGGTCCCCATGCGCATTCACACCCCAGCAGGGGTGTCCGTGCAGGGAAAAAACATCCGGCGATCGCCAAAGCCCGCAGACGCGCTTCTTCCAGAACCCTGAGTTCCGGGAAGAGAAAGCCTCTCTGCCGAACTGAATCCCGCGGGGCCGCCACACTCTGGGGCGCTCTATGGTGATTGTGCTCCGAACGGAGGCTTTCAGAACGTGGTCCGGCCAAGGAGACCGGGCTGGATGCCAATACTACGCTCGTGCCCCCTGAGCCACGCATTTTTCACGGCAGCCTAATTGAAACGTGCAAATTGCACACCGCTCCCTGCTCGGGAGAAGGGGGCAGGGCCGAAATTCCGATGATTGGCTCTGAAACATAGCCCCTTCTGCAACAGAAAATCCGTCCCTGATCTAATTTCCCAGTAGCCAGGATCCGTGGAGCTGTCACTCGGTCCTGCGGGCAAGAGGAGGCTCTGTCCACGGGAAGGGAGGGCTGCCCGGAAGCAGTTTTGTTTCTGAGGTGGATTGCCTTTCTTCCAGCCCTGCTGGCTGGAGGCAGTTTAAAGGACGGATCACGTTAACTGGTTAACTCACGAGGCTTCTGCTCCTAAACTCAGCTCCCTCCCGGTGCCTGTGGGCTGTGGCCCGGGGGGGGGGGGGGGGGTGAGGGCCAGAGATGACAATTCACTTCCATCCCAGCACAGGGGGCGGGGTTTAAGGAAGGTGCTGGAGGGGCCGTTGTCTGGGGGCACATCACAGAGAGTGAGCTTGAGCTCCGCCAAGTCTTACAAGTTATAATCCCCTTTGTGTGCCGGGGGCGGGGGCGGGGGCGGGGGCGGGGGTCCGGGGGAGGCAGCTGTGCTGCCCTCACATCCGAGAGTGCGTGGTCTTGCTTCCCGACTGAAAGCCCTACATCCCAGGGTTACCAGGTAAGACGCGAGTGTCAAGGTGAACTGAGGGGAAGTGACTTACGGTGAGGAAGGGACTGCTTTGTTGACCAGAACAGAGGTGTGTTCTGAGCAGTCATTCCGAGACACAGGCTGGACTCCTACTCCACCTTGGCCGCGAGGCGCTGCCCAGAGCCGCGGGGTCCCCACCCTGCTACCTCACGGGGCGGGTGGGTGGGGCGGAAACGCAGCTCCCAAGGCGCCGCTGGGTTCCACAAACACGCCTGTCTGCATCTCCGTTCCGTATCTCTTACCGGTTTTATACCGCATCGACACCTTTTGTTGTAATCATTTCTATCGGCTAAATGCTTGTTATGCACCTTCTGCGCACAGCAACGGGCTAGGCAAGACACCCCGGGGCATCCAAAGGTACGTTAGATATTCTCAGCCTTCACTCAGCCCATTAGACAACTCAGATAAAAACATTTATGACCATAAAATAAATGCAGAGATGCAGAGACAGACAGACAGACAGACACACACACACACACACACACACACACACACATGCACGGGCTTCAAAGCCCAGAAGGACTGGGTCCGCCGGCTCCACGGAGGAAGGGCCCCCAAGGATCACGCCTCAGCAGACGAGGCTGGAATGCCGGGGTGCGGTTCAGGAGGTTATAGGTTGACCCAATTTAAAGGAGAGGCTGGGAGAAGGGCCAGGAGGGAAAGTGCCTGGTGGCTGGGTGTGGCCGCAGCCCGGGCGCCAGAGGGCCGGGATGAGGAGGAGGGCGGAGCCGGGGATTAAGTCGGCAGGCGGTGGTGGGTGCTGGCCAAGAGCTCCCGGCTCAGGGGTGGGGGGGTGGGGGGGTGGGGGGGGGTGGGCCGCGGGTGCCAGTTCAACACCGAGTCTCTCCCCCATGGTTTCCATGAGGGCTGTGCCCCAGGACCGGTGCCGTCTCCTTCCGGAAACTAGTCTTTCTGTAACATTTCCCCAGGAGCCCAAAGGCTTTAACACACACAGGTGCAAGCTGTAAAGCCACACGGATGCTGGTGTGTGTATTCCTCTCTCCCGGCCAGTTAGTGCTGGAGGCAGGATCCTCACTCCCTGCCGCCCTCTCCCCGGAGGCACGATCCTCACGCTGGCTGCAGCTCACGTAGCCCCAGGCGCTTGGGAGGCCGGGCAGCTGCACCCTAAGCCAGCCCGACAGGCAGGCCCCGATGCCGCCCGAGGCTTGCGTGGCTCCCCGGGCACCTCCTGGGCCCACGGACGGGGTCAGGGACGGCTGACACCCGCGCAGTGGGTGTTATCCTCCGAGGGGGCCCCACATGGCTGCCCTTCGAGACCTGACTGGGCAAAAATATCTATCTATGTTTTTTGAATAAATACACATATAACATTTTAAACTTAGATTTCTGCTGTAGTCCTGAGTTTTGAAGGAGTCAGGCTATTACCCAGAAGAAGATAAAAAAGAAGGGGATGTAACGACAGATTGTTAACGATGAAGAAAATACGAGGGGACTCTGTAACCTGGAAGTTGGGATGATCCCGGGCATGGGAGAATGCGTCAGGGACCTGTGTGCCCCCTCACACACAGAACCGCCTGAGAGCGGCCTGTGGGTGCACAGTCGCCTCGTGGGAGGGTGGAGGCCTGCGTGCAGGGGGCGGGCAGGAAGCAGAGCCCCCCAACCCCACACCAGTCCCCCCCCCGCCATGGCCCTATTCCTGGTTCTTGTTTCTTCCTCCCCCTCTTCTTCCTCCTCCTTTAATACCTCCCCAGTTCTTGCCCCTGCCCTGCCCCACACTTGGGTGTCTGCCCTTCACCTCTCCCCTCACCTCACGGTGTTCTCACCAGTACCCTTTCCCTTATGAACCCCAAATACCTGAATTATACCGCATGCTAAATTATTAGCTGCATTCATCAAGCTCATTTATCAAATGAGCTTGATGCTCCTTACTTAGGCTTTAGGATGGCAAGTCGGACATACAATCTAGTTGTCTTTTAAAATGACAAATTTTTAAATAAGCTGCTCTTCACTGATGGAGGGGGCAGTAGTTTCTGACAAGAAAACAAGACAACACAAAACTCCTCACCCCCTTCCACATGCTGCTGATAAAGGAGAAGTGAGGACCGCATTCTGTGGGCCGCTGTGTCTAGGAAACCACTATGTTTCCTGCAAATTCTCACAAAAACCGCCTGACATCCTATGCCCACTGGTTCCGTCCATTCGGTGGGTGGGACGAGGTGGTAGCAATGTTACCCCCGCTCCCCAGACGCTGGGGGGACTGGGGGGCAGGGGGATGAACGCACACCCAGAGGCAACCGCCCGCCACATGCACCCGTCAGTGAATTTCAGTCTCAACCAAATGCACCGTCAGCCGACAGTGAGGCCCGTAGAGAGGAAACCCGACATCATGGATCCACCTTCCTGATCTCACATTTTCGTTTTCTCCTTTCCGTCCTGCCGCACTGGGTTCCTTCCCACGAGTCAGTGTCTGCAGGGGAAACCTCAAAAGTGCCCCTTCCAAGAACCCTCCTTGACTTCTTTGTTTTCTTGCAGGGATTCCTTTTTCTCAGGGGTTCCTTAGCTACCAACAATGTGCCGGGCCCTTTGGCGAGACATTATTTCCCATCGCTGCGGCAATCTCTTGAGGCCGGTATTCGTAGCCCCAGTGTACGGAGGAGGAACCCGAGGCCCCGAGGTGCTGGGTGAACTGCCGGTATCATCACCCTCCACCTAAGCAGCGCGGGCGCGCAAATCCCGACGGCTGACGCCAAGGCCACCCGGGCTCCCTTCTCTGTCCTCCCCAGGGCCACCCTCAACTGGTTGTCTGTGCCTTTGTTATTATTTTACAGCAACTCTGTGCATGCCCAGTTTGTCTTCTCCATCAGACTGAAATAGTAAATTAAAAAAAAGAGAAAAGGGTTCTGGAAGACTGTACCCCGAGCACCTTAGCAGCAGACACTTGTAGGCGCTGCTAAGGAAGGTCAGCTTCTCCGGGGACCAGCTGCCCCCCATTAGTTCAAGCTGAGAGCTCCCCACGCACTGTCTAGGGACCCGTGTCACCATCAGAACAGAAGAGCCCAGCAGAAAGTTAACAATGGGACATGGGATGGCCGGCACTATCTTTGGGGCCCACACTGGCATAGGCGGAGCCTCGGACCGCGTCTGTTCTGAACCCTTGCTCCCAGCTGCTCGGGTTCCCCACGTCATCCGAAACCCTGCGTCTTTCGGATTCTGTGTTTATGTAACGATAAACCTGAATGAAAGGCTTCATGGTTGTTCCTGCTTGATTTCCACCAGTGGTTTGGGTCTGGTACTCTACCCCGTTGAAACCTGACCGTTCTCAGTCCACCCACTAGCACACCAGCCCCGCTCCCCAGGAAGCACCCACCCCTTCCCTGGGTGCCGGGCCCCTGTGCCCTGCCCCTCAGTGCTCTTCAGTGTCTGTCTGGAGACCCTCCGTTCTCACTGGCTAGACCACCGGCTACAAGAAGGCAAGGCCCTCATCTTGCTCACGGCCAAGTCCCGGCATCAAGCCCAGGGTCTGGCGTGGTGGTGAAGTTCAATATGTTGTGAATCCAGGCATGAATGAAAGGATGGGCACATGGGGATGGGCCTGGGGGAGAAGGGCCGGCAGGGCAGGGGGAGGCCGACATCCTGGACTGGGAAAGGAGTGAGAACAGTCGTATTCAGGAGGCGGCAAGATGCAGAGTTTAGAATCTAAGATGCTTAAGTGACAAGTTATTCCTCGTACTTTTATTTGTCAAGCATCCTCAGATCGACCTTGGGGACCGCCTGAGAATTAAAGGCGTTCAGGCAAGCATCTAGTGTGCAGGACGTGGGACCGGCTGCTGGCTGACGGGCTTCACTGTCGGTGTGACCCAGTGACAGGGCCCTGCGGCTTGGAGCGCGCTCAGACCCTGGGGTGCCCGGGCCTTGTCCTCCTCCCCGGGGCTCTCCCCAGATGAATCACGTCATTAACACGGAAGAGCTACTAAAACCGTGCACCAGGTTAGGGCGGTTCGCCGCCCAGCTGTGGTCGCCGCGGGAGAGCCCTGTGCATTCAGCACAGCTCCGGAGCCCGAACCACCACGAGTCTGCAGAGGGTGTGGCTCTGTGTCACTTATTTTTGTATCTTCAAAGAGGAAGTGCAGAAGACACCGTGACCTCGGCAACATGGGGCAGGCTGGCAGACTCTAGTGGGTGGATGTGTGTACGCTGCCAACATTTCTTCTTTCGTCCAAAGGCGTCGCTGGCTGTTTGTAGAAAGTACAAGCAAAAACGTGTGCTAGGTATTTCTCCCCTGGATGGTGAGCTACCTAATGAAACACGTTGTTAAGGTTCGATGGAGATTTTGAAAGCCTATTTTCTGCAAGGCCCAGATTTGGTGCTGTCCTTAGCTTGGGAGGAATGCTGCTACTTAAATTAAACAAGTGACATCCCACCCTAAGCACAATCTCAAAAGTAAATTCCCTTCCTTTGCAAAACAGATCTCTGCAGATTTCCAATAAAGCCTAGAAAAGCAAAACGAGTTTCATTCAGGAGGACAGTCCACAGATATAAAAGCAATCACCTACTCAGTAGGTATTTACAGCTTCCTGTGCTCAATACGTCTCTATAATAAATGACCTTCTAGCCCCAAGGAAAGGAAACATCATCGTCTTCTAATTCTGCTGATTCCGTTTAAAATGTATGATGTATACATTTTATCCAAGATTTGGAGTAGCGTTTATGTCTCAGAAGCTGCCCTTTAGTTGGAACTCCCTGCCTTTAATCCCTTCTGTGCGGCCACGCCCCCACGCCTATTTTTGACTCGGGGTGGTGGGGGGTGATGAGGACTTGGGAGGGGCCAGCCGGGGCAGCCTCGGGCAGAGGCGGCTGCCCCTGAGGCCGAATGCCCGAGTGCTAGACATTCCCCCGAGAATGCCAAGCAGACGCCCGCGTCCCCTGCCATTAGTGTTTGACCGCAGGAGTGACTGAGAGAGCTCGCACCCGGCAGGCTATACTTAGCCCGCTCCCTCCTGCATAGCTTTAAAGGTGCTACACAGCCACGCTCGGCTTTGTTTGGTTCTCGCTTTATAAATCCGCAGGTTCGAGATCATATGCACGGGGTGTCTGAGGCTGCCCGAGGAAACTCTGTTTCGTCACTGTAGACGGGCTTGACCTGGCAGCTACGCCTGTGTCTCACCTGAACGATAGGGGTGTCGTTTGGAATCAAGCAACTGAAGATCTCATCCAGAAGAACAGTCGTTTAGATACTTTATCACATTCCCCACGTCCGATACTTCAGCAAGATTTTCTCGTGAAAGGACGTTTCCAGGGAACGTGGAGTCCGTGAAAGTCACAGCTGAGTCGGCCCTTCCAGCGTGCGGGTCGGCGGGGGCTGAGAAGGGGAGGGAGCCAGGCGTCCCCTCGCAGGAGGGCGTCAGAGAGCTGCAGGTTACAGCTGAGCGGCTGTGCGCCCCCGACCTGTGCCCACTCCGCTCCCAGCAGGTGGTCTGGCTCATCCCTTTCACACTTTCGGATGACTTTAGGGACACTTGGAAAGGTCACCGTCCAGCAATTTTTCTGTGACACCTGGATCCCAATGTCAGATGTGACATCCACAAACAAAAATCCCTGCGTTTTTTGTTTCCTCCAGAGCACCGCGCTTGCTCCCCGCCGCCCGTCCGGGGCCACCGCAGTCCCACGGAGAGGACGCGGACCTCAGCAGGTGGCCGTGGACAGCTGGGACTTCCCGCGGGACTTCTGAGCTGCATTCTGCCGCCGGTGGTGGTTTTACTACGGTCCTCCGCTCACCGCGCTGGCCCTGCTCTTCAGCTTTCTACGATGAAGGCTAGACCTTCACACAAGAACCATTTTTTGAGATACTTTAAGCCAAGAACAGCGTAAACATGCCTGGTCGCTTTCCAGCTGTGCTAGCTAGCTGGGCTTATGTGTTTCATCCAGGAAAAACAGAAGGATTCCAAAGGACACACAGGCTGAGCACTGAATGAGCGCAATGCCCACGACAAGGGCCAGTACTCGATGGTGACCTTGGCCGTGACGTCCACCTGTAAGGGCGGAGCTGGTGGGTCAGGACATGCTGCCACGCGGTCGGGCATCTTCTCGGCCGGTTCTGCCGACGCCCAGCCTCATGAGCTTCCCGCGGCCCGACTATGGCCCCGCCCCACAGAGGGGGTCGGTTCTGCTGGTCTCCGCCCAGTCCAGCTCTTGTAAGCCAAACCTGGAGTTACTCTTCCGAAACGGTAAACGTCTAAAGGTGCTGCTCGGATTTCAACTGGACGGAAGGAGATAAAAACAAAGGCCTCCCTGCAGTGGAAATGAGGTCGTTGCACAATGCACAGAACATCGAGGGGCGTTTTCCAGCAGGCCTGCCCCGCTCCCCGAGGGAACAGCACCCCCTCTCCGGGTGGGCTGTCTGTCGGTGGTCGATCCGTGACATGCAGTAGTGAGATGGTGAGTGGTACAAGCAGGGTGACTGATCGGCCTGGTTTGCCTGGGACTGCCCCAGTGTTGGGACTGAGAGTCCAGTGTCCCAGGGCAGCCCTGGGTTCCAGGCAAAGCCGCTGGCTGGTCCCTGGAGGGTGGAACGCAAGGCTGAGAAGGGAGCGGGCTGCAAAGCACGCAACCCCCACCCCAAGGTCAGGGCCATCGTGCAGAACCAAGCCACTGCACAGAGGAAAACTTGGAGACCTGCCTGCTGGACACCTGAGGAGTGGACCCCGAGTGACCACAGGACAGCCAGTTCCGACGTTGTGGGTGCCTGTAGGAACACCCTAAAACATCGCTGTGCTGCACTGTCATCATGGATGATTTCTGCAGTGTCATCTCGGGTCTCTCAGTCCCTTCTTTGGAGTCACCCGTATCCGAGTGCTTACTCAAAAATGTGCTGTGATCACAACGAAGCTGAAACCCCGTAGAGGTGTGTGAACGGATATGTGGGTGAGTCATATCCGGAAAGATACAAGCGCTGTCACTCTGTTCTTGGCTTAGGATAAGCCACAGAGGAGCCCTCGCATGTCGGACAGTGAGCCGTACCTCCGCGTCATCGTCCAAGCTAAGGACGAAGATTTATCTAGTGTCCAAATCTCCAAGGAGTGCCACTCGCAAGTGGGACAAAATTCCTTCCTCCGGGGCCTGCAGGCACCTCAGCCATCTGCCACACCCTGGCCCACCCTCCCCAAGTCCACGCAAGAAGGTGAACGGGTGTGGGGGAGGTGTTTGTGGTACAAGGAGCCTTGCTGAACACTTGCTGCCCTGAGACAAACTGTTCTTCCGGTCACAAAGGCCATGTCTCCTGAGCCCACTGGAGACAGAGAAAATTCAGACGGAGCCAGAATGAGCCCACGGGTGCCCCTTCCTCACTGATAAGAGAGTTGTCTACAGAAAGATCTCTGTCCTCGCCTCTGCCGCACCCCCGGGGCAGGGAGGGGCTGGTGCTCTCCTGGGACTCCGCAGAGGAGGGACCAGGCTCTTGGTTCCGCCCATCCTGAATCGTTCCCCAAACCGACATTCATAACAAGGGTCTACAGGTGATGTGAGACCCTTCGTAACCCTGGTCTGGTGGCCCCGCTGGTGGGAGTGGTGCCGTGTATACAGAAGGTTGTGGGTTTGATCCCCAGTCCCGGCTCAGACCTAGATTCCGGGTCCCGGCCTCGGTCGGGGTGTGTATGGGGGGCAACCGATCGAAGTTTCTCCCTCACATCAAGGCCCCTCGCTCTCTGTCTCTCCCCCTTCCTCTCTCTCTAAAATCAATAAACATACCATTCCGTGAGGACTAAAAATAAGAAAAGACCCTTCATAATCACCAAAGGAAAGACTACATGAATGCAGGCCAATTTTTACAGGCATAAAATAGAAATACAGACGTATAAGTTTGATTAACTCCATCTAACTGCTTTCCAACTCTGCTAGTTACTGAAATACTAAAGGAGCTAAGCATACCCTCAACAGCCAAAAAAAAAAAAAAAACAGGATTCATTTTCAAGAAAAATTTTCAAACTCGGCTTCACGGAGGGCTGAGTTTCGAATGCACCTGGGCCTGCTGCCCACCCCGAGCTGGGACGGCTGGGACCCGCAGGCCTGACCAGGCGGGGGGCCCGAGAGACGCTCCAGGCTGAGGGCGTGCGTCCTGTCAGCCGCACCTCTGCTCACGCAGCCTCCTCGGGCGGCTCCCGCTGCCCGCGGGCCCCCAGACTGCTTGCTCCTCCGGCCACACGCTACAATTCCCGCTCCGCCGGCTTGCAGGTCCCTGCCAGTCCCGTGGGGCTCTGCGCGTGGCCCCCCGCCCCAGTTTACCCCGCCCCCCCCCCCCCCCCCCCCCCCCGCTCCTTCCAGAACCGTCAGGACTCGGACAGCTAGACGCTGTCCCACAGCCCCTCCAAGTCCAGATGCAACCCGCTCTCGCCCCCTGCAAGTTTCTGAAAACATCTACTCCTGTTTCCATAGAAACCACAGGGCTTTGCTTACTGGAACCCAGGACGGCTTTTGAACTTTGCCCTGTGACTACTTTTGCATTGTATCAGGCTGGACTCAGTTCAGGATGGTTGCAAAAGCCTTTCCCAATCAAGCGCAAACGCGCTTGGGAACGGGCTTGGTTGGGAAACGCGGCCATGAACCCACGTGGTGGCAGAAGCAGAGAGGGTGTCTGAGGGCTGTGGACCGCCTGTTTCCAGCGGGGAGCGGGCCCGCCAGGGCTTCCGTAAGGCGCCGTTTGTGTGTATGTCACACTGTTAAATCCGAAGACACAGAGAAGTTTCTGTATGTGAATGTCTGCAGCGAAAACACAGAACAACTCAACCCTTCTGCCACTCCTAAAGACGTTTTGAAGGAAAAAAAAAATGATGGTGCTTAGAGGCAGACGGTAGAGCTGAAGGTGAGAGGAATTTTAAAAATGACTAAGTTTCTTATCAACCATTTGGGAAGAAGAGATGAAGCCCTAACGGAAATAGGAAAAGGTTCCAGACAGAAAAATCGATACCGTCCATTGTGAAACCTGTTGATCAGAAGTGACCGGGAGGATGCAGTCACAGATGTTCACTGAGGGGACCCGAAACTCGGCGCTGGGAGAGGTGCAAGGTCAGACCTGCAGGTGCAGTTCCGAGACACCACCCTCGGAACCTTGTACTGAAAGCCGTGAACGGAAACCGAGTCCCGGGGACCACAGAGCTGGGGGCGGGGGCGGGGCGAGAGTTGCTACCAAGGGCATCGGCAAAACCAGTCAAGAGGAGCAGGGCGCTCAGTGCCAGCAACGTCGAGGCAAGAGGAATTTCAGTAACTAGGCAGAGGTCAGGACACTCAAAAGCCTCTTCCTTGTTCAGTCTACCATGGACCGAATGCCAAGGTGCCACGCTAAACAAGCACTGGGGATCGGGGGTGGGGGGCATGCGACTGAGATGGGGGTGGGGGGCATGCACAGCAGCCACCTCGGAGCTCTGGAGCCCAGAGAACATCGGAGAAGCACAAACCCAAGGAGAGGAGATGGCGATAGGCAGGTTTGAAAAAAAAAAAGTAAATTGCCACTAAAAATAATCTGTGGGCAAGTTATGGAAATATAACCCGCGAGCTGCAGAAATAACTTTACCCTGACAGTCCATGGACTGAGATTATTACGCTCATAACGAGAGTCATCAGTTAGTGACAAGCGGGAGGTTGGGCATTGCGACCGGATCCCACCAGCCTTCCCAGTTCCGCACGAGGGGCCACAGGAACACAGCGGGGAAGGCCAAGTTCCAGCGTGATCGTCTCCGGGAATTCGCGTTCAACAAGGAGAGACCATCGCTGTGAGTATGTCTTCCAACCTGCAACAGCTGAGGCTCGCAAAGGCCGATCGCGCGGCATACAGCAGCTGACAGATGACCAGCCTGTGCTGGCGAGAGCCCTTTGGCTATTAAAAGATAATGAAACCTTGCGAGAGTCCCCCAGCTGCTTCACTGGGTAATTCTATTTCAGACGTGTGTGGTGAGGCTCCGATTCATCTGAAGCGGACAGCTCCCCGTCACCAGCGCCCTGGGGCGAGCTGTTGAGTGACAGCCCCTCCTCCGCACACCTCCTTCGGGCTACAGAACTCACTCAGTGCCTGGTCCCCTGGCTCTAGCACCGGCGGTTCCGGTTCCGGTCACCCAGGGGAACTGGGCTCACCCTTTATCTGATGCAGTGAAGGCACAAGCCAGAGCCGGCCCAGACTGTGTCACTGGAGTAACTGCTTTCTAGCCATCTTCCTAAAACACGAACAATAAGAACTGGGCTAGGGCAGCTGTTCTGTGTGTCCGTGGGAGGAAACACCAGAGGGGGCGAGTTCCCACCGGATTTCCACAAACGCAGAAACAGTTCAGTGGCAGCGAAGACCAGCAGTGCAGGGACACCCGGTCACCGGCGACCCCGCCGACCTCCACCGCAGAGACTAGGGAGGGAGGAAAGAGAGAGGAGCGTGGGGGGAGGGGTCCGAGCCGGCCCCGGGAGTGCGCACCACTAGCCTCTGCAGCTGCTGCAGGGGCTCGGGGCGGATGGTGAAACATCCCGGGCAGGTTCCAAATGCGGAGGACAGAGCGTGTCCGAGTGTCAGTCTTGGAGTTTCCAAGTAAAGATTTGCAGTTCAGCTTTGTGTGTTGTTTTTCTACACAAGGGCCCAGCAGAGGTGCGTGCGCACTCTTGCACGGTCAGCCTGAAGCTGAGCAGGGCTCCGGGGACTGGGCGTCACACGGGCGTGGTCACTAGGAAGCCGCAGCGGACTGACCGGCCGGCGCTCTGCGTCCGTGGGGAACACAGGGTGTCTCTTTCCCTGGTCGCTCCGAGAACAGGTGTGCCTTCCCCGCACTGCTGGGCTGCAGCGCCGGGGTCTCGCCCCCGCAGACACCTCCCTCCTCTGTCTTGGGGTTTGTGTTTCCTTCAGAAGCGGCTGACACATCCCCTCACCTTGGGCGGCTCCCCTAAGTGTCTGGTGTGGACATCGCAGCCCCCACCGCATCCCGCACGCACCCCCGCTGCTGGACTTCCGCTCTGTCCTGTGATGACAGCCCCTCTGTGCCATGCCCCCGGCCTACCTCGACCACAGTGGGCGCTCCTGGGGGCACTGCCCTTGTCCTGTCTTGCCCGGCTCACGAAAGGTGCTTACTAAATGCTGAATGAAAACAGAATGGGGGCTGGATAAGGAGAATTATCTTCTGAGGAACAAACTGGGTAAAATTTATATTGTCCTCATTTTCACAGGGGCTGACAATATCCTCTTTCTGCGATTTCGGTAGACATTAAACATTAGTAGAGGAACACAGTACTAAGGAGGATATCCCAGCAAGAATGTCCACAAGAAAGCAGAGGGCCTCTTCGACACAGGTCTCCCGTCCATGTCCCCACTACGAACGTCACCCTGGCTTTGGTGGAGGGCACTTCCTTGGTCCTTGTGTTATTACTACCCCTGAGCACATTGAGGTCGCTGTCAGCCACGTTTTCATTAAGTCACAGGGGTCAAGGGCAAAGGCCTCTCTCTTTACGGTTGGGTCAGGCCCAAGAAACCACCCCAAAGTGACACCACTTTTGTTTGGGCTTCAAAACCATTACTGACATTCCACCAGGAAGCGCCCTCCGGGGTGGATTCACCTGCCCCCACGCAGGCCTTCCTGCCCCCGCCCCCCAGTCAGCATCAGCTCCCCAGTCGAGGCTAAGTCCCACCGCCGCCTGAGGACGGGCGTGGCTCTGCAGAAGGAGCCTCGACACCTCCTTTGCATCAGACGCGAAGTCAACTATTTTTGATCTTGGGTTTTAAGTAACACAGCTGCTTTGTGGGCCTATAACAGTTTCCTGGTTTCGTTCCTATCTTTAAAACAACAGTTTCAGTCACAGGGTCATGGTCACACGGATGTGCGGGCTGGCCCTGGCCAAGCACGTCCATAACGCAGCTTTGGAACATCTATAATTCTTGCAGCAGTCTCTTGAGGTAGGGCTGATCACCTCTATTTCCGTAAAGACAACTGGTCCAAGGTCACACAGCTCATCCTGCTGGAGCCTGACTCTCATGCCAAGTCTGTCTAGCTCCCCGGCCAGCATTCCTGCTGGCTGGACCACCCCGCCCTTCCCGGAGTTAAAACGTACACCTGATTTTGAATGTGAATTTGCATACACTCCAACCCCCTCTTACAGGAGCAGCTTTCATGCTTGTTTGCAAGGAAGGAGACGGGGGAGCTCACCAGCGGGGGTGCAGCTCCCCGGGGGGCACCCACACCCACATGGGCTGCTTCAACAGTGGGGACAGCTGGACTCTGGTCTCAGCTCACTGTCCCCCACATTTTATGGGGAGGTCACCAAACCTCAGGCCCAGAGCAGTACGCACTCACTCTCTTCAAAGCGACACCTGCCGGAGACCCCAGGCCCTCTTAGCCCGGCGCCCCCAAGGCCCAGCTGGCACCCCCAGGGGTTTCTCACTCATGCACTTGTTCATCAGCTGATGTCCCGGTACCGAGGCATCTTCCTCTCCACACGCGACAGTCTCAATTCACTTGATCAACACATATATAAAACAATTCGCAGCTTTAGTTGTGAGACACTCTATAGTACGATTCCTTGGTAAACACCCCCCCCGCCCCTGCCCACCCCAGAAATACAGGCACTTCCTGAACAAGCAGAGAATCAGCGATTTGCAAGAAGTCCGACAACTCGAAGTTCCAACTTCCTCCTCCGAATTCCCCCGCCGGAGGTTCTGATTGGAGCGCATACCCGGCGGAATGATGATCTGAATTCAGTCCGTCTGCCCACCAAGTCCCTATAGGGCAGTAACTATGATCTCTAGCTTCCCACCTACAGTCTCCAAAGAAGATCCTGGCACACAGTAGGCCCTCAAGAAATAACTGCAAGAGGAGAGAACAGAGGAATGAATTCATCTGCATCTAAGTGTTCTGTCATCTTGGCCAGCGGTTCTCAACCCGGGGTGACTTGGCTCCCCCGGGAACACTTGGCAGCCTCCGAGGACACTCTGGGCTGTCAGCTGGCGGGGAGGGGACTTCCGGCATCAAGCAGCAGAAACCACAGGTGCGCCTGCACACCCTCCAGTGCCCAGGGCGGCCACCGCAAGGCAGAACGATCCGGCTGCACGGTGTCAATAGTGCTGAGGTCAGGAAACCACATCTCAGAGGCAGCGCATGCACGGAAACCCCACCAGCAGACAGGGGGGCTCAGAGATGCGCCGCATCTCATCTTAGGAAGAACGCCAGGGCACCTGCCCCATCATTGACAGAAAACGCTCCACAGAAACACAA
Source organism: Phyllostomus discolor (assembly GCF_004126475.2). Classification (NCBI taxonomy): domain Eukaryota; kingdom Metazoa; phylum Chordata; class Mammalia; order Chiroptera; family Phyllostomidae; genus Phyllostomus; species Phyllostomus discolor. Next base: position 3,086,519 of record NC_040913.2, on the reverse strand, counting down.
ACCAGGTTGGAGACCGCAGGTGGTCGCCGTCGTCGGGTGGCTCAGGGAGGTGGCGCGGGCCTCACCGGCGTCAGCGCTGGTCTGCGGCTCCGCAGCCCAGGGTAACCCGGGGAACAGGCCCGCCATTCAGCGCCGGCGGCGCCGGGGTTTGTGTGCTGTGGCTCATGGCTCGCGAGATGCAATCGGGCTGAAAGGGAGAGAGCCGCGCACCATTCAGGAGTGCTGGCGAGAGAAACCCCTAAACATGCTCCAGCACAAAAGGGGATGAAAATGTCACAGGAAATTTTTTTTCTTGAAAACGGAATGGCTCCTGAATGCCTCATTCTTTCCAGAACAGTTACAACCCTTGTGCGCCCGCCCGGGCTCTCCGTGTCGGGCCGGCAGGGCGGGCCTCGCCTTTCTTCTGCGGCTCGCCCCCCCCACCCCCCGCCCCGGAAGGCCCGCCCTGGTGAACTTGGCCGCACAGGGTGTAACGAGACAGGCCCGGGAGACGCCTCCTCGAGGGGAATAATCCTCCCGTTTGGAAGTGGAGAGAGACTGCCTCACATGGGGAAGCAAAGGGGGCTGGGCAGAGCCGGCCACGTACTTCACTGGGGGCAACACTGGCCTGGCGTTTTGACCGCAACGCCATCCGGTACCTGAAGACTCATTTGTGCAAAGCGGAACGAAGCCAGCTCTCGCACGGGCATGCGATGCAGCGCGATGAGTGAGTGGGTCCCATCGGAAAGGACAGGCACCGTGCGTCGGCGGCACTGGCCAGGCGTCGATAGGGAGCGGGCCGTCTGCCCGGGGCCTGCCTTCCCGGCCGGCGGCGTCCTCTGCGGTCACCGGCCAGCAGAGGCCCCGCCGGATGGGAGCGCCCGGCTGCAGCTGTGCCATTCAGCTCCTCTCTTGGACAGGATTGGGGGGTACAGGGGGCACGTCTAAGGGATAATGAGGGTTTCTTTCCTAACACTCTGCAGATGATGCAGGCTCTCTTGGGTTTCGACTCATTTCCTGCTCGGCATGTCTGCAAGATGAGAGAACAATTATCTCCGAAATTACACGTAATTAGCTGTCTGCTTGTCCCTGTGAGATAAGATCTCGATGCCCTCCCACGGCACACCGGGACGCACACACGGACACACCCACGGTCCTCGCAGGCCGGCGTGGGCCCTGCACCTGTGCCCCAAGGTGAGGAAAATGTGTCACCCCCGCTCCTGACGACGACAGGTGTGGTGCGCTTCACACTGCCCTGGGACGTGGGGACAGCGGCAACCACCACTTGCTCACCACGTCCTCTCCCCGGGGGCAGGCGGCGGGGCGGGCCGGAGCACCGGAGGGAAATACGGACGGGAGACTCAGGATCTCAAGTCTCAGTTCTGGCTCCTGGCTCCGTCTCCTCCTGGAGGTGAAACCCTGAGCAAGGTGTTTGGCCCCCCCTGAGCCCCCGCCTCCTCATTTTTGTCATTGTCAAATGTGTCCAATGCATCTTGTTGCTGCCACGCGATAGATCCGTGTCGCCTCTGAACCTCCTCCCACCCTGGGTGGGTGCACGGCCCCTTCCCTGGAAGCCAGGCGGACCCGGCTGACTACGCGGACCAGCAGAATGAAGCAAACGTGACTCCCTGCACCTTCCCGGGCAGGTCACCAAGGGGCACGCCCTGCGCCCTGCCCACTCTCTGAAGGGCATCTCCATGCCGAGAGGGAGCCCATGCAGCCACATGCGGGGAGGGGACCCGCGTGGGTGTCCCAGGTGACAGCCTCTGCAGCTGACGTCCACTGTCAAGCAGCATGAGCTGCCCGTCCTGGGAGGGAGCGTGGCTTTGGAGGGCCTTGGGGCTCCAGAGCCACTGACTCACCCCAGCCTTCAAGGCCTTCCCGCTGCAGGTGCTGTCACAGCGGAGCCGAGATGAGCCAGTCCCGCCGTGTCATCTCCCTTTCCGGGTCCCCGCGACCCACGAGCGTAATAACCAGGCGTTTCATGCCACTGAGGTCGGGGTGGCTTGTCGCACGGCAACAGTAACCAAATGCACCTCCATGAGGTTCCACCGATTCTGCTCACAGACTCTGTGCTCCTGGGACCGTGGGGTTCGTGCGCCCATGGGGTCCCCCACTTCCCCGCTGCTATCGATTAGTCCTTCTTGATTCATAGAACAGGCGAAGGTGTGACTGATTCCTCTTGTGGAATCCACCCACGGACCCACCGAGCAGCCCACCCAGGAGGGAAGGGAAAGGCACGTGTGCTGACCAACCCCCCACGGGAACCCTGTGCGGGGGCTTTGGGGAATGCACCCCCCAAGGAGGCTGTGAACCTTCCAGAGGCTTTGGGTCAGCAGGTCAGGAGCAGGCTGCCCCAGAGGACACCGTGGCACTGACCCGGAGGTTGGGTGGTGACCTCGTGTTTGCCCGAGGAGAGGGGTCATGGGGTCAGGGAGGTGACAGCCCAGAGGACAGTGACCGCACCACAGTCCTGTGCCTGTGTCAACCTGCAGAAAGAGCCATGCTGGGGAGAGAGACCCGAAGGGGCTGGACTCGGGGGAATGGACAGCCGTTCCTTCCGAAGCAGGAGTCCCCGAACCAGAGTGTGCAGAGAAAACGGTGGCCAGTGTAGCATCCTAGGGAACCATGCGGCTGGCTCACCACGCCTGCCTGCACTTGACCCCTGCCGGTCGGGCTCCAGCTCGGCCCCTCCCCCGCACGCCAGCCCACAGACTCCGACCCTGGGGCTCCCCCATCCCCTCGTTTCACTGGGACTCGCCCTGCGGCTGCTCAGTGGACCCAGAGCAGGAAGCACAGTTCAAGCAGAGGAGAACAACCTTAAATTAATAGCTTTAACTCATATACTAATTATATAAATTAAATATTATTTATGTTTATATTAGTGTCATTATTTTATAATAACACTCTCCGAGTATTATTTATTCAACACCAGTGAGACACCTGCCTGAGGCAAACATGTGTGACTTCTCACTTTATAAAATATTTAGATATCTTTAAATTACTTCTGGAAGAATTCACATTCGAAATTCTCTTTCACTGTGAAATAACGACGGACTGATGAAGAATGCAGAATAAACAAGGAGCACATGTGTCCCATAGGGACCTCTCTCTGTTCATTGGGCTTCTCCACAAGTTAATATTGTGGTTTCAAATTACTGCCGTCGCTTGGCCCCGTTGAACTGGTGTTCCGGTTTATTCACGTTTCTAAAACCAGGGACCCCATTTATGTGGGTTTTGGGGCATGTTACACTCTTAGAAAAGCCTTTTTAAAAGATACAAAATTATTCAAGCTAACTGGTAATGTCTAACGCTCTAAAATTCACATCCTCACCGTACATGCCAAATTCATTTACTATTAGCATTCGATTTCATTTATTTCTCACCAATGAAATCTTCAGGAGGTTCACGCCTAAAGCAGAGGCAAACACGTGTGGTTGCATCGGGCACTTTAACTACAGCCGAGGGAAGCCGCGGTCCTCAGATGACCCAGCCTTGACTGCATGAGAATTCCCGGTAACGCAAAGCTCAGCACACGTGTTTCCAGACAGAATAAAAATCTGTACTGGAAGGTACAGTAATATAGTCAAATCAATGAGTTCTTATTGTAGCGAGTAGGACAAAAGCATAAACATGTGGTGTATTCTGCCGTGTATAATGGGCACTTTTTTGCCCAGATTTCTTGAGGGAAAAACAAGGGTGCGAATTATACATGGGCGGCACTAATTCTGTATCTAAATAAACACATATAAATATTTTTATTCTTTTTTGATGCATATGCATTTGTTACATAAAATTTCTTGTACCATAATATGTTCAAAAGTAAACGCTAAAATTCCGTTACAACACAAAAAACACGTATCTAAATATAAATAAATAAGAAGTTGAACTAAAAAATTAAAACGGAAGGTCTTTTCCCTGAAAGTCTGGGCCAAAAATATGGACAGGCATAATACATGGCAAATACAGTAAGTTGGTCATAGAAACACTAAAATGTAAGTATTTTGCCATTCTGAAGGGTTATGGGGCTAAGTCCTGTATTTACCATTTCTTTGTTGTCATAGTTAAAATCCCTACCCCTCATGATATTTTGGGGTGCCCCTGTAGCAACAAGGGGAGGCCTGGAGCTGGAGGAACACAGAGTCGTAGTTAGCCCTGGGTTCAAATCCTGGCTCGGCTAGGTACTGGGGTTTAACGTGGACAAGTTACTTGGACAAATTACTGTAACCTCTCTGGGCCTCAGTTTCTTAACCTTGGAAACGGGACACCAACGGTGCCCACTCCTGCGAAGGTGACGCGAGGCAATCCCTTATCACGTCCAGGTCATCCTGGAGGAAACAGGCTCAGCGGCCGCTGCTGCCTCTCTCCATCCAGTCTGGCCACCTCCGTGCCAGTTTCACCTACGCGTCTTTCTAAACGACTGTGTGCACCCCATTTCTACTGTGCAAAGGCTCTCAGTAGCGCCCCGCTAGCTCGCCAATGAACGCCAAACTCTCGGCCGTCTGGCCTCGGCTCCTTCTTTGACCCTGCCATCCGCGCTTCCTCCAACACCTGCACTTCACCCCATCGGAACTGCATCCGTCCCTAGTCAGACCTTACTTCTCGATTCTGTGGCTGAGCTTAAAATAACTCCGACTTCTGCATGGGGGAACCGCAGCGCCTTTCCATAGCTCAGGCCCCGCGGTCTTTCTTCCCCACCTCCCTGGCCTGCTGACAAGGCGGCCTCCCCTGCACGCCTCCCCTGCACGCCTCCCCTGCACACCTCCCCTGCACACCTCCCGTGCACGCCTCCCGTGCACACCGCTGTTTGCACAGCCCGCTAGCCGCCGAACCACGGGTTTCCTCGATGGGCCAACATGAAAGACAGTCCACACGCCGCGTCTCCCTTGGCTTCGGCGTCCTCGAGGGCGTGACCACACGTGACGTTCTGTGTCACACACACCACCAGCGAAGACGCCGCACGCCGTGGGTCCGAACACACACTGTTGAAATAAATAGTGGCTAGGTATGGTCCTCCACTGCTCCAACTGAGGCGGAAGGCGTGACGCTCGTTCTGAAATGCAGCCTCCCTGTAACAGTTGTGCTGCCGAAGCTGATTTCAGGAGGGACCCCGCACCCCCTGCACCCCCCGGGGAGGCCGCAGCGCCCCAGCAGTGGTGTTAGCCAGGAGGGAAGCCGTCGAGGGTGGCGGCCCTGAGTGCACCGGGACGGAGGGGAGCAGCAGCGCACGTGTCACCGAGGGAGAGAGGGGGCCCTGTTCTCGGGAGGCTGGAGTGTCGTTATTCGGGTGCTGAGGAAGACACACGGCCAACCGATGGGGCGAGAGCTGGTGCCGTCTCAGCCTCAGACTCCCCAGGCAGCTTGGTGCGAGTCACGGGCCAGTGGGAGCCGGCACGGATGGTGCTTTCCTCAGAGGGACGGAAGCCCAAGCGAAGGAACCCCAACACGACGACAACAACAACGACAACAACAACAAAGTCACTGCCAAAGCCCCCACTGGACCCCACTCAGGAGCCTCCCGCATCCCCGCACCCCGGACACTCGGTGGCGCCTGTCCTAAGCGCGGCCCGGCAAACCGCGGGGTGGGCTGTGTTTTTGCATGTTGCTGGGGCCCAAGGCCCGAGCAGTGCCGGCCCGGAGCAGGCACTCGGGGCGGCGATTCGGGGACGGTGTTCGGCCAGGCAGAGCAGGGAGCAGTGACCGACTGAGCCCCACCCTCTGGGAGCCAGCTGAGTGGGCGACGGCGGAGTCCAGATGCAACGTTTTGAGCTTAGCCAAACTTCTCCGAAAGAGAAGACTTCAAAGGCTGCCTTTGAAAGGAGGCCACGGGGACGCTTGGCTTTGAAGCTGCCTCGTCCGGCTCCTCGGGCCGCCTCCCGAGGGTTCAGGGCTGTGGGGCAGGCTGCGGGCGCGGGGGGGAGGTGGGCCAGCAGGCTTCCTCCGCGAGGATCTCACCCCCCACCCCTTACGGGAGCGGTTAGCAGACTCTCGTCCTAGCTCCCCACGGAGGCAAGTGTTTTAACGGCGCTTCACTGGGGGGACGCGAGAGCTGAAAGGTGGGGAGTTGGATCTGTTCCCATCCAAGGCATGCCGGAGCTGAAGCCGACACTCCGGACTCGCGGGGGAGGTCCCATGGGTGTAAGGACGGGACGTGTGTTCTGGTACACCCAGAGCGGGGCAGCGGTCTGCCCTCAGAGGGGAGTTCCCCTGGGTGGGGAGAGCCCCGGTTCGCAGCGGCACGGTGTCCGAGCAGCCCTCGCCGGCCCTTTCCCCTCCAACAGCCGTCCGACTTTCTGATTCCAGATGGACCGTGACTGCGGCCCGTCCTCTGCCTCCCACTTTGAGAAACTAGCCGAACGTGGGTACTTTTCATCTTCCCACAGGTGCTCCACCCCAGGCGTGACGGGCCGTGCGGCTGAGCTGCAGTGTCCTTTCCGCTGGAGGGACGAAGGATGGACTCAGACCCCCTAGAAAGCGCTATGTTCTGGGCCAAGTATTTCACACGTGTGACCACCCTTCACTCTACGACATTATCATTATTTTTATTTCTACTGTAGATGAGAGTCAGGCTTCCAGAGGTCATAGACCTTGGTGGAGTTCACACGGTGCATCAGCGCTGGCACTAGGACTTGAACCCAGGCCCAGACAACACGGAGCCCGTGCTGCTAAGCCAGGCATGCTGCATCGATGAGCCACAAGCTCCAGAAAATGCACAGCCTCCCGGAGCCACAGAACAAAGGTCTGGGAGATTCTCTCGCGGTCGGTCAGGAACCTACAATGAAGGCTTCGGAACTCCCACGTCAGATTATCAACATCCATCACGAGACGTGGTCGCGTGGTGAAAGGGCTGACCGCCTCGCGGAGCCAGCCGGAAAGAAGGAGTGAAACCCAGAGCATCACACGTCCGTGTGGGGCCGAGAGAAGCTGGTCTCTCCCTCGTGGGCAAGGAGGAGGCCAATCAAGTCTTCAGGCTCTACTTTCGCCGGAGTCAGAGGTGTCGGCAACCTGTTGCAGGTGCTGGAGTCCTCCTCCTTCCTCCCCCAGCTCCCTCCCTCCTCGCTCTCGGTCCCCTCTCAAGGGCCACGTCAGCAGAGATACCTGGGCCATCCAAATCATCACCCGATACACAGAGTGCTTCCCGGGGTCCAAAGATTCCCCGCGAGTGTCTGCTTAGTTAGTAACTCTCCTTTTCCCAGAATCCGCCACCATCCGGTTTGAGTGATGGGCACGCTCGAACATTAAAACAAAAAGCGAAACTGGTGTCAAAGCCATCACACGAAATTCAAACACTTTAAAGGGGTCTGTTCATCCAGCATGAGCTCCTTTCGACTGGCTTTCCTCAGGCTTCCTGGCCCAGACGGTGCCGGGCAAGGAGGCAGGGTGGCACTGGGCACATCCTCCGTGTGTCGGGTAACCCGGGCGAGGTGACCTCGGGCCCCTTCGGTCCCCTCTGACCCAGAGAGTCTGTCTGTCAGGGGCACAGGAAGGTCTGGCAGGCCTCCCGCTGGACCCCAACACCAGGCTGCCCTGCCCGGAGGAGGGGTAGCCTGCACTGCCCTCAGCCGTAGACGGGACGCCCAAGAGCTAAGACCTACCACACTTGGACTGGTCCAAGTCCTTGAGCCTGTAACGCGTTATCTTTTGCCTTACAAGGTTTAATTCTGCCCACGATTAAGGGAAGCTATTCATTGAGGGTGAAACAATACGTATTAACGGTGTCAAAATACAAAGTCAAATTCTTGACACCTCGGGGTGGAGGGAAAATGAGAGGCAACACAGGTGTGTGAGGGACCCTCACTCAGCAGAGATTCACTCACGGTACACCGAACACATGAAAAGGAAACATAAGATGAAGCTCACGGTGAGTGGACCTGGTCCATTCAGAAACCAGCTGCAACCGAGAGCGGCACGTTATCCCCACGCCCCCGAGTCCTCGTATCAACGGTCATTCAAGGAAGACAGGCAAGACGGGGCCCTCCCTGTCTTGCGTCCCCCAGGGACAGAAGTGCTGGGTGTCACTCGGCATGGCTCCCGCACGGGGCCAGCCCGGGGCTCCTGCATGCGTCCCCAAGGGTCACCTAGCGGCGCCAGAATTGAGCGCCAGGCCTTCCACGTCAGCTGCCTTCACAGCGACCTGTTTCTGATGTCACGTCACCGAACCGCAAAAGCCGACGTTCCCACCTGATGGGCAAAGGTGACCCGGAGCCCAGGGCCCCCACCCCCCAGCTCCCTGCACGTGCAGGGAGGGCAGGTCCCCCTCCTACCGGGAACGTCTCTGTTCTCCCTAAGCATCTCCTCGTCTTTCTGTTTCCAAGACTCCTGTTCCCCGCGGGAGTTTTGCAGCTGCAGGTAACTCATGCGTCTGGTATTTCAGCCACGGCGGAGGCCACTCGTTGTGGGGAAACAGTGTTGCCAACGTGTTGGGTTGTCTCCCTGGAAACCCGACGACTTCTGCGAACCTCCAATCGCATGCACCTGGGCTCCAGAAAACTAGCCTCCCCCCCCCAAAACGTGCCCTTCGCTGAGCGCTCACACACACGCACAGTCAGCCCACCGAGCTCTCTCTGCAAATAGCAGTCACGCAGCGAGGGAGGAGGTCTGTTTATTATTTTTGATTCTGTTTTGCTTCTGGCAAAGTCTCACACACAGCCGAAGTTGGCAGAACATCGCTATTTTCTTCTTCTGACTGGCTACTGTTCTCCAGCTACAAGTGCGGCAGAGTGCAGTGGGGACCGTTCTGGGCCGCGGGCCTCCGCCGTGGCTGAGGTCAGAATTGCAAAATCTGGGGGAGAGGGAGGGCTCCGAGCCATCCAGGGCCCGTCTCCAGGAGAAACGGAGCCGGTGGCTGAAGACACGCTCCCCCTGTGCTGCAGGGCACGGAGCCCGAGGGCCCGAGGCCAGAGGACGGCACAGGTGTGACCCAGTTCCCCCCTCACTGTTGTCCCCTCCTGTCGGCAAGGCCCCCTGGGAAGGTCCCGTGAGCCCTGGAGCTCCAGGGGCCCCAGGAGCCCCTGGAAAACCCAGTGGGGGGCCAGCATGGCCCCCAGCACGTTCGGGAAGCAGGGCATCAGCATGAGAGGCTGGGAGACGGGGCTGGGGGTGAGCAATCCGTCCCACCTGTTCTGCCAGATTCCTCACCCAAGGCCACAGCACTGCCCCCTGGATGGGAACTGCGGACAGAGAGCCCTTGGTGAAGAGCAGCGGGCCCTCCGGAGGGAGGGGGGAGGGTTGTCAGTGTACGTGACCGTCCCACGCAGTTGCCGCTGGTTTTAGAGACACAGTGAAGCCCCCAAACCGCAGCGGCTGGTGGGGGAGGAGGAGCCCCAGGTCCAGGATGAGGGAAGAGAGCAGCCTGCCTCGGATCTGGGCGGATGCGCCCACCCAGGACTGTCAGGGTGACGAGGCTGCATGCACGTGGTGCCTGCCGCGGGCTCCGGAAGCTCGCGGCCTCGGTCGGGGTCAGAGCCCAGCCCCGCACCCTGCGCGCTGCCAGCCACCATTCACGCATCTGCAGAAGGGACGCCCTCCGCGTGCGGCCTCCCGACCGTGTTTGCTTTCCGGACGAGCGAGCTGCCCTCTCGGGACTCTGCCCAAGTGGAAAGAACGTAACAATCTGCACGAAGCACTGCAAACAGGCCGGGCTGCACGGCGGGGAGCCTTCCGTCCGTGCAGCGAGAGGCGGACTGCTACTACTTTTAACTTTTCAAGAGTGTTTCCAAAGCTGAAATCCTGCACAAAGTTGACCCGAAGCCAAGTCGCCCATCCCCAACTTGCAACGTTTTGCCTAAACGCCGGCAGAGGCTCATAACTCAGCCTGACAGCCTGCCTCTGCGAGCCACAAAGCCCAGCTTTCACTTTCCCTTCCCCGCGGGTGACCCTGCGGACGCGTCCCCCCGCCGGGGCCCAGGAGGCACGTCTCCCCCGCACCTCGGGGCCCAGCTGCTCGGGCTCCAGGGCCGGAAGAAAGCATGACTGAGCGTTAACGAGCTGATGGCCGTGGCGCTGAGACACGTCACCCCTTCGCTATGGAACAAAGCAATAAACTCTCGGGACGGAGGCCGGCGGCCAGGCCAGCCCCGCTTGAGCAACCAAAGGCGGGAGGAGACGGGAGTGACAGGAGCAAGCTCAGGTGGCCCGGACAGAAATGCAATGGTTTTGTCCGAGATGCTGTTGTAAAACGAGGGGAGGAAGGAACTTTCCTCTCCGTGGAGGGGAGGAAGGAAAAAAACCACACCACGCTGACACCGTCTCTGTTCTGCTGACAAGTTAATGTTTCACAGCAGCGTCGCTTGCTGCCGAGTGTCCTTGTCCTGTTCAGCGAGTCTCTGCCCACCGAGGCAGCCCACGCGGGTCAGCGGGCTTTTCCCTGCGGCAGCACCAAGCAGGGATATTCACCAAGGAATGACTCAGGAGAATGAGATCAGAAACGTCTCCAAGCAGGAAAGTCGGCCCAAGCAGGAAAGCAGGGACGAGCCGGGGCTCAGAGAGACCGGCTGGAGGAGAGGAAGCGTCCGGAGGTGGTGGCGGGTGACCGCACACGGGCCTTCAAGGCGACACACACATGGCGTTGCTCCCCCGGCTGTCCCGCACTCCTGCGCCAGCGGAGGGGTCCTTGTCCAAAGAGCTTTTCGGGGTCTCCGGGATGCCATACGCAGACACCGAATAATCCAAGGCTTCTACACAGTTCGGGGTTCGTCTTTCGGTTATGATGGGTCGAGACTGCACGAACTGGTGTTTCTGTTCTTTGTGGGGGGCCTCCTGAATGAAGGGGGGCCTGAGGTAACGAAGCGACAGAATCCGTTTCACCTAATCCATCCCAACCTAAGAGCAAAGGCCAGCAGGTGCCCACGATCACATTCACACGATCGCTCTCCTGGCTGGGGAATGGCACAATTATGGAGAATAGATTCCTCCGTGAAAAAAGGAATACATGAAATCCTTATTGGGAAGGGGCAGTAAAACTTGCGTAAATGGTTTGTTTGAATTAGTTTGAGAAACCGAGTGCTTTGTTTTTTAAAATGCCTTCACTTTAGAAAGTTCACTACCTTTTATAGCGTTTCTTCTGCATCCACCCAGAGACCAGGGTGATCCTGGGAAGTTCCTGCAAAAGGAGCAAAAGCCGCAGAGTTCACGTGTCAGTTTAGAACATAACAACGTGGGAGGGAGACCCAGCTATTCCGGAGATAAAGCAACAGACACCTAGACACGACCATAGCACGCTGGTGCTGGTGATGAACTCAGACTCTGAAGCTGTCTCGGTCTTCCTCAAGACGACCTGCGAGCCTGCCTTCCCTTCCTTCTTGCCAAGTATTTCTCCTCCTCCTTCTAGGAGGCCGGTGAAACGAATATCCAGGCAGCCTGGTCTGCCTTAGCCCTCCCTCCTCAGAGCAGAGCGAGTGAGAGGAAATACCAGCGGTGGGGGACCGTGTTCGGGGCGAGTGTGGGGCGGCCCGGCTACGGAAGGGGATCCGAGGAGACGTGGAGGTGCTGTCGCTTGTGAGAACCATTACACACGACCCGCGGGGTGACGGAAGCCCCAGCCGGGAGGGTTAGGGGTGCGTCACGTTCTCTGGTGTGAGACGGGCAGGTCCGGAGCCCATCCTGTGTCCTTCCCCTGCTCTGCAGAGACTCACATTTCTTCACTGAGAACTCCACTCCGTGTCGCAGGTTCGATTCCCAGTCAGGGCACATACCTGGGTTGCAGGCCACAGCCCCCAGCAACCGCACATTGATGTTTCTCTCTCTCTCTCTCTTTCTCCCTCTCTTCCCTCTCTAAAAATAAATAAATAAAATCTTAAAAAAAAAAGAACTCCACTCCTCTTTGAGGAGGAGGGAGCTGGTTAGAGTACAGTCGTCACTGGAACTGAGAATCTCTCCTGTGTGTTAGAGTGCCTCTAAGAATTATACAGACGTTGGGGAACAGACACGCTGAGAGGCACACATGACTTTACGACGACCGTTTGGTGTCGTTTGGGGACTCCGACTGTGGGTCCGATGCGACTGTTCACTTACGGAGACTGAGCACGAGCCCAAGGCTCCAGTCACCCGTGTGTGGGGTTCTCCGGGTCAGCCAGGGAGAGGAAGGAGAGTCAGAGCACAGAAAGCCAGCGTCTCCTTGGGCGCAGCCCGGCCACGGGTCAGCAGCGCGGTGACGCTGAGTTCCTACCTTGCAGCCTCCACCGTCTGTCCTCCACACCTGTCCCCCGTGTGCTTTGTCCGAGTGGCGGAGGCCGCGCAGTGCAGACTGCCGGCACCGGGGTCCGCTCTGCCCCGCCTTTCCCTGTCTGGGCTCCTGTGTGTTTTGAGGGAAGTTATTTGGCAGAGCAGCCAAATGGTTTGGGTTTATTTCTACCTATTTCCTTTCTCTGGCAGCATTCCCACGTTCTGTGATTCTAAGTTCTTTTCTAAGCACTCCATTTAAATTCTGGTAGCTCCTCAGTTTCTCAGAGAGAGAGATAGAGAGAGAGAGAGGGGGGGGTGGAATTTGTGTCTTTTCAATCGACAGTGTGTAAACGGCCATGGTACCCATGTATCTGCCCTGCCCCAGACGGGACGGTTCCCCAGTGATGGCTCTGGTCCGGTGTGACCTCACACCACGAGCATTTGCACCAGACCCTGCAGCTAATTCCGCACCCATTCTCTGGTAGCTTCTTGGCATTTTATGGATTTCTCTCGAACTGCATCATTCGCAGTGCACCTGCGAATGCACCTCTCTCTCTGCCAGCAGGAGGAAAAACGCCCGAACACCGCATTTACAGTCTTCCTGGAAACGTGGCAGTTGCTTATTCAAGTAAATGAAACAGAGTTTATTAACTAAAATGATGGTGCTCTATCAGTTCCCTTTACGATGCTACACAGAAAGACCACGTACTGAGGAAATGCATGGGCCATGAAGTCAGGAATGGGCTGTGAGTCACCGACAAATGCCCGACCCTCAGGGAGCGCACAGCCCACGTCACCGAGCGCCAGTGGGGACCTGAGACCCGGGAGGACTTCCCCGAGGGGCGGACGCTCCGCTCCCCAGGGAGTGTCCTGAACCAGCCTCTGGAACGTCAGACCCTTCGGAACACAGCTAGCACTTTAGCTTTGGCCCAGGTTACTCAGGTCCAGAGCTAAAAAGCGGCAATGTCTGTCTTGTGGCCAGCAGTGCCTCGCTCACAGAGGTTTCGAAGACTGGCTGCATTCCCGTCACAATGATTAACGCTGCCTGTACACCCAGTCCTCCGGCTTCCTGCCTGGCGAATGTGCAGCCTCCGCCCACACAATCGGGTTAGAATCTTACTCTGCTCGTAAATTTACATAGAAAGCTCCCCGTCCTGCCTCCCCCCGTTGATTGTTCAAGTACAGGGAGCGGAAGGCAGAACACTTGCAAGGGTGCTCTCCAAACCCCTCCAACGCTCTCCCGTCCCACCCACCCAGCAGATGCGTTCGGAGGGGGCCGGCGCGGCCCGCAGGCTCTGCACTCGCCCGAGTCAGCCTCTCCAAAGGGTGTCCCTCCGGGGACATTGCGTTTGGAAGCCGTCACTTCCCGCTATCCGGCGACAAGGGTTTCACGATGACACACGCCGGTGGAAACAGCATGGAGGTGCTCGCTGCAGGGTTTCTCGGAGCCCGCCCCGTGCGCATCTCCAAGCCGCGGGAGAGGCGGCGGCAGCGTTTCCCCAGGTGACTTCACGGCAGACACGTCTACTCCTGAGCATCTGACAGCCTCCTGCTCTGCGCGGGAGGCTCGGAAAACTGTCTGTGGGCGGTCTCGTGCTCGCCCTGGGGTGAGCCCAGGAATTGGGGGGGTGCGCCCCCAACCGCCATCTTTTGACCCGCCCGCGCGCCCCTTCCCCAGGTGCGTAAACCGAACTGTAACCCGTGGTCCCGCCTCCACGGCCGCTGCAGGACGCGGCGCAGGACTGGCTGCTGCGTCCGCCGCCCCGCGCAGGCCTGTTTCAGAGCCCCGCCCACTCTGGGTGGTCGCTTTGAGAGGTTTCCACGAGAAATTGTTCTCCTCTATCAGGTTTTGGGGAGAAAATTCTCCCGAACGTCAAGACCCAGGAAAAGCCGGGCTGACCCTTCTTTCCTCTTTGCTTAAAGTAGGGAAGTTCAAGCTTCAACCTACGGCCGCTTTTTCAAACTCTTCGGGGCCTTGTGTCTTATGTATTTATGTAACATCTCTTTCTAGTTTTACCTTATTCATTGGCCTGCACTTTTCTTGCCAGCGCACTTACTTTTTCTGCACTGAATTGTGTGTGTATTCTTTTACAAACTACCTCGAACCCTTCAGGGAGGAAGGTGGGATGTAGATGAACACATCACGTCTTCGCCCACAGCGACATCACACTCAGACGGCCCCTCGGAAGACAGAAAACCATTCTCGCATGGCCCTTATTTGGGTCACATCTCTGGCGTGCGACTCACGGTCCTGTTCTCCTCTCTTGTCCGTGTGCCTTCTCCCCCAGGCTCGCGCCGTGTTCTCACGGCCAATAAGACGCAGAGACGAGGGGTGTCCCCCTGAGGGACCGCCCCCCTTGGGCCCTAGCCATCCACTCCCTGTTCCTAGGAGGGGTCCGCCAACACCCACTGTCCTTTTCTCTCTCTCTCTGAACTTGTTTGGGGCTCAACTGATACTATTCAGACTGCTTGTGGTGATTTCTTTTCCCCCCTAACTGGTGCTTTTCCATCTGCCCAAGATTACGATGCAAAGGACGTGAGGGAACTGTGTTGATGAGAGGGGACCAATGTCCACTCTTCACTCAAGACTAAAGCTCTGTCTAGGAGAGGGAAGAGAAGACGAGAAAAACGTCACTGTTTGCTCAAACCAACGTTCCAGCGTCTGAACTTGGCCGCCGCCCGCACCTGAGACCTGTGTTTATAAAGCCAGAGCTAGTAAAAGCAGGGCCAGGCAGCGTGGCAGTCACAGCCGGCTGAAATAAAACTCGACCTTCGTGGGCGCACGAGCCCCCTGCTCCTCGCTGCTCCCCTTCGAGTGCCTATTTCCTGGCCACTCCCATGTGTACGGCGTGACGCTTTTTAAAATGTTACCCACCGTCTTTTTGTCACTTAGTTCACGTAACAGATTTCCCTCCAACTTTGCTCAGACAGTGTCAGTCCCCGGCACTGGGTGGGACGAGGATCTGAGCCGTGGCCTGCACATGTCTGACAGCTGCCGCTTGTGCTCTGAAGAGCGTGAGCCATGCACGGCGACCGCGCCCTCACCCCGAACTCTGCGTTCCCTCGGTCCTTCCGCCAGCGCGGCCAGCCCCCCTTTCTGAAGGGGGGGGAGGCAAGAGGGAGCCCTAGACATGGGGAAGGGTCGATTTCAAAGGAACAAGTGATCGTTTAATTTCAGGTGTCACTGCCCAGCTGGGGCATGTCTCACCCACCGGGGACAAGCCACGCCGGCACGCAGGCTGGGCAGATTCCGCAGATGCCACTGGCTAGGCCAGAGCCACGGGACAGGGCAGGCCAGGAGGGCCCCACTCCGCTGCCCGGGAGTGTCAGAAGGGCAGTTTATTCTGCTCTAGTTCAGCTCAACGGAGGGGCCAAAAATAGCCTCAGATAAAAAGTCCGTGGAAATGCCAGCCTCTCTTTCACCAGTGCCCTTTGAAGCCACATTGTCAACGTCCGGTATTTCCATCAGGGAAAGGGGTCTTTCTGTGAGGCCGGGGTGGGCATGCAGGGCAGTCTCAGACCCGGATGGACGGTCCTCAGGATCTGCTCCCCACCCCAGCTCCATCTCCCTGGCCCCCCGAGAAGCAAGGGTTTCTACAAGTTTCTGTACCCTTGTAGATTATACCGACGTTTAACTAGTCCACGAGACCGGACCTCCTGACGTTGCTATTGATTGAGAAGGAGAGCATTAAAGAGGCACCAGAAGAACATCCGGACACATGCTGAGCAACAGAATAAACAAACCATAAGCAAGACCTGTCTTTCTCTGAAAGTAATACCTGAATTTTAGGCACTACAACCAGGGGTCGGGGGTCACAGAATCCCAGAAGTTTACAGATGACCTCACGTTTATTTAGTCCAAACCCTTCATTTCACGGAGAAGGGAAGCCTGCCCCCCGCCCACTCAGCTGGCTGGCGGTAGAGGCGGCACTCAAAGCTGACCCCCGCCACGTCCTGGACAGGGCGCAGGACAGGGTAGCCACTGAGATGTCCTGCACTGCAAAGCCACTCTACGTCCTTTCCGGCTCCTGGTCCTTGAGGTCAAAGTTTCTCTGCTTTGCACCCACTTGTTCGAGGATGCCCTGACTCAGCTCCAGAGGCCTCGGGGCCCAGAATAAACGTGAGTGATCATATTCCAACCGTGTCAGTTTCTCGGGAAGAAACGGAGGCCCCGGGGGAGCTGTGACACTCTCCACGGTGGGAGAGCGAGGGCGTGTCCATGCCAGGCCTGCCTCCCTGTGCCCTTTCTTGCTCCTTCCATGGGCTTGCCTGCAATCTGGTCCATGTCATGCCGTTTTATGCATTTGGAGTTCTTTGAAGTTTAGTCGCATGAGGAATTCTCTCCCAAAGCAAGTAAAGATCTGCTTAGACTCGGGTGCATCCAAGAGCGTGTGGATGTGTGTCTAAACTACCTGCGCCCAGGTGCCCAATCAATCGCAGCCAATGAAGACAGAGGATCCCTAGCCTCCCTTCCGGCGGCCTCTGACACACTCATCCGCCACCCCCTCAGCGCCCTCCCCCTTGCTCATTCCCAAGGGCCTGCCAGGGAGGGAAATAAGGACCATTATTATTTCCACCCTCTCTCCCTGCAACAATTTCCCCATTGATTCAACAAGTGGTGGGCTAGGGCTTCTGGGCAGAGCGACTCATGAGAGACTTTCACTTCACAAACAACACTCTATTTTAAACATCTCCACTCCTTCTAACTGGACTCACAGCTCCCAAAGTTAAAAGGAGCCCGGAGAAACGATGCCTCAGATTGCAGAGCGTGACCTCCAGTGAGCAAGTTTGGATTCATCCTGGTTTGGGGCAACTAATTCTGATCCTATGCATCATCAAAGCTTCCTTTATTTCTCCTCCGTGTTTCTCCTTCCTCGGCGTGTATCTGCTGTTGAATCATGTCCGTGCCCCTGCAGGATGACCTCACCGTAATGAGGTCAGTGGGGAGCAACTCACTCTTGTTTGCATTGTTCCCCACAGCCCTGGGAGATTGGAAGCAACAATGCCCCAAATTATATTAACATCATGCCGAATCTTCCTGGAGAGATCGGTCGCAGCAGAGCCACGCCACAGTTTTCCTGACGTGGCTGTCCTCTCAAGATACCACCACCAAACAGACACACAAACAACCGCCCCCCCACCCAGTGCTGTTAATTTAATATGCACTTGGTAAGCTTTAATTGAATGATCACAGGTCACTAGCAAAATAACTCGACATCAAGCCCTCCTGGGCACTAACAATTCAAGGATGGCAGAACGCCCAGCATGTTGCTTCCACGACAGAAATAAAACCTGAGTGAAAATCTTATGGTGAGTGACCAACTCCGATTCTGCCACATGTGCGAGGTTGTATCCCGAGTAGAAAAGCTGAAAAGTCTCCGGCATATCGTACAACCCCCAAAACCAGCCACAGGCTCTGCACTTGCACACTGTAAACACGAGAAGCTGTTTAGTCTATGACAGGGGGCAGGCTCTGGAGTTCCAGCCAAACAGGGTCTCCGACTCTGCCCCCTCGGGGAAAGCACTCGAGTTCTACCTGCCTCCAGTTTTCCCAGCTTGAAAATGGGTCTAATAATAGCACTCACCTACAAGGATCTTATTGAGGATAAAATAAACGGAAATATGTATAAAGCTCTCAGAGCACTCCTTGGCATGTTGTAAATGTTCAATCAGCATTCTCTGCTTTTACAGAAAGCAGCCAGCGTACTAACACAGCAAACCTCATAAAATTGCGTTGCTTCTGCTTTCTCCGTATCTGACTCTGCAACCATGTGATGCTGACAAATGCGGAGACCCCAGGCACTGGGCTGCTGGCCTCCTTGTTTGCTGTCCTAGGACCGTCCTCCGCACCTTCAGTTTTTAGGCATTCACGGGCGTCAAAGGTTCTGTGGCCCGATATAAAAAGGCGAGAACGCCCACGTTTTCTAATTTGGCAGAAACCAAACATAGAGTGCACATGCAGGGTTCATAACTTTAAGTCTTCAAAAAAAAAATAACCTCCATTCCAAATAGAACATAAATAATTTTTAGTGACATTAATTGTTGTGAATACAGTGAAAGAGATCTGCAAAGCGATTTCGAACTATTTCTATGCAACGTTGCTAACATAATACACTTTATATGCATGCCGAGGAATATTTACAGAACACGGGTTAGAGACCATTATTTCTCAAGCCCCTACGCCCATAAGGATGACGGTATCTGATACAACACCTTTGTCAGAAATCTCTAAGACAAAAACGGAGCTGGTTTTCGGCCTCAGCCCGATGTATTTTTAAATCGAGCCGCAGGGAAACAGTTACTTTTGTTTCTATTCAGCCGAGACCTGCACACAGAGTTTATGGAATGACCTAATATCCTTCCTGAATCAGAGTGGTATGTGGGGCCAGCATCCTTCACACAGCCGGTCCCCGGCCTTTACAAACAACTCCCAATTTCCAAGGAAACACTCTCATCGAATGCCGCTCCCCAGAACTCATATTGTTCCTTTTGGAAACATTGCAATAAGAATTTTCATGATGACAAACCCCCACGGCCCCCCTAAAATTCAATATACTCTTCCACGCATTTATTTCAGTGGAATGTGTTTGCATCGTGGCTCTAGACAATAATTTACTTGGTTTTATTTTTTATTTTTTCAGTCCGGGAGGGGGTGGTCATAACTTCATAAACTGAGTGTGTGTACGTGGGTGCGGGGGTGTGTCTTTCACATGGGCCCCCGCTGGCCTGGCGACTTCCTAGGAATGCTCATCTGTGTAGTTTCAGCGGACCTATCCTGGACCGGGGAGCACGTTTTAAACTATTTTTGGAGAATGATGAGTTTCAGTGAGGTTCGGGCAGTTGCTCTCTTTCCCTCTGAGAATAAAAAGAAACACCCAGCGGCTTGTCATCGATATCTTCTGCCCGGAAGCTGTGCTTCGGGGCACGGGGCACAAGACTTGTTCTGAGGTTGG
The DNA here is from genome assembly GCF_004126475.2 of Phyllostomus discolor. Classification (NCBI taxonomy): domain Eukaryota; kingdom Metazoa; phylum Chordata; class Mammalia; order Chiroptera; family Phyllostomidae; genus Phyllostomus; species Phyllostomus discolor. Next base: position 3,067,425 of record NC_040913.2, on the reverse strand, counting down.
GGACTTATCTGTCCTTGGCCACCAAAGGACGGTGTCAGCCAATCCAGGGCGACCACTGACAGCCGCGCACACAGGGGCGGAGGACGTGCCTCGGACTGTTGGTCTCCTGCCCTTCAGACTGGAATTCTCACTCTCTCCCACCACCAAGACTTTTCTTAAAGACCCGCGGGGGCGGGGGGCAGGAGTGAGCCCCCCCCACCCCGCAACGCCCCTACTAACTAAATAAACAAGTGTCCGAGTTTCAGAGGCGACCGAGTGTGAGGAACCTGCAGGTGAGCCCCTAAAACGCCCCCTGAGTAGACCTGCCGGACTGACGCTGCGCACACTCGTCAGTTTTGGAAATGTTTGATTCCCCGTCCTACCTGCCGTGGGTTTTTTTTTTTTTTTTTTTTTTTTTTTGTGACCTTAGGAATGTGGCAGCTAAGTGCTGCCACTGTTTGCTGAAAACTGAAGCCTCGAGCTACTTCTACAAGTTACTTGTGCGACGTGGCAGAGGCACCCATAAATCGCGAAGGGAAAACAATAGTTTGCAAAGCTGGGTTAGTGTGAGACGGAGCCAACAGAAACCGGAGTCCGCCCCAGCCTTCTGCTGCCGGCCACTCACCTTGCTGAATTTTGGTCACTAGCTGGTGGCGCGCTAGAAGCCGGCTCATCCTATACGGAGAGCGCCTGGCTGTCTGGTCGAACCGCAGGTACAGGTCCTGGCCCTCCGGGGTCCCGGGACGGAGGTAGTAGCAGCCCGCCGCCGCCGGGGGCCTGGCTCCCGGACCCGACATCTCCCGGACGGAGGTGCTGCCGCCGCCCCAGTCCGCCCGGTGGCTGCGTCCGTCCGCCTCCAGCCTCCGCGCAGGAGCCAGGCGCCCAGCCCCGCCGAGCCGCCCGGACCAGGCGATTTTTAAAAAGGAAAAGGAGTGCCAAAGCCACAACTCGGAATGCCAGCCCTCCCGGCCTCCACGTGACCGCGGAGAGCCAATCCCGGGGAGGAAGGAGCCGGGAACCCACATTGTGCGCCTGCCACCGCGGAGAGACTCGCGCTGCTGCTGCCGCCGCGGCTGGGGTCCCCGCGCCTGGCCGGGAGCGAGCGAGAGTGTCAGTCGTGCCCCGGGGCTGAGCAAGCGCCCAGGGTATCTGAGCAGAGAGAGGGAAAGAGCCGGGAGGGGGAAGGGCAGGAGGAGGCCACATTACCCCCAGGCCTAGGGATTCCTCAGTCTGTTCAAGTTAGAGTAAGCGCCTTTCCCCTGGCAGGCAGCTGCAGCCAGACCCAAGACGCCTGGAGGGAAGAACTAGGTACTTGGAATAAGCACGAGCCGCAGTGTGCAAATGACCACCCTTCACGGCGAGGAAGTGAAGCAAAGGAAGCTTTTCCCGTGAAATCAGACCTCAGGTGCTCGAACCCCCGAGTGCGCACCGCTGGGGCGTGACCCTCCGCAGCGGGCAGCCGAGAGCCCTTCCAGATAAGGCCGCGCCGGGCCCAGGGCGCCAGCCAGTCTGCGGAACACCTTCTCTCGGACGCTTCTACCGCCCCCATGTTTTCCTGTTGTTTATGCTGCTGTAGTTGTCCCCACTTTTCCCCTTCTTTCCCATTGTCGCACAAGGGGGTGGGACGTCCTCAATTTTTAATCACCAAGAAGAAAAAATCTTATGGAGCACATTTTACGTGTAGGACGCTGCCAAGAGCCCTTGTAAAGACGCAGGCTGGCGCGCAGGTGCTGTAGGAGGCCAAGGTGCTGGGGACCCTAGCGAGGTCACGCAGACGCTTTCCGACCTGCGCCTGGTGTGGAAAGGCGCCTCAGAAAAAGACACAAGCCCCGTGAGAGGGGCGCAATATTAGTTTTGACAGGGGTGATGGGGGCAGACCACAAGAGCAGGAGACCTCTGGGTGGGCTTTGCAAGCCGTGGGGTTCTGACAAGCAGAGACCAAGAGGGCTTTGCAGGCGGGTGCACGCCCATGCGGGGGGGATGGGCAGTCGGGGTTTGTGTGTGAGTGCAAGTCATTCACCCAGGCCGTATGTGAGCAGTTAGAACACCCTCCCCCCCCCACACACACACCACTCCAGTTTTTCCTATTTAATATTGTTTGATGTGAAGGCAAAAACATGTCCACAGAAAACATGTTACCGCATTCCAAGCCTGGGGTTGCAGGAAGCGAGGTCTGTGAAAAACAAGCTTATGGCCATGTTGTTCTTGCACTCGGCTGACTCGGCCGAGACCGCCTCGCCTGGCCTGGGGCTTACAGTCCTGACAACGAGGAACTAACTCTCCACGAACAGTGTCACGGGACCTAACGAGGACCCGGCCCTCATTGTTTACTGCGGTGTCTGAGGCGGTGGGCCCTCGCGCCTCTCTCCGGGGAGACGTTTGCTGGCCCCACCCTGAGAAGCGGTGTGAGCCAGGCGACTGTCCCACTGCGCAGGAGTGCAGCACGCACAGGCTGCGGGTCTCGGCGCTCCGCCCGCGGTCTCCATCCAGGGCCTGCAGCAGAACCTACTCTCTCCCGCGGCGACTGCGCGCCTCTTCCGGCGACTCTGCACCGTCCCGGTAGGAAAAGAGCCGCTCTCGCTGGTCTCTGCTGCTCCCTTTCCGGTCCTAGTCAGGGTGTGATCCCAGATTTTCTGTTCCCCAGCGTCCCTTGTGGAAGGTGACGGGGACCCAAGGTCCAGGGAGTCTGCCACACCCGCAGCTCGGGCCGCGATGGTGGGCGGGGTTGGCGCTACCGCTCCATGCTGTTGGCCGCTTTCCTGACGCCGGAGGTCGCCCCCTCCTCGCTGGGAGAGAAGGGGAGAGAGCGGAGAGAAGGAGGAGCAGAGCGTGGAGCTCGGGAATGCCGTCTAGGTTCTGAGAAACCAGGCGGAGGGCGGGGAAATGAGGGAAGTGACATGCGGCCGTTGCCCAGCTGTGCGTGCCGCAGAGAAACCCGGGCTAGTCCCAACGCCAGCCTTGCAGTTCGTTACCGACTCGGCTGCATTCTAAAAAGTAAGCGGAATCGTTCTTCCTAAGAAGCACCGCAGTGTATCATTCCTTTTTTTAAAAAAAAATCTCAATGCCTACCTTTTGCACAAGAATGAGCACGTGAACTCAGTGAAAGTCCTGATGTGTCTTGTTCCAAAAACTTCGATATCGTGAGTCCGTGTTCTGTGAGATGGGCAGAGGTGACAGCAGGAAACACCGTGTTTCATAGGAGACTGGCAGCGAAGAACATGACATGAGCATCGCTGTTTACTCCCTGATTGGAAGACAGCTTAGAAGAAAGCTCGGTTTTTCTGAAAATCAGTCTCGGGGGAGGCCTGCGGGACGATGTGTTCACCTCTCTGCCTTCCCTGTGGCGGCTGCCGGTCTAGTTTCATGGGTCACGTCGTATCTGTGAATCCGTGCAGCGGCTCACCAGGCTTCCGTCCCTTCGCATGACCCAAACACCAGGTTTAAAGCAGAGAAGTAACTGCATTTTCCCTTTAGCGTTACCTTCTTATGGAACCTGAACCCTGCAATGACTTTTTTTCATCACGTGGTCCCAACGCCAGCAATGCCACTGCACGCACACTTCTGTCGTGTTTGCTGTAAACGGAACACCCGGCAGGTGAGCGCCCGGGACCACACTGTCTCCCTGCGAGGACTCTCCCCCTTCACTGGTGAGGGGGCGGGGTCCACAGCGACCAGGGAGAGGGGGCGAGTGCAGAAGCCCCCCAGGTACCGCCCAAGACTGGTGCTGGGTTTCTCCCTGCCCAACACCTCCCAGCAGCAGGAAGAAGGACGCACCCATGCTCAGGGGTCACCTACTTTTCCTCTCTCCTCCAACGGCCATCGAGAGGAACCTCACTCAGGGATGGAATCAACAGAGGAATACTGGAGACCAACAAGGGCAGGGAAGAGAAGCGGGGTGGTGGGGGAGGGGACCGACAGTGCTGCGCGCCTGCGCCGTGGCAGGCTTTACGCTGTTGCCAGGTGACGTCGTTAATGACCGCCCGCCGCGGTCCTCTGGGGTCCCGCGGGACGGAGAAGGCACGGAGCCTCCCAGACATGAAGCCACGTCCCGGTGGAGCCAGCGCTCCCCTCCAGGCTCCTGATAGGGTCATTCCTCCGACTACCACGCACGAAGGACAGGTGGGAGGGCACGGTGGCACAGGGGGCTGCTGGGGAAGCTGGGCGGTGGAGAGAGTTTGGGGAGGCCACGCCGACAGTCATTTGAGTTCCCTCTCATTGGATGTGGTGCTGGGGTATCTGACTGGAAACACAGGTGTGGGGTGGCTGAAACCCTGTTGCGGCTGAGACCTGGGTGTCCGGGCGGCGAGAGACCCGAAACCCAGAGCCTTTCATCAGCCGCTGAGAACCAGGGGCTTCCCCGGCTGAGAAGTGAAGACCCTGCACCCCACCCGGGCCTGCAGGGCGGGCGGTGGGTCCCCCGGCCCTCTGCTCATGCGCAAGGCTGACGGCAGGTTGCCGGACCTTTTCCACGGCATTTCTTCTCGGTACAGACACTCCAAATACAGTCAAAACTCCCAAACGTGACCTCCAAACCAGACGCTTGGTATTTGAAATTTTCCAACCTTTTGATAGATGGCCGCAGGTTAGCGCTCGGTGGATCCCTGAGTCCACGTGGCGCAGGGCAAGGGGTGCGCTCACAGAAGCCAGGAGCAGCTCGCCGAGCCTCCCCCGCCCGCTCCTCCTCCTCCTCCTCCTTGGCACACATTCCAGCCTCCTCCTCAGCCCATGTGGGGGGAGCCGGGCTAGCGCTGCCAGGGAGGAAAATGTCTGAGATCCGAGTGGGAGGCGGAGGGATGCAGAACTGATGGGCCAGGGCTGCTTTCCAAACTCCCGGATGCCGTGGGCCCCGAAGCTCGCTTTGAGGATTTCCACCAATCGACGTGCGAGGTGTGTGCCCAGCTCTGTGCCAATCGGCCTTTCCGATATGCGTGCACCACGCACCCAGTGACCAGTGCGGGCAGCCCAGTGACACTGACCTCCGCAGCCAGGACCGGGTCCCTCTGTGAAGGGCGTCAGGGCGCATGCTCTTCTGACGCGGCTTCCCGGCGCGTCTCCCAAGCGCAGCCCAGTCCTGCCTGCTGCAAAGACTTCTGGGTGGCAACCGATTTCCCTTGTTTTGTCTCCCAGCCCTTGCTATGCTGCCTTTGGTGCATTTCACCTGGACAGGCCGCCGGGAGTGCGGCTGTGCCCTGCCGCCATCCCCTGCGGACCCGGCCCTCTGCCAGCGGGCTGGGCTGACCCGCCCCGGGCTGGTGCTACAACCACCCCTTCCAGCTGCCCAAAGTTCTTTCACGTTTCCAGGTGGCCCCGAACATCCGGAATCGTGTGATTCCCTAACCTCCCGCCCTGCCAAAACCCAGTGCCTTCAGAGATACTTGAATGGCTGGTGCAGAAACCTTAGTATTAACAGTCACAGTAATTAATACCCGCGGCTAGTCGTCCTATGGCAGATTAATCAGGTTAGTGTGTTGCATGCTCACATGGAATCCATCTGTTTACTGCAACTACTATGGGCATAAAGTTTCTACACCTTGGGTTTACCTTCTAATCCAGACCCTCATCTAATATACACAAGCCGGTGCCAGCTCGATCAATCAATACGCTACCCACATATGTATTTTACTGAAGACCACAAGTGGTTCAAGAAAGCCATTCCTTAGGACTTCTACCAGCTGGCTCTGAGCCTGCCAGTTGGAATCCCTCAGGGAAAACCTACTTCCTCTTCCCTGGGCCTGTCCTTCACATGCTTGCAGAAAGCCAGCACATCCCTTATGGGAGTCTGTGGTGGTAGGTTAGACGTTCCTTTCCGTCATACCACATACCACACACTAACTGTTCAGCAGGCTGACTGCTGTCTCCTGGAACTGCTCCAGTGTGTCCGGATCTCTTTAAAAGTATGGCTGCCACCCCTAGACTTGGAGCTGTGGGCACGGCGCAGTGCAGCGGCGTGTGATGCAACGTGTGCACACTGCCTGCGACCAGGCTGAGATTGTGCGATAATCTGTTTACTCAGTCACTGACTCAGCATTGCCCGGATGCCTGCGTACAGCACAGTGAGCAAGGGAGACGCGAAGGAATCGGCGTGGCCTGCCCTCCAGCGCCAGTCTGCCCAGGAGGTCACCGAAAAGGAACTCCACCGTTTCCTAGTCAACTGCGGTGCCCACGCCACGTGGTGGTCATGCATCTTCCCACGCTCCACCACGAAAGGGGTACCCTCCATCCTGTGCTTTAAGAGGTGGCCTTTCAAACTTAAAAACGGGTCTTTCAAACTTAACTGGAATTATTGAGATAGTTTCAATTCCTGATGTTCTCCTCCAGCTATTTAACTCTGCCTTGTTCTGTAATGCAGCTGATAAAAATAACTGCACTATAAGAGTATAAAATAAATGGTTGAGCGAGCCTGGAGGAAGGTAAAGCAGGGTAGGAAAACCCCCAGCTGTAACCGGTTTATCTGTACACAAGCCACACAAACAATGCTGCACCTCGGGGGGAGGTGGCTGAAAACGTCGCTTCGGACTCCTACGTGACAGAGCAAAAGGGAAACATGACCGAGCAAACAATTCCCTGTCCCTGTAAGACAGGCAGAGTGGTGGCTGAGGATAAGCACAGACCGCGAGATACGGAGATGGGAGGGAATTTTTTCCCGGGTCCTCACAAAGAATCAGGATCCTCAGTGATATTGCGTACGATAGCAAACCCCAGTTCGTGTCTTGCTTTGTGTTTGAACTGTACCCTTCAGGGACGACAAGAGCATGACAATAAAGCACTGGTTAGGAAAAGTCATTTCCGAGAGGCCTCCCCGAAATGCAGGGTGGGGGACGCCATTCCTGGTGATCCTCTGAACTGGGCACTGCACTCTCTCTCTTCCCTGCTGAAGACCTTTCCACTTTCCCGTCGCACCTGGAACAAAGTGCACACTCACCACCTGATGCACAGGGTTCTGCACGGTCTACCCCTGCTCACCACGCCCCGTTCATCCACCAGCCTCCGCCCCTCAGCCACCTCGGGGCCTCCTCTCCGCAGGTGCTGCTCCTCAGCCTGGAAGCTCTTCGTGGGGTCCCCCCCATCCCCAGCTCCTGGGCGGTGTTCAGGTATCAGCTACGCTGATTCAGCCTCAGGCAGCCCATTCCCGCCTCCTTTCCTTAAGCGAAGCGGCACCCCGTGGGCCGTCTCTAGCGCACCTTTCCACCTGTGTGATTGATTACACATCGGTTTTCTCCCTGACCTGTGTGCTGCCGCCTTTTTCCTCCAGTGGACTGAGATATCTAGACCACGTCTACCTAATTCCCATTCTCTAATTGCTGCCCACCCCAAACCTCGCACGCAGTACGACATCAGTAGTGACTGGCTGAATAAACGGTCGAGGAAACAATTGAATAAATGATGATCTGGCCCTGGCTGGCATAGCTCAGTAGATTGAGCGCGGGCTGGGAACCAAAGTGTCCCAGGTTCGATTCCCAGCCAGGGCACATTCCTGGGTTGCAGTCCAGAACCCCCAGCAACTGCACACTGATGTTTCTCTCTCTCTCTCTCTCTCTCTCTCTCTCTCTCTCTCCCCCTCCCTTCCCTCTCTAAAAATAAATAAATAAAATCTTTAAAAAAATGATGATCTAAATTATCCCAAGGATACAAGGGAGAAGGTCTAGCAGAATGGAGGCACATTTTTAGGGCAATCATCATAAATGTTGCCGATTACTGCAGCTGGGACTGGGTAAGGACCGGACAGCAGTAAGTTAAGGTGTTATTCTCTGGCGTGAGCTTACAGGCACATATTCCACTTCATTGGTCAGTGGAAAAAGTCTATGCTCTGGCCACTGAACAGAGGCAGTTTAAGGTCCCCTGTGAAATTGAGGAGCCAGAAGGAATAAGCAATACTTGCTCCACAGAGAGAGGCTGAAGGCACCCTTCAGAAATAAGCTGTCTTCCTTAGCTCCGAGTCAGCCCCAAACTCCATGAGGTCGCCAGCTGTGCCTTCCATTAAGAAGTCATTCTTCGTGGGCCAGTTGTTCTGCACGGACTCACTTTTGCTGCTTCATGCTCATACATGCTTTTAAAGAATTCTTTTAATCATGTTGCTGGGAATTTTAATCTACTGCCTGGTATTTTCTAGAACATATACATTTTTGCCCTAATTGAAAATAAAGGTAATAGCTCATTTTGGGTCTTTCTCTTTCTCTTTCTTCCCTCCCTCCCTCCCTCCCTTCCCCCTTCCTTTCTCTCCCCCTCTCTCTCTCCCACACACACACCAGATTGCTTAGATTACTAGAAGGGATCTTTCAGTCTCAAGTGTCATTCATCTGTACTTAGAGATGTATCCTCACATCAGCTTAGAATGATAACCTCCTTCCCCATCTTGTACAACAATGAATATATTTTCTTAATATTAACTCATACCATAATATGAATATGAAAGAGAAACTTTCTCATTAAAGAAATCTTACAATAACCCCTTTGGAAAGTCCTTTATCGATTCTGCGCATTATCTGCTGTGGAATGCCTGAGACCACCCCACGAAAGGCACGCCGTTATCAAGGCACTCAGCCGCCCCGCTGCCCGGGCCCAGCCTGCATTGCTTTGTACGACTGCTTCCCACCTGGTGCCAGGCAGCAGTTGTGCACTGAGTCAGGTTTGGAAATGGCCACGCCCACGAAGTGGGGAGGAATCAGGATGTGGCCTTAGTAATGCCAATGCACTCCTTATCTATTAAAGCCACACACGCCTCCTTAGGTAAGTTCAGTGCAGTGCACTAAGATGGGATGGAGTATTTCCCCTCCTCAGTTCCCACGTACGTCCACCAACCTGCATTGCACAGAACTGGAAGCGGAGCAGGGAGGAGTGCCGGCATGGGGCACATCCCATGAAAAGAAGGCTTTGGGAAGAATTTGAAGAGGTAGCAAAACAGCCCTCTAGTCCCTAGCTATTAGTACCAATGGAACTTTGGGGTGACGGGGAGGACAAATTTCAGGGTTTCTTTGGGGCTTGGAGAAATGCTCTAGCCGAAGGGTTCTGTTGTAATGAAAACATGGTTCTTGCCGGCATCTTGTTCGTCAGCAACAGAGACCAAGCCACGGACTAACTCATGACACAGCTTCTTTCTTCCACCTTCTCCTAGTCAAATATTTCTAATAGGTACTCCATGCCGGGGACACGCCAGGCACAGGCGCGGGACAAGGGTGTCCCTCTTCTCCACGGTGTGAGTGATCATGGGAAGAGTGGGGGTCAGTTCTAGTGCAAGGATTGCACAACAGACCCTGTGACAGAGGGTGCACAGGGCGCCCGGGAGACGGCAGGACCCGGGCAGACCCATGCTGCACAGAGGACGCATGCGCACTGAGCGCGGAGGGAGGCGGGCTGATGAGAGGGAGGGAGGGCAGTGTGTCCGTGAAGAAAAACACACACAGATGCTTCCCTACGCTGTGCCTCCACCTGTAACGAACGTGACGACTTCAGATTTCAAATCGCCACGTTGGAGAGACAACCCAGGGGACACCCCTCCCCCAGTGCGCCTCCGGAGTCCTTCTCTCTTTGCTCCCCCGAAGCGCTGACGTGGGGCGGTACCCGCTGGGTACCGCTCTTCCCTGCAGGTGACCTTCAGGAGGGCTGGGCTGGGGGAGGGCGGAGGACCCAGAGGGCAAACTGAGTTCAGGAGTTCCCGGCCTGGATGCAAGGGAGCGGAGCCTGCCCTGCCGGGAGCACAGCCAGCCCCAGCACCGAGTGACATCCTCCTGCCACGCATCTCCAGGTGCTCTGGCTCCGTGAGACCCGCCGTCCTGTGTCTGACCCCCTGTCCGAAGCAGGTTTCTAACCCTGTCCCCACGGCAGCGTCCCCTGGAGGTTCCTTACCCTGGACGGGCTATTCGGCCCGTCTAAACAGCCTTTCTGTGGGGAGTTCTCTCTGGCGGAGCCCTTTTCTGTCCTGTACCTACACGGGTGGGTACAAACGTGGGGAGAGTGTCTTGAGACTTCTCGTGTTATTATTTCTCCAGAGCTTGATTTTTATCAAAGTACGCAGTGCCCTCTGGCCCACCTCCAGGAGTGCCATCATAATCGCGCTATATCTGATGACACAGACCTGTCCCAACAGACCGAACGCGGCACAGACAGCTGGGCGGGGCCCCCTTCCCGGGCGGCCCCACCAGGGTGACTCAGTGCTAATCAATCACAGGGCCGTACTTAGCGAGCACCAGAAATGCGCTTGCTGCGCAGAGGGACCAAGCACGCCAAAGCCGCCTCTCAGTCCTTGCTGAACGTAAAATACCCTCTTTCACTCCCTGACTCGGGTCCTCCAGGGCTGGCCTTGGCCTCGGCTTGTTTCTCAGCCTGGATGACCTCAGAAAACCCCGTCTTTTCATCAGTGGATTGTTGCAGACAAAAGGGCGCACAATGGTGTGTGGCCTGTGCTACCGCTATGATTTTATCAAAATGTTAAAAATGTCGTAGAACAAAGTAATTGAAGGCAACATACCCCAAAGGTAATTATTGCCATTTTTAGGCTGGTAGATGCAGGAGTGGTGTCTTCTCACTTCCGTCTTGCACCTGTTCCATCGCCTGACTGACCATGTGGCTTAAGGAACTCGGGATCGAGCCCTGCCCCCCGCTGCCGTCAGAAGGTGGAAGGAGGAGCCTCCCCCTCGGCTCGCTGCAAACCGCCTCTTCTCACCGATGGGGGATGATGGGGAGGGAGAGACCTGCACGGAAGTGACAGATGTCCTCCAGGATGGCATCACCGTCCCGGCACAGAGTCAGGCCAACCCCCCGTGTTCAGAGTAGGACAGAGAGAAGAGGGAGGAGACCACAGAAGTCTACTGCCTTCCCTCTCCACAGGGCCCCCCACACCCCTCCCTTCCTGCGTCCCCGCCTCCAGTGCTGGGAGGGGCCAGCCCTCCGCCCAGGCTGCCTGACCGTCCAACCTGAGTCTCCGTGTCCACTCCCACCCCACCCACCCACCCCAAAGAGCACAGAACATTCAGCGACTCCAGAGGCCACCTCCGTGGTGCGACTCTCCTGTGGTGAGCACCAAGTCACAGCCTGCCCACCACGTTCTGTCTAAGCTACTGTCTCTCCGAGCCCCCTTTCCTCACGCACACGGTAAACATATAACCACAGATACATCGGCCCCACGCATAAGCAGGCCAGGTAGATGTGACGGTCGGTTCCCTCCCCACGGTGTGAGCCGCATCAGAATGTAACCAAACAGAACAGCCGGTTGGAAGGGATGCCGCACCGCCTCCCGCGTGCGGCGGTACCCACGGAAACGAAGTCCCCAGGTCTAGAAAGCTATCTCTTCAGCTCTTCCTGATGTTCAAGCCTAGAGAGATCATGTATCCTTATGGTGATTTTCTAAGAACTGGTACTTGCTTTCATGTTAGAAATACAGATATACATATTAAAGCATATTCTAGCCTCCCGACAAAGAGTGAAAGCTGTTGAAATAATAAAGCCACGACACCAAGACGTATGTGGACAGAGTGGTCTATATACTTTCTTTATCCAAATACTTCCTGGACATTTACTCAGACGTTCTATTTTTACTACTGTGCTTCAAATTCTAACTTCAAAAGAAACCATTAAAGACATAACCCTATTCTGAGGGTTGAGGAAGAGAAAGTGACTTTGAAGTTACAAAGCAAAAGAAAACCAGCGGCTCATAATTTTGCAAATCTGGACCTAGCAGGTCCCTCGAGGGGTACCCGAGTGCCCTGCGGCCAGAGCTGGGAAGTCATTCCGTCGTTCCCGTGGACTGTGTCCAGAGCCAGCCCCTCCACACCACACTTTTTATCCCCCTCCTCCCTGCCCCCCCAGTCACGTGAGCGGCCCCAGCATTTGAGTCACGTTTATCCAATGACGATTTTTTTTCCACTCCTGCTCGATGCTGGGCAGTGTTCCTGGGGCTGGGAAGGCATTGATGGATGGAGCAGACTCACCTGTCCTCAGGAAGGTGGTGTTCTGGCCAGCGACCTTACAGGCACGGGCGTGCTCACTTGCGCGAGCTGCTGGCCACCTGGACTCTGGGCTGGTTGCAAAATTCGGTGCGTGTTTTCGCCTCTCTAGGGCATAGGTTTCTTCAATTTCGTCAGATTTTCGAAAGATACTGTAATTCTGAAAGTATTTTTAAGTGTCTCTAAAGTACAGTTCTAGAACATTGGTGGGTTTGGAGTCGGGTCAACTTTTATCCGAAGTCTGGCCCTGCTGCTTGTGAACTACGGGAGCTTGGACAAGGGAAAACCTGTCCTTTTTGGCACCTCAGTTTCGTCACCTATAGCACAGAGCTCAGGCCTCATGCAGCTCTGTGACCTCCCATCGGATTTTGTGCACGAAGCAGGTGGCACGTTGCAAGGTGAGGAGACCCCTCCTTCCAACCGCCCCATCCTCACCTGACAGGTTGTGACCCAAAACGGGAGTGGGAGGTTTCGAGCACATTCCGAGCGCACAGACAGAGCAGGTGGCTTCAGCAGCTGGGGGGGTCTTGCACCCAGCAGCTCAGTTCCGGTGCGTCACCCATGTCAGACATGTCGCAGAAAGCTCCCGAGGACGGAAGGCCCTCTCCCGACCACCGGGTTAGGACTCTGTGTCGAAGAGGCAGACGCCTAGACTTTTCTCCAGGGAGTATTTTATGACCCGGGGCACAGCCGGACTTTGCCCCCTGACTCCTTGAGAAGAATAAGTGCTCCTTTTAAGGTACACAAGGACATCTGGTACCATTCTCTTAGTGTAATTCAAGAGGACGCTACTCACGATGCTAATGAAATTACCTTCCGTTTGTTCAGCGTTTTCTCATTGTTAAAGATGAAAACAAGTCTTTACAACAATCCTTTCGAAGGGCCCACAGTCCCTCTCTGGTTGTGCCCCAGCGTCCTCTGGCCGTCTCCCCAATCACAGCCTCCTCCTGGCTCTCTGGGTCCCAGAGACACGGGCCCCTTTCTGAGGCCGTGAGACAGGCAGGTCCCTCTCCCTGGGCGAGGACACCCACTCCCCGCAGAGCGGCGTGACCGGCCACTGCTCAGCTCTCCTTGAGGAAGGACGCCTCCCCGCCCCTGTCTCCCGGAGCTCCCCGCAGAGCCAGGTGCATGGCCCTGGCAGCCGGGCACACCTGCGTTACGATATTGGGGGGTGGGATGGATGGATATGTGATTCATGTCCGTCTGTGAAGGCAGGGACCACGTGTGTTCCTGCTCGTTACTGTGCGGCACTTGTCCCGGTGCCTGGCACACAGGAGCGGGTGACACTCGTCGGTAGGAGGGAGTGCCGGGGGAGAGGGAGGTAAGATGAACGGCATGGTCACTCTGCACGTGACAAAACAAAGTGCATTGCACAAGGGGCCCTGACTGCTCAGTGAGATGAAGCGCAGGCCCACCCCGTGCATCTCCTCTCTCTCTCCCCTTCTGGGCTGGACCCCGCTCCGATTAGAGGTGTGCAGTGGGCCCCTGACCGTGGAGTGGTGAGGCTCTGGTACTGGAGCAGGGCAAACCCAGGAAAACTCCAAGCAGTGGATACATATCGAGTGTCACTCCCAGTCACGTTCTTCCGCAGGGCATTTCCACCCCCAGGCTCTTTTTCTTAAAAAACCTGAACTCGTGCATTCGTTTCTAAATTGCTCTCAGAAGTGTAACGCTTCTTGTGTGCTCGTGCCTACAAGCAGAAACCGTGCTCGGAAGCAGAAGGCTCCTCCTGGAACAACTGGGGCAGGACGGGTCCATACGAGCACCAACAAGCCAGAGGAAAGTCCTTGTGCTGCCCCGACGACAGTTCAGGTTCGAGAGGAGGATGACGCAGGTGGAAGAGGAGGATGACGACACTGAGATGCCACTTCACAGCAGGGACCTGCCGCGCGCCTGGCACCGCCCCGAGAGGCCGTGTAGGGGAACAGCCGACTTCAGTCCGGGGAAGCGGAAACCAGTGCGGGCTGCCGGCTCGCTCACGCCCACGCCCAGGGTCCTGCGGTGACAACGGTGCACACTTGCTGACACTCCGAGCCACGCACCGTGCTGAGAGCCTTGCATGCATATCTCCCTCCTCTAGTTGTCAAAACAGCCCTGGGCAGTAGTGACTTCCTCCCTGGTTTTACAGGTGAGGACACCGGCCATCTAGATAGACTCCTGTCTCCTGACTCTCCCACTGCAGCTTCTCACGGATCTAGCGGCCAGAGTGATCTTCTAAAGCCGGGGTCCCCACCCCCCGGGCCACGCACGGCAGGAGGTGAGCAGCGGGGTGAGCGAGCGGAGCTTCACGGGCAGTACCGCCTGAGCTCCACCACCCCGTGTCCACCCCCACCCCTCCCCCCGTCCATGGGAAAACTGCCTTCCACAAAATCAGCCCCTGGTGCCAAAAAGGCTGGGGGCTGCAGTTCTGAAGCATGGTTCTGCAAACGCCGGGGCCCCACCCACCCCTGACGGAAGGATGAAACCCACATTCTTCAGCCCGGCATCAGAGGCTGGCCATGGTGGACGCCCTCCTGGCCGCCTGTAAAAGTCTTGGCACGGCTCACGTTTGGAAGGAGGGAGCTCCCCCCCTGCGCCCGCTGCTGAAGACGCTCCCTTCTCTGCTTCTGCAGCTCCCACCCGTTTCCCAAGAGCCGCCTCAGCGGCCCCTGCTGGAGGGGAAGCCTCTCCAGGTCTCCTCCCACCTGTGGCCTCCTCCCACCTGTGGCCTCCTCCCACCCATGGCCTGCTCCCCGCTCCGTTCTTCCGAGACGTGTTTCTGCAGTGGTCGCTGGGCACGTCACTGGGAGTGGCCTGGTGTCCTTTCTCGCTGCTCTTGCTAAAAGCCTCTTGACGCCCACGATGAGCCACACACGTCTTTGCACCTTCCTCCGAACGCCGTCGTACCCTCCCGCAGACAAGCGGTGTAGGGCAGAAGAGAGGGCCACCCACGGGAGCCAGCGAGGCGCAGGTTCCGACCTCGACTCCCCTCTTATCTGCACCACACAGGCCAGGCGCACCGCCTTGCACTGGGCTGTCTCCGTAGCACAGAGACTCTGGCCCGGAGCAGGACGCAATAAATTATTAGTAATTTTGATTGACAGATGATGCGATAACTGCCGGCCAAAGTCCTCCAAGAGTCTAAATTCCAACCAGGCACATTCTGAGACACTGGTGTTTGCCTACGGCTGCGTTCTGATCCTTGTCGGGGCGGGGATGAAGAGCAAGAGTATTCCATGCGCCACAGAGATCCAGGGACAGAATTCCTCTAAGTCGACGCGATAAAGCCACGGTCAGCAGGGCACACTTTCAAGGACGAGGACTTACACAGTGATCTTAGTTAAACCATCGTTCTGTGCGATGAAGTTTTCATGTTAGAAGCCCCAGGGGTGTCCAACCTTTTGGCGTCTCTGGGCCACACTGGAAGAAGAGTTGTCTTGGTCCCCATGTTAAATACACAAATGCTAACAATGCAAACCGATGGGCAAATGAAAAAGGTTTAAGTAAGCTTACGATTTTGTGGTGGGCCGCATTCACAGCCATCCTCGGCCGCCTGTGGCCCGCGGGTGGCGGGTGAGACACCCCTGCAGGGCGCACAGCGTACCTAGGACCCTGGGCAGCAGGAGGCCTCAAAAGATTTCCAGTCTCTGTTGCCCAGAGTGGGGTCAGCAGCCGCAGCTCCGGCAGTCGCCTGGAAGCTTGCCGGAAATGCAGAGTCTCAGGTCCCCGCCCCCACTCCCCCAGACCCACCCAATCAGAATCTGCACTTTCATAAGCTCTGAGGGGATTGGTGCATATGACAGTTCTGGAGGTTCGGTTTGAATGCAACCCTCTCCTTCGTCACCAGGAAAAGTGAGTTTGCAGACTCTCGCGGGTTGTGGAATCTGCTGCCTGCAGGCACAGCACCCGCTGCAAGCCTTCCACTCCCAGGTGTCTGATTGGCTCCTGAGCCACGGCTGTCTTCCCTGGCTAGGGGAACGTCTTAGGCACTGTTCTGACGATTTCTACCTTACGCACATCGTATTTAAATAGGATTTATCACCGAAAGTAAAATTGTTTTTCTTAAAGATCTTATTGACTCAGATGGCCTTTAGTTCTAAAGAACAGCTAAAGGCTGTTACTGGCACAAAATATTCCAGTGTGTTTTAGGGCTTGACATCAATTTTGTGTAATGACATTCCGAAGTCTCTCTCCCTTTAAAGTCTTAAAAATATTTTATTAATGTTCCATGTGATAAAAACAGCTTAAAAATATTTGATTTCCCCTGCAGACACAAAGATAAGAATTCTTTATGATTTTTTTTAAAGATTTTATTTATTTATTTATTTATTTTTAGGGAGGGAAGGGGGGGAGAGAGAGAGAGACAGACAGACAGACAGACATCAATGTGCGGTTGCTGGGGGTTATGGCCTGCAACCCAGGCATGTACCCTGACTGGGAATCGAACCTGGGACACTTTGGTTCTCAGCCCGTGCTCAATCCACTGAGCTACGCCAGCCAGGGCAGAATTCTTTATGATTTTTAAACCCCACATCTCTAAGTCAAAGAATTCTGTGACTTTGAAGACTGAGTTTTATTATTTTTTTTAAAGTAGAAGTAAATGCCCTCCTAGACACCTGTGCCTCTTGAAACGCTACCTGTCTATTCAAGAGCTACCCCAACTGTTACCCATATTTTATACATTTTATTTATAAAAATATATCACCGCCACAACAGACCATGATCCTAACCACAGGTGAGTCCCCTAAAATAGTTTTTATATTTGTCTTTGATTTTGTGTTTTCTACCATGGCTACTCATTTTACTTTTTTAAAAAGTCTTCCCCTGAGGATGCGTTCATTGATTTTAGAGGGAGAGACAGAGAGACATCGATGTGAGAGAGAAACACTGACCAGTTGCCTCCTGCACGTGCCCCGAACCGGGGATGGGACCCGTAGCTGGGGATGTGCCCTGACCAGGTATCAAACCTGCAAACTTTTGTCTACGGGGTGACGCTCCAAGCACCAAGCTACACCGGCCAGGGCACTACTGATTTACTTTTAGGATCGCTTCTCCAAAGACTAAAATGGAAACATTAAAAACTTAATTCATTCAGCAACTGTTGACTGATCTCCTGCACGTGATCAGCACAGAATACAAGAGTGAGCGGGGTCCATGCAGTTAGCGCCTGCCTTCGGGATCTGACACGGCAGTCAGACACGGAGAACTCTGACCTCGACTGCTCAGAAAGCCGGGGAAGGACAGCCCGGGAGGCCGAAAAGATCTCGCCGCTACACTGAGGAGCGAGGATAGCCCCGAGCTTTGGCCGTGAGATCGACAGGCATCAGGTAGGTTGGTTTCCCCATCCCTGCACCGGACCTTCAATGAGCACCTACTGTGTGCCAGTCACTAAGCCCTCCAAGGACGGACAGAGGACGCCTTCGGTGGGTTCAAGAGAGCTCTCGAGCACCGGCCGGGGGGCAGAATGAGGGTTAGGTGGGGCGTCCCCGCTGCGGGCTCCACAGGGGCTGGCGGAGCAGACGCACGACTTCCAAACCAAGAATGTGAAATTCGCCCCGTAGAATGGAGCGCAAACCAGCAGGGAAGGTCCCGTTACATCCACATTGATTTTACACGATTTGCCGATGCGGATAGTCACTGCCTCAGGAAGTGTTTACCTATTATCAGCAAGGATCTCCTTTGGGTCACCAGCCATGATGAGTGCTGGGTGCAAAGAAACGACAGACGCAGACCCTCCCTGCGTGGTGGAGACACACGAGTGACAATGACAATACCCTGCCTCGAGGAAGCACGGGGGGGGTGCAGCGCGGCAGGCAGGTCTTGTCACCCGCGTGGGGACGAGCACCAGCAAGGGAGCTTCTGATGCAGCTCGCAGGGGGCACATGCCCCCTCCACTGGGGCCATGGAGGCGGGCCCTGTCTGCGCTTTTCATGGGGGGACCCCATGAAAAGGTGAATCTTCTCGGTGACACGCGGCCACACGTTTTTCATTTCCGATCAAAGATTTTAAACAGTTGCCGGTAAGAGAGCAAGCATGGTGCTTCTTTATCGCGCGGTTTTACCACAGAAATCATGCTCTACCGGAGTGTCGGGGCGGACGGCCCTCATTCCGGTCCGGCGTGGGGTGCCTTGGTCCTCAGCACAGAGAGACCACGTGTCGGGGGACAGGGGCCCTACACCCCATGGCACCGTGCAGCCGCACTAGCCTCGGGAGACCCAGCAGAGCCCACCCCACCGACAGCGTTTAAAGGGAGAGCGATCGATTCCCGGCCGTCTCCGGCTACAGCGGCTATGCCTGCGGCTCTGGAGTGAGCCAGTTCCCGATGAGCTGCTGATGAGCTGCTCCTTTCCTCGACGGTTCCAAGGAAAACCGTCCTGCAGAGAGAGATGAGTCGTCCAGGATTCACGGAGAAAACCGAGCAGGAGACTCCGTCGCCGTTGACTCCCAGGAACAGACTCAACAACAGAGTGTGTGGCACATATTTCTAAAGCGTCGAAAATGCATCTGTCAGCACGCACATTTGCACTTCTTTATTTTTTTTTCTTTAATGCAAACACCATTTATTATCCAGAAACACAAGGATAGAGAAAGCTGTGCTTTAAAAATTTGGGAAGCCAGTTATGCCGGGGGAAGGGGTAGAGTCCGGAGGGCCTGAGCCACGCCTGCGTTCAGGACTCCTCCAGGGGCAGCCTGGCCGAGGAGTGGCCATCTGTGGCCATCTCCTGCCCGCACAGTGGAGGAACCTGGGGGGAGTCCTCGGTGTGGAGGCTCTGGAGATCACCCGCCTTACTCAATACCGAGACTTCTACAAAAGATATTGCCTGTTCCATCAGGATACTCTGAGTCTTGGGGTGCAAAATAAAACAAAAAGGAAACAAATGAGCCCTGGCTGGTGTAACTCAGTGGATTGAGCACAGGCTGCAAACCAGTGTCGCAGGTTCGATTCCCAGTCAGGGCACATGCCTGGGTTGCAGGCCACGGCCCCCAGCAACCACACATTGATGTTTCTCTCCCTCTCTCTCTCTCTCTCTCTCTCTCTCTTTCTCCCTCCCCTCTCTAAAAAAATAAATAAAAATAAATAAAATCTTTTAAAAAAGACAGCACTAAATAAATGATTTAAAAAAAAGGAAACAAATGCACAAGCGATGATGCTCCAAAATACTTGTCTCGTTCCCTTGAAGGTTATCTCAGGACGAAGGCCTGCTTTCGTGCTGCACAGAAGTAGGGACACTGGGGATGGGACACCGAGAACCTTCCAAAGCAAAGGCCCGCAGCAACCAGGCGGCACCAGAGGCCGCCCCGGTCGGTCGGTGCCTCCCCGCCGAGGAGCTGGGGACCGCCTTTCTTGAAGGACGAAGGACTTCAACCCGGACCCTATCAAGGACCCTTCATCTGTTTCTTTTCTAAAGCTCAACCACTTGTACTGGCCAAACAGGACTCGTCTTGCAGGATTACCGATTTCCTCCCACGGCGTGCCTGCTGGTGGCCCGTGGCGAGCGTGCTCCAGCCTCCCAGGCTCTGGCGTGCGCAAGACCACCGAGGGCCTCACGACGGTCACATGGCCCCTCCCGGGGGTCTTCACCACGTACTACTCCAGTCTGCGATCCTCCAGGGAGCACTGCTCTCTGCGGACCTAATGCTGAGCTTAGACAAGCACTTTAACGTGATGGGAACCACAGGACGCACGCTCCACGCAGTGCGGGGTCCCAGAGTGTAGTACGTTTTCTTAACATGAACGTCCATCTCGGCAGTTTTGATACCGAAGCGTCCGAGTAACAGCGAGTCCAGCCCCTCCCTCCTCTCCATCACGCCTGCTGGGAGGGTTCCCCCCGGGTCCCCCCCCTTCTTTTTTTTGCTTCTCTGAACTGCTACCAAGTGTGAAGTGGCACGAGAGGGTGGTGAGTTGGGGGGGCCGGACTGGGAGCCCAGAAAGAGCTTCTGTGCGGGAGGAAGGGAGGCTGGCAGATTCACGACAGGGGCGTGGGGGCAGCGTGAGCGGTCTGCCCAGCAAGGAGACACCGACCAAATCACGCAGGCCGTGGAGGGAGGCGGGTGCACAGCCACGTGTGCCAAGCCCAGGCCGGGCCGGCGAGGCTGACAGCCGGCCGAGGGAGAGGAGAGGAGGTCAGGAGGGGAGAGTCACATTCACATCTCCGGTGACACCGGACTCGCACTGTTTGCTCTTCTTCCTCCACGTTTATGAAGAATAAGACACCGAACGAATGTGAGCATCCATTAAATGACATTAATATCTGGACTTTCCAAAAATAGAATAGAATAGAACCCTGAATAAAACTGAACACACTAGACACAATCTCCACAGCCTCTCCTCTCTGCGCATGAACCTCTCGGAGGCCGCGGGCTGCGTCAGGAAGCACACGGGCTTCAGGGGCCGAGTGACCTCATGAGCTGCCCTCCGGGGCAGCCGGCCCGCCCCGCCTGCATTTCCGTGGCCTGTCCGTAAAACACGGGTGGGAGAGACCTCCCTCCCACCTCCATTCTCAGTGTTAAATCATGTAATGGAAGTTCTCTGAAACCGTACATTTCAACCGTAATGTTACTGCACTGTCCCATCCCTTCCAGCCTGAAATTTCATCACTCATTGCACTATTCAGTTGGCAAGAACTATATCCATCCAGGGGGCTTTTTTTAGGCTGTGGAATGCAACATTCAGTTATAAAGGGTCAGTGTCTCGTGAGAACACGCAGGCTCAGAGAGCGCAGGCTGCTGGGGCAGGTGAGGAGGCCCAGGAGGGCACCGGCCCGGCCTCACTGGAGGCGGACAGCAACCTCACAGATGAGACAGTATCCACATTATGCCTTAAATGCATGTGGATAATCTCGTCAAGGTCTGTGTGAAAGGAGAGAAGACGGGTGAGATCCTTTTAATCCCTGAAAGGTGTGTAATGCCATGGCCGGGAGAAAAAGGGTCCCAGGACTTACCCACCACTGAATAGGCAGTTCCTATCACAACAAAAGGTTATTCTTTCTCTTGAGAAAGTTGTGCTTGCCATGCTGCAGGAAATGTCCATGTTGTGCTTTATAAAATATACATAAAAGCTACAAGAACATCTAATCGACCAAAGTTCAATGCCTTTTACTGTTTATCTTCGGGTTTCCTAGGCTTTGGACCACAAAGGCTGAGGCTCCGTCTTCAGTCTGCGCATGTATTAAAGAGAAACAACTCATTCTGCCCGAAGGAGAAACTCCCAGGCTCCTTCTTTCCTTTTCCCTTTCCTCCCAAGTGGCAATCGTAGGTTCTAGATGCCACCTAGCTGGGGAAGGCAGCCTTTCGCGTCGGGACTCCCTTGCCAGGGGCGTGTGCTCCCCAAATCCCTGTCTTGAGAAACTGCACCACGCCTTACCTGCCCCTCCCCTCTGTGCCTGGCCTCCCCTCCACGGCTCCTGATCCTCTCGTTTCCCAAGATCCTCAAGGTCAGCCTTTGGGCTTGGCTCAGGGTGCAGGTCAAGGTCAAGAGATGGCATCGTCAAAAGAAGAAGATGGGAGGCCTGTCCGTTTCCATGTCTCTGGCGTGCGTGCTGGCGCGTGCTGGCTGATGTGCGTTGCACTTCTGCAACGTGGGCTTGCCCCTGGCACACGAGCCCGTTTAGGTGGCGATGCGAGTTTATTTGAGCAGGCCTGTGGCGGCACAGCTTGGCCTGCAAACCGACGCTGCTCCCCATTGATGCTGAACAGGGAAGGCGCACCTCGACTTTGACCTCGGCCTTTGCCCAGCACGCACACAGCCGGCACCTCAGGCTGCAGCTGCTCGGAAGAAACCGGGATGAAGGCCTTTCCCGGGCCCTCCCGTCTGCGTCTCCGGCCAGCAGCTCTGTCCGCAGAGACCACCCGACCCCTCTCTACACAGAGAGGAGAGAAAATGAATGAAGACAACGATGACAGAATCCCGGTAGAACCTTGGGTTTGGAATCCATTTCTCCGCAAAACCTTTTGATGTGAGGAGCTGTCAAGTTTTTAAGTGTTAATCCCCTTCTCTTGCCTATCCGTCCTAGGTTGGATTAAACTTTCCAAATGTCACATGCCCAGAAGACAGAAAAAGAAGGGGATAAAAGAGGCTTCCCAAACGCACACGCTGCCTTCTGAATTGTCTGGCGTGTAACGTATCATAGACCCTAGAGTCCCATCCCCAGTCCTGGGAAATCTAACGCTGTCTTCCATCCCCGGCGAAAAGGTGAAGCTGCAGAGTACAACCCACGAACTCACGGAAAAGCCCACGGACATTGAGCCCCACCTGCCCTCCCCCAGCACACGCACGCACGACAGTTCAGTGGGGTCTCACGGGAAAGCTTCCCCTGGGATGACTGTGAGAGGCCACCGGATGCACAAAACCGGCTTACACAGGGGACGGGAATACACAGGAAACCCCGCATCCCCACCTGGCATCCCCTGGGCTGCCGTGAGCCTGGAGGGCCCCAGAGAGCTGTAGCAAACTGGGGCTTCTGGGAGAACTTTCTCCATCCGTTCACACCCCACGTAGGTTCACTCAGGTTTTTGAAAAGAGGCCATTGAGTACGAGGCTGAAGTTGAGATGAAATTTCGTTTGGGGGTATGTCAGTAACATGACTTAAAGCAGACACACCCCCCTGTGAACCGTGCCCGGCCCTCACCCTGCTGTCTCTGGTCTTCTTCCTGTCCTCGGACATGAGGGGATGGAAAAGGAAGGGAACTGCATGGGCAGCATCTGCGGCGGTGAAAGCGGGGTTTCCGAGTGGGTCCCACAGACCAACAGCCCCACCGTTCTCCGGGGCTCCCAGACCCCCATCCGTCCAATGTGACCTTCTAACCCGCAGGCTCCAGATTACACATACTGAGAAAGCAACCCAGGTGGTTCTTTTGTACTGAGACTCGAGGATTGATTCCATGATGTTGCCTGAATGCTTTCATGTAGGTGATCTTACGGAGGGACTTAAGGAGCTGCAGGGTCCAGCACAAGTAACGCCCCTTTTCCATGACCAAGTCCTTTATTACAAAATCACAAGCATGCAATTCTCTACCACAACAGTATCACACTGGAGTGCACCACATGCCACTTTAGGTGAAAGCTCACATTAGAACTATACACCGTGACACCTATATTATTGCCCTACCGGCCACGCTCCAGCAGGCCTTCCCCCTGCCGGACCCCGCGTGTCTCCCCTCAGTGCTGGTGGCCCGCCAACACCCCAGCGGTGCCATGTGTCACTTAGTGTGTGTGCTCATTCTCTCCCGAAGCAGAAACGGCTGAGCTCCTCCCCCATCAAGGAGCCTCAGGAGAAGACGGCCCTGACTAGGAGACTCGGCGGAGTCGCCAGGCTTCTGTTGTGTTACGTGAAAAATGAATAGAATGTGCCCTGGCTGGTGTGGCTCAGGGGACTGAGTGTCAGCCTGTGCACCAAAGGGCCGCTGGTTCGATTCCCAGTCAGGGCATGTGCCTGGGTTGTGTGCCAGGTCCCCAGTAGGGGGCGCATGAGAGGCAAGCACACACTGACGTTTCTTCATTCCTCCCTCTCTTTCTAAAAATAAATAAATAAAATCTAAAAGAAAAATGAATAGAATACTGTGCTTGTGAGGCCCGCTTTCAGTATTAAATATAAAACGTGTGTGCCTGGGACATGGTTAGCACTCACAGTGGTGTAGCAGCTATTATAATTTTCCTGGAAAGAAATATATCTATGAAATAATTGTATATTTACCCACAAATAGTGCTTCCGTCCTCCAATGACGCACCAGCTGTGTGATGATTAAGCAATGTTGCCATTTTAAAACGCCCAGAACAGCCGTATATCTGCTGTCTCCATGAAAAAAAAAATTTTTTTTTGGAAGACCACGTTTATTTTTAAAAGTACCAGCTTGCCTGCTTGAAATATTTTCAAAATGTTGTTTCGAGTGCGCTTTAGAAGCATGCAGTGATTATCTTTGGGTGCTTTTCTATAATCCACGTGTTATCTGTAATCGGCATGTTGGTTTTATAAGTAAATAAATACCGTGTTTAATGGGGGAAAACGGTCCCTCCATGGGCCTATCCGCGGGGCCATCTTTTTTACGCTTGGAGAATGGATCTGCTCTTTAGCGTAGATAAGTGTTCCATGGTCAAATACGTTGCCAAGGTTACTTAGTCCTTTGGGGACATTGACGTCCAACCAAAAAGGCATGAGACTTGCTTTCCCGTGTGGCCCCCCCACCGGTGACACCCAGGAAGAGTTTCCAGCTCTGTCTGGGCGAAGGGCGGCTGCTGACGACAGCGTGGTTTAAGTGTCTCTCCGTGGGTCTTCCCAATCTGTCTTGTGTTGGTTTCCTCAGGCCTCAAACATCACATGTTGTTTATTTTTCATATACGGTATCTCCGTGGGCTTTCCTGAACATGCCCCACTCAGTCGGTCGATGTTTTTGTCCCCACTGTGAAGATGTCTGTCCGTGACTTGGAGATCAAGTGGCAGCCAAGCGTGGTGATGACAGCGAATGTGTTGTGACATATAGTTCCCTCTACACCCATATATGTATATGTATGTGTGTGTGTGTGTGTGTGTGTGTGTGTGTGTGTAGAGAGAAAGAGAGAGAGAGAGAGACAGAGGGACAGAGAGAGGCAGAGAGAGGTCTCTCAAGACCTCCTGGGTTCCATCTCTGCCTTCAGGACACTCCCTAGCGTTGTGAGCCCAGGCCAAGAACCACATACACCTTAGAGTCCACACGTCTTCATTACACAACGAGGGTGTTCGTGCTGCCCGGCCTGCGGGTCAGCAGGAGGAAGCAAAATGAACGTGTATAAGGCGCTCAGTGCAGCGGCTGGCGCGCATCGAGGACTCAATCAACACCGCCGTTGCGGGTGTCCCCGGAGTCTCCGTGGTGGGGGGCAACGGTCCCTCCCAGCACAGGAGGCCGCTTCGCCTCTGTGGGAGGTTGGTCGAGAGAGAGTCCGAGACGCGGGGCTGAGAGAGAGGTGGGAGTTCACTCTAACAACAAACTCTGGGATTCAGCTCTCGGTCCCCCAGAGGTCAGAAGCGCAGGGCTGATGGTTCCCGCATTCCACCCAGGGGACTTGGGTCACAGCGAGATCTCTGTGGGGGGCGGGGGGAGAGGGTCGGGCAGCCAGTTGTCGGTGGAGGCAGGAATGAAGCCCGGCATTGTCTCCGGTCGGTGGGGCTCTCCACCAGTTCACCGTCTTTCACATGCAGATGCGCTCGCTGGGCGATGATTTCATTCAAGGCTTTTCATGGGGGGGGGGGGGAATGCCACAGAGGGGCTGCTGCCTGTGGGACACTTTGTGGGTGCCCCGGTGACATTTGAAGGGCCCCCCGGGCGATCGCAGAGAGCGGAGGGTTCCAAAGAGCAGCACCCCGCAAACAAAAGGGCAAGTGTTCCCCAGCAGCTGTGTGGACCGGAGTCCCGAGTTGTCCACCATGAATTAGTGCTTTTCTTCCTCCGCCTCGTGCCCCTCGCTCCCACCGTACGGTGGAGAATGCATCCAGCCCCCTGCCTCCCCCATAAGAGGCTGTGCTTATGCTTCATCAAAGAACTTGACTATTTTTAATGAAATTTTGTAAAACCTTTTTAACCATTGACCTAAAACCATTCATTCTGTATACTGAAGTCAGAGAATTATCACATTTCTTTTTTTTTAAAGGTTTTATGTATTCATTTTTAGAGAGGGAAGGGAGGGAGAGAGAGAGAGAGAGAGAGAGAGAGAGAGAGAGAGAGAGAAACATCAATGTGCAGTTGCTGGGGGTCATGTCCTGCAACCCAGGCATGTACCCTGGCTGGGAATCGAACCTGCGATGATTTGGTTCGCAGCCCGAGCTCAATCCACTGAGCTACACCAGCCAGGGCCGAATGATCACATTCCTTATCAGGATGATAAGACGTCACCAAGACTTGTAAGTTGCTCGACAGAAAGGATGCTGTCACACTCTTGTCGGTGTCCCCAGCACCCAACAGGCAGCCTTGCATGAAGCAGGCCGTCGATAAAAGCTTCTGAATGACGGAATGCATCTGGCCTGAGCCCCAAGTCCCAGAAGTGATGACTGGGTGAATACAACTCTCCACTCCAAATTGCATTTCTAGGGGGTCCCTTGAAAGTAACGATTGCCCCAAAGCCCTCTGGAACAGGGAGTAGCCCTGCCAGGGAGGCTCAGCTGGCTGGAGCGTCATCCATATGCCAGACGGGGAGCGGGCTCCATCCCCAGCCGGGGCGCGGGCAGGAGGCAGCCGGTCGTGCTTCTCTCGAGCCTCGCTGTCTCTCTCTCTCTCTCTCTCTCTTTTGTTCTCTTGCTCCCTTCCTCTCCCTCCAAAGTCAATAGTATAAAATAGCCTCAGATGAGGATTTAAAAAAAGAAAGAAGCCCCGGCTGGCGTAGCTCAGTGGATGGAGCGCGGGCTGAGAACCAAAGTGTCATAGGTTCGATTCCCAGTCAGGGCACATGCCTGGGTTACAGGCCACGGCTCCCAGCAACTGCACATTGATGTTTCTCTCTGTCTCTCTCTCTCTATCTCCCTCCCTTCCCTCTCTAAAAATAAATAAATAAAAATCTTAAAAAAAAATAATGAAAGAAAAAAGAAAAGAAAAACTGATGAAGAACTCACAGGAGCCCGACTGCGGAAATGATAGGCTGCCAGGTCTGTCGCGTGTCATACACACATCAGATGCTCCAGACGAGCAAACCCGAGCGACCACACCCAGACTCGGAGCACAGGACCCCTGGGAAGCCAGGCTGGGAGCAGGAGTTCACCGAGTGGTTCTGCGGGTCCTGCTGATTCAACAAATGTCACCTTGAAAAGCCACAGAAGGCCTCAGGGTGTTTGTAGCACCCACGCAAGAAAAGCGTCTCTTAACGTGTGTTCTTTAACCCGGCGGGAGCCAGGAAACTTAGGAAACGTGGCTATAAAAATAAACAGGGGCTTGTGATGCTTGTTCCAGCCCGAAACGGAGAAGGGAAAGTGGCTCCAGGGACCCTAAAGTCCTAGAGTGAGAAAAGTGGGTGCCGATGCTCTGAGCCGGGTGGGTGGGGGTCCACACACCTGTTGTCTGTCTGGGCTCTGCTCACCTGCCCAGCCCTTTCTCCGCCTGTGCCCCGTCCTGACCCAAGGTCCCAGCAACATCTATCAGCTCCCGGCTGTGCCTGCCTCTCTACGGCTCTGATGCGCTGGCCCTGCCTCTCCTCGGAGGGAAATTCCGCTCCTGCAAGACCCAACTCGGGGGCTATCTCTTCCGTGAAGTTAGTCCAACTTCTCGCCTCCACCCTCGGCCCACCCCCCTGTCTTCTGTGTGTCTCTGCTACCACAGGTCCTCAGGGTGAGACTGGGTGTCCTTCCCATCTTTGTACCCTCGGGGCACAGCAGAGCGCAGCGTCTGAATACGATATCCACTTAGTAAATGTTTTTGTAAATGTTTTGGCACGGACGAGCTGGTCCAGCGAGTCCCTCCCCTCGTTTAGAGAAACCGAGGGCCGGAGGTTATCCTCGCCCTCTTTTTCACCAAGCAGCGCACCCGCCTGTGGCTAGCAAGCGGTGTATCTTTTCATGTCTGCGACGTGAGCTAGATCTGATACTTCGCGGAGGCCTCTAGAAAGTCCTTATGCTTCCACTCTTGACCTCTCCTGCCTTTTCTTTCCAACTTGTCCATCACTCGCCAGATAATCGTTCACAGCAGATCAGGCCCAGGGTCACACTGGGGCTCCTTCCCAGGCCATGAGGCTACCGAAGCCTGAGGCTCCGTGAACCCCTCTTCCGTGCTGTCGCTGTGCCCCGAACCCCACCAGCACCCTGACCTTCCGCAGACACCCGCATGCGCCCATTGCTTCAGGACGGAGTTTCCCTCCTCTCCACCCCAGACCTCGGATGGAGGGTGTCTGCTCCAGTCCCCCCGCCCCAGCGAGCCCTTCTCTGGCCGTCGGGTCCGACATAGCCCTTCCTCTCCTCCGGCAGCTGCTTCTACTGTCTGCTTGTCCTCACGGTGTGTCCGTCCGTCTGTCCTCTACAGCAAGCACCCACTACGTGTATGTTTACTGTCATCTGTCTCCCCGCTCTGATGGGGGCCCCACGTGGGCAATGGTTTTGTCACTCGTGTACCCCAGAATCCCCCATCGCTGGGACAGTGTTCGCACCGCAGGCACGGAATAAATACTCGTGGAATAAGTTAACTCAATGAGAATGTGAAGTCTATGCAAGGAAAAAAAGAGCTAATATAGTTTGGGAAAGTTTTTAAAAATTGTATTTTTCTTTCGCCTTTAAAAATGGTCAAAAGGAACATTTTCATCTTAAATAGATGAAAAACTAATACTTAAATGACAGCGAGGCTTCCTCCTCTTTCCCCGCGCCGACCTGCGGCAACAGTGGCGATGTTGGTGTCTCTTGGCTGTAAAGCTGCTCCTTGGAAGGAGGCCAGAGGACGGGGAGGGTTCTCCTGCTCAGCCCCGAAGAGCTGACGGGCGCCAAGCCCCTAAAGGTGGGGTCGTGGTAGGGCGGGCAGGGCCTGGGGGCACGGGGGTGCGCTGAGCACACAGAAGGGACAAATCCAGTCCCTGGAATTCACTGTCCCGAGACAGGGACCCGGGCTGTCGACACTTACAGACATGTCTCACAGGAAAGGCCTTGCTCCTGAAGGTCTGTCCCTGGAGAAGTTTGTACCCTGGACTAATTTCAGCTACGGACACTTTGCTTATGAACGGGTAGCCAACAATAAATCTGACCTGTCAGCCCAGGGGTCACTCACTGTGACGTGGAGCTGGACTCTGGTCTCCAGCCTGTCACTCGTGAGACGTGTGACCTGGGGCAGGTTCGCGGAACCTCTCTGAGGTTCAGCCGGCACTTGTGACACGAATGGCTTGAGCCACACAGTCTGTAAGGCTCCCGTGTGCTCTAATCATGTTTCCTTTCTGGAGCTAAAATAAGGAGAGGGTGGGAGGTTGGCTGGAATTTCCTCATAATATTAAAGAGCACGAATAAATAAATGTCATACCTCCATCAAGGCCCCTCACGTTCTTGAGGCTTGCTAGGAAATGATTCCCAAATGAAGAAAGACATTCGTTTTTTTAATTCTTAAAAAGAACCAAACTAGTCTATTTTACCACGTGGAGTATACAGCAGGAGGCAAAAGGATTTGTTTTGAAATGTGAGACCAAGTTTCTCTGTCAGCACAAAAGCTGCCTCACTGGTGAGACCGGGAGCGGCCCAGAACAGAACGAATGGAGAGGCGGGACCGAGGCCGGGAGACCCTACACCAGGTGAGACCCCACACTGGGTGAGACCCTACACTACTAGCCGGGCTGCGCTGTCCTCGGCCAGGGCTCTGCGCTCGCCCCGTCGGTAACACCGGCACCATCACCAGTGACCTCGGCGTCTCGCAGGGACGGTTCCCAGGACAACACGCGCACCCGCGCTGACTCAGGGGCCTGGCACACAGGCCCCTCACCGCCCGCCCCCCGCAAGGGGCGCTCGCGGGTCAGAGGGAGATCTGCGCAAGCGGGGAACCGGGAACAAAGTCCTGGGGACGCGAGCTGGTCTGTGCGAACGAGGAGGACCCGGCCCGGCGGAGGGAGACAGAGGCGCAGGGCTGGAGGGCGCTGCATGGTGCGCTGCATGGTGCCCCGCATGGTGCCCCGGAAATCTCCAGGGCGGTTCGCAGCCTCCCCTGGTCACGCAGGGAGCGCGGCGCCGGCCAGGCTGTGCGTGAACAGCAGCAGACAGACGCCTGGGAGGCTCCTCCCCGCCATTCCCTTCACCCCATGGCCTCCTAGGGAGGGTTTTCACTCCAGGAACCCGGGAGCCTGCAGGTCACAGCACTGAGCTTCTCCGGGGGCAGCTCCCACGGTCACCCGGGTCTGAGAGCCAGGGCCGTGGTTCACAGCCACCGGCTGATCCCACAGCACTGAGCGCCCTGGGAGCACCGGGCAGGAGCCTGGACTCAGAGCCCTCAGCCCTCGCTGCCCGAGGGACCGCCGGTCACCACGCCCTTCCCCTCGTCCTCCTGGACTCATCAGCGTGGTCAGCGCTGCCCACCTCAGAGGGCGTTCGTGGGGGGCTTGAGGCCGCTGTGAGAGTGCTGTCGTGGGAAACGCTGCGCTGGACACGGGTGTTACACAGGCGTTCCGGATCCTCACAATCACCGTCGTTATCATCGTGGGGACCCCGCAAGGCCAGGGCGCCATGGGCGGCTCCCGTCTGTCGCCCCCTGTGGCCGCCTTGAGGCTGCAACGTCACTGTGACACCATGAACTTCACCCCTTTCTCAGAGCCAGACCGGGATCACCGTGTGGGTCCCAGGGTCACCAGGCTCTCTCAGATGTTGCCGCCACGCGAAGGGCGCCGCTCCCACAAGCTCACGCAGCTGCCAGCGGTAACGCTCCTGGAACCGGCGGTGGACCCGTCCGAGCCTTGGTTTCCCCCCACGGGAGCCCCGCGGGTGATGGCTGGCCTGGGCCCAGCACTACAAGCAGCCGGGAGAGGGAGGCCCTGGAGGTGGGAATCCAGCCCGGGGTTCACCCGCCCAGCACACGCCTGGGGCCTCATTTTCTTAGGGGTGGAACCGTTTTTCTGGCTGTGCTCTGGTCCCGGAGCCTGGAGAGGAAGGCGCCTTCTCAATCAAAGCAAGCTGCTGTGGGTGCTAACGGGGGCCCTGCGGGTCCTCACCCGGGAGCTTGTCCATCCCCAGCACAGCGCCTGGCCCTGGACAGGGGCCAGTGCGGGGGGGGGAGGGGCGGGGGGGTCCTGTTCATATTACAGCTGCTATCCATCCGCTCGCGCAACCAGCACCTTCTGTGCCTCCGCGACCGTGCCAGGGCAGCTGGACTGTCCCCGGCGCATAAGACACTGCCCCTTCCCTGCGGGAGACTGCGTCCCACGGACAAAGCCGGACGCCGGAGGAAGTTGCTGTGCTCAAGTTGCCGCAGGAGGCCGGTCCCCAGCGACGCCTGGAACGTGGTTTTCTGGATTCGGATGACCGCGCAGCGGAGGAGGCTGCACCGGCGCCGGAAGACTTCCGGTCCAGAGAGTGGAACTCGCCGGCGCCCTCCCACGAAGCGAAGCTGTCCCCGCGGCTGACACGCCCTGCGAGTTCAGAGCTACGTACACACCCGCGGAACGGGCTCCCCGAGCCACCGCCACCGGCTCCTCCTTGTGAAACCGGTGCCCCCTTTCTTAACGCACGGCGGCCTGAGTCTGCGGGCGCGGGAGAGACTCCGCCTACCTGTCTGCGTCACCGTTCAGAACTACGCAAAACCCACTGAAAATTCACGCACTCGTTTTATTTGATTGCTCGGAAATCCTTTGCGTTAAATGGGGAACTTAACTTTCACACAAAGGAAAATGTCTTTTTTTTTTGCATCATTAAATGGGGTTCTCTAACTTCCATTAGCAGAGGGGGTTTAGTCTCTGTGACGTCTGAGAGGAGACGCTGGTCAGCTCTCCGGTTCCCCGCCGAGACAGAGGGGCGCGATGACAGAATAAAAAGTCGGCAGCTGCGAGCTGGACAACTCTGGTGACAACGGTCCGGCTTTATTACTCCTCCTCCCGGTTTCCTCTGCTGAGCAGGTTGCTGCAGGTGACGCCCACACAGGAAATGGCCCCCAGGAACTTAATAGCAGCCATTCAATCCATGAATCACGGGTATTGCAAATACAATGTTAATTAAGAAACAGCTTAATTAAATTCTCCAAGCAAGACATGGATCTGAAAATCTAGCCGACCAAGAATGTAATTTGTTGCAATCTGCACTACTTTAAAAAAAAACCTAAATACAATATTTGCTTCAGTGGATGCAAAGATACTCATTATAACTCTGTAAACACTGGGGGTAGTCTTATTGCCTGGCTTCAGCAAGACACTGTCAGAATCAATCAACAACAACGTAAAACAAACACACTTTCTCAGGAGACCACCCTCCCCAAGGGCAAGGGGTGCAGGGCGTGTGGCCTGTGGACCGTGGATGCTCAAAGGAAAACACCAACGTCCCTTCCAGTCTGATACCCTGCGACGTCACACGTCTCTCTTATCTGACTTAGCCACACCCCATCACCGAAGGTGGCGAACTTACAAACCCAGGCAGGACCCCACAAGAGGCGGGGTGCAGGGTCAGCTACATCACCCGCCAGATCTAGTACAAAATGAAAAAGGGAGCCCTCCGTTCAATAACTATTAATAACATCACCCTGGCTGGTGTGGCTCAGTGGATTGGTGTGCCGGCCTGCAAACCAAAGGGTCGCCAGTTCAATTCCCAGTCAGGGCACACGCCTAGGTTGCGGGCCAGGTCCCCAGTAGGGGGCGCACGAGAGACAGGCTTCCTTTCCCCTCTCTCTAAAAATAAATAAAATCTCTAAACAATAATGCTATCAAGGTGAGAACTACAGAAATTAAACCAAGTGTGGGCCCCTTCAGAGCCCTGCTGGAGTGTGGCTCAGGCCCGAGACTCCTAGCTTGTCCCCCTCCTCCCATCTCCGATGCCCGCAGGTGTGGTTCCAGCAGCGGGAAGAACTACTCCGGTGGTGCAGGCCCCGGCGCCTGCGCTCTCCCTGTCCCAAGGTCCTGTAAACCCCACCTGGGGAAGGAGCTCAAGGACCTAAGGCATCTCACTTCCGGCGGGGGCGTGGCCTGGTGTTAGTGACTCACTGGTCTTCCAGATGAGCGACAGACGGTCTAGCCCGACCTCCCCCATCCTAGTGGGGCCTCCATCCACTCCCGCGGAGGCCAGGGACGCGGGAACAGATCTGGTGACCGGGGCGGATGATGGTCTTTCAGAAAGACAGGATGTGCGCGTGATGAGTGATTCAGGCCACAACACGGATGGGTTCACACGGACGCCGCCGACCATGCCGCTGACATGCGTGGGACCGTGTTTGATGGTTTATCCCAGGCAGAGCCGGGCGAGAGTGGGTCACATCTCGGGCTCTGGAGTGGGCTCCTAAGACACGGGGTCACGGCAGAAGGATCCAGGTTTGCAGGGCGGTGATTTAAGGCTGGAGCCGAAAGCATCGCAGCTTTTTTCTGCACTTTTTTTTTTTCCTTTAATAAACTCTTCTCCAGGGTTTATTAGGAGCCAGACACTAGGCCAAATGCTTTAAAAATATTAACTGACTTAATCCTCATAACAACCCTGTAAGGACTATGCTTACCCTTCTTTTTGGAGATGAGGAATAAGAAACGCCGAGATGGATGCTCTCGCTCAAGGACCCACCGCCTCAGCGGCAGAGGCGGGGTTCACACCCACGCAGGCGGGGCTGCAGCCACTGCTCCGAACCAGTAGGTCGTGAGGCCACGCCCAGCACCTCCCATCGCGCCTGCCGCCGCCGCGACCTGGGGGTGTGGACCGAAGCTCTCACGACTTGCATTTACCGCACTTCACAATCTGGGCTCCCTCCTGGCAGGCAGCCCCGCGCGGCGAATGTTTACATCGACGTTAGGGCCAAGTGGATGCTAACTCCACGGGTGCGAATCGCCACGGCACGGTTGCAATCACAAGCTTACGACGCTGTCTCAAACAGCTTCCACCCCTTTCCCACTGTTCGGGGGCTACTGTGAAGCTGAGCTTTCCCACCCGCGTGCCACAGCTCGCCCGTGCGCTGCACGGACCTTTACAACACGCAGTAGCTGAGTGCTCAGTCAGGGGCACTGACCTCTTTGCCCTTAGACTGTCCAATAAAAAATGACAACAACCCTGGCTTGTGTGGCTCGGTGGGTTGAGCGCTGGCCTGTGAACCAAAAATGACAACAGCCAGCACTAGAACAGCCATCCGGCGTGGATGAATCGAAACGATGCCTATTTTTTCTGGACAGATCGGCAGAAAACGTATCTGGGGGTGTGCTGCTGAACGTCAGTAATTAGTGTGTGTGTGCCACCGGATGAAAAGGGCTGAGGAAAACCACTGCTCTCATGGATTGAGAGCACTTTTTCTTTGGTTCTTATCGCTTTGACTGAGATTGAAGGGCTGGAAACCAAACACATAGCATAAACTTGGTCTTCTTTCTTTCCAGAAAGAATGAAAGAAAGCAATCACTGAAATAGGTAAAAGCTCTGTTTCGTTCCTTTTCAGACTACCAACGGCTCCTCTTCTCTGTCTACGGCTCATGAAGCCTTTTGGGGCGGGCGAGAGAAACTAACTGCGTGATTTGTTTATCCGACTGGCAGCGCGTGGCCAGGAAAAGTGCAGTCCGTCACTGTTCTGGAGGAGTTCTGTGACAAACACAGCTCCAGTCCAAGCCAGGCCAGAGAGAGGCGCACTGCCCCGCCACCTCTGTGACGTCATCTGGCAACCCTGCGTCTCCCCGTGCTAAACAGTCATGTCACTTACACCGTCACCCTTCCCACACATCCGGTCAAACGGTTGTGCTTTTAGGGTATTCTTCTAATGAAAACTATAAAATTGCATCAGGAAGCACTCTCAATGATCCTCCAAGGCACCCGGTCAAACGGTTGTGCTTTTAGGGTATTCTTCTAATGAAAACTATAAAATTGCATCAGGAAGCACTCTCAATGATCCTCCAAGGCACCCGGCAATGTCTCCACCTTATCCAGTTGGAGAAAGAATAAGAAGCATAGGGTAAAACGTTCCAATTGAATGTCGGGGCTATAGTAAGTATATTAGTTTTCGGAAGGTTGCAGAAGCATTCTCTCTTGCTCATTTAATTTCCTACATAAGGAGGAGAAAGAAGTATTAAATACACACAGTACCCCACGGTGACCTATCCATCAAATATTCTCTTTTACACCAAGTAGCAGAATCAGTGTTCTGAACTGTTTTTCTGAGATAAAAATGGGACTGAGGCAATGTTCCGTCTGAGGATGTAAGATGGCTCGACACGGCAGATTTGCAAATGCAATATATTATGTAGTCACGGCACATTCTAGAAGGTCCTTTTGCAGTTTCTAGAAGCTGGCTCTATTCCTGGTTAGAGAGATGAGTTAAGTGGTTGGAGCAGCATAATAAAATGTGTGTGCCTCGCCAGGATAAAACCACAGCGCTGAATTAATATCCTGCCCTGCAGTCCCAGCAGGGTTTGACAGCCACGCTGCTTCATGGCTCAGTAGACACTTATTGACTAACTACAAACACGACGGAAATGTGTGTCCTTTAACTGGACTGTTTTAGAACTAAACATTCAAGGGCTCTGGAAAAAAAGCCCAGGAATGTTGTAACACTTTCAAAACACTTTTGTTTTCCTTTTGCAATATCACTCAACTCGCAAAGGGGCAGAACGGAAGTGCATTGTTGGATGAACCCCCAGAAAGCGCTAAGGTCTCTGAGCAAATTCTCCTTTCTGAGTTGTTTTGTTCAGCATAAGGTACAAAGGCACAAAAGAGGAGTCCATGGGGGTTTCACACACACGTGTGCTCCATGTCTAAATGATCAAATCAGTGACTGGCCAACATTGTATCGAACAGTCTTTGCCAGGAATTCTGGCCAACTCATGGAGCTCGCGTCTCTATCCAGGGTAACCAACCACCAGCAATAAACAACACCGGCCTTTCTTTACTCTAGTTGCAGGAGGAAATTGAGTTATTGCCTAGGGTTGGCCAACCTGCAGCTTAGGCAGAGTTTAAGCTGCACTCCTTACAAACACAACAATTTAAGATGTTATCTATTTTTCTCTGAGAAATTCCCACTTCAATCCACTTTATTACAGATACACCATAACCGATAAACAGATGCTACACTGGAAATTTCAGTACACAGAACCTTTCTTACAAGGTGGGCGTTGTTTGATTACACTGTTCCCAGATCTCATGACCCTGGAGGAGTCAGCTTCCCAGTGTAAAACCTGTTGTACTCAGGGCTAACAAGTTATAGGCACCGTAGAAGTATTCCTGCTAAGACCGTTTTATTTAGTTACCTGTATTTTAATTTTTTATATGTATGGGGGGCAACCTTGAGAAGTCTTTTCTTCAAATGTTGTCGAAGAACTTTTACTTTTACTTTCTAATATGATTTCTAAATTAAAATGATATTTTATTAGTGAGATTTTCTAAGATTGTTTTCTATTCACCACAGTCCTAGGACCAAATGAACACTAAATCTGTCACAAAAGATTATTCGATAGAGCACTACCTGCTTCTGCCTCAAGAACGCTGAGCGTAGGAACGGTGTTGCTATTTCCCTAATTCCCGCAAAGTTTGCCATGTACATAGTACAGGGCGGGGAGAGGCAGTTTCGAATTGTTTGTGTGGAAGGGAACACAATAGTTGATACACAACCATGCAAGAATAAAGCCTGTTTCTCGGGCTCACAACTGTGAACACCTGGTAGGTGAGGTTCACTCCTGCCTGTGGTGCCGTAAATAAAGGATGGCCTTGGACTTGGTCCCCGGCGCCTTCCTCTTCTCTGTAGTCTTTTCCTGAGTAGCCCCATCTAGTCCTATAGCCCCCGGACTTATATCTCCAGTTTGGACTTTTCTCCCAGACTCACATAAAGAGAAACACAACTCTTTGTCTTTTAGTTTTGAATGTCTAGTAGGCATCTGTGCCCTACATTTGGCCAAAGGAGAATGCCTCGCTCCTCAGCTGTCATATGCAAAAAAAAAAAAGTTTCGTTTGCAGCTGCAACCCGCACACCTGCCAGGGCTCCCCCTCTCAGCCACGGGTGGTGCTGCAAACCAGGGGGCCCTGACGCCTCTCCCTCAGCCCCAGCAACCATGCTGTCAGCTTTGTTGCCTCCACGTCTGAGACGAGTGACCAGTCCGTCCCTTCCTCCCGCCCCACCACTGCCACCCGAGTCTACGCCACCATTCCTCCCTCCCCCGGACCACTCCACTAGCAATTTGCTCAGGTCTTGCCACCCCTCTGCTCCACCCCCCGCTTCTTTACCGGGGGAACCAAGTCCGACCTCGCTGCCCCGGCAGCGGGCCCGACCTGGCCTTACCACCTGGCTCAGCCGAGGAGACTCCTCACGCCTCCTACCACCTGCCCACACCACCTTTTCCCATCATTCTCCAGATGCACTGGCCTTCTTTTTCTCCATTCCTGTAAAACGATGCGTGCATTCCAACCTCACTTAAGCAAACACGTTTTGCAGGGACGCCGAGTATGACCTTGTACTCGACACAGGCTTCGGTGCGTTACCATAGGGTAGCTACTCGTGAGCCGGGGCTCTCCGCCCGCACTTCCCATGGAGACACCTCCAGGACCTAAAACAAGGCTGGACCTCAGGCCCCATCCGAACCGAATCAGAGCCTCTGGGATGCAGCCAGGACCTCCGCACGGGGCCCGGATGACTCCGTGTGCAGCCGCGGCCGAGAGCTCTACTGGATGTGCTCCCCTTCTCCGACTTGGGCTGCGTGTGCATTGACTCGCATTTTTTGTTACTGCGCACACACAGCACATCCAACTGGACTCCCCCTCAAGAATCGTTAAGGGGAAAGCAACCCTGACAGAGTGGGCTGGCTGTTCCGTAAAGTGACCGTGAGACAGGAGGGCAGCGCTGTGACAACACGGACAGGGTCAGCCAGCATCGCCCTGCACTTCTGGAACCAGGGAACACGCTTCCATGTCAATGAGACCAGGCGTGCGCCCTTGTTCTACGCTCGACGCCGCTCTGAGTCAAGTCCCGGTCTCCTGTTTGCGTCGCCTCAGGGATGCCACCGAGACGCTCAGAGTGGACGAACCTGTCTGAACGTGAGGAGAAGCTGCTGACATCTGGCGGAATTAGCATTTCTAACAGAACTCAAACTTTTCAGTGTTTTAAGTTAGTTCACTGGTTTTCACCCCTTGTGCCAAAATAATTTTTTAAAACATGCAATGACTGACTGTTTCATCAGGGGCATGGTCCTCTTTTCCTTTAGATTGTCAAATAAAACAACAACAACAACAACAACAACAGCCAATGCAACAACAATAGCTGTCCAGTATAAAGGAATCAAAACTATACCTACTTTCTTTTGTCAGATTGGCAAAAACTATAACATTTTTTGGTGTGCCTCAGAATGTTAGTAATTAGTTTATGTGTGCCACCAGAATAAAAAAAAAAGGTTGAAAATCGCTGCGTTAGTTTATTCTTGGCAGCAATATAACTTCCCGTGTCTCAGAGAAGTTATTTAGAGTGTGACTATGAAAGAGATCAAAAGACCCGGACATCAATTAGTCCACAAGCGACCTAAACATTGTCACACGAGTGTAAAGGAATCAGACGTGTGGATTGCATTTCCATCAAAATAGGGCAGGGTGTTAAGAGAAAGGAGCAGAAAGCCTTAGAAAACTCATTGGGATTTTCTTAGACCCTAACATGTGAAAGATAGTTGTGACTGCTTACAAACACCAGGGTGTGTAAAGGGCGTGCTTCTGCCTAGAATTTAATGGCACCGTAAAGCTCGGACTCGCCCCCCCGAGGTGGGGTGGCTAATGACCGACCCAGGGAAGCCAGAGGAACCTGCCGCTCGCCCCCCCGGAATACGACAGCATCTCTCACTCTCGCAGCCCTCGGCTTCGGGTGCCGATGGCCACGGGCAGGGTCTGCCACACAGGGGCACCGACAAGCTGGAGGTGGGGCTGTCTGACTGTCCCAGCTCTCCGGAAGCCCACGCACTGTCGCCCAGAGGGAACAAGCTGTTTCAGGTGCCGGGGTTATCTCTGGCCGTCGCTCCAGGAGAAGAGAAAGAGCGGCGAACTCGGTCAGCGCTGTCCTGCAGTTTTACACTGATGCGGGCGGCAGAGAGCCCTAGAGACAGGCTTGGAGGTCCCACGGAGGGGAGGGGCGGCGTGGTGGGCTAGGAGACGCGTCCAGATGGCCTTTGACCGCTGACAACTGGAATCAGCATCTTGCTCTGCATGAGGGCTAACATTGTCACCTAGGGGACACACCACCAGCACCACCCTTGTTGCAATCAGCCGCACGGGGAGGACAGGTGAGAGGCGCTCTCGCGGGCCCTCGGGGGGCGGGGTCTGGGGAAACCAAGACGTGTGCACGGGCGAAAAGGCCGCGATCCGATGAAAACCCGGCAGCCGCTACAGAACGGGAAAGCCCGGGAGCTCCCAATATTCATCTTTCTTACACAATAACCCCCTTTTACAATTTTGTGACGAAGCGAACACATTCGAACCTCATGCAGAGCTAACCCCTCCCTGGGTTGCAGAATCTGTGTCGTCGTGACGTGTGGTAAGGAATGCTTTTCTCCGATGACGTGTAATCCCCTCCTTCCCAAGTAGGCCCCCAAAGCACACACATCCACAGGCGGCTGTACGCCGAAACAGTTCTCCTCTCCCTGTGTCTCTGACGAGACAGCCTTTCATGAGCAGAAGTAAGAGTGAGTCAAGGTGAGGATTTCCCTCCTGGGGGTGCGAAAAAGCAAAGGGAAGAAGCAAATACCTTCGGAAAACAAACCCGAGTTTGCTACAAATCGCTTTGGACACTGTTCTATGGGCTGAGGATAAGAAGAAGACACTTTTAGGGAAGTTCCAAAGTCCCAGCACAAAACTCGGATCTGAGAGAAGATGTTAAAAATAAAAAAGAAAGAAAGAAAAAGTCAATAGCCTCCTAGCATCTCTTTGCAGGGCAGGGCTCCCTGGGTCTGTTCACACAGTGGGTCATTCTGCTGGTGCGGAGCGAGCCGCATAAAGAGCGCTTTGACAAATGAAGAATACTTTCCCCTCGAGCGGATGCCAACATTAATAACCTCAGTATTTCAATGTCCCGTGGCCAAAGTTCCATATTTCAGCTACCTTAGCGAGAAAGCCCAAGAAAATCCATTGGCATCTGGAAGCTCCTTCTCGGAGTTGGCTGGGCTGGGTGGCAAGCGTCCCGGCTCACTGCAGGCCGCGGGGCAGAGGGTGGCTGGGTCCCGGCTGAGCCACCTGCTGGCATCTGCTGAGAGCGGCTCGGCAAGCAGATTACGGGTGAGCAGATACTACCATTCTGATTATTAATCGTCTCAAAACCTCACGCTGCCATTTCAGAACATAAGCGCGCTACTCTGGCAGAGCCCTTATCCTCACCATCCTGAAGCCACCTCTGACCTCGAGCGAGTTCCACGTAGTCACGATCCCAACGCCTCTCCCCATCGCTTGTTCTCGGAATCAAAACTGGTTCTCTCCGCCGCCCTCACAAAACTGCAGCATCTACAACCCGTGCGAATGCGTGGCTTTCCTGGGGACTCTTAGTGGGTGGCGGCGAGCCTCCCCATTACACGCTCTTCCTTCCCAAGGCTCCTCCGGACGAAGACCGGGCTGCGGCCGCCTGTGACCTTGGCTTCTGTCAAAACCGAGCACAGCCCGGGCGGGCAGCCCTCCGGGAAGACGCGCTGGTGGAGCAAACCCACCAGACTTAGAGAACAGAAGCGAGGAAGGAGCCACGTGCGGTGAGCTTCCTGAAGGCGCGACGCAACAGAAGTTTCCTGGACCACAGAAGTTTCTCTCTCGGTCACACCGGCCCTCGCGCAGACACTGCAGCTGGGCGCACTGACGGGAAGTTGCTGCCTGCCACTCATGGCGGGGGGGTGGGGGGGGGGCTGTAACGCACGTCCAGGTCTTTCCAAACCAACAGTTGAAACTCCCGGGTCACCACGGCTTACGTCTGGGCCCAGATCAAAAATCTGTGGGTGCTCACTGAATGGGGCCTCTGTGTGGGAGAGAAAGCACGGAGCGAACCTCTCACACTGGCCGCGTCAAGGGCGGGCATGGTCTGGATTCCCTACTTCTAATTTGACCAGTGGGGTGGATTCGGACCCAGCGCTCCAAGCGGTGCAGGTTCGAGGCCTCTCCTCCCAGGTTCTGCCTTGCTGACGGGGAGGCGGGGCTGCTGGGTGTGTGGGTGCAGCATCCAGCTAACCGCCCCTGCAGTTCTGAAGTGAGGGACGGGGGGGCGGGGCCCAGGACAGGTAGCCTGTCCCTTTCCACCCCTGGCACCTCTTCCCTCTGTCTGAGGTTCACGCCTTCTTCTCTAGAACTCTCTTCTGCCCTGTGGTTGCTGACCCGCTCTGTTGGAGAGACCCCACTTGTGGTCAGCTCAGGCCCCTTCCAACCACACTCAGGAACCCAGTTCCTGGAACATCCTCCTTGCACCAGCACCAGGGGCGGGGCCCAGGCCCCACACTGCCCGGGCACTCTCCCCCCTGAGCAGTGGGCCCACTCTCCTCCCTGGGGTGTGGCCACCACCCAGCCCTCAAGCTCCCAGCTAGGGCTCCCACGCGACTCAGACCGCTCACCGCCCCTGCGGCCCTACAAGGAGAAGATGGCTCCACAGCGAGGGGCCAGAGCTGAGGCCACCAAGCCCAGGGTGGAGGGCTCACCAGGGCCGGGCTGGTGGCCAGACATAAGCAAGAACTTTCAAGGACCCCTTGGTTCCCAACAATCACTTATCTTCCTCTGATTCCCCCGGGGTTGGATTCCCAGAGGGAGACCCTCTTTTGGAACCTCCGGAGAGGAGAGCCTGATCCTCAGCAGGACCGGGCTGGCAGCAGCTGCTGGCAGCCACGGCGCCCACCTGTCTTCCCCCAGATCCTGCCCCCAAATGCCGGGTCTCCCAGTGCTGGGGCTGTGCTGCCAGCCCTCTCTCCCTCCCACACACGCATCGGGCGCGTTCGGCGTGGAAAAGGCCAAGTTGGTGGGGGGCGGCCCTCGGGGAGGCCACTGGGTCTGGGGACGGCGTATTCTTGCATTCGAGGGCTGAGGCTGCTGGCGGCTGGGCGGCAGACACACAGCAGCCGGGATGGCACGGCCCCCTCCGGCGGCAAGACCGGCCGGCGCACCTCTGCCCCGCCTGCCGGGCCCGAGCAGCGCCGGCCAGGCTGTCAGCTCGCGCGCCGGGCGGAGCTCACCACCTCCAGGGGCGCGCGCGGGGCGCTCCGCCAGACCCCTGGCTCTGAACCCCCGTGCGGGAGCCCGAAGCGGAGAGCTGGGGGGCCGGGGCGGTGACCGACGCTGAGCCTCCCCCTGGACCACCCCCCACTCCCCCCGCCCCACGCCCCCGCCCCCCCCGGACCGGTTCTCGCGGCACCGACCTGCCAGCCGTCTCTCGCGGACGTTTCTCCACAGCAGATCCCAGGCTCTGGCCGTGGAGTCCCGCAGCTGCTCGCTGATGGACCGCCTGAGCTGCAAGGGGGCATGTTTCCCTTTGCTGGTCATCGTGGGTCCGTCTTCATAACTACCCGCGGGGCAGCTCCCGCCGCCCGCGCGTGGCCCGTGACTCAGACTCCCCGCGACTCCGGTCGCGGGACGCAGAACTCCGGCTGGGGGCGCGGGACCCGCGGCCCGCGCGACATGGGGGCGCTGTCAGCGCTGGGCCGAGGCGCGCTGCCACCCTGCGCCCGCGGCCGCCG
Source organism: Phyllostomus discolor (assembly GCF_004126475.2). NCBI lineage: Eukaryota > Metazoa > Chordata > Mammalia > Chiroptera > Phyllostomidae > Phyllostomus > Phyllostomus discolor. The sequence goes on along the minus strand of NC_040913.2, from coordinate 3,025,305 downwards.
CCTGCGCTGCGTCCACTCCCGCCCGCCTTTCCCAGCGCCCCAGCGCCCCTGCCCCCGCGGCGCCCTCGGCTCCCCGCCTTCCCCGCCGGGCTCTCCTGGGAGGTCTCGCCCCCGGCCCTGCCCCGCGCTGCGCTCCGTCTGTCTCCCTCTGTCTGTCGCTCCCTCCCGCCCCCGCCTGAACTTGACAGCCTGGTCGGACCGCCCTCCCCACGCCGAGTTTCCACCTCCTTCCCGATTTCATTCAGAGATCAGGGGCTGTACCGTATTCCTCCTGTTGCTGGATGGTTCCTACTTTTCAGCCTTGGAAGCCTCCTGCGTCACAACCGCACAAAAGTGTTAAACCCTGTGTCCTTGATAACGCATCATCTTTTTCCTAACTTCAGGTCACTTGGAATCAGCTACTCAGTTTGGAGGGGTTTTTCTTTCTTTTCTTTTGTTTTGTTTGTTTGTTTGTTTTGTTTTTTTTTTTGCTTTTATTTTTGGAGTTTAGTACTGGCGCTCTTGTGTTATTGGTTAATTTTTCCTGGTTTCATCAATTCAATACTTATCGGGCTGCAATCTCCAATCAAATCTAGATAGTTCAAGGACTCCAACTATAACTGTGTGTGTAGCCATGCTGCAGAAAGAAGTATTAAGGTCAAACCACATGTGGGGAACCCACAGAAAGTAAATTTACATAGTCTGGTACAGCATTCAAACCCCGCCCCCCACCCCCCCGCGATCTGAAAAGTTGGTATTACGAGAAAGTCAAATATGATAAAAGAATTTTAAAGTATTTTAGCCAGTACCAGGAAGCAGGCTTGTCATTTGAAATGAACTGATTCTTGCAGGGAAGAGGGAGGGAAGGTGCTAGCCCTTTAAGAAGTCACAGAGGAGCGGCTGTCAGTTCCCCAGGCGCCAAAGCCTGGACTGAGGAAGGCAGCCCCAGCTGGGACAGCGGGGTGCTCCAGATATCTCCCGTGGGGAGTGCTCGAAGAACCTGAGAGAAAGCAATGACGACCTCTGACGTGGTTAACTCACATCTGAAGTGTGGTGCAAGGGTCTGACATATTTCAAGAGAGTTTCTGAATTATTTAAGCACTAAATTGGCTGAAATCTCGTTGCTTCTTAACTGTCTTTGAACCAGACTTCCAGGTGAGAACCAAAGTGTAGTTAGCTCTTTTCTCATGTTTGCACGTTGATTGTTGGCTTTTCAAATTCCAGGTGCTCCGTGTGAACTCTGCAAGTGCAGGGTAATTATCCAATCCTTCCTCTATATATGAATTACTACTGACTTCAGGAGAAAAAAAAACCTGACAGCTAGCTACCTGAAGTTCCCCCTCTACAGTTACCTTTTTATTCTACTTTGTTATTTTTAATGTGTTCCTTTAAATATTACAAAGCGTGCACTAGGGAAACACAGTTCAGAATGAGCCAGAAAGAAATAATGGAGCGTTTTGGTGGCCCCCTGGTAAACCTTTGAAATCGTCAGTTATGAAGCAATAAGTCACAGATCGTAAATGGGCTGGAAACTATGGCAGCCGGTTATAAAGTAACCCAGGCTGCTGCCTGGCCCCACGCCAGGAAGCCTTCCCGGTGACGTCCTCTGTGCGGTGTGTGTGCAGTGGTGACAAACCCTTGCAAGGAGCAAGGACTGTCATCCCGGAGCGACTGCCGCACACACAGTCCAGCCACGAAATGTCTCACAGTTGCATTCCCAGGGAGGCTTGAAGAAAGCAAAGATCTCTAACTGCATCAAAGGGAGGCAGTCCTTGCCACGTTATGCACACAGGACCGAAACAGAGTTGGGCGCATTAGGGAGGGCTCTTTCACTGATCGGTGAGCTCCAAGCATCCTGGACCCTTCCCGCTTTCTATTTTCACACACATTTTATACCCAGGTGCCGCAGGTCAGGGGCTTGCCTTGCATGGAGGGAATCTGAAGATGATTTAGAACTCTGGCCTGGCCAGCTTGGCTGCGCTCCGGCTGCGGGGGGAGCGCGTGCTCCCGGGCCTGTCTGAGACCAGCCCGATGAAAGCCCCAAGTGATCTGCTGGGGCAGGTGCCGCCCGCCCGAGCAGCCTGCGCCCCATCTGGCCGCGGGCCCTGCTGGAGAAAACCCGGCAGCTGTGCAGGGGCAGCCGCCACAGGCGCGAGCTGCCACTCAGTGGTGACCGGGGGAGGGCAGGGGAGGCTCCTTGGGGTCTTCTGGACAGTTCTTGAGGCGGCGTCCACTCCCATTTGCCACCAGCCCTGTGTCAAAGCCAGAGCTCAGGTAGGGCCCCTCCCGGAGCCCCCACACCCCCCGTGGCAGTCTTTCCCTGGGGCCCCTGAGGACACTGCTGACTTAGGGGGGAAGAGATCAGGACTCCTGACTCCTGCTGCCTTCTTCTCTTCCCTCCCCTCCCATCTCGGTCACGGTGGAAGAGGTGCCTCTCTTCTCACCTGGGAGCCAGTCCTGGACCAGCGCCAGCTCACCTGGTCCTTCTTACGCCCACCAGGACTTTGCTACATCAGCCACTTCCGCTCTCTCCTGCAGCCTCAGCCCCTCCCGCTGGTAGGCTCACCCCTGCAGGGTCACCCTTCTCCACGGGGAGCCGAAACCAAGGCAAAGACACCCAGAGCAAACTGGCTGCCTCCAACGAGTCCCTGTCAACGCGCACTCCGGGCCCCCCAGCCTCAGCATGGAAATGCGTCCTGCCAAGGCGCCCCCACCCGGGCCCCCACTGACCCTCCGATTGCTAAATCTGATGGGCGTCCCAGCTGTTTTCCTTTCCGGGGCGTGTGCGTGACGAGATGCAGCCGCCCGTCCCCTCCCCTTCCTCCTGACCCTGCCTGGCCTCCCACCCAACCCTCCCTAGGTCTCCATGGTTGCCTTCCAGGCTCCTGACCCCTCCTTGCATTCCCTGGGGTCCGTGTCTCAATTCTCCACACCCCCCCCCCCCCCCCCCCCCCCCCCCCCCCCCCGCCCTCCAACTCTTTCCTCATGCTTCAGCAGCTCTGGGCGATGACATTCCTTCCCGTGAGCCCAGCCCTCACGTCTCAAGGCCCAGCCTGGCACAGACGCACTGGCGCTCTTGTAAGCGGTGGAGGCAGAGTCCAGCTGCAGGGGCCGCGCCCCTGCCCACCCCCCCCGCCCCCGGCGCCACCTAGGTGCAGGGTTGTGTCGTGGGCTCAGTGAAACAAGCCTCTTGGCACAGAGAGAGGGCTCGACCGATGCTGCCGTCAATGACACTGTGATCACGTTACCGCCCGACCCGAACCTTCCGGGAGCCCCTCCTAGGGGCCTCTTTCGGCTCCCGGTGCCTCATAGAATCCAGCTTGAGTTTTTAAAATCACTTTTCATTTTCAACTACAGTTGGCACACAGTTTGGTGTTCGTTTCAGGCGTGCACCCCAGGGACTGGCCGTCAGAGCAGTTGCCAGGTGGTCGCCCTGACCCGTCTGCTGCCCGTCGGACACCACACACGGTTACTGGAACAGCAGTGACTCCGTTCCCTGCGCGGCACCTCACGCCCGGTGCCTGTCCCGTAACGCCCAGTGTGCACTCACTCAGCAAAATCTTGTGGGACAAATGAACGATTGGGCCGCAAAGCCGTCTCTCGTTTACCTTCCTAACGACAACAGGGGCCCCCGAGATTGTCTCCGGAAGCCTGCTCCTCCGTGTCTATTCCCGTGCTGGGCCGACGACACTGCTGCCACCCATCCAGGGCCAAGAGAGAAACCTAGACGACATTCCGACCCCAGATTTCCTCCCGTTGCTTCAGCCTCCCTCCGTTTCTCCACCCCGGGGGGACTGCTGTCGTGCGGGTTTTCTTCCCTCCCTCGGTTCAGCAGCACGAGATTCACACACAAAGCTGTGGCTCTCGCTCGCCTCTGCGTCCTTACTCATCCCCTCTGCCTGAACATCCGATTCTGTTCCTCCACTCAGCCTTCAAGACTCAAGTCCGATGTCACCTCCTCCTGGAAGCCCTGCCCGAAGCCCAGTGGACCAGCGGCAGGATGGCGTCGCCCGGCCCGTGTCTCTGAGCAGCACCGGGCAGTCTCAGCAGGAGCACACACTACAGAGCTCAGCGGGCACCTGCCTGTCCCCCCCACCCCCCAGCCTCCCCGCCAGCCCCGGGTGTTGCCAGCTGGGCTGGGACTTTGATTTCTGATCCCCCCCCAGACCCCCAATGCCTTTCTCAGTAACAGAGCGTAAAGGACAATTTACTGACTCAGTGAAAATTCCACCGCAGCTCTGGGTAGCTGGTTATTCCTAGAGCCTGCTCCTTCGTATGCGTGCAAATTCTAATTATGCACGTAAATTGTAATTATGCTTGTGGCGTCATTGCCATTCTTCTCCTATGAGGTTTAACTACAGAAGCAATGCATATATGTATGATTAGAGCTTTTAAACACACACAATTATAAATAGAACCATTGCAATCACCTGTAATCTTACCAGGAAGGAGCTGAGAACATCTGAAAAGTTTCCTTTTCATTTTTTTCTTTGCATATTGATAAAAATTGGAATACATGTTAGAGTAAGTTTTGAATTTTTTTTCCACTGAGCATTCGATTGTGAGCATTTTTCCAATTTGTTAAGTTATTTTTTCCCCTGGCCCGGTAGCCCAGTTGGTTAGAGTATTGTCCTGCCACACCAAGGTTGCGAGTTCGATCCCCTGACAGGGCACGTACAAGAAGCAACCATTGAGTGCCTCAGTGAGTGGAACAACAAATCATTGTTTCTCTCTCTCTCTCTCTCTCTCTCCATTTCTCTCTCTTTCTCTAAAATCAATCAATAAAAGTTAGTTCTTAAAATACAGTTTTTGATAAATATATAAAATTCTGTTGGACATACCATAAGTTACTTTGAAACTTGCATAATTTTGGACGCTTCATTCCAAATTTCTGAAATTACAAATAATACCGTGGTGAACATTTGGCAAGCAGGAGAAAAAGAATTTCTTTCTTTCTCCTTCTCTCGCCGCTCCCTGATTAAGACCCATCACCGCCGCACCCACAGCCATAGCAAGCGATGACTAGAACCCGCCACCGGCCCACCTCCACCTACAAATGCAGAAGTCTCCACAAGTCTGTGAACTTCATGTGATTTCTACTCACCCTTCACGTCAAGAACCAACAGGGAGGCGCGGTCTCCTGTGCACTTGCTGAGACTTCTGTTTTCTCTGCTTAAGAAAAGGATCCAGTTCTTAACTGTGCCAGACCCAGCCCTTTGCCAGAAGCCTCTGGCTAACTCGTCCATGTTGGTTTCGGCTTTACCGTAGGGAGCCGCCTCGCCTGCCGTGACCCATTTCCTTGTGCTGCGTGGCAGGGGGTGAAGAGTTCACCGGGGCACGCAGTCTCCAGGGGCCACCGACGTGACCCGGCAGCCACTCCTCCTGGGCTCCCTCAGCAGGCTGCACCCCAGGGTGTTGCTGCTGGAGGCTCTGAACTAACATGTCACATTATTCCCTTCTGCACAGAAACTGCTGCAAATGTTCTGGAGAACCCGGCTCTTCCCGCGGGGTCCTTCGGTTGCAGTCACCGGTCTGGGTCTGTGCCTATCACAGCGGGTGTGTCTGAGAGTCCCTCGAGCCATGCCCCGCATCTGCCAGCCTTCTATCGCCCACAGTTGGGATTGCTTTTCTGGCTTGGCACTGTTAAATAAAATATGTCTGAGCTCCACGCCTTTGGACTGCGATGAGCATTTTCCTGATGTGGGCTGGAAAATGCCCGGACACCGCATCTCACTGACTTCACAAATACTGTAATTCTTCTTTCTATTGTTCATGCATGCTTTTGAGAGCACTGTTACCGTGCAGGAGCCCCTGGGCCTGTGCACCACGAATCTCGTCACACTCATGGGGCACTGGACTGAGGAGGCGTCTAGTGACTGAGATCGTCTTTGCGTCCCCTTGCACACCCAGAGTGGCCACCCCTCAGCCTGTCTGTCCCAGAAAGATGGAGCCAATTTAACTTGCGGTGCCGCCTGGCTTTGTCACGCGGGTATGGGCGGGTTAACCGGTGAAGACTCATCCAGCCTGCTACCACTACCCGAATGCACAGAGCGGTTCAAGACTCGGTGCATTCTGGGGACATTCGAACGGGCACGGTGCAGCACCCTTGGGTGCAGTGGCCGAGCTCAGGAAGGCTGGCGGCCACTTCCTCCGCAGAGCAGGTGTGTCTGCCCGCTTCACCGGCCCCACCCGTGAACCTCGGTTGCACTTTGACCGGGGTAAGTAGGGCACACATGCTTCCTGCCCTCGATAAGGAAGCCAGTGTTCAGGGGAGGTTCAGCAGTTGCCCCTCCCGCCGCTGCTCAGAGTCGTCCCGGAGCCGGGACTCGGCCTCGGGGCTTGTTCCCACCGCAGCCACCGCTGTGCCTCCCGGGCTGCAGGGGCTGCGTGCGACCGGAGGGTGTTTCTCGTCCACAGAAACAGCACAAAAGTAGCTGATTGTTTCCCGAACTCTTAAGCCTTTTCCTGTTGGTGCCTTAGGATGATACAAACAGTCCTACTGTGCGTATGAGTTTCTGGTGCAATGGAAACCGCTTTTCTCGTTCAACGGGCGTTTTCCTTCTGTCTCCCCACCCCGGGTGGGCACCTTTCCTCCCACGTGAGTGGGCGCTGTGCTCCCTCTGCTGCCTCAGCTGTGCCCCATGGGCCCGCCACTAGTACTGGACTTCGGGTACAATGTACATGTTAATAGAATATTTTGCAGGTATCATTTAAAATAAAACCCCCTGATATTAAGCTTAAAAAAATGACACGTCCAAATCTTTCTTTGGAGTCCTGGGAGACCACTTTCGATTTCGCTCATTTTATTGAAGTCTCCGTTCTAATTGTGCGACTGAGACCCGTGTTTTATCTATCTGTACATTCCTGGTGCCCGGAACTATAGTTAGCATACAGTGATCTCAGAAAAAAAAGTTGTTGAATATGATTTTCTTCACTTCTCGGTCTCAGCTTAACTGCCACCTGTGTAACCCTGCCTCCTCTCCCCTCCATTCGGTTTCAAGCCTCAGGAAATCCGTCCGGAGCACGTGCCCCTGTGACGTGGGGTGTTCGCTTATTTTCATTTGCGGCCCTGTGGGCCCTTCGCTGGATTGTCAATGCCAGGAGAGTGGCAGGTGCGCTAGGGCTGGGCGGCTCTCAGCAGCCCCAGCTCCCGGGGAGCGCACCTGATGAACCAGTGAGCCGCAGGTCCGCGCGGAGGAAGCGCACGCGTGCCTCCCCGAAGGCGCTACACTCTGCGGGGTGTGGCCCGGGGCGCGGAGAGCGGACACCTTCAGCTGCAAGGGCATTCGCCTCCGCCTCCCGTGGGCAGGCCCTGGGCTAAGCCACCACCCACACAGCCGCGTTTCCCAAACCGTTATCCGAACAGCGACCTTGTAGCCTTGGCCTGTCTCTCCATCTTCGCTTTTGCTTCTCCTCGACTTCATCGGGCCGTCTCCTCGGCCTCACGCCCTTCCAAGCCTCAGGCTGAGCCCCTCCGCCAGCCCCCGGCCCCTTTCTCAGGACCCGCGCGCGCACAGGTATTGCAGCTCCGCGTTATTCCATGCTTGTCCCGCAAAACCCCCTGCTCCGCGACCACTCCAGGCCACCGCGTGCACCGGGACACCCCAGCACGTCACAGACCGGCGATGCGGATGGGGCGACAGCTGCCGGCCTGGGCCCTCCCGCGCCTGAAGCTGGGTCCGGTGCCCGCTCCCCACGGTGGCCGTCTCCCAGCCCCGCCCCTCTCACGGTCCGCTCGCATTCGGAAAACCCTTTCGTGGTAGAATACACATGATACAGGATTTGTCATTTCAACTGTTCCTACGCATTGGACTCCTTGGCATTGGGCACATTCACAGTGTCGCACGAGCATCCTGACCACGTCTAATGCTTCTTCCTCATCCCTCCAAACACTGTGGACGTGAACAGCAACCCCCCTTCGCGTCCTGCTCCTGGTCCCCCGGTTACTTCCGTTCGACTTTCTGCCCCCCTGAGCTCGCGCGTTTCCTGGGTGCAGCCCAGCGACCTCCCACACTCCTCCCTCTCGCCCGCACGCGCGTGCGCGCCGGCTGCCCCGCAGCAGAGGCAGCCACTCCGCCGCTCCACGCGCTCGCTGCGCCAGCGCTGACCTCGCTCCCCTGGCCCGGACACGCGGCTCTGCCCCTGGGACCCCCGCGAAGGGCGGCAGTGCATTTTCAGTGTCTGTCTCCCCGGGACGGAGCACAGCCCCGCCCGGACCGGGAAGGGCCCCGCCGTGCTTCCTGGATCAATAAGAATCGGAAATCGGGGCTGTGTCCGCGGCCGCAGCAGCTGGGCGCCCTGTGCGTTATGACTCACGTGCTGGGAGGTTCTGCCCTGATCCTGGCGAGGCAGAGACGGGTGAGTGTGTGCACAAGCACACGGATACTGAGTCACCAGGGGCAGGATGGAAAAGAATGACAGGGGATTTAATACTAATAAATGATGGGCGAATGTTATGAACAGCGCCAGGATGTTAAAAACACTGCCTAGTTTCTTTACCCTTCCAAATCTGCATTTTGCACTCGAGAAATTAATAAAAATAAATTATAGGTGAATGTTATGAACTGTTTTGTAATACTAAAACCATGACTTAGGGTTCTTCCTTCCCCCAAATGTGCATTTTACACTTGAGAACACTAATCTGGTCATATATTAACTCCCTCTCTCCACCCAAACCAGGGCTGGAGTCTAAAGGTTTTTCCTATTAAAAAATGAAAGCAGAGTCATCGGTATCTTAAACACACACCAGAAATAAATGAGGTTATCTTCAGTGGGTAAGAGTGTGCTGTGAGTTTAACCCATGGCTCCCCGAGCAGGAATGCCACGCTGTGACACAAACACGCATTATGTACCATCTCGGGGGAAATGCAACTGTCTTGCGGGCCAAGCGTGTGTGGTTTGACCAGAACAAAGGTGAGGAGAGAGGAAGAGGAGAGAAACTGCAGGGGGCAGACAGGAGCAGGAGGGCAGAAACTGCAAGGAACGAGAAGGGACCGAGAGGACTCCAACCCCACGCGCCGGAGTCGTGGGGCAGGTGCAGGACCTGCTAGAACTTACTCCGGAGACAGGCACCGGCCAGAGGGCAAAGCTCTCGAGTGAGAATCAGTCGGTCACCTTCCTTGCCATGTGAGGTGACTGCAGAAGGAATTGCCCGAGGCTCACTGAGCCTGCCTCCAGCAGGACGGGCCCCAGCTCCCCGGAGAGGGAGACAGGCGGAGTGAGAGGGGCAGAGGGTCCGTGTCGGGGGGAGGGGACCAAAGCCCACGTGGATTCCGATAGAGAGATCCGGAGAGTGACAGGGACCGGGAAGCGGAGGTGCTGGGCGGGCCGTGCTCAGAGCCTTCGGCTGGCTCTGAGGGCGCTGAGCAGCACGGAGCGGCAGTCTGGTGCAGCGCGCACACCCCCACAATCCACAGCAAGCGTCTCCCCACTCCCCTCTCTGTGGCCAGGTCCAGCTGTGCAGTCAGAGCTGGGGGTGCAAACCCCTCCGTGGAAGTTACGGCTTCAGACGCAGCCCCCACCGTGACCCGAGAAGGTGGCAGCGGGAAGTAACCCATGAGACCTGCTGGCAAGTGACATGACTTGTGTGTCATCAAAGGGCCTTCGTAGGTGGGTCGCGTGAGGACTGGATGCGAGGGGCAACCCCTCGGCATTCGATACCCAAATAAACACGCCACGCTCTCTGGCCCCTCACCTGGGAGCCATCCGCTCCCTGCGGGGCAGGTGACTCACCCGGGAAACGTTTCGCTCTGTCTTCTCTCTACCGCTATACTTTTCTTAGTGTGATTATAAACATCATCATTTTCGCGTCAGACCTGAATTATCCCTGGTCACAAAATCCCTTCTGTTTTATTTCTACGTTCTCTTTATTGGCTTTATTCTATCATTTCCACACTCATGTTTTTAAATAACATCTGCATGATGGCATTATTAGGATAACATCAACTTCACCCATCAATTTTTTTGTTTTTAAGCACGTGCTTCCTGAATGCTATTAGTTGGAGACCTCAGTCGTATAGCTATACGACCCCCGCCCCATGTACAATATTATAGACAAGAACAGCTTAAATGTATTCCGTAACCAAATGTGCATATAATTTATGTGTGTGTATCGCTTGGCTACAATTTTAGATGTGTTTGCAAATAATATTCCAAACATTCTATTTGAGTAAGCCGAAGAAAGACGGATGGAGAGCCGGCCTCTGCCACAGATGCTGAAAGTGTTAAATAAATATTTCTGAGGCCGATAACAAGTAAGTTTGTTCTTAGATGCACGGGATTTCCCTGTAATTAATCTGCATGTCAAAAAGAATTCCTTAGAACAGATTATCTTCAAAAGTTGTATTTCATTCTTCCAAAACAAGATTTCTCAGATAGAGCTATTGTAATGTTTGTGCTCCTAACTTTAGTTCTCTTAGTAGTTCTAGTGAGGCCATGCATCCCTAACCAGGCACCTGCTTTTGACTTTAGATTTGTTTTCTCACTTAAATTTCCTAAGCACCAGCCTAACCACCTAACCCAGCTTTGCTTCCTTCACCGACATCCATTTCTGCCACATGACGCTGAGTTTTTTTCTTAGTTCGCCTAGTTTTTAAACACCTGCGACCCAGCAACAAGGGCGGCCTTGTCTGGCTATTGTACTGAGCAACGCGCTGATCCACCTGTCAAGATAAACTTCCCCATACGTCTTATTGGGTCTCTGGATTAATGCCTCACAAAGCAGCACATTCGCACAGTTCTGTGCCTTTCATAAGCATGAGACACCGATTTCATTTGATAGGCCAGATATCATATCAACCCGCAGTGAAAGGCGGTCATTGCTGTGGGTTCAACGATGAACTAGCAGGAAGGCTAATAAGCTTTTGGATTCCGGCTAAAAGTTCATCCTCTCTGAAGGACTTTTGGAGGTCAGGACAGGAGTTGCCCATGTCCTGTGAAAGAATACTGTGTCAGCACCTAGCCAACCAAGTTTGCTTTAAAAATACATTAAAGTAACCATGTAGCTGAATGATTAATGACAGCGCGGGCTGCGCCAACACTCATCACCCTCTGTCACCGGGCAGATGATGCACAGGAAAAAGGGGTGTACAGGATTTTCATCAGGCCAGAGACACGCTCTATCGTAGGACAAATGGCTCACTTTCTGCCATTTTTCTTCCATAAAATGTATGTTGGGCACAGAAAGAGAATGTTTCTGACTGTTTCTGGATCTTCTCTTAATTTATTTCCAATAAATCATCTATACGGGTAACAACTTCAAGCTGTGTTTGAAAACCTGGAGACAGGCCTCTGCCTGGAACAGTGAATCAACGCCACGGGCAAGCCGGCTTCCATTAAATGCAGCCGAAGCAAGGTATCTGGGCCCTGGTCACGGCAACGGAGGGGAAAACGTTGCAACTACCGCCCCGCAAAGGCGAGAGGCTCTCAAAAGAAAAGGAAGGACTACAAAACTTTTGAACAGTAAATCAACCACAATAACACTTGCTTCCAATACTAAAAACCATTCGTTGTGGTTGAATATGCCTCTGCTTAAGTCTTGAGCTGTATCATTAAATTTGCTTTAACCTGTTCTATTTTTGCTTTCATCTCCGTGGGAAATGGATCCCAAGGTACAGTGGCAGCCAGGCACGTACCTGGAATGCGTTTACCTTGTTGTATAATGGGGAACAGGTAGAGACAATCTGGGGGACATCTCAGGAGTAACACACAATATTTTTTTTCCTGCCTACATCACATATCTTAGTAGAATGTGATAAGTATTTCAGACTGAACCACATTTAAGCAGCTTTGTTGTTTCACGTGCTTTAAGGATTTAGTTCTCTCTCACACTCTGGGTAGTCCCAGATGAATACGTATCAACTTAAATATGTCACTTTCAGATATATGACCACTTGGGAAAAGTGGCCAAGGTGCCCAGTGGCCGTGAGAAGTCTCCTCCCCCGTCTGATAGCAGGGTTTGTGATTTCCTTCCCCTTCCTCCTTTCGGCCCGCTGTCTGGGGTGGCCCGTGTCCCCAGCCTCTCCCTCCACTTCAAACACTTCCTATCTCAGGGGGCCAGCCCCAGGGAGAGCAGTCCCTGTCCGCACTTCCTCCAGGCACCCCCGCACCGACCCCTCTCTCAGGGTGTCCCCAGCCGAGGAGCGTCTACCCGGCCCCCTCCCCCATCCTGGCCCAGCTCCAGTAATACCGAAAAGTGCTTCCAGTGAATCTGTATTTCTACAAAACGAGATGAACTCTATGCCTGCCCATTTGGGACCTGAATATTTTCCCTGGCATGCACTCACTCGCTCTACCAATGTTGCATGCATGCTGTGAATCAATGCCACATGCCGTGCTGGGCACACGGTAGAATGCGCGGTGTGTGCCAGTCTGTGTTTCCCGGCAACCTCCTGAAAATGCAGGGGAACAACGGAGGTTTGGAGGGAACAACTGTGACCGTTTCCTCCTCACTAGTATTAGCAGGAAAACAGCATCAACCAAGCCTTTGAAAACCTCCAGTTTAGTAAACAGACTTGACCTTTCCTCCGTCCCGGACTCCGTGTTCGGTGCTGGAGAGAGGAAGACGGAGTGCAGGAGCCCTCGTGCCGAGAAGACCCCCGGATACGGGTGGGGACTGGGGACGCTCTGAGCGTGAGGATGAGCGCCGTCCTGGGTGAGCGACGTCCTAGAAGAGGAAGTCACTTGTATGTAGGAGCCCCCTTTGCTGAGTTTGCATCTCATCCTTAGCCGGGTTTGGGGGGTAGGGACAATGGATGGATTGCATAGCATTATTCGTTTCAGGAAGACGGCGAGCAACGAATATTCGGCAAAAATCTGCTAATATCATTTCAGCTGAATTTTAATTTCGCCAGAACTTTCCGACTCTTTGTTGGGTCTGAGTAGTAAGGAACAGCATGTTTCACACTGCAGTTAGTTTTAGGAGGGTGACAACAAATGAATATATAGCAAAACCCTGCTTGCAGCATATTTTAACATGAACTAGGATTTATTTTAGTGTTTCGTTGTAATTTAACAAATTTCCTGTTTTTTTTTTTTTTTTTTCTGGTGGCATCCCTATGCAGAACAAAGTTATTATTTTTTTAAATGTTGCTGTTTTGTCTTGATGTTTTCTTTAACTATAATGATGATAAATTTACAGAAACAGTTTCATCTAAAATCTCTCAGTTTGGGATCAGTTCACTCCATTGCTACATAAAGAGGTATGAAATGTGCTAAAGGCGCACTTGAAGCGGCTCTTCCTCAACAGAGGAAAGGGTCCTCTTTCTCTGTGAGCCCCTTCCTTCTTCAGTGCCCATGTTTCTGCCATCTGAGCAAGGACAGGTTTTGTAGAGCTCAGGCTTGTCAGGTTTCATGCTCTCCAGCCTCTGAAAGCACACGGCAGAAAAGGTCGAGTGTTTTTGCTTTCCATGGCTGCTTTGATTCACTATCTGTCAAGCCCTCTGTCCTCCCTGCAAATGTTAGAAAAGTGCACCCTCACGTTTGTGCAGGCGGACACCAACCATTCCGTATTTCAGGGTGATGTTAGGGATTTCACTCTGGTTATAATTTTCTTACCCTGCCAGAAATACCTGCTGTTCTAGCAGGCTTCTTTTCTTAGGAAGGTTAGGGCAAGGAAAACGTCAGTATTTAATAAAGGAACAACTGTTGTTTCCATCGTTACACATGGTGTGCTCTCATTTAAAGAGCAAGAACTGATCGGCACAGCGCTTAGGAAAAGGAAGAACCGAAAACAGGGTGCGCATCGGTGAGGAGCACGTGGAGCCAGGACCCGGCCCGGTTCCCGAGTCTGTGTCCCTGGCGCTGCAGCCAGTGAGCTGTGCAGTTAGTCCCGTCGACTCTCCGCTCTCACTTGCTGCCTCGTTTGTAAATTCGGAGAAACACAGCAGACACCCTCTGGGGCCTCTTTTCTAGAACTGTGTGATTTCAGGCACGAGTTGGATACCCAGCACAAGAGTGCCTTCAACCTGAGCTCTTTATACACAACCATCCTGCTTTCATTCCAGAATGAGACTGGGAAAAGGTAACAGCAAAGTTGACTTCTGTTTAAATCCCAACTGTGGACCTCAGGAAGGAATACGCCACTCAAAAAGGCCCCCTTCTGGTTCACTGGACCCAAGTGTACAGTCAGCGCCGAGCAGCCGTGGTGCACGGGGGCTGGCTCACGCCGCTGCAGTCCAGGGAAAGACGCGGCTGCGGCACTGTCCTAGGAGCCGGTGTAAGGGAGTTCCGGGAATCATACTTGGACCAATGGGCGGAGCCCTGCCCCGTCCAATCAGATAGATCCTCATTTGCGGCTCTACTGACCAATCAAGAGTGGCTCCATTACGACCAATCAGAACGTGCGGTTCTGGTCCATCAGCCAGGCGCTGTTTGGACCAATAAAACTGCAAATTTGGATTCTTATTTGCATAAAAGTGAGCCAATCAGGGCGGGCACTGTCCCTAAACCAGCGAGCCGCCCCTGAGTCTCGCGGGAGTGGGCTCTGGGTGACCTCTGGAGGCTTGTTGCCCGGGTTTGCAGACTTTTCACCGCTGCGCCCCGGACTGGGGACTCCGGTTGGCGTTGGCGTGGTGGCAACCACCTTTTGTTGACACGACTAATGCGCAGAGAGATCTTGTGGTAGAAACACCTGCCGCACCTTAGATTTATTATTCCAGCCCGCCAGGATCACAGCGGGCTACGGACTCCCTGCTTGGACTCGCCAGTGCGCTGTGTTCTGTCCATTTCTTTTAATGTAAACAGTCGGGTAGAACCCTCGCAAACACAGGTTAGTGAACAAGCAACCTGTTAGGTAGGGCAGCAATGACTGAGGTATTATCTGTCAGCAGTCAGGGGGAGTACGTAACCTTTATGCGGCTGAAAGGGCACAGAAAGTCTGCTCCAAATGGATCGTTCATCCTCAAGTCAGGGCTGAGTAGGTAGAGTCGGTACAGGTGTAATGAAAGGCTAAGTATGACCCCGATTAACTACTGCATGTACCCCTTAAACACATCCATGTGTGTGCATAAATGGACCATTATTAGCACTCATTTATGTCAAACCAGCAGAGATGCTGTCACTGAACCACAATACCAGAAATACTAAGTGCCTTACTCATGTTCTTGAAGTTGTTCACAATTCAGAATAAAAGTGACCCCAGGAAGGCGGTCTCTTGTGCCTTCTACATGACTTTCCCTTGTCTGACATTTTATTGTTAAAAAACATCAACCAACCCTTTGTTGGGATGCTTTGCTAATGACTCAGAAAAGTTTTATGCAGTCCTTTCAAATGCAAACCAACCAGAAACATCAAATTTCCATCCAGCTGTGCTGAAGAGGGCGTAGGATCACGGCAGTGCCCAGCCGACGTGACTGTGTGTAGCCTCAAGATAATTCATGGTAGAAAGTCCTTCAACTGAAAATAAGTCACAGCGCAGAAAGGCCGGCATGTGAGAAAGGAAAAGAATCAGAATTGCTAATAGAACTATTATTAGTAGCTTTCTTGGCCCAGGAACAGGAGTTCGGTTCAGAAACACTAGAGAACTTACTGCCCCTTTGCTTTGACCAATCCCACGCATACTCGCTGGCTTTCCTCATTCACTCCCGTCGCATCGATGGCCTTGGAACGGAGGAAGAACAAGAACATTCTGAATTTTTGTAAATACCCTCGTTTTCTGGGAATCCATTCTCTCAGAATTACTTTCTGTTTCCCATCTGCCTTGGACCATGGGGCCACTCGAGCCAAACACGGGGATTTAAACTTCCGTCTGACTGTCCCAGCACTAATTTTCTCATCCCTTCCTTATCCTAGAACAGCAAGTAATTTTCAAAGCCTCCCTATGGAGGCATCAAACCTCGAACCCTAAGGGCAAGGACAGGGGTTTTCAGGATGTGTCTGGCAGAAGCTTCCTTCAAGCCCCGTAACAGAGCTCAGTCCTGAAAGTGTTCACAACATGATGTTCTTCCAGCTCCCTGGAGCTTCCCCGAATGATTTTAAAGTGAAGTTCATTTACATTGTGTTTTTTATCATAAATGCAAGCACAGTGACAAAGCATTAATTAAACATCACTTAAGATCTCAATGCAATGAAAACTGTAACTATTGGTCAGATGCCATTGGAAGGCTCTGTCACGGGGACACAAGTTCCTGCATCGAAGCGTGCTACTGGCAGAGGGAAAGGTGACCTACATACAGAATGAGGAAAATACTCAGGAACTATCCATCTGATAAGGGGCTAATGTCCAAAACACACAAAGAACTCCTACAATTCATCAAGAGAGCAAATGACCTGAACATAAGAGTGGGTAAAGGACTTGAATAAGCATGTCTCCAAAGAAGGGATGCCAATGGCATGCCTGGAAAAGTCTGAGAAAGACACTCTGGGTAATTAGCTAAGTAGTGTGGATGTAGCAATAGGTACATATAAAGGTTTAACAACAGCTCCAGAGGGTGGACCACATCACGTCCTGTGTTTCCGGACAGCAGGCTGAAGGACAAGATGTTTCGGTGACATGCCGGAGACGCCACAGCTGGTGAAGAAGAGCAGGCATTGGAACCAGGCATTTTGGTCCCAGAGGTCACACATTTTGTCCCTTTGCTGTGACAATCTTTACATCAGCAGGGGTAGTAGCAAGCAGATGAGCCAGATTCGATGCCATTCAATGTAAGTGCCATTAATTGGGCATTTACTACATTCCAGAATCTACGCCAAGAAGGAAAAAACAATACACTGAAGTCCCTGTGCTCTAGGAGACCACTGTCACCTGCCTGATGGAAACATGGAACTTTAACACTTCACGGTAAGTGCAATAACAAAGGCAGGCAAGGCAGACTCGTCATCCTCAACAGATGGCTGTTTTCTAGTTTGACTTCCTTGTTTCACTTAAAACGTGGAGAATACCCTTGTTGCACACAAATTCAAGTTCACCCAGCCAGCATAGGCATTTCCCACGTGTGCTAAATGACCTTTTAGGAAGACTGTAAGCAAGCCTGAGCTCTGTCTGTGCCTCAGAGCACGGAATCCAGCCACGGGGAGGCGGGAGGCAGGGAAGCGTCCGATAAACAGTGAGTGAAAATGTAACGATGCAAGTGCTAGAACAGAGGAAAGAATGAAGTTCCAGAGAAGATATCTGGACTAGATCTTGAAGAATGAACAGACCCTGGACAAGCCAAAGGGGTGCCGGGGGCAGAGGGAGGTAGAGAGTGGGGGCCAGGGGCTTTCCGAGGAGAGTGGACCGTGCAAGGTCCAGGCTGGCCGGGGACAGGGGGTAAGGGTCAAGGTCAGTGTGGCCAGACCGTAAAGCCCGTGGACAGGGTGGGAAAGGAATTGGACTGGATTAGAGAGTGAACCGTCTTAGAGGCTCAGCTCCGAACTGTAGACACAATTATTACAAAGGCGGCGAGGCTGCACCGACTTGTAGAACCCAAAATAGTGATGGCTTTTTTCCTAAATTTAGACCACCTATATTGAGTACATGAAGAATATTAGGGTTTGAGGAACATGTGTTTCGAGGGGAAAAAGTGTCCTCTGATAAAATGTTGGGGAGATGCCAACTACTATACATCATAGGACTCCCTCAGTTTGCGTGCACTGGCCAGTTAGGCAGTAAGGGAGCCTGTTTAACTTGGTTTAACTCTAACTTTGTGAAACTTACTCTTGAACTTTTTAAGTTGTCCCCTCACACAGGACGCCTGCTGAACACCTCACAGTGGACCTACGTGAATACGCAGTCAGGGTGTGTGTGACCCAGGAGTGGCTGGACACACGTGATTTATACATCGTTTCTTCGGAAAGGCAGTCGCAACGGAATAGTTGACCTGCATGAATACGCAGTCAGGGTGTGACCCGGGAGTGGCTGTATACACACGGCTTATCCATCACTTCTTCCGAAAAGCATTCATGAGAGAACACTCACGGAATTTTAGAAATTCTGCTTCCCTGATTACATGATGCTAAGGACCTCT
Organism: Phyllostomus discolor; assembly: GCF_004126475.2. NCBI lineage: Eukaryota > Metazoa > Chordata > Mammalia > Chiroptera > Phyllostomidae > Phyllostomus > Phyllostomus discolor. Next base: position 3,007,384 of record NC_040913.2, on the reverse strand, counting down.
TTTAAATGTCAAATGCTGTCTGTATTATTTTTGTGGAATATAAGACATTTCTCGAAATGGTTTTACATACCTCAACGTCAAGATGCCATCCCATAATTCCCCCCAACGGCCCCCCTCCGGGCTCACCCTCTCGGGTGTCCCAGAGCGAGAGAACCGATGTGTGTACGGCCACGGGGGACCGCCGTGGTCACACCGAACCCCGCAGCCCAGGGGCCAGCTGTGCTGTGCGCAGACCCTGGAACAGGGCGCGTCGGACTTTCTGGGCACCCGGGCATGGGGAACAGCATGCCAACTGGTGCCGTTATCTGAACTTTGGGGGGCTCTCGGGGAACGGCGGGTCCTTTGCCCTGAGTTTCAGTTTTGAGCGAATTATGCCCCCAGGTAAGCAGATTGGGTTCTGTTAACAGTGCTCGAGCCACACGGGCACAGAGCCTCACTCTGTTAACAGTGCCCGAGCCTCACAGGGCCCCCTCCCCCTTGCCACCCCAGCAGCCCCCTCTTCCCCCTTGCTCCCCGCAGGTGACTGGGGCTCACTCAGTCCTCAGCCAAAGCGTCAGCTCAGCCTCCTCTGCCAGCTCCCCAGAGGCCCGTTGATCATCACACACTTCCCGTCAGCACCAGCTCTAACTCTACAGTTGTCCCCGTGGTCATGTGGTCACCGTTGGTCCTTTCAGTGGACCGTGCACTCCCCCGGGGTGACTGGGGCTCTGCTTCTGCTCAGTGTCGCACTGCAGTGGCTGCCACTCGGGCACCCGATCGGCGTGGAGTAGAGAACACTCCACATCCGGAACGCAGGAGAGCAAACACAGTGAGTTTCCTGAATTGGTGACAGCCTAGACTTCCTTTCCAGAATTTAGGCCACTTTGCACCTGAAAGCATGGAGAAATGTTATGCCGTTGGTAACAGCTCATGGACATGCATGCACACTAGTTTTAGTTTCCTGACTACAACTGAGCGTTAGAGATTGGTGTTGCTATCAGAATGGGCAAACGGCCTCACCATGTCCGCCGTTCCTGTCCCTCCACGACGTCCAGCTTTTCGGCAGTGCGTTCTCTGTGAGCAGAGAATCCTTCGCGTAGGCATTCACACACTGCAGGTGTTCTCAGGCTCACGTCTTCTGCTCGCTGCCAGTTAACCATACTACACGCCATTTCTCCCTCTCGTTTGCGTCACAAATCACTCTCCCCTAGCCCTTTATTACTCCTGTGGAGCATGCCACACTTCTTCCGATTTACCCGTCCCTTCGTGGCAGCGGACGTGGGACCCAAGAGTGTGCTGTGTCAGAACCCACGGGGCTGGGCTGGGCTGGTGGGCGATGGCGTCTAGTTGGAGCTTCCATTGTAAGAATGAGGAAAAAAAAATCCAGGAAACCGAACTTCCAAGCTGCGTTTTGATTCCTTCACAAGACACTTGATATTTCTCCCAACTCTCCCCTTGGGTGTCCGACCGTGGTGCCATGGCAGGGAGCAGACGTGACCTTAGAGACTGCGCTGGGGTGAGTACCACGCACAGACAGGAATCCGGCCACAGCCCGTGGAAATGGCCCACGCTTCGTGTCTCACGTGTAAAACAAAACCACACGGCCTCTTTCTAACCATCCCCTGACCCACTCACCTGGGACCTTCGTCTTTTGGGAGGGTTTTTCTCCTATCACGGTTCTCCCATGAAGAGGGGCTGTGATTTGGACAGCTGAGTGTCTACGGCAGGTGGCACGTTCAAGGGCGCACCACTAGACGGTCCACTCGGCCTGACGAACAAGATGACACAGAGGCTGGGATCCACACGTCGGCTGTGGTTTTATTTCCTGTGTCACACGCAAGACAGATCAGCCCCGGGAGAGCGACCTGGCCGGCCGGCCCAGCTCCGGAGCGCAGATGACAGAGGCGTCAAGGTCAGTGCAGCGACCCAACCCCAGACGATCTCCAGACGAAAGGCAGAGCGAGATGACTTCCCTCAACAGCACTTGGCGTCTGACAACCAGTGATTTCTACCGGATGGCCCTTCTTCCAGCTCTGACCCTTGCTGTCGGCCACTTCCAGGTGGTGGAAGGGGCCACACATCCCTTCAGGCTTCCAAACCAATGGGAAAGGCGGCGTGGCACTGCCGGCCACGCCATACGGCGGGGGTGGGGGGGCAGACTGTTACATCGAATCGCATACCAGCCCTCCGCATGGCTTGTTAACCAGGCGCCCATCGGCACTCGGATGTTTCTGAACTATGCCGAGTCCATGGGTCCAAGAAAGCAAGTGCTTTTGAATCAGATCACTTACCATGGAAAAGCTGCGAAGAACCTTACAAACCCGCTGGTGAATAGCAGGAGGACACATGAACCTGTAGGTGCAACGGCACCATGGTGATTCGACACAAAAACAGACTTTAGAATGTCCCCTTTTGAATTGCAGCCTAAGAGCTCAAACCACAAAGTACGGAACCCGACTACATGGTTGGTCGGCCGCGGTCACCTACAGAAATGTAGTCCTTGGATTCTTCAACCCTCCCGTGCCCTGTGGCGCCCATATCCCGCCTTCTCTCTGATCCTTACTTCAGCCACCTCTGCCCTCAAAGAGGCTGCTCGCTGCAGGAAGGGGTGTTCGGTACTGAGCCTGTGCCTGCCGGGGGCGGGGGGGGGGGGCGTGGGGGGGGGGCGGGAAACTTCCAGCAGGGAACTGCGGCAGAGGGCCGTGCGAACATAGTGACCGCTGAGAAACAGGGACAGCCGGGCGCTGGAAGCCAGGGTCCAAGAAGCCCCAAAGGAAATCTACTGGGCTGCAGAACAATAGAAACAGAAAACAAGTATGGAGGCTGACGTGCCAAGAACTAAAGGAAAACTGAGCACAAATACCTGCGTTTAGAGCAAATGGGCAAAAAAATCAAGAGCGACTGGCAAGGAGGCCACTGTCTGCTGCGTGACCTGCTCGAACCGGCCAGCGGAGGTGCGGCGCCGTAGTGGGCAGCAGAGCTGCGGGGCAGGTGTATCCACGCGGCTGAGTTTTGCAGGAGGAAGCCTGGCAGGTCGGCAGGTCGGGAGGAGCGCACGGGCCCACGGGGTTGACGCGCGCGGCCTGCAGGGGTGAGGCGCAGGCCGGGCGCCCCCAGCGGGGAAGCGGTGTAAGAACAGGCAGAGGCTCCAGCCCTACAGGGGAGATTCCTCCTTCCCCCCTGGGTTCCTTCATTTCGGTGCCACCCTCTCTCCCGATGGGTCACGTCTTTGCAGCCGCGTTGTGATACTTCCTCCGACTCTTAGAGGGGCTTGGAAATCAGTAGCGGCCCTCTGCAGACACACCCTGCCCTTTGGCTCGCTGAAGCAGAAGGCCCGAACCGTCCGCGTGGTTCTCTCCGCGCCGCAGCCTGGCGGCCGTGCCGGCGTCCCTCCTGCTGGGGGGCAGGCTGGGACCCCCCACGGCCGCTGAGTCCAACCCTCAGCTCGATCACCGCACGGAGGACCCTTCGCAGGGTGTCAGCCTGGCTGCCAGAGACTGTAGTGCCCCAGGTTTCCCGGGACCTCGCTGGCCCTTCCGTTCTCGCCCCACACACCAGCCCTTCAGAGGGGAGAGATTCCGCTACCGTCGCGTGTGCTGTGCAAGGTACCTGCAACGAGCACATTAGGAAAAAATAACTCCAAGGTTCAACAGTCCTGGGAGGCCAAGGGGCACTTTCCCCTCACCTGTGAGGGTTGCGGTAGGAGGAGCTCTCAGGTGAAGGAGCTGAGCCAGGCAGGCCCAGGTCCCCTCCATCAGCGAGCACCTGTAGCTCTTTGTACTCCTGTCGTACTTTAATAAAATGGGTCTGCAACCCTTGACCCCTTGTAACACGGAGAACAATGCAAGCCAACTCTCCCTTCACTCGAGAAATGAATTATCCTCTGACATTTAAATCCTATCTTCACGTTTGATTACCTATAGATATATACATAACAATTAAACATTTATTTCCATGACGTTTGTATTACGTGGCCTCCTAATCATGCCAGTGGCAATGAACATCAATTCCCTATATTCATTTCATTCTACTTATCTTCATTTATGTCGTTCAGCTGTGAAATAATTGGCATGGATGCTTGGGAAGCAAGAGTGTCTTTCAACTTTGATTTCGATAGCTTCACAAGTCTGGAAATCATTCAAAAGGATTTTTTAAAGTTACACCATTAAAGATTTGACTTATTTTCTTGTCCTATTTGAAAAGAGCAACTCAATAAAGGGACCAAGAGTGGCCTAGGCTTTCTCGGCATGAAGATAAAAACTGGCCTGGGGGTCAAGGTCAGCGGCAACCATTTCACGCCATGGATGGAACCCGTAACATCTGGAACAGAAGGGCAAACGCTGGGGGCTGAGAAAAGAAAACCCTCAGGAAAGTCAGTACAACGTTCGCCTGACATTCTTACTTTTAGGAAAACGTGTTGTCGACTCTGACAAATATGGAAGTAAGAGAAGACGCCATCCCCACGCTTGAGAATTTCGTAACCGCTGGAGGGGTTGCTGAACTCACATGCGTTCCCCCAACCAGAACCGAAGAGCCGCCCGGCGCTTGCAGCAGGATGGATGCCGAGGACCAGCGGCTGCGGAGTCCCCCCCACCGCTGCCCCGGGAGGCGGGGACGCCCAGGAAGGGGTACGGTTGGTCGGGCGCGGTTTCTTGGACTAGTCCCCGCCTCTGCGTCCCTTCCCCAGGTCCCACTGACCTTGTCACGCAGCACCTGCATTCTCTTAATCACTCAGCGGGCCTCTCTCTTTTTTTTAATTGAAAATTTTTTGAGGTTTTCCTTTTTATTGGATTTACTGGGATGACTGGACAGACACGGACAACGGTGTGGCGACTGCAGGGCAGTGGGTGGGAGCGCAGATGGGGAGACGCACGGGGGCAGTGGGTGGAGAGTTGACTCGGGGCGGGGAACACGCGGTAGCGCGAGCGGAGGGTGTGTCGTGGGACTGCGCACCGGCAGCCTGTGTGACGTGGTGAAGTGGGTCTCTTCCTAAGTTTGCGTGTGCTTGTGTGTGTGTGTGACAGAAAAACAGAGATTCACTCTTCTTGGTAACCAAAAAACACCAGAATCTGGGTGACAGTAAAACTACAACAAACCCTGGCTGGTGTAGCTCAGTGGACTGAGCGTGGGCTGTGAACCAAAGCATCACCAGTTCGATTCCCAGTCAGGGCACATGCCTGAGTTGCAGGCCACAGCCCCCAGCAACCGCACATCGATGTTTCTCTCTCTCTCTCTCTTTCTCCCTCCCCTCCCTCTCTAAAAATAAATGTAAAAAATCTAAAAAATTTTTCATCACCTTCTTAAAAAAAAAAACTACAAGAAAACTTCATGAATCATGGTTAAGAAAATCCAGAAAACAGGCACTGTTTTTTTTTTTTTTATTTTAAAACAAATGACCGTATTTTAGGAAATGGAAAGCGAGCCATTTCAGCATTGTTAGTGCTTGCAGTAGGTCCCGGCAGTCGGGGCCAACAGCACTCACAAGCAGCACAACAAAAGCACGGTTGTACGTGTTTCAAAATAAGCAGGTCGGGAGTCACCAGTTCTGTCTTTCAACACCCTCTGCGTTCCCCAGAGTCTTGACTGGTGGAAATGTGCACAGTTGATTACTGACTTGGGTTCAAGGTTTGGTTTGGCGAGCACGCCGGTGCGTAACCACAGGTGGCTGCGGCGGAGCGGCGACCCTTCAGTAAGATGGGGACCTGCAGGGCTGACCTGCAGGCCAGGTGCGCCCCACTGCTTGAACACAGTGCATCTGGGAAGCTTAGGACGGATGCGACAGAGTCGGTCACAAACGACTCCTAGCTGGACTCTGCAATGATGACGCAATGATGGAGCATGGAGCGATCTGATGACGGTGCCCAGGCCGGCTCAGAAAGTCAGCAGGGAGCGGAGGTCACGTGTTGTCAGTGTGGGATCACCAGTTACCCACCACGTGCTCACAGACAGCTCTGTTCTGCGTGGGGCCAGAGGTGGTAGGAGCCCCTCTGTGGGACGGCCCGAGGCCTTTCAGGCCACCGCCTACCTGCCATGTGGGAGGGGCCTCTTGGCAGAATTCTAAAAATCTCCAATTCTCACGGAAGCCCGGAAAGAACCCAGCCAACCACGCGACGGTCTTCTGAACAATCTTCATAGCATAACATCCTAGGGCAGTATGTTTTCGGGGGCCTGGGCAGTACTGGTCCCGAGACGGTTTTCCAGGGGGGGCCGGCTCTGCCATCAAGCCCACGAGCACGGGATGACCTTGACACTTCCGTGGGAGTTTCCCCCTCAACTTCTTTGCATTCCAGGCGGAGGAAAGACTGAGAAGTAGAGTTGCTCAGGGTATGCAAACATCCATCCCCATTGAACACTAGTTTAATTCCCACGGGGTCTTCAGAAGGGTCAAGTGCATGCGGGGACCCTCAGCACCCTGTGATTCGCTTCGCATCGCCACCTGTTTTTTTCCTGCAGCCCGCTGTGCTTGACCTTGTGCGTTCTTTGCCCCCGGCTCACGCCCAGTGAGTGCACGCCAAGCAGGCTGGGAGTGTGGGCAGGAAACCATCCCACAGAGGGAAGGGACTCGGGCCGCCCTTGGACACGGAGGGTGCCACGCTCTCCTGGCCGCACCATCGCCTTTGGCCTGATGGGACGGAGTGAACACGGTTGAGTTTGGCGTTTCTTTGGCCGCACCGTTGCGTCCTGCCTAAGAAGCAAGACGAGTCAAGCCTCCCTCTCACCGAATCTGCACTGGCAGGACCCCTTCTGGGGCTGTGGATGGGGAGCCTAATCCTCTACGTCTCACGTGGGCTCACCTTTCGACTCACTTCCACTTAAATGTTGCTGGCACGAGAAGCACGGGATAGAGCCCTGCGTAAACAAAATGTAGAAATCTCGCTTTGTTGAATTATTCCAAAGCCCTTTGTCTCCGACTTGTAAGGTACAATATGGCAAAGGCTCTTGGCAGATGTCTAGAAGCTTTTATAACTGGTGTTGAGATCCGCCAGGACAAAGGCCCGTTTGTTGAGCTTCAGCTTCAGGTGCTGGCCCTGCCTTTCAGAGGTAAAGCATAAGTGTTTGCTCTTGGATATGGATAAGAGTTTTTTCTTTTTTAAAAAACTGATTTGCCAATGCTTACGCAAGGCACTGCTGAGATTGTGAAACATTTGCTTACCGAAACACAGAAGAAACAAATTTAAAACACCAGCCTAGGGAGAGGGTATTCCTGGGAAGCAGGAATATGTGCTAAAACCCAGTCTCGATGAAGCATTTGGAAATGAATACATGAATTAATTAGCATTTCTAAAAAGGCAGCCCGGTGTCTGCCAATAACAAAGGCATCGTGGTGGAGTGGGCTGGCTGTGGACTCTGCCTTTTGGTGCTTGGACAAGCGGCGTATAGTCTCTCACCCTCCTTTTGTTTCGTGTTTTTTTTTTCTAAATATTTTATTTATGTTTAGAGAGGGAAGGGAGGGAGAAAGAGAGAGAGAGGGAAACATCAATGTGTGGTTGCTGGGGGTCATGGCCTGCAACCCAGGCATGTACCCTGACTGGGAATCGAACCTGCGACACTTTGGTTTGCAGCCCGCGCTCAGTCCACTGAGCTATGCCAGCCAGGGCTCATTTTGTTTTTTTAATAATGCGGGACTATCTACCTGCCTTGAATGTCTGCCTACCCCACCTCCTGTGTAGAAGAAGGTCAAGTGAACCTTATGTTCTGACAGGGCCGTGTCAACCTTGCAGTGCCACACAAATTGGAATGCTAATAAAATCGTACTGTCATCCTTATCAGAGTGACAATGGCAACCAGCACACTTGCCCTGTGCCAGAGGCGGAGACCAGCCTAGCACTTTCCGGGCACTGTCTCGCCAGCCACAGCTTCCTGCCTGCTCCCCGGTGTCGGGAATGGGACACTGTGAAGGTGAGACAGGGCAGGTAACCTGACGGAGGTCTGTTTGGCAGGCTCCTCCCGGAGCTGCCTTTCTGATCGTAAACCCTGGGGTTGCTGCCGGAGTGCACTGAGCGATGATGCCCGTGTTTTCGCATATTACGTGGAAGCGATCTTTCTCGCCCAGGATTTTATTGACCCGTCCAATCACTGGCTCAGCCACATCTCACGCTTGTTTCCCGTACGCGTCACAGGCATAAAGGGATGAGGAAATGGTTCGCAAAGTATAACGTTAGGGCGATTGTTCTAGAGAACAGAACTTGCATACAGAGGGAAGGCTGTAGAACACTTTAAAAAGAAATATGAAAACCCATGCAAAATTATAGAAGCCGAATTACATACAATTAAACCCTGAAGACTGGAGAAAGAAAATCATTCTTACGGTCATCTGACCCTAGTAGTGCCTTAATTTTTATGACCAGTTGTCCATTTTCTAAAATTCTTTTCTGTTACTATGAAAAACCTCATCTCTGGAACAAGGGTCCTAGGAGTTGGTACCCAGGCCTCTGGGGATTCTAGAATTGTACTGTCTAGTACAGCAGCCACTAGCTGCTATATTTAAATTACATTTAAATGGGATAAAACACAATTTTAAAAATTCAGTTCCCCCATCACAGTACCCACTCATCAAACACTCAGTTGCCACTTGTGGCTGTCACACGGGACAACGTAGATGAGTTTCCATCGCTGTAGTGAAGTTGTGCTGGGCACCGTGGCTCAAGAACATAGAGTCAGGAAGTGTCCTTTCTCCCGGCCTCCTTGGGTCTGGGGGCGCCCACGGGACTTTCAAATTCCACGTGCAACCACAGCCGGAGGTTTCGGAGATACTTAGGGTGGGAACTCTTGAAAGAGGTGGGGCTCATTGTTGATCACCAGTAGGATAGAAGGTGACACCGGAGACTGGAGAGTTTCCTTAGCCAGCTCTTTCATGCTCCCTGGTGGGTGAAGCCCAGAACTCAGGGATGACACGCCCACAGGCGCGTCTCACAGGCATGGGGGCGGGGGGGGCAGGAGTGGCCAACAGCTCGGGCTGCAGCAGTCCCTTGCTCAGAGAGGGCTTTTTAGACGACGTGGTCCAAGCAAAGGCAGGGCATTTCGAAGGGCCTTCTGCCCAAGCTGGAAACCAGCAGGGAGCAGAGGTCATGTGTGGAGCAAAGTGACCGCGAAGTGGCAGCGTCGTCACAAGGAGAGACAGGAGGGGACAGCGGGGTGGAAGGTGGAAACTGGGATCGAGTGGCAGTGGCCCTGGATTCCTGACAATGTTTCGTCATCAGCTGGTAGGCAGCCGGGAGCCTCCCGAGGTCCCCAGGCTGGGCAGCGACAGGGTTGGCACTGCCTCCTCTTTCTAACAAGCCACTCCTGCAGAGGCGAGGAGGGTCTCTTGGGTCACGGGCTGACAAACGGCTCCTGAGTTTTTCCCTGATACTGTTCTTGCCCTGATCATAATACCTCAGGTTCAAAGTGAGAATGACTTTAAGGACATTGACTAATTTCTTGCCAATCAGGGCACTAAAAGGACAAATGAGTGTTCTGTTAAATATGTACTGGTGTCACGGATTATTTGCATGTCCTGAAACACTCGGTCATCTACGAAATAAGTGAAAGTCTATTCTTGGTCACCATATTTATATTTATAATGCTATTAGCTGGTTTTATAAGATTATCAAACCAGAGCTGAAACAATGGACAATTATCGGGCTAGAAGTAAAATGGGAAGACGGGTGAAATATGGAAGGTTAGCAGGGACGAGGGATGAGGCAGGGCATCCTCACTGGGCTGGTGTTTGGTTCATTTCGGAAGAAGACTTGGGAGAACAACAGATTCTCCCCCCTTAATTTTCCACATCCCGCCAATTCAGTCCTGAGGCAACTGTGCTGGAAACCCTTCTCCTGGATCAAACTCAGCCTGAACCTTGATTCATGGGCTGTGAACCATCGTGTCTAGCCTTGGATGCGCTGCCATCCCATCACTAGATGGAGTGAGCCACTGCTGTTCATGACCAATGAGATCGTGGAGTCCCTGGCTTACTAAGGAAGAAAGAGATGCTCATATTTCAGGCCTAAAACACTTACTATGAAGTATGTAAGAGCATCAGAGATGCCAGTCTGACATTTTCCAAAAGGTTTGGATGCATCACCTTTCCAAAGGGGAGGAGGAGGAGCCCCTGGGCCCCTCCACAGTTTCCCTTCTCAACTCTCCGTTCACCTGCTGGCCACGGTGAGGGCAGCTGGCCCTGTGGTCCAGTCTCCCAGGCCCTCCCCTCTGACAGCTGTCAGCCTGTTCTCTGTATCTGTGAGTCTGTTCCCATTTCGTTAGTTTATTTTGTTCGTGAGATTCCAGACATGAGTGAAACCATGTGGTGTTTGTCTCCCTGAATGGATTATTTCACTTAACATGATACTCTCTAAGTCCATCCATGTTGTGACAAATGGTAACATTTCCTTCTTTTTTACTGCCAAGTAGTATTCCATTGTTTAAATGTATTACAGCTTTTTTATCCACTCATCTACTGATGGGTGCTTGGGCTGCTTTCAAATCTTGGTTATTGGAAATAATGCTGCAATGAACATAGGAGTACATGTATTTTTTTTCCAATTAGTGTTTTGGATTTCTTTTTATATGTTCCTAGAAGTGAAATAACTGGGTCATAAGGTAGTTCCATTTTTAATTTTTTGAGCTATCTCCATACCACAGTGGCTACACCAATCTGCATTCCCACCAACAGTGCACGAGGGTCCCCTTTCTCCATGTCCTCGCCAGCACTTGCTGTTTGTGGATTTATTGATGGTAGCCATTCTGACAGGTGTGGGGTGGTATCTTGTTGTGGTTTTAACTTGCATTTCTCTGATGGTTAGTGAAGCTGAGCGTCTTTTCATATATCTGTTCATCCGTATGTCCTCCTTGGAGATGTTTCTATTCAGGTCCTTTGACCAACTTTTAATTGGACTGTTTGTTTTTTTAGTGTTGAGTTATACGAGTTCTTTATAAGTTTTGAATAGCAACCCCTTATCAGATGTACCATTGGCAAATGTGTTCTCCCACTCAGTGGGTTGTCTTTTCGTTTTGTTGATGGTTTCCTTTGCTGTGCAAATACGTTTTCGTTTGATGTGGTCTCATTTGTTTTTCTTTGGTTTCCCCTGCCTGAGGGAATATATCAAGAAAAATATTGCTACCAGAAGTATCTAAGATTTTATTACCTATGTTTTCTTCTAGGATGTTATGGTTTTGAGTCTTACATTTAAGATTTTAGTCCCCTTTGAGCTTATTCTTGTGTATCATGTAAGATGGTAGTTTAGTTTCATTTTTTGCAGGTATCTGTCCAGTTCTCCAACACCATTTATTGAATAGATTGTCTTCACTCCATTGTATATTCTTGCTAAGAATACTTGACTTCTTTGTCAAGTATTAATTGAAAATAAAGGCATGAGTTTATTTCTGGGCTCTCTATTCTATTATATGTCTGTTTTTATACCAGTACCATGCTGTTTTGATCACCATGGCCTTGTAATATAGTTTGAAATCAGGTATCAGGATATCAGACGTCCTCCAACTTTGTTCTTCTTTCCCAAGACTGCTGTAGCTATTTGGGATCTTTTGTGGCTCCATATACATTTTCAGAATAGTTGTTCTAGTTCTGTGAAATACACCACTGGTATCTGGATAGAAATTGCATGTAGATGCCTCTGCGGCATGTGAAGCTATTGCAAAGCTTGAGTTATATTCTTGTGGAAAGGCATTTAAATTATGCCTGTATATTACATAGTTAGGTCCTTTTACTTTTTGGTGAATAGCATATCTAGTTTCCTTGTACAGACTTAGAACTTATCCAAATATTTCATCTTTTTAGCTTCAACTCCTTAGAAATTTAATGGGTATACATTATCTATTTTCCTGTGCCTTTTAGCACAAGCAACACATGCACACACGGACACACAGAGTTTTTCCTTAGGTGTAGTTAAAAAGTAAATTTATTTAAGGAAGAAAGGGAATATTATTATTATTAATATTATTTTGTGTAAAGCTTTCTTGAAGGTGAGGGGCCTTATCTCTGAAAAAGTAGTAAGTAGTTATTTGTAACCTGTGTAAAGCACCAGCCAGTCTTAAAACAGTCTTTTCTGGCTAAGGTTAGAACAGTGTTTGGGCTGCTTCTAGTACCTCTTAATCACAATCTCTAGATGTAGACTTCAAGAACTTGTTACATGTCACTACTTGGTGTACTGATAATCATTTAAAAATACAGACTCTTTGTCTTGCAAAGGAATTTGTGAATCATGATCCCTTCGTCTTTTATACCTGTTATCTCTCCCACCTTTGTAGCACCCAAAAGCTGGTGAGTAGTTGTGACCTCTTGAAGTTGTAAATAAAAACACTCAACTGCAATGTGAAATGACACCTCCTTTGGTCAATCAAAATCCATAATAAGCCCAACAGTACAAAGGAGGTCATGTTTTTATAAACCGAATAAATGTTACAGAATTTTCAGAATAGTAAATTATATGTGGTTAGAAGGCAGATAGTATCCTTATAACTAGTTGTACATCTCCTCCTACAGGTGTTTCTGCACAGGTGTTTCAGATCGCTACCTCCAGGACAGCGGTGACACCAGGAACATGTAGGAAAGAGCGTTTGAAGCCGGCCATATTTTTCAGATGCCTTAGACACCAGCCATACAGGCTTTCTGCTCTGATAATACCAGGGTGGGGAGAGCTGCATAAGAATTGCATAAAAACTCCAGCTCTTAAAACAGTAATTGCTACCTACTAAATGAAATAACTTTTAAAATCATTGTAATTGGATTCTTTTAAATAAGGACTTGGTGGTTTGCTTCATTGTGTATTGTTAATAGTTCAAGAGAAACACTTCAAGTTCTTTTGCAATAATGGCAAATTCTGTTTGTGTTTAGACTTAGGGATGGTTGTGTGGAATTAGAGGTTTTCCAAACTAATGGTTTGAAGGATAATTGGGTTCGATGACAATTAAGCAAGAGAATAGACTACTCTAAAGATCACGTTTTCATCATGGATATCTACATTCATGTTAAAAGTAATTCTGATGCCACCTACTTAAGAGGATTTATCTTTCATTAACTCATCGATTTCATGCAATTTTAGAAAAAAAAATGCAATCGGCCAGGAATAGATATTTTGTGATTAATTGTGTCATTAATAAGAGGCGGAACCTAGTTATGACTCCAAGTGACTCCTCAGCGTGACATCGTTGTAGAGCGTAATGTTGTGTAAATCACCGCCTTGCTTGACGCTGCTGTCCCTCAATAAATCTTCGGCCCGCCTGGGCACCAAAGCACAGGGTGCAGCTGCTGTTTTCTGCTCCTCACGTTCAGCCCTTGTGAGCATAGAAAATACATCATTAAGGGAACCGAGACACCATTAACCTCCATGTGTTACACGGATGAGGAAATCATACCAGCACAGGGGTTCGATTTTTAATGTAGATTGTGCTTATAATTTTTATCTTTTTTCTTTCTTGGATTCTTCTATGACTCTCAGTGCTATTAATAGGAACGTTCTATTACATGTTTCTCTCCAGACCTCTTGAGTCGTAAGCAAACTTTCATCTTTAATGAGTTTAATAGCTTGGGCTACGGATGAGCAGCGCTACACGAAGGAGGCCGGTGCACGCTGGTTTTGCACATCTGACACAGATACTAATGAGAGCCGTTTTCCACAGGCGGCGGGGGATGAGAGCGGCCTCCGTGGCCCCCAGAACACAGACGAAGGAACTACAGCACCACGAAGGACATCTTGATAAGGAGCAGATTCATGGAGTACAAAGAGGGAACTGCGTAGCGGCGGACATAAATCTTTTCTTAGCTGTGTTATTTCCTTTTAAAGTCTTTTTTTAAAGGCAGGAGTCCAAAAAGGATGTGTTTTCCCACAAATAAGGAAGATGAAAGGAAAATGCTCTTTTGTTGAGAGAGAGGGAGGCAGGGAGAGAGAGAAGGAGAGAAAGAGAGAGGGAGGGAGGGAGAGAGAGAGAGGGAGAGAGAGGGAGGGAGGGAGGGAGAGAGAGAGGGAAAGAAGGAGAGAAAGAGAGAGGGAGGGAGGGAGGGAGAGAGAGAGAGCCCAAGATGGATGGAGGGAACAGGGTCTCAGGCAGCAGGGGCACAAGACTTCACCCAGGAATGTGCATGCGAGCATTCTGGTGTCCAGCAGGCACGGGTGTCCATGTGAAGTGGGCAGTGATCCAGAGAGAGAATCTGAGCTATGTCCCTCAGCCACCCAATGGCATGACTGAGAGCAAGTCACCCTAAACACGGCAGTAAGGTCTGGGGCGAGAAAACAGCACCTGTGAGCTCGGAGTGAGAACTGAGCACGCTGCGCCCCAGCAAAGGGCAGTGTGTCCGCTCCTCTCTCGTGGGACGGCAGTGCGAGAAGATGACGCTCGTCCTGCTGAGCGGAGGGGGTGTCAGAGTCATTCCGGGGACTTTTTCCGGCTGCGTGTGCTCCGGGGAAATTCTGCCAACTCCCCCCCCCGCCCCCACCACGGGTGCACACAGTCCCCCCTGCTCCTCGGGATCAGTCTTGTTCAGAAAGAGTTTTCGAAATACGGGGTGGGACGGAAGTAGGCTCACAGCGGTTCATATGGAAAATAAGGCAATGATGAATAAATAATAATACAAGAGTAAGCTCTGTGCTTCGCACCCCCAACCATATGCCCAGCGCGGCCCCACCCTGCACAGTCGGTTCTCATCCCCCTCAGGAGCCCCGGCCCGCAGAGGTGCTGTCCGCACTGCGTTAGGGAGGACCGGTCCACAGCCCCCAGGGGAAATACAGGCTGTCAAACAATCCATACTTAACCTTTTTGTGTTTTTTTTCTGTTTAAAGACAGCTCATTCCATCTGTGTTGCTGATTCATTAACCCAAGTTTATTGCCAATAGCTCTGTCCCTCGCGTCTGAAGGAGCTGCATCACCCCATGCACTGTCTCCATTGGGTGCATCCCAGCCTTCTCGCGCCTACGAACACTGGACACTGTTTCCGCACCACGTCCAGGGCCACGGTAAACAGCAGACAGAGCACCAGCTGGAGCACACACACGTGAGCATGTGGGGCTACATGAACCATGAAGGGGTCACCCATCTGCAGTGTGAGATGAGAGAGGAAGCGGGAGAGCGGAACATGACCTTGTGCACTGGGGACCCCCACACTGCCCTGGGCCTGGCCATGAACGACCACAAAGCGCCCAGTGTGGACTTTGGGCCCCAAACCAATGGCAGCGAGCAGGTAAATCCACAGATCACGAGCTGGCGACCAGGGAGGATGGACTGGGCGTGTGACTCACCGGGTGGAAACCTCGGCCTGCGGGCTGAGGGAAGGGAGTGTAGTATCTTACTCTTCAGGGCAGCAGCCCGGAAGGTGGGGTCCCCCTGGAGCGTTAGCCCACTCACGCCGCCCTCCGACGGCGCGCCTGATGGAACGATTTCCTGCTACCGGCGCATCCTCTCTGAGCCTGCGCACCCCGAGTGATGGTGAGAAGTGGGGTGCCCCTCCGCCACGCAGACCTCCTTCAGGTCCACCGTAAGACCTGTTATCACAACCCTGCCCTGCCCAGGTCATGTCCACGGTCATTATTCCCCCACCAAGGGAAAGCCCAAGGGCTCTGCCATGCCGCTGGTGCCCAGATGTCACTCATGTCCGGGGGCGGGGCCTCCAGGCTCCGCGAGGACAGGGCGCCAGCCCAAATGGGTCGGACACATGCACAGAGCAGCCTGGGCTTCCGATGCTCTCGCTTTTGTTTGCCTTTGGTCACTCCTTCCCCTCGTGACAGCATTTTCCAGCACCACAGCGGTTAGAAAACGCCTGACCACGACGAAACGTGCCATTTGAGAGTCATTTCAGGCGGACATGATGCTTTTTGCAGCGGCAGGTGCTTCTGAAAGCACACAGGCTACCCGCACCCCCCTCTGGGCCTTACCACCCTTATCTCTGAGCTTAAATGAGCCGTGCTATTTCCTCCATTAGCGCTCCGGCCGCCGCCTGCAGCCGCTTCGTAGGAAGGCTCGCGTCTGGAGGCTGGGACGCTGCCTTCCTCTCCCGGTGGCCGGCGGCAATTCTCCCGGCAGAGCCGAGTCCCCGGAGGAAATCTGTTGCCAGAACACCGTTAAAGCCACCACGAGGCTGATGTCCCTGATCCTCCCTGTTCTAACGGATCCGCGTTACTATTTTTTCCTTCTGCTTTTAACATTGCAATTGTGGTAAATGATGTATAACGTGTAATTTTTCATCTTAACCGTTTCCGAGTGTGCGGTTCAGTGCTGGTGGGTGTGTTCATATTGTTGCCTGACTAACATGATTGAGGAGAGAGACGAGGAGACACAAGTCACGGTCGGATCATTTGTCTACAGAAAACGGGCTTAACTGTTAGGGTTAAAGACACAGCATGAAATCAACCGTGTTCCCAGGTATATGTTGTCACACCTTTGTCTCGTAAGCTTTCAGCTACTTGAAAATAAAGGAGTACAGCGGGACTTAATGAAACAGTATTCAATAATTAATTTCTGCAAAAAATCATATAGAGCAAAGACTGAGTTAATTTCTAAAGAGTAATATAACCCAAAAGGTGTTCCTCTGTAGTAATGCTGCAGCCAATCCGATTTAAATCTTCCATGAAATGATATTATATTAAAGTTCCAGTGAAATAATGTATGAATGACACCTCCAAGATTGCATATTGGAGTGGAAGTAGCCCAAGTACCCACCAACAGATGAATACACGAACAAAATCTGATACACACATTCAGCCTTAAAAACGAAGGAAATTCTGACACACGCCACAGCGCGGGTGAACCTTGAGAACATGTATTGTGTAGAGCGAAATCAGCCCGACACAAGAAGGACAGACACGGAATGAGTCTGCCCATCGGAAGTGTGTGCGGTCGAACCCACAGAAATGGAAAGCACAGCGGCGGTCTCGGGGGCAGAGGGAAAAGGTGGGAGGTCACTGAATGGGTACAGAGTTTTCCAGGATGAAAAGTTTCTAGAAGTCAGTCGCACAGCAACACGACGGCACAGACACGTGAAGGAAGTCACCGAGGGCCGCCCAGCTGGGGTGTGATGGGGCCGCCCACGGTGCAAACTCAGACGTGGAGTGCCCGAGCTGCGCTCCGGAGCACGGGGCTGTGAGTGAAGGAGTCAGGAAAGTGACCCTTCGGTTACAAAACGGGAGGGAAGAGACGCACGTGGTCTCTTCTGCACCATGCATCATCGTGTTCTTGCGTGGTGACCCCTGGCGCTGGGAATTACAGATTCCACGGAGCAGAGGGTGGAACGGGTGGGTTTCCCTGCTGCCTTTTCCCTTCGGCTGGCCGAGGAGAGCCCTGGTACACGAAGTTACAGCTCTCCCCGCCCCAGATGTCCTGTGCGGCCCTTGGCTGGGGGCATCGCCAGTGAGCGGAGCACCTGCTCGACAAAACGAACTTTGACTGGTGTCAGAGCGCGGTCGGCGGGGACATGCTGACATCTTTCTGGGAACGAGACTTAGTCATTTCTGTTTATCAGTCTTCACTGGAAGTGCAAATACCTTACCAAGAAAGGAATACACTCCGATTGTCAGCTTTCCTTCTTGCTGCACACTCATGCCAACCGGCAGAGCCCTGGGTTGTCCCAGCACAGCCTCCTCATAGTTTAGTTTCTCCCATTTTTCTCATCTTGCATTCTCTTCCTCCTCTCTCCCTGCTCCGTGTCCTTCACCGTGCGGCAAGTTTCTGATGTAGCATCCCAGAATTCCTCCGACGTGCCACTTCAGTTGAACCCGAGAAACACCGAGGTGATTACTAATTTATTGCTGTCTTCTGCTAAGTGCTTAATGCACGCTTAATAAAAATCAATAGCTCTGTGTGCCTCTTCCTCACGGGAATACACTTCTGATATATGACAGGTGATGGGTTGAAAAGCTTCTGAGAGGGGCTGCCACCTCCCCTTTCTGGGTGTCTTGGAAGATGGCCATGGTCACGTAAGGTGAAGGCGAGCAGGGAGCAGGGAGCACTTGCTGTGGGGAGGAGTGGGGTCTGCACGCCCCGCTCCTCAAAACACTCACAGGGAGCAAAGCAGCATCCTGCCCACTCTGAACAACACCCCAAGGGAGTCAGAACGCCCAAGGCATTTCCCACCTCAAGGCCAAGGTTGTAACCTTCCGCAGCCACCAGGCTCTATCTCCTGCCCCCGATCACTGGGAACAAAGAAGGACTGGACACAGCCTGGCCATCTGCCACCCACTCGGAACGCCTGCCTTCCTGCCCCGCCGAGTGGGAACAGAGCCCCCACCCCCCCAACAGAAGGGGACCCCTCGGGAGAGAAGGTTAAACTGTCTGCCTGCCCTGCCAGGGGTGTCCCACCTCTGGGTGTCTCTGGGCCACACTGGAAGAAGAAGAGTTTGTCTTGGGCTACACATTAAATATGCAAACACTAATGAAAACCGATGAGCAAAAAAACCCCTTTAATTTACAATTTTGTGTTGGACCGCATGCAGCCCGCAGGCTGCAGGTTGGACCCCCCCCCCCCCCCCCGCCCCGATTCTAGACTCTTCCCACAACACAGTTGCCGTTGTCTCTTTCCAGCTATCCTCCCGGAGTGGCGAGGTGGGGTCGCCAGCTGCCAGAGCGCACAGGTTTCTAGAATCGTGCAGAGCACTCGGTGGCCAGGAGCCACCGACATCAGGGCGCAACAGGACACGGAAATGTCTTCAACTAAAGAAGGACTACCCTCATGAGTGTCAGAGGAAGACTTGTCATTGTGATCATTCTCTGCATTCTTTGAATCAGGGGTGGCTGACAGCCCCACTGGGGCTTTGGAACTCTGGCTCCGTTCTGCATGGTGCCTTGCTCTGGGTGATGCACGACACCGTTGGCAAATGGCTCAGGCCAGTGTGAGGGCCTCATGAGACTGAGGGGGCCCCCCTGTGTGGTTGGCTTCATTCCAGGCTCTCTCACGTCTCACTAGAACAATGGGGACCTACCTCCGTCCTCCGATTACCGGCAAAACTCTGTCAGCCCGGCGGGAGCAGACTACACGCCGTTCCTGAGTGCGGGTCTCACTGGAGGTGACCTAAGGACTCTCTCTGGAGGTCTTCTTGGAAAGTCGCCGATGGAAACGGGTAGCCATGGGGACTCAGCCAGGGGTCGACACAGCTGTTTCTTCCGCTGAGCTTCCAGCGGGCGACCCACCCTCCACCAACGCATCCTGACGAGATAACTTTACCGCAACGTGTACGCTCTTCTTTCCAGCAAGGTCGTCTCTTTCTGGGTGCGCTCGGGTTGAGAAAAGAATCTGCACTAAACCCAGCCTGCGGGTGGGAAGGTGAAGGGGTCAGCGGTCGGTAACCGGGTGAGGACTTTGCACACGGACAGATGGTCACTAAACTTGGTGTGTGATCCTATTGCACAGTCTGTGAATGGCCCGTCACCATGGTGTACACCTCCAACTAGTACACTATTGTATGCCAACTATATTTTAACTAAAAATCTTAAATGCTTAGTGTGCTAGAAAATGTATTTCATAAAATTCCAGTCTTTGTTTTGTCTATCAGTTAACAGATGCGCAAGCTTTGACAACCCATTTAATGCCTGTTAACCTCAGCTTCTGTAAAGTCAGGATAATAACTATCTTGCTTACCTCGCAGGGTCGGTACAAACATAAACGAGTAACTATTTCGTTCGCCCATCCCTTTCACAAAACTGTACCTAGGGCCTGCTCTGCGGCAGGAACCAGGGTACGAAGAGTCGCAAGTCACGGTGCCTGCCCTTGAGAGACTTAGAGGAGACGCTATAGAAAGTTCTAGAGAGCACCAGAGTGTCGTGGGCCTGGTCAGCTCCCCTTGGGTGCCTTAGCTGCTGCTCCGCCTCCCGACCGGCGAGAAGCACTCCTCCAGGTGGAGGAGCCAAGGACTCTGTCTTCCTGACTTCGGGGTGTGAACGAGCAGCGTGTGCTCGTGGAAATGGGGGTGCAGGTGCTGGAAGATGAGGGAGGAGTGCTGTGTTTCATGCTGGAAGGCTCTGGGTCGGAGGTGCTGATGCGCAGGGAGGGGGGAGAAAAAGGAAGGAAGGTCAGTTGCTAGCTCAGGGAGATGGTGTCCGTCTTCTAGTGTAATTTTGGAATCTTTGCTCCCTTCTCAGCGGAGGGTGTTCACAGAAGTATAAATATAAATCAGGGGGACTTAATTACACAGTATTCAATAATTAATTTCTGCCGAAAATCACAAAGGGCAAAGACTGAATTAATTTCTGAAGAGTAATATAACCCAAAAGGTATTCCTCTGTAGTAATGCTGCAGCCAATCTGATTTAAACCTTCCATGAAACTCTATTACATTAAAGTTTCAGGGACATAATGGTGTATGAATGACAGCTTCAAGATTGCATATTGGAGTATACCATGCTTATAAAGGCAATTTCAAAAGCAAAAATTATAGCTGCCTTTTCACTCCGGTATTTTCTTTACTGTACTTTTTACAGAAATCACTGTTCCAAAAACAAACATAAACATTGATGAATCTCAAATCTATTCACAGGATGTGAGTATACTGTAGAACCTCAAAATGAAATAGTTTACTTCCAACATTAAATGTACGTTACTCGAGAAACCAGTGTGCTATACGGGACCGTGGAGAGACCCTTTTTTATTTAACACATAAGGAGGTAACATCAGGTTGTGAACCAAACAGAAAACTTCCATTTTTTTTCCCCTGTCAGATCACGGAACAAGTAAGGTGTAAAGCTAAAAGGATGAGTTATTTTTTAATTTAAATTTTATTTTTCAACTACAGTTAACATTTAATATTGTTTTGTACGAGTTTCAGGGGCACAGCTTAGTGGCTAGACAATCATGTACTGACACTTTCCAGAATGTTCCCCGATACCCCCACCATCCCCATGCATCACAACACTACTGACTACGTTCCCTGTGCTGTACGTGACATCCCGGGACTATGTTTCACTGCCAGTTCGTGCTTAATCCCTTCTCCTTCCTCACCCCCCAACCCCCTCCCCTCTGGCAGCCATCTGTCTGCTCTCTGTAGCTACGAGTCTGCTTCTGTTTTGTGTGTTCATTTATTTTGTTCACGAGATTCTACATATACGGGAAATCACGTGGTGTTTGACGAAAAGGATGGTTTTCAGCTAAGGTCTATTAGTTTCAATAAATGGTAAAGAACAACAACACGAACTGATACATCAGTGTTTTGGGCTGAAGAAATTATTGATTACATCAGAGAAGAAATCTTTAACAAGATAATGTTCTTCCTCTGTCACCAATAAACCAGCTACCAAGTATTGTCGTCGTTTTCTGCTGTCCTGCTTTTGGGTCACGTGATGTCCCTTTTCAAGGTGGCCCACGCTCTGGAAGAGCCCACCTCACTCCCCGGAAGACCACGAGAGGGAGAGGCCAGGCCCCGCCCACCTTGCCCTTCCCCAGGTGGAGTGCACTGGCGCCTCACTCCCCCCAAAGACACTCTACAAGCAACTCCAGCATCAACAAGATCGAATCTCTTGCCTTCCTTTAGTTTGAGTCCCCAGAACTCGGTCTTTTATACAAGATGACTATGTATAAGAGGACTTTTAAGTAAAGGTTCATTAATAATGTTTGCAAAAATACTGTTCCCATGATTTTAAGGATCCTGGCTGTGTCTCTGACATAGTTACATTCCGAATAACAGGAGAAATAGAAATACGAAATATCTGTGTGTTCTGACCCCTCTCTGTACTCTGTCTGTTCTCTTCCCCGCGGGCTGCGCGCTCCGGGAGGGAAGCCGCTGCCTTACACCTCTTGTGTTCCCCGCGGTGAATGGCCATGCCCACCCAACCGCTTCGCCAAGACGTAAAACACGGTAGTCGAGGTTTATGGCTGGACAAGGAGCAGCCACTAGCAACTCTCCCCGCAGTCTCCTCGGGAAGTATGTGTTTAGTGCAAAGCACATGGTCTTGAACATCAAATAGAACTAGGTTCAAAGTCAAACTCCGACACTCTTGGAGCAATTCAATCTCCTTGACCCTTACCTTTTGATATTTATAAAATGAGGACAATACCTCCTGTATTATAGGGCCATTGTGAGGGCCGAGTAAATGAATGTTCGTAAAGAATGTGGCATGATGCGCACCTGGGCCTTGGTAAGTACTGATCTCCCTCTAATACACAAACTTGGCTTCTTCAAAGTGAGTTCCCTGCAATTCGCCAAGAGGGCCACGAAGTCACCAGACAAACACAATGGTCTTCCTGCTGTCTACACGCTTCTGGGCGGCATATAATTACCCTAATATAATCCAATTATTCAGGGATTCATTTCGTCCACAAAAGTTTTTGAGTCCCTTCATGTAGCAGCAGTTGCTGGGAGCGAGGAATAAAATCATAATCCAGACAGGAACCTCTTAGTTTCGTGGGAAGAAAGAAAGAAGGAGGGAAGGAGGGAAGAAAGGGAGGGGGAAGGAGGAAACAATGACAGATTCTGATAGTGCTGTGGGAGAAATGGAGAGATTGTAGAGATAGACACTCGTAGGGGGTTGGAGGCAACCTCTTCAGGTTCGGGGGCGCAGAGAAGCCTTTTAAAAGCAGGTGGCAGCCCTGGCTGGCGTAGCTCAGTGGATTGAGCATGGGCTGTGAACCAAAGTGTCGCAGGTTCGATCCCCAGCCAGGGCACATGCCTGGGTTGCAGGCCCCGGCCCCCAGCAACCGCACATTAATGTTTCTCTCTCTCTCTCCCTATCTCCATCTCTTCCCTCTCTAAAAATAAATAAATAAAATCTTAAAAAAAAGCAGATGGCATTTTGGCTGGGTGATGAGATAGCATTCTGAGTCAGGGATTAGTCTCCGAAGCAGAGGGGTCAGCAGTGCGAAGGACGTGTAAATTCTCCAGGTAAAATGAATGTCCTAGTTGCTGGTCTGGCAACATTCCTCACGCCCTGCTGTCCAGGGCTCTCGGGCAGACATTTGGGAAGCGTCGGCCGGGAGAAGTCCCTGAGCACCAGCCGCCAGAGGGAGGAATGGTGGCTAAAAACCACTCTCGTTTCCCTGTCTGATTTTCAGTTGGCCGCTGGCAAGGGCTGTAACTAAGTGTTCACGGGAAACTGGTACAACTCAAACGTGCAGGGAAAGAATGTGTCTTAACTAGGTTTCTGTACCTCCTCAGCTTTGTGTGGCTCGTGCATTTGAAGGTAGAGATGCACACGAATTGAGATCAAACGAAACCCAGGTTCCTCTCGGTCTGAGGCTCGCCTTGGGCCTCACGGGGTGCACTGCCATGGCGGTGGGGGGGGAAACTGTCCCTGTCCGTGAAGCCACGAGAGACCGCAGTTTCAAAGTCTGATTCTGTTACTGAACATTTCACTAAATATTCTCTCATTTCCTGAAAAGTTCTGGATACACTGTGAAAATCGTAAGAGAAAGGATTCAAGTTAGGTGAGCTTCCTGAAGGAGAAATGAATCAATCACATTTGTGTCTGGGTTGCTAAGGGCGTAGTAGACCTTGGGCGAACCCTCGACGAATCAAAGTCGTGGTGACTTCCGGATGGGACGGGTGAGGGGTACCAAGCATCTCCAGGGCTCAGGCATCTGTCACTACAGTTACATTCCAGGGAAGGAGAAGAACATGTACATCCCATAGTATATTGTTTTGTCCTTAATCACGGGACTTGGCCATCCTTACGCTCTCCCCCACATGCTCTATCCCTAACTGTCGTGAATTCCGTTCAGGACAGACACTTCATATTCTTGAAACCGGGCCTGACAAAACACGACGGCACGATGGAGCCGAGGAGGCAGACAGCGATCACCGGACTCACAGAAGGACGCCGCCTCTTTCGAAACTGCTCTAAGGAGAGCGGACCCTGTGCCCCCAGTGAAATGACTGAGCAAAAAAAAAAAAAGTCTTCAGATGTGACCTTCCTTTACACACTGTTTTCTAAATGGAAGAGCAATGTACATGGTCTCAGAGGAAATGTGCCTGGATGCTCCGGGCAGCGTGTTAGTGCCCGACTCGAAGAGTCAGGAAGGACAGGGAGTCGAGCTGGAGTTGGCCTCCGGCTCCTGCTCACAGACGTGAGGGAATGAAGAACACGGAGAGTGAGCAACCGAATTAAAGGCAGGTTGGGTCAACCGTGTCTACTTGGGTTGTTTTTTTTTTTTTTTGTATGTATATGTATATTTATGAACATTTATATTCACTTTTCAAAAATAAGTTTTCATTTCATTAGGGATGCCATATTATAATATCTATTGTTCATTTCTATTTTGACTTTTTCTTTTTTTTTAATTTGTATTTTAAAGATTTCATTTATTTATTTTCAGAGAGGGAAGGGAGGGAGAAAGAGACAGAGAGAGAAACATCAATGTGTGGTTGCTGGGGGCCATGGCCTGCAACCCAGGCATGTACCCTGACTGGGAATCGAACCTGCGACACTTTGGTTCACAGCCTGAGTCAATCCACTGAGCTACGCCAGCCCGGGCGTATTTTGACTTTTTCATAACAAAAACCACAGCGTGATACGTGCAGACTCCGAGGGTGTGTCCCACCGGTGCCATAGCAGGCGTTTCTTCGGCCGCGAGCTGAGGTCTGTTGGTCCAGATGGGCAGTTGAAACTGCTCAGGAAAAGCAGGTTATTCACTGACCCTCCCCCTTGACCTACTAGTGAGACAACAACGGCGACCCACACTGGGCTCCGCACCCCTCCCTCTCTGGTGGCTGAGAGCGGAGGCCGCTGTGGACCAGGCAGGTTCCTCAGGCACGGAAGAATCGCCAGGCGTCACCGTACAAGGGCAAACCGCAAGGCTGGGTCAAGGTCACATGCGTCCCCCACGCACGTTACACCCCCACGTGTATGTACTGAGAGGCCCCTCGGTCTGACCGCCGGATCGCGCCTTTGCCGAAACATACCGAGAGGAGCTCTTGGACCCTCTACAAACAGCAGGAAGGAGTAACCATTAAATAAGGAAGTCATAAAGGTAATCTAGTTTGAAAGATGAGTTTTAAAAATAAGAGGACCACTATAATTGAAAAAAACCTAACCCTATGGGGTGTTGAACATTTGTGTGGAAATTTGAATTCGGCTTAAAAAATTCTCCTTGGATTCACATGTGCAGAAAAATTGTTCTCAGTTTTCCAGTATTTCCTACTCCCAGAGTGCTTTCCATAAATATTTGCGTGAAAACGGATTTGACTCTTTTCTAGTGCCTGCTGGCCTGTTGAGAGTTTTGTCTGTTGAAATGAACACTAGCTGGCCGAGGTCGCAGGCAGCTGAGGACTCCGTCTCGGCCCCCGGACCCCCCGCCGTGTAACCCCGGTTGCTCATCAATGAGCTGCACCCCCACGGGGGTGTGTCAGAAAAGTGCTTGTCGTTTCCGGCCAGGGGGTAACTATAGTTGTTTTTCTTGTTTACTCTCCTGATTGTAGCTTCTACAGGATGGAAAACGCTCGTTAACTATAACAAGTTGGATACGCTTATGATAAAATAATAGATAACACGCTAGTTATCAAGTCTCCAGGGAAACACTTTGCCGAAAACCCTTCGCTTGCTGCTCACTCGTGTAGCTCCTTCATCTGCTGACGTAAATGCAGTATCGGCTTCCTGAATTTACGTCAGAATTGCAACAGGAAAACTGAAGAACAGAAGGTCAGGGGAGAACTGGGTCCTTAAGCTATCATATGCTTTTTTCAGTTAGAGCTGTTTTGCAAAAGAAAGGAGAATGGTATGAAATCCGAGATATGCAATCATTTATGTATTTGTGTTCAAATAAAAATTTGCAAAAGACATGGAAAATCACGGTACAGAAGGAAGACACTCAGAAACTGTCTTGCCCGAGTTGGAGCCAGATGCTGATCTTGGTGGACTACATCTGGCTCCTCCTCCTCCCACGCCCCCACAGGTAGGTCTCCCTCCCACTGTGTGAGGTGGGGATTCCTGCCAGTGGTGCTGACCTTCCCACCAGCAACCCTCCTAGGGCCATCCTGAACCCTCCTGGCCCGATCGCCGGAAAGGAACGGTCCCCCTCCTTGCATTGGCCGGCACACTCAGTTTGGTCCAGGGGCTACTCTGCTCCGGGCGGGGCAATGCCCATATAGACAAGCCCCCCCAGGTGCAGACGACCGAGGCCAACCTGGGGGCCTCATGTATGCACATCCCCCTTTTTACTTCTGCTGGATCTCATTGGCAGGGTAACGCGCCATCCTGCCGTGATGATCCTGAAAATACAAAGAACCGCCTCACCTCTGTTCATGCTGCTCATCGTCTCGACTGGGCTGCCAGGCAGGCCCCTTGAATGCCCTGCTCCCTCCAGAGGGAGGCAGGGGGCATCAGGGAAGGCAGCCGTGAGCAGCCAAGGCCCAACCAGCTGTCCGGGGAAGGAATAAGTGACCGTGGGGGGGACCCCAGGACCCATACAACCCAGCTGGAGAGGCCACCCACCCATCTGTCAGACCCCAACCATGTGCCTTCGTGGACTGAGAGGACAGTGCCTGAAAGGAAAAGGGACTTGCTCCCAAGCCTTCCCCCAGGTGCCACAACCTGCTGACTGTGGCCAGGACCAACAGGGCCCATGGGTTCCTTTATCGCCATTAACCCCGTTAGGGGTACCCAGTGGTGCTCACTCCTCACTCTTGGCTTGCAACTGGATCTAGAGCACAGGGCCAAACACAAAGGCCCATGGGCTGAATCCGGCCCTCCACCTTGCTTTATCCGGCCCGGCACCTTGTTTCTACCCAGCAGCAGCTCCCAGCTCTCGCTTAACTGTTAAGGAGCAGTTACATGTGTACGGTCCTAAATTACATTCGGCCCTTTGAAGGCAACCACAAGGCGGATGGGGTCCCCGGTGAAAACGACACTGACACCCCTGATCTGGAGACTTTCGCTGGTTTATGGTTTTAGATTCTGAAGATGCCTTTTACTGCACAGTGTGGGTCCTGACTCGGAGGAACTGTGTGCGCTTGAATGAGATGATCCAGAGACTCGTCTGAAGCAACGATACTGCTAGGTGGCGCCCCCACAAGGCACAACTGAGGAAGGACCGAAAGGACGGGGGCTCTCCGAACACAGTGGAACGGCGTTTCTCCCAGAGGCCCCGGTCCCGGAGGGACAGTGACTGATGAGCACGCCAAGAAACCGGCTAACCTCGGGGAAGGCTTTCCCAGTGGCCCAGCCTAGGGTTAGGGTCACCCTGGAAGCCAGCTCCGGTTGCGCCCCTATGCAGTGTTACAGGGGAGACCCTTCTCTGAGAGCAAACATCACTGCAGTCTGAAGACGGCCGCACCGTAAAGGAACCGTGTACTGTGAAACGTGTGCAGCCTCCAGGTGCCGCTTCGTCTGTGGACACCGCCTGGCTGGGGGGGGGGGATGCAGACATTTCGAAAGGAGACGCTTCCCCCCACGAGTCCCGGCCGAGCCCGCGTGGACCTAAATGATCCGTCTTCGTGTGCTGTTGTTTCGGGTTAACAGTGTGTGTGTGTGTGTGTGTGTGTGTCTGGCTGTGATCACAGCTCGTCTCCTTCTGGTTTGCTACCTTCTTATTCTCGCTCGCCCGCGTCCTTCGGGAAGAGTCCCTCTGTCCCGTCATCAGCCGGCAGCAGCCAGAGTGGCTGTGGCCCGCGCGGCCCAGGACCGAGCACGGACGACAGAAGTGGGGACATGTTGCCACAGACCAGCTCGAGCCGGTCCTGCCTCTTTCTAATAAGGCTCGGAACCCAAGTTTAAATTTTGGGCACGCCCCTTACAAGGAACAGGTGTGAACCCTTGACCGCTGCCCCCTAAGAAACCAGAGGACCTGGACATGACCAGGGCCTGAACACGTGACCCTTTCGGGGGCCCAACGTCCAGGAAGAGCCCCTTGAATCTCACTCCAGAGCCTGGGCGGGGACACAGACTCGGGCCCTGCCTCCTGTCTCCTCACAGGTTGACTTTGCACTAGAAGCTTCTTTCTTTTCTCGAGAGCCAGGTCCATCGTGTTGACTTTC
The DNA here is from genome assembly GCF_004126475.2 of Phyllostomus discolor. Classification (NCBI taxonomy): domain Eukaryota; kingdom Metazoa; phylum Chordata; class Mammalia; order Chiroptera; family Phyllostomidae; genus Phyllostomus; species Phyllostomus discolor. The sequence continues at coordinate 2,979,534 of NC_040913.2, read as the reverse complement.
ACGGGCACCGGGCAGCGAGCCCTCGGTCGGTCACGCGTTGTTAAAGACTTAAGTGTAAACGTGGGCACGGGGGGTGCCGTGCATCATTGACGCTACACACACTGCACAGAGCGACGGGAGTGGATTTTGTTAAGTGGGTTCAGCGGTCCAGTGAGCGGGCCCCACACGAGCCCCACAGTCATTTTCACGCCGAAGTCCCAGCTGGCACTTAGCCTGGTGTTCCAGGGTCAAGGGGTCGTGGCGAATCTCCCCAAGGGGTAGAAAACAGGGGAGATCCAATGTTGATACTGATTTGAACTGAAGCTGAGATCTTGGGGTTTTGAATGGTGACTAAACAATAACTAAAACGGATTCTCCAACAGTTTAAAGAAAAGGGGGTATTTGCAATGAAAATAACAATGGTTGCCAACACAGGTAACGGCAGCATTAGAGGCATTATTTAGTAAGATTATTTCAAAAACAGGCTTTGAAGATATAAACTCAGATAAAAGATGCTTTAATTTTTGTGTTGAACTATTCCAGAATCACGCAATCTACAAGATATGAAGAATATGCATGGTGGCGTCACCAAGATTTTGAAGTGGTTTTCTCCTATGTGTAAGCATTCTCATGACCATATAAAGGAAGGACAGACGAAAAAATTCAGAAAGTTGTATCTGCGATGACTGTTCAAAGAAACAACTGTTCACATAAAACAACAGCTATTAAAAGTTCAGTAAGAACCCTGGCTGGCATAGCTCAGTGGATTGAGCACGGGCTGCTAACCAAAGCATCGCAGGTTCCATTCCCAGTCAGGGCACATGCCTGGTTTGCAGGCCACCGCCCCCAGTAACCGCACATTGATGTTTCTCTCTCTCTCTCTCTCCCTCCCTTCCCTCTCTAAAAAATAAATAAATTTTAAAAATCTTAAAAAAAAGTTCAGTAAGAAGTGGTGGTCCAGGAGTTGCCTGTTATTCTATGTGGTCATTGAAATAACAAACTCAGTACATGAAGAGGTGAAACATTTTGACTTTCACAGAACACTGCCAAATACACAAACGAAAATTGCTACCCTTCCCTTTGTCAGGTGGACTCGTCCCTCTACACAGTTGGGTGGGTAAAGACGTGATCTTTCATGACGAAGTTCTTACCTAATCTGCAGCATACATTTCAAGACCCTGCCTCGCCATGCACAGGGATTTCTCCCTGTGTGAGTCCAACTGTTCGGAACCGGGAGTCAGCCCACACACACGGGGCTGCGTGAGCAGCAGCGACACGGCCAGCGGACTGACCCAGCCTCCAGGGCACGGGACGGACTCTGATCTAATGCCACACCGAGGCCACTGACAGTTCAGTAAGACGCAGGGCGTGCTTAAACTTACAGGGACCGGGCAGGACTCTTCAAACAACTTTCATAAACACACAGTAAAATATAATTCATCAAGCAGATCTTACCTGTTCTCTCCTTGCTTTGTTTCTCAGAGGGTACCTGTAAAAATAAAAAGTATAACTTTCTTAATGTCTCAAAATTACATGGCTTTCACCAAGAATAATATCGGCAACTTTGAAAAAAATCAGACTGTGAAATTGGAGTCAAACGGCCTCCAGAAATGAAAATAGAATGCCACCAAGGTATTAGGATTCAATGGTTTTAGGATGCACAAATCATTTGGAATTGAAAAGCAATTAAAATACTCATTTATGAGGAAGCGGCATTAAGTTTATTTTTCTCTGACTTCCATAAAAATTGGTGCTGCACCATGCGTCCATTTAATCATTAGAAGATGGCAATCTAGCCTCTGGTCTCTGCCCCCTGCCCTCCCATCACCAGCGACCTCCTTGGTGCTCCACCCAGCCACTGCCTCGCCTAATCTCTGAGCCACATCGGGAACTGGACCTTTTTGAGCTTTGGTTCTCCTGCAATGTCCCGCTGTCTTCTCTCCCGCTCTGGCTCTGCCCACGCCTCCTCTGGGTGAGCTCCCTGTCTGGCTGATGCACTCACTTCCCAGGGAAAATGATGCAGCAAAAACCAAATACGTAATTGTATCTTCTAGACTACATCAGTCCTAAATCATACTTAAATGGATTGGTGAGTGTATTTTTCTTATGGCCATACAGAAATGTTTTTGCACGATAATTTCATTCCCCGGCAGGGGTGGGGGGAATGGGGAGCTGCTGTCTCATGGGCACAGAATGTCAGTTTTGCCAAATGGGAGTTCGGGAGGAGCAGCTGGTGACGGGGCGGGACGACGCGAATGTACTGGTGCCGTTTAACTGCGCACTCAGAATGGCCAAGACAAGAAATGTTACGGCACGTGTGTTCTTCCACGGCTAAAAGAGAAGGGCACACAACATGGCCAAATGCACCTCTGGTCTTGCAGCGTAACATGTTACATGTTACCTCAGCTTCAGAGTCCTCTGTTGGAAACTCAAAACAATGGGGTAGACACTTTCAGACAGTATCCTATTCCTAAGACACACGATGTGACTTGGGCAGATGACACGGGAACTGCCGCTCACCTTAAGGTGGGTTTTTGTCCTGCCCTAAAGCCATTGGAAGGTTGTCGTGCACCCCAGAAACTCGGAGAAGGAAAGGGGCACTAAGGAGCAGGGTGTGGGACGGTGCCTGCTGCTCACTGGGGCCAGTGGCGTCTGATGAAATCAATGTCTCCAGATAACCAACCGCTTATTTCTCTGGATATTTTATTCAACAAAGACGTGCCGAGTGCTTAACCAATATACAGAACTACATGTTTCTAGCCTGACGCTGGGGCTTGACCCTTTCCCCCTGCTGCACGGAGGGCGGGGGGTGGGCAGCTCGCCCAGCAGAGCGGCTGAGGGGCTCTAGAACTCTCAGAATCGTCTCAGGGAGAAGTTGCAGTCAATTCCTTGGAAGTGCGTTCAGGAGTCACGCGCCGCATTTGGTGAAATGCCCCAGAAAGTGTTTAATGCCCCTCAGGGCCATAGTAATTACAAATTCACGTTCACACCATCTAAGAATAAGAACATCTTAGGAGTTTGTCTTACGATAAAGCTGGATGTAAACGCCATTGGTTTTTGGAACAAATGTGCCCAGACGTGTGTCCTGTGCCCACGTAGGTGAATCCGCCCCCCAGGTGAAAGGAACAACACCGGGAAACCATGGAGACGTCCTGATAGTTCTTTACAGAGAGGCCGCCGCCCTCGGAGCATGTGTGACGGTCACACGTGTCAATAAGCACATTAACAACTGCGGCCCAAGCGAGCCCAGGAAGCTGCGTCCGCACCTGCCGCCCGGCGCACAAAGGGCCCGTGTGTTCCGAGTGCCCCGCGGTGAACCTTCCAAACCAAAGCAGCAGATGAAACCCCAAGTAAACAAACTCTTAGGTAAACACGTAAGCCCTGTTACTATTTGCTCTTGACTTTGTTCAGAGCACACCTGCTGGCTTTAAGCTCAGCACATTATACTCCGTGGGGGCTGAGATTTCAGCGTTACAGGATAAGGCCTCGGAAGCCACGAGGAGATGAGGCTGATCCCCGGACCACTGCGGAGGGGAAGGGGCGGGGTGAGAGGCATGAGCGCCACACACCGGCTGTGGCCCAAACAATTCAAGGCCGACGGACATCCATGCAGGTGGATTTGTATCTCAACAAAAATATTTTAATCCCTTTCATGTTAGCTACCTGATACCTCGTGTACAAACCATATGTAACAGTGAAAAAGGAAATATTTAAAAGCACTGTAATTTGCAATTCCAGACTCTCTTCCAGGAGCCTGGCTAAGGAACCAAGTTCAACCAAAGTACCCGTTTCTGAAAAAATACAATGCAAATATAACGTTCCTTAATTATCATGCCGATTTTCATTATTGCCTTTAAATTTGAATTCAGACTATTCCAAGCATGACCTCACAGAGAAATTTCCAAAAATTTTTATTTCTGCAAAAATGTTATGTCATGGTTCCTACCTAGCTGTCAAACTCTCTCTTCTCTGACTCAGGCTGAGAAAAGACTGCAATATTGAATAGTTCTTAGCTGGCGGGGCTGTGTGGAAAACAGAAGGTACCAGATTTCTTCACAAATAGTCATGCCATGATAGCCAAAGAAAAGAGCTGCTAAAAAGATAGAGAAAATACATAATATAATTTAAAAATCTACTCTTTATTTTTATCTTCCTGATTTCTTTCAGAGCTGAGATAAAGTACTGCTCATTTTCAGTGCTATATAAAAACAGCATTCAACTGAAACATAAGAATCAAATGAAAACCTACTTTCTCAGAATTAGAAATGTTCCCATTCATCCAACGATGTATACATCTTTCTACTTCTAAATTTAAATGTTGGCATATATATACATGTGTGTATATATATATACACACACACACATATATATTCATATATTTGAGTAGAAATAGTAACACATAATTTCAGACAAATCTAAATGGAAAAAAATAGTCTTTATTAGCTCAGTGAGTCTGAAATGATGTTGTTTAATAAACCGTGGCATTTTAATAAGCATTCTTGACATCTGGTACTAATAAAAAGAATTTCACATTTTACGGTTCACATTGCAAGGAAACCATGACCGCGCTTCTGCTGTTTGCCCCCGACCACGGGCGGCGCGGGCTGCGCTTGGGCGGCTGCATTTCCTCCTTGATTCGTTTATATAAAGGGGCCACTTGTTTTCCCTTCTCCTGTGTGTATTTTATATACGAGTTGGACCCAGTCCCAGAAATGAATACATGGAGGAAGAAAGGAATGCGCTCAAATGAAAATCAACGTTCTTAATAACAAAACTAATCATGGAACGTTCCCGGATCCAGTTTGGTTAGCAAAATTCATTCTAAAACAATGATTCAAGGGGTTCTGCATCTGGATAAACATTTGACGTTTTCCAGAACTGTGAAAAGCTGTAAGGACCTAACAGTTTCCATCTTCTGTGCAACCACAGTCTGGCTAGGCCGCGCTCACCGACCCTTTGGCTCACAGGCAGGCTGTGCCAGGCGCCTGCACGGCAGCAGCAGCTGCCGGCGACGCGGCGGAGACGGCCAGACGGGCCTGAAGGCCTCTGGATGCTCCCCTTGTCTCTGGACCATGACCCTGAACCCTGGTCTTACTCTCCTGCTTGCTGAGACACCCTGCATGGCTGTCGTCCGCTGCTGTGCTGAGTGTCCTGCTCCAACCCGGACACTGGGCTCCCCAACATGCCCCCTGCCACTGACCCGTTCCCTAGAGCACGTCACGACTCCTCTGGAAGCATCCTTGCCGTGGTATGAAACAGGAATGAGAGAAATTTCCATCAATTTTGTTTTAATTGGCAATTAATTTACAAGCGACAGATGCCACTTTCTAGATAATGGCAAACAGAAGCTCTGAATGTAAAGTCAATGTACTCTTTGAGAAGTGGAAAAATGCAAGCGCGGATTCATTAGCTCAAAATAAAACATTTTTTCCCTCAAACCTCCAGATTTCTTCAGTTACTATAGTTCTGGGTTTCCCGCTTCCAACGTGCATGGCCCCGCCCACTAACAAGCCCACGGGCCCAGCAGGTGATGCTTCTGGTAGCTCAGCCTTCTGTCTGGCTTCACCAGAGGCTCCACCCACCCTAAGATAATCTTCTCATAAGTAAGTGTCTCCCAGATTTGGTCATCTAGACAGAGAGATAAGACATATACACAGAAGAACTCAAAAGCAATTCAATGCAGAATTTATTACAATGCAGAATTAACTGACCTGCAAAATAAGTGTAACTAATGTTTTTTAGTTTAATCTTAATTGTACTTTTTCCATTGCCATTTAGTCCCCTTATACCTCCCTCCCCCCAGTAATCATCACCCTGTTGTCCATGTCCATGAGTCCTTTCTCCTTTCAGCTCCATCCCTCCGCCCCCAACTGTCACCTGCTCTCCATCTAGGGGTCTGTCCCCATTTTCCTTGTCAGTTTGGTTTGTTCATTGGAGTCCACACATGAGTGAGATCATATGGTGTTTATTTTTCTCTGCCTGGCTCATTTCACTTCGCCTGGTCCATCCATGCTGCCACAAAGGGTAACATGTCCTTCTTTTTTGTGGCAGACAAGTATGCCATTGTGAAAACGCCCCATAGTCGTTCTACCCCCAGTGCCCACAGCAGATGAATGGATGCAACAGCAACGGATGTTTAAGAACACCTTCAAGGTAGTAGCGCCAGAACGTTCCCTGCATTGGGGTGTGCTGTCAAACATCCGGCATCATTAGGACGTTCTCTGCTCGGCAGGAGACCACAGTCTAGAAAACGGCCCGTACAGGAAGGTGACAGTCCTGTGTCACAAGTCTAGGCGTGCTGGCCGCACAGAGAGAGGAGCCGTGGGTCCCGCGGAAAGGCTCAGAGGAGGCGTCTACGGAGAGGGACACTGAAGCTGAATCTCGAGGAAGGAGCTCCCTGGGAGCGCAGGAGGGGGAGGGGAGTCCCAGGGAGAGATCCCGGAGCAACGTGCACAAAGGGAAGGGGCGGAGGAGACCACAAGCGTTTGGGGAAACGCAAGTGTTTGGGTCTTGCTGTAAACCAGGTGTGGGGAGAGTGTGGGGTGGTGGGGTCAGAAAAATAGGAACGGGCTGGGTAGTAAAGGGGCTTGTATGCGAGGCTGTGGAGCTGGGACGGCTTCTGTGGTTGACCAGGACTCCGAAAATGGAGGCGTCATCATGGCAAATCTGGGGCCAGCACGAGGAGGAAGAGACTGGGCACCAGACCGGGGGCTGTGGCACCGGACCAGGGCCGGGGAAGCACAGGAGGGGGAGGCGGTTGTGAGTCACCCAGGAGGGGACTGGCTGAAAGTGGGGAGGAAGAGGGAGGGACAGGGGAGAGGCGTCGTGAACGGTTTTCAGATTCAGCCTTGGGCCCCCAGGCCCAGGGAGGAGTCATGCTGATGAAGGTGCAGAACAGGGCCGGTGGCAAGGGGTTTGGACTCTGAGGAACTCCACTTTCAGACATGCTGGGTTCGATGTGCGAGTGCAGGGCGCCCGGGCGGGGCTGTAGGAGGAAGCTGGGGCTGGGGAAAGTGGTGTGGACCGCTCCACTGTTGAATGTTCGGGGGTAACCCCGGTCCCCGGTCCCCAAGGTGGATGGGCCTGTCGGGAAGCTGCAACTCCGCTGAGCACCAGCCGCAAAGGCTGGAGCGTGGGGTGCAGCCGCAAGTCTGAGGCTGAAGGGAGGGACTGCAGGAAGGCGGCGGGGAGGAGAGGGCACAACCTGACAGTGACTTTAACCAGGACGAGCAGGCTCACAGGGAAAGGGCTGAAGATGGACGACTGTGGGACACGCTACGAACAGGTCATTATGAGGGGACGTTGGGTAGAGCCGGGGAATAGACATTCAAATAGGACAAACTAAAAAATAAATGGGAAATAAAGCAATCTAATCTCAGAACGCTTGAGCTGGAAAGGTTGAAGGAGGCACACGTGCGAGCCCTAGGGGACACTTGGATGGAGGGTTTTGGGAAATCAGGAGAAAACTCGGCACCATCAGGGCTTTGAGCCAGAAACTGGGCGAGGACTGCAGATGCGGCTCAGGGAGTGGGTGCGGCTCAGGGAGCGGGCCCGGAGAAGAAGCTGGAGGGGGGGCGGCGTGGCCGGAGGACAGCTGGGCTGGGGTGCACGGCTGGAGGAGGGAAGGCCGGGAGCCGTGGGAGAAGCTGGGGGACACACACATCTGAGGGTGTGACACCCAGGAGGAAGGAGGGCGTGAGAGGGAGGGAGGGAGGGCCCCACAGACACCTGTCTCCCATCGGAGAGGCACCCGGTGCGCCCCTTCCCTGCGCTCTGGGACGGCTCCGACTGCCGTCTCCCCCTCAGGCTCGTGGACGAGCTCTACACCTCCAAACGACCCTCTGGTCACGCCCCACACTGGCCTTCCCAGCGCAAACAAAGGGTGGGCTCTAGAGAACGCAGAGCTGCCTCTCTCTGCTTATTTCTTTCATGGCATTACGGTGTGTCAGAAAGAGGGGGTACTGGGTTAGGCACATTGGGTTTGAATCCAGCTCTCACTTATACGGGTCTCGGCAGCTTTTCTCACTTGTCTGAGACTCGGTTTTCTTACCTGTGAACTGGGGATAGCCGTAGAGACCATGTAAGAAGGTAAAGATTAAATTTGAAAATCGAACCAGAGCAGACACGTGATGTGCTCAAGCAGTGCATCCAAACCAGTGAGTGGCTGGGAGCACTTACGTGTATCTGCATAAAAATACTGGGGTGGCCTAGCCATGGCTGGCATAGCTCAGTGGATTGAGCGCGGGCTGCAAACCAAAGTGTCGCAGGTTCAATTCCCAGTCAGGGCACATGCCTGGGTTGCGGGCCATGACCCCCAGCAACTGCACATTGATGTTTCTCTCTCTCTCTCTCTATCTCCCTCCCTTCCCTCTCTAAAAAATAAAATAAAATAAAATCTAAAAAAAAAAGTACTGGGGTGGCCAAAAATTTAGTTTGTTTTTTTTCCCCCATAAGACGGCTCTAGTAGCACTCGGTTGTCTTTAACTTCAATTGGAGCAATTTTGTTAGATTGTATTGCGACAGCTGTCATATCAGCGTGTAAAATAAAACTTGTCAAAGTTGGTGAATTTTTGTACAGCCACTTTAATATCAAAGATGAAAAACTATGCAACTTTTTTTTACTTTATTATTTCAAGAAAGGTAAAAACATAACTAAAATGCAATAAAAGATTTGTGCAGTGTATGGAGAAGGTGCCCTGATGGATCGAACATGTCAGAAGTGGTTTGAGAAGTTCCGTGCTGGAGACTTCTCACTGGACGATGCTCTATGGCTCGGTAGACCAGGTGAAGTTGATAGCAATCAAATCGAGAACTTAATTGAGAACAACCAATGATATTCCACGCAGGAGATAGCTGGCATACACAAAACATCCCAATCAATAAAGTAATTGGTGAACATGAAAACCTGTCTTTTATTTTACGGAAAAAAAAACCCTAAATGAACTTTTTGGCCAACTCACTACCTTTCTCTTCAACTACTTCTCTGCCTTTAAAAATGTCGCTCACCATTCAAGGGGGCCTGGAAGAGGAGTCATTCTATCACACCCCGATTCGGTCCTTTGGCAGCTGCACCCCGGCCTCACTCCGAGGGGTGCAGACGCACGGACTCGAAGCTGAGGGCTGGGCTTGGTGGCCACCCCACGGCCACCTCCTCGGGCAACCGCCCCTGTGTCCGGCTGCCTCCCGGGCCTGTTTGCCTTGGCTTCTAGGCTGGTGTTGCTGAGCCAGCGCTGCCAGCTTTTAAGATTATACAAAATTACAGTGGCGTGTTGTATTGAATGCCTCACTTTCTTTGTAACAGAGTGGTTTTGGTTAAAAAACAAAATACTTCATAGCCCGGTGACTGCGGCCCTGACTTGTTGGCTGAGCCCGAGCCAGAGGCGCGGAACTGGGTCACCGGCACGGACACGTGGCCCGGAGCGGCGGAGGGCGGGCGGCCTGCCTGCTCCGCATCTGGCCCCAGCTCCAGGCACTTTCAGGATGACTCCTGAGTGCTGTGGGGAACAAAAGCGACCCTTGAGAATGTGTTTTCTCCTGGGTGTAGAAGAACCCTGGTGATGTTGGCTTTTCTGGGGCATCCTTTTTGTGCTGAACTTGCAGGCCACGGGAAAATCAACAGTTCATCAAAGTGCCGGTCAGAGAGGAAGAGTACGTGCTGAGAGTAATGTAACTCTCACTGCTTTCATCCGCTGTGATGGGAGACTGAGACTTTAAAACTGTTGTCTACCAAAGTCTAATTTAACGTCATCTTCACGTAAAAACGCTTGTGTAGACACGCTGCTGCGTGCTACCTTTGAAAAAAAAATTTGTTTAAACTGTTCCCCCAAAACTGTTCCCCAAAAACGAAGAGTTGAACAAAAATGAGCGCAGGGGAGGCAGGGGTTTGACTCCGCTGTTTGGTTCTGCACAGTAGACAAAACCGGCCAGAATCTTTGTCCTTGTTCCCCCTGCTGGCCTGGCGATGGCGATGAGCCATTACAAGGATGGAAGGAAGGCAGCGGGCAGAAGGAACTAGAACCCACGACAGAGAGTTTGTGGGTGACACCTGCAAGCTGGGTGGACGGTCCTTCAACAATGGAAAGGAAATCTTTTTCTGGCATTTGCCTTGTCCCCTTCTCCTAAGTCGAAGGCCTCCCGGCTCCGAGTGGCTCTGAACATGCGGTGCTTGCATCCCCTGCCCGGGGAGCCCCCGCCACTCCAGACGCCAAGGCCACTCTGTGCACAGGCTGCTCCCGCCCCGCGCGTGAGCTCGGTGGGGTGACGGGGACAGGCCCTTCCCAGCCAGGAGCGGACACTGCCCCTCTCTGCCTGTACCACTCGGCTGCCCAGGCCTCTGGCCGAGCCTCTCGGGCAGGACACAGCTCTGTGGCTCCTCTGGGCTCTGTCCCCGCACAGGTGCCCCACCAGCAACGCACGGAGAGGCCCCTCCCACCTGTCCCTGCTCCCTTTCTCAGTGACCCTCTGGCGGCCCCAGTCCGACCTCGGAGTCGCTCATGGCAGACGAAAACTAACCCTTCTGTCCACTATCTTATGCTGGTTTCACGGCCACAACCAGGCCTTTTGAGCAGAAAAGCTGAAGAAAAAGCGAATAAACTTCCAAAAGGGATTCCGTAACTTCATAAATTACTTCAGCTCCAGCGTAGGGCCTGAGGCTACTGACTCTCCTCGGTTTCCCAGTTAACAGGTACTTGCGGCCTGCCTCCTGGGCGCCAGCTGTGGGCTCGTCCCAAGGACAACGCACTGGCCCCGAGTGGCAGGCTCGGGTCTGTGACAAGGCAGGTCCTCCTGCGGCCCAGCGGAGCGTGACTCAGAGGGGAGCCAGGGCAGGTGACAGGAAGCCAGTCTGGACTGGTGGCCAGTCTGGCGACCAGTGCGGCCACCGCAGAGGAGAGGGGGGAAGCGCGGTGAGAGTAGATCAGGCACGTGGAAGGGAGACAGCTAACCGGAGATGCTGAGATGAGCGACCCAGCAGACACGTGCTCTGGGCCCGGGAGCTGGGCTGAGCCCGGGGAGGTCAGAGAAGGAAAAGGTGCGTCCCCTGTTGTCTGGAGGCATCTGGGGGACTTCCGTTCGAAATGGTGTTTGTGAAGGAATGTTCACCCCACTCCGTCCCTCACCGCCTGGAGTCACGATGGAAAACACAGAGAAACAGAACCTCCTTCCCCGATAAAACGAGAAGCTGGTCATCAGCCTGAACCACAGAGGGACACCGGGGTCGATGGCGGCTGAGAGCTCTGCCAGACTAGAGTGCGGGGAGCAGCCGGAACCTCAGACTCCCCGAGCAGGAGGCCACAGTTCTGCAAACAAGCGTCACCGTTGGGGAAGGTCCAGCTAGTGCTAGTGCTGCTGTGGTGGGAGCAGCAGGGGGCGCTAGGGGAGTTTGCGGGAAGCAAGGCGCGCCCCTCCCCACATGGTGCCCTGCAGCGTCAGGAAGGCGGGCGGGCTGAAGGGTCGGATCACGAGGCTGAAGGACGAGAGAGCCGATGAATTGTGGGATCTGACACGAGGGCTTCTTCCCATCCACTGGGCTTCGAGGGGAGTCCAGCTGCCCTCTGGGGCCGGGGTTGCGGCTGCAGCCAGCGGCCAGGTCCAGCCATCGGCTGGTGTTGCTCCGCCGTGAGCTGAGGATGCCTTTCATGTGTTTACAATGGTTCTTCAAGAATCAAGTGAAGAACACTGTTTTGTAACAGAAAATTGTATGCAATCTAAATGTCAGCACCCATAAACGAAGTTTTACTGTAACACGGGTGTGTTTATCGTTCACGTCCTGTCTGAGACTGCTTTCCGGCGACGCATCAGTCTCCTGAGCCCGCCACACCGGCACGCCGCAGGCTGGGGGCTCAGACACCCAAGGCTTGCTTTCCCGCAGATCTGGAGGCCAAGTCCAAGATCAGGGCGCTGACAGTTAGTTTCTCCCAGACAGACTCTCTCCTTGGTGTTCAGGCCACGTTCTCCCTGGGTCCTCACGGGGTCCTGTATCCCTGGTGTATCCGTCCTCTTAAAAGGATACCAGTCCTACATCGTTTAGCCTGAGTGACCCCCTGAAAGGCGTTATCTCTGAACACAGTCACACTGGGGATTAGGGCTTGCACCTGTGGATTTCGGGGGGACACAGTTCGGTCCACAACAGGGTGCAATGGCAGAGTGGAGCGGTGGAGACAGATGCTACATGGCTCACAAAGCCTGAAATATTTATTGCTCCATCCTTCATGGGAGAAGTTTGCCATCCTGGCTGAGTAACTCAGCTGGTTAGAGCATCGTCCCAATATGCCAAGGTTGTGGGTTCACTTCCCGGTCAGGGCACATACGAGAATCAGCCAATGAATGCATCAATACGTGGAACAACAAATCTCTCTCTCTCCAAAATAAAAAATTAAAAACAATTTTTAAAGAAGTTTGCCAAGAATGTTCAAAAGTAGCAGGATGCTCGTTGCCAGGGCAGCGGAAACGACGAGCAGGCTGGACAGGGGCTGGGCGAGGATGCCGGTGATCCAGACGGCTTGTTGGAAGTCGCTGAAGCACAGCGGGATGGGTACGTACATGGGGTTGTAATCTACTGGTCTCTACAGTTTTGTCTCTATTCGAACACTTCAGTAACAATTTTTAAAAGACGTATGGTTAAAGTTATATAAGCCATGTTAAACAAAGCACAAACGAGTCTCGTGTATTCAGTAAGTCAGTTACTTCAACATACGTGATCCTCCTAAACTTACTGGATCCCAGGCAACAGAAAAATCCTCAGTTGGCGGGGATCTTCTTCTGTGTCGTGTTGCCCCTCAAACCACCTGCAGCCCTGTGCTTGTCCTGTGCTACTTTTGAGTCACGGTACCACGTATCTCTTTATCGTCTTAAAAACGTGCTGAAGGCCCACTGTGGGGTGGATGCACCAGGTGCTGTGGCACCTGTCAGCAGGAAGCTCCTGACTGGCAGGGAAGTCAGACGACAGGACATCTTGAAAACCCTGGACCTTCCCTTTCCCTGTAAAAGCACAGCCTCAAGCTAAAACCCTGGGAATTAGCCTCAGTTCCTCTCTCCCCCTCATTCCGTATATCCATAGTCAACTCCGCTTTCCCTAACACCCCAGTTTTCTCCTTCTACCCTTATTTTTACCACCTCTTTTCTTGGTTTTCTGTTGCTGGAACTATAGCAATCTCCTAATTGGTGTTTTCGCTTCCATGTTTGTATTCCGATCATTCACCTTCCAAGAGTGGTTTTACACACACACACACACACACACACACACGCACAGGGGTGTCTGCAGTATGGGCATCCACTCGTGTCCCTCCCCAGTGCCTGAGAGCCTCTCGTAGGTGCCCCCGCATCCGGGTCCTGGCTTCCCTGATTCGAACCCACGCCATGTGCCCTCCTTCCCTCCGCAGCAGGCTGGCTGGCTCACCTGGAGAAGTGGCATTGCAGGTGGCTGGAAAACACACCCTGCCAATTCACAGTATTCTCCACGTTACATATCACCTTTCCTAAGGAGATACCGACCTGTATAACCTGGTGCTGCCACAGCCAGATTACGGTAGGCAGTTAGGTTAATGTAGTTGACATTCAGAAAAAAAAAAAAAACGAGAATAAAATGTAACTGTAGAATTCCCCCAGGCTCCTAGCAAGTAATTATCAAGTGTTTTCAGACTTGCAGCGTCAACATTACGCCCATGAAATGAATGCGCGTACTATCTATTTATACTTCGATAGCTCACGAAGCCTTCGTGTGTTTGCATACTGATTATCACATTCAATTTAAAGGCTGGATAGAAGTTAAATGAGGAATCTCTAAGTGAAAACACTAACTGTAAACAAAGACCCAAGAAACAGACAAGCCAACCTAGAAAAGTAGCGTAACACGATATAATTAGTTGATATTTCTAAATTGCTTTCAAAGCGGAAAACGCAACAGAAATACAAATTACTTTCGGGGCCAGAAGAAATCTTCTGTGGACTCGAAAAGTCCTAAGCACAAATTTAAGATCACCCAAAAGGGAAATACACACTTGGCACTTCTTCCGGACACCGACATCATCACGAAAATAAAACATAAATGTTTCCCGAAGGGTGAAACCAGTGTATGGGTGGGGGGCAGATCTTTTCATTTTCCAGGAGGACGCTGAACAGAAGAAAAATCTCCTGCTCAGATTTGCGGTCCGGTGGCCAACTGGAAGGACGCGCCCTGGAGGTTCGATGCTGAAGACGCGAGTCACCTAAATTCAGGACGGGACCTTCTCCTCAGGCTGCCAGGAGGGCACTTACTTTAATCTGCCTCTGGCTAGATGCCTTTGGGTCGCATATTTATTTAGGCTACTTCTGAAGGCTTGGGAAGTCGACTGGTTATTTTCCAAAAGTGTCTGGTCCATCCTAAACCTGAGATAACAGAACCCAGCTTCACCAAGGAGCTCGCTCTTTTTTTTTTTTTTTGCTCGGAACGCACGCAGTGGTCTCCCCAGTAACCACGCGGGGCCAGCAGCCCAGTGCGCAGATGCCCAGTGCGCAGACGCGAGGACTTGAAAGGCAGCGCGGCAGCGCCACCTGGAGCGGCCAAAGCTGCCTGGACGGCGGGGGGGAGACCGCCAACGCCAGGACAACGGACGGGGGCTCTGGACCACAGCCTTCGTTTCGGCTTTGCTGAGCTCACGGTCGGACTTCCGCCACAGCAGGATGGGCGGAGATGGGACCCCAGGGCAGCCTTCTGGTTCCCCCCGAAAAAATCTTGCCACCCCACCATCGCCCGAGCGTGGGTCCATGAGACGCTTTTCTAGTGACGCCGCGACTGAGCCCCACTCCCACCAGCAGCGCTCCTGCGTGGGACATTGCCCCGCAGCCAGTGGAGACGCACTGAGACTGCCTTGGGTTACAGGAATGTCCAAAACACAGAGATGACTAATCATTTTATTTCTGTTCTTCTGAAAACTCAGATCACTTTTAATTACCAAAGTGAAATGGTCTGCGATGTTCCAAGATGCTTTCAAGTGAGACCAGTTTTAGAAACAAAATATTTGTACCAAAAATAAGTCTGACGTTCAAAAAAGCAGCAGGAAATTAGAAAATTGTGTCATTATAACATATTTGCAATATTTAGTCCTCAAACATAAAAAATAACGCTTCGTTGGCACAAATTCATTAGAAGAGAAATAAGAATCAATGTTTCGGAAGGAGAGAACATAGATTATGAAGCAAATTCCAGTACTGGAAAATCTCTTTCAGTATATTGAGAGTCATGTAGAAAGGGCTGCGTTCTGCTAACTTCCTGAAAAAGAGCTAAAAAATGGGCCCTGCAAGGGCTCAGAACTCCATCACTCACTTCAAAGGAGAGCAAATGAGGCCATGGGTATGCCATCGCTTTGAACCGTAGGAATGGCTATACAAATACAAGGTGCTCTCGTTATTACTCATAGCTGAACTGTCCCACAGCCTCTCCATGCCCAGCTCCTGCCAGGACAAAGGAGGCCCACGCGGAGGTGGGGGAAGGAGACCAGGGTTACCTGGGCTCCGCGAAGACGAGGGCACTGCCAGGCGTGTGTCGGTGACCTGGGATCCCCGACACGGAGAAGGCAGACAGTGGGCGGTTCCGGGTGCTGCCGGTGGAGACCGGTCCCTGCAGACCCCCGACTGCAGTCATTAGACGTCATGACCCAGGTGTGGCTCGGTGACTTCACCCCCAGTTTCAGGTCCCTCCTGACCCAGAGTGGCCGCAGGGGAAGGAGAGGGGGAGGGTGTGCTCCCTAGGGCTCCGAAGGTGACCTCAGAGCCGCTATTAGAAGGGGAACGGGCTTCGCAGTGTAAAGTTGGTTGCCAAGCAACACGTTTAAGAGAGCTGAGGTGGGAACCATAAGCCCAGCAGCTGCTTAGCTGGAAACCTTTCTTTCCTACACGAGAATACTCTTTCCATCTGTGCTCAGAACCCTTTGTCTCCAGGCGTGAAGCCGGCCTGGATTACGTCCCCGCAGTTCTGCTCGCGGACACACTGCCTCTCCTCCTCACAGCTCCCCCTCTCCCCGACCAGCCGACCAGCCACGCTTCCTCCAGGACCCAGACTCGGGCACCGGGCACCGGAGCGAGGCTGCCCGCCTCCGGCCTGCCGGAAGGAAAAGGACTGCTCTCAGAACAGCGCCTCCAACAGCGACCAGTTCTGACCGACGCAAGGTCAGGTCAGCTTCGACCTCGGGACGCTTTCCTTCACCTGGGCAGGGTGCCTGCTGCAGCACACCACGGAGCGCCTGACTTTTCCTGTGGAGGAACAAGTTACCCAGACAAACTCGGCTTCCCGCACGCACCTTGAGTCTGGAGGAACCAGTCACTTTTAAAACAACGACCGTTTACAACGTAGGATGTCAGTCTCTGTCATTTCATCGTCACCACCCACAAGCGCTGTGACTAGGCAACTTCGCCTCCCCAAGCACGGCTGCCTCTCCCTCCATAGGATGTCCCTGCCCTCGGAACAGCGCGGGGCTAAACGAGAGGATCCCCTGCAAGCTCTCAGCACAGTCCTTGCACGAAGCAAGGAAGAGCTGAGCAGCAGCTGCGGCGGCTTTTGCATGGCGGTGGATTTGACTTTGTTGTTGTTACATCGTGTGCGTATTCAATGTGCTTTCTTAATGTCCCTGGGCCCTGCTCAGTCTAATTTCCACAGCGATCATTGTGTGTATATACGTGAAAAATAATTCAAACGTTAACAGTCTATAGAGTTACTTTGGCTACATGCTTTATAGGTGAAGGGAGAGGGTAACATATTTTAGATGGTCCATAAAAAGGGAAGAAAGGAATCAAGTGTTAGAACGTGGACACAGGATGTATGCTCTAAAAGAGGGAGACAGAGAGAGAGAGAGAGAGACCCCCACGGCCCCAGCGCAGGGGAGCACGCGCCTTGTGAGAGGGTCCGTGAGATGCTGGCACACTCACGCCACTGGAACGCTCTTCCTCTGGGCGCCTCCACAGCCCACCCTCACTCAGAAGAGTTAGCCTGGGTCGGTGGCATTGACCTCACCCTCTTCAATGTAATACAAGAACTTCCTTCCAAGTAACTGTTTGCCTTGCCCCACCACAGCCATTGTCCTGGACTTGACTTTCTCCATTACTTATCATCATGAACTCATACCTGTCTGTCATTCATCTGCCTCGCCTTCACCTTTTGTCATCTGGCTTCTAGTGAAAACATTCTGTGACCTCTCAATCAGCCTTGTCCTCCTGCGGGCCGAGCCCTAAGGCCTCTTTCCAGGTCCGGTCACCCCAGACTGTTTCAAAGTGTCCACAAAGTGTCATGACACTCCCCTCTCCTGTAGCTCCCCTCCCTCTCTGGTCATGCCTCTTCTCTCCTCTTCTTCCCCTTCCTCTGCCCACCCCTGCAATGTGCACATTCTCCAGGACTCTATCCTTCATCCTCCTCTTCCTCACGGTTCCCTCCTGCAACTGTAGTCATCTCGGCCAAGTCCCTGTGTTCATCGCCACCATTCCAGTGAGACGTCTTGGATGCCTCCTGCCTCCTTAGACACCGTGGGCTTCAATCTCAAGGACCCATCGCTGGAGATGCTCCTCCTCTGTGTGTGTGTGTGTGTGTGTGTGAATGAACGGCACCTCTATTCATCCTCGCCTTCCTGTATGCAAATCCCAATATCGTCTTTGATTGGTACTTATGTCCCAAACCCACATTCATTCAGCTACCGAACTCCTGTGTCTGTAATGTCTCATGTCCGGTATGTGGTTCTTTCCCCTCAAAAACATTCTGAGGGTCCCAGCAGTCCCTACAGAGTGGGGTGAAAGTTCTTTAGAATGAGAGTGAAAGGTTACCAGTATTTGTCTTTCTTTCGGACTTCAGCCCCCCACTTTCTTTCTTCGGGAATTCTTTGCTTTTCCTACAGCCAGCCATCTCCTGATCATATCAAACACTCTCAGGCTTTGAAGTCTTTGTTCACAAAGGTGCCTCAGCCTGAAATACCCTTTCCTTCTTTCCGTCCACTGAAATCCCACCTGTCTTTTAAGTTCAAATACCGTCTTCTCTCTGGAGCCTTCTTTGATCCTGGCTCTCAGAATTAGTCACTCTTAACGCTGTGATCACCCAGGACTTCGTGTTAACACTCATTTAAAACATGTAGGTCATGCTTCCTTAGAATAGTCTCCACCCGGATTTCAGACTCATGTCTAATTGCCCAGTAATCACCTCATTGGGTTAACCCTCAAGTCCTCGCAATTTCGTGCATCTCAAATTGAAGGTATTTTTTCCGACTGGTCCGGATCGTCCTGCCGTGCTCCCAGTCGGAAAGGATGCTGGGAGTCATCCTTGTTCGTCCACCTTCTAACCTCTCACCTCGTCTAACTCTCTGTGGCTCATAAGTATCTTTCCCACACATCCACATCTCTTGTTCTTGTTTGTGTTCTTCCTCTGATGAGTTATTAACCAAATGATTAGAATTTCTAATTAAAAAACCTCTATTTAGAAAAACTAAACATCGATTTATATAATCCTTATGTAGTCAAGTAACCTTTAAATTACCATAAGGCAACTCACTATAATTCAGTCTTTTGAGGATGTTATCAGAAGTTATCTCTTGGTGAAGCAAACAAGAATAATTTAGTGGCTTAGAATTTAGGCATCTGTATAATTATACATGATAAAAGCTAAAAGGCATCATATTATGTTTATTTTCTCTGTGATGAATTTCTAATAAATGGTTTAGAGAAATTAAATGTTACTTGTATATGTTTTCACTCCAGTCAACAAAGAGAAAAATGGAATAAATGTTGACCTCTGAAGACAGTTTACCTATTCAAACTTCCCTTTATATTTCCTTTTTAAAACACTTAAATTAGAGTTTAGCTGAAAGTTCCAAGTAATATGCTTGGAACTTTATTCTGATTCTTCCAGGACTAAAATAGAATGTGCTGGTTTTATTAATCTGAACAATGGTGACTTTACATTTAAAAACCTCAAGAAACAGCCATGGGTCATGGAGCAAATCACTTTGACTTACTTTTTACCCCCCCATCTCTACCCACTTTGCTAGTTTTTATTATTCACACGAGGATTTTCAGAGAATGATCAGACCAAAATTGTGATCTGTGATATTCTCTTCGGGATAAAAATAATTTTCAAAGTCATTCTCAAAATTGCAACATTGTTTAAAAAAATCAAATGAATCTATAACTTTGAGCTTAATAAGAAACTTTGTCCCTGGCTGGTGGGGCTCAGTGGATTGAGTGCCAGCCTGCAAACCGAAAGGTCGCTGGTTCAGTTCCCAGTCAGGGCACGTGCCTGGGTTGCGGGCCAGGTGCGAGAGGCAGCCAGCTGATTTATCTCTTGCACATTGATGTTTCTTTTCCTCTCTCGCTCCCTTCCCCTCTGTCTAAAAACACATTTAAAAATCTTTTTTAAAAAAGAAACTTCATGTTAAGGAAGGAATGGATGTGATATAAAACAACAATACTGCTGATTTAAACATATTCTTTTAAACTTCCGAATAATTTTTAAACAATCATGAAAATGATTTTTATCTCATATGTAAATTATAATTTGACTTTGATTATCATTGACTTGAATGGCAATAGTTTGCAACCTTATTTCAGAAGTTTGGTTTGGGTGTTTTGTTGGGTTTGGTGTGGTTTGGTTAAGGAACCCCGCATGTTCATGTTGCTCTGGGGAAGACGTTGCATGTCACACACTGGAGGGTGTTGGCAGGTATCAAATATGCCCCAAGGCCACGTGACATGCTCATGACACATTGAAAACTTTGCCAGCAGCAGATGGGCAGCCTGTTCAGAGGAAAAGACTAAAATGAAAGTTTTAAGCCGAGTCCCACTGGTCAAAGGGGAAAACAGCGCTTGGAAAAACAGCAGGTATAAAATAGAAAAAAATATCTCTTCATCGTATTCCTGGAGCCTGGCACTACAGCGAGCACTCGACACGTATTTTTGAATAAATAAATGAGAGAAGGCCGAGTCCGTGCAGGAAATATTATTAGGAAGCCAGAGGCATTATCGACTCGATTGCCTAAGGTCTGAGAAGACTGAAGCAATTTATGAGGAGAGGCCAATACCAATATTCTAATCTGGAGAAAGTGTAGGGCATTACTTCTTTTGTTTACTTTGCTTTTGGAAAACCAGTGAAAGGATTTAGCGAAAGCCCCAGAGCGGGAGGTACAGGGTGTGTGGAGCTGGTGGTCAGCGAGCTGTAGTTGGGTGCTGAAGCTGTGCCTTGGGAGTCAAGCGAAGAGTCCGTCCAACCTCTGGAAGGACCTTAGCTCCCCTGGGCTGGAGATGCATCAGGTGCCAGGAAGCATCACTGGCCAAAAGCAGCTTCTCGTGGAAAACTGCCCTACACCCCCTCATTTGTACACGGCCACCCAACATATAAATGACATGAATGCAAGCTTGGAGCCCAGCCCACTCTGTATTGCACGCACACAATGCCATCAGAAGCCCCGGAGTTCCTATGAGTAAGGCTGGAAAACCAACCTATTGGGAGATTTTTTTTTTTTTGGAGGAATCAAAAAGCAAAAACCCCTCCGGGTGGGAAAGGGAAGACAGCTGGAGAGTGCACTATGGTTACCACTACCTGAGCGTCTATCTCCCCCGTCTCGGTGCTTTGTAGCGTTCAGTTCCGCGATGCTGAGTTAGGTATCGGTTCCCCTCCTTCGTGAGAAAGCGGAGGCTCAGCCGGCTCAGCCGGCCCAGAGCCGCGCAATCGCTGAACGTGCGCGGTGCCCCCCTGACTTGGCCAAACTGCCTGGAGAACGCGCCGCCCCGGAGAGGGGCATCTCTTCTCACACACGTTTTCCGGGGGCCTTCTTCTGTCCAGCAAGGTGTGATCTGGAGGGACGCAGCTGCCGACAAGCAGCTCCCCTCTCCCAGAGGGACGAAGCATTTAGTGTGCGGCTCGGGGCGGGATACCTAGGAAACCCCCCGTGATCACCTGACCTTCAGGGCCCAGAGCCCATGGCTACGAGCGGAGCCTCCTTGTGGGACCAGCTCTCCGACGCGACAGGAAACCGCTGGTGAAGCAGAGCTGTTGTCTGCGGCCTGATTCGCCCTGTTCTGCTTCCCCCCTCCCCCCGCCCCCCACAAAAGTCCCAGGGTGAGCTCGGATACATCACAGGGTCGGTAAGGATGGTTATACACGTATCTCACCCCAGAGAACCGCACAGCACAAAGGGTGACCCCCAAGGTCTTACTGACCTTGTTAATAAGATACTGGTTCGCCAATTTTAACCAAGGTAGCACACCGAAGCAAGCAGCTACGGATGGGGAAACTGGGGATGAGTGTGGCCGGTGGAGAGTATCTGGAAACTCCCTTGTGCTTTTTGCTCAGTTTTTCTGCAAACGTAAAATGGCTGTAAAGTTAAAGCTTATCACCTTTTTAAAAAGTTTGTTATTTCCTGTATTAACTGTATGAAACATTGCAAAGTGCACGTTTGATAAGAGAAGGCACTGAAGTCAAGAAAATCCAGATCTGGGATTTATTCAGCACGAACGCCTTAGCCCCTCCAAAACCATCCAGTTCCTGTGCCGTCCCCAGAAACTGGCCAGTGGCTGGCTGCACCCCGGGTTAAAGGAAGGGGTTGGCAGCAGAGGCTGGGGGCGAATAGGCAGGCTGGTGCCCTGTGACTGACCCCCTCCCCCCACGAGACCCTCAAGGACTCCATAGAGGTTCCTCAGCAGGCAGAGCGGTAGACCCAGAGAGACAGACGACGCTGGGGACGCTATGTTGATCAGGAGGTGAGGCTACCAGGGTTACCTGTCCACATCGAAGGCCCCTGAGCACCTGGAGCAGAAGGAGCGTCAGCCACTTCTCTCTGCGACTCCAGTCCTGGGTGTGGCTGCACCGCAGACGCTTGCCCCCCCCCTGACTCAAGTGCCGCCCTCTCGGAGCCGCGCTCCCCAGCCGCCCAACCCAGACTGCAGACGCCCCGCTCGCTGGCGCCAACCCCTCACCCACCTTCTCACCTTTTCTCTCTTCTTCCCCAGTGCACTCAAGGCCACTGGGCATCCTGTGCATTGTACTTAACTTTGTCTGCTGTTTGCTCACCCCATCAGGGAACTAGAAGGGCCAGAGCTTCTGTTTTCACGGTTGTCTCCCCAGCCCCTAGAGCAAGTACCTGACCTTTACCGTGCTTCCCATACGTGTCCGTCAAACGGAACCCATGAATGAGTACTTGGAAGGACAGGGTCTCAGAGGAAGGTGTGCAGGACCCAGGTCACCGGGGTAGGGCAGCGGCTGCCCTGATGCAGGCACGTGTCCGAGGGCTTGGAAAGGGCTTGCAGACAGAACCCCTGGGCACCGAGGCCCCGCTGCTCTGCCTCCCTTGCCCTGAGCCCCTGCTCTCTGGGTTCCTTTCTGATGCACTGCCCTGGATCCTCACCTCTTCCCAGGAAGGGGACCGCTGGGCGGACAGCTGGGGCCCACAGGACCGGCTGGCAGGACTGTGAGCCCAGTGAAACTGGATGGAAGCCCGAGCAAAATAGCTTTCTGATCACAGTGAAGGCCTCGGCTTTTTCCTCCCTACAGTTAGCAAAGTAAGGGTGACCAGTTGGCCGCTGGGACAGCCGCCCAACAGAGGGCTTTGTGATACACTCCGCTGAGTTGACCACCTCAAGGTTTTCTCCGCCGCCGCACCACACAGAAACCACTAGCCCAAACCACTTAACCACAGTGGGAAACATGAAAGCGAACGTGTGCCCACCCCCGCCCCCCCGGCAAGGGATCTGCATGGGGTTCCCACGACAAACCCTCCA
Source organism: Phyllostomus discolor (assembly GCF_004126475.2). NCBI lineage: Eukaryota > Metazoa > Chordata > Mammalia > Chiroptera > Phyllostomidae > Phyllostomus > Phyllostomus discolor. The sequence goes on along the minus strand of NC_040913.2, from coordinate 2,956,833 downwards.
CGGTCAACAGTGCGGTGGGCCCGAGGGTTAGCAGAGCTCAGGAGCTGTACATTCCCACGCCGTGACTCAGCGGGTCTCTATTTCCCGCCTGCACTTCCCCAGCCCGAGAGCTCGGCTTCCGTGCCCGGGGAGGCTGGACACGTCCACTCGGCTCCCGCGGACCGTAAAGGCAGCTCAGAGAACACACGGTGTCTGAGCATAAACCCAGACGTCAGTGTGTTCCCCGTGTCCCCCACTCCTGTCGTCGTGCCCGCCAACCAAACACGCCTGCGGAACTCGGCCCACCGGGTTTTCCTCGATGTCCCCTGGGACTTGGGGAAGAAGGACTGGCGTTTCACACGAGAGAACTGTTATGGAAATGCTGACTTCAACAACATGGGCTCCTCTGCACTTGAAACCAGGCGCAAAGCCCTCGCAGATCAATCGTCAACATTGACAAGGGCGGCATGACCTGCGGTGAAGGACTGAAACACTTCAGCGCCTCCTTCGTGGGCTTCCCTTGCTCTCTTGTCAGTCGTGAGCAAAATGCTTAGATATTTGTGTCTCAGTCTCCCCACCTTCTACACGGGATAGCAATACTCGCTGTGCACATACCACCTTCGAATGAAGCTGGTAGGCCAGGGCGGAGGCTATAGGTGGTTTTGAAGTGTTTCATATTATTCTCTCTCTCTTCCACTCTTCTCCTCTAATGGATGGTTGAAGTCAGTTGTCATCTTGGGCTAACTTTCCATTTAACACTTTTATTGTGTAGTCACTTTTTATTTTTTATTTTTAATTTCAGAACAGATCAACGTAAAATAAGAAATTAGAAGAGCATAGTAGACAGACTTCCACTTAAAACAATGCTTCCTTGTGATTTACTAATGTAACGATAATAATAAAAATTATTTGGAATAATTGTTCAGTTTCCCAAAGATCCTCCTAGGAGGAACTTCCTTTTGATGTCATTCTCAATATGCACGTCTACGGCCATACTGCCCTGAGTGTGCCAATCTCGCCTGATATTCTTAATATATCAATCTTTCCCCGATACACCATCCTACCTGATTATGCAACTTTCCTTCCTCTTCTACACAATGTTAACATTACCATTCCAGCATTTATTCACATGAGACATGTGTCATAGTCATGCCTTCCTATGGGAGCACCTGTATGCCCAGGTATAGGTAGTATGCGTTTGTGGTAAGCACTCGGCTGGTTCACTCTCCTTATGTGCACATGGAAGAGAGCTTTCACATTTCACAGTGCTACTGCTGCTGAGGATGATGATGATACAGTCCCTGCATATTCAGTGCGGCTTTTAAATAAGGAAGAAACACGAGCCCTTTGTCTTCATATCAAATGCCAAGTTTTGAACTCTAGTCCATTTTTTATTTAAAAAACCCTACTACGCAGCCTCATGGCAGGGTGCATTCTGGCCGTGTGATGTAACCGCGTTGTTTCTAATGGCCTCCAAGGATCATTTTTCTCCACGAAACCCCAGATGTATAAGAAACAGATGTTTTCTAAGAGAAATCTGTTTGGGGTTATTTTCACACCAGATTTCCTGTGTGGTTTATTCTTTTATGGCAAGAAAAATAGACCTCGGCTCCCCTTACACATTTTTAGAAGAATATTAAAAAGCACGCTGAGTTTAATGAGAACAGCCTCAAACACGTCACATCATATCCTAAGACTTTTAAGTTTTCCAAATCGTTACTCTCATTGCTGTCTTGGAAAAACTAGCCCAGTGCACTTCTTCATGCTAAATATACACTGATGATGCTGTGTGCCGAACATTCCGACGTAACCAACATACAAGGCCACTTCCTTTCCGGAGAGACGCCATGTATAGTTTGTGTCTGAATACCTTCCTTGCCTCGAGGTCGAAAATAGTCTCCAACCCGCCCTCCTGCAGCCCAGCCTGACGTTGCGTGTGCACTCTCGGCCAGTGGAGCTGAAGCTACCATTTGTCAACAAACACCCCACGCCCAAACACGGCCCAAGTGAGTTTACCGTCTGTCCCCTTGGGAGAGCTCCATCTTGATGAAGGGGTGAGAATGGCTTTCCAAGGTCACAGGAATATTCAGTGAACAGGTGGGAATGCTAGTGTGCAGTGTTACGGGACAGCTAAGCCACTTGGTCACGCCACCAGTTTAGCTTCATGTGGACCTATTTCTGTACCTTGTCTCTTCAATATGAAACGCTTTCAAGTTCATCTGGTGGCCCATTGACTGACTGACTTATTTCATGTATCATCTGTTACAAAGACCACCTCAGTTTTCCCATCTGTTTATAACGCTAAGAATTAGAAAAACCTGAGGAGGGAAACGAGGTGCACGGTTTTCTGCAACCCCTCACAGTTCTGTGTATCACAACTTCCCTTTGAGTCTGGAGCCTAACTCTGGTCATTCCACTACGTGCCTTCTGAACGGTTCGCCTTAGCAGCCCACAAAGAGCGTGTTAGAGACGATCAACGGGCAATTTTGCCGGCTGCCGAGTGCACCTGTTCGGGCGCTCCTGGCTCATTATTCCCGGACACACGGGGAGTCAGCGCCTGATGCAGCGCTTCCTGCCTGGACGGCGGCGGCCTCCGCTGACCACCCGTTCACCTGTTTGGCAGCAAAAGGCGTCAGGAGCCGCCGAGTGCTCGCAGGGAAGAACCAACCACAGCGAGGACTCTTCCACAAGGCGGCATCCCTCACGGTGCTCAGCGGAGAGACGGAAAATTCCAGTCACAAAGCTAGTTTCTAACTCCAGGATCTGGAGGCACTGATTTCCTTCTGCTACGTTTGTACGATGAGGACAGCAAACGTATTGGAAGGATTAGTGAATAATACTTGAATCGTTACAAGATAGGATGCTTGCTCTTTAAGGAAAACAGTAGTAACAATTGAGGAAAAAATTAAGATGTTAAAAAAAATACAACCTGCCTTGGCTGGTGTAGCTCAGTGGATTGACCGCAGGTTTGTGAACCAAAGGGTCACTGGTTCGATTCCCAGGCAGGGCACATGCCTGGGTTGTATGTGGGCCAGGTCCCCATTTGAGGGCACATGAGAGGCAACCACACATTGATGCTTCTCTCCCTCTCTCTCTCTCTCCCTCCCCTCTCTCTAAAAGTGAATAACTAAAATATTAAAAAAAAAAAACAACAAAAACCACTGCCATTTCCTTCTTCTACCTGCCCTGATCCCCTTAGACATATTTCACGTATCCTCCTAACAATAAAGTACACCAGGCAGTGACAGTCATTCTCTCTGAGACATTGCCAGGGCGGTCCCACATCTGGGATAGAGTCCTTCAACCACAGCCTACACCTCGGTCTGCCTCAAAGACAGCCCGCTCCCGGGATCGGGCTCCTGGCCCTCGGGGGGCTCAGTTAGAGCTCATCAGAGAAAGACCAGCACCCCCCCCCTCACTCTGGGAGGCTGCAGCTCACTCTTGCTGCTCCTGCAAGTCTGCACTGGGAAGTGAAGGAGCGGGAAGGAGGAACTGAATGCCGAGTGGTAAGCAGAACACTAAGTTCCAAAATTATCCCATTATGTCATCCGTACAACAGGGCCCTGATTTCCTACAAATGAGGAGACTGAGGCTTGGGGAGGTTAAGCATGCAACATCAATTAGCTGGTGGATGGTTTGGCCAGAGTCCCAACTTGGGTTTCTCTCTCCCTAAAAATCAGTCCCGTGGGTAAGTAAACAAGTAATCAAAGATTCACATACAATTCGCTCATAAATGTTTTTAAAGAAAGACACTGTAATTTCATAAAAAAGAAATTTCATGTATAGTAGGGCCAAATTAAATATTTTGAAACCAAAAGAAAAACTGGTTAGGGTTTTACACAGATATAAAAATATCAAGACATTAATATTATCCCTTAAAATTATTCTTAATCAACAAAACATTTTAAATAGAAATAAGACAATTTTTAACTCTGTCAGACAAACAAGTTCGCCAAGGGTCAATATTTCCTGACTTGACTACTTATTAAGTTAAACTGACTTTTTCTTTTCCAATTTTAAAGGAAATTCAGAACAGAAAATTGCAGGTTTAGGTTAACCTGTACTATCCCAACGACAAAGCTGACAGATAAAAATCAGATAAAATATTCTAATCATGTGATCACATGAGTTTATTATTGTTATTTTTAAATGAATTCATACACCTAATTTTAACTCTGTTCTGATTTCTAGCACAGAAATGTTCTGACTTCCAATATAGTAAATGTTAATTGCTATAACCCACATAAACAAAGCCTCTTTAGAATCCTCGATAATTTTTAAGAGTTAAGGGCTCTTGAGACCAAAATACTTGACAGCCACTGGGCTGTAGAAATCCAAGGTGTCCGACAATCATGCGATGGCGTGCGTATCACCGAGACTGAGCTGTGCTCAGTAGCGGCTTCTTCAAGGCAACCGAATCCATGCTGGGGACACAGGTTCCTGGCCCGGGTCTCGTCGGGAAACCGTCCCTGCAGGTCTTGGTCCACGTGGCTGACCCCGCTCCTGGGCCAGGAGGAGGTCAGCCGGTGCTGCACCTCGCTCGCGTCACACACAGACCCGCATCCCCAGCAGGGACGGGTGGGTGGCCCAGACCAGCCGAACCGGGATGCCTGCGTGTACAGTTTCGGCTGCGCTGCCGGCTCCGAGAATGCTGCGAGCCGAGGGTCTCGGGCGGCTCCCTCGGCGTAAACGTTTCTGATGGGAAAACCGTTAGACTGTGGGCAGTCAATGCCGAGAGCGAGGACAAGGCAGGGAAACGGGTCCTGATGACGTGGAGCCTCTATACCCACCGGGTTTGAAGAGAGCTGCGTCTCTGACCTTCCCAGTTATGGAAGCCAATAGATTCCTTCTACTTAAACTTTCATGAGCTGGTTCCCATCACTGGGACAAAAATGAATCATGATATGGAATTTGATACTTGAAAGTAGAGTGTGACAAGGAACGGACTTTAAAATGCGATGTTGGCCAGTGGAGGTGGGGCGGAGGATGCGCCCATTCCGGAAAGGGGCAAAGGCCGTTACTGGATATTAAAGCAGTCCCGTAAAAAGGGCTCATGCATTGGGCTGGCCAAAACGTTCGTTTGGTTTTCCACATGCGACGGCTCCAGTAGTGCTGGTCGTCTTTGACTTCATTTGGAACAATTCTGTCAGATTGTATCGTGACCGCTGTCATTTCAGCCTGCACTTAAAAAAAACAAGTTTTCAAACTTGGTGAATTTTTGTGTAGTCATTTTAATATTGAAGTTGGAAGAAAAGAAGCAACCTTTGCAGCATATTATTCTCTATTATTTCAAGAAAGGTAAAAATGCAACTGAAAGGCAAAAAAAAAAAGATCTGTGCAGCGTAGGTGGGTGCTATGATGGATGGAATGGGTCGCATGTGGTTTGTGAAGTCCCATGCTGGAGATTCTCACTGGACGATGGTCCCCGGGTCGGTAGACCCGTTGAAGTTGATAGTGATCAGATCGAGACATTGAGAACAGACACCATAGAGTGGCCCCGCTGGCCCTATGTGACTGGTGTCCTTATGAAAGGGGAGATTTGGGCACAGATATGCACACCAGGAGAAAGAATGTCATGTGAAGGCGAAGGCAGAGAACAGGCCCATGCTTCTACAAACTGAGGAACACTGGAGCCGGCCAGCAGGCCGCCGGGAGCCGGCAGCGAGGCACACGGGGCACCGAGTCTCCCTCCCAGCCTGCAGGGGGAGCCGGCCCTGCCGCCCTCGGTCTTGGATCCGCAGCCTCCTGCCTGGGAGGTAACACCTGTCTGACGCTCCAGCCGCCGATTCCGCGGTGCTTCAGTGAGGCCGTCTAGTCTGCAATCACAACGCCATCCTCATGCTTCTCTGTTTACATGCAGCTGCTCTCGGGCAACAGCAGCAGAACTGAGCATGTGCAGCAAAGGCCGTCCGGCTGGAAGCCTGAAATCTTTACCGTCCGGCCCTTTGCAGAAACGGTCGGCTGGTTCCTGATTCATCTGGTCTGTCAGATAGGAGATACGGCCCCTGGGTGTGCGCAGTCCCTTCTTGTGTTTTTCTCCTTCCAGAGCTGCCTGATGTTGCTTCCTCAGCCCCCCTCCCATCCACCCAAGGAGCCTGGGGATGTCCAGTTGACCTGCCTGGGACCAGAGATCAAGCTCCGTTCAGGATAACAGTAAGGAAAAAGCAGGAAGGCAAGCTGGAATCCAAGCCATGGTCTCCAGGCCGGCTCCACCTGCAACAAGGCTTGTAGTTCGGCCTCTTTCCGGCAGCTGCATCCACTTCTCCGCTGGCCTCAGGCCTGGAGGGGCGACACACGGGCCGTGCTGCCCTTCACAGACCTCAGCTTCCTCTTCTGCAGGGCAAAAGAGTGTTGGGAATCTCATTTCCTCCTCGAAGTCTCTCCAAAAAGGAAGTGAGTGCTGATTTGTTTTGTATCCTGGCCTTGTCTTCTCTGGATACACAACCCCCGTGAGTCATCCCTAAACTCTCGACCACAGAGGACCGCGGGCACCCGTGCTCACAGGAGGTTCAGACGGTTTTACCGTGCTAAGGCACTATGTGTTTACACAAGTGTCTGCACGCCTCTTTATCGGCTGCATCTACATCACTGGAACCTTCCTCAGATGCCGAGCTCCCGGGCGGGTTTTTGCTTAACTGGAGGCCTGGTTGGTTTCGTAAGCAACACAGTGCTGAGTTAATTCATGTGGTTCCCATCATGAGTAAAGAAGACCCAACTAATCCATTGCCAACAATTTTATTCCTGTAGGTTTATAAGGAAGGGAAGATAGAAAAGACAGAGATAGTAAACGATAGTATGTAGTTTGAAAAAAAAGGAGCTAAAACCCTAATGCAATTATCTAGAAACATACCTGAAAAAGAAAAATCAGTCTTTGATGTGTTGCCCATAGCTTTCCATTTACTCAGTCAAGCCACTCATACATGCAGAAAATGACCAGTACGTACAAATTCTCTCTAGCACCCCACGGAGGGAGGGGCATGAAATTTAGTAAGCTCAAACGAGCAGCTGGTGAAGGACCTTAATGTTCAGGCAGAACAAAGTCTGGCTTTGATTCAATAGATGTTAAGAGGGTGACTGAGAAAACAGAGTTTGGGGGAAAGGGTCCAGCGGGTGTGAGGGGAGACGTCCTGCATGAGCATCTAAACTATGGAAGGGCTGGCCGGTGGGGAAGGAAGGGGGCAGAGTAGGCCCAGCCGTCCCTGGGCTGGAGGGAGCCGAGGGTGTTTAGGGAAATAACTCGCCCCAATGTTGTAGGGTGCAGCCAAGAGGGGGCCCCAAATAGGGATTTGGAATGGGGTCCAGAACTCAGGGTGTTTAAGAAATATTAGGATGTCCTCACCCTTCCCACCCACAGGTGTGGGTTGGGGGAAGGGACATGTGAAGCAGGGCCATTGAGAGCTGTTTTGCACAGCAACAGCTTTGCAGCTAACCTCTGGTGTGGTCATTGTACATATCTATAACCTTTAACTGGTTGCACAGATATGTTAAATAGCTGTGGCCTTGCTCTGGGCCGGGGGAATGGAAGTAACTTCCCCATCAAGACAAAACTGGGGGGACAGGTCCCCCTAGTTACAGTGCCTGTGTGGGAGCTTGGAGAAGATTGGCTCCATGACATGGGGCCACGCCTGCCCAGACCCACTATGGCAGCACAGTGAAGCTGGAAGGATATGAGAGTGCTGGCAAGTGTAGCCAATTATGGGAGGAGTCGGAAATGGGGCTTCGGAGGAAGATTGGCGAGGGGATTTAAACCCAGACATAGCAGCCATTGAGGGAGAGCCATGCAGATTTTCCAGAGTGGGGAATCCCGTGGCCCTGTGAGAGAGAATCACCACTCGGCTTTGGCAGAGTGGTGACCCCCCCTACCTGCCTCGCAGCCCTGGGAGAACCACGCGACTGGAGCGGTGGAGAGAGGACCACGTGCCTGTGCCAGAGTGGGGACCCCCGCAGCTTTAGAAGGGGGAACCACCACCGGTTTTGGCAGAGATCCCAGTGACACAGCTGAGGGTGCCGGGAACTGAGGGAGGCCTACCAGCTGAGATGGATTACGGGGAAGAACCGGGGGCTGCCTGAGCCATGGACTTCTATTTCCTTTCCTGAGATACGGGACCCCAGACTGGGCAAAGGGGGAAGGAAGGACAGTGTGTGTTTGTGGGTGTTTTAAGGGACTTTGGTATTTTGATGAAGACATTAGGTCACTACTTTAAGTGTGTACAGCATTAAATAAACATTTCCTTTCCTTTTCACTAATCTCTGGCGTTGAGAGATGTCTTTCCTGTAAGGCAGCAGACATAACGAACTTGGGAGTTCCTTTCGGCAATAGTATATTGCCCTTGGCCACACCCCCCCGTGACAGTTTTCCGCGACTCCGCCGGGACAGTAATTGGCCATGGCAAAGCGACCCCCTCAGGTGCGGGAGAGATTGAGACTTTGGAGTTTTCCCAGTCTCTGAGAATCTCTCTGCACTCCTGAGGGCATCGGCTGCCTATCATGCGTGGAAAGGTGAAAAGGAAATGAAACGGGGAGGGAGCAGAAACATGAAAACAATTTGGTTGAAAACTTGAAAACTTGGTTTCTGAACACCGCTTGGACTAATGGAGGTGTGGGTAATGGTTGGTTAGCATGCTGCTCCCAGGTGTGTCTGTTGGGGATCAGACAGCAAACCATGTGGGTGTGTTGCTACTTTGTGTAAAATGGAGGATAAGCCATCTGAGTGCCCCACCTCGGAGGGTAGGTTGTGCATGGGCACTGCCATCTTGGATGACCCGGTATATGTGGGTGCCACAATCTTGGAACTGGACAAGGTGGTGGGCTAACGGTTCTCTTTGGATCATGGGCTGTATGCGGCTGCTGTGTGGGCACTGTATCAGTCAGGTTCTCTGTGTAACTGGTTCTGATGGGGATGGCTCTGGTTCTGAAGGTCATGAACTGAGGTCCAAGGGTGAGCACCTGACCTATAGGGTGTTTGCAAGGTCTGAGCTTCAGAAAGCTGCAGGATGTCCTTGTGAATCTAGGGACTTTTAGTGGAAGGTGCCTCTAGTGCTGGGGACTTCTGGCTGCCGCATGCTGAGTTTAAGTATAGTCCTTCCCCGTGTGGGAAAGGAACCAGGGTTAAAAGAGAATGATGGTTAAATTTGGATGAGTAAAATTATGTATAAAGGATGTGAAAGTTTTAAACCTGGAGCAAAGGAAACCTCAACTACTTCTTTTCTGGTTTCGTGGGAAAACAGCAAATTTCTCACATTGGTTTTGTTTCTGATCAGAAAGCTGTACCTGAAGACCTAGGAAAGGTCACTGTAAGACCAAGGAAAGGTTGCTTGTAACCAGTTGGGGAGCCTGCCTTTGCCACTCGGGACCCAGGAAGGGTCATTTGGGGCTGGTGAGTGCTTCAGCCAGAGGCAAAGCAGCATGTCTCTGCCAAGAGACCGGACCTGGAGGAGCATGTCTCTGCGAGGCACCAATGGACACATTGGTGCAAGAGAATGCTTCTACCTGTGTATTGTTCTGGAACTCTGTGTTTTGGATTTTTCTCTGTATCTGCTCTGAAAAGGAAATTGAGGATTCCAGGGAAGGTTGAAACTTCACACTCTGTAGGAAAGTTTTGAGAAGCCTGGTGGATATCAGAAGGGAATGGATTTTCCTTCACATTTTTTTCTATTTTTCTCCGTACCTGATCCCTCCAGAATTTGGCATTCTGAAGGAGTGGATGATGACATAGGTTTCTTTGCATAAATCCAGTAAGACCAGTCATTAATAGTGGTTTTGTTAACCAAGACTTTGACTGGAATGTCACGCCTGAAGGAGACATGTATGGGTTCTGGTCATCACTAGAAAGCCCTGAGGAACTGGGATTGACTTGCAAAGCCAGTGTAAGCCCACGAGAAAAGCCTGGTACTTTGGTTGGTTGTGCGGTTTGTGCCAGCCTTTCCAGGGAAGGAACGAAGGTTGCTTTCCTGAAAGATGGCCAAAAAGGAACCTGTAAGCACAATGGAAGCCTCAAGGATCTGAGTGAAACAACCGGTACAGGCAAAGCCAGATGGCGGATGTGTGGCTCTGCTTCTGTGCCCTGAGGGACAGCTTGAGAAGTCAACCTGAAGGTTCCCTGTGTGAGTTCCAGCAAATCAGACTTAAAGATCGTAAATGATCCAGGCTGCTCTTGGTGTGTTTATGCAAATGAACAGGCAAAATTAAAAAACGGGACCCGTAGTCCCTTTAGTAACAGTGAGGGTGATCTTAAGGAGAAAAATTGTGGTTCAAGGAAAATCACAATGCTCAGTATTGGACATCAGAATGGTGCAGCTGTCTTGAAAGTTTGTTTTCATTTGAAAGTTGAAACTGGGTTTGTAATATCACCAAAGATATACAATTTACAGGTATGGATGACCTGTCAAATTGTCATTGCCAAATGTCATTGCAGGAAGGGCCTCGCAACTGAATGTCTTCCCAAAAGACAGTCTCAGAGGCATAGAGACTGGTTTGGGGGTTGTTGTGTGAATTAACCTGTGTGTTCTTCTGTTTTCATAGGGCATATGCCTATGACCTCATTAGCTGAGTGGCTGGTTGCAATGTAGGCCTCACTTAAGGAGCCTATTTTCATCATTGGCCCCTGAGACTCAACAGTTTGGCTGAAACTAAGTGGTTGGGTTGGTGAAGGATTTGGGCGGTCTGTGAGCTTCACTTTAGAACTGATTTTCCCTTTTCTGTCTTGATGGCTTGGACAGAAAGGGGCCAGAAATCTGAAAGGAGGGAAATCCTAATGTATTCCCCTCAGCCCGAGTCAAGCATAAGGGGCCACAAGAGTTTTGGATAGGTGTAGCGTGCCTTGTACACCTTCCTCCTGGCAAGCCATTCTTTACTTAAGTCCCTGCCTTTGTCGTTCAGTGGTTAGGACGTAATTGTCCTTCCAATTCTTTCCAAACCTGTCACCTCCAGAATGAGACCAGGATGCCAAGGGTCCAGTAACACCAGCCTTTGGACACCCAGCCTGAGACTTCCTGGTGACAGCCAGCTGACCAGGATCCTGTCAGGTCCTTCCCCTTGCAGGAAGGACTTCCTCCTCTGGGGTGCACCCGCCCCTCCCCCTTTCAGCGCACCCCTGACCCAAGGGTAGGTAGGACGACACCATGTCCAGCAGGAAGTAGTTACAAGAAGATGAGACCTTCATTCATTGTCCTTTATAAGGTTATAAAGTGGGTGTATATCTGAAAGGAGGGATTGTTACAGGGTGCAGCCAAGAGGGGGGCCCCAAATAGGGATTTGGAAAGGGGTCCAGAACTCAGGGTGTTTAAGAAATATTAGGATGTCCTCACCCCCTTCTCCCACACAGGTGTGGGTTGGGGGAAGGGACACATGGAACAGGGCCATTGAGAGCTGTTTTGCATAGCAACAGCCTTGCAGCTAACCTCTGGCATGGTCATTTAACATATCTATAACCTTTAACTGGTTGCATAGACATGTTAAATAGCTGTGACCCTGCTCTGAGCCAGGAGAATGGAAGTAACTTCCCCACCAAGATGTAACTGGGGGCAGGTCCCCTGAGTTACAGCGCCTGTGTGGGGGCTTGGAGAAGATTGGCTCCATGACACGGAGCCACACCTGCTCAGACTCACCATGGCAGCCCAGTAAAGCTGGAAGGAAATGGGAGTGTAGGCAAGTGTAGCCAATTGTGGGAGGAGTTGGAAATGGGGCTGCAGAGGAAGATTGGTGTGGGGATTTAAACCCAGACGCAGCAGCTACTGGGGGGAGAACCACACGGCTTTGTCAGAGTGGGGACTCCTGCAGCCCTGGGAGAGAGAATCACCACTCAGCTTCTGCAGAGTGGCGGCCCCCACTCCTCGCAGCCATTGAAAGGAGAATCACATGGTTTTGGCAGTGTGGAGACTCCCGTGGCTATTGTGCAGAGAGGACCACGTGGCTGTGGTAGTGAAGGAGAGCCACGTGGCTTTGCCAGAGTGGGGACCCCCACAGCTTTAGAAGGGGGAACTACCACCCAGCTTTAGCAGAGATCCCAGTGACACAGCTGATGGTGCTGAGAACTGAGGGAGGCCTACCAGCTGAGATAGATTACTAGGAAGAACCTGGGGCTGCCTGAGCCACAGACTTCTATTTCTTTTCCTGAGATATGGTACCCCAGATGGGGCAAAGGGGGGGAGGAAGGACTGTGTCTGTTTGTGGGTGTTTTAAGGGACTTTGGTATTTTGATGAAGACATTAGGTCACTACTTTAAGTGTGTACAGCATTAAATAAACAGTTCTTTTCCTTTTCACGAATCTCTGTCATTGAGAGATGTCTTTTCCCTGGTGGCAGACGGTCGAGCCCGGTAGAGGGTCCTTTTGGTAATATTGTATTGCCCTTTGGCCCCCCTTCTGTGCTGTAACACGGAGGCCAGATGGCTGGGTGGAAACTCAGTGGGCGTGATTGGAGGAACGCAACTCCTGGGAGCAGCAAAGAGCTCCTTACCTGGACGTCCCTCTGGCTGAGCCTCCAAACACCTCTTGGGGAGGGGGGGGATGATAAAGAGGGAGCATATGTGAGAAGAGCCATTTCCTTCAAGTCTCTGCTGAGGGCAGCATTTAACAACATGTGTCACCATGGAAGGTGGGGTGGAGTGGGGCAAAGGGCACCCCGCCTCCCCCGCCCATGACCTTGCAGTTGGAGCTCAAAGCTGCAGCAGGAAGAGCCTAGAGCTGGAGCAGGCAGGTGAGAGAGCAACACACCTGGGCAGCCTCCAGCCGCTCCACTCCATCCTATGAGCGGTTGTAGCGACCTCGTGAACTCCAAATCAGGAAGAGGGCATCAGGGCCTGCCACCATGTAGGCAGCAAATCCAAGTCCCTCCGAGATCCTAGAGGAGAAAAGACCCTGAGACCCCTAAAGCTGGATGGCAAGAACTATACAGCCAGAGCTACAATAGGCGAGAGCAGAGGCTGCAGACGAGCCGGTGGTTACGACGTCGGCTTCCAGGCTGCATGGCCCGGAGCGAACAACGTACGAGGCTGGAGCAGGGGGAGCGGACGTGGGAGGCAGGCCAGCGCCCGAGGGCTGGGCACACTTCACAGCAGCGGTGGGACCTTGGTCAAGTCATGCAAGCGTCTGGGCTTCTGTTCCTGGGTCAGACAAAGTGCAATCTTTTTTTTCTTTTATAGTTGACACTGTTACAGGTGTCTCCCCTTTTCCCCCTTTTGCCCCCCCCAGCCCCCCCCAGGCCTTCGCCACGTCGCTGTCTGCGTCCATGGGCTGTGCATATGTGTACATACATCCCTTGGCTAATGTCTCCCAGTCTCCCCACCCCCTCCCCTCTGAGATCTGTCCATCTGTCCATGGATCCACGCCCCACTCTTATAAATGCCCGGGCAAGGTCACTGTGAAGTTCAAGTGGGATCACATGAGAACACCGAACACTTTAATAAAGTGCTATGATTTATAAAAGGTCTGAGTGCACTCATTTCCACCTGTCACCCGGTGTGAGATCGTGTGTGTGTCTTCCAAAGCTGTTTTCCAAGGAAGTCATTTTTCTCACATGCACGAGTATCCTGGCAAAGCCTAGAGCTGCTGGCGGTGACCGATTTCTGGAGCCGCCGCGCACGCCCGCTGCTCCAGGGGGACGCGGCTGGACAAAGGCAGCTCCGGTGGGCCCAGGGGCCACGGAGGGTGGACAGGCCTTCGGGTGGCAGAGAGCTGGGCCTGGAAGAGCCCTGGCCTTGTTGTAAGTCTCCTCGGTGCACAGGAGCGTGGGCGTGGCCACGTCGGTGGTGAGGGCTCCACTGGGAAGTCTGCATTTGCAATCGCCTGTCGATCTTTGTTTTGTGTGTCCGGAAAGAGCCAGTTATCGCTCTCATGAAGCCATCAAAAGCCCACGTGGAGGGGGAAAAGAACTCATGATTAAGCAGTACACACCCTCACACTAAATCTATCATGAGAGCCATGGGCTGAAGGCTCTAAAGATGGGTAATATTGCGATAAAACAAATCATAACTGCCCCTAGCAGAACGACAGCCCTCCCTCCCTCGCCTGTCTTCCCACGAGCACGTGGTCAGCACATAGTGACACTCTGGGAGGACGGGGTTCCCGGTGGGGGTCCCGGGCAGCCCACCTCCGCAGAGCAGAACCTTCCACGGCCATGCACGAAAGCTCTGCCTGCAAAGGAGCTCCACAACGGACACGGCCTGTCGCACAGGTAAAAGCTGCCTTACCGCAGGGGAAAGGAGATGGGCGGACTCCAACACGCGGAAGTTATTATGCAGATTAGGCTCAGAAGTCCCCTTCCCATTGGTTCCTATACCGGGGGTGGGCGGAGTCATCCCGCTAGGAACCCACCTCCGCTTCTGCTCTCGGGCTCAGCGGCTTTGCTTGCCCGCCTTACGGAAACCCAGGCCGTCTTTGAGTGTCCCCCAAGCTCAGCCCTTCCTTCGAAAAGTGGGTCCCTTACAGCCCTCCGAAGCCTCACCGAGTAGTCTCTACCCCGGCCACATAAATCTCCCTTAACCCGCCTCTTGCTTGGGTTATCAGGGCTCGGTTAGGCGATTCTCTTAGCTCTCACTCTCTGCCTGATGCTCTCTCTGACTTAGGTTCTAGCGTGGTCTGGGGGCGTCGCCATGTGTCCCCGCCCGGCTCTGCACCGAGGGCGGTTGTCCACCAGCCACGTGTGGCTGCGGGAGCCTGGGGAGCGGCTGGTCCGGACAGAGGTGGGCTGTCCGTGAAGACCCACGGCAGGTTTGGAGGACTTAGACCACCCCCCACTCGGGGCCAATAATGTCATATCTCAGTGGTAATTCCTGTGTATTGACTACATTTCAAAAGGACAGCATTCTAGATATATTGGTTTCTATAAAATCTGTTAGTCAAAATTAACCAGTTTCACCTGTTCCTTTTACCTTTTTATTTTTAGGAGGTTAGGAAATTCACAGTTACATGTGTGGCTCACATTGTACTTCCGTGGCGTGGGCTGTGCTGACCCAGAGCTTTTTACTTTGCATCCTAGCTTCCCTCCCCCTCCCCCTCTGCCCTCCCCCCATCTCCTGGCCTGTTTTCCTCTCCCACAAGCATTAGCACCCTCATCGAATTAACCACTCTGTCTGACTACCTCTGGCCAAAGAAGAGCTTCTCAGCCCACATCGGTCGGGAGACAGATGCAAGTACTCACTGCCGCTCACGGGGGGTATGCCGGCCCTGCAATTATTCCATTAAAATTTTTTTTAATGTTTCACTTATTCCTGAGATCATGTCTGGAGGCTTGAGAGGAAGTGGGCAGAGAGAGGGCAGAACATTCACAGACACTTCTACTGGCCCGGGAAGGAAAGCCGACTTCCTGAAACGCCGCCCGCAGCGAGAGAGCTCCGCAGGGAGTGGACCGAAGGCACCCCCACACTCCAGGGAGCGCGGGCCGGCTCCTCGGGGAGTGCGGGGTTAATGGGAATGGAGGGCCAACAGAGGGGCTGTGTTTTTCTTAAAGGAAGTTCACGGGCAGTATCAACCCAGCCCAAGGGAGCAATGGGCGGAACGTGTTCCAAGTGTTTGACATAAACAGCAACACTTGTTTTCTCCGTGGCGGTTGGCCATTGTTTTTACACTTCTTACGTTTCTACAGACAAATCAGTCCATGCACAGACGCGTTTATAGCAAAGCACAGTTAGCCCCTAATGTATTCAAACTTGACTTATAAAGGCCAGCACATGGGAAGACATACCTGCCTTGTCTCCATGCGCTCTCTACCTGTGGCCTTCCCCCCCCCCCCCCCCCCCCCCCGCCTCACTTCCCTTCTCCAGCCTCCGGTTCTGCCTGGGACCCGCGACGAGAGCCCTGGAAGCTGTTAGTGGGAGCAGAGGCCGTGGGGAAGCAGGAGACCACAGAGGGGTCCGGTCTCCGGGCTCCGCCCCTGCTGCCGGAGCAGTCTCCGGTGCCCCGCTGCATCTGTGTCTGCGTCACACCGCTAGCAGAAGCGCCCCCACCACAGATTTGCTGGGGCCGCGAGAGACTCTGTAAATAATACGGAGTCCTGGAGGGGCTTTCAGTAATTCACACTTTAGTGTGAATTGAGTCCATCTGAAGGGCCTCTCTGATCTGGAGGTTAGCAGGCTCCCCCCACCCGCCGCCTGCTCACTGTCCTCATCCACCAAGACAAACACCTAATTTCAAAACAAAGGATTAGAAAGCTGCCCACGTGTGGCTACTCCTTAAACCTATCAAGACATGAACATTTCCGTGGCCTGAAAAGCCACATCAAGCCTTTGGAGACATTTTGTTTCTGGGTTGCCAGTTCACAGCGCCCTTCCTTGCAGTGGACCTGCCTCACGGGTTCCCTCCCGTGACAGTGTGGACACGAGGAAGCTCTGAGGAATCTCCCGTTTGCTCCCCGGAGGCGGGACGCCCATTCACGGTCCTGCAGCTCTAACTGCAGGGAAGGTAATTCACCTGTAGCCCCACCCTCTGAGGAGGGCGGGGCAGGCAGACAGTGTAGACCGGGGGCCACGGGCACAGGGCCTTAACCACCTGACCCACTCACTCTCCGGGGACGGTTGTGCAGTTACCAAGGGATGTGCACTCAGGACCTGACTGGGCTGTGCCTGTGCCAAATCTACTTATCTCACTTCACCAGGTCCTGCCCACGAGCTGGGCCCGCCCAGTTGGTCCAGGCTTCTGTAGGTCACTTAAAGTCATGACAGATGCCCAACTCAAAAGGCCACAGAAGATACTGTCCTTGAGGGCTGACATGTCCTTAATCCCTGTTCCAAGTTCATCACACAGAACACCAAGAGTGGAGAGACCTTGAAAATTTAGGGAGTCCTTGTTTCCCCAATACCCTCGTAGGAGGGGATGTACAAGGAATACCCCAAAGCCCTACATTCGGCCAACCCAACACAAAAACAGCCGCCCTCACGAAGTCCCATGCAGAGTGGCACTTAGTAAATAGTTTGGGGCTGACTCGTTCAATGTGCTTTCAAAATCACTGCGACATGTACATCCTGCTTTACTCATAAGTGTATTTTCTCTAAACGTCTGACCAAAGACGTCACATCACTTTCAGTTACGGCCATCTGTTGCGTAACTTTGGCACAGGCATCTGTGCTACCCAGGTCGGGGGAGCAGGGAATTTATTCCAACAGGAGGTGCTGCTGTCCATTCACACACAGAGGATACAGGTTTATGAAAACAACCAGAATGAAAGCCTTGAATCTTCGGCACCAGAACGCTTTCCTTGTGTCACCACGAGAACCCCACTTCCCCACCCCATCTCCAGCCCCTGCTCTGCCCCCAGCTGTACAAAGCCCCCGGCTATCTTATCTCTTCCTCAGCTTCCCCACTTAGATTCTAGGAACTGCAGTGAGCACAGGCGGCCTCCCAAGTGCAGATAAACATTGCCTGAGACCCATGCCCTACCTGTGTCTTATTGTTCGTGTAAGTGGTTGGCTGGTTCCTAACAAGGAAGGAGGCAAAGGGAATCAGCCATGGGTGCGCATAGTCAACCAGGGTGCCCCAGCCCGCTTGCTCAGCCAGGGAGCTGCAGCTGCTCACACCCGAGGGGATCCCAGCGGGGCCCACAAGGGGGATTAACACCCCCCGTCCCCCGCACAGTGGGGAAGGACCACAAGGAGGAAAGACCAAGTTTCCAACCCCCCCATCCACGCACGCCCAGATTTTGGGGAGGAAGTAGCACATGCGCAGCAGCCAAAATGGCAACTACAGAGGCCTGCCAACCTAGCCCGGGGAAAGAGGGGACTGGTCAGGCGGTGGACC
The DNA here is from genome assembly GCF_004126475.2 of Phyllostomus discolor. Lineage (NCBI taxonomy): Eukaryota > Metazoa > Chordata > Mammalia > Chiroptera > Phyllostomidae > Phyllostomus > Phyllostomus discolor. The sequence continues at coordinate 2,939,125 of NC_040913.2, read as the reverse complement.
CATCAGAGAAGCCTGAAGACATGAGAAGCTGATTGGCTATTTTGAAAAAGCTCCTACTCCTTCCCAAGCCCGAGATAACATAACCCAGTTTAACAAAGAAGTGCTCCCCCCAAGCCTGTCTTTGTCTCGGCCTCTGTCTCTGTCTCAGCCTCTCTCTCTCTCTCTCTCTGTCTCTCTCTCTCTCTCTCATGCATTTGCTTTGCTTGCTCACGCGCTCTGTCCGTAGGGACCATGCGGGTCTAGCAGCCACTCAAACTCCAGACACAGGCTCCAGGCAGGTACTGGCGCTGCCAGGACCATCCTAAACCACTTGGATGGGCACTGAGGCCGCTGAGCAGCCACCTGCAGGCTCCACAGGACTGGGCTTTGATATGAAGCAGACACTTGGACCCTGGCCTTTGCTTTGGCCTCACTGAGGACACGGTTGGACCTTTTCCACGGGGGACGGCGGGAGGTGGAACACAGGGGCAGCCTTCCGTTTCCACCCGGATAGATCTCACCACCGCTCACCCTCCCTTGTGGGTGTCCTGGAATGCTTTCCTTGTGTCACCGTGAGAACCCCACCTCCACTGGCAACATTACCTCCCTCTAACACTCCTGGGAAGAGCAAAAAGTGTCTATAGGAGAATATTACATGGAGTCCCTTTGTTCATTACCTCTTTCTTACAATTTCCACTGAGAGCCCTCAGAAAGATTGCAGAGGAAAAAAGCTACTCCTGCTGGCTCTGCGCGTTTCTCACTAGCCAGGGAATGACAGAAGTGGTAGCTGCAAGCAAAGAAGGTAGCAGTGGGATGGGCAGCTGGCTACCCAGACGCTGGGGCTCCCAGAGGAAAAAGGGGGTGACCAGAAGTCTGACGTGGGTGGAGGGATTTGTCCTAGAAATTTCTCCTAGGTAGAAGGTCTCAGCCCCAGGCACCTCTTCAGTGTGTGACATGCTGGAACCCATTAACTTTCTGTGTGCGAATGTACTCATATGTCCATCTTCCTTTCCAGCACTTGTCCTTGCCGAAACATAGTGCGAATATGTCTTTAGCAGCAACTCCCGCCACAAGCACACGGAGAGAGAAGACCCTCTAGCGGAAATACCCGAACAGAGTGCGGTCGGACACATTTCATGAGTGCACACTATTTCCAGTTACTGCACGAAGCACGTGTGTTGCTGAGATAAGCAACAAAGTCGGACTTCAGCTGCTTCAAGTCCCATGCGGGGGAAGAACAAAGAATTGCGTAAATGACACAGATGTGGCAAACGCTAGGAGAACAGGGCCTTTCCGATAGACTGACTCTTGAGAGACTAGTAAAGTGAATCACTGTGAAAATATAGGAAGGGAACTCCAGGCTGAAGGAGCAACTGTGCAAACACAAGGAGTGTGAGAAGGACCCACCAGTGGGTTGGTGTGGCCGGAACGCTGGGTAGAAGCTGGAGGAGAGAAGGAAGGAGAGAGGAGAAGTGGGCGTGGCTGAATCATGAGCAGCTTCATCTAACACCTACAGAAATGGGATTTTCTACCAAAGACACAGGAAGACATGGAGAGGTTTTCAGTGGAACAGAGGCGTGTGCACTCTGCTTGGATCGTGGGTATGGTGCATTGTTAGATACCAGAGGCCAGTGGAAAGGCTGCATTTGAGGTGCACAGTGGCCCAGAGAGGCGGCACTGGGAATGCAAGGGGGACACATGGGCACACTATTAGAAATGCAGACTAAGCCCTGGCTGGCGTAGCTCAGTGGATTGAGCGCAGGCTGTGAACCAGTGTCGCAGGTTCGATTCCCAGTCAGGGTACATGCCACGGCCCCCAGCAACCGCACATTTATGTTTCGCTCTCTCTCTCTCTCTTTCTCCCTTCCTTCCCTCTCTAGAACTAAATAAACAAACAAACAAACAAACAAACAAATAAATAAAAAGAAATGCAGAGTAGACAGGACTTGGCGACAACAACCGTGCATTTAAGAGAGAAGAGTGGAGCCGGGGTGACCGCCAGCTTCCCGGCCTGAATGAGGGGTTGACAGCCAGCGGCTTTCCCTGGGACGTGGCTGCTTGAGGCCCGACGGACTGGGCTCCAGGTGCTTGCCCATGTGACGTCTCCATAAAACCAGGAGGACTTGTCCTCCTCCTCACCGGGCCTCCATGGTCCCGGGCTCTCACCGTCTGCTGGCAGAACATGTCACTGCTCACGAGGAAAGGGCACTGCCGTGCAGGGCAGCGTCTGCATGCGTGGGCAGCTCTGACCTGGCTTCCCTCCCAGCTGTTCGGCGCAGTGAGAACATTCATGCCGGCGTCGGTCCCAGCGGCTCTCCCCTCTCGCTGACACTGGCAGCTGCCACCCACAGCGCCCGTGCCTCCCTCTGCCCCTGGGCAAGTCTGTGGAAGAGGAGCAGTCCTGGACAGGGCCACCAAGGTGGGAGCCCCTACTGCAAACACTGGAATGTTCTACTAAAAGCACAGAGAAGTCCTGACGGGCAATAGAGGGTTAAACACCCTTCTGGAAGGAAGATGGGGCCGTGTACTGAACCCGACAAGCTCAGGGTGGGGGTGGGGGCCTGCATGGCAGCCTCACAAACTCGGAGACCAAAAGTAACCACCTCGTAGGACGGTCTGACATGCAAGTTTTCTAACTCCAAGCAGGTCATGGCGGGCGGTCCTGTCCTAGGCCCGTATCGTCCTTGACGAAGGTCAGTCTTCACCGTAACTGAGCCTGTCTGTCATCTTTTCGCACCTATGACAACACCCCTTTGGGATGTTGGAGTGACCCCCTTTTTTCCAGACCCCTCGGGGCACAGTCTCCCACCTGAGAACAGGAGGCCAAGGGCCCCCCCACTGCCACCTGGTTCCCCGAAAGCCAGCGGTCTGTGCTGGGCGTGATCATCGTTAACTGTCCTGTGCTCACTCATTCGTCTCATCATTTCACTCCTCATCCAGTCCCAGGGATCACCCTGCTCTGCCTTCTCCCTCCTCCCCACTCCACCATCAGTGAACTTCACGTCGCCCTCCTTACGCCTCCTCCTTTGATTATAAAGCAGAAAACAAACTGCAAAACTGCCGTTCTCGGGGCATTGTCTCAATCCACTGAGACTTTGCTTCCTGGCAATTGTTGCCAGTTGGCTCCGATGAACTCATAACAGTTCTCTGCGGCTCTGGAGGTTTCTTCTGCTGACGCCCCCATCCTCCATCCTCTGCACGGGGCTGGTCCCCAGGACACCCGCCTCCAGCTCGGAGAGGCCCCGCCCCAAATTTGTCCACTGGGGCTCCACTCAGAGCTGAGCTCACGTCCCTCAACACGCCCCGCCTTCCCTACATCCAGTGCCTTATGGGTAAAGTGGGGTTTGGCAGGCTAGTGTGAGAACATGCAAACATGATCATGTCACATGGACGCAGGTCCGTGCAGCTGACATAAGTGCGTGGAAGGCCTCGTCTGCTCCCGTGGGAGAAATGTAGCCCGTGGTGGCCTTCCTGTACTGCGGGGCCTCCGAGCTCAGGATGTGCGCGCTCAGTGGGACTAGGAGGGACTCGCCTCTCAGCAAGGTTGGTTCCCTAGGAAAGGCCACACAGCAGAGGAAGCATTCCCACGCTGCCCATCGATCCACCTGAAGTTTCCCAAGGCGCCAAGGGAAGAAGTCCTTCCACCAGGCTGACCCCCGTGCGCATGCTGCCGATGTGGAAGGGACCGTCTTGGCAGGAATGCCCGTGGCGCACGCCGGGGAGGGCGGGTAGGGGAGAAGGGTTTGCTACGGCCCTGCGGGTGGACACGTGGGGCCCGGCGTGCCCCCCTGCAGACCCTGCGGCAGCCAGCGGGGACTCACGGTGGACCCTGATGGAGAGTCTGGTCTGAAAGGGCCGGAAAGCAAAGTGTTCCCAGATCGCTGATCCAATCATGATCGAGGTACCTGGTTCCTACCCTGAACGACCTCATCTGGAAATAAAGCACCTTTCCCAGGATGACGAAGGGCTTACGGGAACAATGAAGTATCGAGATGAAGGCAGCATTAGCACAGCAGCTCGGCCGGGTCCCAAGTGCCTCTTTAACAAATTACATTCTTCTCAGGGGCACCGGGCAATGGACTACAGCGTCGCCTCCAAGATAATGGCTTTCTCCTTTTCACTTCCTTGTGAAACTTAAAATAATAGCAATAAATGGATTTACAGTAATGCTTTCCCCTGGGGTGGAGGGATGCTCTGGGAAGACAGCCTTGTGTAAAATTTTGATATTATCTATCAGTCAGTCTTCATCAAAACAAAACAAAATGTGGATCAAAGTAGATATAATTTAAGATGTACTGTAGTTTTCTTTTCCTTTTTTAATTAGAAAACATTATTTTTTAAAATGTAAACTGTACTTTTCAGGGCAGTTTTAGGTTCACAGCAAAACAGAGAGGAAAGCACAGAGATTCCCCACAGGCCCCTGCCCCCCCCCCCCACACACACACAGCACAGCCCCCCAGCTCCCCACACGCCCCGCCAGAGTGGTGCATTTGTTACAACTCATTGATGTACATTTGTCGATGAACCTACAGGGACACAGCAACGTCCCCCCAGCCCACAGTTCCCCCGACGGTCCATGCCTGGCGTACACCGGGCGGGTTTGGACGGATGCGTAATCACATGTTCCGGTCACTATGGCATTGAACAGAGCAGTTTCGCCGCCCTAGCAATCTTTTCGTCTGGACACTTTCCTCCCTCCCTCCTTCCTGACCCCTGGTAACCCCCGATCCTTTCATTGTCTCCGTAGTTTTGCCTTTTCTGGAAGGCAGTAGAGCTGGAAACATACAGCATGCAGCCTTTTCCGGCCGGCCTCTCTCACCCACCGAGCAGCATCCACGTGTGTAAAGACAGGCAGCACAGAAGCCCCCCACGGCCACGTAGGCTGGTGTGACACAGGGACACAGACCGCGAAGATTCAGGCTCAGCCTCACCCCTTTCGGCAAGCCCCTCGCCTTTGTTAAGCCTCAGTGTGCTCCCCAGTAAAATCAGGATGACGTTGACACCCACCCCACCACCTTTACTGTGTCGTCGTGAACACTGGGGTTCTTCCCGAAAAAACGGAGGCAGTAATGCCCACGCCGTGGGGCTGTAGAACGGATCAAACAGGCGCTGTGTGGGAAGGGCGTCGCACAGCGCCCGGAACGTGTCGGCTGTTTAATCAGGTGCTGAATGTGTGTCCCATGTGTGCCGGGTGCTTTCTACCCGATCCTCTAAAACCACCCTCTGTGCTTCTCCGTCTTGCTGTGTGGGGCCCAGTTTTGAAACAGAAACACACCCATTGGGCACCCTTTCCTCGAGATTTCCTGATAGAGCGCAGGGGAGGTCCCGGAGGTCAGAAGCTGGCGGGGAGGGAGCTGGGTGTGTGCCCCCCAGGCCTCCCCTCTGCGGGGGGGGCTGGGGCTGGGGCTGGGGCTGCCTTCCTCTTCCAAAGCCAGGGAGCACACAGACGACCATCTTGGAGTTGCTGGGTACCTTTAACCCCGCCCATACCTCTATGAGTTATGTCTTCCATGGTCTCTTTTGAGGTCACTGGGAAAGCTGCTGCCGTTTCCTGTCAGGAAGGTGCATGATGTTTGCCCCTCAAGATTTGCAGGTGAGATGACTGTGAATGTTTTACGTTGTAAAGCAGCCAGAGCACCATTAACATCAAGAACCATAAGGAGCTCAGTAAAATCTTGCAAGTCATTGCTAGCATCCCTGTATGCCCAACATTGGTAATAACTCATGGAAATGTACTTTCTCATTCAATAAAAATGTCAAAGTTTTAGAGGTTTGGGGAAAAATTATAAAGATGATTAAAATTCATAAAATACCAGTAAGAAAGGCTGATCGATTGTTCCTCATTAAAACTATGGCTGCACAACGCAATGTATAGATAAGTTTTCACAGTAACATTCACCTGAAACCAGGGTCACCTCAGTACATTTCATAAAAGATATACACACCAAACACACATACACACACACACAATTCCCTGGGCATGTTTTAGCTTGGTAGAGCAAAGACAACGATCTAAACAACGTACAGGTCACGTTTGCGCCTGACGTGTTTGCAGGTGTGTTCCCGGCCCGGTGCCCCTCCCCCGGAAGTGCGGACAGAGAGGTGCCTGCAGCACTGCCCCGCAGGGGGAGGCTTTGGTGGTCACCGTGCAAGGAGAATTTCAACGGCAGCACGAGTTTTCTCTATTAATAAAGAATTGAATCGAGCCCATAGCTATGGCTCTATTTTCTCAACGGACTAACCATTCTACCTTAGCCAAATCACTGACTGCCTTTCTTCCCAGTTTTATAAATATAGGTTTTCATTAAAGAAATGTTAAAATGAAAAACAGGTCACCCCCAGTCCTAAATAAAAAACAAACAGACCAACAAACCAAACACGAGAGTGTGGTGGTTTCTCGGCTGCCCAAGAGAGGTGCCACACTCCGCCCAGAACATTCTATAAGGAGCCTACTCACCTCAGTTTTCAGTCGCGCTCCAGCTGACATTTGGTTTTGCGCACCATCAAGATTCGGGATGTTTCCAGTTTTACTTCTCCAAATCCCTTTCTTCTGATAACTTTTTAAAAGATTATTCTTCATGGAATTATGGAATTCTGTAAAAAAATTTTTTTAACAGGTTTTCTTCACATACAAAGAATTATTCTTATGCAATAATTCAAGTAAATTAGTTAATAGAATATATTTTTAAAGACAATGGTTTTAAAAATTAACATGAAATGTGAGAATATTCATAGATATTAAAATTTTTTCTGAAGACATTTTTGTTTGAACTCAGTGAGATCAGCTCCAGTGAAGCCTGAAAATTTGTTGTAAATGTAAGTTTATAAATGAAAGTAATTTTAAACCACCAACACTGATATATTTTAAAACCTTTAAAGGTATTTTAAAAATTGAAATAAGATGTGGCTCATTCAGAGCCGCATTATTCTTTAATTCTTAAGCTTTATGATCTATATACTTGGTAATAATTTTGTAAGAGTAGAAACATATTATAAAATTACATTTTGGAAAGTTAGCCACAGAAAAATGATTACAACTACATTAGCATTAAGAAAATCCTAGGCTTTTCAAATACAGTGAAAGCTCCTTTTCCAGAGTGTTGGACACATTTTGATCAGGTCAGAGTGATTGCGTCTGCAGTCACAAATCCTGGGAAGCCTTCCGCGTCTCTCTGCCACCAGGTGTTCTATGCGAGTTGCCTGGGGGCCTCTCTTGCCACGGTCTGTCCCGGCCTACACCCTTTAGAGAAAGTGTCAAGTTCCGCAGAAGTAGGGAGAGTTGGAAATGTGGATTTTTCATTTAATGAAAATTTTGGTCATCACCCATGAGGTTGTTCTTTGGGGTGAGAGGGAGCAAGAAAAGATCTGGAATAAACAGACTGGTTTATGAATCTAGCACCACTGCCAAACACTAGCTATACAAGCTTGGACTCAACTTCCCCAAATCTTAATTTCTTCACCTGTAAGAAAATACTTTCAAGCATGGATCGGACGTTGCTTCGTGGGTGGCGTGTTTTTGGCCGGTGGAATGGGAGTGCGGGGGAGCGCCCCAAGTCTGAGCAGAAGTTTTCACGCGTGGGGCTCGGAAACTGTATTTCCTCGGGCCGTGAACACACAGCACACTCCACAGATGATGCACCATGGAGCCACACCCCCGAAACCTATATAATTTTACTAACCCATGCCACCCCCTATACATTCAATAAAAAACAGCTAACTAAAGAAAATGTTTTTAAGAATGTGCCTGGGAAAGGTTTAAAGGTCATGCACGTCTGCCCTTTGGGAGGGAGAGCCCAGGAAGAAGCTGTTGGGGTGTGTCTGGTCTTCACTACTTAGCCACTTTAGAAGATGTGTGAAAGTTATTCAATCCGAGAAAAACCAGCCACAAACTAGACCCTTCGACAGGCAGCCAGTGGAGCTGAAGCTACAGCGAGGTGGCCGTTGAGTTGACCGGCGAGCACCGCTCTCTTCTGGTCACTGCCCACAGACCCCTACCAGGTGGGGCACCGAGTTCGACAGGGGCCGACAGGAACCCCCACTGTGGGCTCCTCTGTACGATGAGGATGGCGCTGGCCCCCATTTCCACAGGCGATGCTGGCACTTACTGCCTGCAAGCCCCTTGGTACCACCATGGCTGCTGATGCCACAGCCCCGCAGCTGGGGGACAGTCCACCCTTTCGTCTGGAAGTTAGGAAAACTTATTCTGGAAAAACTGTCATTCTTAAACACAGAACCCTGTGTATGACACTTTCACATGTATTACCTCGCTTTTTTCTTCTCAGCAAACCACTCACCTCACAGAGGTGTGGGTCCAATTTTATGAGAGAGGTTTATCCCCTAAAGAGAGTAATGCGCTTGATGAGGATCACGGAGCAAATGAGAGTGCTGAAACCTGTTGATTCTTCCAGTGATTTCCCTCTGGATCCCTGACTCCTCCCAGCTAAACCCCCGCCATGCTCATTCCATGACGGGCCCCAGGGCAGCTGGAGGAGGGCGGGGCCCGTTAGCCCCAGAAATGGTGACCAGCTGTGGAGGTTGGGAGGCGGGCTGAGTCTCCACGCAGGAGTCCCCCGGTACAACCTGCAAGCTTTCGGCAGCCCCCGGACGCAGGTGCGGCCGCTTACGGTACCTGTTCAATGCAGGCTGGGGCGCTTTGCCTTTTCCACCATGCTGCAAGCAATAGGCTTTCATGAAATTCTGCTTTCTCTGTCCTGTTGCTGATAGGTAGACATTGGATCGGCTTTTCTTAATTGGTGTTACACCATAAATGTTTGTAAGGTGTATATTAATTTTACACTATATTTGGGGAGGGTTGTCTTTGTCTCTTCTATCTGGGACTAATGGTTTTGTTTCCTTTCCATTACTTGTACTTTATCTTCCTTATTACTAGGCTAAGACTGCCAGTATTTCTGGTTTTAAGGAGAAACATTTTCCAATGTTTTTCCATGTAACTGAGATTCTGACTGCATGTTCTTTTTTTAAAAAATTGGCAGTTCTATTCTTTTGATCAAAAATTTTCATGCACAAGTTGAATTTTATTAAATATGTTTTCTCCATCTATAAAGATTGTCAATTTTTTGTTCATTAGTCTCTTAATTTTTTATTAACCCAGCCACATACTCCTGCATTATATTATCAAAGTACCCTTCTAGTCTTTGCGATTACTTATCATAATGAACATTTGAAATACTCCTTAGATAACTGGATTTATTAACCATCCTTATATTCATGAAATCATCTGTGCTTAGTTATGAGAAGCATTTCCTTTTAACCTTCCCGAATTTGGTTAGCTGGTACTTTCTTCTGTATTTTTGAACCCGTATTTATCTTTGTCCCCTGTCAAGTTTTGGTATCAAGACGTTAGTTTTATTAGATAAATATGGAAGCTATACATCTTTATCAACGAGATATAGAAAATATCTTGCATGAGAATTATTCCATCTTTGAACATTTCAAAGAGCTCACAGACAAAACCATTTGGCCCCCAGGGGAGGTACTTGGGTGACGTGTTTAACTTCTCCCAGGGTTTTTGTTCTGTTCTGCGGTGTAGCTCCTGAGTGAACTTTGGCAACGGCTATTATAATGTAACATCGTCTATCACATTAGGTCTTCAAATGTATTAGCAGACCTACGTAGACTCATGCACTTTAAAGATCATATTACACCTGACATTATAGCCTTCTTGTTCCTTATTTACGTTGTTTAGCGGAAAGAGCCCAGGCTTTAGGCGAGGCCAGTTATCTTCAACCGGTGCGCCACACGAGTTTGTAAAACGTGCAGCCCCCAACTATCTAGTCAGGGGCACTGACCCCTTTCCCCTTAAACTGTCAAATACAAAAATGACAACAGCCGACACAGCAACAGACGCCCAGTGTGAATGAATCAAAATCATACCTACGCTTTTTGGTCAGGTCAGCAAATAATATTGTTGGTGTGCTGCAGGAATTCTAGTGATGAGTTTCTGCGCCGCGAGAGGAAAGAGGCCGAAACGCGCTGGACGCCAGGGCAGGTGGGCACCTGGCTGGTTAGACTGCAGCGGACTCAGCCCCGCCTCCAGAAAGCCCCGCCCCACTGCTGGCGGCCTGTCTGTGGGGTCTGTGGTGGGGTCTGCGCTTCCTCTGGCGAACCGTTTGTGCCGCACTGTTACTGAACTTTGTTTATTGAGTAGCTGGGAGGCCAGGCTGTAAGCTCTGTGAGAGTGGATTGGAGACCCAACTCACCACCGAGCACCGCGCACTGTCGGGACCAGGGAGCACTCCGTGTAGGGGCTTTGGGGAGGGAGCAAGTCCTGTCCTGCGTCCCTGCGTTTCTCCGCCGCCTCTCCCATCAGACTGGAGGTGTCCGTGGACTTGCGCAGCTGCCCCACTGAAGAGCAGGAGGGCGACTGAAACGGCCCGCTCTGGAGCTGGCGTGCGTGCAGGGTTCGACGCGGGCTCTGCCCCTCACAAGCTGCTGCTGTGAACAGGGTACTTGACCCCTCTGCACCCCAGGTGCCTCATCTGCAAGACCACAAATAAGAATGCTTTGTACCCACTGGCTTGTACAAGTTTGTGTGTGTAAGCCACTTTAAAAAGTGTCTGGCACGCTGTGAGGAATGACGATAGCTATTACGTTGGTACATGACAGGCCATTTTGATCAACTGATGAGACTTTTAAATAATAACCATTTGAAGTGTTTTATGAAAATAATTAAAAATGGGAAGCCCTCGTGACCACAAATAACTAGTTTTTTTTTGCTTTGAAATGACAAGGCCAGAGAAACGTGTAGTTAGGTTTTGTCCCTTATGGGGATGTTTATTTCACCTTTAGCCTCTACTACAATACAACTGGTTACTTTCAATATATAGTTTTAATGGCTTAGCAGTTTTGTAACTCCACAATACTGAATAACAATGTTTCCTCAGACTTGACGGCTCTCGGGGAAATAATCTCTGATTTTCCAAATATTTTGTTTTCTGGGTCTTTATCCATTACTTACTTTCTGTCGTTCGTACGTTATTCAAACAGTTTCTTCATTTCCTTTCCTTGTGACAAGAAAATTTAAAGCTTCTATTCCTGTAGTTACTCTCAAAGGCCACTATGGACACATGCTGGTCCCAGAATGTTAAACTTCATGGACGCAGTAACAACTGACTACTTTCTCCCGTGTACAACGGAGCCACGACTCAGGACTGCAGACCAACGATGAGCTTCTCTTCCCGACCTCTGTCCAAATTTCACAGAAAAAGAGTTCAGGAAAAACCTCCTAAGTGTTTATAGGTGTGCGAACACAGCAGAGAACGAGGTGGTCGGCTGTGGCTGCCGCCCGACCCAGATGGATGAGAGAGCACATTCTTTCACTCACTGCGCGCTTTCTCGGAACTCAACAAAAATGGGAACACAAAGAGGTAATCCTTTTATTTAAAAATCCTAGGACATTCCTAAGGTATAACATACAATATTGTGATTTTTATATGATATTTAAAAGGATAACATGTCATTGTTTAACTTTCTCTTTTGCAAAGAAGAATCTCACTAATTAACTAATTTAGACATTAAAGACCACATTTGATTTTCCTTTTTTAGAGAACAGCACACATTCATGAAGGAACATCCATATTTTGTAAGACTCAAACTACTGGCTAGTAATATCCAGTTCAGGTACAAATAATGAAACATCATATCAGTTTGGTCCCAAAAGTACACGCGGTGTGCCGGGGGTCGAAGCTATGCCTAGGCTGGAAGTCCCCTTTCCACTTAGTTTTCAAGCAGATTAGTTCTGTATCTCAAAGGAGAAGCTCGAGGAATTAACCCCCAGGGAACGCTGAAAACAGGAAGAAGAAGCTGAAGCACGTGTGAGCGTTTCCCTGCCATGAGCTGCAATACTAGGTAGCGAGTGAGTCCACTCCTGACTCGTGGCTCTAACCTGTCCTTCCCAGAACTGAGACTAATTTCCTTATCCTGCTGCGTGACTGAGAGAGACATGCTTGATTCCGCAGCTGGGAAACGAGGGGCCTTCCCCCTTTCCACATTCCCACCGCGGGGCACAGGGCTCCCCGGCTCCATCACAGTGATCACGACCGGCATTCCTTTCGTGCTTGTGTACTCAGCGTGGAGAGAGCAGGCATCTGCCCGGATTCAGGCCTCAGCTCCTCTGCTTGCTACCCTGTGACCTGAGCCATTGACTTAAATTCTCGACGTCTCTGCTGTGTCGTTGGGTGAAAATGGGAGATTTTAATAGGACCTCCTCACAGAATTGTATTACTTCCCATTTTATCTTTTGGCCCATATTTTACCCAGGATATTGTCAGTGTCCCAGGACGCCCGAGTTCTGTCACATTCCCCACGAGAGCGATGGCTATACCCTCTCTGAGGGGTTGGGTGCACAAAAAGGCCGCCCAAGGCCCAGGGAGAACAGACGAAGAAGCTAGCCAGTGCCGTGCCAGCTGAAGAACCCAAGCGTCTCCTCCAAACCCCACGGTGCAACCCACTGAGGATGGATGGGGAAGGGACAGATTAAAGCACGAGATGTGCACACAGAGGACTCAGACAACAGACACTCCTCCGTAACATAGTGACGGGTAAGAAAGCTTTTGTAGTCTCAAGACTTAATTTTTCACTCACCCATAGTTGATTCAGGCATCTCCAACTTTTCCAAATGGCTTGCTTAGGCAAAGTAGCTTTGAAACCAGTCAATTTGTGTCCCTTTCTTTCTTTCTCTTACTTCCCTTTTCCCTCCCTCCCTCTTTTCTTTTTTCTTTTCCTTTTCTTCTTTCTTCTCTCTCTTTCTTTCTTCTTCCTCCCCCCTCCCTCCTTTTTTCTTTCTTTCTTCTTTCTCTTTCTTTCCTTTCTTTTCTTTCTTTCTTTCTTTCTTTCTTTCTTTCTTTCTTTCTCTCTCTCTCTCTCTCTCTCTCTCTCTCTCTCTCTTTCTTTCTTTCTTTCCTTCTTCTTTCTTTCTCTTTCCTTTCCTCTCCCTCCCTCCCTCCCTCCCTTCCTTCCATTCATCAATATGCCAAGCATGGTTTGAAGCAGAAAAAACAATAATACATACAACATGTGTTCTTGAAGAGCTCTAGTCTAGGGAGAAAGGGCCGTGTAGGCAGATAATATTACAGGGATGTAAGCCAGAGCACATACACAGTGAAACAGGAATACAGACAAAAGAGCAAATAGTTCTGCTTGGGGAAAAGAGTGCCTGGGAGAAACAACCTTTAAACTGAGGTTTGAAGTAAGAATGTAGCACTTTAGAGGGAGGGGACCCCACGGCATGGAAGCACAAGGAGAACAGGCGCACCCCAAGAACAGTGCACACAGTGCATTGAGGTCAAATCCTCATCCGACCGCGTCTGAGGGCAGCCCACCTCGCGGGAAGTTCAGTGGGAGCCCCCAGACAGGAAGCCCCGTACTAAGGAGCTTGACTTTTCTCTGCAGGTAATGGGCTCCCTGGGGACTTTCTGTATTGTTCTATTTTAAAACTGAGAATGTTAAAAAATATGGGAACACTATGTATTGCAATAAATGAGTTTTAAATGTATGTAATAGTCGTTAGCATCCCAATGTTTGAGCTCAAATCTCCCTTGACTTTGCTCCCTCCTTTTTCATGTGTGAATGCTTTTCCAATCAAGTACTTTAATTGTAAAATAGGCATAAAAAAGCACATCAAGTGGATGCATGGATTCACATATTGCCCCAAAGTGAACAACCTTTTAACCACCATTAGGTCAAGTAAGGTTTGCCAGAACCCACCCCCACCCCTACCCCCTCCTCCCACCAAACTCGCTCATATGCTACATGCCAATTGCAATCTCGTTCTCCTTCCCATAAGGAAGAATAATCCCGACTTTTACAGCAATTATTCCCTTGTATTTTTCATGGTTTGATCAGTCAAATGTCGATTTTTAGGTGCTCACCCTTCCCCTCTTTTATTGAATTTATTGGGGTGACACTGGTTAACAAAATTATGTAGGTTTCAGGTGCACAGTTGCATACACATCCTCTGAACACTGTATGGCGTGTCCGCCACCCCAAGTCTCCATCCATCATCGCTCATCCCCCTTTACTCCCCCCCACCTCCCTGCGCAACCCTCCTCCCAGCAATCTCCACACGGCTGCCAGCGTCCATAAGTTTCTTCTCTGTACTTTTCACCCAATGCCTCTGCCCGCTCCCCTCTCCCACCACGTGACAGCTGGCAGCCTGCTCTCTATGGGTCTGTCTCTGTTTTGCCTGGTAGTTCATTTTGTGCATTAGATTCCACACGTGAGTGCAATCACACGGTATCTGTCTCCCTCTGACTGGTTTATTTCACTTAGCATAATGTTCTCCGGGCCCATCCATGCTGGCACAAAAGGTACAATTTCCTCTTTTATTATGACCAAGTAATATCCCATTGTGTAAATGGGGTACACATTTTGTGGTACATTTTTCATCCCCTCACCTACTGGTGGGCACTTGGGCTGCTTCCAGATCTTGGCTGTCGTAAATCACGCTGCCAGGAACATAGTGGACACTATATTCTTCTGAATCAACGTTTTGGGTTTCTTTGACTATAATGGATCTATTCCCCAAAGTGGCAGCACTAGGCCCCTAACTAGAGATAAGTAGAATCAGGACATCACAGGAGGAACACTTTGGGGGCAGGCAGGAGAAGCCCACCAGCAACTCAGAAACTAGACATTTCGTGAGCCCAGCCAACTTCTCACTTTTCTAGTCTCTGATTTCTCATTATGAGTTGAGTGTCTCTTTAGTTTATGCCCTGGAGTCTCCTACTGTGAAACATCAGGCCTTTACAAGTCATGTTATTTCAGAGGACCAGACTTTGGGGACAATGACGTCTTCTTTGCTGTGGCACTCGAGCTCTGTGGCAGTGGAGTGGCGTACCCGGATGACGCGCTGCTGTGTACCCAGCTGCCTCTCAGCGGCGAGAGGGCGTTGTGCCCAGAATGAGGAGAACAGTTGGTGAAAGAGAAGGCATGCCATCTCTTCGGATGGAAATGCAGCCCCACAGGTAGGCTTCTGGACCCCGAGTTTTTAAAAGGTCTCTCTCCTGCTTTTCAATCACTTGTCACGCAGTCTTTGTTTTAAGGATGTTTGAAACTGGATGTCTGGCTCTTTTCATGCATTTTTAGGCCCGTATTTTGTGATCATGGAAAATGGTAGACAGGAGAAAAAGAACATTTTCTCTTCTAATAATATTTCCTTTAAACACAGAATCCACTGTTGGAACGATGTTAAAAACGGTGATAGACTATTTCAATGGTCTTTGGATATATCTGCCTTACTAGTCTAGTCACTAAGTGCCTATTATACTTATCATAAGGGAAGGGGTTGTCTGTTTCAACATTACTTTACACAAACAATATTCTTCCATTATACTGTAACTTACGGTCTCCTACCACGAAAACTATCCATCACAAACGAAGCACCAGCCCCAAAGAGGCACGGCAGGAAAAACTAAAGTGAACTGTGTTCTTGATGAAAGAAGACATTATTCTTCTCTAATCTAATCTACTTTTCAAAATTCTAGACAAAATACAAGGAGAAGCAAAAATGTGTTTTAATATTACATAAATCTGTATATCACTAGCCATAAATAAAAAAGCAATAGTAAAAAAAGCACTAACTGGAAATGTTAGCCTCAAGTCTTGATTTGAATGTCGGATGATGATTAAATGCTGAAGGATGATTCAATGCTGATGATTTAAAGGTAGCTTAGGAGGAGTTACATGATATTATTTTTGAACTATAACAGTCTCAAATTAATATACTTGAGTAAAAATAATTTGTATTTTAAGTTTTACCACAGAAAATCAAAGGCCATCAATTAAGGATATTATTGTGTTTTAGTAATTTAAGAACAGAACTCATAGAAACAGATAACTGAAGAGGAAATGCCGATTTATACGAAGCGGGGGAGGGGGTAGCTCAGATTCCACCGGTCGCTTTGTACTAACGCTAACTTTATCATGAACACATAAAACTTATGTTCTTTCTCTTATCACAAAAGCTGCAGTAAATACGTTCCAGCCCTCCACATGGTTATTTGTGTTTTGGGGATAAAGGGAATTTGGCGCCCTTATTTACGGCTCCTTCTTATTTCTGTACAATAACCCTATTCAGAGAAATAAAAGGCCCATTTGTTCCACGGATCCCATCGAGCTCATTCGCAAGGGCGAGACGACTGCCAGAAAACCTATACTTAAACGTATTGGAATGTAATAGGGCCGCGCGATCCCTCTCGGAACACAGGGAGGTCAGACCGGACCCCACGGCTTGACCCCATCGTGCCCCGGAGTGAGGGCACTGAGCGGTTTTAGGACACGAATAGAGTGGGGTTGTGGGAAAGCTGCTCCGGGTCTGACATTTCATTTTTCTCGTGTGTGCGCGCACAAGTGAATGCAACACAGGACCGCTCCAAAAGAAGTAAGAGCAAGTCACGCCTGCGCGATGACACAATGCACACAGTCAGATGTCAGGCCCCAGGGATGCAGTCGGAGAACTGCAGACTCCAAAGTGGAAAACAGCATGGTGAGCCAGGCAGACATAACGAGATGAGTAAACGGTCGTGTCTTTACGTGAACATGCATTTTTAAGCAAGGGAATTAACAAACTGAAACAGTGCAGCATAAGGTGGGTCACTTTACGATAAATACTACGAGAACTTTATCTGTTCCGGGTTACGTTTGTTCATTCTATGGTTAGGAAAATAAAAAACTGCCAAATACTAAAGGAAATTGGCCTCACAAAATAGAATCTTCAGTTTAGAGAGGCATTTTATTGTTATAGCAGCATCTCTTACGGTGTCTGAGGGTGTTACAGAATTATTCAGGTCACATACACTGCGTGACGCTTACGCTCGCTCGGTGGGCTACGGACTGAGCGACACTGGGGTGCGTGTGAGAGCAGACACGCACACCGAAGACACGCGTTTGTATTCACGGAGCTCGCCGCCGTGGCTGAGCGAGAACAACCCAGAGAGAAGAGTTAAACGGGGAGAGCTGGCAGGCAGATCTCTTAGCAAACATTTAACTGTAAAAACCACCTGGCTTTCCTCTTGCCCGAAAGAAAGCCCTCTGTCGGCACGCTGAACAGAACCGCCTGTGGCGTTTGGTGACAGCCTCCGTCCTGTCTCTGGACACGCCAGGCTCGTCACTAACACCCCAGGGCAGGGCCCGGGCCCCATTCTGCCGTGCGGTCCGAGTGAGGCCACCTCGCCAGCCTTCCCACTGGTTTGCCAGTAATGAGAGTCCCTTGGGGGTTGCTCATATCAGAGCGGTTCTTTACTGAATTTTCTTCCAGGTTGCACTTTATCAAATTTTACTCTAGGTTACTCTATTGTAGTAAATTTTATTCTGTATAATGAAAACTATCTTGGGGTTCGTTAACTAGCAGCAAGAGAACAAAACCACAAAGTCTTATACTTGAACACGATGGTTAATAAGACTGCTTCAGAACCTGGCTTTCAGTAAAATGGACAAGCTGTGACTACATAGCTGTGAGGCAAGTTATTATTGTTGCACTGCTTTGGCATCCTGGTGTGTTAGTATATAAATACTGGCGGTGCTCAGTATTTAGGAGGGCCTCGGTGAATGTGTACTGAGTAAGGCCCACTCTGTGACGGGCGGGAATCCGGAATACTACGGGTTCTAAATACTGCCGCCATCTGCACCAGTTACACGGCGGACCAGTTTCTCCTGAAGTTAGAATTGCCTTTCTATATAAATAATGGAACCTATCGTGGACCAAACACTTCACAATGTTCTTTAAGCCCCAAATCATCCTGAAAAGTAGAGATATCTTGTTTTTCAAATTAGGGAAACTAAGGCTTAGAAAACTGAAGTAACTTGCTCTATTCTGGGATTAAGTTTTGCTCATTTTGACTGTTTTACAGCACATCCATGAACTGCTGGGCAACGTTTTATAGAATTATTGCTCAAAATGACAGTAAGAAATCAAATCCATTCTCCATCTGGGGTGCATGTATTTCTTTGCAGATACCTATAAAAAGCAAAACGATCCACTTCTCCCTGTCCGGCTGGAACGTACGCTGGTGTCACAAGGGGACCAGAGGCGGCTGCCTGAATCTACAGCGTCAGCACGGTCACGCTGGTTTGGGTGGGACAGACTGCCCTGGCCCCGGAGCCAAAGGAGACGAGAGCAGAGGACAGAGGGGCCCAGCCCCAAAGAGAGCTGAGCATATTTACGAAGAGCCCATCTGCAGCAAGGGAATACCACTGCCACGATGCCCCAGAGACACCTCCAGAAGACAGACAGAAAGCCACGGGTGTGTCTCCAGGAACAGCTGAGGAACAGAAGCGGTGCCAGTGGTACAGGGCCACCACCTTCATTAGCATCACCGAGACTCCCCGAGTAAGGACTTCCACTGCTGCCCATGACTGAGCCTTCTTGTTTTATCCCCTGAACTGTGGAGGACCAGAGAAGCCAGGTGAAATGACAAAGGATCTTCTCCCAGAGGGCCCCTCACAGGACAAGACACTGGACAGAAGGGGCAGGAAAGTCTGCCCTCATTCAGCTCTCTTTGGCTCCTTCATTCATACGCCAATTTGTAAGCTGTTCCGGAGGCTGAGAAATCAGAGTGTGGCAGCTGAGAAGCGGAGAAGCATAGAAGAACTTTCAGGAGTCCCATGGCCCTCAAGAGAGAAAACTGGAGTTTAGGAGCAACCAAGGAGAAACGGCCTTTGATTACACCTCAGGGTTTTAGTTGGGACGCATGAGAAGGCCACCCGAGGGGTAAGAACGAATCTGAGACAGACCAGCGAGAGCAGGCTGCAGACCACGCTGCTTCAGGTGCTCTGCTCCGGGCCCCGCTTCCTGACAGCAGCAAAAGCAAAACCCTTGGTGGAAGTAAAAACATCACTCAAAGAATAACTCTTTTCCACAAACAAAGAATTCCCATTACGAATTTCTGGAAAGACGGCAGAAACAAGGCCATTGCTGATCTGAACATTGGCGTTATTAGGCACCGATTTCAGAATTTCACGAGAGAAGTATAATCTATAAATAACAGTCAAGTGAAACCTCTAGAACTAAAAAACACAAAGACTCAACAAGCTGGAAATTTGAATGTTAAAAACTCATTTACAATAAAATAAAAAACATGAAGTACTTAGGAACAGATTTAATAACACGTGGGTGAGACCTGTATGCCGAACATTACAAAGAGAATGCAAAGACCAAAATCACTGGAGAGACAGGAAGATACGCCGTGTTCACAGGCTGGGAGACTCATTCCTGCTAAGATGTCAGTTCTCCCCAGCTGATCAACAGATTCAAGAGAATCCCAAACGTGTCCCAGCAGGCATTTCTAGAAATTGAAACACCAATTCTAAAATTTATTATTAAAATTCAAAGAACCTAAATTGGCCAGAACAATTCTGAGAATAAAAGAAAGTTGAACAAGTTGGGGTAAGGACAGACACAGCCTTATCAATGGAACCCAGGAGAGATCAGCTGATTTCCAACGAAGGTACCACAGTAATTCAATGGGACAAAGGAGAACCTTTTAACAGATGCTCCTGGAAGAACTGAATTCTCTTTTCGAAGAACAGGAATGTCAACTCCTCGTGTTAGGCCACACAGAAAAATGAATCTTTAATGGATCGCAGGCCTCAATGTAATAGACTGTGAATATTAAAAAGACGGTGAGAGGGTTTTATGTAGAACTTGACACTAATGAACTTGAAGATGTGTGTAGGATACTCAGATTCCTAGAAAAATACAACTGAACAATTGCTTTTCAACAGACACCCACAGGCCACCAAGTGGGAAGGAAACACTCACAGCCCACACGTTGATGGGCACCTGTGTCCAGGGGAAGGGGAAGTGGAGAGGTGGGTTGGCAGGTGCCACGTCTGCTCCACGCGCGGAGCCAGCACGTGGTAAGAACGGTGCGTGCTGAGCGGGTCGCTCGTACATGAAGTGCTTCCAACAGCGAATGGTGAGCAAACAGGGCGGGAGGCAAACGTGAAGGTGCTGGACGTGTTCATGGCGCACGCGCACTGCGGTGACAGTTTCACGCGCTGGCCTCCAAACACATCGACTTGTGTACATGAAAGATGTGCGGCTTTGTGCAGGGCAATCATACGTGCAAAGTTTACGTATTTGTGCATACATAAACCGTGCAGAGCTAACGATGTGCGTGTAAGTGACTAGTGTCATGGTAGTCAAGTACAGCACTCCCTCCGTTTCATGCTGGTCGCCCACGAGGTCCAGGCAGGGAAGGCAGGAGCGCACAGAGGGTCAAAAGAAGCGGCCACGTGCGGCCCACCAGACGCTGGAACGCCTACCGGTGAAAAGCACGCACTCCTCACTCTACGCGGTTTGCCGTCTCCTAGCCTGGCTTTGCCCACCAAAGGGCCTCTCAGCCCTCACCTCCCCTTTCACATGTATTCTAGCATCTTCCATTAACTTTTGTCTCCTGGAAACCTTGTGTCCAGCCCACCTGACTTCTGATCGGTTTGGGAAACCAGGATGCTGCCCACATTTCTTTCTGGCTTTTCACTTTCTTTACAGCGACGACTACCGACACCCCCACAAGGTTCTGCCAGAAGATGGTAAAATGCCCTTGTTCGGCTGCTCCACGGGATCCACCTTTCTCGTCTTCCCCTGTCCACCTGTTCCTGCTCCTCGCGCCTCTGGTTAAGTCTCTGTTCTTTTTATTCCTGTTTTCACAAGTACTCAGTTTTTATGGAGGCCACAGGCAGGAGAGAACTCCAAAACATACAGATAAAAGGGTTTTTCACAAAGCTGGAAAAGATTTCAGAGGACACAGCACCTCACAGCTGACGCGTTCAGAATCACGGTCTGAAAGTAAAACAGCGTGGACACAGAGGCACAGATTTTATCTCTGCAATGAATCTGATTGTTTCCATGCTACCCTCTAAGACAACACAAAGCCAGGGCACCCTCACGAGCTGCTGCGGCCCATCTGTTAGAAGTGACTTCCCTCTATCTTGTAAAAATGAAAAAAAAGGGGCAGGAGTTTCCCTTGGACGCTTTCTGCAAGTGGCCTTTCTTTTAACTAACAAAATCTTATAAAGACTAAGACCACACCATAAAACATAAAATGCATATCCTGGCAAAAACGATAAAGTAAAGCAAATGAACGCCCTAACATCTTAACGACACAGAGTGGGTGGGTGCAGGGCGCCGGCTCAGCGAGACGCGAAGCGGGAGAGGCTGCGCCCGCCCGGGCGCTGGGGCCGCGCCCAGCAGGCATTCCGATCGCATCACAGTCGGGAGGGAAACACAGCTCGGGATTTCTCCTCCTATACCACCAACTTCCACAAAGATTTCCAGAAACCCGACTCCCAGCCAGAAACCCAAACCCCGTGGGCCGGGGGCGGGAGGGAAAAAAAAAACCAGCGAACACGCCACCATTTCCGCCTCGCCCGGCCAGCTAACGCGTAAACAGGGAGAAAGACGCACCCGCCCACGGCGCCCACGTCCCCAAAGTGCGCAGGCGCGTGGCGAGGCCCCGCCCCCTCGCGCTCCCGCCCTGGAGAGGCGCGCGCACCGGAAACCAGCTCCCCCTGGCACCGCTCGGGGCTTCCGCCCTGAAGCTTGGAGGTGGCCCTTCGGTTCCGGCTCTGGCCCCACCCTGGCGCGGGAACCCTCCAGAAGTCTTAACATCCGGGAGCAGAGGCTGGCGCCAGCGTGCATTTCCGGTGACAGACGCGAAGGGAAGGATCCGGTGACGCCCCTTCCGGTCTCCCTAGCCGCCCGGGCTCCGGCTCTCGGTGCGGCAGCGCCATCTGGTGCCGTGTCCCCGGCGCCCGTGGAATGGGGCGCGCGCTTGGTTCTTAGAACCTTCCAGAGAAACCGGCTGCTTTCGCTTCTCCCGCCCTCAGGCGGGGAGGGCGTGGAGTCTCCGCCCTGCCGAGCTCCCGGGCTGGCCGGTGCGGGCAGCGGTGCGGGGTGGGGTCCAAGAGGGTGCACAGTGGTGCGTGCACGGAACCGAGTTCTCGCTCGTGTTACCGAATATTGTACTGTTTTCCGTACGAACGAAGGCAAAGCTCCTTTTGCCCCGCCCTGAGTGGGCCCCAGTGAGCAGGAAGCGGTTCGTTCTTGAGTTTTAAACCTGGGGGGCAAATGATTCTCTTTTTTTTTTTTTTTTTGGCTCCCCCTGCCTTGCTCGTGGGGAGAGGGCACCGGCTGTGGCTCAAACTGGCCTCCGCGGGACCCTGTCCCCTGTTCTTGTGAAGCGTGCGGGTGCGCATTTGGAGCCCCTGGGGAAGCAGGATTTCATGGATGGGTAGCGTTAGAACAGGCCAAGGAGATGTCAGAATGGCAGCTTTGAAAGGCTGCAGACGGATGTATTTGCATTGCCTATTCCCTTCCGATAAGCCGAGAGGGAACAGTTTCCCCAAAGTCAACAACATAACATTCTCTCTTGATAAGGAAGGTAGCTCGAACACTGATTTTCTTGGAAGTGCGTGAGTCTGACAGTATTAGGTAACTCGGGGTGGGTTTACACTGAGTGTCACACTATGTAGTGAAAGTGGGTGACATAAGTTTCCCTTAGAATTCATGAAACACCAGCACCTACTAGCTTGACTTTCCCTGGGCTGTCTCCCATAGCAGAGGCGCTCAGACTTGAGCGTGCATCCCAGGTCCCTGCAAGGCTTAGTTAAACAACTTGGCCTTAACCGACTATTTCTAACCGGGAATGCATGGGGTAGAGCTGGAAAATTACAGCTCTCGTGAATTCTCGGTGACACCCAAGCTGTTGGTGCCAGGACCACACCTGGAATAATTTGGAGTTCGGGATTGCTTTGTCATTAATGCCCTTTCTTAGTGCAGGAAGGGTACTGGATGGTGCTAAAAGTGGAGAAGTGAGTGGGCCTGTTGACCCCGTTGCTGGAAAGCAATCAACTGAATTCTAAAACCAGGAAAGTTCTGCAGAAATGGATATGCACATGTTAAAGCAGCTCGTCCTTACAAATGTGCTGTGTGCATGAGCGTGTGGTAGAGGGTGCTGTGGCACCAGGCATGCTGCATATTCCAGTTTTCCCTCAGTGAGGTCTACTCTCTGCACTCAATAGCTGTTAAAAGTTAATAAACCAGAGAGGACTAGACTTAAGGATAAAATTATTTCAACATTTCAGTTTTACTCTTTGGAAGGTGCCAGGCTTGTTTAATGTGCCTTTGTGTCTCCCCAAGCTCCCTTGTTCTCTGGATCCTCCACCAGCCCCGCCTGCCCCCGTGTGGCATTTACAAGTGTACACAGTGCTGTCATTTTGTAAATGGTCATCTCTTCTGTGGAAGTGGCTTGCCCATCTTCAGGCCTTCTGAGCCAATGCAGTCAAATCCTGACGCTGCGTTTATTGATCCTGACCTGGCGAATGAAGGGTGCCGCATGTTCGTGTTTTGTTTATTCGTGTCCCTAATGGAAATACAAATAGATAGGTTTGTTATGCTCATGACTGAAATTATCCCTAGAACCGATAGCAAGTTTAGAGTGTTTGCTCTGGTGTGAACTGACTTGGCTACAGAAACTGATACACCCTTGATTTGTACATTAATATATCTGAAGATCAATGAAGACAACGGAAATGCTGCTTTTGCAATATTTTTATAAGGTTTCTGGTAATCAAAAGTAGTAATAATTCCACTGATGTAATTGAAGGAATGAATCATTGTGAGCTTTGAGGAATGAATAAATCCCTGCAGTTTAAAATGTACCTGTGCATTCGCCATACAAGAGCCTTTAGGTCAGTGGCACACCATGTATACACCTGGTCCCATGAGATTCTGATAGAGCTGAAAAGTTCCTGCTGCCTGCCGGTGCCCTGGCTGTTGCAGTGTGATAATGCGCTGCATTGCCCATGTGCCTGTGGTGATGCTGGTACAAACCAACCACTCTACCAGTCGTGTGAAAGTACGGCACATACACCCAAGTCGTAGGTTATACCACCTGTTACTGTGTCAGCACACTCAGGGGTGGTCACACAGTGACAAAAATTGCTTATTGAGGCATTTCTCATCATTTAATTATTCCCCTCAGTAAGCGGTGCGTGACTATAATCTATCACAAAATTATATCAGATCAATGAGATTGTACTTTATACATATTCATAAAATTAAATATAAATCACACTTATATTTTAGGTCCATCCACTAGATTGTTTGCTTCTATCTGTATGTTAAGAGGCAAGGTTCCCTAAATCAGTCTTGTTTTAAAGCAAATTCTGAGGGTTCTTGTTATGGGAAAGTACAAGGCTCATTTTTTGGTCCATAGATATTGGTGAAGGGAAACCCGCAAGTCCAAAATAGTGTCTCTCATGCTGAAGGCCATGATTCAACCCTAGATTTAAGACCTGGTCTAATTGCAGTTTCAGCCTCTCCGGGAAACATCGAGTTCATTAACCAGTGTGGGGTTGTCTGACCAAGCACCAGTCATGTAATTTGTCACATAAGCCCTGTCTGTCACCCCCACCAAGAAAAAAAAAGGCAGTTTTCACGATGGAAACCTTTTCATTCACTTCCCCAAAGAAGAGATGTCCAGGCCCCAAAACAATGCTTTGTTTTTCTCTTGTTAGTGGCTCCCTTGCTCCATCGTTCTTCCTGTAAACACATTCAGTTTTTTATAGCCCCTCAGACTGGCCTTCTGCTTGCTACATAGAGTGCTGCCCTATTCATGGGTTGATTAATCAAGCCAGTTAGATATCCAGGTTTACGTGGTTGGGTTTTGTCTTGTAACAATATGAATGAGTGCAATTTTGTAGACTCACTTTTACTGACAACTGAAGTCTTCTTAGTAGTATCCTGCTGAATGAGCTATTCAGGCTTACTAAATCTAGTATCATAGACTAAAATTATTGCATTACCACAAATATACATACAAACATACATGTAAGGAAAGCCTGGAGGACAGGGGACAGATAAAGCAGTAGAAAATGTGTGAAGAAAAGATGACCAGAACCTTTCCAAATTTGGTGACAAATATTAATGTACATATCTGAGACACTTAATGAACCCCAAAGAAATCCAATACATTATACATTATAACTATCAAACTTTTGAAACTCAAAGAGAACATTCTGAACAGCAGCAAGAGAAAAAATAACATTATATACAGTGGAACCACAATAAGAACTGAATTCATCAGAAATAGGCCAGAAGGCAGTAGATGACATATTCAAAGAAAAAACTCTCAAGAATTCTATATCCAGCAAGACTACCCATCAAAAAATGGAGGCCTCTTAAAGAGATCTCAGGTAAACAAAAAATGGTTGTTATCAGGGCTGCCTTACAAGAAATACTGGAGAAAATGACCAGGATGAACAGCAGTGACCACAGATGCTAAGTTGAATCGCATGAAGCAATGAAGAACACTGGGAAAGGTGATGATGACGTGAAAAGACATGGGGGAACCGTAAATGCCTCTTGCAAAGGGAAGGAAGCCAATGTGAGAAGGCTGCATACTGTACGGCTCCAACCGTGCGACTTTCTGGAAACGGTAGGGTATGGAGACTGAAAAGGTGAGTGGTTGCTGGGCAGTGGGAGGAGATGAGCAGGGAGAGCACAGAGGGCTTTCAGAGCAGTGGAAATATTCTGCGTGATACTGTGTTGAGGGACACACGTCATCATACATCGTTCCAAACCACATATGCACAACTCCAAGAGTGAACCCTCAGATACACTGTGGACTGTGGGTGCTTACTGGGTGTCAGTGTAGATTCACCCTTGGGAACAGGTGTACCCTTTTGGTGAGTAATGTCAACAATGGGGAAGACTATGCATGTCTGGGGCAGATAGTATATATGTATATACATACACGCATATATTTTTGTCTCTTTTCTCCTATTTAAAAGACAGTTGCATTAAACAGTAATTATGAAATTACTCCTTGACTTATAACATAAAGATATACAAAGTAATAACAAAAAGAAAAGGGAGTAAATGGAGCTATATTGGAATATAATTCTGTATTTTACTGGCGTTAAGTTATTATCTAGAGTAGATTATGATCATTTGCAGTAGATTGTGATAAATTACTGATTATTGTAATGCCCAGAGCAACTAAAAAAAGACTTCAGGTATAGGAAAATACTATAACAGCAGAAGTCCAACTATATCAGTAATTTTTTACATGTAAATAGATTAAATGTTTCAGTCAAAAGGCAAAGACTGTCAGACTGAGTTTCAAAAAAAAAACCAAACAAGACCCAACTATATCTGTCTACAAGAGATAAGATTTTAAATTCAAAGACACTAACAGGCTAAAACTTAAATGGCTGGAAAAAGATATACCACACAAAGAGTATCCATAAAACTTGGAGGGAATATACTAATATCAGACAAAATACAAGTATACTTTAAATAAAAAGGGACAATTTTATTACGATAAAATCGATTCAGCAGGGAAATAGAACAATTATAAATGTCTATATATCTAACAAAGATCCCCAAGTAAATGAAACACCAAATGACAAAATTGAAGGGAGAAATAGACATTTAATAGTTGCAGACTTCAACATCCCAATCTTAACTGTTAGAATAACTAGATAGAAATTATTAAGGATATCTTTTATATTACTTAACATTCACCCAACTTGATCTAGGATCTATAGAACACTCCACCAAATGAATGCAGAATACACATTCTTTTCAGGTGCACACGGAACAGTTTTCAAAATAGAGCATGTCCATAGAACACACATCAGTGTATTTAAAAGGACATAAATCATGGACAGTAATTTTTCCAGCTCTAACAAGAGTAAGTTATAAATCACCAACAAAAAGGGAAATCTTTCTGTGGTGACAGGAATGTTTCAATAATGGATTATAGTGCTGGTTGAGCAACTCTAACTTAAAAAATCATTGAATTATATATTTAAAATGAAAATTTCATATATAAATTATACTTCAATAAATCTGTTAAAAATTAATGAGAGAATAATTGCATTCACCATAGTAGCTTACATGCATAAAAACTGAAATATCTTCAAGAGAATTTTGAGTAGAACTGGACACATTATTATATTTCTGTATGTCAAAAAGAGTATTTCAAGAATGTCAGTTACTTCTGAATTACTTTATAGATTTAATGCAATTCCAGTGAAAATCATAGTGAAAAGTTTTACAAAGTTTTATTTATTGATTTCAGAGAGAGGAAAAACGAAAGAGAAACATTGATTTGTTGTTCCATTTAATGATGCATTCATCAGTTGGCTCTTGTATGTGCCCTGACCGGGGATCAGTCATGGGGTTCACTCAATACTAGGGTTTTATTTTATAGTTCTCAATAATCTTCAACTTTAGTGACATTCCTATGTAATAAACTCACTCACCTGGAAGTTAGCACACCTCCTAAGGATAGAAAACAAAATGCTGTATCACATGTAACAGTAGACAGCTTTTTAACTTAATGTTTCTAGGTATAGAATAGGCATTTTATATTATAATGCCTAATGGATCCATCATTTAAATTTTCTTTTTCCCAGAAAAATAATCCTTTTTAGTTGATTAGAAAGATTATTGATTCATTTGTTTTCTTTGTGTCAGCAAATTAGAGGTCTGAAAATTTTTGAAGACTAATACTTAGATCATTATTTTCTAGTCTAGACTTTATTAATTTGCTATATTTACTTGTTTATTATGTTTTATTTCTTTTCAAAAGTACCACCTTTTTTAAATTAAAACAAGTCATGTTAAAGGACAAACCATGAAATTCAGATACAACTTAGCTTTGAAAGGATTTAAATACAATTGGGATACAGTAGTTAGAGAAAAGAGGGGTTAAATGCCTCAAAATACCACGTGTTTGGTGTTATGGACTGAGTATTTGCATCCTCCCAAAAGTCCCATGTTGAAGCCCTAACCCCTGACATGATAGAATTAGGAGGTGAGGCCTTCGCGGGGTAATTAGGTTTGCGTGAGCTTATGAGGGTGGAGGCCCGTGATGGGACTGGCACCCTGGGGAGGAGGCAGAGACCCCAGCACCGCTTCTCTCTGCCCCTTACCGCAGACAGAGCGAGCAGGCAGCCCTCCGTGAGCCAGGCAGAGGGTCCTCCCCCGGAACCCAGTCTGCTCGCACCTGGACCTTGCACTTCCCGGCCTGCAGAGCTGCGAGAAAGAAATGCCTGCTGTTGAAACCGCCCAGTCTGTGCTGTTTTGTTACATCCGTCAGCGCTGACTGAGACAGGTGGATGTCATGAAGAGGTTCTGACAACTTGATAGAAAAGAAGAAACTTCCTGACATCGTAGGTGATGTCTAAGGATAATCTCTTGTTTCCTTGCCTGTCTGTCCACACAGCTACGTCACAGTATTTTCTTACACTTAAAAGCAGGAATTTAAATATCAGTACAACGTTAGTTCTTTTAATATTTTTCCCCTCTAACAGACCTTTAATGTGGTTTGGAAACGTAAATTTAAATTCATAGCTATTAATTTAAACTTTTTTAAAAGGCCCTAACAGTTTTCTGTATGGGCTGTTTCAAATGATGACATCTTAAGGAGACAGAAGAAACTATTTTAAAGGGAAAATCATTAGCCTTCAAAAGGAGAAAGACCTGGCTTTTTATTTTGTCTCCTTTCACAGAATCTAGAGTGATGAAAACATGGGAAACGCCACTTCAAAATGTGGAAGGAATGAAGGTAATCCTGCAAACCATGGGTCTCAATAAAAGGGCCCTTTCAGGCAAGCCGGTCTCTCTGCCAGACGGAACTGAGCAGGTCCTGGCAGTGATGTGCCTGAGAGACCCAGCCGCTTTTGAGACCACCTAACTGAAGAATTCATTTGTAAGCCCACAAACTGTCCACTGTTTAAAACTCCAAAAATATCTCATTGCCCATTTTTAATTTAAAAATACATTATTTTAGAATCCTGGTAAAGTCTCATTTTTTTTGTTGCTCCAATTTGGCCAGACTGAAAGGGTTTGCAGACACACAGAATCAGAGCCCTTCATGTAAAGCCCCACACAGTTCAAAACAGTCTTGTGTTGGGTTTGAGTTCTCTCCTTCGCTTTTCTGTAATTTGTTAACAGTGGTGCAGCAGACTTACATTCTTCATAAATGATGGCCTGTTCTTTTAATGCCTTCCATGTAGGCGTCAGTAATGAACTGCTTTTTCTGTCGAAGGTCACTGCTGTCAGTGTTTCATTGAAAAATGTTTAACAGTCTTATTTCTGTGTTACCTCCTTCAGCTTTTTCTGTTTCTGTTTTTAGCTTGCTATAGAAGTTCATAAGCTTGTAATCTTACTAGTACAAATGAATTTGGATGGATTTTTCTTTTTCAGTCTGGATTTCTAACAGAAAGATGTTGGCTTTGCATGAAGATGAAATTCTGGATGGTATTAATTTGGTTTTAAAGAAAGAAAATGGAAAAAAATGGTCTATATTTACTCTAGAGAGTAAATCCATAGGATTTAAGAAAGTAAATCTATAGGATTTACTCAAAACCTTTACAAAGATTCTCAACTTTTTTTTGCCATGTTGACAAAAATTATTTGCATGAATCCTTTTTGTTTGTTTTACAACTGTTTGCTTTCAAATTGAGGATTTTCCCCTTGACAGACTGATTATGGCTAGAAATATTCTATCTTTTTGAATTCATTTTATAAAGAGTGGAAGGGGGAGAGAGAGAGACAGACAGAGACTGATAGGGATTTGTTGTTCCACTAATTCATGCATGAATCTATTGATGCTTCTGTGTGCCCTAGCTCAAGATCAAACCCATAACCTTGGTACATTGGTACGATGCTCAAAGCAGTTGAGCTACCCTGCCAGGCCTCTGTTGTGTAATTTTTTAATTGCGTTACTAGAAATGTTTCTTTTCCTTCACAGCAATTCTTGTCCTTTAAAAATGTCTTTGTGGACTTCTGGCCAAGATGGAGGTGTAGATAGAGACATCATGCCTCCTCACACAACCAAAAGAAGGACAACAACCAATTTAAAAACAAAAAACAACCAGAACTGCCAGAAAACCGAACTGTATGGAAGCCCGACAACCAAGGAGTTAAAGAAGAAACACTCCTTGGTTGTCGGGCTTCCATACAGTTCCCATACGGGCAGAGAGGACTCCCAGCAAGGTGGCGGGTGGCAGACCGGGGGTCCCACATTTGTGTGCAGATAAACTGGGAGGAACAACTGGGGAGCAAGACAGACCCACAACCCAGGGAACCAGCAGGGAAATAAAGCCTCAAACCTCTGACTAGAAACACCTGTGGGGGTTGTGGCAGTGGGAGAAACTCCCAGCCTCACAGGAGAGTTCATTGGAGAGACCCACAGGGTCCTAGAATGTACACAAACCCACCCACCCAAGAATCAGCACCAGAAGGACCCACTTTACTTGTGGGAAGCGGGGGAAGTGACTGAAAACCAGCAGAGAGTGGAGCAAGTGGCACTGCTCCCTCTCAGACCCTCCCCCACATACAGCGTCACAACACAGTCATGTGGGTTGCCCTGCCCTGGTGAACATCTAAGGCTCCACCCTTCACAACAGGTGCACCGAGACCAAAAAATGGCCCAAATGAAAGGACAGATCAAAGCTCCAGAAAAAATACAACTAAGTGATGAAGAGATAGCCAACCTATCAGATGCACAGTTCAAAACACTGGTAATTAGGATGCTCACAGAATTGGTTGAATATGGTTGCAAAATAGAGGAAAAAATGAAGTCTATGGAAAGTGAAATAAAGGAAAATGAATATGGAATCAACATGTTCCTTCCCAGTCCTGGGAAGGAAACCAGGATTCAGATCAATGGTTTGGACCAGAAGGACAAAAGAAACATTCAGCCAAAATTTTTTAAAAAATGAGGAGAGGCTTAGGAACTTCCAGGACAATTTTACATGCTCCAACATCTGAATCATAGGGGTGCCAGAAAGAGAATAGGAAGAGCAAGAAATTGAAAACTTACTTGAAAAAATAATGGAGAACTTCCCCAGTCTAGCAAAGGAAATAGATTTCCAGGAAGTCGAGAAGTTCAGAGAGTCCCAAAGAAGTTGGACCCAAGGAAGCACACACCAAGGCACATTATAATTACATTACCCAAGATTAAAGATAAGGAGAGAATCTTAAAAGCAAGAGAAAAGGAGACAGTTACCTACAAAAGAGTGCCCCTAAGACTATCAACTGATTTCTCAAAAGAAATCTTGCAGGCAAGAAGGGGCTGGAAAGAAGTATTCCAGGTCATGACAGGCAAGGACCTACATCCAAGATTATTCCATCCAGCAAAGCTGTCATTTAGAATGGAAGGACAGATAAAGTGCTTCTCAGATAAGGTCAAGTTAAAGGAGTTCATCATATGAACTCATTATATGAAATGTTAAAGGAACATAATCTAAGAAAAAGAAGATAAAAAAATGAACAGTAAAATGACAGCAAATTCACAGCTATTAACAACCGAACCTAAAAAATCCCACAAAAAAAAAAAAACTAAGCAAACAACTAGAACAGGAACAGAGTCACAGAAATGGAGATCACATGGAGGGTTATCAGTGGGGGAGTGAGAGGGGAAGAGAGGGGAATAAGGTACAGAGATCAGTAGCATAGATGGTAGGGAGAAAATAGACGGGGAGGTTAAGAACAGTATGGAAAATGGAGAAGCCAAAGAACTTAAACGTGTGACCCATGGACATGAAACTAAAAGCGGGGAATGCTGGTGGGAGGGGGTGTGCAGGGCGGAGGGGAATAAAGAGGGGAAAATGGGACAACTGTAATAGCATAATCAATAAAATATATTTTAAGAAATAAAAATGTCTTTGTGACTTTAGATGCGTGTTACAAATTGCATCGGAGAGATCCATGCCAGTGCATTTTACTGAAATTCATTATGGCCTTCTTCCACTGTATCAAGTTTAATGCATGAATAGCCACAAAAATACAAGCTGCTCTTTCATTTTAAATCCTCCTAAATTAGTTGCTTTTCAGAGCTACTGGGTAATCCCTTGCAACCCAAAGACATAGGAACAGCATACTGTAATCTCCTTGTACAGTATGGAGATAATTAGTCAAACAGTCCCAAAGCTGTCATCATTTAATAATGACCCCGCCCTGGGGCCATTATCCGGCCGCAAAGTGTGACTGGTGCTCTGAGATTCTTTCTGCTTCAGCTGCAGCCACCTGCTTGGCCTGCAGCCTTCTCGGTGAGCCCGAAAGGCCACGGCAGAGGGAAAAAGAGCCAGGCAGTCTTTTTCAGCTTTAGCACCTTAATATCTTGCTTCAGTTTTCAGAGTATTCATAGCTAAAGTTTCCACTGCTGCCGGAGAAGAATAGATGATTTACATTCCTGTTATTAGGTTCTGAACCTCATTTAAACGTTCCTCTTTTTCTTATGAGATCTGGAGCCAGTGTCGATTCTGGGTTTAATGCCTATAAGTGGTGATTTTTGAAAATATAATGTCCAAATTTAGAAAGTCAAGTCTTCATATTTATTTTACCATTTCCTACCTTTTTTTTTAACTGAGAAAGCTCTACCGACAATCATTTCCTTTGTGACTATGCCCTGAGGTAACTAGACCTGTTTTACTCTCCAGTGTTGCTGCCTACAGCTCTTCACCTGTATGACCTTACTTACATTTTTCTTTCCTAAATTAACCTTTTTCTATTTCCATGTGTCCAGTGTCGATCCAATACGTAAGCCCAGGTCAAATGGCAGTTCCTTCACGAAGTCTTCCTGGATTCTCCATGCAAAATGATGCTTTTTTCCTTCTGAAATTGTATAGCCCTTCAAATGCACTTTTAACTTTGCATGCTTATTAATTAGGAACATTTCACAAATATATACCACTTAACTGGTTGGGAGCTGAGAAGGAAAAAAATGAAGGAAACCCTTGCAACCAGGGCAAAATAATACTGAGCACAAGCTGTTGCAAGAGCTGTTAAGAATGAATGTGGTAAGACACGTCTAAGGATTTTTTCACTGTGTTTTTTCTTTTTTGAAAAATAGCAGATTTGTTGCTTTTTGGTCAGATTTAAACTATTTTTAAAAGGTGCATTTTGTTGAAGTTACATAATCTATTTGGAGACTTAAAATAGCCACACTGAGAGAGTGTAAGGAAAACAAATTTTGCTTAGATTCTGTGAGCTTGGCACCCTGCTGTGGGCAGTGCCCCGGGCCTTCTGGCCCAGGGACAGGGAGAAGTAATGGGGCTCACCCCGAGGCGCCTGGGATCCCCCACCCAGCCCAGGCCTGGGCCTCTAACCAGGCACGGGGGGCGTCACTGTGGTTTGCACATCAGCCAATGGCCAGGGGTCATTTATTTATCCTTGAAGCCCCAAGTCACTACCGCCCACCTTCTCCTTTTTAAACAGAATGCTTCATTTATGTGTTTTGGGGAGAGGGAAAGGGAGGGAAAGAGACGCGGTTGGGCTACAGAATGCACCACACAGTACCTGTGCCTCCTCCTCTGCTCTAACTGCCCGAAAACCAGAGGCCGTGTCTAGTTTTCTGGACCAGCCTCCCACGAGCACCATTTCTGGGGCTCGAGAAGACCCTCCGGTTGCAGCCACCGTGCTGCGTCTTGCCGGAAACCGGTGTCCCAGGTGCTCCCCCTTTCATTTCTGCGGGCCCTGTGCACAAGAGGCCCCAGAGAGGCCATCGTCCAGGACAGGGTGACTATTGCCAGCGCCCCGTGCCTCCCGAACATCATGAGTCAAAGAGACAGGAGAAGTGAGAAGAACTTTGCGAGGTCCCAGAAACCCGGATTCCCAGCTGGGGGTCTTTTATCAACAGCGCGCAGGAGGGCCCCTGCCCTCAGGTTCTGCCTGTTACTAGGCAGCACCTGCCGCGCCCGAATCCGGCCTCCCACACGTGTTCCTTATTTCACCTGGCTCTGGCAGGCCTGCCGCCCGGGCCACGGAGGTTCTCGCTGCCTGCTGAGTGATTTTGTGTTCTGGCTTCAGTCTTCAGCTGCTTCACGGTTGTCTCGTTTGATGGTTCAGTTGTTTCTTAATCCTCTGCACCTTCAGCAACCCGTTGTGTGCCCTTCTAACCTTGCTGCAGTGCAGTTCCCGCTCTTGCCGGCTTTTCTCCACTTCGTTGTCCAAGCGCCACGTGGTCACAGTTCAAACACATACATTGCTGCATCCGAATGCTTTGACCCGCCTAGTGCCCACACCGACCGCTGGTGCTCTTTGCTCCAGGAAGTAAATAGAAGGGTCCGACTTTTTATAAAATTCATAGCAAGTCCTCTGGTCGAAATAACAAATACAAAATAAAATTGACAATGGCAAAATTTTAACTGGAAAGCACAGTAAAGGATAATGATATCTTTGTGGAAACAGCTAACAGTGACCCAGGGAGATCTAGAAATAATAAACAAAATATAACTGATAGCAGCTAGAACTGCCTAAGGTGCCATCTGTTGCAGACTATAAGTTGAAATAAGAATCAAAGCTTGATAATATTTAGATCATAGAAAATAGAATTTCACAGGAATAATGGCCAAAAGAGTTAAGTTTATAATGATGAAGCTATAAGTGATAAAACTTAATATCAACACAGTTTGGGAATTATATGGTTTGATTTATACAGAAAAATGATATAGCTATGGGTCATTTCAGAAAAATAAAATGAAAGTGGGAAAAAAGTGAAAATGGTTCATTCAAGTTCATTGTGTGGAGAGTTGATGTACTGGTTAAATTGGTTTAATGAAATTTGTCTTGGAGCGTGTGTTTTAGTCAATCTCAGTATGCCTCTGATCGGAACCCCGGGTCACAACACCCCCAGTGTTGGAAAGACTTGGTCAAAGCGCCGTGCACCCGTCCCACGCACCACCCCCCCCAACCAGACACTGAGGCCACTCCTAGAAGTCTGTGTGCAAACAGCCGTGTGCGCTGTGAGTGAAAAGTCAGCGTGTGTTTACGCATTTGCACTTCTTCAGGAGAGATTGTTTGAATAGATTGTTTTTAGACATTGGTATTTGGGGTTTCTGTTTTGGGGTTTTGGCTTTTTTTTTTGGTGGGGGGGCCTACTGTTTTAGTCAGCCATTTTCCACCAGTGTGATATAAGAATTTCTAAAACATCATTAAAATGTCCACACTACCCAAAGCAACTTACAGATTCACTGCAGTACCTGTTAAAGTGCCAATGGCACATGTCACAGACATAGAGCAAATGCTTCAGAGTTTTGTATGGAACTATAAGTGACCCCGGATAGCTGCTGCAATTTTGAGAAAGAAGAACAAAGTAGGAGGGATCACAATACCTGGTACCAAGCTGCATTACAAGGCCACTGTAATCAAAACAGCCTGGCCCTGGCTTAAACACAGGCACATAGACCAAGAGAACAGAACAGAGAGCTCAGAAATAAACCCAAGCCTCTATGGTCAATATTCGACAAAGGGGGCAGCAACATAAAATGGAGTAAAAATAGCCTCTTCAACAAACGGTGTTGGGAGAGCTGGACAGCTACATGCAAAACAATGAAACTCAAGCACCAACTTACACCATACACAGAAATAAATTCAAGGTGGATAAAAGATTTAAATATAAGTTGTGACACAATAAAAGTCCTAGAGGAGAACATAGGCAGGAAAATCTCAGATATTTCACGCAGCAATATTTTCACTGATCTGTCCCCTAGAGCAAGGGACATAAAGGAAAAAATAAGTGAATGGGGTCTCATCAAAATAAAAAGCTGCTGCACAGCTAAAGAAAACATTATTAAAATAAAAAGAGAACCAACCATATGGGAAAACATATTTGCCAATGATATCACAGATAAGGGTTTAATTTCCAAAATATATAAAGAACTCACATGACTGCACTCTAAGAAGACAAGGAATCCAATTAAAAAATGGGCAAAGGACTTGAACAGACACTTCTCCAAGGAGGACATACAGAGGATCCAGAGACACATGAAACGATGTTCAATATCGCTAGCTATCAGAGAGATGCAAATTAAAACCACAATGAGATACCACTTCACACCAGTCAGAATGGCCATCATACACAAAGCAACAAACAACAAGTGTTGGAGAGGTTGCGGAGAAAAGGGGACCCTAGTGCACTGCTGGTGGGACTGCAGGCTGGTACAACCACTATGGAAAGCAGTTTGGAACTTCCTCAGAAAACTAAAAATGGATCTGCCTTTTGACCCAGCAATTCCACTGCTGGGACTACATCCTAAGAACCCTGAAACACCAACCCAAAAGAACCTTTGCACCCCGATGTTCATAGCAGCACAATTTACAATAGCTAGGTGCTGGAAGCAACCTAGATGCCCATCAGTCAATGAATGGATCAAAAAACTGTGGTGCATTTACACAATGGAATTCTATGCAGCAGAGAGAAAGAAGGAGCTCCTGCCCTTTGCAACAGCGTGGATGGAGCTGGAGAGCATTGTGCTAAGTGAAACAAGCCAGGCAGTGAGGGACAAATACCATGTGATCTCACCTTTAACAGGAACCTAATCAACAAAACAAAGAAACAAGCGAAATATAACCAAAGACACTGAAATAGGGGACAGGCTGACAGTGACCAGAGGGGAGAGAGGAGGGAATTTCAGGGGAAGTGGGGAAGGGTTTGCAGAAACCAGATAGAGGACACATGGACAATAACAAGGGGGGTGGGTGGAGACAGGAGGGAGGAGGGAAGAACTGAGGGGCTGGGCTGGGATGGAGGTAAAGGGCAGAAAACTGTACTTGAACAAGAATTAAAATAAAAATAATTAAAAAGAAATAAAACATGCAGTACTTGACAGTTTAGTCAGGGACACTGACCTCTTTTGTCTTAAATTGTCAAATGAAAAAATGACAGCAGCCAACACGACAATAGCCCTCTGGTGTGAATGCCCCGTCTTGAACCGTAAATATAGAGGTCGTGTAATAGGGTCAGTAAGTTGCATCTTACCGGTCCCATTGAGCAGTAAGATCGGGTCTGATTGCTTAGTCTTTGGTACCAGAAAACTTTCTATACAACTGTAGGAACCTGATTTTTTAAAAAGTCACTTTGGAGCAAAAGAGGTAGGTAATTACTATTATTTGTTGGGCAAATCAAACAAAATTATAACTATGTTTTTGTCTGATTGGCAAATAATACATACTTTTGGTCTGCTGCAGAAGTTTAGTAAGTAGTTTATGTGTGCCCTGAGATCACAAAGGTTGGCAATTGCTGGTTTAAATGAACAGTCTGTTTGTATCCAAGGGTGGGGTGCTGGGGAGGACATGATGGGGAAGCCGGGCGCACTGTGCGGAGCAGGTGCGTCAACGTACAGGCGTTACTGCCGGAGAGCAGTTCCCCTCACTCTGCGATGTGAACCCTGATCATCTGTGTTTCTCCGGGAACTGGCTCTGGCTTCGGTACTGAGCCGTAAACGGAGACACAAACAGAGGTGGTACAGGCTTGTTGTGGCCAGGGCAGCAAACAGGCGGGGCAGACCTGGGGTGCGCTTCAGAAATGCCAATGAGGACAGGGACCCCGATCTGGTAGCCATGGCGGGCAAACCACTAGGAAGCTCGCATGGCCTCCCATGGCTTTTATAAAGTCGTAATGGAAGCCATTAGCATACACCTGTGATTATGTGGTGATTATGTGCTAATGAAATGCTAGAAAGAGCTCTATAACTTAAAAAAATTTCTGCCCCAGGGATAGCAAACATTTAAGAGAAATAGCGCAGTCCCCGAAGCAAGCTACCAGTATGATTTCACTTGTGATCCAATCGAGCATTGGCACCGTGGTGTCCCTGTCTGCACG
Organism: Phyllostomus discolor; assembly: GCF_004126475.2. NCBI lineage: Eukaryota > Metazoa > Chordata > Mammalia > Chiroptera > Phyllostomidae > Phyllostomus > Phyllostomus discolor. The sequence goes on along the minus strand of NC_040913.2, from coordinate 2,901,506 downwards.
GGCTGCGGTCTGCCACCAGGCACCCGGGCACTGCGCAGGAGTTAGCGTGTTGGGTCCGTTATGTTTCTGGTGGATATAGCAGCAAGTCCGGAGGTAAAAATGATTCAACAGTGAGCACACTAAATATGTAATAAGGTTGTCTACTTAATATATTTATAAGGTGCCAACATAATTTTCCTGTTTATCCAAGGGAGATTTGTTTGCCTACACTTCAGAAAGATTTAGTAACTAAATATATAATACGTTTAGAGTAGACCGAATCAAATTCATTTGAGCTTTATTTGTAGACAGAATTATTCTAATGACATATTAGGTTAAGGAATTGAATTTTTCCTATAGGTGTGCCTTTTTATTTTTTTAACTACCGATATGAATTACTCTCGTAAAAGGAATTGCAAATGGAACAGTGCGGGAGAAGACAGGTTTGGGGACTGCTCTGTGGGCGGGCTCGCCACTCCGATCCCACCGAGCGGGAAGGACGGAGGCAAGGCGTGTTTGGATCGGACCGGCAGGCCTGCCCACCCGAGGGGGGGGGGTGGTAACTTACACGCACCCATGCGACAATGGCCAGTTTAATACATCAGATGACCGTGTGTGTGATGTCAAACGGGATTTAAGAAACAAAAGATGCAGGAGAGCTGTTTGACCTCCCCCCTTCCCCGCCAGAGAGATTTCGGGGGGAGAGGCCCTGCTGCGGGAAGGGACCCCCAGGGCTCGCCTGCGCCTGATTCGGGGTGAGCAGGTGGGGGGACTCCAGGCGGGGGCCTGTGGACCAGGTGACCCCTGGGCATCGCTGTCTGAGTCTCCCAGCAAACAGTTACCCGCACCCTCTGCATGTCCTGCCCTCCTCGGCCACTTGCAAATGGCTGGCTGCCTCTGAAATCTCGGACTCCCCAGCCCCCTTCCTCCTCGGTCCAAACGAACATATGTATATACCCAGTGTTACGTCAGTGTTATGGAATATTTATGTGATCCTGTGTGTGCACGTATTAAAATTTGACTTTCCCTGTTAATCTGACTGTTGATTTGATTAGTCTCGCAGCTAGAAGAATTTAGAAGGTGGGAGGAAAATTTTTTTTTTTTTTTAGCATCAACACAACTCACCACTAGATGGATTGCTTTTTGTTCACTTTTGCCCTTAATCTAGTTTGCTTCCAAGACGTTCCCTGAACCTCTCCCCATGATTCGGTTCGTTCTCCTTTGTCGCTTCAGAGGCTGCGTGTGTTGGGGACAACGCCTCGGTCCCCTTGCGTGTGTTTTGCAGAGGGCGGCGGTGTGAAGCAGAACCCCCTCCTCCCTTCCCCCTCCTCCCGGACTCGTGGGATGAAGAGCGCGCCCTCAAACGTACCAGCAGCAAGGGCTGCATGGTCACCATTGGAAAAAAATACCACACAGGGGTTTTTCCAGGACTCGTTTTGACCTTTGAAGCTCTTCTGATTGCAAGATGAGTAGAGTGCCGCGGCGGCAGGGAGGACGTACGACGTTACCTGGTCCCGCCCCCGTGGCGGTGAGGCGTGTGCTCCCCCAAGGGGCCTCTCTGCGCCCGCGCTCCCCACGCTCTCGCCTGGGGCGTCCTGGCTCCGGGCATCCCCGAGGAGGCGCCCTTTGGCAGAGACCCGGTCCCCGGGGATTGGCAGGGGTCCCCAGTCTGGTGTCCGCCAGCTCCTCCTGCGCGCGCTGGAAGCTTCTGGCACGCAGCAGAGAGAGGCAGAAGGAGAGGACAGCTGCGCCCTCGGGAGGGCCGGCAGTGTGGTCCGATGAGTGCCATGCAGCAGGGAAAGACAAGCAGAACTGCCTTCGTTCCCGGTTGGCTTGGCATCGCGGTTCACATTACATCCTGTCAGAATCACCCAAGTGAGAAACTGCTCACATGAGCCAGTTTTTTAAAAAAATCCTAAATTGGATATCACAAATTCAATTTGTTTTATGCTTATTTTGCTTTTGAGAATAGATGCTAAGTATCCAAGGTGCAGTAGGTAGAACCGAAGTCTGGTGGTGGCCGGCGGTGCCGGCGTTCCTCCGCACACCTTCCGGTGGGTGGTCGCCACAGCGCGCAGACACCCAGTGTTCCGGGAGTCAGGGCCGCGGGCCGCGCCTCTCGTCTGCTGTGGCCCCAGACCACGCTCTTGAACTCACTGTGGCCAGCAGCCACTCTGTTCTTGGTCACCCGATCCCCCCCAGAAGCTTGAGCAGGCCCTACTGTGGCACCACCTTTCTCCCTCCGTCCAAGAGTGAGGGGCCCAGGAAGGAGCTCTGGCCGGTCTGCGGCAGGTGCTGCAGACCGGACCTGCCCCCTCCTGCAGTACGACCGGGTGCCGTGGGAGGAGAGATTTGGGGGGGCCTGGGACTGCTCCTCTCCTGGGAGGTCAGGACACTGGAGCCCCCAGGGAGCAGGGGTGGTGCTGAGACAGCCCAGCGGGAGGATGGCCGAGAAGGAACATGAGCAGGGGGCGTTAGGCCCGTGTTTTGAGAGCCTAAGGCAGCAGCCTGCTGGGGAACAGCAAAGCCTGGTAAATAATGAAATTGAACGGTAAAAACGTATGTATTGGGGATATATTGAAAACTGTTTCACTAGTACGAGTAGGCTCTCAGAGACATTTGGAGAATATTGGTAGTGGATTTGACACTAGCAATTTGTCTTGCATGAGTATCTGAAACACCTAGTATTCATTTCGCGTACATCACATCAAGGATTTGGCTGTTCTCAGGTTTTGAAATGCGTGATTTAATGTTGTTTTGATAAAAAAAAATCTTTCAACATCAACTGTCAAACAGTTTCAGCATCTTTGTCATATTTGAGTCTCGCCGTCAGACTTGCTCACTGAAGCTGCAAAGCGAGTGAATGCATTTCAGGTGAGCACCGAAGTTCTCGAAACTAATCTCATGGCCACCCTCTCTCCGCTGCTTTTAGTCACAGGAAGCGGGGGTAGACAGTGTTGCACAGGGAAAGCCTCAGAAATCTGATCATTTCTTTGGGATGCAGCTCATCCTTAGGATCCAACAAATCTTACAGGGTGGTTGAAACATTCAGAAAAGAAGAGATTTCTATTGAAAGTGAGATTCATACATTTTTGTGAGTAAATAAGCAGTACCAATGATTTAACACTTGATGGATTGCAGAGTGCTTTTACATTTATAGTGTCTACTATCGCTTGTCTTCTATTTTTTTGAAAAATGAAATGTGCCTGTGGATTATGAAAAGGTGGAAATTTTACATTGAAAGAGTCCCCCCAAGGCTATTTTTATTCATGGATTGTTGCGGTTCTTACTAGTGCTAGGCTGACGTACTTCCCAGGGGGGTTTCGTCGTGATCCTGCAGCTGAGCAAGCAGCCGGCAGACCCGGAAGCCCTGGAGCGGCAGAATTGGCACGCATGTTTCTCTGGCTCTGCGCCGGCTGTGCCAGCTGTGCACTCCAGGTCGAGAAGAGATAACCAGACGTCCTCCCCCCCGGGGCCAGAGCTGCACGCGTGGGGGTGGGGAAAGAGGAAGTGGACGCAGAGATGGCCCGGGCACCCCGAACCGCCGTGTGGCCTGCTGCCACTGCACAGGCGGTTCCTCCCACCCGGGGGGCCTCCCCTGCCTCGCCAGCCACCTGCCTGACACCTGGGCGGGGCGGCGTCCGCAGAGCTGAGTGCCCGTGCGGGGGAAACCCCCGTGGGGTTAGTGTCTGCCCGGCGGGAACGGCCTGCAGACGGAAGGCCTGTTTCCGCCGGGGTGTGAGTCGGCCGCGGCATCTCTCCCGCGGGAGCTTGAACTGCCTGTCGGACGGGTGCACGAGCTCGTGGGGGAATCACTAAAACCAGCTCCGTGAGCAGAACCCTTGTCTCTGCACCACTCGGCTAGTTTTAGTTCAGACGTTCTGAACCGTTGTGGGTGCTGCTGTCTGTGGTGGTGGCTGTGGTCCGCCCGCCTTTCCAAGGCCGATTCTCTCCTTAGGGAAAAATACAAAAAACTGCTCATCAGTTACCCACAAACCCGCACCCGTTGTTGTCCCAATATTACTCTTCACAGTAACAGAATTTTTGAGGCATCTTAGAAGGTTTTTTTTTCCTACCAAAAGTAGATAAGAAACAATGCAGCCGGATAGATTTAAATCGGACATACAGTAATACGGCTTAGAGTGATAAACCTCAACACAGTTCCGTGCAGTTTGCTGGACTCCTGTCAGTTAATTCAACATCTCAGTGCTTTCACTGCCGGTTTCCAACCATCAGCCCTCCGACGGCCGCTGGGTTCGTGATCTTTAGAGCAGCCTCTCCAAGGCCTGCTAGTCCGCACGGCAACACCCGGCACCTCCTTAGGACGGCACGTTTCCCACAAGCCTTTTCAGGCGTGTTTTATCTCTCCGTCCTTCCCACAGCCGTGGCCAGGATGCGTGACTACTTCTGCTGCAGAGGCCGGCTCTCGGTCACGTGAGTAATGTGTGCGAAGGGCTGCGGGGGCGTGCAGCGCACACCCCGGGCTCCCACCGGAGTGAGCCGGGGGCACCTGTTACGTTGGGCCACAGGCGTGGTCCTCCTGATGGTGGCGGCGTCCGCTCCGCCAACACACGGCGAGACGGGCTTTCGCTTTGTGCAGGTTCTGCCCTGCTTATAACGGTGGCCGCAGAAAACACCAGTTGTTTCACGCTGGCGCACTGAAAAAACCAGGAGGTTCACCTAGCATGGAAAGGGGGAGGGGCGTGTGCCTTCTGGATGCAGATTTCACCAGAACGAAACACAAGGGGATACTAATAACCGATGATGCTATGAAAGGAAAGCTGGTGAGTCGGAGGCACTGACGATGGAGCGAGCTCCCGATGAGGGAGCCCAGAAGCGGACCCTCGCGAACGTAAACAGCTGACCGCTGGCAGGAGGGCCAGAGCAGTTCCGTACATGGCTCTGGAACACGAGGGTGTCCGTGTGCAAGAGGCGAATCTAGACACGGCCTTACGCGTGTTAAAGGGCCAACTCAAGAAGGACCCTGGGCCCGAAGTTCAAATGCAGAACGCTAACACTCCTAGAAGATAACATGAGATTGCCTCAGTGACCTTGGGTTTGACAATGACCTTTTAGATAGAGCACCAAAATCATAACCCAGGAAAGGAAGTATTGGTAAGTCGGACTTCAGTAAAAATTCAGAGCAAAAATTCTGCCCTTAATGGTGAAAGGTGTCATTGAGAGAATGAAAGGACATGGTCAACAACAATAACAACTTTACAAAAATTTATCTGACACAGGACTGGCATCCAAAATACACAAAGAACTCCTAAAACTGAATAAGAAAACAAATGACCCAAGCCCCAGCTGGCCTAGCTCAGTGGATTGAGCTTGGGCTGTGAACCAAAGTGTCGCGGTTCGATTCCCAGTCAGGGCACATGCCTGGGTTGCAGGCCATGATCCCCAGCAACCGCACATGGATGTTTCTCTCTCTCTCTTTCTCCCTCCCTTCCCTCTCTAAAAATAAATAAATAAAATCTTAAAAAAAAAAAAGAAAACAAATGACCCCATGAAACATGGGGGGACACTCTGAACAGACACCTCACAGGAGAGCACCCACAGGCAGCAGGTTTCGTGAGTGTGTACGGTGACCAGCACTGGTCATGAGGGAAGTGAGGCCGAAACAATGAGGCACCGCCCCACGCCTATTAAAATGGCTAAAATTCAAGACCCCGACAACACTAAGTGCTGGTGAGGACGTGGAGCAAGAGGAGCGCATCCGTTGCCGGTGACGATGACAAACGGTCCAGCCGCCTTGGAAGGCAGCCTGGCGGGTCCCTGCAGAACAAGGCAGACTCTTACCCTGCCGCCCGGCAGTCCTGCCCCCTGATGCTTAGCCAGAGGAGTTGAAACCTTAACGTCCACACAGACACCTGCGCACAAGTACTTCTTTCATCTTTGGTCACAATTATGCCAGAAGTTTGGAAGCAGCCAAGATACCCTTCCGTAAGTGAATGGATCAATACGCTCTAGCACATTAAGACGATGGGATGTTATTCAGCAATTTTTCAAAAAGCTGTCGAGCCATAGAAAGATACGGAGGGAGCTTGAATACATCCTGCTAAAGTGAAAGAAGGCCAACCGGGAGGCCACACACTGCCTGATCCCAGCTCTGTGAAATCCTGGGGAAGACCAAATCGTGGGGACAGGGCAAGGACTGGTTGCTAGGGGTTCGGGGGGAGGGGGATGAATGGGCGGAGCGCAGGGATGTTTCGGGCAGTGACGCTATTCTGAGCGATCCTATGTGGTGGATGTTACTGTCAAAATCTACGCAGAATTTGCAGTGGGAAGAGTGAACCCCAGTGTAATCACGGACTTCAGAGTAGTGCGTCAGGGCCAGCCCATCCATTGTAAAGCACATGCCGCCTCGATGGCAGAGGCCGGGAAAGGGGAGACGGTGCTGGGGAGGGCAGGAGGAGGATGGGCTATGTGGGAACTGGGCATTTTTCTCTCGGTAGTTTTTCTCTAAGTCTAAAACACTAAAAATAAACTCTGTTAATTTAAAATATTTTAAAACCGTGTACCTGTAAACCAAAGAGTTTTAAAAAGAGCTCCACGTGGAACAGGGACGAGGGAGGTGGGAGAGTGGGGAGATGCGAAGGAAGGGAAGCAGCTCTCCGAGGCGGCCCAGCCCGCGGTTCCGCCTCTGTCTCCGAGCCAGGTGCCCTCGTGGCGTCGGCAGTTCAGGGCTAGATAATGCGGGTATGTGTATGCCTCTCCGGCCCTCCCGGGGAAGCAAAACACGTATCAGAACAAAGGCATCATGCTTAAATGCATATTCCTTGAGAAGCTAAACCCTTAAGCAGCTCAGCCCCGACATCCTTACAAAACCAGGGTCCCGGTGACCTGAAGGACGTGTCGGCGCTCCACTGTTCGATGGGGTGCCTGCCAGCCCCGCTGAAGGAAGTCGAATTTGATTTATTAAAATACACCATAAACACAATGAGAACATTTTCTGGATAATTAGTTTTAAATGAGCCTTTCCCTCGTTCCCAGTTCCCCCATAATTTACCTTTGAGAACAGAAGGGTGGCTGCCAGACCGTTCAGTGTTCCGTGCCTACTAGTCCTTCCTGGGGACTCGGGTCCCCAACTGTGGCAGTTGTGGGAGGTGTTCCCCACAGTTACGCAAAGCTCCTTCTACCGCCACCCTGCAAGGAATCTGTAACACTGAATGAAGACATTTGAAAAGTTTCCAAACCCGTGTATTCCGTGGTGCTCTATGAACTTCTAAAGGGCCAAAGGTCAACTCTACAAGGTGTTTTGGTAGTTACCGTGACAGAGTAACCAGATTGCATTCTGTATAAAAGTAAGGGTTTGCCAACAGCGTCTGGTGGGATGTGTGAGGCCCAGTGAGACGTGGTTTCTGTTGCATTGTCGGACTGGAGCTTCAGCGTGTGTGCTGTTTATCCTACTTACATATTCTGCCCGTAATTTCCAACTGTGAATACTTGTAATGCTAAGTAACTGATTTGTGTTACAGAACTCGGGGGGAATGATTGCTTTTAACGCCAAAGCACTTCACGAAAAGATGTTAACACATTGAAAATAAGTGTTTTCGTAGATATTAGTAGGTGTTTGTAGAGGGCAAGCCCGGAGGAGGGAATACACCTCATACTCCCAAATGCAACACGGCAGGAAGGGCAGGGCGCCCACATGTACCGAACACGCATGACGTGCCAGGCGGCCTTCGTGCCTGGCCCGCACCGCCAGCTCCCACATGCAAACAAAGTGGGAAAACTAGTAACGAGAAAGGTTAGGTGACTTGCCCAGGGTTCCCCGGCTGCTAGGAGGCAGCGGCGGAACCTTGTTCACTCCTGTTCTCACACTTCCATCCGTCCTCTGTTGCCGCGGAGAACACGAGTGGGGGGGTCCTGAACATCAGCTGTGATGTGCTCAAACTCGGGTGAAAGTGATGTCTTCCCGGGCTCCTCGCCCCCCAGGAGAAGGCGGAGGTAACGCACTCACAGTCCTTGCAGCACCAGAGGGCCCTGACTTCCTTCGGGACAACCCAGCAGGTGTGCTCCAGTGTCCAGTGCCCTGGGGCGGCCCCCGCCTGACCTCTGCCTCACGGTTTCTGACTGAGCCATGAGAAATGTGTCCTTTCCCAAGAAGAACTTGTTAACACACATTTCTAACTGAGACGAAACGGGGGATTTTGACACGCGGGACCACTTTCCCGAGAGCCCTCGCCCAGTGTTAGCTCCCCCCCCCAGCTCATCAGACGCTCAGCCGGGTCTCCGCACAGCTCCGTCTCACGGGCACGCGTGTGGAACGCCAGGCTTCCCCCCGTCCCCGTCCTCCATCCTCGTCAGCTCTGGCTGCACTAAATCTTCTCCTCGGCGGCCCCCAGCCCCCTCCCGACAGCTAGAGCAGGGCCGCACCACCCCAGCGGTTCGGGGAAGTGGGCCGGGGCCGCCTCCTCCCCCTGCAAGGCCGCCCTGGAGAGACTTCCAGCGGCCCCCATCCCCAAACCCGAGCTGCCGCCGCCCCCAGACGCTGTAAACAGAGTGTGGTGTGTGCACGGGCGGGAGCTGGTTCGACTGGAAAGGATTCCCGGCACTTCCCACAGGGGTAGGACCTCGAAGACAATGTGCTCAGTGAACTCCGTCACGTCCTCTTCCCGGGTGGTCCCGCTCCCATGGGGCACCCAGAGCGGTCAGATCGTAGGGACAGACAGCGGGCGCTGGTTTCCAGGAGTCAGGAAGAGGCGGAATATGGAGTTGCTGTTCCTTGGGCACAGGGGACCCCCGCTCGGGCATCCTACCTGGGGGCAGATGCTCTGACTTTAGCCTTCATTTGCGACCCCCGCCACCCGCACGGACCCCGGCACACGGCAGCAGGACCGTCCTGCGGTTCTCCCCCTCTGGTCGCCTTCTCCCAGCCTGAGCCTGGGGTTGGTTAAAACCCTGCAGCAACTGAGCCTTCTTCGTCGGATTGTCACTGTCAGTGCCGGGACTGGACAGGGCTTCCAAGTCCCGGAGCCAGGCGTCAGGTGACCTGCGTGATCACACTGTCTCCAGCCTCAGCATCCTCCCGAGAGATGGGCCGGTGCTGCCGTCTTGAAGACGGAGAAACAGGCACCATGTGACCCCTGTGACAATGGTTTGGTCACATTCCTTAGGGACAACTCCTCACACACCTTTATGTCCTGCTGCTCAGCCCCTCGCCGTCGAGACTGGCCCGGGGGCGTTTCTTCAGCATTCCCACCCCCAGACGGGCCCGCGCACCATCCTCTGGTCCCGTCTCACGCGTCAGTGTGCGTGGGAGGTGCCCGAGCGTCTTGTTATAAACCAGGTTCGGACGCAGCAGGTCTGGGAGGCAGCCTGAGGCTCCGCATGTCTGACGTTCGCCCAGGTGCTGCCGGTACCTGAGCGGCAGACCGTGATGTGAGAAGCCAGGCCCTTCGGCCGTGCTGCCCAGCACAGCGCCTTTGCTGCACGTGGCTCCGAGGCACTTGACCTGCACTAGTCCGAGTGGGGATGGGCTGCAGGTGTGAACCACACACCAAAGCTTAAAGACCTGGTTTAAAAAGAAGAGGGTGAAATGGCTCACAGTTTTGTACTGGTGGCATGCTAAAATAATATTTTGAACGTACTGGATTAAATACAATGTATTATTAAAGTCTTCACCCGTTCCTTTTTCAGCTTTTTAAATTGACTAGTAGAACATTTTTAAAACTCAGTGTGTGGCTCACATCACATTGGGTGGCTTGAGAGCCACCTCCTGAGTCCCCACCACCCGTTCAAGTGTCACTTGTCTTCAAGAGCTTGCTCGGGCCACCCCCTCAAGTGTCTGCCTGTGTTCTCCCTGCACATGACCTCTCTTTCGCTCTCACCTTTCTCCTCCTGTGGCACAGGTGTCATTCGGCACATAGATGCTAAAGGCCACGCATCTTTGCTGGCTGAGGAGAGAGTTCCTGAAGCTCCAGGTTCATAGACTCTCTTCGCTGCGTGAATCCGTCTTGTTCCTCCTCGTATCAGCAGCCCCCAGACGCGGAGCCTGCCTCCTTACAGGTTTTCAGTGATTACCACTGAAATAGCGATGGACTTGAATGTGACCTTGTGCGCCCCTCGTGCCCAGCACGGTGCATTTAAAAAAGGCAGGCCTAGGCTAAGGGGTGGGTCAGTCCCCGCCGCCTCAAAGTGTGGCCACCGTGTCCTTGGGCTGCCTGAGCCCCTGCCCGGTCTGCTGCGGGAGTTCTCAACAACCGTGGTAGAAACATCATCAAAACGTGATTAGGAAAGCAAACTGCTGGAAAAGCTCATCGCATAATGCACCATAACAAGAGGTTTGGGGATTATCTGCACCACTGGCTCTCTCCTTGAGGGTGATTACCAGTTGATTGAGGTAGAATTGCTTAGACATGAGGAAGGTGCCTGCTTCGCTTCTGGGCCATTGTCATGACCGCAGTGAGGAATTTGAGAAGGGTCCTGGCTGGCAGTAACTGGCGCATTGCGAATGTCACATCACACAAGATTTAAGAAGCACTTGCTCATCTTCAATTTGGGGTTTGAGGAGTAAGCTAGTGCTAAATGTACCTCCTGGTAAACCAGCCTTCCTCTCTTCTTTCCTTCCTCCCTTCCTCCCTCCCTTCCTCCCTCCCTCCCTCCCTCCCTTCCTTCCTCCCTCCCTCCTCCATCCCTCCCCCTCCCTCCCCCCATCTAACTCACAGGCACACCCCTTCAACAACAATGCACTTAGCACCCGCAGTGAGCCAGGGGTCAGTGACCCCAGGATCCATAACGCACTTCAGTGCACGAGACAGGCAAATGCAGCTGCTTAAGTGAAAGGAGTTTCCAGACCCTGCTCTTTCCCTACTGCTTTCTGGGCAAAATCCGGTACATCTGTGTCATCATGTAGTTGGAGAAAATAACTTTTAAGTCAGTCATTCATACACTGGCGTCATCATTCATTTGGAAAAAACAATTTTAACTTCATAAAACACTTTAGAGGTGCATTACATTTATTTAATCCTGAATATACTTCAGGGCTTAAAGTTACTTTTTTTTAAACTGCAATTTAAAAAAGTTCTTGGTGCTTGTGTAACAAAGCAATCTTATAGAAAAGAGTCTTTAACACATAACAGATGCAATTTCTGCAGCCTGAGAGAGTGGGATTTTGAGTTCATTTCGTCGTTAGGACACACCTGGCCCCTGTCGGTAGCATCCCCTTCAGAGTGTCCCTGCGTCTTCTCGCTCCGCCTGCCCGAGAGCTGCGGGGGTCCCTGCCAGTCAGGGGTGGGCGTGTTAGTCAGAGCCTGCGTCGGGCCAGGGAGCTCCGGCCTGTCGTTCACGGGCAGCGGCTCTCCCTGGCTTCCCCGTGGGAAGGCCCAGCTGATCACACGGGGCTGCAGTAACGTGGACTTTCTATTAAAAAACACTGTTTTTCAAATTTTATCATGTTTAAAAGGAAAGGCATGCCAGTTGGGAAACTCCCTTTCAATAACAATGTTTATTTGCACCTGTTACACACGTGGGTCGTGGGTCTGGAGGAGACCCCGTGTGCTCTGCTAGAATGCAAGTTCTCAGGGGCAGAGGTTTTGTCTTTTTCTGAACGGCAGCCCCCGCCGTGCGCTCAGGAAGATTTCTAACTTAAAGTGGGGTCTACACTAACGTCAGCTCGGGAGGGGAGAGAAGCAGTTGTACTTCTGAGTCGCATTTCAGCCCTTCATCAGACCGAGTTTAACAGTCAGCCTGGGGGGAAAATCTTTGCTCTACCATTGTAGCCGTGTTCCGTGAGAAAAGTGAGTTTGCTCGTGTTTTCAGGAGCCGCATGTGGCTGTGCGTGAGAGGAGCTCGCTGTGGCCCGGGCCCACGTAGGACCCATCACTAGTCATTAACCTAGTGATGATGTCCGAGCAGGAAACACTCTTTTCTGGCCCTGAGATAGGTGGAGGAAAAGGAAACATAAAAATGTATTATTTGGATAGCTTTAAGCCCTGACCTGCTTAAGAAAGCTAATGCAACAGCGACGCTTGCTAATTAAAATTCTTTTAGTATGCATTTTATATTAATTGTGTATTTTATATTCCTATTACATATTAGGCTCGTATGCCCATGTTACTAATACTAGTAATTAAAGCTGTGCCAGCAGCCTGCTTTTTAGCACGTGGGTTTGAACCGTAGGACACCAGCACTTGGCATGTAATTTGTCTCTCCTGCTAAAGCTCCCCCCTCCAAATGAATCAGAGTTCGTTCACTTCATTTTAGTTTAAAAAGCAGCAACGCCACGTGGTTTGATGCTGTCCATTAGCCTTGAGGCCAGTGGATAGATTTAAAAATTCAGCCTTAGAAAATGAGTTTTTAGTTATTTGTGTGTATGGATCAAATTGTCTTTGGTATTAAAAAAATAAAAAGCATTGTTCAGCAAACAAACAAAATTGGTACAGACCCAGAGGACAGACAGATGGTTGCCAGAGGGGAGGGCTTGGGGGGCTGCGGGGGAAGACGGAGTGCAGATCGGTGGGCACGAAGCCGTCACGGGGTGTACAGTGCAGCGTGGGGCTGCGGCCAGTGGTGTAACTGTGCGCCGGGCCAGGCGGGCGCTGGAAATACCGCGGCTCCCACGCTTTGTAAGGTGTGTGATTATCTACCCACTGTGCCGTCCATCTGAAACTAGTACAGAATAATACTGACTGTAAACTGTAATTGAAAAATAAAATCAAGGAGTTTTCAAATTGAAAACAAAAAAAAATTTATTACGTTTGTGTCAGTTTCCAAGCTATTATATTTTATCATATGGTTAATCTGTTTGTTTCATTCATTTGCTTTTGCCATAATGCACCAGGAAAACCCAAGGGCAATTCCAGACCTGGGGTCCGGAGGGGCCAGGAGGTCCAGGACGGCTGGAAACCAGAGACACAGCGCTGCCACCCGCCAGGCTGGCGGTGGGGCCCGGTGGGAGGGCGGTGGGGCCCAGTGGGAGGGCGCCGGGCTCCTGCCAAGGGCCAGCTACTCACGGGAGAGCAAACGGGAGAGCCCGGACACCAGAGGCGCGGTCAGTCAGCAGCCCCGAGAACCCAACACTTTGGAACCAGAATGTCTTTGAGAACTTCTAAAAATTACAGGGGAACCAGCCGAGAAGTCAAATCCTTGCTTAAGACGCTGGGGCTCACCATTCGCTCTTGACTCCTTTCCAGGCCTGTGCACACCGAGGACACCCCGAGAACTTGAGAAACTCCAGGCACTGCCAATAGCTGTATTTGGTGAGAAGTTTGCAGTGTAGTTCAACCACTGCTTATTGATCACTTTTTATTGAGTCCCAAAGCCCCGGCCCTTTCCAAAGCTCCTGCCTGTGTACAGGCTCGATGGGTCGGAGAGAAGCAGGAGGGTGAGAGTGGGCCTTGGAGTCCCAAACTCGTGGGTGGAGGGTGGGGACCAGCGGGACAAAGGAGCAGTGACAGGCAGCTGACCGGGGACTGGAAGGCGCCCTAGCGACGCCCGGCAGCGCAAGGGCCCGGCCACCACGGCTGAGGCTCCGGTAGGTTGTCTCTGCCAACCACGCAGTGACATTCCCAGATTACGGAGTGGAGAGTGGTCACCTTCTTTACACTCCCAGGACCCCACCTGAGCTTTTCCACCCACTCGGGCCCCGAGACCTCAAAACACTCTCCCGCAGAACAACAGACCCCCCTGACATCTTCTGCACGCTCAGCCCCACGCCGGGGTTGCCCGGGCCAGGGAGGGTTTAGGAAGCCATGCTCCGTACTCAGGGGTCACAGCGTAAGGGGCTGCTGCGTTCTCCGAACTTGAGCCCTAAGTATCAGCAACAGTCGTCTTGTTCCCGAGACCAGCCGTCCCCAGGCTGCCCGCCCGCCCGCCCCGCGTGTGTCCCAGGGAAATGGATTTCTGTGTCGGGATTCACTTGCCCAGCCCATCCTATCTCGCTGCGGGGTCCGCCCCCATCTCCCCCACCCAAGGCGGCCGGAGTCCCCGGGACGGCTGCCTGGGCCCCACACGCAGTGCCTGCTGCTGACGCCTGTGACGTCTGTCCATCTGGCCTCGAGGATGCCTCCGTGTTCTCAGCCTCGCAGGAAGGCCATGGGCTTCCAGTGCAGCAGGACCTGCTCACCCAGCGCCAGCAGAGGCCTTGTTTGAGGTCATGGCTCTTTCTACCATAATCAGTCGTCTCATTTCTGGCTGCATCGCGAGATCCCACAAAATTTAAAATAAACTTGTGGGGTGTCTAACCCATGGGCTGCATGCGGCCCAGGATGGCTATGAATGCAGCCCAACACAGGATCATAAATTTACTTAAAACCTTTTCTTTTGGCTCATCAGTTCTCGTTAGTGTCTGTGTATTTAACGTGTGGCCCAAGACAACTCCTCTTCTTCCGGGGTGGCCCAGAAATGCTGAAAGGTTGGACACCCCTGCTCTAGAGTATGATTTGCTAACACAGTAACATTTAGAGTTTTTCACCCAACCTTACTGAAATATTAGGATCCCATTTTAAATTACTTATTTTTCAGAGTGGTAAAACACGCATATGAAAAGCCACCATCCCAACCATTTACAAGTGTGCAGTCGGGGGCGTCAGGTACATTCATCCTGTGCAGCCAGCAGCACCGACCGTCCCGCACACGGGCACTCCGTGCGTGTCACACACCAGCTCCCCGCTCTGCCCTGCCCCAAGCTCCTGGCAGCCGCCGCCCTGCAGTCTGTCTCTCTGAATCTGACTACCCCAGGGGCCTCGTGTAGGGGGGACCTACAGTGTTTGTCCTTTTCTCACCGCCTGAGTTCACTCAGCTACCGCCTTTAAGGTTTGTGTATGTCGTAGCCTGTACCGGCATCCCCTTTCTTATCAAAATGAGTGAGAGTGTATCGTCAGTGTGGACCACATTTCCATCGGTCAGTAGTCACTCGCCGTTTACCATTGGACTGTTGTGAATAACGCTGCTACGACAACGGGTGTGCACTTGTGTATCCACGTCCCTGCTTTCATTTCCTCTGGGGGTAAACCCAGAAGTGGAGTTGCTGGATCACACGGTAGTTTTATGTGTAATGATTGTAAGGGACCGCTACACTGTTTAAGGATTACTCTCAAATCTGACATGGAACAATCGCATCTCGCCACCCTGTCCTCTTCATACACATGTAACTCCAGAAACGACAATAAAACGAACTTGAACGCGTGTAAGACAAGAACGCGTCCTTGACTGGACTCGCAAGAGAATGAATGTTACGTCATTGCTGTGGCAGAGGGCTTCAGTGAGTTGAAGTCTGGGCAAGGGGAAGTGCGGGAGAGGGGATGGAAGATACTAGACAACCTCCATCCCGTAAGACCTGAGTACGTGCAGCATTTAGAGAACAATGTGTCCGCTGTCACAGCCCGTTAAGTGGCTTTCACATTTTCTCCCCGGGATAACACACTGCTCTAGATGAAGATGTGATGAGTTGGAATAATACGAATCACTAGGTTTAAGTGGGTTTTCTAAAGAGGCATTTTAAATTATAATAAGAGCAGAGTTTGAAATCCTGTAAGGCTGTGAAGGAAATTGTTAATATCATTGAGGGTAAAAAGTTACACCTAATTCCAGTTAGAAGGCGTAAGTCCTAAAAACACAGTGAAAATCTTCACTCCGAGATAAATGAGATGTGCATACGTAGGTGAAATCTCCTTTTTACCCAAATGATTTAATGTGCACCCCCAAAACAGATGTACGCAGGGGACCTGCACGCCGAGTTCCAATCCATTGCAAAATCATAAATGAGGAATCTGGAAAAGACTGTTGTCACCGTGGCATAATTGTAGCCACTACGAAATGGCCAGCTTTGAAACCCTAGTGATTTAATCATACTCTAAAATATCTCCCACAAATGGTTACTGGACAGCTCCATTCAAACAAACAAATGAATCAGACAGCTTCTAAAGGAGTTTTTACAAATTGTGCTGAAATTTACCATTAGAATAACCAATCCTCTATTCACATCCCCTATTTAGATTGTATTCGTCTCTGGGATTTGTAGCCGCAGCTTCAGATCAGATGCTGTTTTGGATATTAGTCCAGCAACGGACTGACGTCCAAGGGCCAGCAGCAGAGCCTGATACGGTTTGTGATGTGAAGGTTCGTGCTGCGCGCTGCTTGATTGAGCCGATGGCTGTTCTTGTCATTAAGGACTGTTTGTACGTAGAAACAGCATGTTTTCAGAAAACCGAAAAGTTATATTTATTTTAATCATCTTGTCATCAAGGCTCATGGTTGGCATTTTCTTCATTCTTATTATGGTCAAAAGCCCCAAGTAAAAGGGTTAAACCATCCAATTATAGTTATGTCCTTTTAAAAAGTACCTTGCTCTGCTGGAGTTCATTACGTCACGGGTTAGTTCCTGCACCAGAGGGTGCGCACGCGGCAGAACGGAACGTGTGTCATGTGTTGTACACGTCATCCCTGGCCGCCGTGCTGATGTGTCTCTACAGCGTTGGTTAGGCAGATTACCCAGAGATTTCTCACCTGCTCCTATAACCCTTATGCTACTATGTGCATAGCAGAAAACGTTTCTACTATATTCAGAACCAGATTCTGAATCTGGCTCTGTCTTCAATGTCCCTGAAGGAAGATCCCATGGTTGTGCCCTTAGGCTCCGACTCACATGACGTTAGCCCCTGTGGGTCCCTTGATACCCCATCCGTTCCCCTGTGCCACGGACAGTACAGCGACCTGCTCATGTGTCTACCACTCCTATTCCAACCAGAGTCCTCAGGGGCAGGAATAACGGTGGTACCATATGAAATAGGAGAAAAAGTGTTAGCTTTTCCATAAGTTCCATCAGTAACTTCCCCCTGCTCCTTTCTGGACATGAACATAACTGGCACTTTCTCAGTCTTATGCAAAGAATGAATAAAGCCACCTTCAGAAGCTTTTGTTAATTTTTTCATTGAACAGTAATGTGTAATCTATGTTAGAAACAAAAACAAAACTTCACCTGAATTATAAACACAGCTTCATGACAAGTCTCTTCACACCTGAACTGCTGTCCTTAAACTCTTAAGAGAAGGTCCCGAGGTGTCCCAGACAGAAGCAGGGTCTCTGTCACCTTTGGATTGCCAACGTGTAAATCCCCGCCAGGAAACCAGTAGGCCCTTCTTACAGGGTTCCCCAAGGATTCACGAGCATAGAAAGGTATGTCTCCCCTGGCTGGTGAAGCTCAGTGGATTGAGCTCAGGCTGCGAACCAAAGTGTCACAGGTTCAATTCCCAGCCAGGGCACATGCCTGGGTTGCAGGCCACGGCCCCCAGCAACTGCACATTGATGTTTCTCTCTCTCTCTCTCTCTCTCTCCCTCTCTCTCTCTCTCTCTCTCTCCCCCCCTTCCCTCTCTAACAATAAATAAATAAAATCTTTAAAAAAAAAAAAAGAAATGTGTGTCTCCTCCAGAGCTTGCTTTCCTCCAGAACGAACTACGAAGTCGCCGTTTGCCGTGATGTAAGCAAGTTTATGGGAGTGATATCTACAAGGACAGAGTTTCAATTGTGGGAGCGCCAATAAAAAAATCATCCAACTCTGGCTGGTGGCTTTGTTGGTGGGGTCGTTGTCCCAGGCACCAAGAGGTTCTGGGTTCGATTCCCAGTCAGGGCACATGACTAACTAGGTTGCAGGTTCGTCCTGGGCTGGCGCGTGTACGGGAGGCTACTGATCAACATTTCTCTCTCACGTGGATGTCTCTGTCTGTCTGTCTGTCTCCCCCCTCCCCGCTTCCTCTTTCTCTGAAATCAGTACACACACTCATGGGTGAGGATTAAAATAACTCATCCAGTGATTTCCCTTTCAACTGCTCATGAGAAGCCACCCTTTTCATACTGTGCTTGATTTTATCTCAAGCCTCCTAACCTTAACGAAGGTCATGTTTGCCCTGATTAATCTGAAAAGCAGCAATTAAGGCAACGGTGCCTGGGAGCCTTCAGACCTGCCCGCTGTCCCGGGAACGGCGTCTGCGGCGGTCTCACCCCTGACGCGGGAGGCAGCTCTGACTACACCCCTCCCTTCTGGGGCCCGGCTCTAACGACCTTTCCTGTCGCCTGAACTCAGAGGAGAAGGGGGAGGACTCAGCAACACCCTTTTGTGAAAGAAAGGTTCCCAGCTCTTTTTTCTTCCGTTGACACTTCTCTATTTTTATTCCTTACTTAATAACGTTGTTCACCGGCTTCCTTGTTAAAAAGTAAAACCTTCGTTCCTAGAAGCTTAGGTGAAGTTCATTGGCTCTGTCCTCCTCATTAAGTCTTGGAAAACACCACGGACAAATAATCCTAAATCACCGGGCCGCGGTGACTGCGCACAGCTTCCACCGAGGCCTCTTCACAGAAGAGCGTGGATCAGAACAGCAGCGTTCAGGGGCAGCGCGCAGGGGTGGCTGAATCAGCGACGAGAGGGAGGGAGAAACCCACACAAAGAGAAAGACACAGGGGTCTGTTTCTTGTAGCAAAATGTAGACTAATTAGAGAGTATTGCTAGAACTAAAAATCGCCGTTTTGCAATTCTCACCATTGAATAAAAACTGGAAAATGCAGGCTCTTTATATTGAGGAGCTGGGGCAATCGCCGCCTGAACTGGGCGCTCAGCAGCCTCGCCACCAGGGAGGCCACCTGGCTTGGTTTGCCACCCGGCGAGACTCCATGAGCCTGCACCATCTATCACCCGCATGGTTACCTTGCCAGAGACGCTTCGCCTGTGTCAAACTGGGAGAAACAGCACACAGACCCACGGTACGAACATTCGAGGAGGCAGGGGTGTGGACTGAAAAAAGGTCGATGAGATGAGCACAAGAGAGGGAGGAGCTAGTGTAGATGGAGTGTCCAGCAGGCCGGAAGAGGGAAGAGAAGCAGCCACAGAAGCAAGTGTGCGGTGGGCATCTTGGTTGGACCCGAGACTTTCAAATCTATTCAAGATGCTATTAAGTCAACTGGAGAAATTTAAACAGAGGCTGTGTTAGATGATGACTTAATTCTCTCAGGTAGTTGTTGGTATTTTGGATATAAAAATAGGTATTTAAAGGAAGACATATAACAAAGTATTTGTGAGTTGTTAATTCTTAAGAAACTAAATAGCTAAGCATAAAATGGTGGTTTTATGTATGTGTGTGCCACATATGCACACACACATACATTTACATGCACAGAAAAAAACCAAATGGGTAAAATGTTAATTTGTGAACTTAGGTGAAGGCTCTGTATGGTAATAATATTGTATTCAGTTTTTCTGTCAGCTTAGGATTGTGTAAAGTAAAAACTAAGGAAAAGAAAGGAATGGGGTATCAACTCTTGAACAAAAGCACTATACATCAATACTGTAATAAAAATCATAAGTCAGCCCTTTACAAAAGTACTATTTCTTTCCTGGCTTTCTCATTTAATAGGCACGTGACCTTAGATGGCTCACTGACCTCTGGATGAACTTCTCTAATCCTAAAATGGGAAATAATGCGCGCCTAACAACTGACACAGGACAAGAGGACCCCAGAACTTGTATCTGCACCCGGGACACTAGCGACCTTCCTGAGAGCTTCCCCCGGGGTATGTGCTCACTGCAGCTCTGGTGGCCTGGGAAACCCAGGGTTTTGTTGGCTTTGCTTTTGTTTCTTTTTCTCTTCCCCTTTGGGCAAGAGGGACCCGGGCTGGCAGGCGGGCGGGCGGAAGGTGAGCAGCAAGCCGTCCTGGGGGCTGGCACAGGGGCACCTGCTGGGGGGCCCACCAAGTCCTCCGCGGCAGCCCTGGCAGCTCTCAGGGGCGCTGGGAGGCCTGGCACTTGTGTGAATGAAAGGACGTGGTGGAGGCAAAGAGATCTGTGGCCCGATCTCAAGACACACAGGAAACTGGAAGAGAAAAAGCATTCGGTTTTAACTGCACCCCTTGACCTTCCGTGGGTGAGCTCTCCGTGAAACGGAAACCTCTCCTGGCCGCTTGGAGGGACAGCTCTGTGTCCCAGGGAGAGACACAGCTCCCAAATACAATTGACGTGGCCTTCCTGCCTTAATTTGGGTATCCATTTGCCACCACATAATCTTCCCATTGTCCACACTCATTCCTGTTTGGTTTGGCAGGGCGGGCTGCTGGCAGGCCTCCCGGTGCCCAAGTCTCCCGCCGCCCGCCGCACCGTGCCGGGATTACTGCAATAACAGCAGCTCCCTCCCTCCCCCGAACCTGAGCCAAGTGCGCCCCGCATTGTGAAACTCATTTCTGGTTACCAGGAACACTTCACGAAGCCCCAGTGAGGCAAAAAGGTCGACGGCGTTCTTTCCAGCATGCGAACAAAAAGGCTATTTTGGGGCTGTTGTATTTATGGAAGTCAGTTCTCCAGCTCCCAGCCGGGCCTCCAACCTCCTGTTCTTGGCGCCGCATTACTTGCATGCACTGTCAATAACCGTGGTTACAGGAACAGTGAGGCCGTGTTGTGCAAGGCAGCCGGTTCTGAAGACCCCGCTGCAGCTGGGAGGCCGAGTTCCGCCGCTGGCATGTCGACTTGAGTTTGAACTTCAGTGGGAGTGCCCATAAAGTCCACATTTTGACAGCTGGACAAGCCGGTCATTTATGTGCAGAGACCTGGAATTTCTTCCCAGAGTGAAACGCAGTTTTTTATACCCAACAGGCTTGGAGTGAAAACATCTTAACCGACTCGGTCAGTGTTCTGGATGTGGGGGCGTAGGAAAGGATTTCCGATCACGTGGAAGCCGAGGAAGGGTGGGACCCCTGGGCCTGGAGAGGTGGCTTCCTCGTGGGGGGTCCTGCCGTGGTATTTTCTGGCTTGTGTGTTAAATGAGGCTTGGTTGTGTTTGTTGAAAATATTATCTTCTGGTAACAAAACCCCACGTCTGGGGGGAAAACACAAGAAGGAACAAAGAGAGCAGCATTGATGATGCGGAGAGGTGTTCAGTACCCGGACATGTCATTCAAATGTAAGTAAGAAAATGAGCTGTTGACTTCCGTGAGGTTTTCCGCGTCAGGTGTGTTCGTGTCGCTAGAGATTTCCTGACAAACTGCTGCACTAAGTGACTTGACTACCGCTCAGTCCTGCGAGGTAACATCAGTATCCAACGTGCAAGTTCCATTCTTGAAGCATATTTCTCCCTGGCGCTGGCTGGTGTGGCTCGGTTGGCTGGAGCATCGTCCCGTAACCGAAAAGTTGTTCCCAGGTTACGGGCACATATGATCCCTGGTCCAGGAGAGTATGTACATAAGGGCTCGGAGAGAGGACAGAGTTACCCGTGAATCTAAGCGTGGAGCTGGACTGGAACCACTGACACCACAGGGGAACGTCGGCAAGATCTGTCACTCCCAGGGCCTCCCCTTCCCGACTCCCCGGAAGGAGCTGAAGTAGGATTTAGCCTCAGAAATCTCATCTTAAAGGGCCACGCAGTCTGGGGGAGAAAGTGCACAGCGGGCTGCTGAAACAAGGAGCTAGAGTTTGGCTAGTCATCTTGGGCCGTCTAAAAAAGGTGAGTTTGGCGATCATTCCCACGAGGCTGTGGTTGAAATGAAAGAAATCCACGAGGTCACAGGCTGCAGCCAAAACACAGAGCAGGCGGCAGGAGAGCGTGCAGCCCTGAGATGGACGGACTCGGGGCAGCCTGGATGGTAGGCGGTCACCCGCAGATTGGACTGTCCTGGAAACGAGGAGGTTTTTCTTTCAAGAATTCGAGGCAGCGTGATGATGGTGTTGTTTCACGGATGTCAAATATTTCATGAAATTAAAGACAGTGAGAATGTGGAGAAGGATCGGGAAACAAGGGGAAGGGACATGAGAGAACAGGAGCAGCGGGAGCTGGGATGTGCAAGGCTGGGAGTTAAACAACTGTGCGTGTGTGCACCTGTGTGTGTACATGTGTGTGAGCCCACGCACATGCACACACATTGTCCCTGGAGAGACACACACGCTGCCAATGGTGGCCTCTGAGAAGGGGCACTGGGTGTCGGCGGGAAAAGGATGAGGGGCGGGCCGGCTCATTCCCTACGATGCTCTCACGTGCTGGAACTTCGTACAAAGTGTACACACACTCGGTTAAAGAGTAGTTAAAATCGTACTTAAACAATTGGCTGATAGGGAGCAAAATCGGGACATGAGTGCCGACTCCTCTTTCAATGGATTTGACCGTTGGGCCAAGCACAGCGAGAGGCTGTGTCTGCTCCTCGTTATCTGTGGACAAAGTTGAAGCATCCGATGGAGAGAAGGGGGCGCAGATGAGGCGACAAGGTGACCGCGGAGGGAGCAATGTGCCGACAAAGCGGGGTGCTCTGTGTTTGAAACTCCCAGTGAGCTGATAGCCCTCTAGGAGGAGTACCCCCTCCCGGGAGGCGAGCCAGGTGGAGGAGACAGGAGGGTGCAGAGATGCAGACCCCGTGCCGCGAGGGGTGGCCAAGGGGCATTTCTGGCAAGCCCGTGGGCCTCCGTGACTGCTGTAAAGGAGGGGACAGAGCCACCCCCGAGACTGAGAGAGGCTGTGGCATGGCCGAGGGAGAGACGGCAGGGTTTACTGAACGCTCACGTTGGTGCTGGATCGCCGCGTCACAAGGCACCGTGCATTCAGCCGCTTACGGCACCGCCCATCCCCGCCCAGTTCACTGCGCTGTGGGGCTGAGGTCCGGGCAGCCTCCACTGGGCCCTCTGCGTAGGTTCTCAGGGGCCAAGCCGGGTTGTCAGCGCGGCTGGGTCCTTATCTGCGGGCTCTGGGGGAGTGCCTGCTGCTCGGTTTATCCGGCTGCTGGAAGACGTTGCTGCTGGTCGCTGCTGCAGGACCGAGGTCCCTGTTGCCTCGCTCGCTGCCCAACAGGCCTCTCTCTGGGTCTCACACGTGGCCCCTCCATCGGCGAAGTCGGCAACAGCTCACCAGTCCTTCATGCCCTTGGAGTCTCTCTGACGTCCTCCGCTGCTGCCACCCCGGGAAGTCACTGTGGTGGAGGGGCCCCTTCCCCCATGTGACCTCCCGTTGTCTTACCCAGCCGAGCAGCACCTTAATTGCACCTGCGCGTTTCCGCACCCAGCTGATCGGGATTGTGATTCCATCCACACAGTTGCTTTGCCATGTGGCATCGCAGTCGTAGGAGGAACTTGCCCAAGGCCTGGGGAGTCTGGGGGCCAGCTGAGAGCTCTGTCTACACTCAGATAGAGAGTCCGAGCGCCTCCTGGGGACTCGGCCCTGTGCCAGGCTCATGAGAGTCCAGCTGTGACAGAGCTCATCACCTGAGAATACGGACAAGACTAGGAATATGTAAAAATAAAACACCTAAGATAATTCAGAAAGGGAGATGTTTTCTTAAGACAGTCAAGCATGGCGCTGCAATAGAGGGAAGCTCAGGTGTAGGTGGTTTGCTGTGGATCGAGGAAGACCTCTGTGAAATGGAGACACCTGGGCTCTGAATGACACAGGAGCGGCTGCCCACACAGAGAGCAGGAGCCCGGCCTGGACAGGTGGGACGGCACAGTTTCCGGGGTGGGAGCAAGTGTGCGACAGGTGGGGAGGAGCCGGGGAAGGGCTGTGTAGCTGGAATGAAGATTCCAGCTGTCAGGATGACAGGATATTCTAAAATGACCTTCCCCCCAAAAGCACTAACTATCCATCCACAGATTTCATACCTGCTCAACTTCATTATTTAGCCTAGTTTTGTAAAAGTAAGCCAGCCTATCCTTACAAATCTACCACCCTGCTCTGTCAGCACATGTATTGGGCAGTTTATGCATTGCAGCCGCTGTTCTAGTGCCAGGAAGAAGTCAGTCAAAGAAACAAAAACGTCATATCCTTGTGGCACTTACATCCTAGGGGAAGTGGCACAAAGACCCGAAAAGAGCAGCACACAGAGTGCGTCAGGTTGTGAGGAGTGCTAAGGAGAGAAGTATCGGGAATACACAGCAGGTTTCTCCCCGCATCCCTCCACTAATCCAGCTGTTGGTAGACCCCTGCAGGCACGCACGCCTCCGCCCCACATTGAAGGGTTGGTGGCAGGCCAGGCTTTGAGGGCGGGAGTCACATCAATTGTGACACTTCTTCAGCTCTAACACAGTTACTGTTACCAAAGGTGTTCTCTGGTGTACTGTAACAGTGAAAAAATGCAAAATGAATGCAAAATAATACTGAATGTGAATTCTGATTAAAAAATAAAAATTAAAAGATCAGGAAGTATAGGAAACTTGAAAACTGCTATCAGTGCTCATGGCTTGGCTGGCACTCACAGAGCGGCTCACCCCCACGTCAGAACGCACGCCCTGCAGGTGCCCCAGCTGCGTCCACCGAGCCCGGCCGTGTTTCCGTGTTTCATGTGTCCCACACTATTGGATCTCAGAGTGAAATTAAGTTAGGAATAGATAACAAGCTACATTAATAATAGTGCCTCTAGAAATCAACAATATATGTAATAATAAAATATCTAGACATGCTCCCAAATAATTGGACATTAAAGAACACATTAAATAACCCGTCGATCAGAGAATGAGTTCAAAGGGAAATAGTAGAAATATTAGAGACACAGCGACCATGGAAATGCTGCACACCAGGATGGTGAGATGTAGCTAAGCAGGGGTTCAGAAGGAAGTTTATAATAGTAAATGCTCGTATTAGGGAATAAAATGATGCAAAACCAATAAGCTAAGCTTCCATTTTAAGAAGTTAGAAAATAGACTTTGAGTACATATGAGAAGAAGCTAAATTAATTTCAGAATTTACATTTTCAGTACAGGATGCTGGTGCTTTTTGTTTCTTTCACTATTTAATGAAATAAAAATGCAAAAGAAAGACATTAGAAAAAGACGAGCAAACTATACTCAAATTAAGTAGAAGAAAGGAAACAATAATATAGAAGAACAAACAAAACTAATTAGAAAGTGCATAAACAATAAAAACAACAAAAGCATTGGAGTTTTTTTTGTTTGTTTGTTTTTTAAGAATAATATAATTGCAGACTGGTACACCCACTGTAGAAAACAGTACGGGATTTCCTCAAAAAACTAAAAATGGAACTGCCTCTTGATTCAGCAATTCCAGAGCTGGGATGATATTCTTTGAATATAGGGGAAGTGGTTTGTGTCTCCAAACGGGGGGGGAGTTCGAACACCAATTCAGAGGAACCTATGTTCATAGCAGCATTACGTACAGGAGCCAAGTGCTGGAAACAGCCCAAGTGCCCATCAGCCAATGAGTGGATCAAAAAACCGTGGCACATCTACACTATGCAGTACTACGTGGCAGAGAGAAAGGAGCTCCTGTCCTTCGAGACAGCACGGATGGAGCTGGAGAGCATCAGGCTGAGGGAAATAAGCCGGGCGGTGAGGGATGAATACTATACACCTCACCTGTAAGAGGAACCTAATGAACAAAACAAACAAACAAGCAAAATAGACTCAGAGGCATGGAAACGGGAATGGACTGATGGTGACCAGAGGGGAGGGGGAGGGGGAGAAGGCGGGAAAGAAGGGGAAGGGTCAAGGAACAGGTGTGAGTGACCCACGGTCGTGGACAACAGGGTGGGGACTGACTGTGGGAGCGGGGTGAACGGGGGCAGGGGAGAGCGACGGGGGGAAATTGGGACAACTGTCATAGAACAACAATAAAATATTACAAAGACTATTTTAATATTAAAAAAGAATAATAAAATTGATAAGCAGTTAACAAGAAAGAAAACACAAATTACCAACCTCAACAGTAACCTATCAACGGGGCATATCGCTACATATCCGAGGATACTAAAAACTGTATTAAAACGACCTTCTGCCAATGAATTTGATAACATGTAAAACTGACAAGTTCTTTGAAAAATCTCATCTTACCAAAACAGAGTCAGAAAGTAACGGAAAATGTGAAAAACCCATCTGTTTTAAAGGAATTGAACTTAGAATTCAAACCTTTCGACAAAAGAAAACTTTAAGCCCAGGTGGTTTCACTGGTGATTTCTATAAAATATTTAAGGAAAAAAATCCTACACAAAATACGTTAGAAAACAGTGGAAGAGGGAACACTTCTCAACTCATTTGTAGGGCTAGAATAGCCCTGTCACCAAAGCCTGACAGAGACATCACAGACAAAGGCCAACGTCCCTCATGAGCACGGACACAGTCTAAATCCTCAACACGGCACATCAGCGTGGTGCTCCGTGAAAGGGAAATGACGGGGACCACAGGGTTTTACCCCGGGAATGCGGCCAGTGCAATCAGTCTGGTCAATTCACCACATTAAAAGAAGAAAAGGGGGTGGGAGGAGCCACAGTAACCATTTCAACGTTTGCCACAAAAAAGCGGGGGTGGTTGACAACATTCATACCCTTTTATGATTAAAACTCAGCAAACTAAGGCTAGAAGTGCATTTTTCTTAACCCGAGAAAGGGAGTTTGTATCAACCTGCAGCTAACGTCATACTCAATGTTTAAACATTAAATGCTTTTCACCTGATTCTGGGGGCCAAGCACGCTTTACATTCTCACCACTTTGCTCAGCAAAGCAGTCAGGGACCCAAACAAACCACAATGAACAAGGAGGGGAAGCCATCAAGACTGAAAGCCTGGAAGGGAGATTGCCTTATTCACAGATGACACGATTATTTACATAGAAAGTCCTAATGAATCTATAGAAATGCTTCTAGAACTAACAGGTTAATTCAGTATGCTCCCAGAGTACAATGTCATGGTATAAAAATCAATTTGATTTCTATGTTACAACAGCAAAAACAGCTTGAAATTTAAATTGAATTTTAAAATGCCACCTTCAATATGTTACGCCATTCCCAACATTATTTTGGGACCCAAACATAAAGCTAACATCATAAATCTTTCAGAAAAAAGTAAGTGAAATTTTCTTAGAAAGGATACCAAAACAAACAAAAAACAACAAAAACCCCTAAACACAAAACAATGATAAATTGGATCTCAGTAAAATTTTTAAAGTCTGCTCATGAAAAAACATTGTTAAGAACATGAAAAGACAAGACAGACTGGGAGAAAATGTCTGTTTTGTGAACACACATACAAAAAATATCTTTTTAGATATGAAATAAGGAAACGAATCAATCGATAAAAATGGGCAAAAGGCCTGGAGAGCCTGTGCCTTCCAACAGAGGGTGTAAGAAGAATCAGCAAACTCACGCAGACACGTCCCACGTCATCACCGTCTGGGAGATGCGATCGAAGACGCGAAGCAAAGCGTTTCATGCCTGAATGACCAACGTTTTTAGAAGACGGACGTATCAGTGGTCAGAGAGGATGCGGAATACCTGGAGTTCTCATACCTTGCTGGTTCCAATCATTTGGACAAACTTGGGCAGTTTTTTAAATGAACTTAACATACTAGTGGCATATTGATACAGTGGGATACTGATCAGCAACGAGAACAAATCCAAGCAGCCCTAACTAGAATAACCCACAGGCGGCACACACCAGGCCCATGGGCTGAACCCGGCCCTCCACCTTGTTTTATCCGGCCCGGCACCTTGTTTCTACCTGGCGGCAGCACCCAGCTCCTTGCCCCCAGTTAAAGAGCAGTTACATTTATACAGTCCGAAAGTTACACCCGGCCCTTGGAAGGCCACCGCAAGGCTGATGTGGCCCCCAGTGAAAATGAGTTGGACACCCCTGAAATAACCCGAACACCCTTCATCAGAAGCAAGGACAAACCGGCTGTGGTATAGTTATGTAAGAGAGAACTAAGCACCAGTAAAAACAAGTGAACTATTGAGGCATTTATGGAGAAGACACTTTGTCAATGTTTGCAGAAGCAACCTACTCTTCCTTCCAGACCCCCCTCCAGTACCCATCACCCCGATACCCACGGGCCTCCCTGCAGCAGGGCAGGCGCTACCTCTGGGGTGGTTGGATGCCGCACCCCACCGGTACCCATCTGGGTCACTGCACCCAGAGCAGACCGTGGCGAGTGTTCGCTTTCTCTTCCCTGCGCCTCACCGGACTGAGAGCCTCTGGAAGTCAGAGCTCTCAGAATCCCCGGCACGCTTGCTCCGTGCGGGTCGCAGTACATGGACACGGTCAGTATTTGTAGAAGGACAGATGGACATCACACGTACCCCTTTCCTTCCCACTGAGTCTCCCGGAGCCAGTGCAGTTGTCACTCGATCGTGTCTGTTAACTAATCAGTGGACCTCACGACTTGGACGCAAGTAAATGTAACCTGGACTAGGTGTCTGTCCCAGTGGTTGTGTTGATCACCCCAACAGTTTGTCCAGGTTCATTGCCGACAGTTTGGCTCCACCCAAGGCCATTTCCCCAAGGTCATCCAACTGCTCAGCTGTAAGAGTTGGGATCAGGGTGACAGACCTCTTTGTACCTCCGGGAACAACCGCAGCCCGTCGGCATCGCTCCGCGGGGGTGTCCTCCGGTCTGGCTGGGGCGTGTCGGCCGCCCTGGAGGTGCGGTGGCAGCGGTGCGTGCTCGGTCGCTTCCTGTCTACAGACGGGCCCTGCACCTCCAAGGGTCAGGGTCTCCCTCTGAGTGCTGCGTGGAGGCGAGCCTGGGCATGCGCGTGAGTGGAGCAGGGTTCGGGGTGGGAGGTTTTAGCCCCTTTGAGCTCCGGTGAGCCTCGGAAGTCCCTTCCCCAGAGATAATAAGAGTGTGTATGGAAACGAAGTCTGTCCTTAACTGCAAGTATAACCTTAGCAACAACCTAAAAATTGCTCTAAACTTGGGCATAGGAAACGGATAACGATGTCTATGATCACATTTAGAAGTTTGATTTACCTAATGGTACCCGAAAAATTCTTAAATGTATATCCACTCACAGAGATGAAAGAATTCCATTTAAAAAAATTCTATTCGCCCTGGCTGGTGTAGCTCAGTGGATTGAGCTCGGGCTGCAAACCAAAGTGTCGCAGGTTCGATTCCCAGTCAGGGCACATGCCTGGGTTGCAGGCCACGGCACCCAGCAACCACACATTGATGTTTCTCTCTCTCTCTTTCTCCCTCCCTTCCCTCTCTACAAATAAATAAAATATTTTTAAAAATTCTGTTCGAATTCGGCCTTATATAGTGCTTCTCATAGAATGTAAACAGAAAAACTTGACACAAATACAGGACGTGACTGTTTTGGGGACCATCAGAAATCAGGTGCGGCCACACCACACACGAGGGCGGACGCGGAATGGAGGGAAGAGGATGTGTTTAAGGGCAGAAGTCAGACTCACATTTTCATCCTCTCCACTAGACTCTGCCTTCCCCGGGACCCTAAGTTCACCCCCACATCCCGATCAAGTATCCTACTCCCTCTAGCCCATCCGAGCTACGCACCAACCTGGTTAAAGAGAAAGCCTCTGCATGACCAGCGAACGGGCCTACCCTCCAGTATTGGAGAAAGCACTCGGTGAAATCGAAACCAAGTAACGCTGTCATCATTCCCATCTCCGGACAGGAGCTACTACTCCAAGTGACCCTTCACCTCTGGAATGCGTGGGAAAGCATTTCCTGTTTGGACGGTCCCAGTATTTTTCTGGCTCGTTCTACAAAGCTGTCCCGAGAGACACGTCACCCCCTCTCCTTGGTCATCGCTACAAGTGGGACTGCCTGCCACCAGGCTGTGTGAGCAGCACTAGCAAAAAGGAGTGTGACTTAGTCCAGCACGTGTCCCAGCCTGGGAATGGCACAGCTGGATGCAGCAACTTGCTGGCAGTTGCATCCTTGCTGGGAAATCTACATTTCTGGTGATTAGCCAATCACTGCACACGGCTAGATGGACCCCACCTTCTTTCCCCTGCCCCCCGAGTCACGGCCGCCAGAAACACAGCGTCTCTGAGTGACGGAATTATAAAATTGGTGCTCATGGAGGGAGATAGTGTGAGCACACCGCAGCCTTCAGCAATACTCTCTGTTCTCATAGTCCTTAAACCTCTGTGTTTCAAACATACTTCCTGCTGTTTCAACCATACTTCCATACTTCATTGCACTTTCCTGCTTAACCCTAGACGGTGTCAGCGTGGCATTCACTTTCCTAAGTGTAATTATTAATTTTGTGACTGACCATAAGGACATACTGTAGTACAAATTAGCCTAGATTTTTTTTTTTTGCATAATTTTAAGCTATTCCTAAAATAGCACTTTTTCAGTTTAATAAGTTTAATAAGTTGGGATGGATACCACACACACTCAACACACACATCATCCAATATTTTCCTTTTATTCCAGAAATTAAACCAGGAATGTCTCTTTTTCTTTCTCCTTTGTACGTGGCAGTAATAAACGTATTCATTAACAAATAGCCTCGTTGCTTTTTCCCAGCCATGTTTTTCTCTAAACCAGAAAGTTGATTCTGAGCGGTTTCAAAGTTCAAGCTGAAATATTCAGTGTGAGTCAAAATGGATCCTTTTTCTTTTGCTTGGATCTACGGTGAAATGAACCTGTTCTCATAGGTGGGAAGGCAATTAACTTCAGCTTCTCTCAGCAGGAGCCTTGCATAATCAGAGTAAAATTTGGCAAAACACGACTCATTCTGTGTGCAGAAGGGGCACCTGAGGGAAATTAAGACTCCTTGAAGGACGCAGGTAGGAGAGCGAAGAAGAAAGTGCCCTTTTCATCACCCCAGCCGCCCCGAGCCCCCACGACTGAATCAACAACAGATCTGCCCACAGCTGCTCTCTCGTGTCTTATTTAGCAGCGAAAACAATGCTCTCAGTCAGAAGCTTTTGGATGTTTCGGCTTGTTACAGGTTTCAAGACAGAGCCAAATGTGTGGCTTGGCCTTATCATAAATATCAAATGCTTCATGATGATTTTTATTGGGCTTTTACTTTGTCCAAGTCTAGAAACTAATATGCACGCATTCTAGGGAAACACTATAGCGTTTAAATCAAATCCACTTTCCATTACATAAGTAACGTATGTGAGGATTACAGTTGATAATGCATGGCATTCTTTTTTTTATAAGCGTATAGCCTATAAGCTGGTACCTTTATATGGGCAAGAATATAAAACAAACAAAAGAAATACTGCCGAGTTTCAACATCATTTTTTGAGCTCTCAAGAGCCGAGGAGTTGTTGAGCAAAAATCAATACCATCTCACCGTCTCTCGCCCTGGCCCTATTCCACCACAAACACTCTCTTGGGTTGTAAATCTTCACTCTGCCTCTAATGTGGCTGCAACCCCAGGAGGCTTGCAAAGTCTTTCAGATTAAGTAATACAAGCTCAGTGCCATTTAGTTTATGAATATAAAAGACGTGAAAGGCATGTCAAAAGAAAATGAAAACCTCTTATTGAATCGGATATAGATTACATGATATGTCCCAAGAGTCTTTGTTACTCTTTCCCGTTTATGTCATTTTTCTCTATTGGAGAAAGTCTTCGAGCTTGCTTTTGGCACGTTTCTCCCAGCCACCCATGCGCTGAGTCTGGGGACTTGCAAGGTGCCACCAGGGGCCTGGAGAAATGGGGTGAACCTACCAGAGCCCCCCAGCAGAGCAGTCGATGATCCAGGCAGCAAACTCCAGGTTCCCGGCCCCCACTCAGGAGCACTGAACCCCCGCCCCGCCCCCATGCCTTCACATCCTCAGACGCTTCCTTACTCCTGCTCATTTCAGTGAGGCCAGAGACCCCCCCTTCCCTCTGCCTCTCCCGCCTTTCCCTGCCCCTCCACCGCTCCCCTGGCCCCTGGGGAAGACGTGCGTTGAAGCCCGGGCACAGGTGCATCTGCCGACCCTCACTCCAAACTGGCCCATGGCAGCTGCTGGGTCTGCTTCCCGCTCAGTGGGGCGGGCGACGTCCCTCCCCACAGAGGGTCAGCAAACCCACGCCCTGAGATGCATGGCAGGGTTCTGAGCAGCATTTCTACAGGCCCCTCGTGACCTGGGTCCACTAGGACTACGGGGTCTTGGCCAAGGATGAAGCGTGGGAAAAATGAAATAAAACGGAGAGGAAGGCTTTTGATAAACACCCAGGTCTCTGGAATTTTACCTTGTTCCTTCCAACACAAGATGCACCCCACCCCGTGTGACTGCCTGCAGAAATACCCATGTTCTGGAGCCTGTCTCGTCCTGAGGGCCTGGGAGCCCACAGCCCCGAGCTTCCCTCACCTTCTGTCTCGACTGCGCTGGCCATCACACGGGAGAGGTGAGAACGGAGCGCCTCCCTTTTCTGAGCCCCTCCCATCCTCGTCCCCTGCCGTGGGTAATGCGGCTCCAGTCTCCCGAGGGGGAAGGATCCAGATCTCCCCAGGAAGAAAGGAACTCGGTTGGCATTCATTGTGAATCCCTTTGTGAGAAAAACCTGCATTTAAAACAAGACGTTCCCGCCTTTTTAAACTAGGTGCCAAGTTCCTGCCGTCCCCCTGGTGTGCACAGTAAGTACCCTGGCGGAAGTGCCCCGTGGCTGGTCCAGTTCAGGGCACTGCTGCATAAGTCACCCCGCGGCTACGGGCCTGGAGAGGCACTTCCTTGGCGGTCTCCCTCTCACACAGTGACCCCTGGCTGGCGTGAGTGTTGGGTATCTGTGGGACCACGTGTTCTTTCAGTGATCACCCAAAATGTGTCCTCTCCCTACGAAGGGAACGCCGGGAGACACCCGTCTATCTGAAGCCATTTGTCCTGTTATCGAAATAGCCGGGTGTTGCGCTAAATCAAACCCCCAAGTGTCTGGAGTGCCCGTGAAACCAGATGGACATTAAAAAGAGCTGGGTTCCAGCTTTCTCTCCTGGAAGCACCTGGAACGTCCTCTTTGTCTTCTGACGCCGAGAGAGAACGTTTGGGAGAGAGGGGTGCGCCTGCTGGTTGTGGCGCCAGCACCCCGCATCGCTGGGCTCCTGCGCCTCACGGCCCAGGGCGTGCGGCTGCGGCCGTGAGCTCCGGGCCCCAAAACGCTGCGGCTGGGGCGCAGCCTGGGCTCTGTGTCTGCTGTTCGTTTCGACCAACTCCCGACGGCAGCGCTGTTCAGTGTGTCTCAGGTCACTGAAGTTTTACGTCTCCAGAGCAGAGTGACAAGTAAGAAGCTACGGGCTGCTGCTCATTTTTACTTTATTTCCCTAAATGTCTCTGCAAATCTGAGCGCTCCCAGGATTCCAAATGCCACACTCAGACACAAGGTTAGAACCCGCTCAGGACGTCTGGTGAGCAGATCCAAGTAACCTGTGGTTAAAAGAACACTGTGGTCACGGCAGCGGGGAGAACGGATGCTGTCGTAGGAGTACACTCTCACCGGATCTGAAGTGACGTGAGGGTCACCCGTCACAGAAGTCAAGAGTCTGTGAGGCAGGGGCCACCATCAAAGGTCCTGATCCGAATGTGGACATTATAAGGACGTCGCCCTCACTGGCGTTTGCCAGCCTCACCTAGCGAACAGCACTCGCCGGTGCAGACCGACTGTGACACTGTCGGCCTGTGGCTGGCACACACAGTCGGCACGTTATATACACTGCGCTTAAAGCCAGATGCCGGGGAGGCGTTACTGAGGCCAGGCCATG
The DNA here is from genome assembly GCF_004126475.2 of Phyllostomus discolor. Lineage (NCBI taxonomy): Eukaryota > Metazoa > Chordata > Mammalia > Chiroptera > Phyllostomidae > Phyllostomus > Phyllostomus discolor. The sequence goes on along the minus strand of NC_040913.2, from coordinate 2,868,173 downwards.
GCACCCACTGGGCTCGCGCGGCCACCGCCGGCCAGTCCAGTCACTGGCCCGCTCTGGAACATGTGCCCACACTGTCTGGCCCCCGGGAGCAGCGTTGTCAGCTGTGCTCAGCTGCACTTTGACCAGATGTGTCATCGGGGCCTTGTGAGTTAGCCCGGGTCACCCTATCAGAGTCACACTTCGATGTAAATTACAGTGTCACCGTGACACATTCAGGAAATCATTGGTCGGCTCGTTCCCATTTCACTGTGTCCGAATTCCACCCACGTAGGCTTAGATCAACTCGGCTGTGTTTGAGAAGAGATTTTGCTCTGAAGTAAAAGTGTTTCATCTCTCAAGTCCAGAAAATGGGTGGGAATCGTGGTGGGTGCCCCAGCTCCTGTGTACACAATTGGCGAAATAATCACCACGGTTTATTATTTCTCTTCGTTGGCACACACTGGTTGTGGGCAGGCTTCAGTCTGCTAAAAAAAATCTATGTCACAGGGAATAAACCTGTCGGCCCCTGCTTTTCCGTGAAGATAAAGTCTCACTGTTTTCTACGCGTCGGTCACTACGCCCTGATGTCCTAGATTCTGGTTTTTTCATTCCTGTGTGAGAGGCGGGAACAGGGCACGTCTTGGAGAACACCGTGAGGGTTCACGGAACTGAAAGATGATCAGTTAGATGATGGCCCGAGACCTCGGCAGGTCTCAAAAGGACACACAAGTGTCATTGCCCCCAAGCTGGTACGGTGTATTTCACTTAGGAAATGGCCTTATCTTGAAATTCTCCACAAGATTCATTTTCACCCCTGTTACAGGTCGTGTTGAGTTGCAAACGGCGGTCATGATCAAGCAGTGCCTGAGAGCGCCCGCTGAGTGGACCGGTCAGTGCTTAGCCCTCGGGACGTGTAGAAGGCCCCCACCTCTTGATTTCCCCTCGGCGCCCAGATACCGCCGACTGCTGTTTACCGAGGGGTTTGGTGGTTGTCTTTAATCACATGGCACCCACTTTCCTACGGCGCATAAACGGAAGTTCAAAAGGGACGACGGGACTTTACCCGGATCCTTGTAGACAGAACCATCTGCCTTACCCATAAGGAGGACTGGCGGGGCACTGACTAGAAAGAAACCAAATGTGCTGGCTACACACACACACACACGTATGTACACACATGTCCAATAATACATTTAATACAATATCTTTAAGATATTAATGTAACGTTTATGTTTATAGTGTATATTGACTTATATATTAATGTTAACTATATATATTAAAAATATAAATATATTAAATATAAAAATTAAGTAAATATTTTTAACATATCTTACTTAGTCATTATTGAGTTTCATGGATGTAGAATTGTGGAAAAATGAAGGGAAAAACCCGCCATGTTTGCTTAACCTGCTTCCCAGATGGCGTCCGCAGCCTCTTATTCTCTGCTGACCTCTCCATGAGCGATCCACAGAAACTTTAGAATGTCATCACTGAAAAGAAGAGCTCGGTGATGTTTAATCTCATCCTCCCAATAATGTTTAAAGGGGAAAAAGTGGATGTTGCTACGTACGTTCTTCTCAGGCTGGTTCTGGGTTTCACGCTCCCACCGTGCTGTGCGAAAAGCACGTGCAGAATGGGAGGGTTCAGCCTGGCACGCAAGGGCACGGAGAGAGGGGGCGGCCACCTGGGAGCCAGCCCAGGGCTCGGGGACAGCTGGGGATCAGCCTGACCACCCCCCGGGAACTCTGCTCCCCTACGGGCTTGCAGAAGGGTCCAGAGGTCGCACCAAGACAGCATCTGTTTGTGTCTTTTTCAGGCAGGTGGGGTCTTTGGATAGTCTGAACACTAGGTCATCGTCAGAGGACAAAAGTAGGTTTGATAATTTAATGATAGTTTTTAGCAGCTTGAGAACACTGTTAAAAGACGGCCAGCACATGCCCACGGATTGCTTCAATAGCCTCATGTCCCTCTTACCTCCTAGCAGAACGCTGGACTCCCACTGAACCCCATTCGTGCTGCGGCCTGACTCTGTCCCTGCGCTGAGTACTCCCAGTGGCATCGGTCCATGGCATCTGCCCGCTCTCGCCCAGGGCAGGCCAGGACTCCTCCGGGGAGGCGCCCGCCCAGCGCCCTTGGCCTCGCGGGGAAGGAACGCCTCCCTGGCCCGGGAGCTCTTCGGCAAACCCGTGGAATCCTTCTTACTGTTCTCGGGGGCGTTTCCTGGAACCTCTGAACTGCTTCTAAACCCACCGCCCCACGGCGTTTTCAGGTTTGGTTTACAAAAGAAACAGGCACCTGAGAGATGTTCTATTTCAAGTCTTGTTTGGGGCAGAGGTGGGGGGGCAGGCCGGGCAGGGGTTGGATTTGAACAGAGACCCCCAAGTCCGTTCGTGTGTACAAACTCCTTCTTCCCGAGACCCAACATCCCAAGGGGAGCCGTGAGAGGTGAATTCGCTGCACCGCTTCTCCCTGGGGCCAAAAGGAACTGATGCCCAGGATGGCTTTGTACACATGCTCACACACATGTACACACACATGCACACACACTTCCTCTCCTTTCTCCCATTTCTCCTTCACGTGGCCGGAGAGCCCCTGGGACAGAAAGAAGAGCCGTGTTTGCTGGGCCCCCAGGGAAGGTGGCGGCGCCCTGCGTGGGTCCTTCCCCGGGACGTCCCTGAGGCTCCTTCTGGTCCACGCCCGGCAGGGGGGGATCTGCCATGGAGGGCAGAGGGCGGCAGCTCTGTGCCAGCTCCCCGTGGAGATGCCACCAAAGAGGGACATTGGAGACACCTTTCATTTGACCGTGAACCTTGTAGAACAAAACAAGGATGGTGTGCACCCCAAGACGTAAGCCTGGTTCTCTGCTTTGCTTCAGAAAATGGTTACTTAGGCTCAGAGACACCTTTTCCGGTGCCCACTTGGTGAACTCTGCCCTCCATCAAAGTATAGGGTGTGTGGAAGAGCAGGGCAGGCCCTGGACCCAGACTGCCCCGGGTTCAAATCCCGGCCCTGCCACGTGCTGCTCTCCACCTTTGGTTCCGTTTTCTCGCCCGATCAGTGAGAACCAGACAGCTGCCACGCAGGGCTGGGAGAAGATGGATGTAACTCAGCACAGAGCGATGGTCGTAGCGCGTGCTCACCACGCGGTGGCAGACAAAACCGCGGTGACAGTGCTTACCCCGACAAGGCCTCGTCCTCAGCTCTGTGTTCACAGGAACCCAAGGAACAGGGTTTCTCCTGTTCCCCCGGAGAGGAAGACCTCCCCACTACCCTTGTCGCGGCTGCATTTTGAGCAGGGAAATCACCACAGTCCTCATTCAGACAGGACGCTCCCCCTGAGAGCGAACTGGGGTGCTTGTCTACAGGGCGGCAGGCACGAACCTGGGCTCACCCCGGGCACCTGAGAGTGCGGCGCCCTGACCTGGGGGCTGCTCGGGAAGCGGAGGCCCTAAACCTTCCTCCTGGATCAAAATCCCAAGCACAGTTGATTAGAAAGTCGCTAATTTTCTCAACAGTCTATTCTCCTAATTGAAGATGAATAGGATTGATTGCACCTGTATTTAATTCAGAAACCCCATTTTTTAAAAGAAAAGGGGGTCAAGGCAGCAAAGCATTGTCACCTGTGTCCTAAACCCTGGCTGGCTCAGCGGGACCTCCACGCTGGCTGCCCCGCTTGCTAGCTGACGGGCTGCGTCATGCCCGCTTGGGTCCCAACCCTGCCACCCACACGGTGAGGACGGTGGGTCCAGGGCCTCGGAGATGTCTGACAGTTTAGAATGGTCTTCGCTCTCCTGCAGTGCTGGAGTGGTGTTGCAGAATAATTCAAGTTATTTTTCCCAAAGTCAGGCTTGGCGTCCTTCCAACAGTAGCCCTCAGCCCAGGAGGTGAACACTACGGGGGGCCCGAGAGCCGCCCCAAAGGGACAAGGCCCCCTCCCACGTGCCTTCCCTGGAGTGTCGCCTGTGCCAGGCCCCATGGCTGCATTTCGGCCCCCTGGTGGTCGGTCCTCTGTGGCAGGTGCCACCCTCCCCTGTCCAGACGGGGCGCCGGAGACTCGGCGAGGTTGAGTCACGGAGCAGGGTCTGAAAACCAATGAGCCGCACTGGGGCTTAGAGTGGGGAGTGTGCCCTTCACCCTGCGCCACTGACAAAGCAGGGCGACCTTCAGGAGGTGGGGCAGGGGCCTTCCTGCTTCCTCCGCTGGAAGACAGGGGACGGGGCTCCTTGAGAGTTTAGAGGGTGAGGCGTCAACCCGCGGCACACGCCCTCCGAGCGCCCCCTCCCGGCCGAGCGTGTCAGTGAAACCCCGGTGCTCGGTAGGACGGTGCCCGCTTCCCAGATCACAGCGCCAAGGGTCTGCGGGGCGCACAGCGGGGCTGCTGCCCGGCTCCTTGGAAACCGGTCTGCTGCCAACGCCGGCACGAGACCCAGCTCTCAACGCGCACGCGGCGTTCCCAGCGGCTCACGCTCATCACTGTGCAGCCCGTTCAAGGGCTTTCACAATTACTCGGCGCAGTGTCTCATCCGCTCACGTGTTTCATCACGGGGAAAGGAATTCGAGGGAGCGGCAAGTGACACTCACCCGGATCATTTGCTCTCAGGAAGCGATTTAAAAGCACGAGTTAGATGGATGTGAATGACATGGCTACAGAGGATGCATCAGAAGTCTAAGGGAGTTGGAGCTGCGTTGTGCATTGTGATTCTCGCACGGCCAGTTTTATTACTAGGCAAAGAAAAGGGTACCCGTGGAGCATCAGGTGTGGGACTCCGTTCTCCACACCCCTTCAAATAGGAGTTTCATTTCTTTCCGTTACGGTTGTAGAAAATGGCCAGACGAGGCAAATCTGCAGACACAGTGGACCGGTGGTTGCTCGGGCTGCGGGGGGCGGGGCTGGGCAGTGCCTGTTTGTGGGAGCGAGGTTCTCTTGGGGCTGATGAAGGTGCTCTGGAATCAGTGGTGACGATGCAACCATGTAGGGGATGCCCTAAAACCACTGAACCGTGCACTTGAAAAGGGTGGATTTTATGGTATGTGAATTATATACCCAAGAAGCCCAATAGAGTCACATAAAGAAAGAGAGCTAAGATAGAATTCACTGGGAATTAAAACAGGTAGCTTTCTGCGGAGGATTCCGCCTGGGGTGCCAGAGCTGTCGAGTTAACTCACGATCTCACCCTGGTTAGTCAGCGGTGGGGAATTCTGGAGCCGCGCCTGCCTGGCTTTCTCATGCCCGTAAATCTTCTGGGGCACATGGCGCCAAAGGCGGCCTTGCTCCAGAGTCCTCCTCGGGACCTGGGTCTGCGGTTTCTCAGGTTTCTCGTTCTCCTCCCCAGCGCCAGGCACTGTGGCCTCCGGCGGGCCACGCCTCACGGCGGGACCCAGTTGGTTCTCTGTCCGGGGAAGGGACGCTTGCCCCGTCTCCTGCTCCCTGGGGGCATGCTGAGAACCAGGCACAACATCACTGCAGGGCATTTGCAGTTCCGAGTGCCTTAGAAATAGGAGCCAGTAACAGGAATCCTTCTTGCTCCTAATTGACTTAGCTGGGATAAGCAGACCTAATCCCCGATGTCTTTCTAAATCCAGAAGAGCATTATCAGTGAGATTGCTACATTATTCTACAGTGAGCGGCCATGCACAACACTAATAAACTTTTCTTTGGAAATCGCAGGCATTAGGATTCTGGCTAAGTACTATGGAACTGCAATCAGACCTGCAACAATGGGTTGTTAGTGTCTTTGGAAGAAAAACACCTTTATTGGCAAGAATTGATGGTGCTTCTCTGTGATGGATTCTACTACGCCAACCCAGGACGCTAATGTATCATCGTTACCATCTAACGAATACGAGCACCAGTCTGTGATAAACGGAGACTTGATCAATCACTGCCATGCTCCCCTCCCAGCCTGATGTCCCCAGTTAGAAGGTGCGAGCACACACACACACACACACACGCACGCTTATCTGTCTGAGCACTGGAGACGCTCCTTTGTATCCATCTGTGTTCATCTTTGCTTCCTGATTCCGGATGCGGGCCCTTCGGGCAGCATCGCCCGTGCCTGCATCACCTGCGGTCCCCCCTCCCCTCCCCCATTCTGCATAGTGACGGGCACTTCCTAGACATTTAACAATCCAGTACGTGAGTGGGTTAACAAGTGTAAATCATCGGTGCGTTTCCATGTGAGCGCAGCATGGGGCGTCCGGCAGGTGGGGGCTCTGCAGATGGTCCCCTGCCTGCCTCGGAGCACAGGTGGGAGTCCTGGGGGAACGCAGTGCTGGGGGGGGTGCTCACTGAGAGCCTCCAGGCTGCGCCAGAAAAGGGGAGGCAGGCTGGAAGCGGAGGGTCTCCGTGTGGGTGATTTAAACAAGTTACTGATGCCGTCCGCTCTCGCTCTGGGTCCTTGCTGGCCACACTCCCGCCTTTGCGCTTGCGCTCGACCCCCACCGCTCTCTCGAAATCCGCAGCCCCGTCCCTGCTCCTTGCCCCCCTCGCCTGCGGTATTTTTCCCCATGGAAGCTACTACCATGTAGTAGTCGAGTTATTTATTGGTTTATTGCCCGCCTTCCCTCCTGCCCCACCGGAAGCTAAACCCTGATTTGTTACAGTCTGTTGTTTCTTTGCTCTGTACTCAGTGCTAGGAAGAATAGTTCCTGGAAACAGTAGCTGCCTGATAAATATTACGGAAGGGAGGAAGGGAGGAGAGGAAAGAAAGGAGGGAATGGGAATGAAAGAAAGACAAATGGAAGGAGAAAGGGGCAGAGTAATCTAAAAACTAACTGAAGGCCTTCCTTGCAAGCTCTTTAGAGCTTTCAGTACATTCAGGGAAACTCCTGGGTCACACATGTGTTTTGTTTGGCTCACAAAGACTTAAAAAATGAAATAGTCGATTCATTCCCCATAAACAATCCAATTCCTAGCCTCCGCCCACAGTCAGGTCTGGTTAGACGGGGACTCTGCCCCCCCCCCCCCCCCCCCCCCGTCAGTCATCTGGACTGGGTGGCGGCATCACTAGTTAGGACGTGGGCTGGAGGGGCTGAGCACGCCGGAGAATTGGAGGCAGCCGTGGCAGTGGGGGTCTTCCCTGGACTTCCTGAGTGACCCCGAGCATCTCACCGTGGACTTGGAACCCAGGAAGTGCTCAGGATAATTTAGACCCTGTGGAAACCCGCATTCCCCGAAGGGCTCCGATGAAAAGGTAATGCCCAGGCCTCCGCGTCCTGGTTCCTTCGGACCGGAGACCCCAGGACCTCACCGAGAGGGGCGGGTGCTCCTAGAACACCCCGCTGTTGACCTGCTGTCTGAACAGCTTTCCCTGGAGCACCCTCTACCCTGTCGCTGTCCAGTGAGGGTCTTGGTTGCACATACTCTGGGATGTGTTCACCCCCTGAAGTGACAGCATCACGAAGCCTCTTTAGCTCTGGAACCCCCTGAACTTAGGGTTCCGTCAGCCCCGCACGCCTGCTCGTGCATTCAGCAAACATGCGCTGCACGCGTGCTGAGCACCAGGCCCGAGCCAGGCCCTGCGTGTGAGCGTGGCGGTCAACACGCCCGCCGCCCTCCCAGACTCGCCGGGTCCCGGGAAAAGGCTGGTGAGTAAAGGGGGACAGGGTGCTGGGGGCACTGGAGGCACCAGCACACACCCCAGAGGCTCTAAACATAGAGACTCGAAGCTCCCTGCAGAGGAAATGTGTGCAGAGGGGCCCAGCTTTCTTCCGAACCACTTGGGGGTAAATTCTGGGGAAAACGAGGTCTTTAACCTATTGTTCTAACGGAGGTCTACAAACTGGCTGTAGAGTCCTACACTAACGGGACTTTTAGAAGTGACTGTCTGAATGCCACCTTGCCTCCTCCGCACTTCAGACACACAGACGTGTCCTGGGGTTTCCATGGAAGTGGCGGAACACGCCCTTCCACACAGACCCAACCAGCGGGGACTCTCTCCAGCCTTCCTGGACTCCTGATTGTCCATGTACCATGACTGCCAGCACCAGCAAATCTAGCCACTCAATGTACATGCTTTTCAATAAATTACATCTTTTAAAATTTTATAGTATATAGAAGAGTGTGTATTTTTTATTGTGGCGGAATGCCTCACCATGCTAACTGTTTTGAAGTGTGCAGTCCGGTGGCATCCAGCACATTCACAGTGTCGTGCCGGCCTTGCATCCATCGCCCCGGACCTGTTCATCAGCCAGACGGAACCCCTCCCCGCCACACCCTGCCCCCAGCCCCTGGCAACCACCTCCCTGCATTCCGTCTCTGTGGACCTGACCGCTCCGGGCACCTTACAGGAGCGGACTCACAGCGCTTGTTCTTTCGTGAGTGCCTTATTTCACTCAGCGTCATGTCTCCAAGCTTCACCCACAGTGCAGCACGCATCAGAATCCATTTCTTCTTAAGGCTAAATGACACTCGGTCGTGGGCACCGACCACACTTCCTCTTTCCTTCCACCGGCTGATGGGCACTTGAGCCGCCAGGCACTCTAGCCCTGGAGAATAATGCTGCTGTAAACACGCGTGCACAAATGTGATTCTCGTGCCTATGAGAGCTTCCAGCCTTGCAGAGTGCTTTTGTGTCTGTGATTCACAGAATCCGTGGGATACAGAGTAGATGGTACTTTCCTCTTCTGGCAGGTAGGAGATCCAACTTGTTAAACACTGAATCACTTTCTAATGCAGGGACGATTTCTGACTCCTAGGTGCAGTGTCTTTTTCTCAACGTACTCTTTGTTCTTTCCCCTGATGACTCTTCAGCTGCTGAGGACACCAGGGCGCTAAAGCGAAAACAGCCGTGTGGGGATGCAACCGGAGGGCAGGCCGCCGTCTTCTCGTTCTCGGCCATTAAATGAAACCGGTAGCCCCGTGATGTGGGTGGACATACATTTTTAAAATTTATCTTTTAGGCGTCAGCTGCAGCTGTTTTTTTTTTTTTTCCTGTCAACACGAAATCCTGGGCTGGCTCATCCGGACTTCCGGCCCCCTCTCCCCACCTGCACCACTGCTGATGAAATTTGCGCGTACGATAAGCTGGGAAACTCTGTCTCCTGCCCAAATAAGATATTTAAATCTCGATGACTCACGGGCTTGACTCATACCCGATCTGGACTCACATTCCGTTCCCGGATAACGATCTTCAGTGAATTCCAGAGATGCCGGCGCTGTGTTAGAACACAGCCGTTGGGCAGCGGGGCGGTCCTCCAAGGACCCGGTGGAGGCGGGGGGTGGGGGGTGGGGGTGGACAGCGAGGCTCACCTTGCGGGTGCGGCCGGTCAGGTGCTGTGCACCCGGTGAAGCCCCTCCCGGGCACACACACCCGTTTCTACTCCTGCGCTCTTTCTCTGCTACATTCATTGTTCCTTTATGTCAGTAACACTGAGCAAGGTTGTTTTTTTTTTAAATAGCTCTGTTATCTGTGCTAGTTCTCATAGCTGCCCATGGCTGAAGGGGGTGTTTCTGACAGTGAAATCTGCTCTACTGATGACAGTTTCTCCAGTTGTTGAAACCTCTCAATTGTATTAAGTTCCTGTCAGTGGGGGATCCTGAGTGGTTGGCTCCCTGCCCGTGCGTGGTGGTCCTCATCGGCTGGGACCTGGCCGGCAGGCAGCCGGTTTCTTTGACGGCGACACTTAGCTCTCGGGGCTGGGCCTGGGAGGCAGGCGGGACCCCGGCCACTGTTTCATCTGCTCTGTCATTTCCCTGATGACAGCCGCCTCCTTGGTAGGGTTGCCAAAGTTAGTAAATAAAGATCGACCCAGTTAGTGCTGGGTTTCAGATAAACAACCAATGAGCTGTCATAAGTATATCCCATACACAGCCTCTGGAACATACTTTCACAGAACATGATTTCCGATTTACCTGAAATGCAAATTGAGCTGCGTGTCTTGTGATTTTTAACAGTCCTATCCCTTGGATGTCTGCCAGGAAGGCCACTCAGAGAGTGGAAGGAAGTCACAGTGTCCGAGCTCTGGGACCCAGACCTCGGGGCCCAAAGGCCAGCGGGTGTGATGGGGGCTGAGCCTGGCAATTCGGAGCCACCGGCACGGGACGACAGGCTGCGCTGTGGGGGTCGCAGAAGGAGAGGAGGGGGATGGGCCCCTCGACTCCCGGTTCCCGTTTAGAAGCAGACACAGATCAAGTTTTCCTCCCCAGGCGATCGGCCTGGGAGGCAGGGTTGGCAGGCCGGCCTCAGGGAGAGGGAGTAAGAGGGAAGGCACAGCCGGCCTGGCCCACATGGAACGTCGCTAGTCCGGAGAGCTGGGGCGGGTGGGGCCCCCGGGGGGTGGGTGTCTGTGTGGGAGGGTGAAGGGGGAGAAGATGGGGAGGGTGTTGGGGATAGGAGCTCCCAGACAGAAGCAATATGATGATATTCTAATATACATATAGGCTTAAGAAAATATTATCGTTAAAGTAGTTTCTTCCCCAACCCCAGAGCCCTTGACCAGAGTTCCCGTGTTTAGAGGTGTCACACTGCCGTTGGTGTGATTCCACGGAAACACTCCATGCCGTGGATAGAAGGAAGTTACAGTTCGCTTTGTTTTGTCATTGAGAGTATCGTCCACAGAAACGGCGGCAACTGTCGGGAAACGTTAATGCTGTTTTCCTGAACTGACAAGACCAGAGGGGCTTGGAAGTCCCGTGGGCGTCCAGCTGGTCACGGGCACATGACACCCCGTGGCCCCGGGCAAATCGAGTACCGGCCTTCCCCTCCCAGCAGCTCCCGTTTTGCTGGGCCCGGGAGTCGGGGGCTGGTCGGGTACTTGGGTGTGGCCCAGGAGCGGGCTGGTCCCACCGAGGGTGCAGAGGAGGAGGGCGGAGGACCTGTGCTGAGAGACCCTCTGTCCCAATGTGTCTCCATGGAGAAACACTTCCCGAGTCTCACCAGGCATGGCCCCGGGCTCTGGCTGCTTTCTGAGAAAACCACAGATCAAAATCCTTGGACATGGGGCTTACACTGTGCTGCCTGCCCCCCCCCCCCCCCCCCCCATAATTGCCTCTGAAGAGATCACAGGGGCTTAGAAGTAATTTCTGAAGCTCACACCCATCATCTGAGAACTGCCACAACTCTACCCGTTAGCCAAAGAGGTAAGGAGACATAAAACTTTTCTCAGAGAGACAATATACAAAGCTAATGAGTATCCCAAAATTTTTGGTTTCAACAGCAACAAACAATACAAGTTAGAATGATCCATCTTTTTCTCCACAAAGTTAGTGAGGTTTTGAGAACCTATAAAATTCAGTGTTGGTGAGAATTAGGTGAGGCGTGTATTCCCGCTCACTGCTGAGAGGAGTTAGAATTAAAGCTGCTTTTGTGGAAAATAATTTTATAGTATCAAACAACATTGCTTTCATGATAGAAATCTTAGAACTACTGTTAGTAAATGGTCTGAGATACTTTATGAACAAAACAGTTGATAGCAAAGCACAGTAAATGTTTAGCATTTAGGTAGAGTTCATTACATTTTACATGTGCAAAAATGAACAATCACATCCAATATTTGCTATGAATTATGAATTTTTAAAACCACGTAGAAATGCCTTTATCCTATATTTAATTAAAATAAGTCATACAAATTATATATAGTTGGCCGTCTCTTTTTAAATAGTAGAAGAAGAACTGCAAAGAAATATACAAAATGTTGACTGTGGTTATCTAGAGGGAGCATGATTCTAAATGATCTTTTCACTTCACTTTTGCCCTCGTCTAGATTGCCCAGGAGTTCCCTGGCAGTCAGAGAATATACACCCCTCCCCCCGCACACACACACACACACACACACAACTGGACAGGGGAGTGCCCAGAGCACACATCTCAGACTAGAGGCTGTGAAACTGCTGCTTCCTCACTCACGCTGCACAGCGACTGTCTGTGGGGCTTTGGGTAAGTCACTGAAGGTGGGAAGCATGAATTTCCTCACCTATAAAATGAGGGGGTGTTGTCTTAAACCTCCTCTGTCAGTGAGGACAGTCTCGTGAAATGATGAATATGCAAAATGCTTATAAATTAGAAAATATTCTAAAAGACAAATTGGGGTTTATCTTAGGATGCACTGCTACGTGATGACTGCCAGGTGTGAGGCCCAACCTGGTGGGTCATGCACCCCAACGCCACCACGTGGCTTAGGTGGGGACCCAGCCCATGGGGAGCCCCTTCCCGGGCCTGTCTTTGCGGAGGTTATGGTAGCTGGTGATGGTGGTGGTGGCGGGGGTCGGGGGGGGGGCGGCGGCAGTGGGAGCTGAGGAGGTGGCAGCCTCCAGGGAGCAGGGAAGTCAAGCAAGGTTGACGAAATGGCCTTTACAAACGGCTTCTCAGCTGGTTAGGATTGAGCCACCTTAGGTGGTATTTCATTTGCTTTGCACCTGAGTGTCACAAAAGTAGCTGGTTTGGGGGTAATGACCCTGAGGGTGGCCAGTTCACCGGGTGGACTTAAGGGCCAGGAGAATGGTGGCGGGAGGTCAAGCTGGGTCAGGGTTTCAGCGGTTCCCTGGGGAGGCCATGTGTCCAAACGAGGCCTGGGTGGGAAGGAATGAGTGATGCTCCCTGAGGCTTCTCCAGGAGGGAGCCCTGTGATCCGTGGGGCACAGATGGTGGGGAAGGAGAAGGGCCGCCCTCCTCAGCTGTCCCTCCCGAGGCCTAGTGGACACGTGGATGAGATGGGCAGACCACGTGAATGGCAGGGCCCCGGCCCCCAGCCTCCAACGCGGCCAGCCCAGCCTTGTCAGGACTCGGCCGCCAGCTTCTGTGGTTTTAATCCCTGGGTCCACCTCGGGATGACTTAGCCCCAGACACACCCCTAACCGGGCACAGAAGATGCCCCGCTTCTTGCGAGCTCTCCCGCACCCTTCCTGGGCCCAGCCTCCAGCGTCCCACCCTGGACCACCGTCCCTCATTCCCATGAGACAGCCCTCCCACTGCTCCGCCCACCCGCATGTCTCTGCCAGATGCGTGTGGTGGCCGTGACTCCCTGGCTGTGGGAAGCTCGGAATAAGTCACCTCCATTTGTTCTCGCTTGGGTGTTCTTCCCTTATTTTCACACCCTTGCATCAGCCTCCTGCTCACCCACACGGCCCACGAGTGACATTTAGGAGGCAGCGTGGTGTCTTGGAGAGAAGGCATGGCCGAGAACACCCTCCAGCCCCACCCCCACCCCCAGCTCCCACTGTCTGGCCACCTCCTAACCCCTGGCTCCCCTGTCTCCCGAATCGGTGAAGTGAGACTGTCCATCACAAGTTCTGGGCCCCGGTGTTCAGGGAGACCCAGCCCGTCTCAGGGTGCAGGGAAAGCACAGCAGACGCCCAACGATCCACCAACACATTTCCCTGCCCGCAACTCCCAAACCCCAAACCCAGGAGAGAGCAGGGGAGAGGGAAGGAGGCAGAGAAGGGGGCGGGGGAGGGCAGACTGGCTCGCTCAGGCCCAACTGAGCTGAGAGCGTCTCCCGGAGGGAAGTGCCCGGCTCTCGGTTCCAGACGCCCTGGAAGGAGACGGGCTTCCGTTTACCTGCCTCAACCTGACCCCGCGGCAGCACCTGTTTCTCCTCCAGGACAAGCCTGTGATGCGGCCTGACCCCGCCCCTCCTCAGAGGGCCTGGCAACTCCTCGCCGGGAGGACGCGTCTGAGCTTTCGCCTCTCCAGGAAGGGGGACAGGGGGACGGGGGCCAGGGGGGTGCACGCAGTGGTGGGGACTAGTGTCTGTTCCGCCCTGGCCGCCCCCTCCTCCGCAAGAGGTAAAACGGAAATGTCTTTGACACAGACAGTGACGAGTCCTCTCGGTCACCCCCAGGGCCCGAAAGGAAGAACTCTGGGCGCTCAAGACGCACGGATTCTCAAACTTCCATCCACTGCCTTTTCCACCACAGGCACCTGCCCGCGCAGGCCACGCCCATCCTTTCCTCGGGCCCCTTTCACCTGCCGCGCCGGCCCCATAAGGGGCCACAGGTGCTTCTCGAGTCTCCACAGACTCACGTTCCCGTGAGCCCATGGGGAGTTGAAACATCATAGTCTGAAAACGCATGTAGCACCCCAAACCCACCTAACACCCCGGCTCTCTGCCCAGCTCACCTTCGGTGAGCGCGAACACTCCCGCAGCCTCCGCTGTGGCTGGAGGCCCTGGCCGCTGCTCCCGGCCTCCAGGGGCGCCCCTGGGCAGGGCCGCTCACCGCCCACCAAGGCACCGGGAGACCCCAGAGCCCGAAGTGTGCCGCGCACAGAACCTCAGCTCCCCTTTTAAAAGCATTCACAGCCTATTGTGGCGAACTTGATACTCTTTCATGCCACGAAGCGATCCCACACACCTGGTTTCGGTTCCAGCTCTTCATCTCGTCCTTGCTGGGACCTGGGGCCAGCCAAGGTGCCCGCTTTGAACTCTGGTTACCGCTCTCAAAGTCACCCTCCTCGCCTCGACCAGCAGGATAGAAGGAGAGCGCGTGTGAGAAACCACTCAGCCCCGGTCTCGTGAATGTCGCGATGACGACGCTACCCCAGGGCCAAGGGAGATGGAGGTGCCTGTCACCAGGCCAACATCTCAAGGTCGGGAGCCAATCAGTGCAGGGCCCTTGACCTCCAAAACCCTCAGGAGGCCCTCCAGCTGAGGCCAGAAAGCAAGGAAAACAACCCACAGGCACTCCATCGTGCAATGGCCAAGAGTTAACGGCCACTTTCGTGTCTTTAAACAAGAGGCAACATTTCAACGATCTCTTTGACCAGCAGTTAATGAAAACAGCATTTCATTTCACCAGCTCCTCTCTCCTGCCACTCCGCCGTCCTGGCTGATCGGGACGGGAGGGGAGGGGAGTGCTTCGTCGGACGGGGTCAGACCACAGAACCGTTACCCCCTAGGCTATCCTTTCTCTTCCAAGAGAAAGTGCTGCTTTACTGTGGCTCTCCTACTTTTTCCCCAATAGTGAGGCCAAGTAACGCTGCTTAGGCAAGTGGAAGCTCGCTGGCCCTCAGAGACGGCCCCTGAGCAGGGACTGGTCATAAGTGAGAGATGATGGAGCCATTCAGCTAGGGATGAAATTCATGCCAAGTGTTGGCTCTCTCCGGGGCTCTCTTAGGTGTCATACTCAGGGGGACCGAGGGGACCGAGGGGCAAGGTCCTATGTCAGTGGCACTCGGCTGGTTCCGGGCAGGCTGTTGGGCTAAGCAGGTCTGCAGCTCTGACCACGCGGGTGGGGGGCGGGGGGGGCTGGTATGAGGCACCTCGTGCAATGCCCTGACTGCCCCCCTCCAAAGGAAAAGAAGCCGCTGCTGGAGTGAGATCAGTCCCTGTCACTGGAACCCCGGGACCCCGGGTCTTCTGACGGAACCCCCGGGCCTGGCATTCCACAGCCTCCGGATCGCTGAACGAAGGAACTCCGTGGTTCCTCATCTCTGGACAGAAGCTGTCTGCACCACCTCCACGGGCCCCAGGAGAAAGGGCCACGTGCCTCTGAATGCGCCTCGAGCGGCTGTTCTCATGTCACCGCATGTGGATCGGGACTCACTCTATGGGATCACGGTGTCTGTGGGCGGGACGTGGTCTTAGGTGTCATTTTAGTCGAGGAGTTACGACTCTGAGCTGGCAAGGAGACACCCTGGCAACATGAATAAAGCGCAGGGTGGGGGGCAGGTCAGAACGGGGACTCCGGACCTGCCGGCTGGGAGTTGAACCCCAGTTCACCCAGGGAAAATTCGAGGATCCACCCAGGGGCGCTGCGGAAGGTCCGTCAGGCAAGGTAGGTGCAGCGCTTCAAGTACCTGGCCAACGGAGTGTGATGGAGCCCTTGCTCACGTGGTGGAAGAACATCACACAGTGCTACGTGCTACTAGGGGTATGGTTGTAAAATCTGATTAACCACGAAAAACCGACGTCTGTTTGGAAAGTGGCAAGTCGCCTGTCGGGGAGCCATGCTCTGCTCAGTCTGCACAGGGCCCAGTGGGCACTCTTGCTCCAGCCTCGGTTACTAGACGTAAGTTCTCTCTTCCACGGCGTGTGTCCCGGAGTTTGGGGACTCCCATTCACCCATCCATCATTCAGTACCTGTGGGGCCCTACTATGTGCCGGCTGCTCTGGGTATGGACAGTACAGCAGTGAGTCAGAAACCCCTGCCCTCCAGAGGATTGCCGCCTAAAGTAACAAGGCACCTCTAGAGTCTGGCCTTCTTTAACCCGGGGAAACTGAGGCTCGGACACTCCCCAGCGGTTTGCCAGCATCACACTGCTAATCCCTGTGATCCCCGTTCACCCCAGACTTACAGAAAAATCTTGTTTACCACGCAGGTCTAAAAATGTCCAGAAGATGGGCTCGCCTGTCAAAGTAGCAAACACAGAAGGAATACGGCGGCATACACGCACCCACGTCTGAGTAAGTGACACGTCCCCAGCCCGTGGGAGCCGCCACGCGTCCCCCTTTCCTCTCTTGTCCCACCCCCCACGCCGCGGCATGGTCCCCGCCTCCACTGGACAAATGCCTGAAAGCGAAGAGATGCGTGAGGACAGCAGCGGGGACCAGGAAAGCCGGTGTCACCGCAGAAAGGCTACTGAAGGAGAGACAACTCCGCCTTGAGAGTTTTAGGCTTCAGACCGCGCAGCCGCCGCCGCCCTGTCCGTGACTGACGTGGTTTTGATTTCCAGAGCTCCCAGGTGGTATGCAAAGGTGCTCATAAACTCCTACTCTGCTCTCTCAGAACTCGTGTCCTCAGTTTAAACTTATTTCTGTATTCTTGCTCGTATAGACACGTAGCAAAGTGGGTGAATGGGCAGCTTTAAGCACACCATTTCAGGGATTTTTTTACGTGTGTGCTACTCCGTTCCTTCTAAGTCACCGCCCTCTGACACGAACCGTTCGATGATGAAGAAAGAAAAAGAACGTTGTCACACTATCACTTGCCGTCCGTTGTCAAACCCATCCCACAGCTTTAGAGATGTGAACATGTGCACGGAGCCTGACAGCCCTCCGCTGGTAAAAATCTCTCTCTTGTGATCCAGTACAAAATTGTCCTGTTTTCTGGAAGCTGCACAGTTGCCGCACTGAAACGCTTCGACGTCATTGTTTCACGCATCCATCAAAAACAGCCCCTGGGAGGAAAACACTGGGTGCTGAAGGCCAGCCTGGGGTCTCCACGAGAGGCATGCCCTGAAGTGTTTGGAGACAAAGTGACAATTTCTTGGCTTCATGTCACAAAAGAAAAATCCAGGGGCGGGCGTTGGGAGAGAGTGTGGGTGAAACCAGACCACGTGTTGAAAATCGCTCAAGCTGAATTGAAAAGTAACACATTTCTGTACATCAATTCTGTAGCCTGCAACTTGACCGAACTCATTTACTAGTTCTAAGAGTTTTTTGGTGGAGTTTGTAGGGCTTTACCTATAAAACATCCTGTCATCTGCAAATATGGACAGTTTTACTTCTTCCTTTTAAATCTGGGTGCATTTTATCTGCTTCTCTTCCCTGACTGCTGTGGCTGGGACTCCCAGTGCCCTGTGGACCAGGAGCCGTGACAGTGAGCACCCCTGCCTTGCTCCCGATCTCAGAGACAAAGTTTTCAGCTTCTCGTCATCGAGTGTGATGTCAGCTGTGGGTCTGCCATTTACGGCCTTTGTTTTGTTGATATGCATTCCTTCTATACTCACTTCATTAAGAGCTCTTACCGTAAAAGCGTGTTGAATTTTGGCATGTGGTTTCTCGGAATTTATGGGCAATCACCTGGTTTTTATCCTTTCTTTTGGTAATGTGACGTGAAATGTCAGTTGGTGTACAGGTCCCACCGGGTCCTGGTGCACGATACTCCCAGTGTAGCGTTGACTTGGGTTCGCTAGTGCTTGGTTGGAAGGGAACTCTGAGTAGGCTGCGTGTACTGGGTAGTTCGGGGCAGCCAGGGACAGCAGGGCCGGCGGTGGCAGCACCCGGGGCCCTGGCTTGCTGGCTGCAGTGGCTTCCGGCAGGGAGGCCAGCGCTGTGTAGCGACGCCCTGTTTTTCCTGCTTGCTCTCTCTGCTTGGAGGCGGAAGGCTCTGGGCCCCGTTGCTGGGAGTGCACCCAGATCTTGCAGGTGGGCCAGAGGACCGGAACGGAGCTCCGGTCCAAGCCCCGAGGGCCCCTGCCGTTTCTGAGCCTCCTCTGTTCCGTCTTTCCTTCGTGTCTGCTGTTCAGAAGCTGTCGATTCCACCCCCGGCTGTCCCACGGGAGTCGCTGCTCTTTGCATCCCTGTACTCTTGAGTTTGCTCAGCGACCTCCTGTGCTGTGGCCTTCTCGCTCCCACCCCCGCCCGAGTCTGCCCACCCCCCTGGGGTGTTCCTGCCCCCTCCGGCCTCTGGCGCCTGGCTGGGCTGGTGTGCTGCACCCCACCTCCCAGAACCCTGATCGTCTGTCTAGATTTCCACAGCTTCCTTCCCCCTTCTGGAACCTTACTGCTCATTAAATGTCGTAAGACAAAGAATATTTTCTTATATGTCCTTTTTCTTGCAGGGCCCTGCAGGTCCAGCCATACTTTGTTACAAGGTCTAATCATTGTTCTTAATCTTAGGGAGGGTCAGACTACTACCCTTCTCCCCATGGTGCCTCAGTGACACGGGCGTCAGAACATCTTTTGGAGTGGGACGTCTTGAAGTCATCATCTGGACCGGCCAGTAGTTTGGGCTGCAGGGTCCAGGGTACTTCAAGTGCGGCACGTGCGCTCCCAAGCGGTGAAGGTCAGCCAGAGGGCGGAACTGTCACCAAACGCTGGAACCACAGCCAGCACTCGGCTCGGCCCGTAGCTCCTCCCAGGCAGGCGCCTCCCTTCCCCTTCCAGCACTGTCACCCTGGAGGCCACCTCCCCTCCCTTGTTTGCACCGAACGGAAGGTGCTGCTGGCCCACATCCTCAGTCCCATGGCACAAGGGTGAGTTCCTCCAACATGTACCTCTGCGTTCGCCCTTGGGGACCGAAGTAAACGACCTTACGTTTATCCTGCTTTGCACATCTAGGCAGATTGAGACTGTGATTGGCTGATCTATCAGTGACCGATCTGTGTCTGCTCCTGTTTCCACCTGTTAAGTTCTGTCTGCATTCTGGTGATGTGAACACAGTAAGATATTATTCGTTTCAGCTGCATATCCAGAAATCTGTTAAACACACATCTATCCCAGGCTCTGATAAGAGCGCTTATTAGGACAGACCCGAGAACAGAGCTCTGGGACGAGTCACCAGATTTTTACTGGGCCCTGGCTGGCATAGCTCAGGGATTGAGCTCAGGCTGCGAACCAAAGCATTGCAGGTTCGATTCCCAGTCAGGGCACATGCCTGGGTTGCAGGCTACGGCCCCCAGCAACCGCACATTGATGTTTCTCTCTCTCTCTCTTTCTCTCTCCCTTCCCTCCCTGAAAATAAATAAATAAAATCTTTAAAAAAAAGAAATTTTACTGGGTGCCACCCAAATTCATGTGCATTTCATCTATTGCATTTCCTCACTGTTGTTTCCCACTAATTTGGCCAGATTTAATTTGACAAATACCAATCTGGTCAAGGAGACGATTTTGTCGAAACTGCGATCCGGTTAAAAGGCAACCACGGCAGCCGGTGTGCGCTCAGGGCTGGCTGCCTCCATGCGCTGCTGGGCAGCCTCGTGGCCCGTTTTGCGCCTTACATGTTTCCTCCAAATTTGGCTTTTGCTCAATGGTTGGATTTTTAAAAGTGTTTCATGCATTTCCAGGCAGTTTATTCCGATAAAGTATTGTTTATAATCGGAACAATCTAGCTATTATGCAATTAATTAGAAAAGTGCAAATGTGTAATAACTGATGGATGATTTTTTACAAAATATGCTAGCTTCCAAATACCATGTGGTAGGTGAGATACATGCACCACAGGAAAAGCACAGGGAAGACGATCACGCACTAACGTGCTACTGGGCAGTGTGTGACTAGTAGCCAACTAGCTACTACTGTGCTATTGGTGCTTACATTCTTTCTGGTTTATATTTATAATTTTTTCCAGATTAGCATGTGTTGCCTAAAATAGTACCTAAATCATGATTGTGGTCAATTTTTCAGCCACTCTATTAGTTTCAAATAATCAGTGCCTTTTGGGATCCTTTGCTTGTTCCATAAGCAATACCTTAATTGTTCAAACTTTTCATAATAGACAGAGTAATTATTTGAGGGTGAATTCAGTATACATAAATATAACCAAAGACACTGAAATACCAGAGGCTGACAGAGTTCAGAGGGGAGAGGGGAGGGAATTTCAGGGGAGAAGGGGAAGGGTTTACGGGAACAAATATAAAGGACACATGGACAAAAACTAGGGCAGGGGTGGAAATGGGAGGGAGGTGGGGAGGGCTGGGCTGGGATGGGAGTAAAGGATAGAAAAATGTACTTGGACAATGATTAAAATAAAATTTAAAAAAAAAGAAGAGAGAGAGAGACCTTCTGCAAAATATATATATACACACACACACACACACACATAATGAGAACAATGAACATTCTGAAAACTGTAAACACAGTGTCTGTAGATGTTCAGAGCACTGCAAAGCAGTCCCGTATCTTATCACCCACACGCAAACAGGTAATGATGGAAGAGGGTCATTTTTCCACCGACTTATCATGCTGAGCAATTTCCCTTGGACTGTGTTACTTTCAGCTAAATGACACCTGCCAGGCTGCCAGCATATTAAAGACGAAAAATGTGCCTGTGCTGATGATTTCCTTTTTGGCAAACACACGCTGGATGCTGGGGACCCCCCACGGGCGGTGCCGGGGGGTGTTCTGCAATGCAGCCCTTTAATCGTGCGTCTCAGAGTCTCGCCGGCCTGAGAAAGCGCAACAGCCCGTGACCGTCAGCTCCTTCGGAAACTGTCTGAGGGCACCAGCGGGGAACAGGCTCCTGCTGGGGCAGAAATGCTGACAAACACAACCAGGATGCCGTCCAAGTTCCTTTTCCAAGGATTTCGCGCTGACCAGTTCTCAAGGAAATTGCTCAACTTCTCTGCCCTCTGGCATCCCTACAGACCCAGTTCAAGAGTGTGACAGACACTTAACGTTCTCCTACCCTGTATGTGACCCAGCGTTCTTTTCCCCTTCACCCGACTTAACTCTTATTCCCGTGGCTTAAAAACCGGCATGGTCCTGGGGCCAGGGCTGTGGCTGCTCCCTCGCTCTAGCCCCCTGGTCCCTACCCGTGTTTGGGAGTCACCAAGAAAGGGCTCCTGGCGATGGCCAGCCCACCACACCTGAGCCGTCCAGGGGCTGCTGCCGGGCACACGGGTGACACCTGCCTAACTCACCAAGTGACATCAGACAGCACATTTAGATACTTTTCCACGTGCTCTATGAAAGGGTCCACTCTTGACTCTTCACATTCGCTCTCCCAGCCCTCGCCTTCCCGGGGCTTGCTCAGCGTGGCATCGTCTGCCTCTCGGTGTGTGTTCCCATGGACTTGCGTGCCTGTGACATCGCAGTGTCAACCTTCAGGACAACCGTGGGGACATGCTTCCACTGGGTATGATCGCGGTAGTTAATTCCAGCCATTCCTTCAGGCTTTCACTCGTTTTATGAAGATGAGAAAAAGATAGTAATCAAGGGACTATCAGCTCTGGAGGCGCAGGAGACGCCGTGGAGACGTGAGGCCCGTGACCGCGGCACCCCATCAGGGTCGGTGGTTCGAATGACAAGGGGTTCTTATCCTCACACGGAATTCCAGAGCCCCGGCCCATCTTTCGGGGGGCCGCCCACTCCCTAGCGTCAGCGTGCGGAGACGTCGGAGCCCGAACGCAGGCAGCTACGGGGCAAAGACCCCGGACTGTCAGGGATGAAAACCACACAAATCCTAGTGGCCCTCATCTCTGATAAAACAAAAGGAAAAATCTTGATTTACTTCTGGTTCCTGATCAAGCAATTTCTCCTGAACTGACGCAGGCAACACACTTCACCTGTGTCTCCCCCCTCCCCTGCCACCTCTATTCTGCTTTTAATCTTATTAGAACGGGAAAAGCAATCACTAAGAGCAGCGGTGATGTTGAGTCCGGTTGATGAAGCCAGTGCATCACCTGAATGTTGATTCTCGGGTGCAGGATACTCGGGTGCAGACGCTCAGAAATGCCCCGCAGTGAAAAATCACTTTTTCCGTAAGGTCACAGCACCCCAGAATGCCAACCCCAGCCCCTGCGCATCCTCTGAGCCCGACCCCCGGGGGTCCGGTCGCACAGCCTCGCTTCCTCAGGGACCTCCCCGGCCTTTGTGCGGTTCCAGACCTCTGGCCACCTCAGACCTGGGTGCCGGGATGAGAGAGGAGCAGAGAGACACGAAGGGGAGAGAAATCCCCAGACAGCCCTGGAGACCGCACACTCTTTGTCACGTGCCTGGTGGGAAAACTGTCTTCCTTCCCGGCCAAAGGCAGCTCCGCCCTTCTCAGCCTCACTGTGAAGGAGGGAGTCTCTCCCCTAAAGCGAGTGCAGCTAACCAGCACTACCTGGGCCGGGGAGACAGGCTGGTGATGGAAGCGGGCTTGCCCGGGGCTGGGGGCATGGGGGCGTGGTGGAGTCCAGGCCAGGCCCTACCCTGCGGCCCCTGCAGACTTGAGATGGGGTGCCCTCAGCCCTTGAGGGCTCGCCCTCTCCGCCCATACACGGGAAGGAACCCGTATCGCAGGAGCACGCATGACCTGGGACCCCGAAGGACTACTCAAGGTGAGAGGGACCGCAAGGAGCCAGAAGCTCACTGCTCTGAGTGTGGGCGCAGGGGGCGCTGTCACGACAGGCGCACAGCAGCCCGGGGCTCGGAGATCTCCAGGGAGCTGGGCAGAGCCGCAGTTAGCCTGGTCCCTGGGGGGGACCGACAGAGGCAGCGCCAGAGCGTGGAAACTTCTGGGCGACGCCGCTTTAAGCAAAAACTCGCAGCGAGGTTCTACTCTCGGTCTTCTCCTTATGGTCTCCAGAGAACAGAACGGTTAACCTCTCGTCTCTCCGCCCACAGAGAAGCACTTCACGGCGATGCCCTCTCAGAAACAGATCGCGGAGACAGCCGCAAACATCTCTCATTCCACCCTCGGGGTCCGGACAGATGCGTGCAAAAACATTAACAGCGCCTGCCAATTTCTGCAGAAACGTCGGATTTCAGTAACGACCTCAGACAAGTCACTGCCCTGTGTACTTTTAGGCATGTCCTGTGTCAGTGTGTCTGACCCACCTCTGGCCCTTAGTGACATCCAGCTTCCCCGGTGGCTTTGCCGTGGTGACGAGGACCGGGCCCACACAGAGCCGCCCCTGACAGCACAGTGCCCACGTCCTCCACGGCGGCGCCCACGCAGCGGTAGCAGCATCGGCAGCTGTGCACCCCTCCCACGGCGAGGCAAGCACTGAGCGGCACTGCGGCTGAAGACCCAGAGACCTGAGCAGACGTTTGGCTGCAGTTCACGGGGGCTTCCTCTCTGTGGGGTCAGTGCTGCGCCCAGACCTGTTTTCAAGTGACAGAGGTCAGTGCGTGCCCCGAGAGAGGACCCTGATCGCCCACAGTGGGAGCAGAGAGAAAACCCAGACCCTGCTGGGTGCTCCCACGCAGGTTCAAAGGGGCAGGTCTGCCTGTCTGTTTCACGAGGGGAGGGTTTGTACTGTTTAAGCAGTGGCTTTGAGAAAGATACTCTGCATCCCAGCTGCGTGTGCAGAGAGCTGGCCTGCTCACGGGCAGAGGGCAAGGCGGCAGGTTCGAGTGGCACAGGCAGCCACACGGAGTTGCAAGCAACGTCCTCAAATTACATTCCCGGTTCCAGAGTTCCAGCGCCCGTGGCTGAGCGCCGCTTACCTTTGCCGGGACGGGTCCTGCAAAGGTCTCGGAGGTCTCGGAGGCTAGATCAGCAGACCAGGGTGCAGGAATGACCTTCTCCTGGAAGTCCGACCTGTCAGGGCGCCCCGCTCCCGGGAGGGGCCGGCCCCCGCCCCCGGAATGCCAGCGAGGCAGCCAGAGCAGCACACGCGGGAAGTGGCTTCTCTCCCAGCCCGTGACAGTCTGCACATGCTCTCCGGGACGGGGTGCCAAGCCGGCCTGGGCCTGAGGCTCTGGGAGCACCTCGTGGGGGGAGCCCAGCCCGGCCTGGGAAGGGAGGGGTTCTGTGCAGCCTCCGGCCGCTCTGCAGAGCGTGTGCTTCTGTCAGGGCAGGCTGTGGCTCCCTAGAAAGCAGAGAGGCTCTGCTATCTGTTCGCGGCAGCGTCCTGCGGAGCCAGGGGGCGGGTAACAGCCCGCGGGTGAGCTGCTGCTGCCGCTCCCGGCCGGTGCTGCGCCGAGGGCTCCGCAGGGAACGCCCCGTGGCACCCCAGGGAAGGTCCGCTCCCGAGAGCGGGCGGGGCCATCTGGGGAGTGAAGTTCACAGTCGTGAGTGTGCACAGCCCCAAGGGACAAACCGGCCTCTGCCTTACACAGGGAGCCCGTGACTCTGATGTGACATTGGAAGTGGACTGTCCCCATCACGCGAGACGTCACCGGGAGGAGGAAGTGCCTGTCCTCTCTCGGGGGGCACGGGTGGGCGATGAGAACCACCGGCCCGCTGCTTTCCTAGCCACCAGCCACGGCGCACTGCCGCGGAAGGAGAGAGGCGTTAGGGGAGAAAGCAGGGCCGACTCGTCAGCCCCTTCCAACGTCAGATGCCAGGGTCCAGCCATGCGGACCCCTGGCTCCGTGTCAGATGCCCAGTCCTTCCACGACCTGTGCTCGCTGGGAGCCTGAAGCGGGTGGTCGTGAATGCAGACAAGACAGACAGACAGACAGCGCCTCCAGGGAGGAAGCGGTGCAGGAGACCCACGGTCCAGCTCTGGGTCGGGTTGCAGGGCAAGGACAAGCCCGGGACACCGTGAGGTCCCTGTCACACGCGGTGACAACTTCTGTGAAGGGAGGCAGTGGGCTGGTTCCGGAAGAGAAGACGCACACCCGCAGAGGCTCCGAGGGCGGCGCCCTGGGCCGGGTGGAGGGGGGGTGGGCAGAGAGCCCGAGTCCCTGGGTCAGGGGGGGTGGCCGTGACTCCACATCCGAGGTTCTTTTTTTTTTAATTTGTATTGTATTTCCCCATCACCACTAAGTCCCCTTACACCACCCCCTCGAATAACCACACTTTGGCACATCCACAAGTCCTTGGTCCTTTTTGCTCATCCCTCCACCTGCTGGCCTCCCACCCCCACGAGCTGCCATCTGCTTTCTGTCCATGAGTCCGTCGCCATTGTCCTTGTGAGTCCAGTTTGCTCTTAGATTCCATGTACGAGTGAAGTCACGTGATCCTGGTCTTCCACTCGGCACAGTGCTCTCCAGGTCTGTCCACGCTGTCGCAAAGGGTGAGATTTTCTTTTTCACGGCAGAGAGGAATTCCACTGTGTAAATGTCTCCTCGTTGTTTTACCCAGACACTTGGTCTGCTTCCATTATTTGGTGATGTCATTGGTTCTAATTGAAATGTGAGCTGAATTATGCCAAATCTTCTAATTTAAAAAAAAAAACTAGAAATTTGGATTTTTATATGAAACCTCCTATTTTTTTAATGTTGGCAACTTACTAAAATATTTAAAAATACCATGAGTACCCAAAAGAAAATCTATCTGGCTGGTCAAATGTGTGCTGCAAATTTAAGCTTATGACGTGTAAGTTTGTAATTGATACACTAGATGACTTTGCATCTTATTCTGCTGGAAAATAAACAGTCCAAGGAGATAAGTCTCTGAAAGAAACTGGCAGAATGCTGAGCAGTCAAGACAGTACTCAAAGATGAGGCTCCCGAACATTTTTGGGGTAAAATCGGGGGCCCTTGCTCATCTGCGTCCCAGTGGAGGCCTCCAGATGATGACCTCACGTGGCCCGCCCTCCCTGGAAAGGGCAGCGTGGACCCCACGGGGCTGTGAGCGTTCTGAGAAGCGGACGAACGGAAGGGGCAGGAGAACCCACAGAGGGGAGGAAAGAAAATGCCCTTCCAGCAACACCAGATGTGGCGCCACCGGGCTTATCGCAAGACTGAAATACCCGAAGCAAATGGCCCAGCGGGGAGTGCGATAAGTAGCTAACTTACGAGTTGAGAGGAAGAAAAGGTTTACTGACTTTTGAGTAAAAGAGAGTTGCGTGCAGAACAAAGTTGACTAAGTAATTCTCTCCCCCACCTGTTTGCAAGACGAAAGTTAGGAATGATTAGTCCTGGTGGTCCCAGCAGCCCGGCCCGGGCCACCCTTCCCGAGCTGCTGGATGAGCTCGGACTGGGCCTAGAACCAACCCCTCCTTGCGGGGGGGCTCGCCCCGGGAGAGGCAGGGGAGGGCCGACTCAGCCAGGCCCAGGGCAACGAGCCCGCTGAATCGGGCTGGCCCGGGTCAAGGCGGCCGGGAGCCTGGGGCCCAGAGCCTGGGCTGGGTGAGGTCTCCAGCCTTTTTATGACTCAGCTCCAGTTGGAGTTACGTCATTTCAGGAAATCATCCTGATCTGTCAGGCTGCCTCTCCTATAGAGCATCTTTTATGTGCCTCTATCTTAGGATGGTACTTACGTCGAATTTTGATTTCTGTTGTCTACTTGTCTACCTCATTAAACTACAAATTGGCTGAAGCAGGGATCTCTTTCTCTGTTTCTCACATCTCCTTATTTTTACAACCTGGCATGGCCCATGCTTGGCCCGTGTAAGGGACCTAGTAAATATTGGTGGAATGGATTAGTAACTACACAGAGAGCTCATCGTTAAAATCGGTAGCATGTGCATTATAAACGCAGTGAAATTAAAGCGATAAGGCAAGTCTTCGGAGGAAAATTAGGCGTACCTGTATGCTTTTCTAAGAAGATCGTGTTACATTCTCAAAGGTATAGTGGATTTCACGCGATGGCAATATTCAGTTTGCATTTGTTCGATACCACACCCCAGTAAATACTACATTGACCTCTTTCTCCACACTTTCTGAGCAGGCTGAGGCATGTTCCTGTGCCCGTCTGTGGGAGGGCTTCGGTCAGCAATGGGCGTGGAGCTGAGCGTTCACGCGAATCGGCCCCCTTCAAGTGTCCTGTCGCCCTCACGGACGCAGCGGAGGGCACAGGAACCCTGAGGCTAGTTTGCCTGCTTGGCCCCGAGCAGTTGCTGGAAACCAGCGGCCGTGGCGGCAGCGCACGATGCCCCAGGTCCAGGGGCCCGAGGAGTGCGGTGGACGGAAACCTTTATTTTACACGTAGCTTTGGAGCTTGAGGGGGAGAGCCTCCACTCCAGAGTTTAAAATAAGATCCAAAACTAGAAAAGTAAATTTAATTTTGGCCACCGGTTTCCATGACTGTTGGAGACATTGAAGACTACGAAGAACAGAAGCACAGGAGGGGCAGTGCAGGTGGAGTTTTTGTTCCTCGTGGTGGCAGAGCAAACGGCCCCAAGACCTTGTAGAGGGAGACGCCAACCTTCTTGTCCCCATGGCTCTGTGAGTGGACCGGGCCCCCTGGACCGTCACCCCGCCCACTGTGACGCCAGCCACGCTGCAGGAGTCGGAGCCGAACTCTTCTCTGTTTGATGACAGCCGCCCTAGCGGGAGTGACCCACGGTCTCCGAGGGGGACATGTCCCAGCTGCTCAGGGAGGCCGAGCACCTTCTCGTGTCCTTCTGGCCACTCGCTATCTTTGGACAAAGTCTATGCAGGTTCTCTGTCCATTTTCTAGTTTGGGTATTTGGGGGTCTGGGGGGGAGCTCCGCCCGCAGGGCCCCCCGTCCACCACGGATGAGAACAAGTCTATCAAGACATGATCTGCCTGGGGAGAAAAGGTGGCTGATCTCTCAAAGGAGAAGGGCCTAGAGCCTTTTCCTCAATGGGCTTTTATTGGGTTCATTTTGCACAGGAAGGCAGGTGAAGCTCATTAATCATTGTCAGGCAGTGAGGATCAAACAATAGATAGCATACAGAGAACTCTGAGGGCCTATTCTCAGTCAGGGTCTGTTAGCTAAAGGGCTACAAAACTTTGGGAAACAAACTCATTTCCTGTTCGGACCCTTATGATTTAATTGAGAGCACTCTTAGCAAAGCAGGAGTTTACCTATTCTTTCTCAGGCCTGATCACCCAGGGAGCCCACCCTTTCCAGCGCAGGGCTGCACCAGCCTCTGTCATTGTTTCAGGCTTAGGTCAGGCAGGGGAAGTAAGGCAGCCAAGAGATTAGGAGACTTCTCACAGACAGAATGAGGACTCAGGCTATGTCAAAGCCGAGAGGTGAGGATCCATCACCCCTTTCTGTAGCCCCCCCAGTCCTTCCCTGGGGCCTCCCCATGATCGTGCCTGTCTTAGATTGTTCCCCCCTTGGGGAATCTTACCCGTCATTGGATAACTGACCAAGGATTGGGGGCCAGGCAGGGTGAAGTAAAAGGAGCAGAAGCAGCGCTCCTGCCAGGGAGATAAGCTTTGTCTCCTTAGTGGCTTGTAGTCCCAAGGTTGCTTACTCAGCCTTATCCCTGGAGCGGGGTAGGGTTACAGCTCCTGAAACCAGGCAGGGCCGTTCCCAACAGGGGTCTTTGTTTATTGTTTCCTACTGAGACTTGTGACTGTAAACCCTGTCACCTAGGGCTCTGGGGTCCCCCTGCATCAGTGGGAGCTTTAAAAGTCGGGTGCTAGATGTGTGCTCCAAGCCCTCTGCCCCTCCAGAAGCTGGGAGGAGGGGCCCCTCCCTGTTGTGTGGTGCCACGCCGGGCGGCGTGGGCCGTGTCTGCAGATCTCAGCCTTTCCTCCCCACGTCGCTGTGGGCGTCTCCTCACTCACCTGATGCACAGCAGGGGTGCAGCTGGCTCTGGACTCGCCTCTGAGAGAACTGCTCCGTGGGAAGCTGTCCCCTCGGGCACCGTGGGAGGAGGGGGCAGGAGCCTCCTGTGTTGCCGTCTTGGGCCCTCCCCTCAGTACTTCCCAGGTGCTGTCTGAAAGGGATCTTTTTCGGTCTGGGGGTAGAGCGTGAACACCGGGGTCAGAGGTGGGAGGAACGGGGGGGCGGGGGCAGCCGGGGCAGCTGGTCAGTGTGCCCCAGAAGCATCTCTAAAGCAAGCACGCCTGGGCCCACCTTCCACGGGCTGAGGCTGAGGCTGAGGCTATCATGGGGGGAGGGCAATTCAGGGTGCCTTTGACGAGAGCTCCTGAGCAAACAGGGTCCCGATGCGCTCCCCAGTTGAGTTGAGACTTCTCAAAGACGTGAAATCATAAAATTTATTTTTTAAAAAGCCCAGGAAATTACAAAACACTAATAAGCAGAACTGGAGCATGAGCAGGTGCCTATGAAAAAGAGCTAAGGAGACATTCCCGACACACACACAAAACGGCTCTAAAAACGTGGGCCTGCGTGTGACCAAAGAGAGAATCGGTGAGTTCCCGAGAAGAGAGCAGACTGGGCAGCTAAAGAGCATGTGCGGGGGACACGGCCGGGAGTTTTCCGGAGCCGCACAGAGACACCAGGTCTTACATGGGAGTGATGGGGAGTGTCCAGCAGGATCAGTAAATAGGACCTGGCGTGAGATCGGGCTTCCGAGCCGAATTCTCTCACCTGCTGCCTCTGCCTCCTTTCTCACGTCACTGTCTCTCTCTCTCTCTAAGCTTCTCACGCTTCACTATTCAAATAGTGGGAAATGGCCTGCGGCCACTTTTCAAAAGGAACGCACATTCCCTGCCCCTCCTCCTGTCCAAGGGAGGGGAGGGGGGTCTGCGTCCCCTCCTCCGGGGCCTGAGCCGGCCAGTGCAGTGTGGCAGGGTCGGCGCCGCTGAGTCCTGAGCCCGGGCCACGAAGGGCCTGCAGCGGCTGTCCCCGTTCCTGAGGACGAGCTTTCCAGACGCCTCTCGGTGGGACGCTGCCCCCTGGCACCCAGCTGCCGCGGGCTGGGAGACAAGCACACGAAGACTGCGTACAGGCGCCCCCAGTAACCGCCCCGGCCGCACCCAGCTCCCCAGCCCTCCCAGCCGAGGGGCCAGGCGTGAGTGCGGAGGCCTCCAGTCGACCTCGAAGGCCAGCTGTCAAGCCACCGCTGGATGGGGCCCCAGGCACCGCGGCAAAGAGCCGCCGGGCCCAGAGTCCTCGCGTCTAAGGAGGTGGCGGCCGATGTCGCCGAGTTTGGGTGATTTTCCTGAAGCCACAGTCAGCACACTGCGTTGCAGCGCTGTCGTGAGGAGCAAACGGCAGCTTGGCCTGCAGCTCTGTCCCACCGCTGCTGGTGTCGAGGTCTGCAGGACAGCTACTGGGTGACTAGCAGCAGCAGGGGGAGGGGGAGGGGTGGGGGAGGGGGAGGGGGAGGGGTGGTGCTGGAAGTAGTCCCGGCAGCAGCCGCAGCGCCAGTGCCCGCCGACCCTTCCGAGCACATCGGACACGCCCAGCCCCGTACCAAGTGCCCTATGCGCGTTCAGCTCACAAAGCCCTCCAAAGAACCCCAGGAGGAAGCACCCTGAGGGCCCCCCTTCGCAGAGGAGGGCCCCGGGGGCCCACAGAGAGCTCAGGTCTCTGTACCATTCCCGCAGCCAGCGGGTGGGGCCGCAAGACTGGCTTTCAAACCCGGTGGCCGCAGCGCCTGCTCTGGGCCGCGCTGCCCTGCAGAAGACAGTGAGCCAGGCTGCAGCCGGGGACCTGGAGCCTCCGGCCCCAAAGCCTTGGGAGTGGATTTTCCCAGGAGCGGGTCTGGAGGGATAAAGGGGGCCGGTGTGGGCCCTGAGAAATCCAGCTCGGAAAGCGGAGGGCTAGGAAGAAGGAGCGAGAGGAAAGGACCGTGGCGCGCGGCCAAGCGGGGCGCAGCCTGGGAGAGGAATTCGGAAACGTGGCCAGGCCTCTCCTCCGGGGCCCGGTCTTCCGGGGCGGGGAGGAGCGCGGGAGTACAGCTGTGAACACTCACGGCGTCGGACTCCGCGGAGCTAGAACTCGGCCGCAGCTGAAACACGAAGGCTTGTCGGATGGCTTCAGTTCCTCTGTCTCGTCAAGAGAGGCCAAGGTCCTCTCTCTGGGGAGAATGCTCCGGTTTATTCGCGGCAAGGGGAGAGCTGACTGTTTCTACAAAG
This sequence comes from Phyllostomus discolor, assembly GCF_004126475.2. NCBI lineage: Eukaryota > Metazoa > Chordata > Mammalia > Chiroptera > Phyllostomidae > Phyllostomus > Phyllostomus discolor. Next base: position 2,837,248 of record NC_040913.2, on the reverse strand, counting down.
TGTCACCTTGCCTGTGAAAGCCCAAGACATGCCAGACACAAAAAAGCCAATTTGCTGGCCCCTCTGTCCCTCCCAGGCGATGCCCCAGAAAAGCTCCCTGTGGGGACCCGGGGGTGGGGGGGCAGGGGCAGGCGGCCTCGCTGAGCCCCCCTGCTGTTCTTGCTCCCTACAGAATGAGGTGCCTGGACTGCTGTTGTCCTTTTGTGTGCGTTATTAAGGGTCGTGTTTGTGGCACGACTCCTTCGCCTGTAGAACAGAGACGGTTGACACACTGACTGTGAGCTTCCGTGGGGCAAGGCTCTGAAGGGGTGTTGGCCAGCGTGGGGAGGGCGGGACCTGAAGCCCAGTGCTCGGTGGGATTTCGGGGTTTGGGACCGCCCGAGGTTACTGGGGGGGGGGCAACATGTGATTTTAAAACAGAAAACTTATTTTAAAATGAAAGCAGGCCAAGCCTACCCATTGCTTTTCTCTTTCCTGTACGAGTTCGACCAGCCCAGCAGAGGGGCGGCCCCTCGGTGGGAACACGTTCTCCAAAAGGTCAAGGGCCTGGAAATGCAGTGGGCCCGGCCCTTTCCGCCCCCTAGCCCCCAGGACCATCCCGTCCTCCCAGGCGATCTCTGCTTCAACCCCCGGAACTCCCAGGGTCTCCTGCCTCCCTGGGCGGCTCATCCATGTCGCAAGAAGGTAGATTTTTTTGTCTGCAGGCCACCGGGCGAGGACAGCGTTCAGCTCTGTCCTCAGGACGCAGCTCAGATGAGCTCTGGGAGCGGAGGCTGTAGCCCTTGTGCGCAGGGAGGGTCCCCAGGGAGGCTGCGACGCTCAGGGATTTTCGAGTGTCGGGTGGGCCTGGGGGAGGGGTGTTGCCGAGTCAGGCAGGCATGAGCGGGCAAGGTTTTCACCTCCTGGGCCTCGAGCTGCCTGGCCTGTGGGTTAGACAAGGTCAGGACCTCCGCCTCCAGGGCCTCTGGGAGGGTCTAACATATAACAGTGCAAACCGAGCGGCCTGCCCAGCGCCCGGCACGGGGAGGGCACTCAGTGATCCACCGTAGCGATCCCTGAGTTCCTGGTACCCGCCTGGGTCCTTTCTGCTCTTCCATCTCTTCCCTCATCGGCCTCCGTGCCTTTATCCCTGACTTCCTGACACCAAAGGGCAGGTTTCTTCCTGTTCCCCCCTGAAACCTGAGCTACGCAGGAACAAGCGGGACAGTCCCAGGGGAGGGGACATCCGGGAGTGACAGCCAGCTCTTGGGAGCCCTCCAGGGAAGCCAGCTGGCTCAGCCCTGGGCCGGGGAGACAGAGAGGCTTGGTGAGTTCGTGTGTCCTGAGGGCCGTGGGCCTGAAGGCGCCGGGCACCCCCTCGGAGTCCCACATCTGCAACACCCACGTGTACACTGTCGGAGCGGCTGCCATGGTCCCTGCCTGCTTTCCGAATCCCCGGACGTGCCCCCTCCCCTGGGGACCCAGCAGTGGGTCTCTGTGGGGTCCAGCCACTGGACATCAAAGCAGGCGGCAGGTGGCCAGCCACCTAGGAGGACCCCCGCAGGGAGATAGCAGCCCCCAGGTGCAGAGAGCGATGAGGACCCCCTGGAGGTCTCTCAGCGGTGGGGCCCGTCCCGGGCTGACTTTCGAACTGCTCCCCATCACAGGGAGAGGCGCTGGGGAGGGAAGGCATGCTCGTGTTCATTCCCACGGTTCCGAATTCAGGAAGTCAGAAACCCCAGCTGCCCTGGATGCTTCCATGGGGAAGGTCACAGCCACGCCCAGCTGCTTCTGGGATCCAGCGCCGTGACCTTTGACTCCAGTCTTCACCTTCAATTCTGCGGTCATGTCAGCATTTATTCCAAACGTTACTGTATCCCTCATGTTCCACAGCGTCTACCCAACGGGAAAGTTCCATTTTGTCTGAACTTGCTAGTCACCGGTGTAACCAGCCTCAGATACTTCAGTACACTGATTTTTCTGTTCAAGATCTCTCATTTGCTTTTCACTGTTATGTAGGACTAACTAGCTGCCTCAAAGACTTGTCTTTCTCCTGCTCTGTTCATTGTGAAAAAATGGGTTTGACGTCGTTGTCACCGGAGGGGTAACTGACCGCAGGAAGGGGGCCGCCCGTAACTCAGAACCACTGTTATCTGTTCGGCCTTCCTAGGGCCACCGCCTCGAGGGAACCGAGTTTCTCGTGTTATTCTGAACAACACGCACTTGAGAACAGCGTGCCGAGTGTCTTGTTCAAGCCCGACCCACACAGATCTGTGGTCTGTAGAGTCTCCTTGTTTCACGGTCATTGTTTCAAAAACCCGCGTGAGACGTGTGAGGGTTCGCCGCCAGCTGCTGTGACGCGCACCCCGGGGCCTCTACAAGGACGGTCCCCCAGGCGCGGGGTCTGTCTCCCAGCACAGAAACCCCCTCTGCGTTCCGATGCGCGTGCTTCCCAGCCTACTCCGAGGGCTTTCATCATGGCTGATACGTGTTCCTGGCCAAGGACGGTTTTGACCATGATGTGTCAGGGCCTGGAGAGATGGCAGTTGCTCTCCTTGAGGACGGCAGTGACCTTGTCCTTGGCTCAGAGCGATTTATGAGACTATGAAAAACTCACCAGGCTTTATGCCGTCCTTTCCATTTCCCGCCGCATGTCTGAGGCCTTGCGTCGGAGGGAGCAGATTCACGTCGTTTCGTGGAAAAAGAAATCCATCTCGGGTGCAGCATGTGTTTGCCACCCCAGTATTTTCCACCGCGTCCCCTTTTCCAGGCGTGACCGGTGTGGGTTTGGGCTGGGAATGGCGTAAAGCCCCGCGGAAGCACGGGACACCCCCCTGCCACAGGAGGAGGAAGGACAGTGAAACACGCAGTCCTGTGCCCAGTCACGTTTGTCTGTTTCCTCGGAAAACGCTAAGTCCCTCCCCTCCCTGGCCCGGGAGTGCTGCGTGTTCGATGCAGCTGCCTCTCCAAAAAGCTGGAGGCAGATCCCATTGGTAGGTGGGAGGTGACCGAGGGGCAGGAAGGCACCTGTCACAGAGTGGGCAGGGGCACCGCGGTCTGTCCAGTCGAGTCCTGTTGGCAGGCAGACTCTGTGTACTGCGTGCAAATGTGTTCCGTGTGCTTCCCGTGGGCGCATTCGACGTGCATGAGGAGGGGAGTGGCCGGGGCAGGTGCACGGGAGGGGGGTTCCCTGCAGGGTTCCCGCTCTCCCGGGCAGTGCGTGGTCTCAGAGCTGCTGCCGTGGAGCTTTGCCATTCCTGGGGTTTAGGGTCCTCAAAACAGGCCTAGCGAAGCGTCCCAGCATCCCTGTAGCACAGCCAAAAGTGTCCCTTAAATTGAAGAGGTGCACCTCTGACCCCAGAAACTGGTAAATCCCTTGCGGCTGCCCACGTGTGATGGCGTGTTCCGTCCGCCCCGGCTCCGAGGCGACAGCTGGTACCAGCCACGCTCAGCTCCGGCGTTGCCCGCGGGGCCGTTGGTCCCGACTCTCCCCTTGTCATAGAGACCCTAACGCTGCCTCCGCCACACGGCACAGAGATGTTCAAACGCCAAGGGAAGGGCCCTAAAACGGCAGTCCTGGTTTCTTTTTTCTTCTGTGGTTTTCCGAGCCTCTTCTCCACGCCCACCACCCCGAGCTGTTTTCCTGAATCATCCCACGTAAGAATGCTGTGTCCTGGCTTTGAACGTTTTTCATCAAAAAGGGGGCATTTTTAAAAAGAAAGTAATACATACTCTCCTAGCACAGGATGGGCACTTCTGAAACGTGGAAGACACGCTCGGTGTTTACGTGTGTGCTCCGTGTTTTAGAGCCCCTCTGGAAGTGAGCCGTGTGGGAGCCTGGCTGTGTTCCCACGCCAGCAGCCCCGCAGCTGGCCCCACGAACAGCGTGCGAGCCACAGGGCGGGGGCGGGGACCCCCCAGCCGGGCAGGCGCACGTCCGAGCCGGTCCTCGTGAGAAGCTGCGCTGGGTTTCCACCAGCCAGAGCGCGGGCTGAGGCCTTCGACTGGGTCTCGGCCAGGGATTCGGAAGCTTGGTAACTTTTGGCAATGTGTGTGTGCCTGTGTGACACACGTGTGTGCAACCGGGACACAACATGTACCGCTGCTAGGCACATGCATGCTGCACAGGAAGCATGCAGAGAGTTGTTACTTGTTATTTCCACTTTTCTTTCCGTCCGGCCTGTCTTTGTCTTCTGCACCCACAGGTCTCAGAGGCGAAGGTTGTCCGTGAACTCGCCGAGAACCACCTGCCGCGCAGCACAGTCACTGAGACGGGAGACAGACCCTCTGACCCTGCACACGCGGGTGGGGGTGGGGGTGGGGGGAGCTCGGAGGTGGGGGCAGGTGGGGAGAGCTGTGGCATTTTTTAATGCTGGGGCAACAAATTAGATGTGACAAGTGACTTGAGCAAGAGGCTGTCTACTGTTGATCAAACTGGAACGGGGACAGGCTCACAGCTGAGGGGCGTTTGCGTTCTCTCTGCAGCACGGCAGCACCTGAAACAAGACGACGCCACGTCCTCCCCTTCCGTGGACAGCTCTCGCTTCCCGAGTCACTCCGTGAACCCTCAGCGACGGGTGCATTAACACCGCACACCGTCTGTTGACCGAATTTGTGACACCTTTGACAGTGTCGTTGGAGGACTAAAATTTTCTCCCTGTTTCTTCCTCCTCTGGAGCAAAATGCAAAGGTAGCATGCTTGCAGAGACTTGCAGAATTTGGTAACAGGGACGAGAACAAACGAAGATATCTTTGTGATCATTCTTTCTCAACAAGTTGTGTTAGTACCTTTTTCTGATTAAATGCAATTATTACGCTTTTCTGGGGGAAAAACTCAATGAATCTTTTTAGCCCCCATTTAACCAAAATTATTCTTTATCTGAGACAACTGCAGATCATTCACTTAAATGACCAAGATTTTACATATATGAGTGTGTACATGCATGCAGTCTATAACTGCTATGCAGGGTGTGGCACAAATAACACCCCTTTTATTACAAAATCATATGCATGTAGTTCTGTAACATAAGAATATCACACTCAAGCACACCACAGGACATTTTAGGTGATGTGTTCAAATTGAAACTATAAATCGTCACACCCATATTATTGCCCTGCCACCCACACTCCAGCAGGCCTTACTTCTGCCCAGTCCTGTGTGTGTGCGTGTGCATAAATAAATCTATGACCGTATGTTACAGGTAATATATAGGCTTCTGGAAACCTCACAGGTTTTATTCTGATTACCAACATTTTATTCGATCACAAACTAAGACTTCCAATTTCATCTTTCTGCCAGGACCATATGTTCAAATGTTATTCAAAGTGAGTAAGTACATTTGAAAGTTTCTCTCTTTCCATGTTTCTATTAAGGTATAATTTGTGTGCAGGGAGAGTGACCCGTGTAGTGTGCAGCTTTGACGAACATGTACAGCCATGTCACCGCCCCGTAATCAGGACACGGCACGGTTCTGTCATTGCCCCAAGTGCTCCTTGTCCTCTGTAGTCAACCCCTCTCCTGACCCCCAGCACCTGTGTCCTATCCCTGTGGGTTTGTCTTTGAAAAAGGTTATGTAACTGGTATCATAAAGTGGGTATGTGGCTCAGTGGATTGAGTACTGGCCTGGAAATCAAAGGGTTGCCAGTTTGAATCCCAGTCAAGACACATGCCTGGGTTGCAGGCCAGGTCCCCAGTAGGGGGCGCACAAGAGGCAACCACACATTGATGTTTCCTTCTCTTTCTCCTTCCATTCCCCTTTCTCTAAAAATAAATGAAATCTTCAAAAAAAAAATAAAGTACATAGCCCTTTGATTCTGACTTCCTTCTCTTAGAACAATGCAGTTAAGATGCATCCACGTTGGTGCATGAATTAATTTGCCCTTCCTTTTTCCTGACTGAGTAGTACTTCCCTGTAGAAATGTACCGTGATCTGTTCATCTATACCCTAACCCAGGGACGCTCGGGTGATTCCCAGTTTGGTGTAATTACGAGTAAAACTGCTGGAAAACATTCACATGCAAGTTATTATGTGTACATAGGTTTTCGTTTCTCCCCGAAATTCAAGAGTAGAAACTCTGGAACATATGGTAAGTGTGTGTATATGTTTATAAGAAACTGTGGAAACTGTTTTCCCGAGGGCTGAGCCATTTTCCATTTCACCAGCAGAGCATGAGGATTCCAGTTGCTCTAAATACCCTCACCAACACGTGTCATTGTCTGTCTTCCTTACTTCAGCCACTGAGTGGGCACGAAGGGGCATTCCAAGGTGCTTCTGACTTGCATTTCTGTGATGACTAATGGGTTCATTGGCCAGTTGTCTCTCTTCTCTGGAGAAGTGCTTGTTCAAATCCTTTGCCCATTTGTAAATTATTGTGTTTTATGACTATTGAGTTTAATTAAGAGATCCTTACAATGTCTGGGTGTAAGTACCTCGTCATATATAAATTGCAAATATTTTCTCCCATTCTATGAGTTATCTTTTCACGTTTTTTTTAAGATTTTATTTATTTATTTTTAGAGAGGGAAGGGAGGGAGATAGAGAGAGAGAGAGAAACATCAATGTGCGGTTGCTGGGGATCATGGCCTGCAACCCAGGCATGTACCCTGACTGGGAATCGAACCTGCGACACTTTGGTTCACAGCCTGAGCTCAATCCACTGAGCTATGCCAGCCAGGGCATCTTTTCACATTTTGATGGTTTCCTTTGGAGCACAACAGATTTAAATCATGATGAAGTCTAATTTATCTGTCTTTTCTCGTTTGATGCTTTTGCCTACAGTGCCATATGTAAGAAGCAATTGCCCAAGTAGGGTCATAGAGATTGTTCCTACGTTCTCTCCTCAGAGTTTCATAGCTTTAACTCTCACACTTAGTAATATGGTCCATTCCTTGTCCCCCTTTACTTGTTCATTTAGAAAGCTACCCATGCTCTCTGTGTTTCTCGTTATCCGAGTTGGAGTTTGCCTATTGGGATGGTCAGACACACCTGTCTCGATGATGCCACGTGATTCCGTTCCCTACCGGTTCACTCCTTCTGCTTCCAGGGAGGCGTCTGGGTTACCAAGGGGAGAAGAAGCTAGAAGCACCAACCCGCAAGTGAATGCTTTCTTTGTCCCACAAAACGCTTTCAAATAAAGCACTGTTCTGCTCTTTTTCTTCTTGATTTTGAAAACAGCAAGGTTTATTTATGGTCAGAAACATCACTCCTCATTATATTTCTATCTTAAAATAGCTTAAGGACCTCCGGGATTTGAACTATGCAGTTATAAAATTAGGGCACTCGATATTTTAACCTCTTTGTGTTCCTACAGCCAACATAGAAATGGCAGACGCAAACTATTGAAACATACTCCTACTGTTCAACCCGCCACATGGTTTTGCACCAGTTGCCTGGAAAATTGTCTTTTTCCCCCCTTTTTTATTGTTTTGCTTCGCCAAACAGAGATCTAGCTAGTAAATTGCTTTTTCCTGTCCCAGTTTCCCCGTTGAAATCGGAGACACTGGTGTTTATTTCCTCCTGGTCTCCAGGGGCGAGTGCTGTGTTTGGGAAGCGCGGGCACGCTTTCCCTCGGCACTTGCTGACGCGGACGGTGCGGGAGCCCGAGCGTGGCCGCAGCCCGGGGGTCTCCGCACTGCTCGCGGTGCCTGCTCTGATCGGGGAACGGCAGACTAATGCTGCAAGTGAACAGACACGGCTTCCCACGTTGTGCCGCAGCGGGGGCTGTCGCTCAGCCTCACCGCCCTGCCTCCTGTACAGACTCCGCCTTCCGTGTGCCTTTTGCAAATCAGCCACACAGTCGAGTTCACGTTTTCATCTCAGGGTCACGACTGACAGACACGGAGACAGAGTGCGGGAAACCTGTGTAGCTCAACAGATGAGGTGGGGGCGGGGGCTGTCAGAACATATTCCAACACCGCAGGGGTATTTTGTACAAAACTTCCTGTGCGAACTGAGTTTGAGCAGCAAAACCGGCCTCCCTTCTGTCTGTGTCTCCTGGTGCGTATTTTCCCTCCTTTTTTCGGGGGAGATGGCTGTGCAATGGGATTCTCCGCAGTGTCATAGTCTGACCTTCTGAGTCACGCTTGGGGATAAATCTCAAAGGAAAGAAAACTGAAAATACGATTAAGTGATTCTAGTGTTTCTAATGTTGTGGTTTGTCTTTCCCTCTATTTATATCTTCTTCCATGAATAAAAGGAGACAGCTCAGTCCAGGGGCTTGGCTTTTCCCCCCAGCACATCAGGTGGTCGAAGTCGTATTGGAGTCACTGGAAAGGAATATAAAGTAAGCCTGTGACTCCGCGTGCCTGCCCCTCGAGCTAGACCCAGAGGAAGCCCGGCGGGTGAGCACAGCTGTGGGAAGACAGCAGGAGAGAAAGCCGGGCGGCCACGCCCCGCGACAGGACATCCTCACTTAGTCTCAGGAAGGACGGCTCTACGGCCACGGGCGGTGTGATGTGGGATTGCTGGGGGCACGCGGCACCCCTAACACTCACGTTCCTACCGAGGGAGACCGCCTGCCCGAAACTCAGCCCCTGGCGTGGATTTCAGCGTCCTCTGTGACCCGGCCTCGTTCTCCCTCTCGAGGCTCAATTCCAGCCCCTCCCCACTGCCCCCACGCCTGGGTCTGGGCTGTCCTGAACCTCTCTCAACGCCCCAGATAATGCTCTCTGCCAGCTTAGGATGACAGTGCCCCCCCCCCCAGGGCTCAGTGAGCTGCTGTCTCCTCCAGAACACCCCCCCCCGGAAGGCGGTGGTCAACACACACAACAATATCCTTAGGGGCAGACCTAATTGAAAGGGTCTCAGTCCCCGTGGGCACACGAGCCCAATCAGCCTGGTCAGATGACCCCCGGGAAATTGCTTGGGAACGTAAGGTAATCCATTTCAGCTGGTGCAGGCAATGGCCAAAGAGGTGAGCTCAGCTGGGGTGCCAGGGTGGGGCGCCCCTGTTCTGCCGTGTGCAGAGGCAGTAAACAATAATTAATAATAACCGTGACGGTGATAATAACAAGCTAGGTTGCAGAATGGAAGAGATAGATGCTCAGGAAGAAGCAAATGTGCATGACGATGCGGCTTCAGGAAGGTAAAGAATGAGAAACCAGCGGCCTTTCTTGGGTTTCAGAAGAATTACCTTTACGCAAATGTTAAATGACCGACTTCTGCTGCTCCGAACAGGTTCCTCTCGCTGCATCGGAACGAGCCCTGACTCGGCCCCTCCCCCCCATGTGTGCTCGCAGCTCTCTGCCCTTCCTCCAGCATTGCGCCTGCCCCTGCTGGCCTTTGCTTGTTCCCTACCTGGATCGGCGTGTGTCAGGGCCCCAGCATGCAGCGTGGTGCATGGAACAGGCTCGAAAATAAGTGTTTGTTGAGTGAATAAATGATGTCTTCCAAAACTCCCTTGGACGAGACTTGGCTCCGGAGGGGACCACGGAGCCTTCTCTCTTTTCTCTCCTCAGTGGCGGCCTAAGGCCTCAGCTCACAGCCCTGATTCTAAACAGCTCCACCGTGTAACGGGAGGAAACATTCTTTAGGGAGTGAGTGTTGTCTGAGAATTCTTAATGAACTTGTGTGGCATTAGCCTATGTTGCGTCAGAAGTCCATGCAAGCCTTCAGGTCCCTTCCCTGCCCCCCACCCCCGCCCCACAAATTAAGGCAGTACAAATAGAGACCAGCAGTCAACATGCAAATTAGGAATGGGACGGTTTTGGAAGAACTCAGCCCTGGCGTGTTTGACCACTGGACCCTGGTTCCTTCCTCTACTGAGGCTCAGAACCACTCGGAGAGCTTCTTAAAAGCCTGGACCCTAGACTCACCACAGGTGTGATGTCCATTATCATAAAGCTCTTCGGACGATGCTGAGCCCCAGGAAGCTTCTCGACCTCCCTGACCGGAGTTGCTCTTGGACCACTGTAGAAAAACATTTTCGGAGCTCTGGGCGTCCACAGTATAAATGTGTGGAGAAGACCTCGGGGTAACCTCTGTCTCCCAGGGCCCCCAGTCCTTCCATCTGCGAATTACAAAGCTGTCATATAGGCCTCAGGAGTCTCCCCCGGGCGGTGTCCGCCGCAGGACTGGCCTTGGGGTCCATCCACGAGCGGCCTGCTTGCCAGGAATCAATAGCCCTTCTCAAACCACCTTCCGGACCCCCGAAACCATCGTACTCCTGCGGTCGGTGCTGCCTGAGTGTGAAACGGCACCTCCGACACCGGATCCTGGAGAAACACACGCCCAGCGTCTCGCCCGGCCCAAACACCGTCCTCATTCCGTGTCTCCAGCGTGTCCGTGGGCTGAGCAGAGGTCCGCCTGGATAGAGGAGCCACCGGGTCCCTGTCCCTTAAAGCCAGCGCTCCAGGGTCAGGTCCATGGCTGCTGAGGGCCGGAGCAGCTGTGACAATTTCTGAAACGAGACGACAATGAAGTTCACCACACATATCGACTCTTTCGCTCAGGAAGGACTTCTCAGGAGCAGGAGGCGCTGTTCGGCCGCGTCCCACCCACAGCGGGACATTTGGAGCTGGAGCCGGCCTTCTCACACCGCCTCTGCTCCATCAGCTCAGCTGGGGCGCACTCTGTCTACACCCGCCGGCGTCAGTTCGACCATCTGTTCTCACGGCGTCTTCACCAGGAGCCGGACTCCATCTCAAAACCCCACGTTCTCTGCTCGTGCACAAGGAGCCACTCCTCCTCCGCGACGGTTTCATCCCGGGACCGAGGCAACTCAGTGCCCTCTGCGGGCTCCACCCCCCGATTCTGGTTCTCCGGGCACGTCCACCCCGGGTGAGGTGTCCCTCCGCCGGAGCCTCCACGCCCTCCACGTCGTGCGTGGGAGTCGGAGGGAGTCCCCGTCTTCCAAGCTCCTGCCAGCGTCCCCGCGTGTCATTCCACGGAACAGTTACCGCCATGCCAGCAGCACCGCCAGGTGGCGCTGGTGTCCGGCGCCGTCCAGCAACGTGGCAGTCTGCACGCGCCGCCCCAGCTGCTCTGCAGCACCGGGAGGGCCTGGGGAGCGAGGGGCAGGCTTTCCGGTCCCCCGGGGGCAGCGTCCTCGGTGTTGGAGAGGCTGCAGAAAGCGGGGAAGGCGACAGCCTGGCTCAGCACGAAGGGGCCCCGCGCACCAACTCCCGCCCCAGCGGCCAACCCCTCGCACTCACGCAGAACCTGGACAGGACGGTTGCCCAGTCCAGTCACCAAACCCGCAGGGCCCGCAGCCCTGCACATGCACAGCCCCACATGATGGAGAACAGGTGGACCGCTCGGCGCACCTGGCCTTCCTTTTGTGCTCCCTGAGGCCCCGAGGGGTTCCAGGAGTTTCCCCCTTGGCTTTCTTTTGCAGAGGACGTTACAAATAAGTGACAGCACCTACACGGCAGACGGTCCCCCTCACACACACACATGTGGCTCAGAGAGCTCCACAGGACACCGGCTGCTGTTTTTTGGGCCCGGGGTCTCAGCAGAGAGAGGTGAAGGCATGCAGAACAAACGCGCCCGTGGGTGGTCTTGAAAGGCTGGCACGGCTCGCGGAAAGTCAGGGAAAACCAGGTGTGACTGCATGGACAGTCACAGGATGAGGACTTGAGATCATTGGGAGCTGCAGGCCTGAGCTATGGAGGAAACGCAGAGCCGTAGCGCGTGAGCAGGGAGAGCTGGCCCGCGTCGTGGGAAAGAAAGGTGTTGGGAGAGGTCAGCTCTGACACTGGCTCACCTTCGTGTTTGACGGAGCGCTAACTTCGGCCCCTGGGCATCACGTTATGTATTCAGCCCACGGGGTTGAGCACATTGATCTTTCGATTGCCGAGGAAGAAATTAATTAGACCTGCAAATGGCTTTTAAACTACAAATAATAAGAACCACTTGCAAGAGTTGCCTATGCAAGCCAAATCCCCTAATCGATTTACTTAGAAAGTAACACTGAGGTCACATTACAATAGCAAGGGCAAATGGAAAACAGAATTCATTACCTCGCTACTATAAGCTAGAATAAACAAATGTTGCTTCAATTCCCTGCCTCTTTCAGATGTGGCTTTTGGGGTGTGAAGGCTCCGAATTGCATTGTTACTGAATTGTGCTTTGTGACACCGGACAAAGTCCTTTAAGAGTCAGGAAGCCAGACTTTCTAGAAGATTTTTTTTTTTTGGCAAGTGACGTCTGTACAGCTGAAGTTGCCAGAATGGCTGTGATGCTCAGAAACTTATGTGCTGGCCAGGTAATTCACAGCTTCTTAATTTTCTAGTTTCATAAAATAAAAGCTGAAGTGGTTAAAAATACTATTTTCATGACTGCAATTCAGAGTTTTGGGAAGGTGATGTGAAACAGGAAGCAGGCCGATCACACACACTGTTATTAAATGTTTCCCACCGCAGTCATGATTCCAGATTCCCCCACTCCACAGGTACAAAGACTGCTGAAAACGTTTAGCTGTAGATCTAAGCCCAGCAGATTGCTCCGGGGCCCAGGGATGCAGCTCGGGAGGGAATCACTTTGAACCTGGGACCGGTTACTTGTACTTTTCCAGGCCTGTGCCGGAGGGTGCCGGGCAGTTTGACAGCCAGACAGGACCTGATTCTTCTCCAGTCGGGGGTTCACACACCCAGGTCCTTGGACCCCCGCTGGCTGCTCACCCAGGAATTCACAGCTGATTTCCCCACCTCAGACAAGAGAACAGTTTTCTGAGGGTGGGGGGAAGCCTAGTTTTTATTTATTTATTTATTATTATTATTTTTTAGGTGCAGGTTCTGGGCCCTGCCCTGCATTCTCTGAGCAATTCTGTGGCTGTGACCCTGTTTTGTTTTTAACTACCAGGTAATTCAGTCGATCCAACTACTTGTGGGAACTCCCAATGCCCGCCCAGCCTCTTCAGGCGTGTGCAGATGACACCTCCCCGGGACCGGCGGGTCCGAGGGGAGCGGGGCACCGGGCTCTCTGGCTTCCAGTCCCGCTCTGCGGGCGCCGGGCCGGCTGCTGGGGGGATCCTCTCTGCCCCTCCCGAGGGTGACTCGGGGGAAAACGGGGCAAGGACGAGAGAACTGACCGACACCAGGGATGATTAACCTGCCACATCCCGCACCCTGGGAAACTCTCAAACCAAGAGAGAGGTTTACCTGGCTGATAGTTTAATCAATAAAACCCCGCCTGAGAGTAGGGAGTGTGTTAGCGTGGCGGTAAATCTTCCAGCTCCAAGTCGGGCTCCGCCTCCCACGGCTCGTTGCCGCGGTTCTTCCAGAAGTTTCCGCAGACCGAGACACTCCCTCTGCTCCCTCTCTCTGCTCGGCGTCTCTCGTCCGGAAGGGTGACCGCACGGGACGCTTCCACGTGCAAAACGTATCCCTCCCAGCTGGGGCGCTTGCTAACACTTCCATTTTCTTTCTTTGCTATTTAATTTATTGAGGTGACATTGTTTAATACAATTATACAGGTTTCAGGTGAAAATTCGATCTCCCATCATCTGTATATCGCATTGTGTGCTCATCGCCCCAAGCCAGGTCTCCTCCCGTCACCGTTTATCCCCCCTGCGACCCTCCCCCACCCGCCCCTCCCCCCTCCCCCCTGTAATTGCCACACTGACGTCATGGGGAGCAAATCCGCAGCTCACCGGCTGGGCTTACAGGTAGTTGAGCGCAAATGCAACAGCGCCACCTCGTGGTGCCTTCTGGGAGAGTTTACCCACAGCAGGACAAAAGCTTGGGTGGGAAGGAGGGGGCGGGGGACGCAGCCATTAGGCCTGTGTCCCCTGCCGGAGCAGACCCTGTCTCCCAGCGCCTTGAGAAATTCTTCCCTTCTCTACCAGCCCACAGTTTTCTCCCATGAAATTTATTTCTATCACTATATGTGAAATATATGTAACTTAGTAACCATCCTACATTCAGTCTAAAAGGTGGTTGGAAAAGCAGTAATAAATGTATGTTAATGAAAACCTAGGCAAGCACAAGGCTTTAGTAAGTATTTTAGAGAGGAAAGGTGCAGTTAATTTGAACTGCAAGAGCCCTGATGGTAAATGTACATTTAAAGCTATTAATGATTTAACACTTTCCCTAAATATGCTCCCTTATTTGGTGGAGAAGCTTTTGAACAATGCCTTTGCCTATTAAAGGGAGAAAAGGATTTTTCACAGAACCTCTTTCATAACAGTTCTAAGGTGGATACTAGTGATGAAGTGGTTACAACATGGGTAAAACCTTTATTTCCCAAGTAAGGCTGTAGAGGTTTTTTAAGGTTATTTATTTTACTATTGATTTTTATTGCATTTACAAGGGCAACATTGATTAATAAAATTACACAGATTTCCGGTGCACAGTTCTACAGTACACATCTGTACACTGTATTGTGAGTTCACCACCCCAGATCTGGTCCCCTTCCGTCTCCATTTCCCCCTTTCCCCTCTTCCCCTCCCCCACCCCCTCTGCCTCTGGTCATCCGCACACTGCTGTCTGGGGCTCAGGGTCTGGTTTTCCTCTGCTTAATCCCTTCCCCCTCCTCACCCAGCCCCCGGCCCCTCCCCTCTGACAGCTGCTCCCTATTATCTATGCGTTGGTCTCCGCTTTGCTAGTTTGTTTTGTTCATCAGATCCCACACGTAAGTGAAACTGTCTGGTGCTTAGCTTTCTCTGACAAGGACCATATGATTATTTATATTTAATTTCTCAGTGGGGCAAGCTGAGAGATTAATATGTGAGCACCAACTTGGGCCTCCAGGACCGTATTAAAAAGACACCAGAAGGGAAACACTGCCCAACCCAACGTGCTACTCCTATCTTATCTTTTCACCAGGAATAACATAGTTAATTAAGGAAAATTGTTTTCAATTGCGATTTGAAACGTCAAGATTAGCATGACACACTGGCAATTCTTTGTCCATGAACTCCCCTGGAAAATGGAGCCTGAGGCCTTGAAAGCCTCACGCACACGATTGCAGAAGGAACAGTTGCAGGACTAGGACGCAGCAAACTTTAGCGCCCTCTCGGGGCCTGGTCGTCCAGGAAGCCTTGACCCAGAAAGCCCTGCAGACAGACGGCTCAGTAACGCTGTGCTCAGGTGCAAAGAGAGGGCTTTGTCTTTTAAGTTTGTTTGCCACTGTGGGCTCATTAGCTTTCAGAGTAGACATGTATTGTGCTGAGATTATAACTTTGAATAAAGACTGTACAAATAATAAGAAAAAATTCTCCCTTAATCAGCCGTGTTCTTTCTGGTGAAAAGATCGCACACGTGACATGTTTGGTTTGGCAGCTATTTCTATTTTTCTGGATAAAATATTTGTACATTGTGTATTCCAATTAAATTATAATCCAGTTTCTAAAGCTAGTGAATTTGTAGCTATGAAAGACACCCTACAATTTTACAGAGACTTGCAATGTGCAAATGTCATAACTGTCACCATTTACATTATTTTAGTGGCACCATTCATCTCCTCACTGGCATTCCATATTCCTGATACTCCTCGGTACCTTAAAAACTCAGTTACGGGCAATTACAATGCACTTCTATATTTCTAAACCACACATTCTATTTAAAAGCCCTTCCGATGTAGTGGTATGCCATAACACGTTCCCTTCGCGCGTCAGGTTTATAGCCATCAAAGACCGCTCTGGTGGCGAAATCGAGCTTTGATTTGCTGCCCGTGTTCTGTCCCCCAGAGTCTCCTCTCCCGGCGTGTGCAGGGACGGTGGGGTGTTTCTGTCCCAGCAGCCGTGGGCCCTCCCCCGCGGCGCTGGCCGTGGAGCCGGAGGGAGAAGGAACTGCGGGGGGCAGGTGCCGTGGGTGGGGCTGCCCCTCCGGCAGATGGGAGGGAATCCAGGCTGGAGCCCAGTCAAGGGGGTGGCAGCCAGGGTGACCACTGGAGATGAAGCGTCAAGATTGTTCCTGAGTTGCCCCCGTGTGGAACCAAGTGCTGTGTGAGGGGCAGAGAGTTGCTATGGGAGGTTCAGGGTCAAAGTTAACTGCAAGGTGACCTGTGAACTCAGGCAAAGGGACCTTGAGAAAACTGCAACTCATTTGGCAAGCATTGAGCTGGAAATGACCGTAGAGGTCATTGTGTTCAGCCTCCCCCGGAGGACAGCTGTAAAAACCGGAGCGGAAGACGCAGGGAATTACCCGGCTTCCGGTGGGAGCCGGGGAGAGGCGATTTCCCAGGTGCCGGGAGATGACTAACACGCTCAGTTCAAGAGACTGATGCCATTTGGTAAAGAGAACGCTGAGAGGTCATCTCATCCGCAAGTGAAATGTGAGTCTTTCACCTGAGTGACGTCCATGATTAGTAACACCTGTACCTCGTCACTGTTTTATTGACCAGGCTGGATGGAAGAGGACACCAGCCAAGTTTATTCTGTCTTCTCCTTTTTAAAACACAATTTTTTAAAGATTTTATTTATTCATTGTTAGAGACGGAAGGGAGGGAGAAAGAGAGAGAGAGAAACATCAATGTGCGGTTGCTGGGGGTCATGGCCTGCAACCCAGGCATGTACCCTGACTGGGAATCGAACCTGCGACACTTTGGTTCACAGCCTGTGCTCAATCCACTGAGCTACGCCAGCCAGGACTAAAAAATAATTTTGAAAAAACTTCTCAATGACAGCTCACATACAGTACTAGACTGGTTCCGCGTCTACAATGCGGTGATTGGACATTTATATCACTGAGGAAGTTGTCACGCCATAAGCCAATTTCTTCTTTACTACCATTGTCTCTTAAACTTCCTTTGTTGAATAGTGTCCTACCCACTCCCCCTCCATGATACCCCAGGAAATTACTAGAATTCTTCCCGTCCAGGGCAGTGCAGTGTAATAAGGATAAATTGCAAACTCTCTCCCCTTGTAGACGCCCCCTGCCCTTCCCCAGCTAGTGGGTCAGCGCTCCCCCTGCCTTTCCAGGGACAGACGGGGGGTCGCAGGGCCTGGGGGCCTGGGCCGTCCGGCCTGGCTGACTGGTTGTCACCCGGGGCTGATTCTTTCTTCCTCTGCTGGGGCTGTTCAACCTTGTGGCATCTCCGGGCCACCCTGGAGGAAGAAGTTATCTTGGGCCACACAGTAAATACATCGCAACATGTAATCACAAAAACATCTCACCATGTTTTAAGTAAATTTACGATGTTGTGTTGGGACACATTCAAAGCCTCCCGGACTGCACGCGGCCCACAGCCCAGGGGTTGGATAGACACCCCTGAGCTAGGCCCTGTCCCCTGACTGGGGCTCTTTCCCCTGCGGTCCCACCCCCTTGTCACCTGAGGCCTCTGAGGGGCCAGGCCCTCCCTTTGAAAAGGTGCTCCTGGACAGAGTCCCTTTTGCAAGCGCCCAAGCCTGGCTCTCTCCCGAGGTTGGCATCTGGAAATTTAAGGGGCATGTCTTTGCGCCGTCCAACTCTGGAAGTCCTCCTGCCCCTCCTGCAGCTGGGCTCTGCGGGGGGGGGGGGGGGGGGGGGGGGGGGGAGCCTGTCTCCCGACAGGGTCTTTGGGCCTGAGTCCAGCGCCTGTGTCCGCCGTCCTCGACCTGCGGGGACCGCGCGCCAAGCGGGCTGAACGGTTGTCTGGAAACGGCGTTTCGTCAGGTGGGGTGGAAGGGGGCAGCCTTTCTGTGTTGTGAGAGGCGCGGGGGAGCTCAGCACGCTCCCCCGATGGAACTCTCCGGAACGGTCCTCGCTCCGGCTCCTGGGCCTCTTTCTCTCGCAGCGCGGGAGCGGGCGCTCCGCCCACGTGGATTGAACCTGCCCTGTCCTGGCTCCGCCCGGACGGGGGCAGCAGCTCGCTCGTTAGCCCGGGAACACCGGGCACCTCCGGAGGCCTTGCCCATCTGTGGGGCCCCTGTGGACACTCCAGCACGGAAGGAGGTGTTCAGCGCCCTGTCGCACACAGACGGCCTGAGGCTGTGTCCCCGCCACGCTCCGGTGGCGGCACAAATGCGAAGATGCCTCCGCCAGATCCCTCGCCCCCGGCTCTTCAATCACAGGCGAACCCAGGTGCTGCGGGGAAGGTACACGGCAGAAGTAGGGAAGGTTCTTCATCCGCTGACATGCCCAGAGCGCGCTTTTCCGGGCAGACCCGATGGGATCCCGTGCACCCTGGCAGCCAGAAGAGGGGGGGGGGGGGGGGGGCAGTCCGCTGAAGAGGTGCAGCCGAGAGGAGAGTGAGGGCAGGAGGTCACAGGCAGTCAGAGCTGCGCCGTTGCCTCTGTCGAAGCCGGGGACGCCGGCCCTGTGCCCAGGAGGGAGGACGGCCTCGGGGAGCTGAGAGTGACGCCAGCCGCCAGTCTGCAAGGACCCAGGGACCCTAGTCCTCCGGCCACCGGGCACCGAGCCCTGCCAGCACCCTGAGTGGGCCTGGGTGCAGCTTTCCCCGCAGAGCCTGCCAGGAGGAGTCAGACCACAGACAGACACTCCGATCTCGGCCTTGGGGGACCCGGAACACGGAGAGCAGCCACACCAGCCCTGGCCTCCGCCCCGCAGACCGCGAGAGGACCGTGCGCGCGGCACTGGGGCTCCAAGCGGGGGATGGTGCGCTGTGCCAGCGACCGGGCGCTACTGCACACCCTCACCCCGTGTTCCCGGCCACGAGCTCCCAGGGACGCCTGCCCTCGGCCTCCCCGGAGCTGAGGGGGGTCCGGGACCAGGGCAGGGCGGACCCCGTTAAGCGGGTGTGGTTGAGAGAGGCGGGAAGGGGATGGGCGGTCTGTCCTGCCGCGGAACCCTCCGCAGCGAGCGGCCAGGAAGTGCCCACCCACGCTTCTCTTACTAAGTGACTCACAGCAGTAGGCTCTTAACTGCCCCAAGCACAACACAACAAAACAAAACACAACACAACAAAGCGTGTGAGCCCAGCGCTTGCTTTCCCTGTCCGCCGTGCTGGGAAAGCGCTGTGCTCCCCGGGGCGGCCTCCCCGCAGCCAGTCGGTGCGGCAGCGGCGTCGGGTGGCTGGGAGAGGAGGGGAAGGAGGGGAAGGAGGGGAAGGAGTTCCTCGGCTGGAAATGCGGCCGAGAGGCTTAGGATCGTCCAGAAGAAAAGAGTCGGCATGTTGTGGAAAGGACAACGGATCATGGGAAGGCTTTCCAGAGCAAGAAGATTATCTGGGGAGTGATTTCCTGCCTCAATCCCTCTTCGCCTGGTGTCTCCCAGCCTGAGGCCCTTCAGCCGAGACCTGGAGGCGTTCCAGGCAGAAATGACTCCTTAATCCGAAAACCTCAGGGTGTGCGGGCTTTTGGGAGGCGTCGCACCAGGCCCTCCTGCCTCTGAGCCCCAAACCTCTGTGTGGATGTGGGATATGGCCACCCTGATGGTCTTTCAGCATCTGGGGCCCGAGGATGGGGGGGGGGGGGGCCTGTCTTCCCGCCCCCTGAGAGCAGGCGGTTTTGCTAGGCCGGATGTCAGCGAGTATTGGGTGATACGCCAATCCACCCAGAGAGGACCAGGGCCTCAAAGCTTTCTTCCACTTGGCCTCAGGCCAGTTAGTAACCGGGAGGATAGCTCTCTCCAGCCCCTACCCAGTGAGACATCTGAAAACGGAGACATCCATTAAGAAACAACTTCAAGTTTGCCAGGAAACTACAACTCAGTTCTTCACACACAAAGGATAAAAGGGGACACTTGAGGGTTATCTTGTGGCTGATTTCCTGGCACCCGAAGACCTGGGACCGGGGCCAGCCCCCCCGGCAGTCTGCACTTGGAAGGTGACTGGTGTAGCTACACCGCACGGTGTGTGACCGCAGACCGGCTGCGACTTCCACGGCTCACTAACGCCCCAGCATCCAAGTTACAAAGACACTGGTAGAAAATACTGGAAAATGGAGGGCGTTCGCTGCAAACGCACGGAGAAAGTGTCCAGAGGAAAAGGCCTGCACATAAAAGTTGTTTAAGCAAGAGCAGAAAGAACAATCCTGGCGTTGGATTCATCTTCCACTGCACCATCCGGCGATAATAATTCGGCCACCCATGTCGTCAACGTCTCCACAAGGAGCTTTTACAGCAAATAAAGACGGAAACAATGAAGTCATCTGCCTACTGGCTTTTATTCTCCGCGATTACTCCCCAAAGTGCGCTGCGGAGTGCCCCGCCCAGCACAATTTCCTGTGCCTCCAGCTGTGGGATCATTACCACTTCCTCTGGGAAGCTCTTGGCAGGGTAACGGCTGTTATGATTAGGAATGTTTTTTGGAAGGTCAGCCAGATTTTCTCATTGTTTAACTGAGTCCGAGGTTTGGGCTGTAACTTTCCTGACCACCCCCAAACAAGGGCTTTCTTTCAGCACACGGGGATACTACTTCAGGTTCCGGAACACCGGGTTCCCAGGAAGTACTGGCTGGATTGATGGTTCTAGTTGAATGGACGGATGGACAGCTGCGTGATTCTCTCCCAGGGGTGGGTGTCCAACCCACGGCCCAGGACGGCTGTGGGTGCAGCCCAACACGAAGTCATAAATTTACTTAAAACACTGTGAGGTTAGTTTTTGTTTTCGTGAGTGTTTGTGTATTTGATGTGCGGCCCAAGATAGCTCTTCTTCCTCCAGGGTGGCCCAGAGACGCCATAAGGCCGGACACCCTGTTGGCTCCTTTGATTCCTCAGTCCGCTGGTGGAAGGTCATCAGTATGGAGAGGAGTTCTGCAGGGAGGGACCCCAGCAAAGCTGTCTCTGAGTCTGCCGCTGCCCCTCGGCACAACGTGGTTGGAGCAGGGACAGCAGAGTAGTTTGCTAAGGCTGTCGTAGTGGCGTCCCGAGTACTGGGGACTAAAGCAATGGCACGTTCTTGCCTCGTGGCTCTGGAGGCTGAGACTGATGTGTCTGCAGGGTGGCTTCCTCCTGGGGGCTATGACCCTCTGTCCCGGGCCTCTCTCTGGCTCCTGGTGGTTTGCTGGAAGTCTCTGGCATTTTCTGGCGTGTAGACGCATTGCTCTCCTGCCTGCCGTCTTCTTCCCCTGGCCCTCCCCCTCCCTGCGCGCATCTCTGTGCCCAGACTTCCCCTGTACGAGGGCCCCAGTCCTATCGGGTCAGGGGTCTGTCCTGCTTCAGTGTGGTCTCTCTTTGCTTCATTAATCACCACTGCAACCCTGCTTCTAAATAGGATCACACTCTGGGATAGTGGGGGTTAGAAGGTGAGCGTGTGAATTTGGGGGGGGCACAGTTCAACTCAAAACTGACAGGAGTCCTACTCGGTGCCTCCTGTTCTCCCATGTCCAGTCCCCAAGACTGCCCGTCCCCCTCTCTGCTAACCCACTGGAGGTCCCACCGACCGTCCTCCACCTGCGTCCTCACTCCCCCAGTCCTCAGTGCGTGATCTCTTGTCTCCATCATGTCTGCGCCCCCTCACTGAGCTTCCTGCTTCCCTCCGTGCTGTGCACCAACCTGGTGCCCACGCCGCATCACCCGAGCTGCACCCCACAAATGCCACCCACGGTCACCCCACAGTATGACCCACGGTGAACTTGTCTCCATCAACTCATCGGTGTCTGTGCCGGGCCTCACCTCACTGGGAAGTCCCCCAGGACACCTGGGACACGTGACCGGCGCCGTGCAACCAGGCCCAGGGGCCCCTGAGCATCTGTCTTGTGGAGCGCCCCCAGGTGGTGGGAGAAGCAGGGGAAACGGATCCGCAGGGATGTCGTAAGCCCGGTGTCCAGGAGAGGATGTCTCTCCAACGGGTGAATTAGGAAATGATGGACTTCTCTAGGGCTGGAGCAGCCCTGTTGAACACTCAGCAGCTCTGCAAACTAGCACGGACCAGGTCAGAGAGGAGGCTCCCCGTGCCTCCACCACACGCGTGTGCTCTGAGTGACAGTGTCCTGGATCTTCCCTCATCCACAACAAACTGCCCCTCAGACCTCGACTCCGCAAACGACGAGAGGAAACGCACCCGTCCCCGGAAGCGCTTTGGCAGAGCGGGAGAAGGGCACTGGAGCTGTGGGGACAGAGCAGGGACGGCCCCCTCCCACCCACCCCAGGGGTTCTGGCTGAGACCCCTCCCACCCCCAGTCCCTGACTGATGCCCCCAGAAGCTTTGTCCCCCATGCAACGGGTGCAGAATGACCCGGGGCCACCCAGAAAAGACGGAGAACCTGGACAAGTCACAGCGTGCTGCTGGTGTGGCTCCTTCCTCCGGCTCTGCCTCCGAGGAGGGTTGGGTCAGCCAGTGGGAACGAGGGGATGGTGGCTGCTGAGCGGGGTCGTGAGAGGCAGGGACGTAGGGAGAGGTAGGAAGCACCCCGGGAGACTGCAGGCAGGGAGCGGGTGGGGACCGGCACAGCTGTGCAGAGCGGGCGCGTCCCAGGGGGCGTGGAGGGGATGCCGCAGCTTCCCGGTGGAAAGACCCCCTACACAATGGACTGTTTCCAGATGTTGCTCCTCACAAACCGAAAACACCAAACGCACAACAAAGGCAAAGCATCGCAGTCTTGCAAAGCTCCAGTTTTCTTTAAAACAAGAAGGCAGTGCCCCTTATATTCCTATACCGGTTGTTGCTTCCAAGAGGGATCTCTCCAACAGTCAGCATGCACACAGCCACTGCCCCGTGGGCAAGGCTGTTGGATTAAAAACCTTTCTTTTTTAAAAAACTCAGGCCCTGTACTGTTTACTGATTTACTGCAAGGTACATCCAGAACTTCCGCCTCCTCCCCAGAGGGTATCTCAGGAGGCAGCAGCTGTGCAAACACACGCTGTTCCGTGTAGTGACACTGGGGATTGATGATATGCATGCTGCAGGCATTTTTAATCGTGCAAAACTCAAACAGCCATGAGGACAGGAATAAAGGAGTGTGATGAGCCACACACCTGCAGGAACGCGGCGACCCAGCAGGACAAAGCCAGGTGCCCTTGCCTCGCCGCGGCCTCCAGGGGAGGAGAGTGTTTCAGAACGGGGCTGGCAGGGAGCCCACCGGTACGGGCCCCCATGAAGGACAGCGGGAAAGGACCATTAGACAAGAAAAATTACTGCTCCATTGTTCCCCGGTGCCGACAGGGACCATTTACTGCACATTTCACCGCCTCCACCGCCAGCCGGCTCAGCAGAGCCGAGTGAGGACCTTCCATTCCTGGGAACACGCAGCCCCGTGGCTGACGGAGGCAGACCCGCTCTCCCCACTCTGTGTACCACCCCACCCCCGCCCCCTTTCCAGCAGTGCCTCTCGCCGCCCTGGCTGGTGAAGCTCGCTTGGTTGGAGCTCCGTCCCAGAAACCAAGAGGTTGTGGGTTCAGTTCCCAATGAGGGCGCACGTCGGGGCTGCGGGGTTGGTTCTCGGTCAGGGCCCTTGCAGGGGACAAGCTGAGTCTTGCGTCAGCGTCTCTCTCTCTCCCTCTTGCTCTCTCAAAAATAACCAAAACAACCCTGCTCATTTCGTCTTTCCCTTAATGAACTAATTAGTTAGTAGTCAGAATGACCAATGTGACATGAAAAAAGAAATTAGTTTTTTTGTAATAGTCAAATGCAAATTAATGAAAGTGATACTATTATAAGGGCATTCTTGTATATGTTATTGACTTTTTTAAAAAACAAGAGTTTTAAAGACTCCGACTGTGGGACAGACGGCCTTCAAGCGCAGGGCACGGAGGTCATTCCCAGCGACCGCCTTCCCGGCGTTGCTCCTCGGACGCGTCCGGCTCGCCCAGCTCACACCAGGGCAGCGTCTGCGCCAGTCCACGAACACCCACGCGCACCCCCGCTCGGCTCGCTGGCCCCCGTCCCACGAGACTTGCTGCGTGACCGCCAGGGCTCCGTGTGGCCTTGTCCCCCCCCCTCCACCCCGAAGTGACCGGACCAGACTTTGATGCTGTGGAGTAAGGGCCTTGCTCACTCCCTGGGCTTTGCTGTTGGGCGGGTTTTCCGTGATTATCTGCACAGGGTGGCGTTTGCTGGAGGAGACGCAGTGTTCGCGGTTGAGTCGCACAAAGAGGCGAGAAGCAGATGGGCGGTTAGAACCGGAGCGCACCTGGGGCTGCTGTGGCCCCGGCGTTCTCCTCCCCGTCGTGGCCAGGGCCGGGCGGCGGTGACCATGTCAGAGCAGCCTTCCCAGGCTCCGGCAGAGCCTCTGTCACCACGCCAGAAACAACACCAGGCGTGGAAACGTGACCTTCTACAGCAGAGGGGACCCAGGAGCTTTAGCCGTGTCGCTCGATGGCAGTGTGTCTGACGTTTGTTTGGAAGGGGCCGTGTTTGGTGTCAGGATGGCCGTTTTGTTAAAAAGTCAGAGTAATAAATAACATAGCTCATAGTCATTCAGGTCTTATTATGTCTGTACCAAGCAGTGCAGTAAACGTTATGTTCACGTCAGCATGGTGAGATAACCAAAACAATGAGAGTATGGAGACTTAAAATAGTTAAATGATGACAATAGGAACCAGGAACCTAGCTAAGTGTCCTTGGGTGGTTTTGTTGCCAGTCACCCTGCACCGTAGGTGTTGGTGTTGTCCTCAACTTGAAGATGAGGAAGCTGAGGGGAAAAGACACTAGGTTTTTAAGGAAGACCTTTCCGGTCTCCTCTGAATGCCTGTTTAAAATGGCAGGGCAGATGCTAGCTCTGTTTAGGTTTCTCTCTTCGACGGGGATTGGCCCTGTGTTTCTTTGTTTTGGGGGGATACGCCAATGTCTTTTTTAAAAGATTTATTTATTTATTTTTAGAGGGGGAAGGGAGGGAGAAGGAGAGAGAGAGAAACATCAATGTGCAGTTGCTGGGGGCGGTGGCCTGCAACCCAGGCATGTGCCCTGACTGGGAATCGAACCTGCGACACTTTGGTTCACAGCCCGCGCTCAATCCACTGAGCTACGCCAGCCAGGGTTTACACTAATGTCTTTAAGCTCATCCATTTGACTTGACCCACACGGTGGTCAAACCAAAGATGGGGACTCCGGGCGGGCGGCAGGACTCCACCGCTCCCAGCAATTCGGGGATTGTGCGTCACGCCGAGTACAGTGGCGGTCACTTCCCGCAGCTCTTCTGGACGTCGAGGCTCGGGGCGGTTTCTCCCGACAGGAATAACAGGACGTGGACGACAGAGAGTGTTTCGTGGTAGGAATCGAACTGCCGGTGAGACAGCTCTGTGTGGGCGGGCGGCAGGTGTGGGCTGCTGCAAGGACCCGTCTCCCTGCAGAAGGGTCACTCACCGGGCACGCACGTGTGTCTCAGAGCTGCAGGGACTGCGTGATGTCCTGGGTCATAGCCCAGCAGGAAAAAAGGGTCACTTTTGTCTTTACCAGAAGACCATGGCAACGCAGTGTGGGGAGAAAGCCAGAAAACGTGTTGTTGTTTTAAGTGGTTCATCTGTGTCAGCCAGAGAAAGGCAAGTAGCACACGATTTCACTTGTACGTGGAATCCAAGGAACAAAGTAAATGAACAACAAAATGGAACAGACTCACAGACACAGGGAGTCAGGGGGGCAGGGCTTGGGGGGCTGGGTGAAAAGGCGAAGGGACTAAGGAGTTCGAGTTGGTTTTTACGGACTCGTCACAGGGATGCAAAGCACAGCGCAGGGAACACAGTCAACAATATTGCAGTAACTGTGTGCACGGGGCCAGGCGGGCCCCGGAAATATCAGGGGTCACTCTGTCAAGTACGTGATTGATTGTCTGACCACTGCGCTGTGCACCTGACACCAGCACAACATCACACTGAATGCAAACTGTGATGGAAAAATAAAAAGTTAAATATTTCATCTGTTGAGTTTGGCTTCCAGTCCTCTTCGCCCGTTTTTGGCAGGCGGGCCTGCTGCGAAAACCTTCGCCTTCCTGCCGTCTCCAAGACCCCTCACCGAGCAGCGCTGGCCTAACCCTCTGCTTTGCTGTCTGCGCTCCCTCCGACCATCTCATCCAGCAAACTCCCCCGAATGCACACGCATTCCCCCTCGCTGCCTCCTCCACACACGGCTTCCCTGCACCACGCCTCCCCTGTTCGTACCCGTGGGATGCGCCACGGAACAGCCTCCGGCTCAGACCCACCTGACGCCTCCCCACACTCCCTGGAGGGGTCTGTTGCAATAATTAGAGAAGAAAGGCGTCCGAGGCCAGCTCCCAACTCTCTCTCCATCCACCGCCTCCCACACTACCCCCAACCCTTTGCGTCTACCCAGGGAAGGTGTCCATTTGAGTGCCGGACAAAGGTCGGTGAGTCACCTTGTCTTGGCAAATGGAGTTTTTGCTTTTATAAAACAATGACGTGCACCTGGTGAAACAATCCCAGCAACGTGGGTGACCAGAACATGAGAAAGTACAAATGACCAAGCAGCAATTTTAAATTATAATGAACCGTTTTAGATCGTAGCCCTCCTGGTGATGGCCTCTGTAACACCAAACCATACCCAAACACCTTTAATTCTTGACTGAAGAGTTATCACAGCCTCTCTCGTCTCACCGAGGGGGAAGAAGAGGCATCAGTGCAGGTGACCTTGTCTCCCCGCCCACCCAAGTTCAACGGCTCCTGGTAGTTTCCAGTCTTTGGGGGTCCCCTCTCTAAGCCTCCGTGATGCGTGCCGACCCCTCCTCCGTGACTGGCCAACTGTCTTGACTCGTTAATTTCAGGCGAGGATGTGTCTGATCTCCACCCTTTCCTCCGCCTTCCCGTTACTTCCCTCCCTCTCTACGGTCCTTGCTGAGCAGGCCGGACCGGACAGACAGGTGCGCATGCAGATTTTCTACCTTTTTTTTCTTCTTCTGCATCTTGGGAGATTTCCACAGTGGCATCTTCAGCGCTTGTGCTGAAATTTCTGTTTTGGAAATCGTATTTTTCGATTTCTAAGAAATGTCTTTTTCTCAGATTGCTCCTTTTTTTATGGCAGCCTACGGTTTGTTTTATGGTTTCAATCTCTTCTCATATTTCTCTGAGGAGATGAACAAAAAATTTAAAACTCCCTTCTATCCCCTAAAATATGTGTTTTCTCCAGAGTTCCTCGTTCTACTTACTCATCTTGATGTTTTTCATTTGTGCAAATGTATGCTCGTCAAAGATCTGTTGATTATTTTCGCCTTATCTCACTTGTGAGCGAAGATCGGGGGGTTGGCAGAGCCGTGGTGGGCGGCACTGTTGGGAAGAGCAGTGAGGCAGAATTCTCATACGTGGGAGGGACTTTCTGACGGAAATTTAGCAACACGTACCAAGGATCCTGAAGTCACTCATATGCATGAACTCACAGTCCGGCTCCTAGGAATCCGGCACTGGGAGCTGCCCGATGATACACGGAGATGTTCACGTAAATGTGGATGAACAGGGGACAGCTTCGGTACATCTGGTGGACTATTAGGCAGCATTAAAACTGATCTTTAGGGTGAATTTTTAATAATGTCGGAATGCTCCATATACGTATATATGTACCTACATGTGTGTACGTTATTTATTTTGTTTATTATTTCAAAGTTTTCTGCATGCAAACGTAATACAATTTAAACTATAAAAATCACTTAAAAATAAGTAAAACCAAATGGACGGGGTGGTGGAACAAGTCAACTAGCCACCCCCTGCTGTCCCCCCTCTGTGTCCCGTGACCAACTCCGGATGGAGCTGCCCTGGCTTCCGCCGTTGGCGCTGCTCGGGGGGGGGGGGAATGGGGGCGCACTGACCAGCTGAGACCAGGGGGCTGTATGCTTAGTTTCGGGTCCAGTGGCTCTCAGCTTTGTGATCGCGTGTGTGCATGTGTGTATAAGTGTGTGCCTGTGTGCACGCGTGTGTGACTCCTCCCTTTTGGCTCAACACCCACTCCCAGTGTGTCTCTCTGGCTTTGTCCTGAGGACCCCACATCCCGGCTGCCATCCTATGGCATCTTCCCGTTGGGTATGGCTCCCCTGCCCCCTTCCCTCGGGGCCTCGCCAGGGAGAGCCCAGTGGCTGTCAGAACCCAGATTAGGGAGCAGTGGGTCAGGCTGGAAGACAAGGAGACCCCGGCTAGTCAGGCCTCACTTCCTGTGGGCGGGAAAATCCGCTGCAGGTTCTGCACGTGGGGCTCACGGGGCCGTTCCCAGAGGTCTGACCGGACAGCAGTGTAGAAAATGCCCACGTGGGGAGAGAGTGGGGAGGGGGGAAAATGTGAGGTTCTGTTCCATAATCCAGGTGCGAGGCAATAACCTGAGCAAAACTGAGGGCCGGCCCAGCAGGAAGAAGACGGGGGCGGGAGGAAGCTGGACGCAGCCACGGGAGTCTGGGGACCCGGCGGCTGTCCGGTGCGTGCAGAGCTCCGGTTCTGCAGGACGAGGGAGTCCGGGAGCCCCGAGGGACAACGGGGTTCGGGCAGTGAGCTCTCCCGTCACGCACCCTTACCCAAGTTTAGAACGAGAGGGAAGGTCTTTGCTTTTCACTAAACAATGGTTAAGATGATACATTTATTTTATATTAGGTGGGTTCTGTTTTACCACGCTTAGGGAAAAAAAAAAACATGCATTCTGGAATATTTCAGACTTACGAAAAGGAAGAATTAGAGTAACATTACAAATTTCAAGTTCTCATCACTGGTAAAAGTAAACGTCACCAACACGGCTGAAGCTGTTGAGTGATCCCCCAAAGTTTTACAATTTTCCTTCATTCCACGACTTTTTGAGGGGACCCGCTCTTTGCAGAGCCCCGCGGACACAGCCTTGGGCACATGGGGAGAGATCCCTGTCCTGACAGGTACAGAGAATGGGGAGGGATGGCTCTCCTGGCGGGTACGGGGAATGGGACAGGACAACGGTTGGGGGAGGCGGTCACACAGTTTGCAGTTCACCGCGCTGGCCCTGAGGTGACAACTGCAGTGCCCACAGTTGGCTGCCCTTCCAGAAACAGTTCCGGGAAACCTGTAAACTGGAGAACTTCCGTGAATAATCCCCTATGAAAATCATGTTCAGTAACGACCGTGCGTTAGCCACTCTGCAGGCCACAGACACCTAGCGTGCACTCTCTGGGGGCCGTGCACTGAGGTGGGTGCTGTCCCAGACGGGCGACAGGCTGGACCGTCCTGTCGCCCGATGAGGGTCACCTGAGTGTGGTGCTCCTGCAGAAGTAACACCCTGCACTGCACCCTAACTTACCTCCCTCACCGCAGGGGGACACCCTGGAGAAAGTGACCTACCACCGGAGACGGGGTCAAGTGCAGACAGAGCCAACAGTGGGCTGGTTCTTGCCCTTGAGGATCCGCTGCCACACAGTGGAGATGATGACACTTCCGTGTGTAACGGGCACACGAGCTGAGCGTGGAAAAGCAGTTAATGGGGCTGGACAGGGGGGAAATCGGCGAAACAAGCCCTCCTGAGTCCATAAATAGATGAAGGTCGTTTTAGGCGGAAAGACCAGCAAGAGCAAAGGTTCAAACGCATGGTGTTTGAGGAACCTTGTGACCTTCACCGCGTTAGAAAAAAGAAGTCCCCACGAAATAGTGACCCAATGCCAGATGTGACTATTATCACAACACATGAAATAACGTATGTAAAATCACCTCCAAGTGTCGGCGCCATAAAAACGATAGCGACACGATTATTTAAGTGGTCTTTGGTTTGGAATTTTGTAAGACGTTTTAAGAAACCCTAACATCTTTCAGATCTTTTTGTCTGCTCGTTGCCCTTCAAGACAACGCTTTCTGCAAACAGTTTTGTCTCTGCCCCACGCTGCGCCTGCCTAAACGTCCTTGGGCCTGACGCTGAGCTTGTCTGGAGAGCCACGCTGCTGCCCACACGGGCATCACGGGGGGGGGGTCCTAGGGAGGCCAACTCCGTTCACCGCGTGGGGGGGGCACTTCCTAACTCGTCCAGGACAGGCTGGGAAGAGTGTATTTATTTCACATCAAGCTGAACACATTTAGTTTATAAGGTAGTCCGTTGTTCTGAGATTATATCCCTTTGCTTTTTTTTTTTTTTGTTTTAGAATGTCCTTCCTCGTATAAATTACTGCATCAGTGCATTAGAATAATTTTTTTAATATCCTTACTTAGCAAAATAAAGGCTGGCAACACAGTATTTAAAATTTTATCGGCTCAAACTTCCATAAAGTTTGACAACTGCCGTTTTCCTACTTTCTAAACCACTGCCAAGTCATCTGATTTTGGGGGTGTTTATCTTGTTAAAAGCTGAGAAGGAAGAGTCTGTTTGAATGGTATCAAATGGCCGTTTGCCCGTGTGGAATTTAACTTCCCCCTGAGTCTGGACATTCTGTCGTTCCTAAGAGGACTCGGAGGGAAGGGGCTGACGTGACAGCACGGGTCAGGGGACTCGGAACCAGATTCCCAGCTGCGCAGCCGGCCGGAGACATGCGCTTACCCCGGTTCCTCACGTGCAGGGTCTGGAACACCAGGGACTGCGCGAGTAATAAGGTCCCTTCCAGTAATGAAATTCAACTGCACATACATGTATAGAGTGTGTACACATGTAGTCATACATATACACACATGCACACATATACACACCTGTGTGCACATACAGCCACATGTATAGGCGACATTGGACGTTATGGGAAGTTTATAATTTTTGCTAACAAGAGAATATCTTTTAATCCTTGTTTGAAAAGGCAATGGAGGATTAACACTTCAGGGAGTGAGTTTATTTGAGGAAAAAAAATCCTAAACCTTGGAAATTGAAGGAAGTATAAGAACATTGCCTGTATTTGAAAGGTGGAAAGAAATGGAACCGCAGTGGTGCTGGGCACTGCCTGTGAGGCCCGGTTTGCCGGCAGTGCGGTAAGCAGTGACAGTCGCTGATCTTGCAGGCAGCCGCCGGGTCCCTGGACCTGTGCGCGCAGGCGCGGCTCAGGTGCGACCCCGCAGGAGCGGTACCGGGGCTCCTTTCAAACTTGGCCGTGACCTGCCGTCTCTCTCTCTCTACCTGAAAAATCAATACTCTGGTTTCCAAAAGCAGTTCCCGAAACAAGAAGTAAAATCCCTCTGGGCAAGACCACGTTTTTAATGCGATTGCCGTCCCCAGGTGACGGTTTCTAGAATTTCTAAAAGCCAGGCGCCTGTTCAACTCCCGTGGCCACCGCAACACGGGTGGGAAGAGGGCAACGTACAGGCTCGGGTGGCCCGCCTGGGGAGGGGCGGTGGGGGCGGGGTTTGCGCTCACACCGGCCTGACTGCAAAGCCGAGGCTATCGCTGCTTGGCCACGCTGACGCTGCGTTTGGGAGAAAGCCTTCTTTGAGGGGAAATAAACATATTTATTTAAAAAAATAACTCTGGCTGGAGTATTTGGTAGTCGCCTCTTCTACCTGGCGGATGCCATCCCCATGGGGAAACGCCAGGGAGCTTTCCAAAGGGAGGGGGTGGGGAGGAGTCTGGCACCTGTTCAGAAGATCCGACTCAGGGAGGGTCTCTGCGTTCTGACGTCACAAGTGCTCCCCCCCACCGGGTCACCGTCCCCTTCTGCACGGCAGATCGCTGCACCCCTTCGCACACATTGCATCAGCCTGCGGTTCCTCCCGCTGATAGCTCTGGGCCCTGCGAGCGTTCCCCGCTCTCCCCCGACTGCTGCGTCCGAGTTCCTTCCCACGAGAGCCACTGCCGGTGCTTCCCAGGCCGGTTCCGGCATCATCTCCTCCTGGCGGCCCGTCTGCGCCGACCACTCCGGACAGGTGGTAACCCCACCCCCACAGAGCTCTCGTCCTCGCGTTTGCCACCCCGCACTGCCGCGCCTTCCTGGTCTGGCTCTCGTCTCCCGCCTGCAGCACGATACAATAGTGCGCAGGAGCCGTGTTCGCCTCCGTGTCTTTGCTGCACCCCCCGAAAACGCCACGGCTTCGTGGACGGGTATGCAGTCGCCTGGAACACCTTCTGCACTACAGCCAGGAGCTACCTCCACGCCCTCCCAGACGAATGAGGTTAGCATCGTGATAGCAGTGCGTGGGGCCTGTTTCATCCTCAGTGGTAAGTGTATTAAGGATGAAGGATGATGTGCTTGCTCTACCGCCGATGTTTCTGGAAGCCTCCCAGGAAGCAGGAATGAGACATCCAGCTCGCCACGCCCCTCGACAGGAGCCTCTGGGCTGGGAGTCGTTTCTGAGAAAAACAGCAGCGTCTGATGGATGCAAAAATCACCGGTTCCCCTCTGCGGTGTCACCAAGAATTGTGGGCGTGTGGCTTTTTTATTTTGTATTTATTTTATTTTATTTTTTTGCAACAGGGAAGGGATTTAACGCTACGCGATGATGTACGACTTGCAGTTGGGTGAGCGTTGTTTGCTTCATCCGCTATGAACTCACTCGGTCATCAATCATGTTAACACTGTGCCACAAACCAGGACATGGGCGGTTTAAAAAGATTAATGCGTCAGCGGAATGGTCTCGGAGCCTCTGAAGTTTGTAAACCCCCGCTGCCTACTGTGTGGACTAGACTGTCGCCAACAGAAAGGTCCAGCCCTGGCTGGTGTGGCTCAGGGGATTGCCTGCAGGCCTGGGAACCAAGGGCTTGTGGTTCGATCCCCAGTCAGGGCACATGCCTGGGTTGGGGGCCAGGTCCCCAGTAGGGGGCGCATGAGAGGCAATCACACTAATGCTTCTCTCCCTCTCTTTCTCCTTCCCTTCCCCTCTCTCTGAAAATAAATAAATAAACTCTTTATTAAAAAAAAGGGAAGGCTCATTTAAAAAAAAGAGAGAGAGAGAGAAAGGTCTAGAATTTGAAATGCCTGAATTTGGTCATTGAATTCTAGAAAGAGCTAGGTATGTCTAAATTGAGACTTGAGGGCACAGCACTCAAAACCGCGGGCAAGAACAGCTTGCATCCCGGTTTGGATGGTGGATCTGCCGCACTCGTTGGCCGATGGGGAAGTCGAGGTGGAGGAGGGCGGGGGTGGGGGGATTGCGTGGGGCGGAGACCGGCAGGAAGAGCTTGGCTTCTGTGAAAGGCAGGTGACCCTTCCCAGCGCAGTGCACCGGGGGCCCGCCTGGGAGGCAGGTGGCTAATTCTGCTCCTGCAGACAGACATTCCAGGGAACAGGAAAACAGTTGTACGAGGATTTCCCCTAAACATCTGTCACCAACTCTGCTTTCACTGTCCTTGCTTCACTGAGCACCTTAGCGATGTCACCCCTGACAGCCGTGAGCAGCCCTGGCAGGGACTACGTGGGCATCCGAGCCGAGGGGGATGTCTCAGCTTTTATTAGAGTCTTCACTCACAACAGCGCGACACCTTGCTGCCTGGCTGTGCCTCGCCTGGGTTGCAGGTGCTCGTGTGCGTGGCTGGCGCAGGCGCTGTCCCGGCAGGCAGACCTGAGTCTGCTGGGCCAGGGGCCGTGCTTTAAGTGTCGCCGTCCTCAACCTTTAGGGCCACAACTGGGACTTCCCTTCTTTTTCCTTCTATTCCCCCCCTCCCCCTCCCAAGCCTGCTGTGCTTTGGAACACAGGCCTCTGACGTCCTGAAATTCTTCATGGGGAACCAACCACTTGTGCCTCTTGCCTGAAATAAAGCCTGACGTCCCCTCGAACACATGGGGCCTGAATGCGTGGCCCTTCCCAGGGCAGGTGGCTGGTTCTTCCCACCCCACGGAGCCGAGGGTTAAGACTCAATCCAGCAGCCTGTTCCTCTTCTGCGCGAGGTTTAGACCTTGGCCCCTTCACCCCCAGGTAGAAGCTCTGGCTCCTTCCCGCTGGCACCTCTCGGGGGGCCGCCAGCACTGGGTGCCTGTGTTCACTCTGGGTTCCGTCTGGGTTTTACTCGCTTTTAAAACAGCACCGGACACGGTTGCCCACACTTGGTCCTCTCCCTCTGGGTTCCCTCACTTCCGACACAGCAGCACAAGCCGTACCGCCTTCCCCGCCGGCTGCGCGTGACTCCTGCGCTTCCCCCGCTCAGGCCCGCGGTGGCTGTGCCCCAGTGGGTGACCAACCACGGAGCAAGCTGCCCAGGTTCCCCTGGGGAGGGCCTTGCTGCTGTAGCTGCTGGCAGTTCAGAACGGGGCAGGGGGTGGCTTTCAGCCCAGTGTGCTGTGGCCTCGGCGGCTGAGGGGCCTCGTGTAAGGGCCACCCCTTCCCAGGACACTCGCATCCAGTGACCGACGGATTAAAGCAGGGGTCAAGGGCCTCGGAACTTCGGGCGAATGTCGGCCAACCCGGGCAGGCGGTTCCATCCCGACAGGCCCCCTTGGGCGCAGCAGAACACCTTGGTGCCTTTGCTTAACGCTGCTTCCCGCACACCTGCCGCAGGTGTGCCTCCCAGGTGCGGCTCTCAGCACCGTCCCGAGCACAAGGCCGTCTCACAGCCTCGCTGGGACAACCCGGAGCCAGCACGCAGGGCCCCACGCTCCACTTCCCCTTTCACTGTGTGACGGCCACACTGTGTGACGGCCACACCTGCAGGACACCCACCTGCCTCCTGTCTAGAGCTCTGCTGCGAGCTCCGGATGTGAACACTCAAGCTCGGCCTTGACGTTGTCACTCGGGTGGCCGCAAACCTCTTGGACTCCGAGCCACCAAGACCCAGCTCTTCCTAACCCGCCTCCCCAAGTCCGCCATTGCCTGAGCTGATCCACACGTTCCTGAGAGAAGCTGCGTGCTGAGGGCGTCCTGGCTGGGGCTGTGGGGGTGGGAGCTGGGAGGGGGGGCAGCGTGTACCAACAAGGAAGCCTGCTCTCTCGCTGGGCCTCTGGTCCCCCTTGCTGCCACCACCCAGGACACAGCGTAGCAGCAGCGTGTAAGCTGCCCTGGTGCTGAAGGAGAGAGATCTGCAGGTCACTCTGAGTGCTGTGGGGTGGGGGGCTATTCATTGCCGTTCTCACATTCACGAAATATAAGTATCATTGTTTTGACCCCATACGGGTAGATTCCTAGTAGAAAAATAAAGGACAGGGACTTAGCCTTTCTAACAGGAAATGATTTCTCCCTTCTTTGAATCTCATGATAATTCTCTTTGATGCCCTGGGTCTCTCTCTCCCTGGAGGACAGGGGTGATGATGACCTTCACGTCTGGATCGCTGGGCAGTAACTCGCTGCTCTCCGAGCAGGTAGTTTGCAGCGTGCGCTTGTTGGTGATGTCAGGGTCTCCTCTCCGACTGTCCCCCGGGAATTGCTCTCTCACCACCACTCACAATGGTAGTGAGTTGTGCCCCACCCTCTGTGCCGCAGCTCATTTCCAGAACAGCCGGGGGAGGGGCTGCCCAGATCTGCAGCCACATGAGGGTCCTTTCTCCTCCCAACTCTCCTGTCCTCTTGGCCCTTCGGAGGATCCTGCGTCCTCTCCTGGCTTGGAGTGGCTGTGTCTCTCGGAGTGGCTGTCTCTCTCACGACGTCCCCGGGCCAGCCAACCACAGTGGATATCCGCACCACTCTCTGCTCTGGCCGGGTGCCCACTGATGAAAAGTCTTGCATTTTGGTGCTCCTTAAGGTTGTGTTATGGGCTCACATGATTATAATTTTTTAACTTCTGGTAGCTAAGGAAGTACAGATAGACAAAATGCCATTTATTTAAACTTCACCGCTCCCAGCCACTTGCTCTCTTGAAGGACTCGAATTAATCTTTCATCAGCATTGTGCTTAAAGGCAAAGTCCTCTTGCTTTTATGTGGGCGGTCCGCATTTATAAGTTGTGACAAGCTGCTTGGTGCCAGGCAGCCAACAGTGATGAACAATCTTGGCAGATTAAAATGTAAATTTGATGGAAGAAAACAACCCACCAAAATGTATGCTTCTGCATAATCTGTGATTAAATGCTACTTGTTGCGGAGCTAATGTTTCTGACATGTTCAATTACAGCTTTTGGAAGTTTCACTCCACATCACTTAGTCTATTTTAAATAATTCTCCCTTAGGCTTCGTACACAGCGATGTATGTTTTGCGCTAATGGCCAATGCAGATTTGGAAATAATCTCTGTCCAGTTTATGACAAGATTTATTTTCTATGGAGATAACAGGGTTTAAAAGTTAATCCTACAATCCTCTTTCTTATAACTATGAAAACAGTCTCTGTATGCCTAATTGCTATGGTCATTTTTTTTTTTAAATGGGTGATTAAAAAACAGTATAAAATTTAGTACTTTTACCTCTTTTAAGTGTATATAGCTCATTAGTGCTCAGCATATTCACACTGTTGGGCAATACATCTCTAGAAGTTTTTCGTCTTACAAAACTGAATAGCTATTGGACAGCCGCTGCCCATGCCCCTCCCCCAGCTCCTCCCCCAGCCCCTGACCCTCCACTTTCTGTTGCTTTTGGATACCTCTCACAAGTGGAATTATACAGTATTTGTCTTTTTGTGATTGACTTATTTTGCTTAGCATAATTGCCTCAGGATTTATGAGACAGGATTTGAGTATCAGACAAGTTTTTAAAGACTGAATAATTAATATTCTATTATTTTTATATATAAATATATGTACAATTCTTTCTCTGTCAATGGACACTTCCCTATTGTCTATTATGAATAATACTGCAATAAACATCAGTGTGCAAATATCGCTTCAAGATTCTGCATTCGATTGCTTTGGCTATATGCCAGAAAGCGAGATTGTTGGCTCATTCTATTTTTAATCTTTTGCGGAACCTCCATTTCTTTTCCCATAGAAGCTGTACCATTTCATATTTCCACTCAGCTATTGTCCTTTTTATGACAGGTTCCATCGACTAAATATTGGCTGATGCTCGTAATTATTAAATAAGAATAACATGCCAATACGATAGGATTATTAGGCTGTAAAATGACTGCACTTTCAATAGTTTGCCTTAGTTTGAAACAGTAGATTTAATCAAGCGCCGTTTTGCCACAGCCTAAGTTTCCGTTTGGTTGGTCCTGGTTCACGGCTTCGGGGGTCAGAGTGCTGCTGTCCCAAACACTGATCTAAATGAGATCTCCATTTCGCCCATAGAAAATGATAGACTGAGGAAAATAAAGGACAGTGCCCTTTCCAAGGGGTTCCCGCAATTCAGGAAACCAGACGGGAGCTTCTCGGGCTGCTGGTGACCGATGGCGCCCCACGAAGTGAGCCCGGCCACCTCCGGGCCGGCCTGGCGACGCCCTACCCGGGCTGTGGCATCGCGCCCCGGTAGAAGGCTTCCCTTCTCACTCCGCTTCCTTTTCGAGCCAGCGCTCTGAGTCACGCTGCAGTCTACCCAGCTTCGCCTGGTGCAGAACACTGCCCAGAATCTCACTGAAATCCATGCTTTGGGTGTGCGTGCGTGTGCGTGTGTTTGTGTGTGTGTGGTCATCTATACGGGAACTATTATTATGGGTTTCCAGAAGATTTCAAGTGATTTCAAGTGCATAAACGCACCATACCCCAATTGATCTGTAGACTTAATGCAATTACTGCCCAAATCCAGCAAGCTGTTTGCCTTGACCGGGTGTCTGTCAAGTGAGAAAAGCCCCAAACCCGGTGCATCCCAGTGTCAAGAACAGAGGGGCCGGACAAGGTCAGCATTTTGCAAGTTTCTGCCGCACCCAGAAATGAAAGAAGGAACAAAGGAGACGAATCAAGGAGAGTGGCTCCTCTGAGGTCCCCAGAGCTCGCGCGCCTAGGGTGTCGGGGTCAGATTTCAAATCCGGCCAACAGTTCCTGGACTGTCACCCGCAGCGAGGACAAAGGGAAACGGATTGAAGGGAACAATGGACAGCCAGCACCACGTGGCCCCGGAGCCGCGTGGCTAAGTCTGTCTCCACTAGGCTTCCGTATCCGGCTACGCGCCGCGGCCGGCGGTGACGTCACGAGGCTGGGATCTCGCGGGAAACGGGGTCCCCGCGTCCGGGTGCAGGGCGGGCGCGCGCGGGACTTTCAAGCCGCGGACCGCGGTCGCCCGCTGCTATGAGCCTCTGGGCGGACAAATACCGGCCCTGCTCGCTGTCGCGGCTGGACTACCACAAGGAGCAGGCGGCCCAGCTGCGCAACCTGGTGAGCGGGCGGGACGGGGCTCGTGGGGCTCGGGGACCCGGGAGTGGCCCCGCACGGCGCCCCGCGCCCCGGGAGCCTGCGTTCCCGGCCGTCCCCCGAGGCGGTCGGGGCTGGAGGGGGGGGACAATGAAACAGGAGCTAGGACGGCGTGGAGGCGAGGACTGTGTTTGTAAACAGCAGGGGCGGGCCGGGGAGCCGCGGCGAGTCCCACGGGCAGCGAGGAAGCCCTGGCTGCAGATTCCCGGGGCGGGGGCGAGTGGAGCGGGGAGAGGGGACCCCAGGTACCAAGTCGCCGAGGCAGCAGTGGGCGCCGCTCGTCTGGGACCCGCCCGAGGCCGGTGCAGCCGGTAACCGGGGGCTGCGGGGACGGGGCGTGCGGCGGGGTGCCGAGCCCCAACCTCCGGCCGAGTGGGAGGGGGAGCCCCGGGAGGCCTCCGAGTGGAGAAGGGACGTCACTCCCCTGGCGTTTCACCGCTGGCTTCAAGTTTCCCGCTGTCGTCGTCCCCACTTGCCAATGGGAAGGTATTGGGTGTCTTCGTTTCAGGGTCATTCCTGATTCGACAAAAAAAGAGGATGTATCAGGTTTTCCTTGAGTGTAATTCCGTATGGGAAGTTCCCCCACCCTCCTCCATCCTGAAGTGGCTAATGGCCTTGTGTTGTGACAAACGGAATGTGGTGGGGTATGGACAGGGAGAAAGGGTCTTGAGAAAATGATAGTGTCTGTGGAAGCCAGTCATCCGCCCCTTTTATGGGCCAGAAAGGACCGTGGGGTGACGGACGTGTTTCTGCTCAGCAGTTACAGGTAGTGCGTACTTTGTAAAAACGAGAAACGAAAGTCATTAGAGAAGTTGATGGTGTTGTGAGATGCTTTTTTTCTCTGTAATTACTTTGTCCACACTATAGTTTAAAATAAGTCTATTATGCCTGTGTACTTCATCTACAGACAAATTGCATTTTCTCACAGCTTTCACTTGAATTGTCTTAGACAAAGGATGCATTGCATTTTATTTTCTGTGACGTTTTTAGTTTTACACAATTGGGAATGAATGTTTTGGACAAAAGTTTAATAAACTCGTCTTATGTATTAAGAGATTTGCTTTTAAGAAATGTTTACCCGTTTCCTGGTGAATCTGCAATATAACAAAACTATGAAACATTTAAAGCATAAATTGAGTTTTGGCTAGCTGGAAGGTCAAAAACAAAGGCAGCCAGTATCTGAGGGGCCTGTACTATGTTCCATGCCCTGTGTTAGGTGAACAGTTCCTCTCCTGGAGACCGGTAAAATCTACCGTACTAAGCATTTCTGTTAAGATGCCCACGCCATTTCTTTCTGTACTGGTCACTTACCAAACTTCTGCTGCAGAAGACTTGGTGTACTGTGCACCCGAGGTCCACACCTGCTCCCTTCCTGTTGCGGGTTCCTAAACCCCACTGGCCATCAAAGCCACCTGGGGAGCTTTGCAAACACACCTTTGTCTTTCCAGACTCCTGCCAGCACACAGGCTGATGCCACCTCCTGGGTTTGCACTTCCAGAAGCTTCCTCTTGCTGACACCCCTGAGCACCTGAAATGCCTGGGGATTCATGTCCTCCCCACCCCCCCAGCAGGTTGCAGCAAGGATTGAGGAGAGACAGCATGTGAGACTCCCGCTTAGGCGCCCTTGGTGGGCGGAGGGGTGTTCAGCGCTGTGGAGTGTTTGACACTGGTGCTGGAGTCCCCCAGCAGGGGCCAGCCCCTGGTGCCCAGAATGGGGTTTATGTCCATGATACACTCTGCCTTCCTTTGCTTCCCCACAGAATTTTTCTTTCCCCGGTAAACCAGTCGCACTCAGTTCTTACCAAAGGGACTGTTTGTGGAAGCCCAGACTAAGGCAGGTGTTGATCTCAGTTACTGAGTCCTACTGGGTGGAATGGGCCCACTACTCAGTCTTCCACTTCACACAGGCTTCTGGGAGACCCGGGCAGTCGGGGGGTTCGGGAGCCCTTACTTCCCAGCGCGTGGTGGTGCAGCAGGCAGGTACTACGCTAGGTACGTAATTACGTAAAGTTAATGCCAGGGAACAACTTTTTCAGCGCTCCAGAAGTAATGTTGAAGAACCACTATGTGTACATTCATCCACACATATGCATTTGAGGTTTCGTAAGCAGGGACTCAAAATATTGGTACTTAAGAAGTTTCATTCTACCGTGTAAGTAGGAAAATGCCTCGTGTCTTTTTTTCCAGGTGCAATGCGGGGACTTCCCTCACCTGTTAGTGTACGGACCGTCAGGGGCCGGTAAGAAGACGAGGATCATGTGCCTCCTCCGAGAGCTGTACGGCGTGGGAGTGGAGAAGCTGAGGATCGAGCACCAGACCATCACGGTGAGCGTCTCGCCCGGAGACCCTCCGGCTGTCGGGCTGGCCAAAGAGTTCGTTCGGGTTTAAGTGAAAATACAATAAAAACACATTTTTTATTTTCACCAATAGCTTTATTGAACAACATATTCACCTTTTTGTTCCACTACCTTCTGCCACCTTTCGGGCAGCTTCATACTCCCACCTTCCCAAACTTTATCTTTTTGAGCAAAGAACTGTTCCAGGTGCCTTTGCAGTCCTCCAGGGTATTGCAATTTTTTTCCATTAACGGAATTTTGTAAAGACCGAAATAAATGGAAATCTGAGGGTGCAGCGTCTGGTGAACACGGCGGATGAATCAGAACTTCCCAGCCACGCTGTGACGGGTGTTGTCGAGTCATCAGAGAATCACGCCGTCTTGCCTTATCCTGGTGGGAGATTCTGCGTTTTCTGTTGACTAATTCCAGACACTTTGTGTCAAGAACTGCTTTCATCTGGTCTGACTGGGCGCAGAACTTGCCAGAATGAATGGTGCAGCTTTCCGGAAGGAGCTCGCAGTACGGCAGTCCCTTCCCACCCTCTGCGCGTGCACACACACACACACACACACACACTCCGCCCTCCCTGCACGGAGACCGGCCTTTGGTGCGGTTGGCGGTGGCTCCTTTCGCTGCCCTGTGGTCTCTTCCTTTCCACAGTATTGCAGAGTATCCACTTTTCGTTGCCTGCAGTAGTTTGTTTTAAAAATGGAATGTTTTTGTTACATTTAAGTAGAGAATCGCATGTGGAAATACGATTCTCTAGGTGGAAAGAAGGTTTTTTCCACCTAACTTATGTGGAACCCAAACCGGAAAGCAGTTAACACAGCCAAACTGGTGCAGATGAGTTCCAGCGCTGGAACTGGATATTCGGAGCACATCGGTGCGGCCGTCTCCCACGTGGTAGAACGTAGACTCAGTTACTGTCTCAGTTACTGTACTCAGTAACTGTCCTCAGTTAATGTCTCGATTTGATCGCTGTCGCCTTCAGCTGGTCTGCCCGACAGCATGAAACTTACTTCACAAACCACTTTGGACACATTCGATCAGTCACAGCACCGTCTCCACACACGGCACAAATCTTTTTTTTGCATGTCAATTGCATTTTTATCTTCCTTGAAATAATAAAGCATACTATGCCGAAAATGTTGCTTATTCCATCTTCAATATCAAAATGGCTACACAGAAATTGCCCAATTTTGATAATTTTTTAAATGCAGAGTGATATGACAGCTGTCACAATACGATCTAACAACATTGTTTTGAATGAAGTTAAAGACAACTAAGTGCTACTAGAGCCATCGGACAGAAAAAACGCAACGGACTTTTTGGCCACCCCAGGATTTACTGTGGCAGATACACACTGTATACTGACCGGCTGGCAGGAAATGAAGGCGCGATGCAACACCTGCTGCAGGTGGGGGTGCTGGGGAGGGGCAGTCATTGCCAGGGGAGCAGTGGACTGAACTTCTTTTTGGGAGGGAGGCTGGTTATATACACACATAAAGGTTGAAAAATGCATCCCCTCCAATCCAGCAAATTCTTCACAGGAATCTATTGCACAGAAATGAAAGTGCACGAGATGTGTGCAAGGGTGTTAAGCGTGGAATTGTTCGAGAGGCAGAAGGCAAGATACAAGACGCCGTCCGTGTGGCTGGTCCGTGTGGTGTGACGCCCGTCGAGGTCGTCTGAGGCGGGTTGCCCGGGTGTGCAGTGGGACAGCAAAGCAAGGGTGCCTGCCTCTCGTTTTTCTCAGGAGACGTGTGTGGGAACATACAGAAGTGCACGCGTGTTCATTTTGTGTGTTGTGGAAGAGGCTGCAGAAGGACACGGCCCGGCTGTGTGCAGGGGCCGTGTGCGGATGCCTGGAAGTGGTTCGGCGCTTTCTGGAGGTGGGGGGAAGCGTGACCTCAGTAGGAGCAGGATGCAAATGAAATTCGAATGAAAGCACGTTTGTCCGCCCAGTAATACAAACAATGGGTTAATGAAGTTAAGACATTAGTGGTGATCCTCCAAAGTTTTATTTCAGTAAGCATAAATTGTTTATTTTAAAAAATCAGTGAAATACAGAAAAGAGGACAAGTAGCTAATAATTAAGTGTTAAAAGCATCTATTTTTTTGTCCACAGACTCCATCTAAAAAGAAAATTGAAATTAGCACTATTGCAAGCAATTACCACCTTGAAGTTAATCCCAGGTGAGCTGCTACTCTATAGAGATAAGCACTTTTAGAATAGTGGTGTTCGGGCTTTCTTTTTAAAGAGCAGGACTCTTTCTTGAAGAGAACTCGGGTGTGAAAACCCGGTGCATAAAACAGGTAAAAGGGAAGCTGCCCTGTGTGAAATAGCCTGGAACCTTCCGCCGCGCCTTCTCCGTGAGACCCCCCGTGAAAACAGTTTTGGGAATGAAGTTTCCTTGCCCCGCAGAGCTGAAGTCCATCACGTGGTTTTGAGGATCACATCGACTCTTTGGGAACTGCGGACCACAGTGCGTCCAGAAAGTCCGTGGTGTCTGGAGTGAGCACGCACTCCGCAGAGTGGCCCCGGGCAGCCGCGCCGTGGCCGGCTCTTCCGCTCCGTTCCTGGACGAGAGGGTGTTGCCGCGGCCCCACTAGTGTTTGTGTCTCTGTCGTGACGTGGTGAGACTGGGGTCTCGCCCGGGGTCAGGGCATGTGGGGGACCTGTGTGCCGCAGGAGGTGCTGCCGGGGTGGATGGCGCGGACGCAGCTGCGGTGGCGGCAGAGGCTTCGGGCCCCAGGAAGGTGTTGGCGAAGGGGAACGGCTGGGGTCAGGTCGGGGTCCGACAGAAGCACCCCCACCACAGGACTGCGGGTGGGGGCAATGGCAGCGTGAGCCCAGGTGCACCGAGTGTAAGGCCCATCTGCACCCAGAGAAAGGCTTTGTGTGGGGCGTTACTGTTACTGAGCAGGTCCTCACTGTTATCTTCCCCAAGGTCCAGGAAAGTGAAGAGGAGCAAGGCTGGTGGGAGGGGTCTGATCGCGGAGGCACAGAAAGTGTCACCTCCACAGAGAAAGGGGAGATGCTTCGGGTTCCTGACTAGCAGGCGATCATGAGCAGA
Source organism: Phyllostomus discolor (assembly GCF_004126475.2). Lineage (NCBI taxonomy): Eukaryota > Metazoa > Chordata > Mammalia > Chiroptera > Phyllostomidae > Phyllostomus > Phyllostomus discolor. The sequence continues at coordinate 2,794,112 of NC_040913.2, read as the reverse complement.
CTCTCGGGGTTCGCTGATGTGCTGACAGTGGGCGGGGAGAGCCGTGGTGCCCGGGGAGTGAAGCCGATGGGCGGCTGTGCCCTCTTCTCCCCGGGAGGCCTCTGCAGCCAGGGCGGCGCACAGCCCGGGAGCCGACCGGTCTTCGGTGTTCGGGGTTGGCGTTCGGCCTGAGTTAACCGGGGTGCGTGCTGGTGGGGAGGCTCGTGTGTCCTCAGTGCTAAAGCAGCGCGTGGGTGTGAATGGCGGGCGATGCCTGTCGCGCGTGTGCGGCTGCCGGAGTTCCGACGGGTGCCCTGAACCCCCTCCCTGCACAGTGAGCACCCCCGCTGTGGGGAGTGGGGGGCAGGCCTGGGTGCACCCCGCTCTCAGACCTCTTTGGTCTGGGGACGGGGCAGGGAGTGGGGGCCGACTTCATCTCAAAGAGTTCTTTTTATATTTTGAGTAATTTAAGGTAATTAAGAAATTAGTTGTAACTGACTAGTAACTATAGTGTGTACAGAAGAAGTATTAAAGTAACTGACAAACGTTTAATTATTAGTTGTTGCCCTTTTTAAGTAACAGTAAACTTAAAAGAACATATTTAATGTTTTCAGTTATGTTAATTAGTTGTAATCGAGTATCGGAATATTGTTGGTGTTTTTAACAACCCTAAGATATCTCAGCCTTAAAGTTTTGTGAATGTAATTAGCTGTTCCTAATTTTGATTACAATTGTAACTACTTAAGATCTCCAACATGTTTCTTACAGCAGCGTTAAGAACAAGGGCGTAACACGTGGAAGTTATTTACATGTATATATGTCCACATAAAACGCACATTTTTAAACCCCGACTCCTGTGTCCGCAGCGACGCTGGGAACAGTGACCGGGTGGTCGTCCAGGAGATGCTGAAGACGGTGGCCCAGTCCCAGCAGCTGGAGACAAGCTCCCAGAGGGACTTCAAAGGTAGGCGACGGACAGACGTCTCCTCATGCGCAGACGCTCCAGTTGTGGGGAGGGAGGAAATGGGTGGGGCTCGTGCGTGCGGCCCCTGTGCTCCCCTCTGCCCTGCACCCGTGCAGCAGCAGCCCCTCTGGGGTGGGGAACCCGAAAGCGAGACAGAGAATCGTTGATTTCCAGGCTCACGGGAGTGTTTGTAGATGGGTCAGTAGGGCTGAATTTTAGTGGAAAGAGGCCTATTTATGCTACTTGTTTGCTAGTTTAGAACTAGATGAATAACGAAAAACGTTTCATTTAACATAAGAGATTAAATGATTTGGAAATAACTGTTCTTAGGACCAAAGTTACGTGTTTGTTATGGAATATTTAAAAGGAAGGTTAAAGCCAGCTACACCCCCATCCTGGAGAGACAGGTACTGTGGCACGTTTGTCATTTCTGTGCACGCGCGTGCGCACGCTCTTACGGAAGACCTGCCGGTCCGTGTGCCCACACTCAGTGCCGGTGCCGTGTGTGCAGATTCTCCGGCTGCGGTGGGGCGTCAGCACGCACCACCCCGGGGGCGACGAGGGGCGTGCGTTCCTTCCGGCGCTGGGCAGCACCCTGGGGAGTCCTTTCCGGTCTTGGCCAGGCATGTGAAGAAGTTAGGTGGCGGCTGGTTTCGTGAATGTTGATTTGTGTCTTTTGCTCATTCCTCCTTTTACGTTTTTGTGAATCGCCTGTGTACATTCCGGTCTATTTCTTGTTTCTCCTACTCAGTCTGCATTTCAAAATAATTTATGTGTACTTTCTTGTTTTCTTATATTTGCTTTTTTGTTTACATACATGACAACTATTGCTGTTCACATCTTGGCTCTGTGCACCCTGTGTCGTTGAGCTGTCTCACTGTGTGCAGTGTTTGGGTGTTCCAGACCCGTGTTCCCGTCTGTGAGTACACACGGCGCTCCCCCCTCACTCGTGTGGCTCTCACGCTCTCCTCGTGCCGCCAGCTCCGCAGCCCCTCCGGCAGGAGCAGAGGCGGGGCGAGCCTGTCGGCGCTGGAAAGGGCCCTGGGTTTCCGCGTGGAGGTGGGTGCTGGGTTCTGGCCTGAGGTCTGTCCGTCCGTCTGTCTGTCTGGTCGAGGGGAAACACACCTGTCGCCTTCTCTTTTGTGGGGCGCTTCTGACACGAGCGTGCGCTGCGGTTCCCAGACCCTGCTTTTGCGTCCACGTGTGTGTGTGTGTGAGTGTGGTTTTCTTCTCGGTTCTGTGCACGTGACAGCTGGGCTATGCTGTGTGGCGTTTCTGGAGGAGACCGCTCGGTCGTGTGTTGACTTCTAAGTCCGCTGCTGCCTCCCGGCTGCGGACGTGCGTCCGTGCCGCCCGGTTTGCACCTTTTTTTTCTTTGGTGCCGTTTGGTGGCATCTCAGGATCCACCTCCCTGTCTGTGTGTCTCCCGCTGTGTTCCGTTGGGACTCCATTTCCAGACTTTCTCCTCCCCGTGAGCGCGGGCTTGGGGGTGCCTCCTGCTGTGTTTTCCGTCTGCTGCTCTGCCCCACGCGCTGCCTCGGGGTCCTTGCTCTCAGCCATAGGGGGTCCCTGTGGACACTGGTCTCAGGCTGGCCCTCGGTGCTCCCAGGTGCTCTGGAGGGCAATGCGGGCTCCACCCTGGGGGCCCAAGGAGCCGCGTGGGTCCCGGCCACCTTTGCGCTCGCTCCTGTTTGTGGTTCTTGGACAGAACTTGTGGTCGCTGAGGTTTGATGTGCATGTGGTCGTGGGTCTGGTTTCGGCGTCCTCAGTGCTGTCGGTCTGTGTGGTTCAGATCTGGCACTCCAGCGCCCCCACCGCCGTCTTCTGGAAATGCGGCGGTGCCCGGATACTCGTCATTGATTCACTGTGACGAGTGGCGTGCGAGCCACGAGTGAGGAGGTGTTTTCTCTTGCGGGGATGGTGTTGTGACTCACCCACGTTTTAGCAAGTGTGACGGGCGAGCAAGCGCCAAGTGCTAGGACGTGTTTTCTCGTCCAAATGCGACGAGTGCCGAGTTCTGAGGCCCAGAGCCCAGGTGCCAGAGTGACCCGGTGTGATGGCACCTGCAGCCGGACCCCTCTGCACCCCCAGATTGTTCCCCCACACGCTCAGGGCCGTTCTTGACTCCAGCCGGGGGGACCTGCTGCCCAAGCCACCAGACGCCTCCGTGCCTTGCGGGCTACACACCCTCCGTGCTGGGGGTTCCCAGAGACGTTCCTAGGCCGCTGAGATGTACACGTTCCACAGTCGTGCCCTGCCGACACGGAGTGCTCTGGGGAAATGTGGCGCCACGCCTCCTCGTGTGGGTTATTTTTTGGTGCATAAAAGTGATGAAGAGGCTGCAGTGAATGCCACAGCAGGTAGCCGCTTTAACCTCATTTAGCCTAGCGTTGCTTAGGCTTCTCGTGGAATTTTTAAAATAAACATACAATAAATTATTTTCACTATACCTATAAGTTTTACGCGTCTTTGCCAAAGGCCAGAGCAGCATAAAAAGGTAATTGTTTAGGATTTCACGCTGAGTAACGAGGAGGAAGAAGGAGACAGATCCTCAACGTTCGTCTTGTTCCCCCGGTCTCAGTGGTCCTGCTGACGGAGGTGGACAAGCTCACCAAGGACGCGCAGCACGCCTTGCGCAGGACCATGGAGAAGTACATGTCCACCTGCCGGCTGATCCTGTGCTGCAACTCCACCTCCAAGGTGATCCCGCCCATCCGCAGCCGGTGCCTGGCCGTGCGCGTGCCCGCGCCCAGCGTCGAGGACGTAAGTCCGGCCACGTGCCTGTGCTCGTGAGAGCACGGCGCAGCGTCTTGTCTCAGTGACCCGGGGCCATCTCTGTCCCGGGTGCTGACCGCCAGCCAGTAGATGCTGCACAGACCAGTGTGTACGAGGCCTGTCCAGAAAGTGCTGTGTGCTGTGCAAAGCATGTTTATTGAAGAGGAGACAAGATACAAGAAGCATTGTACACAGGACAGTGACGCCTCAGTCCCCTTCAAAGGAGGCACCTTGGGACCTCACACCATTCTCCCAGTTGCCATCAGCTGCCCTGTCTTATTTTCCTGAATCTCACTGATGGTCTGAAATCTCTTCCCTTTCAAAGGGGATTTTAGTTTGGGGAAAAGCCAGAAGTCACAGGGCACCAAATCTGGACTGTAGTGGGTGCTGAGTCACCTGGGTGATTTGATGTCTCACCAAAAATTGCATGAAATGTGATGTGTGAGTGGGTGTGCTGTGATGAAGCTGCCGATCACCAGCTGCTCATAGCTGCGGCCTCCTGAATCATCCCAATGGTTTCCATGGAGGAACGTTCAAGCTGAATGCAAAGGTGGATGCAGATTTGTTGCTCCACTTGGTCATTTTTAATGTGACGGCCACACAGTACACAGGCTCACTCAGTAGCACCTACCGCCCCCACTCACTGGTACAGTGAAGTTGTCATTGTTCACACATGCGCACTCCAGTCCACTCTCCTTGGCTGCCAGGTGACATCAGTGTGGTGCAAACCGTTCTCACTATGTTAACAATAACGCCTCGGGGTCCACGGGCGTTCCTGTGGGGGGCGTGCGGGGTCTGGTCATCGCAGCGGCTCTGCTGACTTGAGACCGCCACTCACAATGGCAGACCTGCCTCTCTGCCCCCTGTCCCTGCCCTCGCGCCCATCAGCCACTGTTAACCGCTGTTGGTCAATAAATACAAACTCATAGTAAGTGGCTCCCCTGCTGGTAATGGGTTTGGGGCAGTTTCATGCAACATTGTATTAGTTGCAAAGTGTTAAGATACCTTTATTGACATTCAGTTGTAAATGCTTTAGGAATGTGCAGGTGGAAGGGTCTGTGAATCCAGGGGGGTCACAGGGCCCCCCATTCCCGGGGGCGTCCATGCAGACAGAACCTCCGGGGTGTGTGGGACTCTGCCCCGGGGGCCTCCTGGGCAGCCTTGCCCTTCCCCTGCTGCAGGGCCAGCTGCCACCTCTTCCTGGCAGCTGGGCTAGACCCCGGCCTCCTCCTGAGGGGGCAGTGGGAGGGGGGAGTGCCGGCATGGGGGCGGGGGGCGGGTCTGTAAAGGTGTCGTCGGCAGAGATCTGCACGTGCTGTTTGACGGGTGGCTCGATTTCGTTAACCGCTGCATTCGCAGATCTGCGACGTGCTGTCTGCCGTGTGCAAGAAGGAGGGCCTGAGCCTGCCCCCGCCGCTGGCCCGCCGGCTGGCCGAGAAGTCCTGCCGGAACCTCAGGAAGGCCCTGCTCATGTGCGAGGCCTGCCGCGTGCAGCAGTGAGTGCCCAGCGCAGCGTGTGCGGGGTGGGGGCCGGGGCCGCCTCCGTCTCGGCGACGGTGTCTTCTTTGCGCCATGCAGGTACCCCTTCACGGCAGACCAGGACATCCCTGAGACAGACTGGGAGGTGTACCTGCGGGAGACCGCCAACGCCATCGTGAGCCAGCAGACCCCGCAAAGGTAGACGCAAAAGGGGCCCAGGGTGCCTGGGGCTGGGCCTCCCGGTGCCGCCGCTGTTCTTGGGGGGCTGTGCGAGCGCGTGCAGTTTGGGCTGGAATCGAATCTTCCACGTAGGTGCTGGACTTGTGAAGAGAAGGTGGGGTGTGGCTCCGGAAACTCGGTGGTTCCGAGTGGTTGGCGAGTGGCGGCGGCCTGGCTCTCGCTGGGCGGTGGGCGTGTCGGTGGGGACGGTGCACGTAAAGTAGTCTGGCTTCCCCGCTTCCCTGCGGCCCTGCCACTGCCGCTCTGCCGGGCCGTGGTCCCGCTCCGCCCGCACGCCGGGCAGTGGCATCGTCATGCACGTCCTCCTGTGTTCCCTTGTCTCTTGTCGATTGACCGGCGGTGACCCTTCAGTCTTCACGACGCTCTTCTAGGTGTAGCGGACAGCCCCGGACATAAGGGTTGTCTGCCTTCAGAAGGGTTCTGGACATTTTGTTTTCCCAGCATGAACTAGATTAGAGGAAGCTTCTATATGTGCGTGCTAAGTGTGAGAAGCCATTTGAGAAAACGTCTGTACTGGATCGTTTGTTTAATTTACTGGGCTGGCCACAGCGCTCATTTGCTTTTTTCCGTGCGATGGCTCTAGTAACGCCTTAGTTGTCTCTAACTTCACTCGAAACAATTTTGTTAGGTTGTATTGTGACAGCAGTCACATCAGCATGCATTTAAAAAAAGCTCACCAAAATCGGTGAATTTTTGTGTAGTCATTTTAATATTGAAGATGGAAGAAAATAAGCAACACTTTCGGCATATTACACTTTGTTATTTCAAGAAAGGTAAAAACGCAACTGGAACGCACTAAAAGATGGGTGGGGTGTGTGGAGAAGGCGCTGCGACTGACCGAATGTGTCAAAGATTTGGGATTTGCAAAGACTCGTGCTGGAGGTTTTTCTTTGGACAACACCCCACGGTTGGGCGGACCAGTAGAAGTTGATAGCAATAAAATCAAGACATTAATTGAAAATAATCGATGTTCTACCATGTGGGAGATAGCCAACATACTGAAAATATCCTAATCAAGAAAGTTACTGGTGAAAATGAAAAATGTGCCTTATTTTACAGAAAAAAAACTAAATGAACTTTTTGGCCAACCCAATATAAAGTAAAACAGGTCAGTAGGTACTTGGAAAACTGCCTGTTATTTTTATCAAAAAATGTCACTCATGTTTTATGTAGGCTCCTGGAAGTTCGAGGAAGACTGTATGAGCTTTTAACTCACTGCATCCCTCCTGAAATAATAATGAAGGTAACTGGGCTTCTCACCTGGGACCTTTGTGTGCTTGAAATTTGGGCGGGTGGTCACGGGGCTTTGTCGTCCTCAGATGGCACGGTCCCCTCTCGCCCAGGCCATCCCCCCCAGCACACACTCACTGCGCCTCTCCTGTGAGCCAGGCACCGTCAGGGGCCAGGGGCGTGCTGAAGCAGCCAGGGGGGCTTGGTTCCTTCCCAGAAGGGGACTCATTTCAGGACAGCGTTCTCAACCCCCTCTCGTGGGGGGCGGGGCTCCATCCTGTGACTGTGCTGGTTTGTCTTCCGCAGGCCCCCAGTGGTGGCGCTTGAGGTTGTCTGTGGGTGCTTGCCACAGGCCATGAGCCGTAGGAAGCATCCTTGTGGTTACGTCTCTGCACCCTGGTACATTTGAGTATTCGGAATTTGGGTCATGCTAGATAATCACCACACTTTACATCAGGCACACACCCCTTCGCTTTCGGGTAAAGACTACCAGTCCATATAGGAGAACTCAGGATGTCACGAATAAAAAAAGATCTCTCTGTTTTGAAGGAGAGAAATAAAAGCTTTTCTGGCCAGTCTTCTTCAAATGGTCACTGTTTAATGATCAGTTGTGTTCCCTCAGGGCCTGCTCTCGGAGCTCCTGCACAACTGTGACGGCCAGCTGAAAGGGGAGGTGGCCCAGATGGCAGCGTACTATGAGCACCGGCTGCAGCTGGGGAGCAAAGCCATCTACCACCTGGAAGCGTTCGTGGCCAAGTTCATGGCGCTTTACAAGAAGTTCATGGAGGACGGCCTGGAAGGCATGATGTTCTGACGCCCGGCCATGACCCCTGCTGCCGTGTGTCTGCGCCCGCTGTTGCGGCCCGTGCTCACTGGCAGAGCGACAGAGGAAATAAACTCAACTCGACCTCATGGTGTCCCGTCTGTGTCTTCTGTAGCGATTCCTCCGCGAACGGTCCGCCCGCGTTCCTCCCACACTTGGTGTTCAGTCTGCGGCAGGGACGCGACTGGGTCCTCAGGCCTGGGGGCCGCTGGGGGTGTCTTCACGGGGCAGCTCTGAGCAGTGTCTGATCTGGGGCAACCGCAGCCCCGAGGTGCACTGCAAGGTTTTACGTCTAAAAGAAGTGGAGCTGCCTGTATGAGGATGTGGGGGCGCTCTTGTAGCAGTTTGTGGCAACCAACCCGGAGTTGTTTGATGGACAGACACTGCTACTCACAGAAAACTGGAACACAGGTTTTGCCCTGGCTGGTGTGGCTCGGTGGATTGAGCACGGGCCTGAGAACCAAAGGGTTGTTGGTTCAGTTCCCAGTCAGGGCACATTCCTGGGTTGCAGGCCAGGTCCCCAGTAGGGGGCGTGTGAGAGGCAACCTCACATTGATGTGTGTCTCCCTCTCTTTCTCCTTCCCTTCCCCTCTATAAAAAATAAATAAAAATAAAATATTTTAAAAATATGTAAGGGTTTAGCCTTAGGGGAACCTGTAGGGTTAGGAGAAATGATGGTTACTTTTGGGGGTGGGGGGCACTAGCCAGGCCCCAGTTAGCTGTCTCAGCCCTGGGAACCGCACCTCCCCAAACACACGCACATGAGGAGGGATACTGGCATTTTAACAGAAGAACTGGGAAGGTGAGGTTTGGACGAGGCAGAATTTTTACCTTGGTGAGAAGAAAAGTAAGAAATAATTCTAGAATTATCTTTAAACGCTTCAAGTGTCCTTGGAAGTGTGAGTAGTCCCACAGCTCGTGTTTCTTTGGAGCAGCGCTTGGAAGAGGGCACCCCGGGACCAGCGCCGGCATCACTGGGGGGCTCAGGCGTCACACCAGCGCTGCCGAGTCAGAACCGGGGGCGGAGCCTCGCTGTCTGGGGGTGGGGCCGCCCTGCCTTGGGGTGGGGGCGGCTAATGCACGTCCGAGTGACAGAACCGCTGCTGGAGAACACAAGCTGGGAGCCAGTGGAGGGGGGGTGGACAGACCTTCCCGTCCCCCCAGAACAAGGCCTTCCTACCCGGCAGCCCTGCTCAGCGACGCGGCCGCTCGAGCGCCCCTTCTCGGAGGTGCGCAGTGGCGGGCGGGGTGCCAGGCGCTGCGCCGGTTCCTTGCATGCGTTATTCCACGAGTGGCCTTACTGACCTGCGCACGGAGGGTTACCTCTGTCCCGTGCGAGAAGCAGCTGATTCGAGTCGCTGTGACTTCTGACGTCCTGGAGCTCCAGGCGCAGAGACAGACGGGCTGCGGAGGGACCCTGCTACCGAGTGGAATGAGAAATCGGGGCGGGGGGTGGTTTTGTTGAGTAGTTGAACTTCGCTCTTAGAACTTCAACACTCGACTTCAGTTCCCCTGGGTTTCAATGTCTGTAACTTCAACCTTGACGGGAATTTGATCTTTGGATTTTAAATCTTTGGGATTTTGGAAAATTCCGCTCCTGAAGCATCTCTTTTATCATGGAAGCATCCTTACGACAGCAATCTCAACAGAACCCCTGGCGCGCGCCGCGGCACAGCCTGCCTGGGCCTAGTTTCGCACCAGAGAACAGCGGATAGTTGTCTGCCTTGGGCGCGGCGCGGAGCCACGGGTGATAGACCGAGTGCATTGTTCTGGCCACTGCACGTTCTCCTGGGGACCATGTATGGGCCGCCCCCACTGGACCCAGGGGAGACCCAAGAGCATGGACCGGTGGTGGGAGCCTCCTCGTGGAGGTGGGAGCCGAGTCCTGGGGCGGGCAGCCGCGCTCTTGCTGGCCCTGGACTTGCTGGTGAAGCCCAGTGGGGACAGAGCTGGAAGGCCAGGGGTGGGGGTGGGGGTGGGGGTTCACCTCCTCCGCTCCTGCTGCGGTGCTCTCTGAAGGGGTTGGTCTCCTTAGGACTCCGGGACGCCTGCCCCCCTGGTCCCTCCGCCCCTGCGGAGAGGCCGGGCCTGAGTGTCCTGAGGAGGAGCTGCTGAGCTTGCTCAGCGGGCACCCCTCCTCCCGAGGGCACTGTGTTCTCCGCTGTCACTCTGCCCGGGGGTCTGTCTGCTCTGGAGCGGTGGGGCCCCGCCCCGCAGGTCGGAGTTAGGGGTCCCGCCCGGCCTGGAAGAAGCTCGGTCTTCCACCCCGACCTGGGTCGGATGCAGAAGGGATGCTTGGCCTCCGCCTTCTCTGCAGTGTTGACTCCTGGTGTAAGCGCTGCCTCTCTGTGATCAAACCCGGCTCGGCTCCTTTGTCAGAGGCTTTCCTTTTCTTTCTTTCTTTTTTTTTTATGAGCCTTTAATTCTCTCGTCTGAAATGCAAATCCATTCAACAAACAGTTCCTCAGAACCAGCGTCCCCGGGGTGGGCCCCGGGAACACAGAGTCACATCACACTGGACGGCGGCTGCGTGTCCACGTGCTTCTGTGCAACACGAGGAAAACACGTGCAACACGAGGGAAACCCACGCACCATGACGCCAGTGGCACAGAAGAGGAGACGGGCCCGCCCGGCGGCTCGGAGGCAGGCGGCCCTCAGGGAGCGTAATTCCAGCAGTAGCAGGGGAGCAGACCTATGGATAGGTCGTATTTCTGAATCTGCTGATGGTCGTCCCCCTAAGAAACGTGAGTTATGTTCACAAATAAAACTATATGACACACGTATATGTGTTATATGTATTCACATATGTATTTAGTTTTAAATAACTAACGGTTTCCTGACAACAGGCCCGGAAAGTAGTGTCCCTCGTGAAACTATGGCTGGATAAGGACCGTGTGTCTGGGTGTGTCACATGTGGTTTTTAGAAGAGGGAAGGGAGTGGGGGAGAAACCTGCAGTACCAAGCGCCCTCAGGGGAGTCCCTGCCGTGCAGGTGGGGGGTGGGGTGGAGTCCAGTGCTTGCTCTGGGCCGGGTAGGTGGCTCCCTGCCCCTGCACCAACCCGTGTTAAGCGAAAATGCAGCTGTCGAAATGCAGACAGCTGCATTTTCGAGCTCCAAATATTTGCACAGTGTTGTATTTTTTTCCTAATTGTCCCTTCTGCAAACTTGACATTCACTGTTGTTGCAAACAGTCACCCTGGGACTTGGTCCCCAGACCCCTTGTCCTTCTGGTTGCTGGTCTCGAGTCGTGTGGGCTGCGTATCCCCCGCCTCTTACAGTGACGCCCCCCGAGGTCCAGGCAGCGCGGAGCACGGAGAGGCTTTTGGTTCTTCCCCTCGAGGCTCCATCGGGAGAGCAGCCAGACAAATGCGAGGCCGCCTGGTTCGTCTGTGGCCTGATTCGCCTGCCACGGTTTTCCTCCAATCAGGGGGCGGTTGCCCCGGCAACAGCCCTGTTATCTCCCTCCGAAGAACCTCCTGCTGGTTAGCCCTGTTTCATTTTCACAAAATGAACGAGCCCTGCGGTGACTCCTTGAAGCGGCTCAATCCTTTCTCGGCTCTCGTTATTTACGAGGCGCGCCCGCCGCCAGCCGAGATCCTAGCGCAGTTAAGGATGTATCCCCGCGCGGACGACTCACACCGGTTAGCGGCCCCCTGCTCGTTGCAGGATTCGTTAGCGCCGAGAGGATACACTTGCGCGCAGTGGTCGCTCCCGCAAGCCCATTCCTTGTTGCAGGTTGCAGGGAGATCTTGCAAAGGGAAGCATCAGCGCATGTTCTCGTTTGGAGTCGCAGGAGGAGACGCCGCAGATGGAGGCGGTGGGGGCGGTTCTGCCGCCACGCCCCCCGCGGTGCCGCGCAGAAGCCCTGCGCCGGTGCATGCAGCCGGTCGGTGGTCTCTGCAGTTGCACGCACTGACCCTGCAAATGTGCCAGGAGGCTTTGACGAGCCACAGGCTTGTCACTTCAGGGGCAGAAAGCCGCCTGCACACACAGGCTTCTCGCTGCTGTGTTAGGTGACAACGGGAAAAGGCGCCCCACTGAAGGCGCGGTCACCCAGCGCACCTTTATTCAGTTTCCCGAGTTCGGTCCTCCTGTTGTCAGACGAGGAGTTTGCCTTTCAGTCCCTGGAGACGCCCCTCCGCGGCGCTCAGCTGGGCGGCCCGCGGGCTCCCCGCAGCGCCCCCACCCGGCGGTCCGCCCTTTCCCTTGACTGAGGAGTTAGGTCTGGTCGTTAAGTCCAGTCTCCGCCGAGTCTCCTTAGGCGGTTGTCCAGGACCCGTGCAAAACGGAACCCCCGAGGGACAGAGGATTAATCTGCTGTGAAGTGCAAGTGCAGGGAAATAGGTTTAGCAGCTATTTTTGGGAGAGGAGCTTAGAGACCTCCCCGCACTGGCCTTGGGGTCAATGTCTTCCCACGATTTCCGTTTGTGGTTTCCATCCTTTACACTCAGGCGTGCGCCTGTATTTGCTGCTGGTCTTCTACCTCAGGGGGCTGCTTTGGACATCATGGTTTGTAAATCTGTACGTCTTCCGCTGACTCGTACACACACATTAAAATACTTAACAAATGAGACAATGGAAGGTTACAAAATGCACGCACACATATATACGTGCATATATAATACCCATACGTGGGTGTGTGTATTATGTATGCACGCACCCAGATGCGGTGGGGGTGCGGGATGCTCAGACACCCAGATGAAGCTGTTACAGAACAAAACAAAGGGGGGGCCTGGGATGATATACTATTACTGAAAGAAGGCCCCGGGTCCGTTATGTCCGCCGCCAGAGGAAAGACGTCTCTCAATACCAGAGATTCGTGAAAAGGAAAGGAAATGTTTATTTAATGCTATACTAACTTAAAGTAGTGACCTAATGTCTTCACCAAAATCCTAAAGTCCCTAAAAACACCCACAAACACACACTGTCCTTCCTTCCCCTTTGCCCAGTCCAGAGTACCGTATCTCAGGGAAGGCAATAGAAGTCCATGGCTTAGGTAGTCCTCTGGTTCTTCCCAGTTAGAACTCCCTCTCGACTGGGAGATCTCCCTGGGCTCCCGGCATCCTCGGCTGAGTCGCTGGGATCTCTGCTAAAACCAGGTGGTGGTTCCCCCTTCTAAAGCTGGGGGGGCCCCACTCTGCCAGGCCACGTGGTTCTCTCCTCAGGGCTGCTGCGTGGTTCTCTTCTCAGGGCTGCAGGAGTCTACACTCCAAGTCCGAGTGGTTCTCCTTCTCTCAGGGCCGCGCATGGTTCTCCTCCTAAAGTAGCATGGATCTCCTTCTCAGGGCTGAACATGGTTCTCCCTCCTCAGGGCTGCAGGAGTCTCCACTCCGTCAAGTCCGCGTGGTTCTCCTTCTCCCAGGGCTGCGCATGGTTCTCCCCCTCAATGCAGCATGGCTCTCCCTCCTAAAGCAGCCTGGTTCTCCCTTCTAAAGCAGCATGGTTCTCTTCTCTAAATCAGCATGGTTCTCCTTCTCAGGGCTGCGCATGGCTCTCTTCCTCCAATGGCCACCAAGTCTGGGTTTTAAATCCCCGCGGCCAATCTTCCTCTGCAGCCTCATTTCCGACTCCTCCCACACTCGGCTTCACATGCTGGAACTCGTATCCTTCCAGCTTTACTGGGCTGCCATCATGAGTCTGGGCAGGCGTGGCCCCATGTCCTGGAGCCAATACTCTCTGAGCTCCCACACAGGCGCTGTAACGCAGGGGACCTGCCCCCCCAGTTACATCTAGGTGGGGAAGTTACATCTGGGTGGGGAAGTTACTTCTGTTCCCCTGGCTTAGAGCTGATCACAGCTACTTAACATATCTATGCAACCAGCCAAAGGCCATAGATATGTTAAATGACCAACCCAGAGGTTAGCTGCAAGGCTGTTGCTATGCAAAACAGCTCTCAAAGGCCCTGCTCCATTTGTCCCTTCCCCTAACCCACACCCTGGGGTGGGGGATGGAGACATCTTAAAATTTCCTGGACACCTTAAGTTCTGGACCCCATTTCAAATGCCTATTTGGGCCCCCCACCCCCTTGGCTGCACCCTGTAACAAAGCGAGGGCTCAGAGCGGCATGGGCACCACTGTGGGGCCGGCCAGGACAATGGACTGGACGTGCGGCGTGTCCGCTGAGGACCCACACAGACAAATCGCTTTCCGTCCTGTGACCCTGGGTGCTGCTGCTTTGGTGATGTTGGCACCCCAGGGAGAGGAGAGCCTTCCAGAAGGCCTAACATAGATGGACTGCAGCTGAACCGGACGTGAGGGTTGACCATCCTAAACCGCTGCTGCCTCTGGGAGAACTCAGGAACAGGAGGGCCATGGCAGGAAACTGGGAGGGTGGATTCTGGCCGTTGAGGAGAAATGCAGTTTCATTTACTCAAGAGAGATGGAGGTGAGTGTAGACAATTTCCGGAACATTCAATTTTTAGGCCTCTGGGCAGTCAAAGTTGATGGAAAACTACAGCAGCCCCTCAGCCAGCCCATAGACAAAGGGCCCCTGAGTGGGAGAGAAGGTTGTGTCGCCCATTTGGCTAAGGACTCCCCCCCGAGGGTTACAGGCTGGAGACGGAGGACCAGTGAGCCTCGCAGGAGGAGCCAGGGCAGCTAGAGCTGGCCGGGTGTCTCCCGACGGGCGTGCCCTCCCGTGCCGTGTTGTGGATGCGAGTCTGTGCGTTTGAACTAGTTTTCTCTCACTTCCCATCTTCTTTCCCATGCCATTGTCGTCGGTCAGCCTCATATTTCAGGCCTCAGGCTGCAGAACCCAGCAGGCATTCCACAGACGTCGAGGGGAAAGCATTACTCAGAGATTTTAGGCTTGGAGGTGAGGGCCGGGGCTGGCAAGGCTGAGGGAGGGCTGCCTTCCCTCCCAGGCCAGGGGCCTGGAGGTGTTGGTCTGTCCGGGCAGCCTCCGTCGCCCCAGGCAGGAGTGTTTTCCAGGGAAGAGCGTGTGTAGGCTCCAGGCAGGAAGAGGACCAGCCCATGGTCCCCTGGACACCTCTGTTCTTCCTCTTCTCAGCCTCCACACGCCCTGGCGTTTCTGGGAAACCCTCCCCCCGGGAGTCCTGGTGGAAGAGCAGCCTCCCCTCCCATTGCAGAGGCTGAATCGGCCAGGTGTGCCTCCCTGGCCCCGGTGCTGGGGCATGGACGCCTCCAGCGCCCCGGCTCCAGCCCTCCCCTGTCCCTGGGAGAAGGCTGCAGAGTTGCAGAGCTTGGGGACGGTGGCAGTGGGTGGTGCCAGCGTTCTGTGTCGGGTGGCGGCAGCTCTGAGGTGGTGGTGATGGTGACCGAGGTGGCGTCCCGACCGAATGCTCCTGGTTGCCCGCTGCTCACTGTCCTCTGGTCCTGCTGTGTTCTCAGCCAGGCTGTCTAGCCCTCCCACTGAGCGCGTTCCCAACACAGCACCCCCCCGTGAAGGCCTCTCTGCCGCCTTACGTTAGTGCTGCTCTGTCCCCGTGGTTTGCGGCCAAGAGCCTGGACCCTTACAAGACCGATTGGTGGGGAACGTTGGATTCCCAGCCAGGGACAGCGAGCCAGGCAGCCTGGAGGGCTGCATGAAGACCTCTGCCGGCTTTCGGAGTGTGGTGGCCGTTCTCGTTACTCGCCTCCTTTTTCACATGAAGGAAGCAATAGGGGAAAGTAGAATGACTTGCATGGATAGGGAGATGGATGCTTATCCACCAGCAAGGACATAATGCATTTCCCCCGTGCTGGTGCTGGCAAGGTTCTGCCTCTGGGCCTCCGGGTGGGTTCCTCGCCCTTCACCTCTCCGTCCGGCAGCGCCAGGGAGGCCAGCTGGCCTGCAGGGGCAGGGGAGGTGAGGTCGGCGCCGCAGGTCCCGCAGGGACAGGGGAGGGAGGAGAGGCTCTCACTGTCGTCTGGCCGGCAGGAGCCCTTCCCAGAAGTTGGACCTTCCGCTCGGTGGAGGCTGACCTTCTCCGAGCACGCGAGGCGTCTCCTGTGTCTTGCTGTGCTAAGGCACCTCGGTCACCCCGTAACAGCGCACTTGAGAGGGCCTTATCTGACTGTGCACATTTGCAGGGGCTCCAGGTCCCTCAAGATAATCAATGCACAGGATCTGCCCTTCAGCAAGGCCGCGGCCACGGAGTGTGAAAGCCCAGCCCCCGCCCCTCTCACTGCACTGGCTGGCTTCACGGGGTGGAGGGGGAGGCCGTTCCTCGTCAAGGTGACACAGTACGGGAGCACTGTCCTAGTCAGCACTGTTGCTAACTACATGGAGTCTGGCTCTGCAGCGAACACTCAGGATATTTTGATTTCTGCTTGGATTTTGGTGAGCACGTCCTCACAGAACCCGGCAGGTGGAATGCAACGAACAGCTCAGCTCCTCTGCGCGGGGGCCGTGCAGGGCGACGCCTGGGTGGCTGTCCTCAGCTCACTCCCGGCGGGGCGGCAGGTGCCTGGGGGCGGGGGCTGGCTCGCCCTGGGGAAGACGGAGCGCAGATGGGGCAGCGGGACACCTTGAATCCATGTGCCGTTTGGTGCCATTTGGTGCCTCCAGAATGGGGGGTGGCACCAGGAGGGATCCGTGTTGTTGGACAATCCAAGTCACGCGACATCTCACAGATGACAGCCTAAGGGATAGGTGACCTCATGTTTCTAAATATAGACCGTTGCCCAACAGCTACTCGGAGCACGGGCAGACAGGCTGCGAAGGCAGAACAATGACTTTTACTTTCTGGAAGGCGTCCACGTTCCGCAGTCCGTCAGGGGGACGGACAGGTGGGCTGGCTCGCCACCCGGGACGTGGGCTGGCGCGGGGCTCGACTGACACCGCGGCACGGCGGGGGCGGGGGGTGGCGATAAACACTCAGTGGGCGCAGGGGAGCTGCCAGGCCATATGCCCGGCCGGAACTGAGAAGCCCCTTCTCCAGAATAAACCTGCCTGGAGCAGGCACTGTGGTTTTTTTTTTTTTTTTAAATCTGTGTACTAAGGGAATGTGCCCCAGAATGTAGAAATGCATTTCACGTGTCGCTGTGTCTTCAGGGCCAACGTCTGGGATTTGCGACCCGGCGAGAGGCACTCGGGGCGTGGCCTGGCATGGCAGGGGACTGAGCACACAGTGTCAGCGTTTCACCAGGAGGATGGGCGGCTGTCTAGGCGGGCAGGTGTTGAGCGGTCATAGCGCTCAGCACGGTGACCATTGCAGACTCTCTGAGCTGGAAGGGACCCAAGAGTTAACCAGACTCCCCGTATTTTTCAGACTATACGACACCCTCCCCCCCCAGTTTGGGAGGAATAATGGTTGTGAATGCTGTTGTTGAGCTCTGGTTACATTTTCATTGGTGAAATATTATGTTGTTTATGTTATTAAATATTTTACCACATTTTTTGCCTCAAAATTTTTTTCCCTATTTTCCTCCTCTAAGAGCCTAGGTGTGTCTTATGGTCCGAAAAATACGGTAAGCCCCCTGGGGATGGGGCTAAATTACCATCCCGAGAGGTAGGTGACTTGCTTAGGGTCCCACGGCTAGCGGTGGCCAACCGGAAACCAGAACCGAAGTCTTCTGAGCCTCACTCCTGCGCTCTTTTTGTTAGAGAACGTGGTTTATGGCTTGTGTTGGTTTCACACAGATGCTATAATGAATTAGCACGAACTCGGTGGCTTCGCACGGCGCCCCTCTATTCCCGCGCTGTGCTGGAGGCCGGAAACCCAACCCCGTTTTCACTGGGCTGGCGTCGAGATGCCAGCGGGGTGGGCCCTTCCAGAGGCTCCGAGGGAGACCCAGCCTCACTCAGCGCCTTTAGCAGCCTCCTGAGGCTCCCTGCACCCCTTGGCTCAGGGTCCCTTCCTCGCATCCCTCAGCTTCTCGCTTTCATCACCCCGTCTTCTGTTGCTGACGCTGCCGTCCCTCTGATCCGGGCACTTGCCATTGCATTAGCCCCAGGCAGGTCATTGGGGGTGATCCCATTTCCAGATGCTTAGTCACATCTGCAAAGTCCATTTTACTATGTGAGGGCGCCAGGGATTAGGATGTGGACGTTTGGGGGGCGTTATTCTGCCTCCATTCCATCTACCTTCCCTTGCTGACCCCCCCCACCCCCCAGGTCTCTGAGACCAAACAACAGAAGACAGGAGAGATTTCTGGAGTCAAACCCCGCAGTCAAACTCAGAACACTGGGGTGGTTCTCTTCACCTGACACGGCACCTTTGCCTCAGTTTCCCGGACCCCCCCAACGAGCAGGAGGGCCAATATCACCTCTATCTCACAGATCAGTAAGAGAGGGGAGGGTTAAGAACTTGATTCAATTACAGATCGGTTCTTAAGACAGACCTGCTGGTGCCCGGTGATGGTTAACTGCTTTAGCCCTTACAATGGCGTGTGAAGTCCTCAGGTGTCCCATCCTTTTGTTCCAGTTCACAGCAGGTGGCTCCGTTTGTCCCTTCAATCAATGTTTCCTTTTATGTCTGTGGTGAGAGATAAGAGAAGGTTTGCCCGGAACCTGTTTGCTTGTGTGACCTCCTGTCCTTGGGCCGTGCCAGTGGTAAAGAAAACCCACGCGTAACTTTAAACTCATTATCTAAGTGGCTGAATCAAAAGAGGGAAGTGGGGGTCCCCGATGGCCAGGCGGTGAGGAGGCCCGGGGAGGGGGGCAGGCGAGGGAGGGGGTGACCTTGTTAGCGAGGGACCGGCGGGGCCTCGAGAGGTCGGGCTGCTCTGTGCCCTTGGCTGGCAGGCGGATTAAACGTCTCACTCTCTGCCTTTCTTTCCGGAGAACAACTGGAGCGAGAATAAACATATTTACAGTCGGCACGCACTTCACCAATATCCCAACGTTCTGAGCACCTGGCATTGTTTTTTTATTGAAAACAGTTACGGGAGGCACTCCACGGATGTTTGCGAAGCGCTGCCTGGATGGACCTCGTCACGGGTTGGTTCCCTGCCTGGAAGATAAAGGCGGAGGTTTTCACTCTGGCCTGTTGGCTTCCTCTGCGCTGGAGGGTGACTCGCACCGTCCTTGAGCTCTCAGAGCCGGGCTGAACAAACGCAGGCCAGCAGCCGGGGAGCCGCCAGATTTGGTTCGCCGAGGAGGCGACACTGAGGGAAGACATTTTGCTGGGCTCGGTGGGGCCCTCTCGAATGTTCAAACACGGTCACAGAGAACTTCCTTCTGTCACTCCGATGTCACACCGACCACCTGCCCACATCCAGGCTTCTCACGTGGGAGGGGCCGTGGCCTCTGCTGGAGGGGAGGGCACCTAGGGGCCCAAGGACAGCCATCGGGTCCGACCCAGCGGCTGCTGGAGCCCCAGTCGGCACTGGGCCCTTCCAGAGCTGCTCCTGCGCTCGGGTCCCTCCTGGACTTGGGCACACAGTAGGTATTTCTCCCGTTGAACACAGTAGGGCCCCGGAGGAGGGTGAGGGGGCTGGTAAGGAGAAAGACCCAGGCACCCCAAAGCCCCTGGTCCTCAAATCCAGGCCCGGTGCCGTCTGGACTCCACCATGGCTTATTTTTACGCCAGAAGTTTCTGCACAGAGAAAACACTCGTGGGGTGTTTGGAAAGAAGTGAGCTCGTAAGTGTGACGCACCTCCCCGAGAAGGATCTGGGGGCACAAGCTGACGGAACGTGAGGGGGTGACTTCCGGCTTTGCAAAAGGGTGTGAGAGTGGGAGCGGTGCCCTCGGGGGATTGAACGCCTGGCCCACCGCTTCCGCTAGGACTCTGAACGGGACCCTCGCCCTCCTCTGCCCTGCCCTTTCTTTCCAAGAGGGGGCAGCACCACCAGCTACGTGTACGGGCAGGTGGTGGTTGTGAGGGCCCCAGGTGGTCCACGTGCACTTGGTTTATACCCCCGGGACGTCCTTCGGTCCTTATGTGGGACAGTCAAAGCCGTTTTCCATTTTTGACTCTTTTAAATCAGAGCTAGCCTTCCTTTGAGCCTCATTTGTGAAGTTATGAGGTTCTACAGTTATAGATGATGATTTTCAGAATAATTACATCTGCCTCATTATTTAGTGCTTTTGTATTAAAACTTTCTGCTTTAACCCTGGACAAGTAGCTCAGTTGGTTAGAGCATCGTCCTGAGATGCCGAAGTTGTGGGTTTGATCCCCACTCAGGACACATACAGGAATCAACTAATGAATGCATCAGTAAGTGGAACAACCAATCGATGTTTCTCTCTCTCTCTTTCTCCACCCCCTCTCTAAAATCAATAGATAACAAATCTTGAAAAAAACATTACAAGTTTTCACAGTAATTCTTATCTCTCTGTAGAACTGGGATGTCATCACTCTTTCTCTGCCACCTTTGCAGAGCACTCATTCGGGGCATCGCATTGCCTGCCGCCACCCCTTCTCGGCCACTGGTGGGGCGGGAAGTGGCGTGCTGTGAACCCCACGTTCCCCTGTCCTGCCATTCACAGGCCTGCCCGCGGTTTACTGGGCCCCCATCGGTAACCAGCACCCAGCAGCCTCTGCAGTTCTGGGAGAGCCCCAGGCGGAGCCATCAGCCCCTGCACTGCGCGCTCCTGCTGTCCGAGGCAACAATATGAGGGAGCGCCTGTTTTCTGTTTGTTTGTTTATTTATTTGTTTGTTAAGCGTACCTGAGGGTACATTTATTGATTTGAGAGAGGAAGGGGGAGAGAGAGGGAGTGAAATATGAATGTGAGAGAGAAACATGGATCAGTTGCTTCTCCCCTGAGCCCTGACTGGGGGCCAAACCTGCAACCCAGGCATGTGTCCTGACCGGGAATTGAACCTGCGACTTTTTGGTTTGTGGGGATGACACTCCAACCAACTGAGCCACACCGGCCAGGGCCCTGGTTTTGCCGTGCAACCCATGGACTGAGACCTGCCCCACACAATCAGAACTGCATTACTGTAGCCTCACCTGCATCTATACTGACCAATCAGAACTGCTCCATACGACCAATCAGAACACACGATACCAACCAATCAGGACGGTGAGAATTTGAATGCCTTATTTGCATAAAACTGGCCCAATTGGGAACTTGGGTGGGGACTTTATGAAAGGTGGCCCCCCTTCATCTTGGTGGGGTGCACTTTAAGCTTCTACTGGAGGCTGCATTTCCCCAATTTGCAAACGATTCACCTGAAGGAAGTTTGTCCTTTTCCACACCTCAATCTGGGATTTTTTGTTGACAATTCTCATCATGATGAGTCCATAATTTTTTTAAAAAGCCATCGTCTACTCCACGGGCACAGTGACTAGTCCTGCCTCATTACTAACAAACCCAGTTCAGGCCCCACAGAGGCAGGTGTCTGGCACACCAGGCTGGTTTGGGGTCCGGCCTGGCACAGCCACCCACCGGTTCGGTGCTTTCTGTCTGGAATAGCTGCTCTCTCCTTCCGTCGGAGGTGCTGAGACTCTGAGGGGGTCGTGACCCTAGCAGAACATGCCTCAGTCCACACAGAAGTCCTTTCGGGTGGCACGCCCGTGGAAAACGTGGAGGTGGACGAGGTGTCTGGCCTGTCTGGTTTGGGCTTCCCTCTCAGGCTGTCCCCTTTCAGACAGGCCACCTGCTCTCTGCCGGGGAAGCAGGACATGTCTCGCCCGTGACATCTCACTCCGACCGTCACTTCCTCCGGTGCAGGGGAGAGGGACAGCGAGCGCCCTGGGATTCTGGTGTTGGAG
The DNA here is from genome assembly GCF_004126475.2 of Phyllostomus discolor. Classification (NCBI taxonomy): domain Eukaryota; kingdom Metazoa; phylum Chordata; class Mammalia; order Chiroptera; family Phyllostomidae; genus Phyllostomus; species Phyllostomus discolor. The sequence continues at coordinate 2,773,014 of NC_040913.2, read as the reverse complement.
GCACAGCAGGGGCGTGACTTTCTGGCATCCTCCAAAAGGCCACCAGATGGGGATGTGGCTCCACACACTCAGATCTCCTCACTCGTCCACCCGTGGTTGTTGAGTGCCTACTGTGTGCTTGGCATGGTGGTGGGTCTGGGATGGCGGTGATGCATGGACTAGACCTTGAGCGCTCAAGGGAGTCGCCAGCCCCACGGTGAAGGGAGAGGTTTGTGGCTTTAGTGGCCAGGATGAGAGACCTGCAGGGGCCATCACTGTGCGAGGTGGGGACCCAGAGCGCGAGCCAGGAAGGCCCGGGCGACGCTCTCGGAAGCCCCCTGAGAGGACAGTGTCTCGCTGAGCCCTGCAGGGTGACTACGCATTCCCTGCGAGTGCAGGTCTCATCTGGACACAAGAATGGTGTTCCCACCATCCCACGGGTGAAGGTGAACTTGGAAGGAGTCTTGAAAGCAATGGAAAAACGTCATCTTACCCTCAAAGCACAGGAGCAGAGCGAGGGGAGAGACAGGGCCCCACCCTGGAAGGTCTTTCTCGCCCGTCTCCCCCGGCACAGCCCGGCCGGGTCTCCGGGGCACACTGCCTTCTCTGCAGGCAGCCCCTGAGCCTCCAAGCCCCGGCTGGGAGCTCACCTGCGGGCTGCACGGCAGGTGACGTGCATGGTCCCTGGCGTCTGGTACGGGCTGAGTAGATATCAGCCATTGACATCGTGGTCAGAATTGGCTGTCGATGGCCATCATCCCATCCTGGGCTGTAGTTTCTCAACCAGTAGTTGCTCCTCCTGTTGTCTCCTGAGAGTTGTGAAGACAGGAACTGTGTTTCATTTTACTGCACCCTTCACGCTCCAGCTCCTGTCACTGCTCCTGGGACACGGGAGGTCCTCCACCAGCAGGTGACGAATGAACCAGGATACTCATTCGCTGTATCAGGCGGGACGGGCCTGGGCCGCAGCTCTCCCCTGCGGGAGGGGGTCGGAGACAGTCGGTGCAGCTCCTCGGAGGAAGACCACTGTGGTATGCGTCTAAACTGGTAAGACAGTCGGCACTCAGGTGCTGAGGGGAAAAGGCTACCAGGTTTCCGCAACTCCGGCCGGCCGTATCTCCTCCTAACCCCGGTGATGCCTAACTGAGCACGTGAGAGTAATTAATTAGTTGCGTCCGCAGTGTCAAAACCAGGACATCCTTGAGGAACCGCGGCTCGTGTTCTGTCCTCGTCACATGGAGTGCCAGGGGTACTGCGTCAGCTGGCCCGTCGTCTGGTCGGCGGTGATGTCTGCACAAGCAGGACATCGATGTCGTCCTCAGATCTCGGGCTTCGGCGTGGGATCAGCTTTGCTTCTTCTGCCGCAGGACCCTAAAATCCTACCGTAAACCCACACGTGAAACCATCTATGGATGCAATGTGCGGTTCTTGTTTACGTGGCTTGCAGTCACTAGGTTGAGCTCAAAAGCTAGACACGCTGCGGCACGAGGAAATCCCCCGCTTCTGTCCTCACTGGCCTTCCGAGTGACGGTGTTGCTTGGACAGGTCCAAGGTGCCTGGAGGTGCCAGGAGGTGCAGGTCCCATATCGGCGCACACGGAGCTAAACCTGTGGGGGATGCTCAGAGCCCACCTGTGTCCAGACCTGGGCTCTCTGGTTCATATGGAGCCCACGTACCCAGGTCGCCCCTTCCCGTGTCTCACAGCACACAGCCGACCGTAATCCTGCCGTCTTCCTCATGGCTGGTTTCCATTCTGTTTGCTCACATTTTCTTTTTTTTGGAAGGTCCACTCCTCCCGGGGCACCCAACCTTTTGGCGTCTCTGGGCCACACGGGAGGAGGAAGAGTTGTCGTCTTCTTTAATGGGCCACACATTAAATCCATGGCAACATGTCATCACAAAAAATCTCATCATATTTTAAGTGAATTTTGTGTTGGGCCGCATTCACGGCCACCCTGGGCCGCATGGGGCCTGAGAGCCACAGGTTGGACACCCCGGCTGGCTTAGCTCCCCTGCAATCTCCAAGGTTGCTGGTTCTCACAGTACCCGTGCAATGCTAGCCCTTGTAACTGTGTACGGAATTGCAGTCCTAACAGTGTGTGAGTGAAGACTTCGGCGAGTGCGCACTCTCCCGAAGCCCTTTAGCACCATGACAATGGGAGGGTACTTAGGAGCAGATGCGTTGTGGTCGACTTAGTTCAATCTCTTTATTATCCCTAAGAGGAGACAAGGAGTCTTACGATTGCTGCATTGGCCAGTTATTCTTGAGAAACGAGAAATCCTGGGGCGTGTTTCACTGCCCCAACTTACTACAAACCGAAAGTCAACCCATCCCAAGACAAATAAAGGACATGAGATGTTCATTGTGATGCAGCTCATGTCAAAAATTAAGCTTAAATCCATAGTTGAAAATACTTTTCTTAGTAATGCCGACATCATTTAACTGTTATGTAAAATTCTAGAATGAAAAGTCCTTAAAGATTTAATTCATTCTAATCTAATAAGAATAGAATTAATTGCTTTTTAGGGTAATTCAAATATTAGCAATACTCATCCCAGTAGAGATTATTTAGAACAAAATGACAATGCTGGACAGGCTTTAATATTGTTTGGCTGTTTCTAAAGACCACAGTTGAAAGTGTCGACTGTTTAATCTTATTTTCTGTGGCATAATTTTCAAAATTAGTCTTTTTGATCAGTGATCCAATTTAAACCTTGATAAAAAGCAAGAAAAGCGTGTCATCAGAAATAATTCTTCTGTTGTAGCTTATATCAAAGTCAAGGCCTTTCATAAACCCTTGAAAAGTATTTGGGAATCAGAGAATCATTATTTTAACAAATTCTCTCTCTTCTTCACAACATACACCTATTACACGTCACCTTCTCCCTGACAGTTGGTCTGGTAGAAAGTCTTCGATGTGTTTGGAATAAAAATTTAGAATGTAAAATTTTATTATCTTTCTAAGGCTATGCTGAAAGTCAGAAAGGGCAAAATAATCAAGTATTAAACTTCTCAAAGAACTCTTAAAAGTATTTTTACTGAAAAGATTAATGTTTGCCCTGCGTTTATCTGAAAAAACAACACCAAACTGGCCAGCTCGGTATTTGTTTTATAAGAAGGCTGAGCATCTGCCTGTTAAGAGAGAGAGAGAGAGACGCACCACACACTCCGGGGGTCACTGATGGTGACACCCAGGTTCCCCGGGAGCCATTGCACAGGCCTCGCTGGGGTCTTAGGGGACGCAGACTTGACCACCAGGAGTGCCCTGGTTGTCCGTGACTTTCCAGGGGGACACTGAGCGCTCCCTGACCTAGAAGCTCATTGTGACTTGAGTCCTGGGTCCTGTCGCGGTTATTGGCTCCACAGAGTCAGCTGGGAACGCCTTCCGGCTTCAGAGCGGAGGGGGCGGCTGGATCAATCCTGCTTCTGTAGCACGGTGTATGCACATGCTGTTTATTCCATTCCTCTCTGGAGAACCCTGCACACAGAACACACACGGTGCATGGAGAGGGGGAGAGACTGACTGGAAGGAATTGCTCATGTGACTAAGGAGGCCGAGAGCTCCCAAGACGGGCAGCCCACCAGCCAGAGACTCTAGAGAGCTGGTGGTATGGTCCCCGCCAAGTCCAAGTCAGTGGTGGACAGTACGGCCCCAAAGCTGGCGTGCTCAAGGCCCAAGAAGAGCCGAGGTTTCAGGTCGAGGTCAAAGGCAATCGAGGTCAAAGGACATCGACCACACGGATGTCCCTGGTCAAACAGGCAGCAGCAGTTCTCTCTTCCTCGGGGCTGGTCGGTCAGCCCTGTGGTTCTAGCCGGGCCCCCCAGGCCTGGATGGGGTCCGCCTGTATCACACAGCGCAGCCCGCCTCATCCGGTCCGACTGAAGCGCTCATCTCCTCCAGAAACACCCGCACAGAGACGCCTGAACAGTGTCCGACCAAATACCCGGGCTCCCCACGGCCCTGTCCAGCTGAGAGCACAAGGAAACAGTGGCAGAGACCCTCCCAGTCTGATTCCCCTAATCGCTTTTTCTCGCGGTGCCTGGAAGTCCGGGACGTCATCTACTGGCCTTTCTTCCCACAGGAGTGAAGAGGACCGAACGCAGGGTTTTCCACAATCACGAACATTGGAGTCCTAGAGGACATCTTGGGCACTTTTAGTTCAGCTCCTTTACTTTCACAAGGACAACTGTCCCCACCTGGGTCCTGAGACAACAGACCCCGCCAGTCGCTGTCCTCCGGCTGGGGGGCTCAGGATCCTCCCCCAGCTCATGGCGCATCTCCACGTCTCTAGGGTCTGGGGGGGGTGGCTTTGGGGACAGGCTTGTCTTCTCCTGCAGCAGCTCCTGTTCTCCCTCCTCTCCCTCCTCCCACTCCCCAGCACCCTCCTACCACTCCCTAGCGCCCTCCTACCACCCTTCTTCCTCCTGCTCGTCCTGCTCCTTCTCCTACCCTTCCTGTTTCTCCTCTCCACCTTGTTTTTACCTTGACCCCTTCCTCCTCCTCTTTCTCTCTCTCCTCTTCCTGCTCCATGGTCTTCTTTTTCTCGTGTGCAGAAACCTTACGGGTTGGAATAGATACACAAGGAGGCAGATGTCCTTACCTCAGGGTTATCCATCTTCAGGCCAAAGGCCGAGGTTGTTCTGGTCACCTCCCTGGGACAGCTTGTCTTCTGAGCCAAGATCTTGTGGACGAGACCAGCATAGGAGCGTCCCCGAGGCCTTGAGACTGCATCCGGAGTGACCTTTGGTTGAGACCTGGCCTCTCCCAAGAGAGATGGTTGGGGGCGTTTGCTCAGTGAGGCCAACATTTGATGAGCGCACACTCTGCCGGGTGCCGTGTCAAGCACGGGGTGAGCAGGAGGAGAGGAGCCTGGGCAGTTCTGTCATAAAACTGTAGTAAACTTTATACATATATCTTTAAATCCTCACTCCAGGACATTGTAATTGGCTTCCAGAGAGAGGGAGATAAACCGATGCGAGAAACATCCCTTGGTTGCCTCCCGCACGCACCCACACCGGGGATTGAACCTGCGGCCTTTTGGCTCACAGAGCGAGGCTCCAGCCAACTGAGCCGCCCGAGGGCAAGGTGCAGCCAACTGGAGCCACCCTTCCAGCCAGTAGATGAGAACTGGAAACCGGAAACCAGGTGAGCGGTAAGTGGATGGCCGAGAAACAGTGTAACGGGTGCGATGCGGGGGGACGTCGGAGTGGCTGGGAGGGCTTCTGGGAAGGACGTGTCTCCGGACCAGGCAGGCTCCCCGAGGAAGGGGTCTCAGCGTCGAGCGCCGAGATGGGTAGGAGACAGGGGGTTATGAGGGCCGGTGGCTGGGCGAAGGCTTGAGGTGTGGCCAGCAGAATCGCCCGCGGGGAAGGGGGCACACTCAGCACCCAGGAGTCCTCTCCAGGGTGGGGCTGCGGGGCGATGCGGGAGCCAGGTGTGAGGGGCCGTGCAAACCCACAGCGGAGCTGAGAGCTGACACGAAGGGCACCGCGGAAACATGCACTATGTATCAGGGTGTGGAGCCATCAGGCGTGTGCTTTAGAGAGACCCCGCTGGTTGCAGCACGCTGCGTGACCAGGGGGTCCAGGTCAAAACCATTAGCTGGGGGACTGATGTTTTTGTAAGAACCAGGGCAAGACATGCCTGTGACCTGGGTTGGGGGAGCGAGGGCGGCAGTGGTGACTGGCTCGGCCATTGAGTGGACGGTTGTGCGGGCGGATGAAGGAGTGGAGCCCACGGCGCAGTGCGAGCCTGCCTCCGGTGGGGCCACGGCCAGACTGGAGGGTCCGGGGGTGCCAAACCGGGAGAGTCCGGGGCTGGGCAGGGTGAGAAAGGGAAGCAGTGAGTTTGGTTTTCGTCCTTTGGAGTCTGAAATGCTTGTGGCTCGTCCAGTGGAGACTGTCCAGCAAGGAGCAGGCGGGCAAAATGTCAGTGTCAGTACAGGGACGTAACACCCAGTTACGTTGTGAAGACACGCTCCAGATAAGGAGGTCAAGTTCTCCCAGCAGGGACGAGGACCTGGGGTTTCTCAGGCCTAAAGCAGCACCCCAGGCCCTGCTCTGAGCTTAGAGCCCTGAGCACGGCGCTGAGAGAGAACAGGGAAGCACCCGGAGGGGTCTAAGGAGGAAGCCAGGGACCCTTCCAATCTCTTCTCCATACTTGAGCTACGTGAAAATCACCCAGGTAGTGACTGATGTTGGGGTCAGCTCCAAGGACTTGGCGCTGAGGACCAGGGGCTTTGAACCTGTGACTCTGGTTCACAATTTCATTCATGACCTTAGGGAGCTCAGTCTCCGCAAGCCTGAACGTCTCTATCTGCAGACGGGATAAGGCTGCCCAGTTAGGTCTAAAAACACCTGGCTCATCAGGTTGCGGCCAGGATGAAGCAAAATAATGTCTGTGGAGTTGTAGCAGGTTGCAGTTTCTGGCAAACAGCAAGCAAGTCTAGTGGTGACCACAGCAGCTGGAGTTGTTCTGAGCAGACACCCGGGGAGGCAAATGTCCTCCCCACCCCCACCCCCACCTCCGCTGACCACGGCGACCAGGGGTAAAAACAATAAACGAATAAAAGGTGCACGGCCACACGCACACACGCAGGTGTGCACACAGCACGTGTCTACGTGTTTACTTGTAACAACAGGAAACTAGTCATTTCTTGCTTGAAAACCAGGGCCACGTTGCTCTCCTCTGGAAATACGGCAGAGCCCACATCCCGTTGCTAAGCGATGGGCCGTGCAATTACCGGGGGAACAGATGGCCGGTCAATAGCACACAGGTAATTGCCTCAGAAATGGATTTAGTTAAAGATTAGAAACGATGATGGAGTGCATTGTTTGTGTGCTGGTGGTATTAAGGCCGTTCACGGCCCGCGAGGATTTAACAAATCACATGGAAAAGAGCATCTTAAATCCGTGTTTAAGCTGCCAGGAAGCCCCTGCCGGCTGCAGTGCCGCGCCGGGCTCCGGAAGGAAGCGGAACCGCTCGCAGCGCTGGGTGAACGCTTCACACCGGGCTGCCGTTTCCCTGGGGAAGGGCTTCCACCTCCGGACAGTCCCCCCGGCCGGCACGCCCTGTGCACCCGCTCCCGTTCTCTCCCGCACCTCCCTTCTCCCTGCTCTGCCCCGTCTTCTCCCTCTCGGCCCCCTGGTACTCCGCACTACCACAGGCGTTTCCAGGTGGGCACCCTCCCCACGCTTGCCGATGGCAGGGTGACCTGGAACAGCTCGTAAGGCGGCAACATGCCTGTCTGTGAGCCAGACTCCAACGTGCTGTGGCATTTGATCCAGCGGCCCCGCCTCCCTGGGATTCATCTGCAGAAAATTCAGCAGAAGACAAAAACTATTTGTATGGAGATAGTTTGTTGTAGCAGCTCTAATAATAAAAAGCTGAAAATAAATCACATGTCTAATGTTAAATAATAATAATGACAATGGAATATTCATTCTACATACTATTGTACAGCTACTCATAGTAGTTCCAAATTCTCAGAAATCTGAACAAAATTAATGATCTCTTGGAACAAAATTAATGATCTCTTGGATAAAATAGTTTGCAAGAATTTACTTATTCTATGTTTACAGCTACATAAAGTCTAAACATGCAACATAAACACGACTAAGAAAGAGAAAACAAACATTAAAATAGTGTGTTAGGAGAGTGGAATATTTTTGTCTAACCCTTAAAATTTAATCTTATTTTAGAATATTTAAAAATTAACACCACAAAGAATTGTTCTACAGGTGGTGGGAATCCAAGATGGCTTCTTGCAAGCACAGCAAATGAGAACGCTTTTCTGCTTTTAGAATTCAAGTTACCCTCGGAGAGACCAGGAGCTCTGCTTCCCGGTGCTGCCTCTCCCTGGTTTTCCATTCCGAGGGGCCTTCGCAAGGGCACGGAGCTCCTCTCGCTGTGAACTCACCGGTGGCTGCTTCCCTACAAGCGCAGGTCCTGGGTTCAGTGTCCCGGCCGCTGCCCAGGGACTGGGACGCCCACAACAGAGGTCAAGAGCGAAATGCCGGAGGCTTTTCAACGCCAGCGCACACTTCCCCTTTTCCCAGGGATGGAAAAAATTACATAGAATTATACACAGATATCCATCTATAAATAGATAGCTATTTACCAATATGTTATAAGTTTGTATTATATATATCTCTAAAATCTATTAAACTCTAGCCGTGTCCAGGGCGGGAACCGTAAAGTTTATTTAATCTGAAAACATGGTCTCCGTACTGTATTAATTACTGTAAAATAAAATCAGCACATGCACCAGTCGGTGTATTTGCCAGCGACCCGGAGAACAGTGCCGGCTTTCCTGGGACGGGTTCCCGCTGGGCTCCTGCCCATCGGGGTCTTACTTTCCTTCTCTTCCAGCTTCTGGACTCCGGCTTTCCAACCACTGAGGGCAGTTTCCCAATCAGCGTCAGGGAGGGGGCTGGAAGCTCTTACTGGCTACTTGCACAGACATCGTACTATTATTACTTTAGTACGATTAAATTAAAGCGGCTGAAATTATTTACGATGATGGATTTTAAAGCTGAGAGAGAAGGACTCTATCCCCAGGCGACGGAGGTTTGAGCTGCAGGGGCGGGGGGGGGGGCGGGGGGGGGGGGGGCTCGGCCCCAGCCAGGACTGCAGCAAAGGACCAGCCATCTGCCGCAAAGCTCAAGTCGTAACTCCAAGGCGGTTTTTCTCAAGACTCGGAGTCTGAAGAACACTATTGGAATGTCCTGTTAGAGGCAGAAAGAAAGAGAAAGAACCCAGCCAGCAATGGTCCTCCTGCTCGTATGTCATTCTACTCCGACCTCACGGCAGACCCAGCAGACGGTGGCCCTCTGATGACAACGGTGGATGGCCAGGAGGCCCAGTCCCGCGCAGGCGGCTGAGCCCGCTGACCTTCAGTGCCCGGGCCTGGGGCTGGCCCTGAACTGTGATGACGCAGACACGGCCTCACGGCTCCTGTGGGGGGTTGGCTGCTGGTGCCGGTGGCAGTGTCACTGAGACTATGCAGAGGGGGCCAGTGCATGCCTGTGCATGCTTGTCCATACATGTGTATAGATGTGTATGTGCATGCATATGTGTCTCAGTGGTTTTAAGTGCGTTCACCGAATTAACTTGTGGTTCATATTACTTCCCTCACCTCCAGGGTTACTGACATGTAATATAACCCCCAAATCAATGTTGTTGTGACGGTCTTTCAGAATTAAAGCTGTGACTTCTTAAAGACGTGAATCTGTTGAATGCCAAGGACCCGACAATGTAAAACTCTGAAAAGACGGCCAAGACCCTAAACATGAGCCCCTGTTTCCAGGTGCTCGTGATGGGAAGGGACCTGCCAGGTGCCAAGGGCCCCCACTTGCCCTGTTCGGGCCCGACTCAGTCACGGCCAAGGCTGCGCCGGGCAGCCCTCTGGCTTCCTGCTTGGGGAGCAGGGGCATCTGGGAGGGAGGCAGGGGGCCCAGGCTTCTGGGGCCTCTCTAGGGTAAGCAGAGTGGACTTCCAGATGAACCGGAGCCTTCATTCTGGGAACACACCACAGGCCTGGGGAGGACGTTCAGCCCGCAGCACAGGGACAAGCCGAGGGTCTGATGTGAGGACCAAGAGGCAGCCGCAGCCTTTAGATACCGCAGGACACTAGGTCTCTGCGAATGCCTTTCGATGGAAAGAGCTCCATCTCACCTGCTTCCCTGGAGGTAAGCAAATGCACTGATGGTCCCGTTTTGGGTCTGTTAGTTGTGTTTCGTGGACGGACGGCTCAGGGCCCTTTCCACACCATGCGTTCACCAGGCCAGGCCCCGCCCGGCGGCCACCTCACCCACGATTCAGCTCCCTTCTCCCCCAGCTTGCTCCGCTGAGCCGAACTTCACCTGAGGATAAAGTCCTGTCCTCAGAGGCTGCCAGGCTCCCTGGGAACACTCACCGGCGAACACGGTGCGCAGCGCGTCTGGGTGAGAGGGTCGCCGGCCCACCGGCGCTAGGCAGAGCCGGCAGACGTGCCTCTCGGTGATGCCAGAGAAACCCTGGTCGGTTCCGGCAGGCAGTGGAGCCGGGGCCAGAGGTGGATCTGAAAGGGCTCTGACTGCAAGAAGCTCACGGAAACTATCACCTCGATGTCCGGAGCGCCCATTTCCTGCAAAGCGCTTTACCCATACCGCTGCCCCCGGCCCCGGAGCCCTGCAGGGGGCACGGTCCAGCCGGGGTCCCGACCCAGAGACCCAGGAGCTTGCCCCGGGTCATCCAGCAGGTGAGTTTCGGAGCCGGGGTTTCAGCCCGGGGCCCGAGCTCTGTTCTTCCCACTGCCTCGACCTGCCGCAGACACATGGGTTTCCTGAGAATGCATTTCACCAACAATGTCTGTTTGGACCGAAGAATTCCTCGAGGCTTTGGACCCCAGCAACCGGAGCTCCGTGATCACTGACCCCTCCAGGGGCCTGGCTACGGGGATCCAAACCCTCACCTTCAGTTGGCGCGTGGCCGCTGGTGGGCTGTGCGGTTCGCGGCTGTTGCTTCTCCAGCGTTGGGTTTCCTGAGCTGCAGAGCGAGGGTGGGAAGCACATACCCCTCAGGGGGCTGTTGGGAAGAGGAAGCGAGGAAATGCGGGCACCGTGCTCTCGGGCACTCCCTACCGGTCACTGCTGTCCTTCCCGACCTCGCTCCTCCGAGGTGCGCTCTTCCCTGCCCTGTGCGTGTGGGAGAGGGGAACTGTTTGGGGCGCATTAACTTGGGACTGGCCGGACACCTCAAATAACAGCGCTGAGCTGTCAAGAAGGCTGACTTTGAAAAGCGCCCGCAGCGCAGGCCTTGCAACACCACGGGCCGTGCAGTGCCGGTGGCGGCCGGCCCGGTCCCTGGCCCTCGGCCCGCACTCCGAGCTGACTCAGCCAAAGGCAGGCAGGGACCACGGCCAAGTGCACACGCTGGAGAACTGCAGTGGCCGTATCTCCACCTCCTCACCCGCAGGGACGAGGGAAAAGCGTGACTGTGACCGGGAAGTCCTTGCGAGGCTAATCAGGAAACGCGGGCAGCTCAGCGCAAGGATCTGCTGTTCGGGAACCGCTGCGAGGCGGCGCGGGGCGGGGTGAGCCACCTGGCGGCCAGAACGCGGAGCTGGGGCGGGAGACTCCCTTCTGCCTTTCGGTCCCCTAGGAACAAAGGACGTGTCACTCTCCTGGAGCGGGTAGTTGATGGGAGTGGTGGTGGCGGTGGGTGTGCGGATGGGGGCTCCAGAGGACAGTTGTCTCTGTCCCCCCACCGGCCGCGCCATTGACATCATTTACGCTCAGAAGGTGCTCGCGCAACACACCAGAAATTCGGAGGAGCGCACGCAGGAACCGCCCTATTCGAGTGTCTCTCTGTACTTCTCACAGTGGGAACAGATCAGGAGACACGGTTCTGACGACCATTCGCAGCCTGCAGGTCCGTTGTTTTTTTGTTAAGTGCTTCTAATTGCGGTTGCCACGGAAACCCTGAAGGCCCTCAGACCAACGTGGTTTTGCCCCTGGAAGCAATGATTTCTTTGGCTGACGACATGGAAGCTCCTCCTCCCGAAAGCTGCTGCCCTTGTGCTCACAGGAACCCAGTCCACGTCAGGCGCCCGACACGCGGGTTGCACCGACTCCGTTTGCGCTGCGGCACCGGAATCACTTTGCTTCAGATGTAGGCTGATCCCCTGCAGACATTAATAAAACCAGTCGTCTGCCTCTTTGCCAAAAGCACAGATGTGAAACATGATTTTGAAAAATAAAAAAAAACCAGCTTGCTTTAAAATGCTTGTATCGTTTTTATTTCTGTGCGTATGCTTTCAAAATGCCATTTGCTGTCAAGTTTGCAAAAATGGGGAACTTCTATGCAAGCGTGTTATCCGCCTCCTGCTCACCCCGTGGGCAGCTTTCCTGGGGAGCGGGATTTGCGGAGGATCTGTACGCAGAGGAGGGAGCCTCTGGAGTCTCGCGGTCTCGGGGAGAATGTCAGCCCCCCAGGCATCCACCATGGGCACTGGAGCTGGGTCCCAGTGTCCTCCTGTGCGACACGGAAGTCAGGGCTCCCCTGTGTTGTTCTCAAGTTGCAGCGCAACCACCTGTGTCCTGCCCGAGTGCAGAGCCCCGGGGGAGCAGCTGCTCCAGAGACGTCACAGCCCTTCACCCCCAGTCGCCCTGAGCGCACCCCACCCCCTCCCGGAAGCTCACCCCGGAGCCCTGGGGGGACGCGCATGCAACAGAAGGAGAGAGTGTGTGGCTGACAGAGTCGCAGCTGCTGTCTGGTGTCTGCACGCCATTCCCACGTCACAGGAGACCAACCACGTCCCGGGACAAGGCTGGCCGGGCCAGAGACGCCTTCCCGGAGGTTTGGTAAGGTCCACAGTGATAACTTCCTCCGGATGTGGATTGCCCCCCCCCAACACGCAGCACCTAATCACCCACGGGTGGGTGGGTGGGTGGGTGGGGAGAGCACCCCTTAGGAGCAGTAGTTAGCCTTCTGCACACACGCAGCGTAGCAACAGCACAGCGAAGATGTCCCCAGGGGCCGCTCTACCCGCGCCCCTACTCACCGCACCTGCGCTGAGTCCCTGTGTGCCCACCACCACCCCCTCCGCCCGCCACCGTTTACCCCCACCCCCTCTTCCGCCCCCACCTCCTGCCGCAGTCACCACACTGCCGTCAGTTTCCCTGAGTTCTTTCTCCCTTCTTTTCTCTTTTGCTCCATCCCTCCCCCCGCCACACACCCCCGGGCCACAGCTGTCAGCCTGCTCTCTCTGTCTGTGAGCCTGCTTCTCTTTGGCTTGTTCGTTTATTTTGTTCACTAGACGCCACGTATCAGTGGGGTCCCGCAGTGTCTGTCTTTCACCCACCGGCTCATTTCCCTGAGCACATCCGCTGGTCCCTATGGGTCCTGTGCTCAGTAAACACTGAGGACGACCTGTGTCCCCATGCAATAAAACCAGTATTGTCACTCTCTCTTCTTTAGCTGTGGCCTGCCATTTCCTCACAGATATTCCCTCTCTGCCCAGGGCTTTGTCAGAGAGGGAGGCATCCGGCACATGTGTATCATGCTTTCATTAAGGGCAGGGGAGTTTAGGGACTTCATTACTCAGCGAGAACATTATGTTCAGAAATGACGACGCCGAGTTCTCTTTCTTTTGAATAATTTGTGACCCTGTGGGGTCCACGTGAATTTCTGCTGCAGCACACACACAAAGCCTTCGTTTCCTGAACCCATGTGCAATTACATTTTTCCCCCAGGAAAACTTTGTAGGAAAAAGAAGGCATTAGGAAAGCCACCAATTTTCTCGGCATGAGGACGAGGCCGGGTCTAGGGAAGCAGATGGAATTACAGTTCCTTTAAAGGCACGGGAAATCTCCAGCCCCGTGTGCTGGGGGTCACCAGTCTCTGGAGATGGCCCATGGAACGGAGCTAATGAGCAAATTACTTTAAAAAGCACTGCTATTTATAAGCCCCTGTGCGGAGTGTAACATGTACTAGCATATGACATGCTCCATAGTGTTCTGATGTTAAAAAAATGAACTTAGTTTAAAGCAGAAATTCTTATACTGGTTTGAACAAGGAATTGTCAAACCCTGCCCCCTGCCCCATTTAAAAAGAAAATTAACAAGTCATGCCTATTGACATTCTGAAAAAAAAAAACAACCCAGCTCTCTGGAACATGCTTTGAGAAATTCTGTACTTGGGTGATGGTGGCAGACACAAAAATGGAAAATTATAGGGCAAAGGCATGACAATTATACGACACTGGGCCAGCACAGCCTGACTCGGTTTTGCATCCCAACCCTCACAGGGTCAACGCCAGGCTCCACTCATCAGGTAAATAATCTGTTCAGATGTGGCGGAGACAGGCAGCTGACGCTAATGTAATCACATGCCCACAGAGTAGGTCCCCAGAAGGGAGGGTGGCCACGTTTTTTCAAAGATTAAGCTGCTTTGTCTTTAGTCACAATGCAAAGGTTTCCTGAGTGCTTTCTGTGCATAAAGGACTTAACGACCAGTAGAAGGATTAATATGCAACACTGTCAAAAATGTCCTTAAATGCATGGGAGTATTTTGAGGACCAAACGAGCAAAACACAGAGAAGACGCTCTGTGAATTACAAGGTGCTGGACTAGGCTTTTTTGCCCCTGGATTCGGGGCGACCGTCTCAGCGGTGTCCTTGAAGTCGCCCCGCCCACGCGGTCCCGGGAGCCCTGGCAGCTAGCAAGAAGAGACACAGAACGAGGCTCTGAGATGTTCATGGTGACACAGGGAGCTGCATGCACGGCAGCCGGCTCGGAGGACCAGAAACTCCTCCTGGACACTGAGGCTGGCGCTGCATGGGCTGGACCGAGTCGAGCTGCGTCACTCGGGCTCCAAGTTCACGCGCCGAACACGTCTCCTGCATTCCTACCACGTCCTCACACCCGAGAAGCCTGCCTTGCAAGGAATCACACGCACGGGAAGCCCATCCCCGAAGGAGACCTGGCGAGCGAACCCCTTGCAGCCCCGGGATCTGGGGTTTGGATGAGGAGCGCCCTCTGCCGCTGCCGACCTCGGGTGGCAGGGATTCTCCACGTGATGCGTTACAGGTGCCCTTCCCGTCTGAGACGCCCTGGGGAATCGAGAAGGACGGGGCATTCGTAACAGCAGCCGCACCTCAACGCTGAAGCCAATAACAATTCACAAGGCTCAGCCTGCCTCCCCTCCGAGGGCGCACCTTGGCAACGGCGAGAAGTGACCTGCTGTTGTAAGGAAGTCTGGGTCGCTGTCATTCTCTGCCGACAGGAGGCCGTCTGCTCTGGCCAGCGACTCCCAGAGTGAGTCCAGAGAGGCGTCCTCACCAACGGGCACCAAGGGGAACCCCGGCGTCCTCCTTGAAGTGCACGGGACAAAGCCCCATGACAAAGTGTCCAGAAAGTCGCAATAAAATCACAGCGCACCGTGTGACCATGCAGGCTGGAGCTCCCAGGACACACGCGCCCCGCGGAGCCGGGGGCCCGAGAGTGAGAGCGGCGTTCTCAGACAGACCACACTGCACGGCAGGAAGGCTCGGGTTTGAAGTCAGGAGGCAGGTGGGAGCCCGAGTTCTGTCTGCTGCTGGGACTCCGCGGAGGCACTCAGCGGGGGTGGAGGGGCGGTGGCAGGGGGAGAGAGCAGCTTGCCTTTCTGGGGCTCGGCTTCCTCCCCTGGACACGAGATAAAGAGAATTCGCAGTCTGGCCTGCCTCCCGAAGACAGAACAACTGTAAAGAGTGAGCAGGAGCTCACTTTGTGGAGGGTAAACGGCGGTTTTAGTTTGAGTTAGAGGAGCATTTGGGCTGCCGTGGTTCACTGGGACGCTGATTCCAGGAATTTATCGGGGGGTCGGGGGAGAAAAGAGTCAGTGATGGGCCTAATGTCCCACAGAATGTCACCGTGCCGAACTGACTCGCCTCACCGCAAACTCTGGGAAGCAGAGCGGGACCCGCCCCTCAGAGCTATGCCCCCGAGGGCTGGTCCTACTGTGCGCACGCAGGGCACACACGGCAGCCAGCCATGAAGGAAGGCTGCTCCGAGGGAGTGCAGGGGGTCTTGCCCCATCAGCCGGCCCCGCGCATGGGGTGGGCGGCCTCGGAAGAAAGCCGGCGGAAGCCCCTGGGCGGAGAGGTGTCGGTCCCGCCCTTGGAAGGAGCCTGGTCTGCACCTGAACTGAGTGCCGGGGGTGTGGGCCGCATGCTCACAGGTGTCAGGGACAACCTGTGGGGCCCAGCGTGATGATGGTTTCCTCTTACTTACTACAGAAAATGAAACACCGAGTAGAAATGAGAAGATATGACAAATACCAGTGTTCCTTGTTATGCAGAATTATGAAGGTTTATGCATTTGTTATAAATTATGCATTTTTCACATACACATATGAGAAAAATTTTCATGTCGGCCTGAAATTTCCTTGGTGATCTTCTCCATCTTTTTCTATTTCTCAGTATTCGAATCCCCACCACGGATTGGATGAAAGCATTCACCTTTGACTTTTTTTAAAGTTATCACCCCTATAGGAACTATACCCTACCGTTTGTTTTACAGTTTGATGGGAATGGTGTATGTGGAGGACAACAGTCTGTAGCTTCCGACTTTCATTCCGCATTATTCTTGAAACCCTTTCACGCTGGAACATTCATGTTCGATTGTTCCACAGCCGGAGTTGGCAAACACTCTCTGTACAGAGCTGGATAAACATTTTCGGCTTTGGAATCACAGAGTATCAACACTCCATGGTAATCATACCATGTGCACATTTCAAGTTTTGGTGTAATTAACTTCATCAGTTCGCTCAGTGAATTACGTTTTTGGGGTGTTTCTTCTTCACAATCCTCAAGATGGTGTGAAAAAGTTCCATTCTTTCCCTAGTGGCAGGACCACCTCCGGAGGCGCGCACGCCTGCCCAGGTCCGCTGCACCCCCCCGCCCCCAGTCGGTTCCGGGCCTGCAGCCCCCGCCCCAGGAGAGCGCTGAACTCCGCGGCCTCCGGGGCAGCCGGGGCCTCAGGTCAAGCAAAGACACCTCGCTCCAACTGCAGCTCGCCCGGGCTTCGGTTCCGTTTCCGCTTTCAGCACCCACGGGCTCCCTCTCCAGCCATAACGTTTGGCTCCACATCGTCGTTAAGTTTTACTCGGTGCTTCCAGCCGGTGAAGACAGGGGAGGGACCTTCCACCCTGCTCAGGCCCACCGGATGTCCGGAAGGGAACCTGCCCACCCCGGTTCTCCCGGTGGGGACTGTGCCTGCCAAACTGATGCTGGAGTTTGCACTCTGGCCGTGTAAGCGCCACGCAGCACCAAATTCCAGCCCGGCAAAGCTAACTCGTGAGCTCCCGGCGGGCAAGGACACTGTGTGACATGTCGCTCCTCACCAGCATCTCTCCAGTGCCCCACGATAGTAATTACTTGCTGACCTGATGAGTGGAAACCAACTATAGTGCGTGCATAGGGCAGAAGCTATTTAGCAGCAGGAAAGAAGGAGCCTGTAAAGCAATGGAACGGCATGGCTGAATCTTAGGTGGATATTGTTTGGCGAAGAAGCTAGTCTGGAAATCTGTGTCTGACTCCCGTGATACGAGCATCTGGAAGGGGCGAAACCTCTGAGATGGAACACGGGAAGCCCACGCAGCCCGTTTTCAACTCAGTGAAACTCCTCTGGATCTCACAGTACCGGCAGGTACTTGACGCTATGTATTTGTTAAAACCTGTAGAATTTTCCAGCAATAAAAACTAAACTTGAATGTACGCCAAGTTTTGACAAGTCTTTTAGAAGGTGTGGTAAGCCCAGAGTAGAATATGGAAAGTAACCAAACCATCTGACCACGTTGCCCGTGTGGGACACCAGCTCCCAGGGCAGGGGGGGGGGCGAGAGTGGGGAAGGAGGTGCCGATCTCAGGGACTCGGGAACCGAGTGGGGCTTCTCAGGCTAACGGCTGGGAGAGCCGCACGTGTGCACGGAACCATGGCATTTGTGTTGATAAAGTGGCTGCGCATAGGTAGAGGGGTTAACAGCTCTGAAACCCCTATCACGCACACTAGATATGAAAACTTGGCCCAACACGGGGCAGATGGGAGGAATCAGGTTTCGTGCTGTTGCGATGAGAGGTTAGGGAGCAGCGGGGGAGGAGGCCGGAGTGACCCACCCAGCGATGCACTAGGGCGGCCCCATCAGTATGAACCCGTATTTAGCTCAATGTAGGGACAGCTGGGCACACGTTGACTTATTGACAGCTACGTGTATACACACATAGGCTGCACAAATGTACACATTTCCTGGTTTTGTCAGTAGAGGCAGCCTAGAAGCAACGGTATCCTGGGAGCTGGGAACCCACCTAGCACCCAAATGTGGGTTCCCAATACCATTCTCCAACAACAGGGGCCCAGGCGCCTTGGGAAAAATGGGAGATTCTAGGGCTGGGGAAGAAAGTATACAAACTGAGCTTGGACCCTCTTCCATTTCAGGAAAACAAGGAAACACTCAGACACAATAAATAAATAAAATGTCAGACACAATTAATGAAGTAGAATAAAATGCTAAATGTGTGTCCAAGGCAGAGCAGCCACCGGAAAGAGCTCCCAGTGACCGACTCTGCAGCCGTCTGGGCCCCAAGAGGAAGTCGTGGTGGGTTCTAATGTGAATCGATGGCGAGAACCACGCCTGTGTCAGCAAGCAGCTGGATAAAGCAGACGGGGAGGGAGAGAAGCATCTAGCACAGAATAACGCCAAATAACATATGTCGGTGTTCCGTGCTTAACGAGGTGGAACATGACCCCCGACCCCCAACCTGAAGTGACTTCCTCCCAAAGAGGGCAGCGTGGAAGGAGGAGGGGAACGGAAGCTTCTAGCAGACAGACCCGACAGAAACTCGCTCCGCCGGGTGGTCGAGGTGAACGCTCAGGGTTACGCCACGTGGATCGTAGGATGTGACGAGAAAGGCGGTTGGCCTGTGCGATCTTCCTCCAAACCATAACCCCGTCCCATCTCGAGGAAAACTCAGGTGCACCCCCACCGAGACAGACCCTACCGGACGCCTCACCAGCCGCCTCCAGACCGGCCGGGTCACGGAAGACGAGGGGGACCTGAGACACTGCCGCCAGCAGGAGGGGCCTGCGGAGACAGGGCAGCTGACGGGACACAGCGTTCTGGCTGGGATCCTGCAGCGGAGCAAGGAGGGCCTTGGGGACGAATTCAGGAACTCTGAGTAAGCACTGACTTTAGCTAATACTGACACAGCACTATGGGTTCGTTAATTGTGGCGTGTGCACCGTGCTGATGTGAGATGGTAATCCTGTAGGAGGGATCTTGGGTGTGCAGTGGGTGCACGGGAACTCGGGGTAAGCTTCCCAGTGGAAATGCAGATCTGAAGACTACAGTAAACACTTTACAAAAGTCTGGAAAGGGCCTTATAAACATTTCTCCTTCAAAAACTAATGCTCTCTATACAAGTTTATTAGACCTTGTCATAGCAAAGCATTTTCCACAAAAGATTACGACAGATATTTGCTACCAATTTTTAAAATATATTTTAATCAGGAGCAAAACAGACATTTAAAAAAGGTGTTGCATAGCAGATTTTAACATGGGAACCAACCAGCTTGTCATCTTTTGCTTCCAAGTTAATTCATTTTCTGCGCAGTCCTGGGGATAAACCGGTGCTGGCCACCTCTGGATAACTCGTGGGGACTGTGATAACGTGAGGCAAGTGGTTTTAAAGCGCAAGCACCGTCCGCCACGACCAGTCTGTGGGAACGTGGGCTTTGTCCAAGTCGAGTCAGCGGCCACGGCCACAGCCACGGCCGGCGTTAGTGCCGACTCAGCTCCATGAGGCTGACGCCATCCCGACTGGGCTCTGCGTCTCTTGGAACCACTTCATGCACGACTTTGAAAGATACAATGCAAAACTACATTCTGCAAGTGAAATGTCATAAAATACATTTATGTTAATGAAGTCCCACTTTACTATGTTGGGACAGTTTTATATACTGGATCCCACTTATTATTTAACTTTCAAAGAGGGTTCTTTTGATCTAAAAAAGAAAAAAGCCCCCAAAGCTACTTTATTCAACACTTCATCCTTAATGTAGCTGAGAATTGATATACCTGGCGATCCATTTAAGCCCCACGTCACCTATGACGAGTTCTATTCAACATTCTCCCAAGTCCAGGGTGGACATTACATCAAAAAAGAAAGAGGTGCGAAACTTTGTAAACGAGACAGCATGGACTCCCAAATCACCTGTTAGCCAGCAGTGTTCTCTTTTTCTGGCAGGAAGGGTTAAGAGCAGGAGACACCCCAGTGGAGGTGTAGCTGGGCTGTTTTCGTACCTAATAAAGTGTCAGACACGTCACTCTGTGCCCTCCGTTGGCACCTCTGTAAACAGATGTGACGACACTTGACCTGACCGAAGTCACAGAGCAGGGGCCAGCCAAGCCCGTGAGCACCCTCCGAGTTCTAGCATGAAAAACAGGTGGGCTTTCTCCCGGCTTACAAATGACCGACTCTAAACAATGGCGTTGGCTTCGTAGTGTCTTTACTTAACCCGTTGTTTCTGCTTTTCCACTTGTTCTTTTTCTTCTGTTGCTTCTTGTCACCTCCCCCCCTTCACTCTGACCAGCGGTGCTGAATGCCATTGTCGACCTGCCCAGCCCTCCGGGTCCACAGGCCTGTTTGGGGGTCAGACTGTGACCTATGGGATGCTTGGGAATTACTCTTTTCCTCTCTGTCTCTGCGCTGTAACTTAGATTTCTCTCATACCTCTGGTTGCTCCTTCACAGTTCCCTGTTGTGGGGAGGGGGCCCCCTTTCCCTGGCTCATGCCTGAACATCAGATGCTCCTGGGGCCCGTCCTGATTTCCCACTCTTTGACGCTCTACTCTCTTCTGGCTGACGTAACACAGGTGGCTCAGGAGACCACTGCATAATGTGTGCCGACTCAGGAAACCTGCGTCTGTCATTATCTAGCGTGTTCCTCGTCACATTCAGGTGCCTCCTGGACTCTTCCACTCAGCTGTCGTACACCTGTCCCAGTGCATGGTGTCTAGACCCGAACACAGCTTCCTCGCCCCAGCTCCCAGTCAATTACTGTGTCCCCCACTGTACCGAACAGAACCCTCATGAGCCCAGCTGCCCCTACCAGAAACCAGGAGTCCACAACGATCCACCAGCCCAATCCCGTACCGACTCCCTGTGACGTCTGGTTCGCTGTTCCCGTTTCTCTGTTTTCCATTAAAGTTACAGCAACTGTGGTATAAGCTCTTACTATTCTCACCTGGGTCTTCCAACTCATCTCTCTGTTTCCAGTCTGGTCCCCTTTCAGTTCATCTTTCTTGGATACTAAAGGAATTTTCTGAAATAGAAATCATTTCATGTTTAGGATGTTTTAGAATAAAGTCATCCTCCTGTCTTGGGCCATAAAATCATCATTTCATTCCTTCCGTGTTCCTGAGACTTGCCGTCTCTGTCTGAGACCCTCTGTTCCTCCTCTGTTCCCGTCTAACCTTTCCTGGCCGTCCCCGTCTTACTCACCTGCCCCTCCCCCCTCCCCCCGTGGCCCTCTCTGCACACACCCGTCATCGCTTCTGCTGAAGTAAAATACGGCCACTCGCACTCACTCCAAACCTCACTAGACTGCGAGCTCCCCGAGGGCAGGAAGATGTCTTATCTGACTTTATATTTCCGACAGAAATACTTTATACGGAGGCAACACTTAAAACGCTTTCTTGACTGGATCGCACCCATGGGCACCTTACTCCTTTAGAAAGCGTGTCTCATCCACACAAGTTACCCACCTTACCTACCAAGTCCTAATCTTCTTTTTTCTACAGGCAGCTATGTGCAATAAGAGAGTTTTTATTCAGCCAGCAAACCAAGGATAATGAAAGGTAAAAGGAACGAATTCATGCTGCAAGCAATAGAGAGGCTGATGTTACAGACGGTCATTAATACAATTTCTTAGCCAGAACCAAGATGACATTACAGGAGCAGGCGAAGGAAGGTGATTTCCCTTCTGTGTCCACGCTGCACGGGGATGAGGAGCCAGGGGCGGACGGGGCCGGCAGGCAGCAGCGGTCTGGGGGTAATGAAAGGTGGAAAGAGGCCCAGACCTGAGGGAAAAGAAGATGGTTTTTAAAACAGTCCGAAGCCTTTCATTTTAATGGTTTCTATTTATTTAAAAGGTCGCCTGCGGACTTCCCAAGAGAGTCGGCACCACGGTGATGGATGGACAGGAAGGGAAGGAGGCGCTAACGGGAGAGACGCAGCCACAGAGACCGTGACGAGCTCAGGGTGGCACCGAGGGCTCGTCGAGTTATTTCGGGCATTTGGGTTGAATCCGGGTCAGTAACCATAGCTTTTAATAATAATATCGACAAATCACTAAAAGACTGTGAAGAGAACATCGTTAACATGCCTATTTAAAACTATGTCTAAAAGCACTTAAAATGAAATGATTTGTATGGTATTAGACGAGTCACATTTGTCATGATTATTATTGTTATTAAAAATAAAAGGCCAGTTGTAAGATAAATGAGCTGGTTTTTCATAAGCACTAATAACGATGTTCAACACCTGACAACATTAATCAAGAGGGAAAGCGGAAGAAGGAAGACGCAGATTACCGACAATCCGGACTGAGCTCGGGGACGCCAGCAAAGATTCTACAGACACTGAAGTGATTGCAAGGAAATAGTACGAACTGCTTTATGGCAATGGTTTAAACTGTTTAGGTAAAACTAAAAAGTTCCTGGAAGGACATGATGTATCAATCACACGAAGTGGACCCAAAAGGAAAAAGAAAATCGAAATACCTCCATATTATTGAAGAAATTAAAATTATAATTAAAAATCTTCTGCAATGGAGTCCTTTACCAGTAAATTCCAAGGAAGATTCCTTAAGGAAGAAATACTGCCAATCTTATGCAAACTCTATCAGATAATAGAGGGGGTAGCAACATTTTCTTATTTGTCTTATAAGAGCACTAAGGCCATTTAAAAAAAATAATTATACACCAATATGTCTCATGAACATATATCCAAAATCCTTAACACCATGACATCCAGAAAAGCAGAAATGTTATATGTTTTAAAGACAAATAAAGATAAAAATAAGCAATATACTTAATGAAATTTTAAATATATAATAATTTAAATATTTAATTATAATTAAAACATGTAATAAACTTAAAGGATTTTAAATAGTAAATGTATATGTTTAAAATATCTAATAATAAATATATCTATAAAATACTTAAAAAACCCATTACGCATGCCTTACGTGGAGTTGTTTCAGGAATGCAAAGTCGGTTGATCATTCAAGAGCCAAAGCCATTCACTGAGCAACATGCAGAGTTGAAAATTGTATGGCTGTCTTAAAAGATACGGAAAAAAATATGAACACATCCAATACCCATTCATGAAACCAGAAAACAGTCAGAAAATTAGGAATAGAAGGAGTGGTCCTTATTCTCATAAAGTGTGCCTACCCAAGCCCTGTAGCTAACATTGTACGTGAGGGTGAAATGTTTGACCAGAATCTACCCTGAAACCAGGAACGGGAGGAGTCCCCGTCTCAGCGTTTCCACCCAGCATCGCCCTGGAGGTCGTCGTGAATGAAGTGAGGAGTGTATTGTACATACTACATATCATATACATGTCACACAGACAGAGCCTTCACTTACAGGACTCGTGGCCATAGTCCTGGAAAACCCTAAGCACCTGCAAAGGAAGTCTTAGGCCAGTAGTCCGTGAACCCAGCAAAATTGCAGGATACAACACCCACCATGTGAAAATTCCACTGGATTTTCCACGGAGCCGGGTCACCCAGGCCGTTACTGCTGGGGGTCACTGAGGCTCAGCCCTTGGGGGCTCTGAAGAACCGGGGGGGGGGGCACTCCTTCGCATCCCCTCTCTGGGGACTGGGAAGCTGGGGTACGCATTCACCCATCCCTATCACCCTGTTGAGCCGTGGCTCGACAGCCGCCCCTTCGGGGACTAAATGCCCAGCGC
Organism: Phyllostomus discolor; assembly: GCF_004126475.2. Lineage (NCBI taxonomy): Eukaryota > Metazoa > Chordata > Mammalia > Chiroptera > Phyllostomidae > Phyllostomus > Phyllostomus discolor. The sequence goes on along the minus strand of NC_040913.2, from coordinate 2,749,535 downwards.
TCTGCGGCCGCTCCGAGGCCGGGCTGAGCAAATGCCTACAGATCTGAGAAACGCCGCCGGCAGACGAACGGAAAGACGCGGGCCACTGGTCTGGGCAGTGGTCAGCCGGGAGGCGCGCTCCCGCCCAGCGCAAGGAGCGGAGGGGAGTGTCTAATCAGTGGCACCTTCCACGCTGCCTCCGGAAGGCTGGGTGAGTGATGAGGTTGAGGTGCTGATAAGAAAACAGATGTGGGCACGTGAGGTCTTCGGGACAGTCTGTGCGGAATTGGCTTTACGACATCCCTGCTCACAGCTGAAACTTAAAAGAATAAATAAATAATCAGAAAGGAGAACAAAAGCAAAAAAACCCAAAACCGATGTGTGAGAGGAAAGTCTTGCCCAAATATAAAACTTAACATTAAATGGAAGAACTAGTGTCTTTGAAAAATAAAAAATGAAAAAAAACTATTCTTCTGGGTCCCGGCTGCACTTGCAAATTAGCCAAGCCCCGGCTTCCGAGCGGTCGGAGTGTGCAGCATCCTGGGGTGTACGCCGCCAGCCACTTCACACACCCCCTTTTCCAGCTGACCGCGTGTCCCTGGGGGGGCCTGGGCTGGGCTTCGGGAACCGACAGTTGAGTTGAACCCTGCGCACTCGGGAGCCCGACAGCCCGTGAGCAGGGCGGCGCCACACACGTGAGCAACCACAGGACCCGCCACGGGGTGGGTGTTATCATCGGGAATGTGCAGGGGGGTCAGGCCGAAGGGGAATTCTGTCTCCTGGCTGCTGGGGCGCGACGGAGAGTAGATGAGGGCGTTTCTCCTTGCCTCTGAGGTTGGCCCTGAGTGATAGAGAGTTCAGGGGGTTCCAGGCTAGAGGGGTGCGGGGTGGGGTGAGCTATCACTCCAGGGGCAGCAGCCAGAATCTACAGACACGAAGAAACCCGGGAGCACATGGTCATCTAACGGGGCTGTAATTTAGGAACTTGGAGCTGGCCTCCGGCAACGGGGAGCTATGAGGCTTTCGGAAGGAGACAGGTGCTTTGGGCTGCCGTATGGGAAACGCGGCTCTGGCAGCAGTGGGACTTGAGTGTGAAAGGGGAGGTGGCCGTGGGGACGCTGTCCCCTGTGACCGCTGCACAGAGGCAGGTGTGCCAGGGTCCTGAGGTTCTGCAGGGCCCCGCGGGAAGCATGGTGAGGACGGCGGAGGGGGAGAGCAGCCGTGAAACCCGTGGACCGCGAGTGCTTCCAGCAGCGGCCGGGAGCCAGGAGGCTTGTGCCCCAGGTTTCTGGGTGGGGGTTGGGGATGCGGGGGAGCCAGCTGCTGGAACAGAGGCGTGTGGGGTGGTGATGCTGAGCTCGGGTCGGGGCGTGCCGCACCGGGTGTTCGGAAACACCACCTTCCACCGAATGCGAAGGCCTTCCGTCCCCTCGAGATGCCGGCCGGCCGAGGAGACAGTGGGGATGACGCTGGAGGGAACTGTCCATGACGCCAGCGCTGTGGAAGGAAGGTCTACGACCTCTTGAGTACATAAAGTACAGGTTGAACACCACGGCACGGCTGGTGTTTCCCCATTTCTGACGCACATTCACCGCGGTTTCACGTGGTCTCTCCAGTCATTTGCCTGCTTTGGGAAGGAAACCTACCAAGGGTCTTCCTTCGAGTTCTTTAAGGAAAGAATGGTGATTGTCGAGTCAGAAAATAATCCTCCAAGGGCAATAAAACAGGGGACAGAAATTAGCCAAGCCAAAATTATCTACCTGTTATTATTGACCATCTGGGTCTCACTACCCACTCTCTAGGACAGGTGAGCGGTGCCCAGGTGAGCCGGGAGAGCTCTGGCCGGGGAGGTGAGCGGCAGGGGTGGGGGCTATTTGGGGCTCGACTCCCAAGCGCGCTGCCTGGGAAGCTGGGTCGGACCCTCCTCATCCTCCTCAGGCCTCACCCCAGTGCTCCACAGCATTCACCCAGGTTTCTGGGAACTTTGAAGGAAAATCACAGGGTGCCTGAAAACATCCTTTATCTTCCAGGTAAGTTAAACCAAAGCCGCCTTATTTGTTAGCTGAAAGGAGACAGAAAATACTTTCAGGCTTTTCCAACGGAAAGACAAGGCTATATGAGGAAATGATCTTCTTGTTGATGATGGATGCCAAGCACATTTTGTTTTGGAAAGTTCAATTCTGCGATCATTCTACTGCAGTCAAAATAGAGTTTCTGACTGAGTTACGCATTTCTCTCCAAAGCCGTCCCTGCCCTCAGGAACCGAGAGCTTCCCGTTCAAAATGATGGCTGCCTTTCAGATTCACGCTGACATTGGTGTAAAGCGAATGAAGAAAAATGAAAATATGTTCATGCAACTGGTTCTGCGCATCACCTTTCATCTTCCACGCACTTTAAAAATACGTGCTTCTCAGAGAGGAAGGGAGAGAGATGTATCTATTTTTGCTTCCTGTGAGTATGGAAGTAATTTGTTGCCATGGCGATGTATTTTTGCCATCCTGTTTTTCAAACACAGCCCTCGCTCCGGGTGTTGGGGAGACAGTCGCTCTCTCTGCCCCCCGTTCACAGAGCCCTGCATGCTCCCCGACCCCCTCACGTCGAGCACTGGAAGGTCTACACGGTCAAACACCACGTTTGACAGAGATTTCTGCTTTTCTGTGGCTCATTTCCGTGTGAGCCTCTTGGTGGAGTCAGGGAGAGGGCGTTTCATTCCCGAGACCCCTGATTTGGCAAGCGCTCAGGTTCACTGTTCCAGTTTCCATGGTTTTCTCCCCAGGAAAGAACCACCACTTGTTTTAACCCTGTGCAGCCCAACCTGGTCCACAGTCACCCAGCAGTCCCTCCCTCCCCCCGCCGGCCAGCCTACTGAGGATGTTGTTGTACTAACGCTGTCTGCGGAATCCTGCAAGCTAGTGACTTTCCCACACCGTCTTGTAAACAAACAAAAAATCAAAGGCCTATTTATTTGTGACTTATGGGAGGTGTGGTAGAGAAATCAAGTCCACAGAACAGGGTCGAATATAGACACGAGAATAGATCATTTACGTGTAAGTTAAATGTTTGTTAAATAGCCGCCCGGGGAAGACGTTATGTTAGCTAGCCTCCAGGAGGGTCAACAGAAGTAGAGCGCTCTAAACACTGAACACACTGAGAGAGGCCGTGGCCCGCAAACCCACTCAGGGCAGCTAATTGCACAGAAGCCGCGTGGGCTGTGCAGATAGAACGGTTTTGTTTTGTGGACAACCAGGGGCCCCCAGGCTATTGCAGAGGACAGCAGCCTACAGGCCCCACCCCACCCCACGTTCCAAGTGACTTCAGGGGCCCGCAGGCCACGAAGCCCTTCACTGAGCGCAGGCTTCTCTGCAGGGCTGAGGATTCCGGCGGCCCAGAGTCTCGCAGGCGGGCCCCCTCCGTCCGCGCCAGCTCCGCTGCTCTGGGGGCACAGTCCTCTCTGAACGCCCACGTTGTTGCTACGGTGTCACCCACCCCCCACTTTGCCCCGCACCAGCGTTCGCAGCAGGAGGGGCTGCAGTCATTTTGTTCTTATTGTTGTTTTGAAAAACATTTTTATTTCTGGTACAGATAAGTACGGAACCTCGGCCCAGAAAAATAAGTGGGGAGTAGAGACAGTAGGTCATGACCGTGCAGACCCGTGGAGGCTGGGATGCAGGGGGAGCAGGGGTGGGGTGGGGGGTGGGAGTCCCACCGCTGCTACAAAACCCGAGGTGCGCAGGCGGCTGGGGAAGGCGGATCTTGAAGTGCAGGTGGGATCCGGCCGAGGACAGCCCCCGTGGGAGGCATCCGAACATCCCCCTGTGAGGGGTCTCCATTCCGCCAAAACCCAACGGTCGCCCAAACTAGTAACGGTGGTTGAGCAGGAACATTTTCATGTTTGCACTTGGGCGTCAGGGCGATATTTCATGGAAGGGGTGGAGTCAGCCGGGGTGGCCGAGTGTGGGGAGAGAGAGAGAGAGAAGGCCACAAGGAGACCGCTGCAAGAGTGTGTTCGTGTGTGCCCCGTGTATAACAAACATAGAACCGGAGCGGTTTATTTTAGCGCCTCGGTCATTTGCTGGGTGTCTGCGAGGGATTCGGGGCCTGTTTGGCCTATGGTTTCAGGGAACTGGGGACCACTCTGTGGCTGAACAAACTGATGAGAAGGGTAGGGACTAGAAAGGCCTCGTCCACCCACACAGGGCGATAAAAAATACCTGGATATTTTCCATCACGTACTACATTCGACTTCCACAGAACTAAGGGACACATTCCTGAGGGTCTGGGTGGTCGTTCCAGAGGGGCAGTCGGGGTCCTTCCAGGCGGCCACAGCCAAAGTGAAGGTCAGCACAGACCGTCCACTGGAGCCCCCACCCGACGAAGGCCACCACTCGCCGTGTGGGGAGGGTGAAGGTGTCTTCCCCAGGAACGCAGCTCCCTCAGCTCCGCACGCCCACCCCCTGTACCCAGGAGCCGGCCCCCCGTCCTGCGGTGCATGTGCGTGTGGTCTGAGGTTCAGGGGGAGACAAGGGTGGGAGCGTAGAAAGCGTCCATGTTCTACCCCGGACTTTTCTGTATTGTTTTCGGTTCTCCCTATGTATCCAGTGGTTTTATAGTAAACACACTATCAAGACTGATCAGGAAAACATTCACCCCAGGGCGCAAGGTTATTCCTGCCGCTTCCTGAGGACCTGTGGCCGGGGGCTGCTGGCATCCAGCCGAGGAACTGCAGGTGAGCCTGCGGCTTCCGGCTTCTGCTCTGAGGCTGCAGGCCCCCAGGGAAGGGGAGGGGGCGCGAGGGAGCCAAGGGGAACCGCAGCTGAGGCCGTGTCTGCAGCTTCGGTCCACACGCTTCCCCTACTCCGCCTCCCTCCAGAGACCAACTGCCACGATGAATCAACGGTGACAACTTCATAGAATCGGGGTAAAGGCTGAGGTACAGCTGCCTGCTGCCTGGTCCTTCTGACTGCTGCCTCGGAGAGCACGGGGTCTGGGCTACGCCCTGCGCCCCGGAGAGGAGGAACGGAGAGACAGGCGGAGTTATGGGTCTGAGAGGAGGCACGCTCACTACAGACTGGCTGTTCCCCACGACCTGCCACAGGGCTTGGCTTACGCGGACAAAGGACTGCCCACCAACACCCACTGTGTCGGTGAGAAAACGAGTTCAGAGAGGCCGGGTAAGTTAGCAAAAGCCACACAGCAAGGAGCCAAGTCCTTCCTTAGGATCCTTTTATTCTCTGAAGTCCCCTTTTCCCTGTGGGATATGCTTCCAATTCATTCAAGGACGATCCACTGTGACTTAATTGAAGTCACTGAGGGTGTGCAGCCCGAAGGGGGCGGAGCCAAGGTGGTGGGCCGACACCCCACAGCTCCTTTTCCTGCCGAAGCTCAACCTGGCAAAATTGTTGCTGCTGGCCGGACTCCGGAATGGCAACGCTGTCAGCAAGAGCGAGGTGACTTACTGATTGTTCGCCAGTTGGAGCACCTGCTCAGGCTGAGCCCGGAATAAACCTGCCAGAGAGACGCAGGTCAGGGGGCCGATGACAGCAAGGTCTCGGGACCTTTCGCGTGGTTCAAGGTCATTTTGGTGGGCGGCCCGGGGAGGCTGCCGCTTCCCTGCTGTGTCTTCACGGAGTCCGCTGTGCAGCTGCCGGCCCAGCTTTCTCTGCCTTCGCGAGCTCGCTGTCCTCCGGGCTCGGAGGTGGCCGCCGTGCGGCATTTACAGTGAGGGGAGTGACCCCCAGAAACACGCCACGGTAATGCAAATACAGCGCAGCGCACTCTCGCAGCCGCCAGAGGGCTGCGGCAGGGTCGCTCTGCACCGAAAGGCCGAGAGGCCAACGTGGTGGGCGGAGCGGCCGTCCGGACCCCCGCTGAATGGGACCGCGCGCTCCTCCCGGTTCTCCGTTCCGCTCCCCGCCCCCGCCCGCCTTTCCTGGACGCTTCTCCGGCTGCATGATGGCCCGGCCCCCATGGCCCGGGCAGAGACACATGCCAATCCTTGCCCCTCGAAAATGGAGATGCAAGTGCCTCTCTCCCAAATCACCTGGAAAACCGCCCTGATCCCCTGCTTCGTGTTTGCTCCAGTGGCTCGGCCTGGAGCCGGGAGGGCCACGCCCCACCAGGCCGGTTACCGAGTGACTCCGTCGTCTGGGCCGTCTTTAAAGTGCCGCCGCGGAGTCCTTCCAGCCCCGTTTCGCTGCGGGGACATCGTTGCTTTCAACGTCCTTTGTTTCTTCCCGCGGAAAAGTCCAAGCACTGGTTAAACCAGGGGGCGGGTGACGCAGGCTGTGAGGGAGTTCGCAGAGGAGGAAGGGCAGAGAGCTGTTTCGTTTTACTTTGTCAAGTGGGGGGGGGGGGGCTGAGTGTGCGGATAAAGGCAGCAGCCCCGCGGGGGTGGGGCGCTGGGCCTCCCTGGGGTCGTGGGACTGTCCCCCCAGCAGGAGGTGTCTGGCGGTCTCGTACAGGCCGCCCCCTTGTCTCGAGGTCACCTTTGGGCACAGGGTCCCCTCATGGAGGCCCTTACGGTCTGGCGTGTCCTCTTTTGTAAGTGTCTGGAGCCTCTGCACCTCCAGGGGGCTCCCAGTGGTTTTCTAGCCCCGAGGAGAGAGGCTCCTAAAACAATTAGGGTCCGGCATGCCTTATGGGGTGCAGCCAGCTGCGGCAACGGGGGCCCGAGAAGGCGGCCCTGGTCCTGTTACTCCATGTTGGCACACGGACGTGGAGAGAGTGATGAAAAACTCAGCTGCCCCGTGGTCACAAGCTTGAATGCAGTCCGTGGGGATGATGTTCCATGGAATGTTCTCTGTGGAGAGGGTCCCCGGTCCTCTGAAATGGGAGGGTCCTCTCCAGGCACGGCCAAGTGCTCACACAACGGGTCCTGCTGAACCCGTTGAAATGGATCCAGCTGTCACCTATGAGCATTTCTGGAAGTTTGTTCGACACAGTGACGGGGCAGCAGGTCGAGTGCCCGCCACGTGCCACGTGCCTCACTCACCTCATGCCACCGCAGTCTCAGAGGACTCGGACGGCCAGGCGTCCCCTGCCCTGCTGGCAGATGGCTTGGTCCCGGCCCCAGTCCCTGCTGGAACGGAGATGGCGCCCGGGCCCCTCCTGCGTTCCCCGAGCACAGGCCCCCTCCTGCCAGGCACTTAAGGGACACTTGCTGAACTCACTTGACCCTCAGTGGCTGTCTGTGGACTGTGGACTGAATGACTCAGGACACTGAGGGTGGGGACAGTTAAGGGACGCACCCAAGGTCTCAAGGTCATGAGACGGTGGGTCACGATTCAGACAATCCGGGCCCCCTCATCTGGGAACCGTCTATTAAGACCGGACCTGTCCAGAACCCTCCCCGCGGGCCATCTCTGGGACTTCTCTCAGTCCTTCTGTGGGTGGGCACCTGACAGAGGAGTTCACTTTGTGCACGTGGGGTGCACACGGAGTGCACACGGGCTTCGGTGAGCGCGGAACATTCACGTCATTATCGAGCAATGTTGCGGGTTTTGTCTGCTTCCTCATTTTTTTTTTCCAAATGGCTTCGTGAACGCGCGATTCTCCCTAAAGAAACTGGGCCTCGAGGTCAGGACATCTGCTGGGATTTCTCGTGTATCCTGTACCATCACTCAGCAACGTTTACAACACCCGGCCTCTGCAAGGGCGTCGCGGGCGCCCCCTGCGGCGGTCTGGAGTGGTGCAGGGGGGCGGGAATGCTCCCCTCTCCCAGGGCGGAACTGGGCGCAAGGAGGGGACTTACTTGGCACCCCCCTGGGGAGGGGGAGGGGAAGAGGAAGAGGAAGAGGCAGATCTGGGTTGGGGCCAACACCTTCTCTTTCCGGGGTCTGCGTTCTGCCCACCTTCCCAGGCCGCCTCCTGTAAGCGTCTCCTGACCCCGGCTCATACTCCAACCAGTCTGGGGCGCGCAAGGGCGCTGACCCCCGGGAGCGGCGTCCTTAGCAAGGCCGGAGTCTTCTAGACACACGGTGCCCCGTTCCCCGTGGCCTGTTTCACTGGAGCCCCGGCTGACCCCCCCATCGGTGCTGCGTATGGTCACGTGGATGACACAATGAGGCCGCGAACTCAGAGCCACAGCCCCCGGCCACCTCTTTTGAAAACTCCCACTTTTCGTGATTATTGCGATAACCGCTGCGCCATCCTTGCGGTGCGGGAGTGCCCTCCGCTCCTCCTCCGCCCCTCGGGTGGATGGGAACAACCTTCCACACGGGGACGCCGGGCACCTGCCTGGCGCCGTTCCCACCCCCGCGCGCTGAGCGCAGCCCAGCCGGGTCGCGGCGCCCCCACTCTGCAATCACGCCACAGCCACCCTCCCTGCAGATCCTATTATCCTCCATCCGCAGAAAACCGTTCGGAGGCCCGAGTGATTACGGCAGATGGCCAGCTGGAGGCCCTTGAAGAAAATATCTTTCTACATTTCCTTTTGTCCAATCCTGAGGAATCCGTGGTTGAATGCAGAGTTTCGCGCTGCATTCCAATGCCGCAGAACTTGGAAGGAGCTCTCTTTTCAAGCCGCAGAGGGGTCTCGGTCACACTTTGATGAAATCGTGTGTGAGTCCCACGTCCCGCACTCCTCACAGGCCGTCCTCCGCCCTCGGTGCCACCGTTTCACAAAGGCGGTGGAAGGGGGACGGAATGCAATGTAATGAGTGCCCCGACCACTTGCCCCGACGGACAGAGGGCCGCAGCGCTGTGTTTGAGCACGAGGGGCGTGTTTTGTGTCTTCCAGCATTTGTGCACTCGGGAGACCCGTCTCCCGCGGGCGGAGAGAGGAACCTAGGAGACGGGCGCAAACGAGCCTCACTCGGCCACACTTTCGAGGCACGAGTCATTGTTATTTTTAATCTACAGTCACTGGCGTAGAATTAGAAAATTAGTTTTCTGATGAACATGAAATGAGCCATCCATGGTTTCTCTCCTTTCTTTTTCTTTTTTTAAAGGTTTTATTTATTTATTTTTAGAGAGAGGGGAAGGCAGGGAGAAAGAGAGAGAGAGAGAAACATCCATATGTGGGTTGCCTCTTGTGCGCCCCCTACTGGGGACCAGGCCCACAACCCAGGCTTGTGCCCTCGACTGGGAATCAAACCAGTGACCCCCTGGTTTTCAGGCCGGCACTCAATCCACCGAGCCACACCAGCCAGGGCAATTTCTCCTCTTTCTAAGGCACTCGGGCATGCTGTACGCCCAGGACGATGAATCGGGGACCTCCCACTGACAGGGTGGCTGTCCCCGTTGCTACAACGCAGAGATACTTAATAGCCTGTGACTCTGTCCCTGTTACTGTGTTTATGGTTATGTCTCCTGTATTCTGGAAGCTCAGTTGCACGGAGACCATGGTTCACTGTCGTCTGTGTTGTCCATGCTTAGGACGTGGCTGGCGTGTGTCTGCCCGGGGGGAGGCAAGGGAAAGGCAGGGCGCTCCTCCGTGCAGGAATGCGCCGAGACACAAGACGTGGCGCTTGCGTCCAAACACAGCCAGCCGGCCCTCTCCCCTGTGGGATGAGCGAGCGAGCGCTGCATAAGGTTTTTGACGTGAGAAGTGGGGAAGAGAGCTGTAGAGAACGAGGGTCTGCTTTCTCTGTGGGGTCCGCAAGGGCTCTAACGTAGCCGGTGTTGACTCCCCGCTGTGCCGCGGCTGTGGCGGTTCACCGAAACTGACCCCTCTGCCTCCCAGCGCCCCCCTGGGACGCGTGCTCCCGGGGCCCCCCCTCCGGTGTGGTGTGGCCACACGATGGAGCTGCAGCGGATGGAAGAAGCACGTGGGTGACGCTTGTCTCTCTGGGCCTGGCATGACCATGCCTACACCTCACCCCATTGACCTCACGGTGGGAGACTGTGTCAGGGACCACAGAGTCATTCCCGGCGGGGCGCCTGAAGGAAGGCCTGAGTGCGGTGGGTGGCTCCTGCCGGCTGAGCCACACGGATCTACCCCGTGAACGAGGCACTTTTCACCGTCGGAGGCATTGCCTACGGGGCCTCTTTGTTACTGCAGCCCGACACACCCTGACTGATACGCCGTGCAGCTGCGGGGCCCAGACCCCTGCTGCTCCTGATGGGAAACCGAGCCATCGCCAGAGTAGGGAAGGGCAGTGCTGGTCGGGAACGGGGCCCGCAGAGGCAGGGCACACAGTGCAGACGGGGCCTGCGGGCTCTGCCTTTAAGGCAAGGTTTCTCAGAGTGACCTTCAACATGCGTCCCGAAGGGAAGCCGAGCGGGTTGCAGAATCTGCTGACGCCTCGCTGCCGGATTCACAATGGAAGATGGAAGAGCAGCGCTCTGTCCGACTCCAGCAGAACAGCAGAGTGCCCCCCCCCCCCCCCATGAATCTGGCCCGGAGGATGCAGCTAGAGAGCAGGAAAGGACTCGGGGGCGCAGGGGACCCGTGACATGCGTGGCAGTGCATGCGTGGGTGTGTGTGGACGCTGAAACCCAGGTCCTCTGCCCCTGACCCTGTCGCACCCCTGGCTTTGTTACCAGCGCTCTCTGACGCTCTCCCCCACGTGCGCCCCCCGAGGGAAGCAAGGGCTGCAAGTCCATTACCCCCAGCAAAGGCAGACGTGGGGTCCCAAGGACTCTGTGCAGTCAGTTTTTTATGTTCCGTTGTGGGGGGTGTGGGAGTTAGACCAACGAAGAGCTATTTGGTGCCTTTGCTACTGTTTTCCAAAAATGTCAGAAGTCTCCTGCTTTCCCCCTTTATGCCTTTCACCTGGAGAGCTGGGGTGTTCACCTGAGGCCAAGAACGACGGTTCGCGGGCATGCCCAGGTTTACGGGGCTAGTTCTGACCTCCAGCAGCGACCCAGAGCTTCGTTTTCATCGCCGTACGTAGAAACCTGCTCTCGCTGTCTTTCAGAATCGCCTCTGCTTTCTTCCACTTTAAAGTGCGTTCTCATTTTTAAAGGGGTCTGGCTAAGAGGAGGAGCGAGACCCTTCTTCTGTGTGCACCTGGTGTTAATCGTAGGGTTTATCATCCGGTTCAAAGTTCACGATCAGGGCCCGGAGGGAGGGAACGCCCCTTTCTCGGCCTGAGCTGAGGCTCTGTGCCCAGTGTGCCGTCTGGCAGACCTGGTGGGGGGGCCCAGCAGGGGCACCGCCGTCGGTGGGTCGAGGGCTTCGCTGCCGGCGTGCTGCCCTTGCTGACGGGACGCACGGGCACCGGCGTGGGCTGGGTCACTCGTGGATGACGTTGTTCTGGTCCGCGTACGGATTTGAATGTGTGACCCCAGGTTTACTTATTAAACGGCCGCTCTGTGTCTGTATTTCCCTGTGTGTGTAACTGAGAAACCAGAGAGCAGGAACCTGTGTATCTGAAGGAGACGTTAACTTCTTATTGTATGAATCTGGGGTAGTTTTGCAACAGAAAACAAGGGCCTAAGTCATTCTAGTTTATGACCATGAAGTAAAAACTCAACATAAAACGTTGAGTTCGAGAAAAGACCAGAGGTGTTTAGTCAAGCTTTGCAAGACTAACACGTTAACATAAAAATATCACACGTCATCGGATGACGGTCTTCACCCAGAGTCACCCGCCGTGGCTTCCCGCCTCCACGTTGCTTGCAGGGAACGGGTGCTCCGCCCCCACCCCAGCTGGCGCCCCCTCCTCACAGTGCCTTTGGACCCCCCTGGGCCCCTGCCACTGCTCCAGTGCCATGCCCACAATGCTGTGGTGACCGTGGCCATCGGCAGTCCCCTTGCCGATGCATTGGAACTGCCACCAGGACCCGAGGCCGTTATCAACCGCCAGCTCTACCAGGAGCTCACACTTCCCACATCTACCTGTCCACGTCTTACTACTTTGACCGCGATGACGTGGCTTTGCAGAGCTTTGCCAAATATTTTCAGTTCACCAGCCTCGTGAGGAGAGGGGACATGCCGAGAAACGGATGGAAATGCAGAGCCGACGAGGCGGCTGGCTGGACCGCCCTTCAGGACAGCGAGGAGCCAGACCGCGGCTGCTGGGAGAAAGGGCTGAACGCGGTGGAGTGTGGGCCCCCTTTGGGAAGGGTGTGAATCGGTCACTCCTGGGCTTGTACAAACCCGCCACTGACAGAAATGGCCCTCATCCGTGTGACTGCATGGAGATGCAGTACCTGAAAGAGGTGAATCCATCTAAGACCTGGGTGAGCAGGTGACCGACTGCTCAGACTGGGGACCCAGGACACTGGCCAGGTGGAGCATCTCTTTGACCGGCGCACCTCGGGGACAGGACCAGCGCACCTGGGGAGCTCAGTATCGGGCTGGCTTCCCACAGCCATGGGGGGCATCCCTGTCACCAAAGCAGCACGCACCTGTCAGGGTTGTCTCTACTTTTCCTACAACCTGCACCAAACCATCCACTTATGTCCTTCACTTGTTCCATTCCTTCAAATAAGGTAACTTGTACCCCACCAAATACCGCTGTAACTCATTGTATCAACAGGTTAAAAGAGGCAAAAGTAAACAATTGTTTTAACAGATGCTAAAAGGAATTTGATAAAATACCTATTACGATTTCAAAACAGAAAAAATCTCCCTCATGTTACAGAATAAAACTTCTTTGATTCCATGATAACTAGTTTTCTACCAGAAATTCAGAACTGGTCATGCAATTAGTGCTGAAAGGCTACGTGTGCCCTGTTAGGTTCAACACCAGCACAAGGGGCCCGTTGCCATGGTCACTATCCAGTACGTGTGGGGCGCTCTAGCTGACGCAATGCAATGAGGAAAAGAACAACATACACAGACACTGGCAGGAGACAGGAAAAAACCTCATTGAGGAGGATGTGAAATCTACCTAGAAAAATAATAAAAGCGATTAGCAACATCATAAAACTGTGTTCAGTAGGGTGGCCAGGTAGAATGGGTTCATCATACATGCTTGACTATTGTGCAATGCGATTTTGATGAAAACCCACAAAGGACGAGATTCAGGCTGCTCCTGGACTGGCGAACGCACCCAGGAGCCAGGAAGGTGGCATGCCGGACCCGACCGGGGCATGGGTGCTCCGGGTCCCTTCCTCCCACAACCCGCCCTGGGCATCTCTCCCATTCGGCCGCCCCTGAGTCCACTTCATAGTAAACATGTAATCAGGTGCCTCGTGCTTTCCTGAGCTCCGTGAGTCAGTCTAGAAAATCACTGTAACTGGGGAGGGGGTGTGGGGATCCCCCCAACTGTAGTCAGCCAAGCACAAGTGGGGGGAGCCTGGGGACCCTGTGTGCAGCGGGTGTCCTGGGTGGGGCCAGTGCCAAGGGACGGAGCCCTGCGTCTGTGGGGTGCGGCTGGCTCCAGGCGGTCAGTGTCAGACCTGAGGTGGACTGTAGGATGCCCAGTTGGTGCCAAGGAGTTGGAGACGTGGTCTTAGAGAGACGCTGAGTAATAGATACCAAAAATAGGCCCTAGCCAGGGAGTTAGTTGGTTGTACCACGGTCTGGTACAGGGAAAGGTTGTGGGTTTGGTACCCAGTCGGGGTGTGTTTGGGAAGCAATCTATCGATCCCTCTCTCACCCTTCCTCTCTCTTTAAAATCAATAAAATATCCTTGGATGAGGATTAAAAGAAAGTCAGCAAAAAGTTTTCTAAAGGAAAAATGCTAAATTGGCAGTGTGAAAAATTAAGAAAAATTATTATTACCATGCATAAATAAAGAAAATTGGTAGCTGAGAGTTAGGGTTAGGGTGAGGGTTAAGGTTGGGGTTGGGGTTTGGGCTAGGGCTAGGGTTAGGGTTAGGGTTAGGTGGTGAAGCACAGCACTAATTTGATTTTTGAGAGATGTGGTTCTAGAAACTTACTATTTCCTGAAAGTCACCCTATTCCACGTGAAAGTGGACTGACTTATACTTTCAAAAAAACTAAATCAGGACTTGTTAGCATCGGAGGGCTGAAGAGAATAAGTATTAAATAGGAAAAGGAATCCCTAGAACTGGGAAATTTACTTATTGTTTAAAATGCTGCAGCAGTCTGTGAATTTTGTCTGGAACAAACAAAAACACATGCTCAGGTCTGTGTGCATCCATCCATACATGCACAAGCACACGCACACACACGCACACGCACACACACACACGCGCACGCACGCACACACACGTGTGCACACACACACGTACACACACGCACACAGCAGAGAACTGCTGTGGAGAGGCCTCCAGGGGAGACCCCCGGCCACCAGCGTGGGGAACGGAGGAGGAGGGAGTCGGGGAGGCAGCAGAGACGAGTTCCCCTTCGTGCACCTTTAGGTGCCATTGGACTTGCCCCCTTCACCGTGAACAGGTGCTACGGTGACACAGACAAAAGCGGGGCCTTCCTGCCCCTCGCAGCTCACAGAAGGCGGCGCCGCGGAAGCCCCAAGTGGCTCCGCGCTTCCCTGCAGCGCCCGGCGCAACCGACCTGCCGGAGCCCGGGCTGCCGCACGCCCCGCCTCCAAATCACAGGGCGCTCGTACTCACGGTCCTGCTCCCAGGAACGCGTCTGCCTTTAGGTAACAGATTGGGACGTGAAGTCCTGAGGTTTTCCCAGGACGTGAGGAGGTGGGGGGGGGGGGGGCCTCAGGAGGCCGACCCCCGACTCCGCAAAGTCGGGGGGAGGGGAAGGCAACCGCACCGTCGCGGGCCCAAGGAAGAGGCCCCTGCCCTTGAGAAACATCCCGGCTTGAGTTCCAGCGCGTGCAGTCCTGAGGAGAGAGAGCTGCTGGTTTTCTTTTTTGTTTTAATGTAATTTTTAATTTTGTTTTTCTTTTTGTATTTTTGTTCAAGTGCAGTTGCCCCCCTTTTCCCACCACCACTTCCCCCCGCCCCACCCCCCCTCCTCCCATCCCCAGCCCTTCCCTTCCCCCCTTGACTTGGTCCCCGGGTCCCTTACACACGCCCCTCGCCGGCCCTTCCCCGTTTGTACACAGTCTTTTGCACGTCTCCTGCTGCCGCCTTGCTCGCCCTTTGTAGGGACGAGGGACAGGTGTCCTCTCACACCTGCACGTGTCTCTCCTGTTTCTGTAACATGGAAGACAGTGCCCGGGGCCAGGCCGAACGCACCTGTGTAGCGTCTGATGTCCCTGCGTCCTGGTGACAGGACTGGGTGAAGCTGATGCCACTGCCACGCTGGCCGAGCGGCACAGCAGGTGAGCACGGAGGGGACAGGCGGCGCCCTCCCATCGAAGGGCCGGCCGATGACCGCGGCGAGCCTGCCTGGAAGAGGACGGACTCGCAGTAAAAACACTGACCGCTCTCAGAACCGCCACGCGGATCACCGTGCGGAGACCGCCACTGCGTGACATGCGTTCCTCTCGTCGGATTCAAAGGATTCAGTTAAAAAACGACAACCCTTGTCTTTCTTTATTTGGAGCCAGCAGGGCCTGAAGTTCAGAAAATAAGGGGCCGGCCCCTACCAAAGCCAATGAAAGACGGTGGCAATAACAGCAAGGTCTTTGCTGTAGTGTCTGTCATCTGCTTACCCAACCAGCAGTGAAGGAAGCCACAGTGGTCCGGCTCCGCCCACGTCCACGCGGCCCGTGTCCCCCAGCTGGGGGCCGGGCTGCCACTCCGTTTGTATCCCCCGCTGTTCTCTGCTCCCTCGACCCGCCCCCACCCCCCTCCAGCAATGCCCCAGTGCCTCCCCAGGTGTCATTCCCCGCAGGCCTGGGCTGAGTTATTTTCCAGGAAAAACAAATTATCTGCTCTGGTAGGGGCTGTGCAAGAAGCGTCTCACAAAACTGACCCCTTTTGCATCTCACGTCACAGAAGCTTTTTTGCTCATTCAATAGCCTCCTCATTTATTCTTCATCATTAGTGCAGAGGGCACGGCGCGCCCACCGGCTCCATCCACCCTGGGGGGCCACCCTGTGGGATCAGCACCAGGCACGTCGCTCTGAGGAAGCAACCACGCATTGCTGCTCGCTGTGTGATAGCTAACATTCGTCCCTTCTCGCAGGTGTTTGGGGGTGCTTGACTGCTAAGTGGAACCCGTAACTGCAGCGCACAGCCTGTTTGCTGAAGAGTTCTGGGAACCAGCTTCAGGAGAAGCCGGCTCCAACCTCCAGATGTTCTGGCTCTGGGGGACTGGCTGACTTTCTACCAGTTATCCTAACGCGCTGTGCTGGCTTGCACCTCGTCCCCCCGATGCAGAACTCTCAGCCCCATCCTTTTGATTTTTGGCTCCATTTTTCTCCCCCCCTTCCTCTTCCCTCCTTACAAAAACCCCTATCCGTGCCCAGTTGTTAAGATGGTCTTTGTGATATTAATGCGCCATCTTCTCAGGCTGCTGGCTCTTCAGTAAACCTACTTTCCTTTCATTACCTCTTGTCTTTCACTCATTGGCTATCAAGTGGCAGGCAGCTGAACCTGGGCTCCGATACCACTGCCTTCAAAATGTACATATTTTATGCTGATGGCACAGCTCATTTTGGACCACCCACATTTCAAATGCTCTATGACACAGGACGCTGGTGGCTATTGTATTGGATTGTGCAGTTTATAGCATTTTTACCATGTTTTTGTTATATCTAGGTAGCTTTTCTCCACATATGTTTTAATCTCTCAGTATTTTCCCGATACTATCTTTGTCTTTGCCTTGGAAAATGAAACTTATCTTCTCTAGATGTAAATAGAGATGAAAATTTCAGGAGCTTTTTTGTTTTAACAACTTTAATTCATATAGGACTTTGATATTGTTGAAATGTTTTTTGTTATTCTAACAACGATGCCTTGCTAAAGCCTAAAGCCTACCACTGCACACAGGGAGTGGAGACATTCTGCTTTTGGAGTTTGAATCTTTGGGATAAAAACAAGCTGTCATTTGATGTGCTTGGAGTTTTTAGCCATTGTGTTACAAGGTGAAAATAAAATATTTCAGAAGATTTTGTGAGTGTTATACTTTAGGATCTAAAAGAGCATTTCACTTTTACAAGATAATTAATTTAAGGGACACCTTCATAGTTATTTTCACACCGATTCTATTTAATCATTTATTTCACAGGATGCTTAAAAAGCACATGACCTAACACTTGTAATATTTATTATGTGCTAGGCTCCATTCTAGGCCCGGGGGACAGAAGTCGGAATAACTCCTTACTGCCATTGGGACAGCTCACCGTGGACAGTGATTCCAGGTATTGCGACAAATGTAATTAGGGTCACCATCTGTCTGTCCACCTAATGGCTCTTAGGTAGACTGCAGCCCGGAAAGAGAGGGTGTGCCGTTTTGCTGATGTGGATTGAGACTTTGGGGGAAATTTTCATAGCGGGCTCTGCTTGGTCCGGGTGTTCAATGACGTCATCCAAAGTCATGAATGTACCATTTCTGTCAATGACCCCAGAATAAATTTAATATGTGGCCACTGAGTGCCATCCTAATGCACCCATTGAATTGTTAGATAACTTTAAAAAATATTCACTTATCTGCGTCAGTTCCTTGTATTTTCGTACAGCCATGATCACCCAGAAAGCAAAGTTAATGTTTCTTGATGGAAATTGTGGTGGTTGCTTTGGGGGAAAATAGCATTTTTCCCCTAAGGAGGAAAGATATTCATTTTAATAATATGATGAGTGAAAATAATTGGCTCAAGATGTGTGGAGTAACTACCATGTGAAATGTCTTTCTCAGTGTTTCAGGGCTGTTTTCTAGGGTTCAAGAAACTTAATTTTTGCTTCTGAATTCTCGTATTTCCTTCAGTTAGTTGGTACAGAATTATCCCGAATCTTCTTCAGAATTTACAGTGTCTTCCCAGATTCCTTTTTTTTCTTCTTCCTTCTTTTCTTGCCTTCCACCGAAGACAAATTCAGTCCCTTAGTGTGAAGACCGCAGCCTCTTAAGTGGACCAGAGGCGCTTTGCCAACAGCCCTGTGGCCTCCTCGGGAATCTGGAGCAAGGGCGAGTCACACACGCTTTTTACCAGGATGCAAAACATGTCGGGACGGAGCGAGTCTGTTTGTCTCTGACCTTCAGCAATTTGTCACCGTCCAGAGGAGTGTTCAGTCTTCTGATTAACACTCGAGCAACGGCCAACTGTGGCTGAATGGCACGTCAGTGACAGGCGAGTCTCGCTTGTCACATCCTATGTGGAACGATCTTTTTGTCAGGGCAAGTGGAAGCGACCAAAAGATTCTGCGTGGAGAGAGCAGCCCGGAGACTGTGACATCAAGGCACCGCAGACGCCTGAACAAAGGCTCAGCGGAGCCGTTTCAAAGGCGCCCCGATCCTGCGGTCTGACTGCGGTGAGGACCCAAGTGTCCCTGGGCCCGGGAGTGAGGACGTCCATGTCGCAACGGAGCTGCTGCTGGAGGAAGACGAAGGAGAGCGGAGAGAAGCACTCTGTGCCGCCGGTCCGAGGGGAGAGGGGCCGGGCGTCGCTCCAGGTCAAGTCGCAGCCCCTTCCGAGTGCGTGGCCGCTGGATTCCGAACGCCCTCTGAGCAGACACGTACACTGGAGGCCACGGTGGTAAACGCTGACTCAGCACCCAGCTCCCCCAGGGGACTCTTGGAGGGGTGACTGCACGGCCTGGAGGCATCCCTGCTGACACCCCGCTCCACCACGGCCCCCGGAACCCCCTCCCCGAGGAAGCCGGGTGTTTCACAGACTAAACTCCGAAGAGCAGCCCACGGGGGCTGGGGTGGGGGGGGCGTGCAGGCAGGCGGGGGTGCCGGGAAGACCCCCGCCCCGGGTGGCGGAAGCCGGCATGTCCAGCTCCTTCAGAGTCTGGACGGTGCAGCTTCATTGGTTTCATTAGAGCATCATCTGTGCCCCAAATGTCCCCGGGCACTCTGCTCAAATCTAAGTGAGGACACGTAATCCAAGGACAAACAGACCTGGTCTGGCGGTGACCCCGTGTTTACACGTGTTCCCACTCTGGCTGGCCCCCCGGGGACGCACGGAGAGCTGGCCGCACCCGCCCCCTTCCCTGCAGGCCCCCCTCTGTGCCCCCAGTCCTCCTCAGTCAGCCACGCCCAAAACGTTAAAGGGGAAATGCAGGGTTGTTGAGAGAGGGCCAGAGAGAGACACTCACATACCGTTTATTAAGGTGTGTCGTTGTAATTGTTCTATGTTACCATTAGCTCTTGTTGTTAATCTGTCTCTGGGCCTGCTTTATAAATCACACGTTATCACATACATGCATTTTAGGAAGAACATATAGTCCGTGTAGTGTGACAGTATATGGAGGGTTCGGTACTCTCCTCAGACTCAGTATCCATGGGGGGCTTGGATCCTGTTCCCCAAGAGTAAGGGGGTGCTCCTGCATGCACAATGTGATTCCAGAGTCCGACAAGTCCTTAGTTTACTAGGGACTCCGTTTCTTTCTGTCGGAGAAGTGTCTGTTCAGGCCCTTTGCCCATTTTTTAGTAGGGCTGTTTGGGGGTCTTTTTGGTTCTACATTGTCTGGCTTCCTTGTGCATTTCTCAGAGGTACAGCTCGCACTGATGTTCTCATTAGACTAGTGGCAGGCAGAATAACGCTCCTCCTCTGCCCCTAAGTGTTCGTGTCCTGGTACCTGGAAGCATGGACGTGTTCGATTATGTGCCAGAGGGGATTCAAGCTGCAGATGAAATGAAGTTTTTGGTACTGGGTTGAATAGTGTGCCCTCGACCTCCACCCCACCAAATTCACGTCCACCGGGAACCTTTAATTACTTTTAAACGAATTAAAAGTGGTTATTTTCTTATCTGGAAATAGGACCTGTAATCCTGTTTAGCTGCAGTCACACTGGAGGGGGGTGGGGCCTAATCCGACGTGACTGGCGAGTGTGCAAGAAGACAGAAACACAAGCGCAGAGACACACGGCGGGAGAGGTGAGGAAGGCCCCGCCCCTAGGGCCCCCAGACGGACTATGGCCCTGCCGACCCCCTGACCCTGGGATTCCAGTCTCCAGAATAATGTGAGAGTGTGTTTCTGCTCCTTTCCACCGCCCAGCCTGTGGCCCTTTATTCTGGCAGCCCTGGGACACGTGGTTTCCAGTCCACTCGACACAATGACCAGTGTCCTCCTGAGTCATTATGAGGAGGGGGAGGCAGGAGACAGAGCCAGGGGTGGCCGTGTCCAGAGGAGGAGGGCTGGGCCTGCCGTGGGGGGCTGGGCACCCGAGGACGGGCCGTGAGCCAGCACACACCCGCACCAGCAGCCCGTGGAGGCTGCAGCAGGCGGAGGAATGGCTCACAGAGGGAGCCCTGTCCTGCCCTGCCGGTGGCTGGTGTCGGCGGCCTGAGACCCACGGCAGACGTCTGACCTCCAGCCCTCACCAGTGACGGGTGTGGCGGCCGTTTAGGCCACCGAGCAGACAGTCACTTGTCAGAGTCACAGCAGGGGATGAGCGCAGGGTGCGCTGATGCTTTGGCCCGAAGGGGGTGCCGTGCAAGCCCGGCGGGTTTTGGTGGGAAGAGGCTTGGCGGGTGGTCTCAGCCCCTGGGCGGCGGCAGGGCCAGGGCAGGGCGCAACGGGATGGAGGAGCTGGACTCTGCCTTCTGGTCAGAAGCCGAGGAAGCGAGAGGAGGTGGTGAGTCAGGCCCTGGCGGGGGCCGACCTGGGTCTCCCCCCAGCTCCCATGTCAAAGTCCTCCTCCGACACAGGGCGTTCACAGAGGGGGCCGAGAGGCAGTGTGGTCACCGGGGTGTGCACCCTCACTCGAGGTGGCTGGTGGCCTGGCAGGAGGGGACACGCGGGGCACAGACACACTCAGAGAGAAGGGCAGCCGAGGACACGGGGGAAGGCCGCCCTCCGCCCGCCGAGGGGGAGGGCCTCGGGAGAAACCCGCCAGCCCGCCGCCGACACCGAGCCCGCGGCCGCCTGGCCTCCGGGTTGGCGAGAGCGCGCCTCTGTTGCCGGAGCCGCTGGGTCTGCGGCGCGTTGTTGGTCCCGGTCATCTCCCGAATGCCCCAAGCCCGTCACTGCCTCATTTCCCAGATCAGGACGCGAAGACTCGAGTAAGGAGAAGAGAGGGTGCACGTCGCAGGGCGGCGTCCTCGGGGCTGGAACCTGCCGTCCCCAGCGGTGCGCAGGTGGCCATGCCCCCCTCCTCTCCCCCGGCTCTCCGCGCCCTGCATCCGTGTGTGACGTGTGTGACGGGGCTGCCTGGGCGCCGACCCCTTCACGTGCGCGGTCAGGGCTCGGTGTGGGCGTGGTTTCATAGCTTCATTCCCACGGATAAAGGACGACTCACGAAAGAAAAACCACAAACCAAAATGGCCGAGTGACCATGAAATTTTACCCTGAAAAAGAAACTATTTATTAGACACAACGCAGGTATGATGCTCTTTAATATTGCATTTTCCAGTAGAGTCCACTGGGGGAAAATGCCTTTCTCACATACGGTGCTAATCGAGTTTGAAAATGCCTTTTCTTGAGGGACTTGGGATGCAGGAGGACGGGCTAATAAAGGGTGAAAGTTGTCTTCAGTGTGACAATTCAGTGGAACGCAATGTAATTGCGCCGTGCAGTTCACGTGGTAGCTGAGGCTAAGTCAAGTTCATTCGAAGATACCTGTGCCGCGCACTTGACCGGAAACCAGTTTCCAACTCAGGCCTGCCGTCCGGATGCACTTCCACACAGCGATATGCTTACATATTTAATCCAGTTGCAAGTAGCAATTAATAATTGATGTTACCAAATAAATTACCCATGGCAAATTAATGGAGGCTGTTTTTTTTTCCTATTTAATTTATTCCAATCAAACACCCTCAGCCTCGGATCCCCCTGGAGGAGAATAGGGGCGGCTTTCCATCCCGCGTGTGGGAGGCTAACCTAAGCAGACGGTAAATTATTTAAACCAGCTACTTTAATATATTCTAAGTAGCTCCTTAAATCATTAATGAGAGCTTCGGAACCTGCAATCTGGGCGGCAAATTAAAAAAAAAAACTATGCAGCCTTTAATTACTTTTAAAGAATAGGCTCAGACCCTGATCTGCTTAAAATCAGATCGTAGGCACTTAGCAATCTAGAGCAAGAAAGGAGAATGAATTTCACGCTACCCAAAGTTCCAAAACGTCAACCCGTCAGGGGCTCACGGGCTCTCTAGGGGGCCTCCTTTGTTCCTGTAACATTTTCCACATTGTTTCCGCGAGTCCTGATAACAGCTCTGGGGGCAGACACGGCTCACCCTCCTTTACAGACGAGGAAGCTAATTCGGAGATTTAAACGACTCGCTGAGCTGACGAGTCTCTGAGCTGAGATTCATTCTGTGTCCAATTTGACGCCCAAGCCCACACACACTTCCCACTACATCCTGCAGAATCTTATTTCATGGTTTATCACGTCCTTTCAAAAATATTATCTTAGTTGAGGCTTCGGAAGCTTTAGGAAGCAATTCTCTACTCTATGGCTGAGAAAACGGAGCATTCTGGCACCTGACCCCAAATAATGCAGTTGGCAATGGCCTTGGGGTGCTTGCTCCCCCTCCTCCCCCGCCCAGGCTGTGCACGTGAGCACACGCAAACCTTTCTACACGGGCGGAGGGCAGGGAAGCCTTGCTTCCCTCTGCCCTTCTAGGCCTTTGCTTGGGTCCCTATGACAAAATGCAGACTAACAAAAAAACCAACAGAAATGTATCAGAATGCACATCTCATATGCATGGGAGAAACTCGGGGATGATTAAGCTCGAAGAGGTGGCTAGTCCTTGAGCTTGATGCCGCCTTCCACGAAAACAACAGGAGACACTCGGGCCACTGTGCTGTGTGTCTGGAACTAATACAGAATAATAGGGAATGTAAACTGTAATGGAAAAAATAATAAATAAACACTGAGGAAAATGCTGATCATTTAATAAGGAAAATAGTCATTGTATAAAGTTGTATATTCGGTCTGAGGTCAACTATGTAAAATGTGCATTTTTAAAAAAGGATAAAAGGAAATAAAAGAGACTAATGTTAATGGAAGAAGAAGAAGAGGAGGAGGAGGAGGAAGAAGGGGAGAAGTGTGGGGAGGCAACCAGAAGAAGGAGCTGAGCCAACGTAAGGTTTGTTACCCAGACTGACCCCCCTGGCTTCTCCATTGAGTCTGTGACTCACAGGCTCCTTCTCCTTCTGGGGCAGAGTGGGAGACACTTTACAAATGGCGGTTTCCTTTGTAAATGTAATTTTCCCTTACAGAAAGGGAAAATTACAGAAATTTATCTTTTCAGTGCTTTTCCTGCATCTGCTATTTCTCAGAATAATCAGCTCAAGAGAGTCCGTATGCCGAAGAGGCATGTCTGGGTGGCGTGTCTTGGTCTTCCACACCTACACATGCATGTCGAAATAAGTAGGCACCCCTCCGCACCCCCAGCACCCCCTTCCCCTCAAAGCAAGGAGGGGAGTTACTGGCAACTGATGGTGAGAATGCAGATGGGAAGAGTCTAGTACTTCAGCTCCCAAGCCATCTATTTGCAAATTATTTTGTATGATAAAAACAGTAGCACAAAGGGCAGAAATACTCTTTAGCTTCTGTTGCTTTGCAGAGAAAGTAACGGTTGTGGACTGAATAGTTTTAAACCTCAGAGCTTTCTCTTCACCAGCCCTGGGGCTAGGTCTAGCAGATAAGATTCAGGGCAGCGTTAAACTTTTTATATATTTTTAAAAACATTTTATTTATGTATAAACAATGAATAACTTTTAAAGTATAAGTACAAGGTCCCTCCAGAAGGTATCCAGCCATGTACTATGAAAAAAATGGGGACATTTACTGAGGAAGATACAAGATACAAGAAACATTGTCCACAGGACAGTGACGCCTCAGTCCCCTTCAAAGGAGGCACCTTGGGACCTCACACAGTTCTCCCAGTTGCCATCAGCTGCCCCATCATATTTTCCTGAATCTCATCAATGGTCTGAAATCTCTTCCCTTTCAAAGGGGATTTTAGTTTTGCGAGAAGCCAGAAGTCACAGGGCGCCAAATGTGGGCTGTAGTGGGTGCTGAGTCACCTGGGTGATTTGATGTTTCACCAAAAACTGCATGAAATGTGATGTGTGAGTGGGTGTGTTGTGATGAAGCTGCCAATCACCAGCTGCCCATAGCTTTGGGCTTCTGAATCATCCCAATGGTTTCCATGGAGGAATGTTCAAGCTTAATGCAAAATTGGATGCAGATTTGTTGCTCTACTCGCTCAGTCATTTTGAATGCAACGACCACACAGTACACATGCTCA
The DNA here is from genome assembly GCF_004126475.2 of Phyllostomus discolor. NCBI lineage: Eukaryota > Metazoa > Chordata > Mammalia > Chiroptera > Phyllostomidae > Phyllostomus > Phyllostomus discolor. Next base: position 2,725,477 of record NC_040913.2, on the reverse strand, counting down.
CTCAACAGCTTCTACCGCCCCCACTGACTAATACAGTGAAGTCATCATTACTCACCCATGCGCATTCCAGTCCACCCTCCTTGGCTGCCAGGTGACACTGATGTCAGGCAAACCGTTCTCATTATATTAACGATGGCTGGACTCATTCCAAACAGACTTCATATATTCTAAACATTGCCTGGGATGTACTCCTAATAACAAAAATAGTTGTTTATCTGAAATTCAAATTTAACTGGGTATTCTGTATTTTTGTTAGCTGAACGTGGCAGCCCTTTCTGGGGAGGAACTAGGAGTGACGTGGGGCCTAAGGGGTCTCCAAGCCGCTGATCACAATGTCGAGGACCTTCCTGACAAGAAGAGCACCAGCACTCTTATCTGGCAAGTCACATGACTTCCCCGTGCCATGGATTCTGCTGCAATTCTTTTATTTAAAAAATGTTTTCCGCCCTGGCTGGTGTGGCTCAGTAGATTGAGTGCTGGCCTGCAAACCAAAGGGTCACCAGTTTGATTCCCAGTCAGGGCACAGGCCTGGGTGGTGGGCCAGGTCCCCAGTGGGGGGCGCACAAGAGGCAACCACACACTGATGTTTCCTTCTCTTTTTCCCTCCCTTCCCCTCTCTTTGGGAATGGGTGAATAAAATCCTTAAAAACATGTTTTCCATGTTTGTTGAATTTGTGAAAAGCACTTGTAATTTTTACCCTCTTGTCAAATTGTAGATATTTGATCTGCTGTAATTCTTATGAAAACCAGCAATTACAGTTATTTACACCTGAATAAGGAAAGGAAGATGGAACATTCGTTAAAGGCAAAAACCAAGTGGATTCTTTCATATTTTTATTTTTTATTTTTCATTTTTATTTTTCAATTACAGTTTGCATGCCATCATTCTGAATTAGTTTCAGGTATACAGCATAGCAGATAGCCAATCACATAATTTACAGAATCTTCCCCCGCCTGGCACCATGCGCAGTTACAACAATGTTACTGACTATCCTTATGCTGGACTTTACATCCTGGTACCTGCCTGTTCGTACTTCTGAACCATTTCCCCTTTCCCCCCAGCCCGCATCGCCCCTCCCTCTGACCCCCAGCCTCCTCTCTGTATCTGTGAGCCTGTCTCTATTTTGTTTGAAGAGTTTCCATGGCCCTTAAATGGTTAATACAATTTCCCTAAGTGCCTCATTTACACCAGAAATTAGTGTCGGCATTTGAATGAATAGGACTCATTTACGTGCTCCGAATCCGGAGTCGCCCAGCAGCACGACGGGTAATTTCAAGGAAACATCCTTCAGGTCTCTATTCCCGTGTTAGCTGCTTCTGTTGAGTTTAAACAAAAGCCCTGCTTCGTCCCAAATCTAAATCCAAAAGAGATTTGGTCTTTGTTTCTTCCTGCCATTTTACAGCCGATGTCGTTTTGAACAGGCGCCTGGAAATAAGATGTCAGAGAGAAAAAGAAAAGAGAAGGGGAAAAGGGAGGAGTCAGACCGGAACGCGGCACTGGAGGCCGAATGGAATCCCAAGCAGAAGGGCCGAAGGGGAACCTCAGGGCCTTCATCACCCTCTGGCAGCCGCCCTCGCTGTCCCCGGGCCCCCCTGCCCTGACCTGCAGGACCCCTCCCGTCCCACTGCCTAGAAGACGGCCGTTAGGAAGAAAAAATGATTCTTAGCAGTGAAAACCTCAGAAATGGCGCACATGTAACTACTGATGTCAGATTTTTTCGTAAAGCCCCCAAGTGGAAATTGCCCAAACGTGCATGCACTGGTGGGTAGACAGACAAACAGTGGGGCGTGCAGACAAGGGGTACCACGCAGGGAGAACCGGGAGCTTGCGTCTGACACGTGCAGCCACACGATTCGGCTCAGTGGGTGAAGTCACAAGTAAAAGGTCACTGCGTCCTGTAGGACTCTCCTTCAGGTTCAGGGGGAGATCTCCCGGAACCTGCCACCCCAGCCTGTGGGTGCTGTTGGGTGAAGACCATGACGGCCCAAAGGCTCAGGAAGAGCTGTTTAGCTGCCCGGTATCTGCCTAAAAGAGTTTCGATAAAGGGCCAGGGCCAGGAGGGCGCTGTCACCGGAGACAGCTGCACAGGATACGGGGCACCGAGGCAGGCGAGCCCGGCGGGGTGCAGAGACCAAAGCCTGCACTACTGTGTCCCCCTGTGTCCCCAGGGCCCAGGGGCCATTTGTCCACAAGACACTCGTTTGCCCGTCTCCTCAGGAATGGCCTGTCCCCCCCACCCCCACCTGTGCAGTCCCGGGTTCTGTTTCTCAGTTCAGACTGGCGTGCAAACCGGAATCGCCTGGCTTATTCTTATTCTTCCTCTTATTCTTGTTCTTATTCTTATTCTTATTCTTATTCTTATTCTTATTATTCATCTGTACACATGTAACTAACTCTGTTTCCCCCTTCTGTTAATCCGCCCCGTACATTTTCCTCTACGAGCCAGAAGACCCTGGGAAGGCCCGGCATTCCCCCCTCCCCAGCACTGCGTCTCTGGTCACGTGGACGAGTGAAACCTACGGGGCGAGAACCAGTTCGGTTGTGACCACGGCCAGGAACGGGGTGGAAACTGATGACGGCAAAGGGGCTGCGGGCACTTCTGGGGGGTTGGAAGTTGTATTGGTTTTTTAGGGCTGCTAGACAAAGCGCCACAAATTGAGTGGCCTAAGTAACGCGTGTATGGTCTCCTGGTTTTGGAGGCGAGAAGGGGTAGAGCCAGAGAGCCACTTGTGGGCAGGGAGGGCTCCTTTGGAGGGCTGGAAGGGGACCGGCTCTCCCGTGGCTTCTGGGGGGTCACTCGCGGTCTCGGGGGTTCCTCGCTCGTAGCTGCTGCCTGTCCCCGATCTCAGCCTCTGTCTTCACGTGGCATTCTGTGTGTGTGTGTCGAAATCTCCTATTGCTTTTCTTTTTTTTTATTTTTAGAGAGAGAGGAAGGGAAGGAGAAAGAGAGGGAGAGAGACATCGCTGTGTGGTTGTCTCTCATGTAGCCCCCACTGCGGACCTGGCCCACAACCCAGGCATGTGCCCTGACTGGGAATTGAACTGGTGACCCTTTGGTTCGCAGGTCATGCTCAATCCACTGAGCCACACCAGCCAGAGTTCTCCTCTCCTCTCCTCTTCTCTTTTCTCTTCTTTTCTTTTCTTTTCTTTCTTATTGTTGTTCAAGTACAGTTGTCTCCATTTTCCTGCCACCACTTACCCCGCCCTACCTCCCACCCTCACTCCTTCCCCTCTTTGTCCTTGTCCATGGGTCCTGTATACATGGTCCTTGGTGACTCTTCCCCTTCTTTTCCCCATCACCCCCCCCCCCCCGGCCACTGTCAGTTTGTTCTTTATTTCCGTGTCTCTGGTTCTGTTTTGCTGGCTTGTTTGCTTTGTGTGGGCACCAGTCACGTTGGTCCGGGGCCCCCACTACTCCGGCGGGACCTCCTCCTGCCTCACTAACCGCACCTGCTAGGGCTGTGTTTCCAAGTACAGTGGCGTCCTGTGGTCCTGGGTGAGAATGTGAACACACAGACTTGGGGGGTAGAGCAGCGGCGTCCAACCCGCAGCCCACGGGCCGCAGGCAGCCCGGGGTGGCAATGAATGTGGCCCAACACGAAATCGTAAAGGTACTTAAAACATGATGAGATTTTTTTGTGTGTGTGATACCGGTTGCAATGTATTTACTATGTGGCCCAAGACAGCTCTTCTTCCAGTGTGGCCCACAGACACCCAAAGGTTGGACACCCCCGGGAGCATGCCACCCCAAAATACGCCCTTCTGGCGTTAAGGGGACTTTGAGATAAAGCGACTGAGAAAAGGCCGACACAGGGTGGCCTCCCTACCCTTCCACCGCCTGCAGGGACGCACAACCCACACTCCCCTCCTGAGGGCACGTCCCTCCCCCGCTGGTGCCAGGACAAGAGTGGGGACCTTGGGACCAGAGGTGGGGTGGTGCCGAGGGGGAGGGTTCTATGGACGGAATCTTCCTGCAGAAACCCTTGTCCCCCCACCCCAGCCTGCAGTTACCTTCCCAGCGGGGTGCTGTGCCTAGAGACCCCAAACCCTGCCTCTTTGTCCTCCCCCCTTTCTACAGATTCCTTGTTAAAGCTCAGTAGGGCCCCAAGCTCTTTGACTTACTCCCCACTGAACCCTCTCCCCGGCGGTGTGCCCCTTGCCTGAATACCCCTTGTTTCCTTCTGCTAACCTATGTGAGTTATTTGAGTCTGACTTCCAGGGCCCCTGGAGAACCAGGAGGAAGAAGGCTTTCCTCCTGCCCTCTGGGAGACACGATTCACCCCCTACCAAAAATTGAGGGTGGTTACAAGGCTGTATATATAAGTCACATTCATCCAACTGTACCCTTAAGAAGGCGAACTGCACCTCAGGAAACCCAACGTTTAAATCACACATCGGTATGCATGCTTTTGAGACAGTGAGGAAGGTCCCTGGTGTTTCTCGCCCAGACAACTGCGGGGGATGCGAGTCGGCCTCCCCCTCCTCCTCCATCGTCTGCAGCGTCCCGGGCACGCCCCGCTCTCCTCTCCGCCCGGTACTTCCTCAGCTGCCCGCCGTCCTCCGCGCCAGCGTGCCATCCAGAGCCAGGTGTGGGGGAGCATCCTGGGGAGACAGGGGAGGAGGGCAGCGGATGAGAGCTCCCCCTGCCCCCCGCCCCTCAGTCCTGACCCTCCATGTCCGTCCACCCCCTTAGCAGACGGAAGGTAACCGACAGAGCCAGGCGCAGGCGGCACGTGGTGGTGGAGAGATACAATTCTTTCCACTTCCCGCGGGGGTCGGCTTCCTCTGTACTTCCTTTTCCCTCTGCGCACCTGTCATTGTAGCTAACTGTAACCGTTTTTTAATGTCGGCCAGAAGATTTGTTTAACTCTTGCTCTCACTCGAGACTCTGCCCACTTCCGCTCGCCGCTCGCTACATTGTAGCAAGTGGCTGCCGAGCGCCTGCCCCCGAGGGAGCGCGCCTTTGCGCGGGTATCTGGAGCGCGTGGCAGTGAGCTCAGACGATTGCCTTTTCAGTCTGCTGCTGTCCGGGCGCGGAGACAGCCGTTCCCGGCGTCAGCGAGCTGTCGTGCTGCGCTTCCGTAGCAATTATTTCTGCGGTCCAAGCTGGCAATTTTACTGACTTCCCTTCAACGGAGCCGGGCACGATTACATCATCATTTCACACCGTCCCTCGGAGTTGTCACGCCGGCCTTCAGGACCTACAACCGGGAAAAAACAATGGAGCAACTTTGTTTCTAGTCTAAAAATAAAAATCCCGCTGAAGGAAATAAAATACTTCCTTATGAAAATGGATAGAAATACGCAGCTGGCCCACGGAGGGTGCCCTCCCCAGAGAACTGAAGTCGCCCCCCTCCCCCCAGGGTGGAGGGGGCACAGGGACAGGTTGTGCAGAAGCTGCTGCTGTTGCTCGGAGGAGTGAAAGCCAAGGCGTGGCATTCAAGGTCTCCCAGCCCCGGCACCAGCTTCAGGTGCAGGACTCCCTCCATCCGAGGGGGGGGCCTGGGTGGTGGTGGGGGGGGAGGGTCACTTCCCACCGTAGCTCCTCCGAGCAGGAAGGAGTGCTGGGAACGTCCCGCCAGGTGTCAGGGATTGACCGTTTGACTCCCCTCTCCTCTCAGCAATCCTACAGAAACACATATTTTCCTTCCGGATAGGGCAACTGAGGCTCACAGAAACTGAGGCGTTGTTCCAACTTCCCACCGTCAGAAAGAGGTTGGGTTGCAACGGAAACCTGGACTTGGATCCAAGTCGAACCTGGCGTCACTCCACACGTGTTGCCTGAGCCCTGCGGCCAGAGTCCCCGAGAGAGGGGCCCGTCCCCAAAGGGTCGCTCCCGACTGAGCTGGCGTTAGTATAACACTCCCCATTGTGTCCCTATTTGTTCTCAGAGCCTAACTGACTGTATGGTTTGCAAGGTCAAGTACAGAACCCCCCCCTGCCCCCGCCCCTGCTCCCTGCCATTCACACAGCCCAGGTGCAGCTGGCCTTGGTGGTAGCTCAGGACTGAAGGGCTTAGGAAGTTGGGGAGGGGTCTGCCCTTTAATTCTCTTAAACCCCCTTGAGGAAAAGAGAGCTCAAAGGCCAAGGCCACACTCTCCAGTCACTCCCAGGATCTCCCGGGACTCATTGCAGCAGCCCCTGCTGTCTTGCCCTTCCGGAAAGGAGGCGGGAGACCCACGGGCCTGTGTGGAAGGCACTGGGGGCCCCTGGGGGTGCGAGGCCAGAGGGACGGGTGTCCTGCATAAAGCGGCAGCACAGGGTGGGGCCCTCGGGTGTAGCAGGAAGGCCAGTTTTCACTCCGGCTGCTGGGTTCAGTTCACAGTCACTGGGTTAGTGACACATCTCTCCCAGGCCTTCCGGGAGTTCCAAACACGGGGCAAACTGGGGGGGGGGGGGGTGCGAATCATCTGTGCAATTGCAGAGTACCCCCGAGACCCAGACAGCACAAAGGCGGACTTGGGGGCTGAAGGCCGCCCCCCCCCACTCTTCCCTGAGGGACCAAGGTCTCCTCTCTAAGTCCCGGGGCTGCCAGCAGGTTCATTGTAATCAGCCGCCTGGTTTAAGGCCCAAAGGCAGTCAACAAAACGCGATTTAAAAAATGGCAGGCAGCTACCTAGTACCATCTAGTGGTGGCAGGGAAACACTTTTTCAAGTGACCTTCCATAAAAGGGGGAAAGGGACAGACCCCCTGAGGGTCTACCTGCAGGCGCTGAGCTGGCACGGCCTCTTCGCGGCCAGCGAAGGGCATTGGAAACCTGGGCACCTGCCAGGGGGAGCCGCGCAGAGACTGAGAGGCTGCGCCTGAAGGTCAAGTCCACTCCGAGCTGCGCAACGGGGCGCGCTGGGATTTACACCAACGGCTCGATTTCTGTTTCCACGTCTCTTGTGGTTGGGGAGGGGGTGCTGATCACCATTCAGGGGCTGGGGGGTGGGGGGGCACCCTAAAAGCCGGTTGTGTCGGTTATAGGTCTGGTCCTTCCGCCTCTAGGCCTCGGGCGAAGTTCCGGCCGCGGGGGCTGGATTTAGGCCTTTGTGGCTCCCGGCACCTGCCGCCTCGTCTCGTGGGCGGCCGTTCTGAGCAGCCGCCGCTCAGGTCCGCGCTGCCCGAGGGCCCCTGCCAGTGCAGCTGCAGGTCCCCGCGGAGGACAGTTGAGGTCCCTCCGGCGCCCGCAGCGTGTGCCGGGCGGGCACAAGACTTATCGCGGGGATCATTTCATGAGTTATGTCAATGCCTGCCGCAGCCTGCCCTGGGCCGCATCTGCGTGTGTGTATGTGTACTATGTGTATACATTTCTCCATGTACTTCGTGCTGAAATGCTAGTGGTTCCCCAGATGTGTCATGTCACCACCTTAAACCCCTTCCCCCCTTCTCGGGACCTGCCCCCTCCTCCCGGCTCCCAGCAGAGCACCTTCTCTCTGAATTTGTTCAGGCACCACCTCTTCTCCGCAAAACAACGGTTAAAGTAGCTCATACTCTCCGAGCATTCTTGGCCCTAAGCAGCTCTCCTGTGTTAATTTAATTTCATGCACATGGTACCTCCACAAGGGGCAGGTCCTCACAGCCGTTTCACACGTGGGGAGAGGGAGGCTTTCCTTTAAGCAGCTGGCCCGAGGTCCTGGCGTCGGCCAGTGGGCTGGGATTCAGGTCCGGCCGGCTCCAGGGCCTGCGGGCCTCTCCCCACGGAGGCCCCGAGACTGGTTCAGACATCCGGGGCACAGCTCTTGCCTCGCCCCCACCCCAACAGCGTCCACACTCACCTCTCTCCTGACCTCCTCCCCCTCCGCTGGGGGGTCTTCCCAGCCACCGCCCCCCCAGCACAGGTCACAGACTTTGCGGGCGCTTGGCCACATTGGCAGAGCAAATGGCGCAGTGACTGGAGAAAGGAGGAACACAGCACTGAGTGACCTTAAGATCCCCTATCGAATTTTTACACCAAGTTCCCGATTAGGATTTTTGTTGCCGGGAAAGAATCGCTACAAACTTCATGGCTTAACGCAGCCCATGTTTGTTAGCGTCCCCGCTGCCGTGGGGCAGGCGTCCAGCATGGCTCGGCAGGCCGTCCGGCCGGGGTCTCGCCGGGCTGCGGTCAGAGAGCCGGCTCCCCCTCCCCGCCCCCGGCTCCTCTCCCAGCTCCCGGCCCTTTTCCCCGGGGGCTGCTGGCAGCCGGCGGCCACGTTCAGTGCCTGTGGCTGTGGGCCCGAGGCCCTGACTCCTTGCTGTCAGTCAGCAGGGGCCACTCCCGCGCTCAGGAGCTTCCCCACTTTCAGAGGGTCCCTCGCCACCTGGCAGCCGACTGTCAGAGCCAGCGAGAGGAACCCTTGCTCCCACCGACGGAGACAGAGCCTTCTGTGAGGCAGCAAAGTCCAGGGACCGGCGATGTCCTCGCCTCCGAGGCGTTCAGGCAGCCAGGAGCCGGCCTCCAGGCTCCCCAGGTTCAAGGGGGAAGGGATTACACTGCGTCGAGAGTCACTGCGGGGCGTCCAGAATCCTGCCCGCCGTAGCTCCCTGTTCTCCTGGAAGTCCGTTCATTGTCCTGGGGTGCGGATACACCAGCCAGAAAAGTCCGCCCATCCTCCGCTGCTCACGCCTGCACTCCGTAGCTCCAGGATTGCCGTAGACCTCAGAGCTGTTTGAGCACTTCCTCGATTGCAATTTGACAATAAAACTTATCCACGTTTCCTCAGCAATGAGACACCGCCTCTGTTAATGCTGTGTTGGAGGTCCGTAATGCCACCATCTACGTGACAGATAGAAAACCGTAACTGTAATTTTAAACAGAAATCGGTTCCACCGCAATTCTGCTCTACAATTTACTTCCTTGTTTAACAACGTATCACGGACATCCCAAAGCCATTAAATATGCTTTTTATGGCACAATTTGCAATTTCTCTGTAGGCTTGTGTCTTACAAACACCTCATGATTTATTGAACTGGCTTACTGTAGTTGGACACTCAGATTATTTCCAATATTTTGCTATTATGAGAGTTCTTCAATAAACTTCCCCATAGTTATCTTTGCCTATTGCCATAACGGCTTTGGTGGGGTAAATTCCTAGAAGGAATTTTTTGTGCATCAAAGAATATGCACATTTAACATTTTTATTTGAATTGCCAGATTGTGCTCTAGAAGTTTCCAGTCTAACCAGCACTATAGTCTGTATGTACGACTTGGAGAATTGTGTGTATGGGCGTATTTTTAAATTATTTTTTAGCACATTGCTATTTTTCAAGTTACATGACAGGTAGGACATTTCAGAAATTTCTAACACAAAACTTATTTTACTGTTTACTTTTTAAATTCCATCTAGTCGAGGTGGCTGATGTTATCAGTTTGGCATGAGTCCCTCTAAACCACCCTCAGTGGGTGTTTCTGTCTGATTTAGAATTAAGTAACCGAAATACGGTATTTCATTATTGTCTTAATTCGCTATATCAGACTTATTAGTGAGGCTAAACATGTCTTCACTGGCCTGGGTAATTTGCATTTTTCTTCTCTTAATTACTGGTTCATTATTTTTTTTATCAGCCAAACATTTATAACCTTTAGAGGACCTGGTGCCAGCACTGTTCATAAGATTTACATTCAGGTTAACATTTTATCTCTGGGGCTTATCATCTCACAGCACAAATAACCTAAGTTCGAGGAATAAAAACTAGTTTAATGATAAGATCAAAGGCCGCTCCACAATTATCTTTTGCTGACCAAATATTTTCTTTCCTCAAGGTGGGCTCATGTATTTCAAGGAAGATTTCACAGTGCCTAATTCCAACACATCAAAGGTGTTTAAGATGTACCGAATGTTATCGTAGTAAGGTTTTCTCTATTTTAGAAAAATGTGTAAAACTATTGCGGGGGCCGGGGAGAGTCCCCCTTCCACCTTCTTTAGGTCTCCTCCTGGACAGGATCCACGGGGAGAAAGGCGGCGGAACACGTGCGCCCCCGACGGGCGCCGCACGGCGCTGCCCAGACCCCACCCCACCCCACCCCGAGGCTCGAAGACGTTTGCGGACCCGACGCCTTTCTGCACGTTTCAGACAAAAACGCCGGAGCTGTGAGGGGCTGGCAGAACAAAGTCGGCGCTTGGAAGGGCGCTGAGCGGGGCTGGGCCCTGGTGGCAAGTGAATGCAAGCGTCAGGTGCCAGGTTTGTTTGCGCGCGGGCCTTTCCGCTGCATTGACAGCTCTTCCTACCCGCCTGGGGAGGGCGCCCTTCGCACGGAGGTTTACGTCCTGTCTCAGGGATTCGCCGGCGGGTCAGGGAGCAGGGGATTTGAATTTGAAATGGTCAGATGACGCCGTGGGATGTTGGGGCGGCCCCCTCTGGGCCCCCCACTCTTCGGAGGCCGGCACCATCGCTGTCCTGTGAACCGTTTCTCCCCCTGTACGTTTTACGCGGCCGTTGCACGCTTCGCCTGTGCCTACGCGTCTTTGGCGAGCCTTTTCGTGTTGCGGGCTGCGCACCGGATGCCCGTAGCCTACCTCCTGTTCTGTAACTTTTTGAAAAAACATACCAGGTCTACTATTTCCTGATGAGAGGTGTTGGTTTCGAATGTGAAAATGATAGGAGTTCTTGGTATCAGTGATGAGGAGACATTCAAATTTAACACGGAGATAACTGGGGTTGTAGACCCCAGTGCTGAACACAGCCAAGAAGGAAATTGGGAGAAAATTAGGCTCAGCCTCAGAAATTAAGGGATCTAAGCGCCGTGAATGAAAGGAATACCAAAGGCCCTGCCAGGGGAGGGAGGGACCACCGTTTCCTGCAGGTCTGTCCAAGGTAGCAGGAGGAACGGAGGCCTGGGAGGTTGTTTTCCTGAGTCTATTGTTGTGAAACATTTTAGTAGCAAGTACAGAAACACCACAAGCACACACAGTTATGCAAAGTTACAAGTGACTGACAGGAAAACGAAGTGTAACATAGTAATCAACTTCTTAACATAGTAGTATTTGAATTGTATCAATTCACATTTATAATTCACTCAAGTACCAATTAGTCTACACTGGGTTCAAAAGAATCCTCTTTTATAAGTTAAAATGTATGTCTTCTGCATATTTTTATTCTATTTGACATAAAACTTTTCAATCAGACACAATTTTTGTAATGAATATGTCTGTGGGATTATGTCATGTTGCATTAGTGGTAATCTATCTCTTTCCTCCCCAGTTCTTTTTGCCAAATTGAAAAAAAAAAGGTTACTTTTTATAACATTTAAAAAATTAACAAATTGGAAATTAGTAAAGATTTTCTTAACCTAAATATAGAAATATACTATTTTGCTTAAAGACTTACAAGTTTACTTGTTTTTCTTCACTTTCTTTGTTGCATTTTGATATCCTTCCCTCCAAATACATTTTAGTACTTTTCTTAAGCATTCTGTGTATCTACTATATCCATATTGAATGCAGTTTAAAGACAGGGGGAAAGTTTTATATTTATATAAAATACAACAGGCCTAGGTCTTTATTTTCATTTAAGTGCGGAAGTGCCTTGAATGACTTTTTAAAAATAGCAAACTTGCATATCATGTTTCCAATAGATCACTGTATTATGTCACTTTTTAATTGAATTTCTGTTGAGCCGAATTTTATGCCATTAATTACTGGCTCGCCTAGGTTGGAGTCATTAAGAAATAAAGCCTAGCAACATAACTGACAGGCTATATACAAAGATCTTGGGCTTTATTTCCTTTAAATCACTGGTCTAGATGGAAACCTCTGAACATTGATTACGCCTTGGGGTTTGGGATTGATGGGGGGTGGGAATGGTTTCCTGCCAATGCGGATAGTCAATTAGCTTTTATAGCTGGTCTTCAATTAAAATAAAAATAGAACTCTCTATGGAGAAATCTAACCAGAAAGATCACTTTACTGTAAATAGGCCAGTCAATTTTATAGGAAAGGCCTCCAGCACCTAGCACTCACTCTTACAGACATCGATTTGTTCATTTAACAAATATTTACTGAGTGTGCGTGCTGTCCGGGGCCCTGTGCGCATCAATTAAAGTTTACACACACCATTGACGAGACTTAGTCTTGGCAACAGGGTGAGTAATAGCCCGCACGGCTGCGGACCTCTGACGTGCCAGGCAGCATTCCAGGAGCCTCATTGTCAAGGTTACTTGCAACAGACTGGCAAGAGGGAGATTATAATGTTAATATTACTCAGAAGCTATTGAGAGAGCGTATGCTTTTCATGAGGTCATCAGATGTGTAGATAGAAAAATAATTGGAAAAAAGCTTTTATTTCCTTTTTCGAGAGAAGACACCATTACAAAAATAATGACCGAGGAAAATTCAGAATACAAAAGAAAACCCAAAGTGAGCGTTTTCTGATTCTGAAGATCCAAAGAGAAAGGAAGAAGAGCAAAACATCAGGCTTATATCAGCGGTTACTTTCTTCCATTTACCTTCAAACCAGATTTTTTTCTTTTCTTTTTTTTAAAGATTTTATTTATTTATTTATTTATGTATTTATTTATTTAGAGAGGGAAGGGAGAGAGATAGACAGAGAGAGAGAAACATCAATGTGCGGTTGCTGGGGGTCATGGCCTGCAACCCAGGCATGTGCCCTGACTGGGAATTGAACCTGAGACACTTTGGTTTGCAGCCTGCACTCAATCCACTGAGCTACGCCGGCCAGGGCCAAACCAGATTTTTTTCAAAGGAGAAAAAATGAGTTCTGTGTGGCAGAAACGAATGTGTGCAGATGCCCATGCACCCCTCCGCATTTTCCCAGCCTCCCTTGCAGCTAGCACGCACATGCTGGCCGATGAGCAGTGACTACTTCTGGCTAATGAGTGCACATCCCAAGTGCCTTCCATCCAGATGGACTTCTTCCCTTCCTCTGCTGGCTGGATGCTGAAAGGTCACCCTTGACCCCAGCAGAGGGGAACAGCCTGGACCCCAGAGCCACTGGTTAAAGGAGCACAGCCCTGCCTGCTAGGGTTACTATCTTCCACTGCGAAGACAGTAAGAACTACGCTTTTACTGTGCTAAGCCCTGAGGTTTAGGAAGTTACGTATCACCAAGGCTAGTGTGAATGACTCTGACCCACTGTCACATGAACGCCTAGTATCTGTCCCGGCTGCTAGCCTAGGACTCCTGGGTCCTTGGTCTGTGCTCTTGGAAAGAAGACACTGGAAAGGAAAGCGAGAACACAGAAAGGAGGAAGCAATGGAAGCAGGGGGCAGTGGTTCACGCAAACCGGGCTTGTCTCCCTCCTAGTGTTGTGTTATTATGAGCAACTGACTTTTTTAAAATTGATTTTTAGAGAGAGAGGAAGGGAGCCAGGGGGAGGGGGAGGGAGGGAGGGGAGAGAGACAGAGAGAGAGAGAGAGAGAGAGAGAGAGAGGGAGAAACATGGATCAGTTGCCTCCCGTATGCACCGCAATGGGGGACTGAGCCCACAACCTAGGTATGTGCCCTGATAGGGGATAGAACCCACAACCTTTGGGTATATGGGAGGATGCTTCATCCCTCTGGGCCACCCCAACAGGGCCTATTTAACTGTTCTGAGTCTGGCTCATCCTGCAAAGTGGAGTGAATGAGCACGGTGAGTTGCACACGGGAGATGATTTAGTAGTCAAATATTATTTTTCATAACTCTCTACCACCACCCTTGCCAGAGTGAAAAGAAAAGGTGGTAAACATAAATATAAAAATATCGTGCTCAACAGCAACACACTGGTGCTTATTTTGTAGTGAATGAGGAAGCGAGTGCAAATGCCATTGTATGTGCAAATTAATATCAATAAAGCATAATTGAGGGAGATGGGATCATTTTGTGTCTACCAGAGGGTGCATAAAACCTTGTGATTCTGCAAAAATTTAGACAATGTAATGAAATGAATGCACCTCACCCTGGGATAATAGAGGGTTATTATTTTCTAATGCAATAGGGCAATTATCAAAGGAAAAAAAATCTTAAAATTATCCTGCCTCGCTATCACAATATCAACATGCAGCTCACGAAACAGCCGTTGGAACAGGTGGCGTCGGAACATTTGAGAGTGCGGCTGTCAGAGCGGGAGGCTTTCAAAGACAGGCCTGAAGGAATTAGAATTCCAGGGCTGTGTTCAAAACGAACATTAATTACTTGATATTCAGCCTGTATCACCCTGTGTTCACAGTAAGAAGTGTCCTGGCGTTCTGGGAGGGAAAGGTATTTCATGAGATCTCCTTGTATTTTCTAACCCATCACGGTGAGCCCAGAGCAATTTACTTCCTCTCACGGGTATAACCTCTGCCCCATGGCCTCTGCTTTGGCCGGCAAGGGGAGGCGGCGCGGGGTGGGGGCCGTGGAGGTGCCACAGTGAGAGGCTGGGTCCCCCCCCGTGGGTGCCTCAGTCACGGAGATCGCCTGCCAGGAGCCGCCTGCTTGGGGCGTCTGGGCCCAGACTCTAATGAGGGCTGGTCTGAGTGACTCACTAACTCGACTGACACCGTCTGACCCCAGTGTCCTTCCTCTCGACCTTTGAAGGTCAAGGACATCCTGAATTGCCAAGGGCATCCTGAATTGCCCAGGGCACGACGCACTTGTGAGAACCACGGACAACAACGTCAGCCAGGGCACAGCCTTGAGTGGGCGAACCGCACCGTCGTTATTAACAGCAGGCCTCAGCCGCTCAGTCTCGCCCTTAAAAGGGGTTTGCCTGCTTGTTCATTTAAGAACAATTCCTTTTTCTCCTGACGGTTGATAAGGTGAAAGGTTTCAAGTCATGCTTTTTCCCGCTCTGGGCTAATTTATGGTGCTTTCCTTGAACGTATCAGTTTCCTGTGGCTCTGCACCGATGGAAACCGGCAGCACTGTGAACTCCGGAGACCGTCAGAGGATGCTTCTCCTGATTGTTACACGCAGCGAGGGCACGGGGCCGCCCGAGGAGGGCCCCCAGCCGGCCACCCCTTCCCTTCACGGCGTCTGGAACTGAGCTCACCCCTGAGCGGCTGACTCGGCTCTTGTGCAAATGTACGGGCGGGAAAGAATGTTCCGGAGCGCTTAGAGGGGGCCCAGAGGGACGGAGAGGAACGCTGAGTTCCTGAGGATGTGTGAGGACCACGTGCTCCCGGGCAGAATGGGTGGGAGCTAGAACTGGCGGTCACGTCCCGCCCCACGTGCACACAGCTCCCCTCCCGCCGTGGGTTCTGTGCCATTTCAGCACAAAAGTCCCCCCCCGAGAAACGGCACCGTCCCCGGTTCGCAGAGGAAGGCAGGCTCATCCTGACTGGGTTGTGCTTTGCTAGTCCCCTAGTTCCAGGTGTTGTGTATTTAGCCAGTCCCCTGGCTTTTAAACGTGTGCATGCAAGCAGATGCGCGTGGGCTCGCCGTGGCGTCCGGAAGGTTGGGGGCTCTGCTTCCTGCCCCCTAAAACTCTCCAACTCAACTCCGGGTGGCTCAGAGGTGACCTTTGTTCCTAACCCCCTCCCCCGTCAATGCTCACAAGGGCTCGTGGAAGCCGCCGTCCACACGGACCACCCATCAAATGACAAAACCACGACATCCGGAGACGCGTTTCTATGGCAACGTAGCGAGTGCCGGAGCAGTAATTACGGCAGCGCAAATGTGTTAACGGCTGGTTGGAGAAGTCACACCTGTTTCCCAGTGCATCGCGGTTCCACCTTATCTTTTCTTCGCCCAGTTTTATGGCTCAGAGTGTATGTTCTTTGTGCATGAACTCATCATCGCCACTTTAATCATTTATTATCTACTGAGCGCATCTCGTAGGCGGGGGTGGGGTGACTGACACTGAGTTTGGAATGGGAGGAGATGCTGGTACCGGGAAGCTCTTCCAAGCACTGGGGACGGTGCGGGAGAGGGGAAGGCGTGGAGGTGGGTCGTGCGGAGTAGATCAAGGGAACAGGGGAAGCTCCTTGCCTAATTGGGAGCAAGAAGAAAGGGTGTGGAAAGTAGCATGAAGAAAAGAGTATGGAAAAGGAAAAGGAAAGCAGGAAAGCAGAGAGAGAGAGAGAGAGAGGGAGGGAGAGAGGGAGAGAGGGAGAGAGGGAGAGAGGGAGAGAGGGAGAGAGGGAGAGAGGGAGAGGGAGAGAGGAGATCCGGTGAGAGTATTCATTTATTCACTCGTTAAATAAGAACCAAAGACCTGCTATGCACCCAGGAAGTCTGAGATGCTGCTGTCCTTTCCGGTTAAGTGAGTTCCCACAGCCAGTAAGGGGTTGACCTTGACTTTGAACCAGAGCCTTCAGACCCAGAGGTCTGGGTTTTCTCCATCCTGCTGATGCTGCCACACCCCACAAGCAGCATTGTTTTCTTTTTTCATCATTTTTCTCGTATACAACTCTTCACATGTCCTGAATTGGAAATATGTATAAGAAGTAGACATGCAGAGTTCCGTGTGCTGGAGGGATGGGAAAGGCTGCTAAACCTGGTTGGAAGGAAATCGTGAGTGAACATCACTTTCTAGTAGTAATTCCATAGCATAGCTGCCTGTCCAATCGCCTCATTGTACACTTTACATCTGCACATCACACTTGTCATGCATCCCTCAGTAAAGCTGGGAACAAAGGGAAGCAGAACCATTCCGGCACCGAGGGGCGGAACTGCTGGGCGGGGGTCAGGATGTGCCGGGGGCTTCTTAGAATGACGCGCTCAGACAGCGGGGGATGCTCCAGGAGCAGGACTATTATTGGGGTATTTTCTTCTCCTTTGATTCATTGGTAGACAGACAGGAGTTTTGAAGAAAATGCTTACTGGCTGCGTGTTTTGATTTAATTATGTTGTGTTCTCAACCATGAAGTAGGAGGGTGCTTTTCAGATCACAGAGCTGACGTTCAGTGTTTTTATGAGCTCCACTCTTGAAAAATGTCTGAATGGACTAAAATCATTTCTTCGATTGATAAAAAGATATGCGTCCCCAAGGAAACTGTTTTTAACATTGCAGTAGTGTGTCAACCTGAAACATTAACAGAACACTTCCAATAGCATAAATGTTGGAGACTTAGAAGCCCCAGTTTGGCCCTGGCTGAGTAGCTCAGTTGGTTAGAGTGTAGTCTCCACATGCCAAGGTTGCGGGTTCGATCCCTGGTCAGGGCACATACAAGAATCAACCAATGAATGCATAAGTAAGTGGAACAACAAATCAACATTTCTCTCTCTCTCTCTCTCTCTCTCCACACACACACACACACACACACACACACACCCCGGTTTGATCTTCACAGCAAATTGCCCGAACAGATTTGGTGAGTTTTAATTTACCAACTTAGTATAGTCAGCCATCTGCAAATGCCCTTGACTTGGGGTTCAAGCAAAAATAAACTCCTCATCTCCATGCTCTTTGTGATCTCAAGCATAGTTCAGAAAGGGCTTCTATGCAAAATGAGGTGGGGAGAGTCACTCATCTTAGCAAATCACCCCCCAACGCATCCCGTGTCCCAGCACTTGTGTCGTAAACCAGTAGACAGTGTCTGCCCACGTCGCCTGGTTTCCCTTCGTTTCCCGTCGTCTGTGACAGCCCCGCCGTGGTCAGACACGCAGCTCAGCTTCCTCGAATCCAGTCTTGCTTTGTAGGTGGAGGCTCCCTTGCACACCTGAGAACTTAGGAATCGATGATCGGTTATGGTTGTATCATGAACAATAGGTAATTTATATATTTCCAGGTAACTATCCACCATTTGGTCACCACCGTCACTGCCACACCGGGATGGGCTCACCCAATGCTTCAGAGGTCTCTTCCCCAAGACGCAAAATTACCTTCAGTGCATTGGCAGACGCCACCCCCTCAGTCACGCTGCCCTTGACCCCCGCAGCAACCCGAATTGCCCTCCCCCCATGCTCCACAGCACTTTGTGATTTCCCCACGGGCTGGCAAACCCCTCGCAAAGGGCGCCTTTGCTCCTCGTCTTCCCAACACTCAACGGCATGGCGGCCGCGTCACCCTACGCTGGGTGCTCGTTACCTGTGCGATGGACGAGTGGGCCACTGGGGTTTTTGCTCCCGACTTATTTTGTGTCATGAGGCAGGGGAGGGGTGGCCGCGCCGGCCCTCCGAGTCTGCACAAACAGCTTCCCGGAGTGAGTCCGAGCGAGGAAGGAGGACGTGGCCCTTCGCCTCTCCGGACCGCCCTTTGCTAGCGGCTGCGGTGAGACCGGTGTCTCGGGGGCGCCTCGGGGTGTGGTCCTCCCGCAGCTGCCGCAGATCACAGCTCCCAGCCCCCAGTGTCAAGTCCACGCTGGCGCCCGGGGGATGGCGCTGCACGAGGCAGGACAGATGCTTCTGGTGTCAATGGGAGCACACAGGACTCCTCGCGCCGACGACGGCTCTAGGGGGAGACGTAGGAGGTTTAATTAGTGCCTTTACCGTGGATTTATTTTCTCCCCTCCAGAGGGAGGGAGAATATTGTTGATTCATGGTTACACTGAAGGGGAAATTGTCAACCTGCCCTTTCTGGGGTAATTGTGAGTGGAGAGTGGCAATTGTCCCTCTATCGGAAATGGGTTTCTGGGGAGAGGGATGGAGACTGGGGAGTGATGTGCAGTTGTTTGTCGTCATCTCTCTCTCCGGCGCTCACCTCTCCTCTGCCTTTGAGAAGTGCTCCCGCCAGAGCCAGGCAGGGGGTCCCAGCGCACAGCGCCCACTCTGTCTGAGGAGGGGAAACGCTGCCCCTGCCCGTCCGGGTTCGCTCCCGACACGCCCCAGCCCCCTCGGCGCGGGCGGCCCTGGCAGCCGTCCCTCTACGTGCACCCCAGTTTCGGACTGGTGTAGTTTGGGGGTGCTCCAGCTTCCATGCAAAACTGCTTTGGCGTGCTCCCGTGGCGCTGCACACTGGGGGACACAGACACGTCCCGTGGAGACTGTGCCCTCGGCTTCGAACCCAGTGAGCCCCACGCAGGCCGACCTTGTCTGCCCCATAAAAGACGCTCTTAATTTCCGTAAGGACAAATGGCCTCCAGCCCTGGCTGGCGTAGCTCAGTGGATTGAGCACGGGCTGCGAACCGAAGTGTGGCAGGTTCGATTCCCAGTCAGGGCACATGCCTGGGTTGCAGGCCATGGCCCCCAGCAACCGCACAGTGATGTTTCTCTCTCTCTCTCTCTCCCTCCCTTCCCTCTCTAAAAATAAATAAAATCTTAAAAAAAACAAAAACAAATGGCCTCCATGCAGGTAAAAGGTGACGGCGTTAGATAAAGAATAACTTCCAGATAAAGTAAAACCATTCTTTTCCTCCTCTTGTGCCCACTTAATGGCGTCCTCAGGTCGCACTCTCCGGGTGACCCGACAGGTAGGGGCCACTGCTTGGCACCTGCAGTCAGACCCCCGACGACCCTTGCTGGGCGAGCACTGTCGCCCACGAAGCAGAGGCTGCGCAACAACACGCTCTGAGGCGGAAGGCAGTTCCTCACCAGCTGCGTCCAGCCGCACGCCTCTCTCTGGCGTTTCTGACTTTCTCTCCCCTCGGTCTTTTCAGAAGCGGTCTCGGGGAGAGGGGTGCTCCCAGCACACGCCCCGCGACATTCAGTGCTACTGAGAATCCACTGCTGAAGTCCGACCCCCCCCCACCCTGAGTCAGACGCTTGCCTGCTGGTTCGAAGGAGCAGAAGGCCAAGGGCGAGGCATCCTTTCCCTTGCTTGGTTCTGGGTGAGCACCGTTCAGGGGACCTTCGTGGCACCCGCCCTGAATACCCTTTACGAGGGACGCAGGAGCCAAGGTCCGAGTTCCAGTCCCGGCGGCTGCAGTCATGCCCGCC
Organism: Phyllostomus discolor; assembly: GCF_004126475.2. Taxonomy (NCBI): domain Eukaryota; kingdom Metazoa; phylum Chordata; class Mammalia; order Chiroptera; family Phyllostomidae; genus Phyllostomus; species Phyllostomus discolor. The sequence goes on along the minus strand of NC_040913.2, from coordinate 2,705,774 downwards.
CGAGGGTGTACTCAAAGGCCACCCTCGCCCGGCCCCCCCAGAGCTGTCCCCCAGCCCCCGGCTTCAACCCTATTTCCCACAAAGACTCTTCCCCGAGCGGAAAGAATTGTCTTTATTGGAGATGTCTTTCTCTCACCGACTCTTCCCTAATTGTGTCGGCAACGTTTTAACATGCTTGTGTGATTAAAATCCTGCTCTCCAGGCTCCTAATGGTCCTTGCTCTCTAGTCGAACAATAAAATGAGATGAAAAAGGCAAAATTATATTTCTGGAATGTCACTTAGCAAGGCGATTCTCCTAGAAACACGTTTATTTCTCCTTTTCAACTGTAAACTGCTGAATGTATTTTCGGGGATCTAGTTAAATTCTAGTTTCCCGTCTCCAAACCTTAAATCTGTGGAATTCTGGGTGGAAGATGGTTTCCAAGGGAGATGGGCCAGCCCCCCCACTTGGAGCTGGGGGAAACTGCGACCCCTCGTGCTGTCCTGTCGGGGGGACAGAGGACAGGCAGTAAGGGTCTCCCCTCCCCCCCTTCCTTTTCACCTCCGCCTTGTCTCCTTCGTGCATTCATCCCCTCCCCCTCTGCCTCATCACGTGCTGCCACAACGTTGTTATTCAAATTAAAGAAAATTATTATTGACTTACAGTACCAAATCTGCCATCAGTGGTCATTAAATTATACATCTTCAAATATGATTTCATCCCTGGCTGGCGTAGCTCAGTGGATTGAGTGCGGGCTGTGAACCAAAGCATCGCAGGTTCGATTCCCAGTCAGGGCACATGCCTGGGTTGCAGGCCACGGCCCCCAGCAACCGCACATTGATGTTTCTCTCTCTCTCTCTCTCTCTCTCTCCCCCTCTCTTCCCTCTCTGAAAATAAATAAATAAAATCTTTAAAAAATAATCTTCACGTTGTTTGCCAGAAAAGAGATGTTGCCAAAATACTTCAGAAGTTTCTTCCCTAAAAGAGTGAACTGTGTTCCCTGAATATTTATCCGGACCTGTTAATGACTTCAAGTAAAGTTCTTCATCACAGGCCACGGAAGGAAAACATCGATTTAGCTGCTGTCGAAGTTATCCTAGGTTCTGAAGGGGTGGATTTTAAATTTTAATGAGCTTTTATTAGGCATTTTGTTCCCTTAATTTTTTTATGCCACTGACACTTTTCATCCACAGAACATGGACACGCTGTGGGTTTTTAAAGGGTAAGGACATTCTGAGGAACCGATTTTCCACTTAACCTCAAGGTCACGAGACGCAGGCCCTTGCGAAGGAAGCTCAGCATTCAACCACCAGAATCGCCCTCTCGCGGGTTCGGGATCTCCAGGGAAGCCTGAAGTAACCGGACCACCTTAAAATTAATCTTTCTGAGAAAACCCCCCCCCCCTCCCGCGGCCACTTCTTAAATGAGTTGGTGTTCATTACAGTTGTATGAATGAGCATCTGAGGTCTAAGTTGTTATGTCCATTCCTTTATATGTTCACCCCTCACTGCGTACGCTTGATACCTGCACAAAGAAGGTTCGTACATCTTCTGCAGGCCTGGGGGGCAGCAGCAATGGAACTTTCAATGATTCGTTCCCCCTCCTCCTCTTCCTTCCTTCCTCCCTCCCTCTTCCCATTCACAAGTATGTCCTGAGTCCCCTCTCCACGCACTCCGGGTTTCTTTAAAGATGTCAATAAAGACGACATCACAAGGTCCTACCCAAGAGTGAAGACCAAGGACCCTCTATAAATAAAAAGGAGAAAAGGCAGGAGTGAAGGAAGCTAGCGTCCTGTTCTTCCTTTTTCTCAAGTGTCCCCAGATTAGGAGTCGAGGGATCACACATTCACAAGCCCCGGAGGGGCTGGTTACTCCTGGGGCGGCGGCGGCGGGTGGGCAGGAGAGAGGCAGGCGGGACTCAGTGTGCGCCCACAATACACCTGTGCTTTACAGTTACGCTTCAGCCGGCGAGGCCGGTGCTAGGGGCGGTTCTGCTGAGAAGTATACGGGGGTCCCCCAGGATGGGGCCAGGAGGACGGAATACAGTGACTGGAGCTTCTCAGAGCCGCTTCCAGGCGCTAAGGGTCCAGGTGAGGGGAGAAGGGGCCCCTCTGGAGTTCTCTCCCTCACTCTGCTCGCTCCGGAGTTCGGGAAGATGAAGAAGCAGTTGAGGGGCAAAGACCAGGTCAGGAACACAGGCATTTGCTCGGTTCCCATCAGGGGTGTGAGGACAGAGAATGAGTAGCTTCGGAGGGTTCGCCTGAGGACCAGGAGACGGGGTCTTAGCCCCACTGTGTCCCCAGCTCTGGCTCCGGGGAACTCGCGGCACCGCTGCCTCCTCAGACGCAGGGACAGCAAAACTGACACGGAGTGCAGTGGGGACACCCAAAGGTGACGTGTCTGTTGGGGAAGACTGGGGGAGACTCCGTGACACGTGGGTAGGCTTGGGGGTTGGGTCTGAGCTAGGTTTTGGAGCACGCCTGGTTCTACCGCCGAGAGATGACTGTCACCCGGGAGCGTCCTCGGGCACGTCGGTGAGGGGACAGGGCTGTGCATGCACACCGCGTCCGGGCCACCGGGAGTGGGCGCCACAGTTAAAGAGGGCGGTTATGGCGGGGGTGAGAGAGCCGGGAGGCGAGCGAAGAGGCTGAAAACATGGGATCCAGGTGGTGAGACACCTTGAAGGAGGCTGGCAGCGGGCAGTAGAGAACCTTTCATTTCTCTCTTTGTTGTGTTGTGCGTGTGTGTGTGTGTGTGTGTGTGTGTATGTGCGTGTGTGTGTGTGTGTATGTGCGTGTTTGTGTGTGTGTGTATGTGCTTCTTTGGGGTGAGGTGAGGGGTAGGTCAGCACGAAGGTCAGCCATCAAACCCCTAGTTTAGATGGGTTTTTGCCGGCGCGTGGGAGGTGACGTGTGAGAGACTCTGGAACTCCCGGTGCCTGTGGCAGGCTGGGCCCCTGAGAGGCAGGCTCTGAGGTTCGGATCCGCGGGCAGAGCGTTTGCTGGGGACGGAGCGTCCGCGGGATGCACACCTGGAGGAGGCGGGGCGAAGGTGCCTCTGTCGTGGTGACCGAGGCCTCAGGTGACCCCACAGGGGGTCCCGGGGCTGGGACGGCTGTTCAGAGCTGCATCCAGCTGGGCCAGTGGGGTCAGACCTTATCCCCACATCACTCAGCCCTTGGATAAAGAAGGGGGTGTGACCTTGGTCAGCTGAGGTCAAGCCACAGGAAGGAGAGCTCAGGGGCCAACACTCTCAGCCGTTGGGGGATGAGAGTGTCATTCCGCCGCCATCCCCAGCCTTTCCGGTCTCTGGGAAAGGGTGCCACCGATCCCCACCCATCATCCCAAAGCTCTGGGTCCTCCGTGGCTCCTCTCCTCCCTCCGTACCCCTCACCCCCCCATCGGTGACCCCTGCCGCCTTTCTCCAGGGTCCTCATTGCCCTGCAGTTAGAGTGCATTTGCCTCGGTCCGAGCTCCCTCCCCACCATCGGGACTGGTACATAGGCCCCCCATGGTCTCCCCGCCTCCATTCCTGCTTGCTGACCGTCGGGAGTGACCTCTTTTGCCACAGAGGAACCACTACTGTGGGGGAACGGGGGTCTGTCGGGCCCTGGACGATCTCAGGAGGAAAAGAAGAAAAGAAAAATATGGAGACTAATAAATATCTTTAAAGGGTAACATCCCATGAACGTTAACACCTGGCAAAAATCGTAGTCAATTTATTAATGAATGAGCAAACCAGTCAGAAGTTACAACCAGTTCCAAGGGGAGTTCGGAGTTAACACTTGATATCAGCGATAGGCGATGCCAAAATGAATGCATGGAGTGGCGAAATGGATTTATTGGAAAAGGGGGGGGGTGGAAATCAATTGTACTTCCAGCGGACAAAATTGATTTGTTTCTCCAGAGCCAAGAACCATGGCCGCTGCCATCCGTTGGATATAACTCACGGAGATGCACAGTAGCTCAACGACACTGAAAGCTGCAGCGATGCCGTAGGTCAGCCAGCCTGGAAGGGTGGGTTCAGACGAGACCGAGTTTTCCATCCAGGATGCCCCGTCATCTCTCCGGCTGGCTTCAAAGCCTTTCATGATTTTTCCCCCATGGGAAAGAGGGGTGAAGGGGGAGGGAGAGAGAGAAATAAATTTCTTGGACAGTGTCAATGTACGCCTATTTTCCTGGAGGCATCATTGGTAGCAAGCCTTTGACACTCAAAAGTGCCCTGACCTGGAAGGTGCCATGTGGCGTTACCCCGTCTGGGGTTTGCTGTCACCTCATTCTTTTCCACTTCCAGCCACTTGACACAGGAGACGGAGCCACACCGTGAAGGACTGAGGACAGTTCCCGCCGCGCCTCCAGCCTCAACGAGTGAGGCTGTGGAGGCGGGCCAGCAGCGTGCACCCTGGAGTGGGCCGAGTGCGGGGCAGACGGGCGCAGCTCCGGGCCGGGTGGGCTTCTCCGGAGCGGGACCCCTGGCCCCGCTGCCGCCGGGACGGATTCACTCGGATTCACCCTCTGGTTCCCTCGCCCAGGATGTCCTCTCGGTGGGCGGGTAAGCAAAGGCTTGTGCTGCGGACTCACTTTCCCAGACACTGGGGGTGTCGCGCTCCCTGCTGACACTCCGGAGCCGAAGGCCACGGTGAGAGCGGTGAGCGTGTCGGGAAGGAGGCGCTGGGGCCGAGCCGTGCCGGGCAGGACAGTAAAGTGACTGCGGTGCTGCGTCAGCGTCACTGCTCAGAGTAGACCGTGGAGTGAGCGGCTGAGGGAGGGAGAGACTTCGCTCTAGATTTGGCTGGGTTTGAAAACACTCTGAACTCCTTTTTGTTTCTGCAGCATCGGCCAGTGTCAGGAATCGCTCTGTCTTCTCTGTCCTCTCTCTGGTTGGAAGGCTTTTCCAACTTCTGGCACCTCTGCCTGCTCCTCTGTGGCATCCTGCTGGGAGCAGGTGGTGTGGTCAGCTCCCAGCGTCCTTAAGAAAGCTCGCAAGACAGGAAGTGCTTTTCTAAACGGTCTCAGGGGATTTGCATATGCATATATGCAAAATTATACATATATATTTTCTTTCTCCAACTAGGATGTCACATTGCGAGCTAGAAACGGAACTCATCCCCCAGGGGATTAAGGCTAATCTTAGAACCAGCGATGAACTCCCTACAAACGGAAGCGCATTTGAGTTCACTCTGTGCACAACGCTGTGGACAAATGCGAACGTGGCTGCTGAAAAGGTCGCCGACTGCAGCCCTCAGGCAGGGTCTCCTTCATGCCGGGAGCAAGCGAGGGCCCTGCGGAGGGTGTGGGCCCGTCCTGTGGAGGCACTCCTCCAAATGCAAGATCCGGGCGGCAGTCGTGACGCGGGAGTGAACGTGAGTGTTGGCCTCGAGTTCCGGAGTCCTCTGGCCGAGCCTCCGATTCGTGTGTGGTGAGCAGCCGCCTTCCCAACGTTCTGGAACCGCTGACATTTGCAAAACGAGTCGTTTAGCCCGGACAGCACCGCCCGGCAGTGAGTTCCTCAGTACAAAGGCAGCGCAGCCCCTGCGGCACCAACGCAGGCGCACGGAACTCACTTTCTCCAGGGAGAAGGCTTGTGCCACAAGCATTTTGCAAACGATTGCTCCAAATAGTGACGATTGTCACTCCCATTTGTCTCGTCCTTTATGGTCTGCAAAGTGCCTCCAGCCCCAGAAGTCACTTCCGGAGCTCTCAGTGCGGCTCTGCCCAATGACACACTGGGCTGTGGGGGATGAGATGCGAGACTCCGCGGGAGACAGACGTTTCCGGCCACCATGGTCCGCGCCTGGGCCTCGGCGAGTCCCTGGGGACGAGAGTCTCCTGGAAAAGATTGTAAGCTGGTTGTTACAATACCTCAGGGAGCCTTCCCTGCAGTTGCTGTTTTAGATAAATACCCATCGAGTCCTGCAGTACATTTGGACCAGTTTCAAAAAGTGAGTGCTCATTACACTTGAAAGTATTTTTAAAAATCACGAAATAGCCAGGAATCCACATTCGTATCGGTGCTAAGATCGGTCAGACTTACAAGCAAACGATCAGACCTTTATGTTCATGCCTAGTTTCTGCAAACAAGGTTCGTTCACGTACACATTTGGTGAACATTTCAGCGCCGACCTCGTCAGTGCCTCCCAGTTTGCAAGTATCCAGAGGCGAGGCCAGCCCCTGCGTTCTGCAGACCTAAAACACATCGGGGCAGATGAGATGGGCGCACAGATCATGACTCGACATGTCGACGGCCTAGAAAGAGGAATTGCAGTCTTCCTGAATGAGGGGGAGTGGAGGGGGGTTTGAACTGGGCCTGGCGGTCAGCGCAGGCTTCGTAAGGATGGGTGAGAAAAGGGGTTCCAAGTGGGGGAACAGCACGCAAGGTGGGGAAGGACGGGGTGTGCTTGAGCAGTGGTGCTGCGCCACTGCGGCGGGCGGAGTGCGACAGGGACAAAGGACCCCTGACCGGACAGCATTCCCGTGTGGCTCTGCCCCACTCCCTTCTGCGCACGGCCTAAGGGAAACAATACCCTCAGGGAAAATCGAAATGTAAGCCTGCACTCTGCGTTGAAATGGAATTATAGTCCCGTGTGTGGATAAGTATTAAACTCCGCCAGTCTGTAACTGTGTGGGTCGGTTACCACCTCACATACCTATTTTTATAGTTATTATTTTTCTCTTTTTTTTACGTAAAGCAACAAAATGTTTCCTTATTATAAAACATAATATATCACCTTATATTCTTAAGCAAAAAGAATTAAACAAGCAACTAAAACCCACGGCCCAAAATAATCACCGTGCACATTTTATGTGATTCTGACCATCTATTGCACATCTACACATGTTTTTAACTATACTAAAACATTTTTTCCTGTCCCTAATTTCTTCTCTTAGAAAATAGAAAGTGTTGTAATTAAAACTTTGCAAGATACATACGCGTGTATTTCTTTAGAAAAATATGCCTAGAAATATGGAGCCCCTGATTCACAGTGGTGCGTGTGCAAACAGGCACGTATGTGTGTGTGCTCGGATTCCATCCCAGGGAAGCTGCACCTGCCTCGGCCCCCACCTGCAGCAAAGCGACATTCATGCTCCAGGAAAACGACACAGTGTCTCAGGAAGATGGGACCATCGGCCGGTGGCTCCTCCCTGCCTCGTGGGTTCCTCTTCCGCATCCATCAGCCTGGGAAACGGGGCCGTCGTCCCCGGAAAGGCATCATCCGAGAAGCCGAGCTGGCGGCCGGTTTCCATGACGCTGAGGCCTGCCCTGCGGCGGCCAGGGGCGCTCAGCAGGCGGCAAGGAGGGTGATTTGGTGACAAGGGCGCACTTGCAATCCGTGCCCCCGAATCTGCGAGGGCACGCACTGGCAGCGCACGCTTCCAGCTTGAACTTGACAATGCCTCCTTCCTGAGAGCAGTGCTGCACTGAGTCATGGAGACAGCTGTGGTGGGGGCCGGTTCCCCGACCCCTGAGGCGGGCGCAGGTTGGGGAGCCCCTGTGTGTGTTCACCTTGTGTCCTCTGCACACCTGACCTCACTCAAAAGGGCGCTGTGGATGCCGTCTACAGTCCCTTCCAGCTCGGCCACTTTGCATCGCCATAGCCAGCACATGGGTCCTGAGGGTCCGCTTCTGCCCGGCGCCTCTGGCCGCCTTGAGGCTGAGGGTCCAGGGGGACGTGCCTGGCACCCGGGAAGCAGTGCGGCCCAAGACGACCGACAGGCCCACTTGCCCCACTGTGATTCTTTTCAAAGCATTGGAGCCCGGAGTCACGATTATTGGGCAAGGATCATAAATTAAATGAAATTAAACGACATGTGGGAAAAGTCAACCCATCAGAAATATAGCCAAATAGAAATTCCTGAACCAGAGCGATAAGAAAAGCAATTCCACGGCTGGTGGGCAATTAAACCCAATGCCAAGGCGTCCCCCTGGCATCCAGCTGCCAGGAGTAGCGGTCACAGAGCACCCCCGTGCGGGGCCGGCTCTCAGCGGGGGAGGCGCCAAGGACTGTGGACGTGCTTTGCAGCCGTGTTTGGGGCTGACGATGGTTTGCGGGGCTGCGTCTGGGGGGCAGGCACCGGCTGGTGAGGAAAGAGAGCCCCTAATCACGGGTGGTGACCTGCACGGCACCAAATGCTGACAGCCATGGCCCCACAATGCATCTGGACAGGGGCACCGTGCAGAATATTCTGGGGATACGATACCAAAGGTCCCGAATACTGCGACAGCAGGACAGCAGTGCCGCAGCCTCCCCTTCTCCGCGGGGGCCATGTTCACGACCCCCAGCGGATGCCCGCAACCACGGACAGCATTGAACCTGGTGTATACTGTGTTTTCCTCCTACACACACACCCACCCTTCCACTTACGGGAAGTGCTCACGGCTTCTCTTGGGGGTGTCTGAATTGCCGGGGTCACGGCCCTTGCGTTCTGGGGTCCTCATTAGGTAAATAAATGACGGTGACCTGGACAGAGCACCATGATTCCTCGATGTGATGCCTGAGCCGGCTACCCCTAGGGATTCCATTCACTCTTTCCAGCGACTCCGTGCCGTCAGCTCTGTCGTCCAGATCACACAGAGGTGACCTCTGAAGCGTCGAGGCGGCCGACAGCTTCCCGGACCCACTCGGAGGGCAGTTACCGGATCTGAGGTCCAGAGTTGCCAGGAGCCTGGGCCCGTCTGTGTTGTTTCCGTGGAGAAGAGCAGCAGGCTCTGCCCCGGCGGACGGCTGAGTCCCTTCCGTCCCCAAGGCCCATCGTAAAACCAGGGCAGCGGTGTCTTCCCTGAGGACTGCAGTGCTTTTTAAGGAAGAACCGTGACGGTGTAAAGGAAAGCACTACCTGGCCAGGCTCCCTGGGCCGGGAGCTAGGTCTTCACGTCCTCATGTTGAACATAATGCTTTGCATGCAGTGAAGTCTCAGCACATTGCAAATGCACGTGGGAGGTTCCAAGCACGGATGATTTATTATTAAAGCACGATCCCTCCCCTCGAGGGACCGGTGACTCACCTGGTGAGGCAGGGTTTGGACTTGATATCAGAGTAGCACTCCAAGGCACGGACACACGAGTCCCAGATAAGTCGGGATGATCACGGGCTAGGAGCGGAGTTCCTCGACGTGGGTGGTCTGGGCGTCGGGAGGCGCAGGCTGCAGGCGGGGCTCGCCTTGGGGCTGAGGGGCGGGCAGGTGGCCCGGAGCCCTGCCTGTGCGGGAAAGAGGGGAGGGCGTCTCAGAGGAGGGGACCGGTGTGACCAGAGACACCGACCGAGGTGCGAGTGTGGGATGTGCTGGCAGATTAGTAAATCCATCTCTCTGACTATAATGCCGTCGCCACGTTCAGTAACACACAATGGCAAAGGGACAAATACCAGGAAATTGGGGACCCAGTATCACTCAGATATCACCAAGCTCGCTGCTTGCATAATAAATACACACACAAAAGACACTGAGTAATGCCTCTTACCCTTTTCTCAAAACCACAGTTTCCTAGGAACACCCTACTGAGTTATAGTTAAAAATGGCTAAGCTAGTAAATACACACACAAAAAGCAATGCTCTTTCAGGCAATGTCCGGCCTGAATTAAGTGCCCCGAGCCCTATAATAATCTTGTCATCCCTGTGCTTGGATGGGCTGTTTTCCTCCCCACCTCCTGCGCTAACCTGTAATTTTTCTATTGGTGTTCGTGTCACCGGGATTTAGTGCCGGGCACACAGTGTACACTCAATACATCTCGAGTGAATTCAACGTGTCAAGTGAGCAAAGACCTGGAAGCAGAGGGGGTTTAGCTCACAGCATTAAAACCTCCCTGAGCGCTCCTGACAGGGGAGCCGAGGGCTGGTCAGCGGTGACCATTGTGTACCTCCCTTGTGGGCTGGGCAGCAAGCGGTTGAACCGCCTCGCCCAAGGCTGCCGCCGCTGCCCGGGGCCTTCTGATCCTCCATCACAGGAAGAACCGCGGCACAGTCAATGACTTCTGCGCAGATAAGGGGATTTTTTTTCTTTTAAAGTAAATTCAATCTGAAAATCGTTCCTTTCCAGGCAGAACACCAGGGAGACTGACACGAGTTTCGCCAGGACTTCAACAGGAAGGATGCGGAGAACCAGGTAAACAGAGAAAGAGGAACAACACGGGGCGGGGGGGTCTTCCCCAGGCGCACTGCACGCTTCCCCGCTACTCAGCCGCCGAGTAGAGACCCGAGGAAACACGGGATGGGACCGAAACAAAACCGGCCGCGCTGCTCTCTCGGGCGCGAGAGGGAGAATTCCCGAGGGAATATTCCAGAGGGAGTATTTCCGAGTAGACTCGCTCACTCCACCGAAGACGACAAGGACTCGGAACCCGAGGAAGAATCCAAAGCCCCCGGAGTTGCCAGCAGCCGTGGTTAGCCAGGGGTCTCACCAGCTTTGTGGGGAGGAGAATTGGGGTTCCTAAAGGCACCCCGAGTCAGGATCTTCACAAATGCCCCCCGCACACCCTTGCTTCCATTGAGTAGTGAATCTGCACAGTTCGTCCGTAGCACAGATTCAGTCGATTCTCATGGAGTTCCCCTGCGACCTTCACCGAATCTGAATTAAAAGGATGCATTCAGGACTTTCGGGTTTGTTTTGGGGGGGCTGCTATTTGACAGGACACTGGCATCTCAGTCCCACCCTTCACTTGGCTGTGAAATAGCCTCCAAAGCCCCAAAGTTGTGCAACCCTAGTCACTAAGCAAACTGATCCAATATTAGAAAATACTTGGGAGCAATCATTCCCAGGTAAAGCGGACTTTGGCTGGTTCATCCGGAGGCCCGAGCTAATTCCTGAGGCCCCTGCCCAGGGCAGGGGGCGCCTGCAGCCGGGAAGGGGGCAGAGAGCCACCTCTGTGCGGAGGTCTGGGCTCCTGCGTCCGTAGGGGGCGGTGACCGGAAGGAGACCGCCCTAACCAGTATCAGTGTGACCCAGCCAGGGTGCCGGGAGGTGGTGCACCGCACGCTCTTTCTAGAAGTGAAAACCAACGGTCTGTCCATTCAACGCATGATGCATTCACACATCCATTTCTTCATTCACTCAGATTTTGATCCAGTCAACAACGGCGATCTAAATTCCGTCATGTCGGATGCTAAACTGACACATCAAACAGGAGACTCATGGTCTCTGGCCCTAGCACACCAGCAGGGAGGAAGGACCACAGATAAGTCTGGGTTAGACACCAGAGCAGGAAGCAGCTCTGACAGGGGCAGAGCGGACACTGTGGAACACAGGGCAGGGACAGGGTGTGCCAGGGCACTGGGGGTGTGGGGTAGAGACGTCGGAGAGACTCGCGGTGTGAAGAGACTCTCACGGGGACCCGGAAGGCCGCAGGAAGGGTGTGGGGGTGTTGCAGGGAAAGACGGTCAGCACAAACGTCGGAGGGCGTGAGTTTCAGGAATTCCCAGGATCGACCTCGAGTCCTCAGACAGCCACAGAGCCGCGTCCGCACACTCTCGTTCTGCACAGACCTGGCCGAGAGCTCCGTTCTCGGACATGCCTCCAGGTGTCCGCCGTGTGGGCGGATGGCAGGAGCCCTCAGAGGGGCGGTGACGGAGACCAAGGAGGGGTCGGCTTCGCCCAGACGCGACACTGTCCCCACGGTGAGTTCAACCACCTCGGCATCGCGCTCCCCCCCATCACCTTCTCTCCCCTGTCTCTAAAGTCGCCGTTCTAGGGTCTCGGGCCAAGGGTCTCTCTCTGAAAAAGGCCATGCCAGGTGGCCACCTTCTGTTATTTTGACAGGCGGTCCGCAGACAGGAGAGAAAAGGGTAAGGAGAACAAGAATAACCGGGAAAGGTGGGCTGGGGAGGCGGCTCGTGCATATTCTCGGCCCCAGCTGGGCGGGGCCGGGCCCAGGAGGAGAGAGAAGATAGAACCTTCAGTGGTCAACGAGACTCACCTGGCACAAACCAGACCCCCAGACCCCCAGACCCCCAGACTCCACGGTAAGCACCAAAGAACAAGCCCAGTCTGGACACTAAGGGTGTGATCCAGTCCTGTTCTGGTTTTCATGTCATTTTAGTCCAACCACTCGAACCCCAGGAGGCCGTCACCAAACCCCTGGCCTTTCTGGTCCGCCGGACTGCACTCAGCGGAGACCTCCCAGACCAAGCCGTGGGACAAGCCCACGCACGGTGGGACCACGTCAGCGATTGCCCTGGGATTGGACCCTGTGAACTCCAAGTCCTCCGTCCTCACAGTGATCCTTCAGCCCAAGATGCCGAGACACTTTTAAAACCCCAGTTCAGGACTTCATACCCCGTCGGAACATGGAGCCTAAGCCGGTCCTCTCCTCCTCCTCATCTTGGCAGCTCCTTCATTTACTCCTTTACCTGTGTCTGCCCGTCTTCCCTGCCAGAAAGTGAGCGGGGGGAGGGGGCAGCCGGGAACCACGTGCAGGGCGGTCCTCTCCGACCCCCGGGGCCCAGTCCCTGGCGGGCCCTCGGTCAGCAGTCCTCGGTGGCTAAGTGAGTGCATTGTTCGCCCGTGAACAGAGGTTTGGGCAGCACTGAGGACAGCCTTGTCGCTGGAAGGGACACCATGGAGGTATTACCTGCGGACAGCGTCACCCATCTAGTGGTCAGACCGCGCTCACTCCCAAAGGAGTTGGTGCTGCCGCAGAGTAAGGCGCCCTGTGACTCCCCTCCCAGCTTTGTCGGCAGAGCGTGAGTCAGTGTGTGAAGACGGGCGCTTTCAGACGCTACTCGACGGGTGTTTCCCTGAGGGATGCTTTCGCTTATTCTTCAGGGAATGCATGCAATTCGTGTGTTACATTGTAAGTCATCTTCCAGCCCACGCCCTTGGAAATGAAGGTGTTCAGTTAATCTCAGCAGCCTCATCTTCTCAACGTGAAATCCAGGCCACACGCCGACTGGAGTTTTGAAGGGTTGGTGGCCAAAGTGTTGTGTTCGTGACTTTTTTTTTACTATTATTTTATTGTAGAATTGGTCACAGATGGTGCCCTTGGGTTCCTAATAGGCATGAAAAATACCAGATTCGCATGCTGGTTGTCCTGAGGGCCAGCCTCTCATACTCACTGGTTCAGCACTCACTGGGTGTTCAGAGGGCAGCGCTGGTGTTCCAGGGGAACCAACTACACTGTCAGGAAGTCCGGCACCTTGTTGTGAAATCTACTGACCTTCTGTTCAGACACCACTGAGTCATTCTTGATAAATGAAATGCAAAAGTCGGATGATCGAATTTATATTTAGCAAAACGCCGATCTCCGGGCAGCGCCAAACACGACTTCTGGCGGAAATGCCTGTTCAATGCCGCGTCCCCACAGCCGGTTTTCTTCTGAGACCCGGCACCTCAGGGCTCCCTCCGCAGCAGCAGCGCTGGGAGTGACCTTGTTCCCGCAGCACTCGCCTCCAGCTGCGCTGCGCCCGGGGCCCTGCCTCTGCACCCACAGCGGGCTCTCCCACGCAACCCGACAGCCAGCAGCCAGAGTCCCGTCCCCGTGGCTGCTTCCGAGGCCGGCTCTGCCCCGCCCTCCCCCCCCACGGTTCCCTCCTCTCCTCTTCGGAGGTGTGTCACGTGTCATGGGGGTTCCTGGAGTGGGCGTGGTCTGGAGGGACCGATCCCCATCCTTACCCGCCGCTGGCGAATCTCCACGCCTCTCTCACGGCCGCTGGCTTTATTTCGAGCAACTTAGCGAAGAGAGTGACGCCCTGTAATGTCACTTCTGCTTTGTAAAACCCAGTGTCATTTTTTGTGAGGATTTTTCCTGTGTCATAAAGTGCCTCCTAAAACCTGGTTTGCAGGAGCCGTGTGTTTTGCTCCCAGGAGGGGCTGTAATTCGACCTTTGTCCCCTTGTCGGGTATCTGGGCTGTCCCCAACATCTTTCCGCTTGCACTGGCTTCATCTTTTCAATGCAAGTCCTCGACATAACACCAAATATCTAATATCTAGTATGTATGATATGTAATACACCTTTAAAAACATATTTATATTTCAAAGCTTAATTTTTTTTCAAGGTAGTTTTTAAAAAGATAGTGGGTGGACACAAAGCGACAAACTTTCCCGAGCCACTTGGTGGGTTCTGGGCAGAGGACCCGCTTCTCCCTGTGCCCTGGCCGGCGCCGGTTACTACCTCGTGGAAGTCTCTGAGAGCTCCTCACGTGGGGAATCCGATGTCATTCCAGTGCAAATGGAGCAGCAGTTCCCATTTCACAACTGACGAGTTTGGAGCCCTCCTCTAACCCCCACTCTAACCTGGAGCTCGCTTCTGAGCCGCTGACCTTCATGTGACCTTCATGTCCCATTAAAAGCGTGGATACTCAGAGCCTTGGGTCACTTTGTCTTAATTGCATTTTATTATTCTCCATTGTGAGCGAAGGTTTCAGTCAATTGAGCTAGAAGGGTCTCTCCTCACCTTTTCTTCGCCGGTTCGTTTCCAGTTATAAAAATGACAGATTTCCTGAGAGGTCGTGTTCATTTTATTATCATCACATGGGTTACTTTTACGCACGTGGAAGCAGGAATAAAATGTTAGGCTTAGAGGGGGGAGAGTTTGTATCGCTCACGGAGGAGGTGTATACTCTTTTCGCTACGTTAGGTGAGCCTCCTCGCTAGGGCGGAACCCGCAGGCCGGACCGTCTGGCGGGTTGGCAACATTGTCTGCGGCCCACATCCGGTCAGAAAATAGACAGATGGCAACAAAACACCACAGGTCTTTAACACTCACTCGGCAGGTCTCTGCCGCTCCGTTTCAAATTAAATGAAAGAGCAGTCACCCAGCGCCTGTTTCTTGGTCACCGCGCACACCCCTTCAGGGAGGGGGCTGTGTCTCTCTCCCTTTTGGCCCCTCAGGGGTCCCGGCTGCTGGGAAGGAGGCTAAGGATCGCCATCGCTCTCCCCTGCGGTCAAAGGGACCCATCGGCCAAGTTCTGGGAAACTGCTCCGGTGACAATGCTGCCTCCACCAGGATCGTTGGTGTTTTCAGACAACGTGAGTGCCGCTCAGGTGCCCAGGAGGGCACACACCGTCCAGTAAAGTATCCAGTCGTGGCCAGCTGGACTCCCAGCCCCAGCGGGCGGACCGGCCAAGGGAATGGACGAGGACTTCGCCGTTGCTGCAGCTGCAGGCTCCGGCCCCTCCCGTTGGGGGGTGGGGGGACGGGGGCTTCTGCGGCTCCACCACGGTCCTCGGCTACCAGGCCCCGAGCGTGGTTAAACCGACAGAAGCACACGCATTTTATGAGCTCCCATACGAGCGTGCATGCGTGGGAGCCTTCACGACCGAATGGAGACTGGAGTGCATAACTGGAGCAGGAAGCTTCAAACCTTTTGAAGAACGAACTACACATTTGTGGGAAAAAGGGACAAGACAGAAGCATTCGGGCTGGGGAGGTAAGCGGTGAGGCAGTAAGGAGGAAGGCGATGGGTGGTTGGACAAGGTTTGTTCATCCCGATGTCTTGGCCCCCAACTCGCTGCCCCTGGTGACGAGAGCGTCTCCCCTTCTCGGGGTGCAGGGCGGCACCCCTCCCGGGGTTCCATGACCTTTCCAGGGAAGAAGGGCGGGGGAGCAGGTCCGAGAACATTCCTGTTTCTGTTGTGTTTTAAAATGCCTTCAGCGTAAGGTGCCATGCTGTGGGGTAGCATGGCCCGAACCCCATAAACCCCCTCGCACAGTGGGCGGGTGCTCTGGGGGGCTGCAGGCTCCCTCTCAGGGCACGCTCGGAGCCCGGGCGTCGTCGGGAGCTGCCCGCCTCACCTGCTGTGGCCCGGCCGTCCCGGGTGGGGCTGACGCCCCTCGCAGCGCCTGAGGTGCCGCATGCCCCACGGTGCTACGTGCCCCTGACCTTGACCTCCCCCAGGTCCGCTCCCAGGCTTCTCCTGGGAGCAGCGGGCAGCAGCTGAACCATGGCCTCCCACTCACCGCTGTGACCCGGCAGAAAGCATCGTCAGCCATGGGGCAGGTGTGGGGAGGAGGGGACAGAGTGGGGGGGCCCAAGGGACCAAGGCAAGGGAGCAGGTGGGCAGCCAAGAAGCTGTCCCGGGGGGCCGTGGGTGGGCCAAGGCTCCCAGCCCCCCCAGCACACTCCACGGTCCCTTCCTTCTTCACTTACAAAAGGCAAATGGAAAGAAAGTAGTTTTGAGAATGTCCGGTTGGTAACCCGAGAGCATTGGCCACAAGGGTGGGGCCCCTCTGAGCACCAGGCCTGCATGGCAGCACAGGTGACACCTGAGCCGGGATGCTGGCCCTGCCGGCGTGGGCTGCCCGCCGTGGGAGCGAGCACCTGGGGTCCCGCGAGCCGTCCCAGAGTCCCGGGAGGAAGGCCACCTCGTCAACACACCGAACCGAGGGAAACCAGAAACGGCTGGCACTCCGAGCCACTCGGCTTTGAGGCGGTTGGTCACACTTCACTTGACAGCTGAAACACGCGGTCACCGGCCCAGGTACTGCGGGGTCACTGAGAAGTATGAGATGTGACTTCTACCTTCAGAAAACTCACAGTATCGTTGGCAGGAAAAGGGCTCCTGGAAGAATTATTGGCCCATGACAGACACCGTGCAGTCAAGGAAGGAGGAGGAAATTGAAAATGTTACAGGTGAAGACAGCTCAAATACAGGTGGTCCCTGGGGAGAGGTGGCCGGGCCATTCAGGGGAGTGTTCCGTGGGAGGACCCTGAGCCAGCTTGCAGGCCATGGTGGCCCTGCTTGGCTGTCCTCTGCACTCACCGGGATGTGGGGATGCACGGATGCAGGGATGCAGGGATGCAGGGTAAAGGGTGCAGGGATGCAGGGATGTGGGGATGCAGGGTGCAGGGATGAGGGGGTGTGGGGATGCAGGGTGCAGGGATGTGAGGATGCGGGGGTGCAGGGTGCAGGGGTGCAGGGATGTGGGGATGCAAGGATGCAGCACGCCCTCACAGGCAGCCACACAAACCCCACTTCCTGGAGCCACAGCCTGGACCACGCAGCTTCCTGCACCTCACACCGACCTCCTTCTTTCTTTCCATCTCTCACCCCAGGATTCATTTTTGTCTCTAGGGCTGCATCGGACACACAGGTGAGCCTCTGCCAGCCTCTGTCTTTTTTGGTTCGCTGGCCACAGCCTTTTCTTTTCCCCAGAGACCGGGGACCGCAGGGACCGCAAAGCCCCGAGACACTTTCCAACGGGCCGGCCTGATTTCCAGGGCCCTGTGTCCACACAGAGTCCCCCCTGGGAGTGCACAGGTGACACCCATCCGGTTATAAAGTCACTCGCAGGACTGACACAAAGCACCGCTTCCTGCACTTGCTTGCCCACGGAACCCTGTCTTCCCAGGTCTTATTCTGGTGTCTCAGGTTGCCATTCGGGAAAGGATGCCTGGGACTAAATCTCCACAAGTCGGTTTGTAGCGTTTACATTCGTAGCAAGCTTTCTGGTGATTCTGACGCGTGCCCACGTTTGAGGAACACTGTTTTAGAAATAAGTGAAACTGAAGCTAATAGTCCTCCCATACCTTTTATTTTTTTTTCATTTACTCTTTAAGACTCAGATATGAAACCCCTCAAAACCCCATAGCCTTCTATAATTACAACTGAATTTCTTTGCAACTTGACAGTTATTGTAGGGTAAATATAAAGCGTATAATCTGGCCCTGACTGGGTAGCTCAGTTGGTTAGAGCGTTGTCCCGACACGCCAAGGTTGCAGGTTCGATCCTCACACAGGGCACATATAAGAAGCAACCAAGCCCTGGCTAGCACGATGCTCAGTGGATTGAGCATCGGCTGCGAACCAAAGCATCGCAGGTTCGATTCCCAGTCAGGGTACATGGCTGGGTTGCAGGCCATGACCCCCAGCAACTGCACATTGATGTTTCTCTTTCTCTCTCTATCTCCCTCCTTCCCCTCTCTAAAAATAAATAAATAAAATCTTAAAAAAAAAGAGGCAACCAATGAATGCATCAGTAAGTGGAACAATAAATCAATGTTTCCCTTCCTCTCTCTCTCAAAAAAAGGTGTGATCTTTTCTGAAACATTTTATTACATTGGATTCTTATTTTTCTACTTTTGCAAGACTCCAGGGTTCGGGAAATTGAGATCTTTAAAGGCTAGTCAGCTGAAGAGCTGGCCTTCTCTGTGACAGGTGATGGGACAGTCAGGGCAGCAACCCTGCTCTAATGGATTTGGGGATCACACTGACCTCGGTTTAAAATCTGGTTTTGACTCCTACAGGTGTGGGACACGGGGGCAATAATTTCAGAGTTTTGGGCCTCAGGTTTCCTGGATGCAAATCAGAATAATATCACCTACTTTACAAACCAGTTCTCCACATGAAAAGAGCTTCAGCAGACAGCTAGCAAAACCACCGGCTCCCCAATGCTGCCAGTTTGCCGCCTCCTCTCGCCTCCCAGCTTCGTTCAGTTCTGTGAAGGGCAAAGTGGTCGGCGACACGGATTTATGGGTCTGCCGGGGGCTGCAGGCAGTCCCATCGCGTAGGTGGGGGAACGCCTGGACAAGGTTAAAGGAGTTTCAGAAGCGCACAGAACGGTATTTTCTGCTGATGCAGAAGAGCTCCTTGAGGAAGAAGGATTTTTATTTCAAAGCATTGAATCTTTTCGTTTCGACTTGAAGCTAAACCGAAAACCTGTTAACACTGTGTCTCTGTCATTATTAAACAGTCACGAGCGATGGTGCTAAATGAAAAGCTCCTGACTGCACCGGGTTCTGTGTCTGTTTCCCGCTTTCCTTCTCCAGGGTACATTTTACACAAACCTGTAAATGCCCTCCACACCCCCTCCCCACAACACACCACCATGCACAGTTTTTCACAGCCTCACTGCCCATTTTAATGGAGGTTAAACTTTCAGTGCTCTCTCTCCTTATTTCTGGGTTTGTGTGAGGTGAGCACAGCAAACACTGAAGGGAAATGGAAAACAAAACTTCTGGTGATGGACAGTTTGTTATCTAAAAATGACCCACGTGTTTTTATTTGAATTTAAATTGTGCCTGCAAGGGCTCTGCATTTATAAAGCTTTTTATAACCCTCCAGGCTTCGTTAGGCGAGCGCAGAATCCCACCAATGCAAATAACGATATTCTCAAAATTGAAAACCAAGGACTGAAAATTTCATTAACCCAATACATCACGAAAACACAATGCACGTTCTCTGAGTGAGGCCGTGTTGACCGTGCGTACAGTTCGGTCTATTCGGGTGCTCCAGGTTTTGAGTTTGTTAACCCCCTGAACGAAAACTTCCGTGTCTGCAGCCCCTGGCTACATCCTAAGGAGCAATAACAGCCGCGGCGTCGCCTCCCGGGGAGAAGAAGGTTTGTGACAATGAGTAATGTTCTTCCCGCTGACGCGTGATCCATCACGAAGCCCCTTCACTCACGTCCTGCACTGAGTGCCGATTTGATTTTCCGCACGTGGAAGATTTCACATATTTAAAAACCCTTTAGCTTCCGCTGAGAGTAGGGACATGGTCAGCGAGCCCGTGTACAAGGCTGAGGTCGGGGCCTCCGTGGCCGGCCAATCTGTTGACAGTCAGACCTGTGGAGACACGCCCTCCTCCAAGAACGGAGGCTCCGGGGTGTTTACGCACTCGGTCTAACAGGGAGACGTTATTATCGTTATTATCGGTGGTTCTGCGTCACAGGCGGGCAGCCCGAGGCGGGTCAGAGGGGCAGGTGCAAACCTGCAGCTCCTCCGAGAGTTCTTACCTCCAGGGAGAACCCTGGCCCTCCGCTGATGCCCGAGTGCAGCTGGGGGAGCGAATCTGTCACGCCCAGGGACGCCGTCTCCAGTGGGCACCTGCTAATTCTCTTTTCCATACAAATGACTCTGTTTTCTTGTATGAATGACCAAAAGATTTTTTTCTCTTTCGATGCAACTAATTTTTTTAAGGAATGTCTTTAGATGGGTTGATTTTTGTCAACATTTTAAAGTGCATAGCATTGTTCTGTAATTTCAAATCATTGTTATATTTCAAGAAAGTTTCCCTAGACCACAGTCCTGAGTACTTGTTGTATGGTCTTACTTTTCTCTCCCCTCTTTTTCTTGGCACCCCATGTCATGTGTTTGGACCGTCTTTGCGTGTCTCTTGTATTTGTCACAGTTCACAAATTTGTTTCATTTCAATTAAAAAATTTCTCCTTTTTGCCATATAGTTAGAAAATATTGCCTATTGTGTTTACTCATTTTAATGTTCCTCCTAGTTTGACATTCATTTCTGAAATGATTTTTAAAATTTCATCGTTGCTTAATGTAATGTAAATCATTTTTCCTAAACTTTAGAAGGAGAGCCTGGTTCAGAATGTTCTTTCAGCACTGTGTTCTAGGGCTCCTCCCGTTGTTTCTGAAATCTCTGAATCTTCTCTTCCGCACTCTCCTCTGAGCTCCTTCCTTCCTTCCTTCCTTCCTCTCCCCCTCCCTCTCCCTCTCCTCTCTCTCTCTCTCCCTCTCCCGCTCCCCTCTCTCTCCCTCCCTCTCCCTCTCCCTCTCTCTCTCCCCTCTCTCTGTCTCTCTCTCTCATCCCTGCTCTACTGAACCTGGGATCTCTTTGCACTGGTTTCCCTCCCGTGTGTAGCTTTGTCCCTTTACTTTGGAGAGTTCGAGGTCCCAGACTGCTACAGGCCTTTCACACTTCACTGTCGATCTCTTGTGTTTATCCACTGTTGGGAGGTGGGAAATCTCTCCGTTCCAGTGGCTGCCCTCATGCAGGCTCCTTGAGCGTGGCCATTTATTTTGGTGGCCCCTGCTCCAGCAGATGCCCTGGTGACTCCTGTCTCCCGTCACACAGCAGGTGCCGATATCGGGTGCAAGTACGTAGCGCCCAGTGTTTACACTGGCTCCCGCTCCTCTGGGGCTCGAGATGGCACTCCCCCACCCAGACTTGTGCGGATGTTGCTGTGGAGTCTGGGCTTTGTTCTCCTCATTCCTCTGTTTTTAGGGGGACGTTGGAGACGGAAAACCATGCTGTTGCTGCCATCTTCCCCCACATTCAAAACTGCAGTTTGAAGTCCAAACTGTGTAAATAAAATTCACGACAAACTATTTGTACACAAGATATGGGAGTCTTCCTCCTGGAACCCACAGGCTGTCCTCTCCTTTATTTTGTCTTCACCGACGATCAGTGCCTAAAATGACGATTTTCATTGTCTAACTTTTTCTTTCCCTATGATATCAATTTTGTGACATGAGATACTTTTCTCAGAAAATGCTTACCTAACTACACATGGAAATACAACAACTTTCCAGTGGCTAAAATGGACAGGTACTACCCTGCCAAGTAACCAAACAGCAGACATAGTTGGTATATAGTTCCTGGTATTATACGTCAAGGTTATTGCATTCCTTCTGTGTTATTCCTGACAAAACGTCGTAAATCCAATCACGAGGAGATGGCAGGCAAACCCAGAATGAAGGCCAGCTGAGAGAAGGCCTAACTGGCTAAAACTGGCCAAAAATGTAAACGTCATGAGAGACCAAGAAACCTCTGGGCTAAAGGAAGCAGCAGTGACTGGACAAATAAATGCCGTGTGTGATGACGACATCGGCCAGAAAAATCGTATATTTTTATTTTTCTATAGCGGGCATCAGCGAGACTACTGGGGGAATCCGAGTAAAGTCAGGAGGTTATATTAACATCACAGCACGGTATCAATTCTCATGATTCGATGATGATACTGTGCATGTGTAAGGAAACGGTGATGACTTTAGGAAATGCACATGGAAGTATCTAAGACGAAAGGGGTATTGTGACAGTAGCTTACTGTCGGCTGATTCTGACTAACCATGGCAGTTATGGTCTATAATGCCACCAGGACCACTGGACCGGTGGAGAGTGGGCCGCTGCTTTCAGAGGAAGGCGATTCTGGAGGGTTCGGTTCTAGCAGGACAGATCCCAGCATCATCAGCTGGTCTGCACGTGAGCTTGTCGGATGTGTGTTTCTGTTAAAGTGTGCCTTATTTAATATGTGGCATGTCCTATACGTGCTATATACATTTAGGTAATATACAAATAAAGTACTATATATAATATATACCATACTGACAAAATATGTAAAATATATAGTGTATAATCAGGGATTCATTAACATTAAATAGTGCTCACAGCACCATAGCTCATGCTTGAGTGAAGTTTATTTAGCACGAGTATTTTCTCCACAAAACAGAAATATGTATATCTACATATATATTTATAACATTCACGTTATTTTCCTCCCCGTATATGTTTTTAGACATTACATATGTAGGCATATATTTAAGTACATATTTCTATAAATACATCGAAATATATTTACATTTACATGATCACACATTTATATAATGTTCACATATATAAACTTTTTTTCAGTGTGGAGGCCTGCAATGACCTGTGTTCGATCCCAGATACGACTGGTGACAGCCCCATATATGGTTGGCCATAAACTGGGCCCAGGATTTTACCGATTCAATGCATGCCGTTTAGCATTCTTCCCGTCTAAGCATCTTATTTTAGAATCAACCATATGGAATTTTGATGCCAAGGCTTATCTTAATTCCGCGCTATCTGATAGCATGGTAATTACTACAAAGCCATCAAGCACCACCAAACAATTTGCATCTCCTTAGGGAGTAATTTTCCTACAGGACAAATAGCAGTTGTCAAAGGAGGAAGAATAATTTTGTTTATAAGCACAGATTTAGAAACCACTAAACAAGTAGGAACATGCAGTGGAGAGGTGACGTTTTCTCCCAAGCATCTGACTTGAAATCATTAAGCTTTAGACGCTGGTAATGAAAAAAGTACCGTTTCAGCTCTTCTGATGAGCAGTAAGAAACTGGGCCTTGGGGTTGCTCTTGACCTGCTGGTGGTAATGGACGTGAAGACTTACTTATTCCTACTTCTCACCAACTTGGTTATGAAAGTGCTCAAGGCAGGAAAAAGGACACTTTCTTCCTTGAATCAATCATTTGGGTTCGAACAGATGTAGTAAACATGGATCACTCATTTCTTTGTGGAAGACACTCGGCATAAAACTTGAAAAGTATTTTCGCTGTCACAGTGCTTTAATTCCTGTGCCTCTCCCGGTGCTGTGTGACACTGAGACACCTCCGTGTGACCCCCTGGACTGTGAGTATTTGCTCCCCCACTGCCTGCTTGCTCTTTCTCAAATGGGACACTTTAGATTACAAAAATTTAAGTTTTTGCTTGATAGTCACAATGTATTTGTTCACAAACACCACTACGGTCACTCCATTCAACTCGATAGAAATGATCTGTGGTGTGACAGCCCTTGTGCAGTTGTCCACCTACCAAATCACCCCACTGAGAAGGACACACAAGGTCCATCTCCTCACACCCTGCTGTGCTGCTAACACCGCACTGTTGTGATTTCCTGCCCAGGAATTACCCTCGAAAATGAAATAGATTAATATTTAAATTATGCAAGGGTATATAATATTTTGATGTTTCAAATTTTAGAGAGGTGTAATGTCCATCGAATGATTAATAAAAAATTAAAAGTCAGTCTAGGCACCTCCTGGTTTTTCAACCAGCCATGACTTTTTTTTAACACCTTCGTGCCGAGAGGGCTTTCCTCTCCTGGTGCCTTTCCTGGTGTGCGTTGGTGTGCACTGCCGGTCGGGGCCTAAACTGCAGCAGTTACAGGAGTAAAGCTGAACCAGATGTGCTCCAGTTCTGTGAAGAATTGTGATAGCCAGATGCTATATTTGAGCCTACAGGATGGATGTCAGTAAGAGTGTTACCCAACTCAAAGTATTGCCTCCTCCGTAGGGTGGATATGGCGTCCTTAGCTAACAGCCATTCTTGGCACTGTCATGTGCTGAGTGTGTGGCTGCTCCAGTGGCAGGACAGCATCGCCCTTCCAGAGCAGCGGAGAGGTCGCAGCGAGGGTGGGGAGGTGGCCATGCAAGGGGCAGCATCCTCTCCAGGGCTTTCTCGGGAGGATCCCATCACCCAGACATCTGGTCGACCACAGCAGTGCCACATAGTTGCAACGGATGCGGGAAAACGTGATGATCCAGCTGGACACATTCTCCCTGAACACGCTGTGAGGGAGACTAGGCGTTGATGTTCATGGGAACTGGCAGTGCGTGCCAATGACCTTCTTAAAAGAAAGGCCTGAGGCCTGGACAGTGTATCCTAGAACGGGGAGCCCAGCAGAGTCCCGAAGGACGTAACCTCTCTCTTGCTGTGCATTTTGTAAGTTTATCAAGACAGCTGAGGACTGGCCCTATTTTTAAAGGTGCCACACCACCATTATATATTCACGTCATTCTTGCAGTGACCTGAAAAGTACAGCTCATTCTCTCATTGTGCCACGCGGCGAGGTCTCCACTAAAACTTGGCAGTCGCTCTTCCGAAATCCAGGCCCTTTTCCTGCCTCGGGTTTCACCGTGCATGCCACGGCCCGGCATTTCAAAACCCCAAAACCTTTTAAAAGTTGACTTTGCCATCCATTGCATTCTCTCTCTCTCTCTCCAAAATTTGCATCATTTGTATATTTAGTTTTTTTTCTAAAGGATAATTTTGTACAGGACATGGAAACCTACAATTGGATTGAAATGGGGTAAGCGTATCAGTGGACACCTGTGCAGGGGTGAGAGAAACCTGGGAGAATACGTATCTGGCTCTCCTTGTCTAGATTTGGGAAGGTTGAAGCAACCTCAGATGGTTTTAAGAGTCTCTCTTTATCTGTAATCTCTGGCAATTTAATTATGATGTGCCTTGGTGTGGACCTCCTTGGGTCCAGCTGAAAAAAAGATGGGACTGTTGTTGAGTATTGGAGGTACACGTGGCCTGGGAGACCACCCCGAAACAGCGCTCCTCAAAGAAGAGGTGTGGTGAGGACAGGCCCAGAAGCCCGGCAGACGGAGAGCTACAGGTGCTGGGATCCGGCTGTCAGGGGTGTGGGAGGGAGCAGGGGAGAAGAGGCGGGAGAGGAACGTGAGTTTACCCGGGAAGTCTGGAATTTACTTTTGATCGGTAGTCTTCAGAGATGGGCAGTAAACTAGGTGTCTGTTTTGGAGAGATTTTTCCACACCTGCCTTTTAAACGTCCGATTGCGTTTTGTTTCCAAGAGCGGTTGAGTAGAAAATAAGAGGAGACTACATTCTTCAAACCCTTCCTTCTTCCGTACCATGGGATTATTTCCCTTCAGATGTGGCGACTGTTCGTCTCGTTTTCTGAGACTCTGAATTTCACATCATTTATCCTGTGGCTGCTCAAGGTATTCTCAGAGTTGTCAGTTCGCGTGTATTGATCTTGTCCCAGAAAATGCAGCCACGGGGTCTGTGATCACACACTTCTCCACCTGCGGGAGACGCTTTCAACATCTGGAGCTGCTTTCTTCCGCTCTTCCGACGTCGTCCGGCTGGTCTATCGAGGGAGGTGTGAGCGTGGGAGCCACAGAACCCCGTGCTTGCCATTCTGCGGGATGACAACGAGAAATTCTAGTTACAGAGGGGTAGGCGATAGCACGGCCTGAAAGCTCTCATTTTTCGCCTGTGCACAGGCAGCTCGCACGTTTCATTGTCACAGCGACATGAATATTACACTGTAATTAACCATGAGTATTCGATGACGTCGGGAGAGCATTATCTGTAATTGCTTAAGATCACACAATGTGATTCTACATTTTGGATGCTTTTTAGGTCCGAACATGTTCTCTGTGTGCTGCCAAATTTCCAAACCAATGTGTGGTGGAAAATGGCACCTTAGCCGGAATAATAACCCAAGTAAATAGGTAGTAACGGGCATCTCCACCGCGCGTTAGCTCAACACGCAGCGTTAACATGTCCCCGGACGTGAAGGACCGAGTTTCACGGAGAGAATTGAAACAGGCGTAATGGTCGTGCTTCTCCGAGAAATCGATGTGCCGCAGGAACATATTTTTCTCATGTGAAAAAGAAAATGGTGCCTTGTTCAGATGCCGGGGGTTGTCCCGCTGGGAGGGGCGGGGGTGT
Source organism: Phyllostomus discolor (assembly GCF_004126475.2). Lineage (NCBI taxonomy): Eukaryota > Metazoa > Chordata > Mammalia > Chiroptera > Phyllostomidae > Phyllostomus > Phyllostomus discolor. Next base: position 2,679,884 of record NC_040913.2, on the reverse strand, counting down.
TTGCGACAGGCACTGGTTTGGGGGTGCCATGGGGGCGCCCCAGGGACCCAAACCCTGGTGTTCCACGTGCATCTGGGATAAGTTACAGCTAGAGACCTCAGGCAGGAGACAAAATGTGTGCTTACTAGAACATTTCCTTCCAATGTTGATTTTTTAAAAATTAGAAAGGCATTTTCTTCAAAATGTGGGTTGTCTTTATTTTACGGTGAAGGGAAGAGGGTTTCTGACAAAATGTGTTTTATGTGTATGCTGCAGCCCGAGGGCATGAGCACAGATGTCCTCAGTCCTCAGGGCGGCCTGCCCCCGGCATGCGTCATAAGGAGAGACCCCTAAGCCTGTCGGGGAGCAGGGGACTCAGCCCTTCTGGGGTCCTGGGCACCGAGGAGTGGCAGACATTGGGAGACGTGATCGACTGAAGATGACTGCAAGATATTTGTTACTATTTGTTATTTCTCCCCCTGAGAGCAGGTGTCTGATTGTCCTTTCTCAGAACCTGGATGAACTTTTCACCTGCTCGATCGATAAGTATGGTGAGAGGGATGCCAGGCCGGCTCTGCGCCCCGCACTGAAAGCTCCTGCAGCTTCTGTCTCGCCATCTTCTGCGAGGAAGTGCGAGCCATGTGGGGAGGACCCGGGGGGCTCCTGTGAGTGGGTGGGCTTGCATGAACCACCAGAACGCCGCAGACAGGTGAGCGCCACCTAGTGGACAGGCCCCCGCCCACCACCGAGTGGGAAGGACGCTAGGCAACACCGCCCAGGGGAGCCCTGTCTTCTCACAGAACAGTAAGAGAGAGTAGTAACTGTTTGCACCAATAATAACTGTTCATACCAACCTCATTGTTTACACCATTAAGTGTTGGGTGATGTGTAATGCAGCTATGACAACGAGAACAGTAAGGGCAAAGGAAACGTGGGTATCATGAGTCAGAGACCTTTCAGCTTCCTCCTTACCTATTTCCCCTCCAGCATCCCTCAGCCACAGGTGTGTGGGACCACAGGTGTGTGGGACCACAGGTGTGTGGACCACAGGTGTGTGGACCACAGGTGTGTGGGACCACAGGTGTGCGGGACCACAGGTGAGCGGGACCACAGGTGTGCGGGAACTCGTGTAGCCCCAGTGGGGGGTGGAGGAGCAGCCCTGGGTAAACATGGGGGGCAGAGAGGGGAGTGCAGGGCCTCTGACCCCCGTGGTACCTTCAGCATGTGCTGCGTGGTGTTCGTTTAGGGTCCTGAGCTTGGGAGCCAGAGCTCCCTCAGTTCCAAAGCCAGCCCACACCTCCCCCCACACGGCGGGGGCCCAGGCATCTCACGTCACCCTTCTGTGCCTCGGGTTTCCCAGGAAACAAGAGGAAAAGAATGCATGAGAGCTTCTTAGAATATTAGCCCAGGAAGAGCTCCGTGAACACTAGTTGTTCGTGTTGCTGTTTTTCTGCGATGGTGGTGGTCCCTGGACACTGATAATTTATCTTATCTACGCCAATTTCTAGCCTTTTTTTAGATTCTGCCTTTCTAGGCAGTATCTAAGTAAAAAATATTTCTAAGTAAAAAATATTTCAAGTTGTCCTGTGGACTTCTATTTAATTAGCTTTAATCAGTGTGTATGTAAAAAAAATCTTAAATACATCTATGTGCATAGAATTTTTAAATATATCATTAGAGTATTCTACGTAGGCTGCCATTGCTATTTTCTTAAAGTAATTAAACACAGGAAGAATGAAAATGATGATGATACAGTGTGACCTTGAGCTGACCTTCAGTTAATGAATGAACGGGGTTCATCATCGCTCCTCGGGCTGTCTGGGGTTTGTCTGAGGCTCATGCACGACACGGAGTTCTCTCGGGGAGGGGCGGCCTCTGGGTTGCCGGATCCTTCTGCACCCAGGCATCAGCTGCATTGGTCCTCAAAGTTGTTTTTGTCAGTGGCACTTATCGTGCTAATCACGGACTTAATTAAATATTGTTTTGATCGACAATATATGAGTGTTAAAAGGGGTTGTGTGTATGGAAAACAATACAACGAATCATCAAAATACATTCATGTCGCTTTAGATGAAAGTGAAACAACTGGGAAGAACAACTGGGAAGATACCCCGGAAGGATTTCGCATTCAGGTTGTGCCACAGGCGTTGCCACGAGTCCCTGCTGCGCTTTGAGAAGACTGAGACTGGAACTCGTAGGCAGGGCGATCTGGACGTGGTTCCGGAAGAAAGCGAACTCACAATCAACCACAGGCCCTCGCTCTGCAACAAGAGACGTGTGAGCGAGTGGCTGGTTGTGTGCTTCGCGCTGCTGTTCCTCACCTTTTTTTTAATTTATTTTTTTAGAGAGGGAAGGGAGGGAGAAAGAGAGTGAAAGAGATACATCAATGTGTGCTGTTGCTGGGGGCCATGGCCTGCAACCCAGGCATGTGCCCTGACTAGGAATCGAACCTGCGACACTTTGGCTCACAGCCTGAGCTCAATCCACTGAACTAAGCCAGCCAGGGCTGTTCCTCACTTTCCCCAGCTTTCTCACTGACGGACCCAACACCCATCTGCGTTGCGTCTGGTCAACAGTCCCGGCAGAGGGTGCTGGGAAAGGTCCCACAGGCAGCTCCCTGTGGGCTGGAAGGATCCCTGACCTGGAGCGTCGGTCCATTTCTGTGGTGTAAATATGCGCGTCCGACCTGAGCTCAAGCTGTCAACAAAATTCCTGAAAATGTAACGATTGACTTCCTCACCTTGGCATAGGCTGGCTCTAGCACAGCATGGTCTACCCCAGGCCGCTCGGGAAGAGGAGGTGTCACTGGGCCATGTCGGACATGAACTTGGTGACCAGCTGTCCACTGATGGGAAGAGAGCAAACCTGGAGGACTCCATGCAATTTTAGAACTATGTTATCAAATATCAGCAGACGTAATAGCTTGAAGACAAAGTCAGACAACGTTTCTACAATCCAGATGCAGAGACAACTTTCACTGAAGTGCATGGGTATTTCATCAGCGTTTTTGTGCTACGGGGATGGCAACCTCCATTAGAACATAAAGATCTCCGTTTTCTATATTCCACGCTTATGCGTATTTTTAAGAACGAATTATGTACCAAAGTAGGCACTGACTGTAGTATTGCGGAGACCCCTTTGCAGGATGAATGCGTCCACCTCTGGGCTCTGGCTGGATCACGTGCAGTGAGCAGGGGAAGCCGCTCCTGTCCGCCTGGTGCTCGTTCACATGGCACACACTTAAAGGAGGTTTGTTGGCTCCTCAGCCTTTGCTTCCCCGGACTCTTGCGTACGTACACACGCTATTCAAGCTCCGCTGGGAGGATGTGAATAACCAGAAATTCTAGCCACGTCATTCCACTCGAATCCCTGTATCAAAGATCCTCGAGGCTAGCGAGGCGGGCAGGGGCACACCCGACCACGTCACCCTCATTGCGGGGCCCAAGGGACCACGAGCCGCCTTCCTGGGCCCCAGAGAGCGGTGGTCCCAGATCGAGAGAGGCCAGGACCGACCTGACTCCGTGGTTTAGCTGCCCAACGCTGGCTTTGCCGAATAAAAAGTGACTCTGTGTTCTCCTTCCATAGGTTCAAAAAAAAGAACAAAAACCCAAAACCCTCTCTACATCAGTCCTTCCTCCTGTGGTCACGCATGAGAGAAGACCAAAGAAAACGCAGACCCCAGGGTGGCCTTCAGCACTCAACACGCTCCCTTCCCCTGCCACGCGGAAACCTCCCGTGACGGGGGAGTGAGTTCACAGAGCGCATCTGCTTTGCCCTGAAGGCGGCGGAGGGAAACCCGGGGAATGGAAGAGACCTGGTCCCCGGAGTGCCATTAGCAGCAAGGCGTCTGAGTACTCAGTCCAGACCCTCATCCACTCTTCTCTCCAGTGGAAGATCGGACATGCAGGTGAGCTCCCTAGACTGCTTCTCGGCCTTCCATCCTGTCGTGGGGTGAAGGGCCTGGCACCCCGACCCCGATGGGCCCTGAGGAGGCTTTAACTTGTACAAGTTCGCCCTCATTGCCAGTAGCTGAGCGAAGGTTTCAACCCAGGTTTCTTGATCCCCAAGCCCATTGTCTTTCCACGGCTCCTATTCTGTTAAAAAGAGCAGTCCTCCTGGCGATGTGCCTGCCAGTGTTTGGGGGCGCTGACAGTGAGGACGACCTGTGATGTGGGGTGATAGGTTCACGACCCGCCTGTCCCCACCACACGCACAGGCCACCGTGGCCTCCTGCCCTGGTCTCCCGGGGTTGCCTCACTGAAGCAGTGAGTACACGGCTTCCTCCGCCCGGTACAGCTCAGGTGGCCCCGGCAGAGTCGCACGCAGCTCAGGATGGAGGTGGGAACGTGGCAGGGGCGTGGCCTGAGGACACAGATTCACATCTTAGCTGTGGGTGGCCTGAGGATGCCCTGTGCATCACGTCCTGAACACTGGCTTTGACCACGACTCAGGAGTTTTCTCTCGACCGAATTTTACACACATGAAATTACAGCCCAGGCTAAGGAGTTATTGTGCAAGTATAGGCAAGTATACGTGTTTTGGGAAAGACATAAAATATTCCCCAAATACAGTACATGGAAATAACGTCAATATGCTTTTTCCATGTTTACTTCTCTGGATTTCTTCAGAGGTACTTAGGGAGAGAACACTGAGCACTTTTTAGAAAAAACTGAAGCACGTGGAAAGGCGTGGTGACCCTAACACAGTGTCCCTGAGGTGGGGGCAGGGAGCAGGGCCTTCCGTCCACTGAGTCCCTGTGTGGTCTGCTTTCCCAGGGCCCCCTGAGTTCCTCTGTCATCCTGGCACGTCGTCCAACGTGAAGGAAGCTCTGACTTGACTCAGGACTTCTAGTCCGGAAAGCAGGCCAGGACTCTTGCCGGTCTGCAATTCAGCCCCCGCCCCTCGCAGCTCTGGGAGGAGGCCCTGGTGGAGTCCGTAACAGGAGAATGCTCCCTGGGAGTGTGTGTGTGTGTGTGTGTAGTGTGTGAGTGCGTGTGTGCGTCTGAGAGAGCAGGAGGGAGAACCGCAGGTGCGGGATGGGTCTGGTGCATCCCCGGGCCCTGCTTCTTGTCCCGCGGCCTCTGCCTTCCCCCCACATCTGTTTCGTGGGGGGGCGCCAGGAGCAGGGTGGTGGCGTGGGGTCAGCGCTCCGGGTGAGAGAGAGAACGCCCCCCTGCAACGTGGCCTGAGGACGGAGGGAGAGCCGCAGAGAGAGCCAAACTCAGGGACCAGACATCTTCTTGTGTTTCCCTGCATTTTGGAGAGACAATGGCGGTGGACGCACACCAAGTCCCCCCTAACAGCAGAGTCGGCACGATAAAGCCCAAAACCCTGGTCCCATTTTTCTCTCGAACCGCCCCCGCCAGCAGAACCGGTCAGTGGAGGTGCAGAGGGGACCTCCTCCCGTGGGTGCCCTGCTCCGAGGCCCCCTGGGCTCCCCGCCGCTGGAGCGCATTTCTGAGGCCTCCCAGGGGGCCGATGAGGTGAGTGCGATGCACGACCTTCCCCGACCCCACAGCCCAGCACTGAGAGCCCAGCGAGCATTTCAGACCGCCCTCCTCCCTCCGGGACGCTGTCCTGGCGCGCCCCTGGAAGCGCCCCTCCGAGTGCCCGCGCACGCACCGCGCTGCCCCGCCGCCCCCCTCCCCCCGCGCAGGGTGCGGGCCGCGGCGCGGAAGTGTTCTGTTCTCGCCTCCGCGAACACAGCTGCTGTTTGCGTGTGTCCCCGCCACGCATGTGCACACGGTCTTCAGCTCGGCATCTCCGTGCTCGGGGGAGAGGTGCACAGATGGGGTGGGAAGACGACCCTCTCTCCGGGGCCCAGTCGCGTTCTGCCAGCTGCTGCTCTCGCTCCTCGGAATCCCGTGGGCCCACGGCCGCGGGTGGGCACGGAGTGACATGCGTGGGGAGGCTGCACCGCGCCGAAAGTCGTCAATGTAGAGCCGTTTCAATAACTCCCTTAAGGAAGAAAAGCAAGTGCCAATTTACGTGATTTATCTGGAGGAAATCCGACTTCTCTCCACTGTCAATGAACTTTCCCAGGAGCTGGGTGTGGTCCCGGAAAAGGAAGCACTTTGCAGGAGCCCGTCCTGTGTAACATGCGATGATTTGAAAACCCGGGTGGATTGAGATGAAGTTTCATCGCCTGTCGGGCTGCCTTTCCTTGAGTGTCCCAGTGAGCACGCACATTCTTTATGTGTCGCCACGCGACTTAAATTACAGGCCTGCCGATTTTTTACTTTAAATATGAATACAATTTATCATCACCGGAGCTGCCATGAACCCCACATTTTTACACTACCAGACCTGTGCAGAGGGAAAGAAGTCTTGTTCTTATGCGTTCTTGGAGCTTTTAAAAAATCTGTAATCCTGTCTTTGGTTTTTTGTTTCTTCTTTATTTCAGCCGAGATAGTTCTTTTAGTTTCTGTTAAAATATAGTAAAATGGCCCAACCTATTTTAATTTAACAGCTCTGCCTTTAGTGGATACTTTCTTCCAGACGAATCTCACGTTGATGAATTGTAAGGGGCTGACTTTGAAGTTCAAAGGAGACCCTGCAGTGGTCGAATTCATGTGGTTAAAAAGGCAAAAGGCTCTTCTAGGCAAGAGAGACAGCCAGTCAAAGCGACCCCAACCAGGTGCCTTCCTCCAGCCTGGGGGGTCACCACGTGAGCTCACCCCGCAGCCCCCGGAGCAGCCACCTCGGCCCAGAATGGGGATCGGTTCCGCTGAGTGAAAGCGGCTCCGGGAGGTGCTTTGTGGGAAGGGGACGTCACTCCCAGCGACGTGTGCTCTAAGAGATGCGTGAGCCACACGGGCGCTCTTACTCAACCGTGTCTAAAATATGACCCGAAGCTCAGGCAGCGACAAAGCGACTGCTGCATGTTCTCGCTGGGCCTGGCTTTCTGTTGGCGGGTTATTTCACGACCTGTAGAGACAAGACCGACGGGTGTGCTTTCGTCCAGTAGAAGTGCGAGTAGCTCCTGTCTCCCGGGACAAATGCCCCCACAGTGTGGCTCACTGCTCACTAAGACGCCAGCTTCCTCGTAACCCGGCATCAATCTCACCCTAGCAGTTTCAGTTTCTCCAGGAGTCTTTGGGCTGGACTTGATAGCTTATCGGTTCTCTGTTGAATAAAATAAAATATTTGATGCATTTTATATCCATATGAGAGTCACACTTTTTCCTTTTTGAAACATATTTTAATAATGATCCTGCCCCATTATGGGTTTATCACCTAGCAATTTATTCTGGATGTTAATACATATTAACATGTATTAAACTAAATATAAATTTAGTTTATAAATAAGTTGGGTATTTGCTCAACTTATTTATATTTTTAGTCTTTTTTTCCCTACATTTGTGTTTTCCTATGCAAATTTGCATAGTTCGTTTATCCCTGCATTACCTCCTAAAGCTTTAAAGGATTCTCCAGACTTCTGCTTTTCCGACATCGTGACCCAGAATCCACATCATGTGCCGTACTGGACTCCATCCTTAACGTCGGAAACGTCCTACATGTTTTGAACTTGACCCCACCAGGAGCCACCTCTTTGCTCCAACTGCCTGTCTCCGGGCCTTCCCTCGCTCCGATATGTCTTCCTGGGAGTGAGGTGACGAGAGGTTGTTCTTCTGGGCACAGTCAGGAGCACAACTGTCCGAGAGGAAAAAAAGGAAGGGCGTGTCATTCCGTGGGATCTAATCTTCTCGGCACCCTGGTCCCGGACCTGCACACCGCCCCTTGGTGGGTGGGCACGCTGAGAGCCTCGGTCCTAATTCTGTCCCAAGCCCACGTGCCGTCTCATAGGTGACGTCCCTTCAACCAGCAGTGCACTCCGGCTGCGATGATCCTGCCAGGGGTGCCATGAGGAGGTGTGCCCCCGCCTTCCGCATCACAGACTGGTGCGGGAACCCCCCAAGGGGCAGGGCTGAGCTTCCAGACTCGGTGCTTCAGGCTTTGGGGAGCACCCAACCTGCCTTCTCTTTTCCTTGTTCTCTCTCTTTCACACCCCTTGATGGGCACCCAGCTTTTAAGGTCACATGCATGGACCAAAGCAGCTGCCACGGGAAGGGCCCACACGGCGGTTGACCACTGGGCTTTAGCAGAGGAGGGCAAACCGAGGCCAAGCGGTCACAACGCATCAGCTGCCCTGCCCGCGGGAGAAAAAGAAGGGACGTGGCCCGGTGGTGTGTCCCTTGCGGCGAGGCGTCTAAAACAAGAACCGTTGATGGCGTTGTCTGTCGCCATTACACTGTCGTGCCTGTGATTTGCCAGTCTGGTCGGACGGTTTGTGACAGTTTCATTTCCCCTTTCTCCTTTACGGGAAGCAGTCTTCACTTGCGGAGAGGAGCCCGGCAGCCCGATGGTGGAGGAGTGTTCACAGGGGGACCTCAGTACCCCCACAGTAAACAGAGCAGCCCATGCTTCTCCCGCCCATCCACGTGGAATTGTTCAACTGTGGGGCTAGCAAGTAGCGGTAATCTCATTAAGGAACGTAAAGATGGAAGAACTTCATGGACTACGCTTCCGTGTCTGTGTTTTTAAAGAATTCAAATAAAATTCTAAAGCCAAATGTCCTCTGAAACTCACATCTTTGCATCTCTACTCAATTTTATTTAGTGAATTTTTTTAAAAAAGGATTTCGGTGCTAAGGACAGTGCAAATTTCCTTCTTGCAAGGAATGTGAACGGATGAGGGTGTGCTTCTAATTTTTAGAACAAATGGGCATCTCTTCCAAGACTTATAGTCACTACAAACTCGCAACTTTGCTCACAGGAGATATCTGGGGCAAACGATGTCTATGAGCCTACGGGAGAGAAACATGATGAATCGTCTCAATTCCAATGTGGAAATGACTTTTCTCAAGCTTTGCTGGTAACGTGGAGAGCACTCCACACCAGCGGCACACTGTATTTTATCTGGTGCTTCAGGGAATAGAAAAGATGCTGCTATTTGTTCCTCAAGGGAGTACGTTTGCAGCCTTGCCCTCCTTCCTAACAGAGTCCCAGCCCCGGCTGAAGTGAAGGTCACATCCAGCACCAATGGTACTTCAGTTCCAAGGCAGATAATCACGACAGCTCTTCCAGTTTGCCAAAGTTCTGCATGAAATCTTGCACTCGTACGTGATCAGATATTTAGAGGGCATTTCATTGCTGTTTTAAGAGGATTGATATCGTAAGACGTTACCTTGAAAATCTCCAGCGAATTAATACAACTGTAATGACGTTAAATGACTGGACACTAACGAAGAATGAGACCCCCTGGCAGAAGACACGTGGAAGTGTTTGATGTGGATCTTGCCGTCTGGGCAGGAGCCGAAAGTCCACAACACAGCCACACGGAGTTACTGACCGTGACCCTGTTGTCGTCACGTGGGCTCATCCCCCAAGTGGCCAGGACAGTGACGTGCTGAGTAGGCTTCCTTTCATTCATGTTTGAAGACACCTGTAGACACCTACCCCCCCCCCCCAGCGGCCCTTCCCCGTAAATAAAGAACACCGCTCCGCATCCCGGCCACGGCCCACCAGGACGCAGGCGTCTGGCACCTGCTACATCTGATCTCCGACCGTCTCACTGAACTCTGTTGCGGTCACGTGGGTTTTGTCCTTCAAGACGTCAGAATTTTTCCCGCTTCCCATGATTCGTACCTGCTGCTCTCCTGCCCTCTTTCCCGTCGTCCCGTGGTGGGCGTCTCGCCGCGCTCCTCCGTGGCCCTTGAAACCTGACTCTCCACCCCCACCCTCAGCCATTCTTTCCTCCTCCCCTCTGTTTTATTCTCTTTTTCGGAATCGCTGCTGTTGCAATAGTCTAGTTTAGTTGGTGGCTTATCTGTGCGTTGTTGGTTTCCGAACTAGAATGCTGGTTACAGCAAGGAAGGGCCGCAGGGGTTTCCCTCACCACAGCGTCGAGGACCATGTCCCGCTCCAAGCGTGCGCTCAGAAAATACGGAAAATGTAGTTGTCACTTCACGCGTTTAGGAAAAGTAGATAAAGCATGCATTTATTCTGCAGAGCAGAGCTGGAAGTCTCGCAAGAGAGTAGAAACGCCAATGGGGACTCCTGGGGGGAAGCACTTATTCCCTACTCTGAAAGCTGGTGTCTTCCCCAGAGCAGTAGCATTTCAGCGGTGCAGTGAAATGAGTATATTCTTACACAGAGGAGGGCGGGCAGGCTGTCCAGGTCTCTCAGGTGTTCTCCCAGGCAAGGAAACCCACGATCAGGGGACAGCCAGGGGTGTGTTGCGGAAAGGGACGAGAACCATGGTCTACTCTAGGGAGCGGCTTCAGATGGAGTCGGGTGTGTTCTACATTCCGTCTGTACCGTTCTGCACCCGGGTTACTGTCTGGGGCTGAATGGGGTCCCCTGCAAAATGCCTACGTTGATGCTCTAACGGCCAGGCCCTCAGGGTGGGACTATATTTGGAGACAGAGTGTTCAAAGAGGTCATGGAGTGAACACGAGGTCGTGAGAGAGGCCCCTACTCCAGTATGTTTGGGGTCCCTGTAAGAAGAGGATGTCAGAACACACAGGGACACCAGACGCGCACGGCACAGAGGAAAGGCCACTCGAGGGCCCGGCCGGACGGCGGCCGCCTGCACGCCAAGGAGCGAGGCCTCGGGAGGAACCGAAGCTGCCGGCCCCTCCAGTGGGGCCGTCCAGACTCCAGACTGGGAGCACACACTTTTCTGTTACGCCGCCCAGCCTGTGGTCTCTTACTGTGGCAGCCCCAGCAAACTAAGGCAGTGACCTTGACAATTTTAACCCACGTTTGTTCTCTTGTCTGCAAAATGTGGATAACACCACACAAATTGTAAAAGAATCAAATGAGACAAGAATCAATGTTCTTTAAAAACAGCATAAATCGAGAGCTAGAAGGCGTCTTAAAAATAGTCGCAGAGGCTAATGCCAGTTTCTCTTGCCGCTTCCTGTTGATTTTGACAGTAGGGAGAGCTCTGAGGTTAGTCTAATTTAATATATTTGTAACACAGTTGACGACCCCCCAAGGCTCTCCCTGTAGGGAGGAAGGGTGGCAGCCAGGAGGAAGGACAAACGCTTTGATCGATGCCGGTCTTTGCTTCTGCTCTAACGCGTCCAAGTGTGCAGCCGGCCACCGCAGACACACTCGGGCAGGGACAGCCCGGTACTGCCCAGCTGTCTGTCCCTCTCACGAGACTGGGTTTTCCAGGGCTGGCTCTCGACTCAAACCCGCAGCCTCCATGCCCGGAACCAGGCACTCCATCCAGCAGTAGTTGATTGTCACTGAAATACTTGCTTTGCTTCTCTGGCCCTTGGTTATTGCAGGGGAGAATGTATTACAGTGAAAGGCTCGGAGTCAAGTTCAAGTCCAACACTCACCCCGTTTTCTCCTGCTGTGACCTTGTGTCTGTGCAGACCTGCTGGAGTCCTGGTTTTCTCTCTCGGCATTGGAGGTGGTAATACCCGCCCCTCCGCTGCTTTGAAAGATTAGACTGTGCACAGTACCCAGAACAGCCCAGCGCCTGGCCGGTGTGAACGCTGTGTTTCCTTGCTGTCGTTTGCGTGTTAACACCTGTCCACTCTCCTCACACCGATGTGACCTGTCGGGTCAGCGCTGCAGGTCTGTGCTATCTTATTTCATCTGCACTTCACCGTGTGCGGCCAGCCCTTCTCGTGGATTGGCTAATCTTTTTATCCAGCAAGACAGTGAGGAAGATCACGGAGAGCTCAGTTGTCCCCGTCAATAAACCTGCAGGTAATTGGAGCTCCGAGCCAGCTTGGTCCGAGAGCGTTCCCGATCAAAGGTTCTTATCACATTAAACATGGAAGCCGGGCTCCGGCTTTCCCGTCTGGCTCTTTGATTCTTCACATGCAATTTGAGCGAACGAAACCAGACAGCCAGGCCACAGTGAGTTTGGCCTAATTGCATGCAACCTTTTCACTTACCCACCGCAGTCTGTTGAGGGCATCCAGCCCCTGGCCGGGGCCCCTCTGCTCTTAGGTCTCTGACGATGCGGAGCTGTCTGCAGCCGGAGCACAGGGCTCCCGGGACTGTGTCCCTGTGGCAGCGCCCTCCCCTCCGCCCCTTAGCACGGTCCCGCGTTGGCATTGCGCTCAGGAGCTGCTGCACCATGCAGGCTCCAGGCTGCGTTCTGGGCAGCTGCGTGGCCGGGGCGTGGAGCTCATGAGTCATCTCGCCAGGACTGGACAGGGCTGCCAGAGAGAAGAGTCTCTGGAAGCAAGTGGTGCGGACACTGCCGGAGGGAGTCAAGGGGAAGGGGCGGGAGGCCGCCCCTGGGGGTGGGCAGGTGCCAGCGGGGGCATCTGGGTGCCAGGAGGACAGGCTCCCAAGTCCTAGTCGGTTCCTGATGAAATGGCTTCACAGGGACAGAGCCGGGGCTTCTGGGCCCCACACGTCTTAGACCACGTCTTAAAGCACAGACGGTCATCGTAACAGCCCCAGTAGGGCCCTACCTCTCACGGCCACACCCTTGGGTAACCCTGTCCCACACTCACTGGGAGCTGGACCCTGGGGGTGGGACCAGGGCCCTGCGACCATCACGTGAAGAAGCCTGGAATGCAGTACTCCAGAGCGAGAAACCACACAGAGAGGGGCCCCGGTCCACCGGCCGTCCCGTCCCCAGCCCCTGCAAGCCAGCCAGCCAGCCTCCGCGGGCCCCTCCCACACACCCCGGGGAGAAGGCTCAAGCATGGACTAGTCCGGCGGCGCCCAGTGGGGCCGACCCCAGGGGACCGATGTGCCCCGCGTCCGGGATGGTTTGTACAATCCAGGGTACCAGATCCCCGAAAAAGTCTCTCATGCTTCACGGGTCTGTTCCTCTCAGGGACGACCGCCATGCAAGCTTGCACCAGTGTTTCCAAGGCTCCGTTTGGACAATTCTGCTGGAAAATAAGGAAGGCATTACAAAACAGGGCAACCTGGCGTGTCATCACCATTCAACAGGGGCGTTTTCCAGAACAGTCTCTCCCCGTGACCTTTGGAGATGGGAGTGGGGAAAGGCTCTTAGAATAACAGTGTGAACATGCAGGGGCAGCCCTTCTCCACGGCGGCGGCATCCCGAAACCAGAGAAACGCCGCAGCTCGGTGGGCCCCTAATGGGGCGGGAAGGACGTGTCTACCCTTGCAGGGAAATCAGCCCTGACACTCTCGTCTCTGGGATGTAACACTCAGGGGAACTCCACTCGAGATTCCCGGGGCCGTTCCCAGCCTCCCAGTGCCGCACGTCTGAGCTGAGGCGGTGGCTGTGGGTGAAATCAAGGGGATGCTAATGTTTGTTCTTTCATGTGAGAATGTATTCCCTACACGCAGCCCCTCTGCAGGGATTTAAACAATCACCCCCAGGGACAGCCCGGCGAGGCAATCTGGACAAGTCTAACCTGGAGGTGGGGAGTGGGGGCCACGCGGACACAGAAGAGCGTGCTCCCCGTGGACCGTGGAGAGATTCCGGACCGAGTGCTCCCTCTACCGCACCCCCCTGCCCCCGTGTTCTCTCGTTCGAGGCCCTGAACCCCGACAAAGAGCTGGTACGTCCCCCCACCCCCAAGTCTGTTTTCTCCAATGAAGCAACGGCATGGGGTCTCTTCCAATAAGCCGCTTCCACAGCCCAGAGCGACTGACCTGTCAGGACAACGTGCCCCACGGCGGGAGTCGGGGACCCAGAGCAGAGCCTTCCAGTCACCCCGTTCAGCCGGGGGGGGGGGGGGGGGCTGCGGGGGGGGGGGTCTAGTTTTGTCTGGCAGAAGCTTATTCACTGGAATTTTTTTTCTGGAAAGTTATGTTATGAGATGCCGGGTTTAAAAATGCCGGATGTCAGCCGAAGTAGCTGGGAGCGACCAGAACGCAAAGGTCACGGTCTCACTCAGAGTCGGAGGGGGGCTCCGGCGTTTCCTCCTCCGTCTCCCCGGGGCTTTCGGTCCACCCCGAAACAGCCGTCTGTGCTGTAAAGGTTAGCTCGCAGTCCTGGGTGTGACGAGGGGCTCTGCCTGGGTCACCCGACGGCGTGTTAGCCCCGAAGGGTGTCAGTCACACCCCCCCCCCCCACCGAACAGGGCTGGTCCCCTCTGTCGGAGTGGCAAGCCCCCCCCCTCTGCTCCGGCCTCCTCCAGGCTCCCTGCCCTTCCCCTCCCCATCAGCGGACAGGCCGGGCTGTTGTCTTCCCGATCGCTGTTACTTCACGACGAAAAATAATTGTATCCTTCTCTTCCTAAATCCTGGCGGACACCATAAATCATTTTCTCCTCTCTCTTGTCAACGGGACAGGTTCTACTTCGGTTGCCTGTTTTAGTGGGGTTAGAGACACCTGTCCTTTCGAGCCCTCCCTCCTAGACCGGGGGCTGCTCCTCGGAACCCAGACAGGACCTACCTGGTGCTGACGTGTGGGAGTTGGGGAGGGCCTCCGGTCACGTCCCGTGTCCTTACTGGCTTGGGGTGACGTTCTCAGACGTCCATCGATTCGGGGTGCTGGCATTGCCTCCTGGTTCCATCCTCTAGATGGCCACCAGGCCTCCACTGCGACACACCCACACTGTTCTCGGCCACACCGATAAGGAGGCTGCCCTGCCCTGAGGGTGGGTGTGGGAGCTTCAAGGCCATCTCAGGAGCGCCGGCCGGAGCTCAGGACACCGACATGCCTGCTGCCCTCAGGCTTATTGTCCTGGGGCCCAGGGCCAGGGACCTAGAATCAAGTGGCCTCTGTTGAGCCCCCGTGCTCCCCACCCCTCGAGTGGTCTGCTCAACGGATATCTTCCTGTTGGATCTGCCAGCTTCTAGACCCTCTTCTGATTGGAGGAAAGCCCTCAGTGTGTGACCAATTGGAGAGTAGTAGGTCGTTACATCCCCTTACAGAGGAAGGAGGGAGTAGCCCCACTCTGCAGGCAGGACGAGAACACGTGACACAGCCTTAGCCAATCAGGTCCTTCCACCGTGAGCTACATCCTCATGGGTCCTGCTGGCTTGCCTTTGCTCATTTTGGCCACCTGTCCTGCACGTACTTTTCCAAGTTTCCTGTTGATTATATAAGCCACTTGTTAAACGGTGGATGCATTCCTCTCTCTGTTTAAGGAGCCAGAATCAGTTTCTGTGATTGTCCCAGAACCCAGTTTCTGTGGCTGTGACAGGGCTGAACAGCAACCCCCCACAGTCACGCTGCCCGCTGCCTCCCTTCCGCCTCCTCCTCCACTTTTGAGAGCCTGTGAGATTCCGTTTGGCCTGCCCAGACCCCCGGGCTGCTCCTCCTCTCCGAGGTCAGCTGATCACCAACCTCTATTGAGCCCACCACCTCCATCTGTCTCCGCCAGGCAGCTGACATTCACAGCTCCCTCCCTTCTTTGGGAGGGGGGTGTGGAATGGGTGGGAGATGGGGGTATAATTCTGCTTACCATTTACACCCAATTTTGTTTTCTTCATTAGGTTAGATATATTAAAGAAAACATTTTAAGAGCCAATAATAAACACAAGTCTTAGCAACTTCTTAGACATACCTCATTAGAAATCTCAGATCAGTCAAGTGAAAGACGCCAAGATGGAAAGATCTGGGCGTTGTAACTGAAATTCGGTTACTCAGGTTCCTTAGAGGCGGTCCCCCGGCCCCGCTTCTCACACCTCTCCCTCTGTGGGGGCACAGGGCAGGGGGGAGGAGGGTCCCAGCCCTGTTTGCTGCTGCTCTCAATGCTACGGGAGGGGAGGGCACAGCACCCCCTTCGACCTTGCACTTGATACGAACCTCAAAGGGCGAGATGCTGAGTTCAAAGGAAAGTACCACAAGGTCCCCCGAGGCTTTGAGTGGGCAAGAAGGAAACTTAGAGTGAAGTCATTTAGGACACGTTTATTCCTGAGAGCCTACTGTGTGTGGAGTCACGCTACCGTTGGTTTGGGGGCTTTAGGCATGCAGAGGTGTGGTCTCTCATCTCCTAGTGGGCTGCGGTTCTGGGGGCGGTGGAGCGAGCGCTGGACAGAAATTCTGGGCACGAGGAAGGGTTCGTTGAGTGATTTGCAGGCTTCAGACTGGGCTGGGGGCCGACCGTGCCTCGCAAGAGCTGATGTGAAGGTTGCGGAGTGGAATTTTAGCGCTGTGTCCCGGAGGGGCTAATTTAACATCCCATTTCAGGGGGTCATTTCCTGGGAAAGAAGACCATAGCAATCATTTATTTCTCTGAGCAACTTCCTAAGTAGTTAAACCACAGAAAGCCTAAGATTTTATTACAGTGAATCACACATTGGATGCTTATTAGACTTGCCTGGGTGCTTAAGGGGAAGAGTGGACACAGACACCAGGACTCATCCTCAGAGACTTTCCTGTGCTCGGCCTGGGCGGGCGGCACCGGGGTGGAAGCTGGTTTCACGAAGCTCGTTGGGTGAGTGCTGGACAGCCGGCGTAGCGGGGTCAGAGTTGGGCAGCCTGGAGGTCCACCTTTGCGTTAGTTCCGTGACTGCGTAAAATCCTGGTCTCTGTTTGTGTAAAAATAGGGGGTGACACCTTTCCTGTAGAGTTGTCTTCAGATTAGATGATGCACCAGATGTGAAAGCCACAGGGAGAGATTCCGGCAAATCATTGCACATCAACTCCAGTGTCCTTCCCACCTGAGACGCCAGGGCGAGGAGGGGTCAAAGCCGCAGACCCTGGGGCCGATGCCCGAGGTTCGAATCTTTGTTCCGCTGCTTACAAGTGGCCTGTCTCTCTGCTTGTTTCCTCATATGTAAGATAATAACGGTAGTTATTATTCAGGTTAAATACAAGGAGAATGAAATGTGTCTAGCACCAAAGCATGTAGCCTGAGTCGAACAGTGAGAAAATGATCAGATGAAGCCCACTGGTCTGCACTCTTTATAAAGGCCAGTGGCATAAAATAAAAAAAAATAAAAATTTAGAACATATTTGAGATTAAGGGAACTAAAGAGATGGAATAATTGAATGCAGTACATGTTTTTGGGTTTTCTTTTGCTACTAAAGATATTATTGTGATAATTGGAGATATCTAAATGAAGTCTGTATACCGCAGAACGGTATTGCAATAATGCTAATTCCCTGGTCTTGATAACTGTGCTATGGTTATGTGGATGAATATTTTTAGGAGCCACGCATGGAAATAGTTAGCGGCAAAGGAAAATCCTGCCTGCTACTTGCTCTGAAAGACACAGAGAGCTTACAGCAGATACAGGAAAACAACATTCAGGGAATCTGAGTGGGGCATCTAGGAATTCTTTGTTCTCTTCTCGCCACTTGCCTACACATCTGACATTGTATCAAGATAAAGAATGTTTTTTAATAAGCTCCTCTTTGGCAGGTAACTAAGGCGCTCACAGGCTCCAGGGATGAGGGCGTGGCCGCACCTTGTGGGGTGGGGGTTGGCGGGTGTCAAGCACTACAGGACAGTGGGTAGACATACATGTCGCAGGTGAGAGTGGGGTGAAGCCAGACCGCCTGGGTGGGCTGGCCCGGCCGAGACACAGCGTACCCCAGCGGGTGACCCCCCCCCCCGGGGGGCACCAGTCAGGGCACCTCGCAGAGTTCTGACTTTTATCCAGTTTGTTCGTCTTTCAGGAGACAGCCAGTCTTTCTGCCCTTTCCCCAGCGCACACTCCACAGGGTCCTCGTAAGCATTCTCTTCGTTCTTGGGAAATAGAGTCGGGGGTCTCACCAGGGTCTCAGGCCCCAGGAGGGAGCTGGGCTGGGGAACCAGAGACTACCTCAGACAGACCTGGGGTCGAAGGTCAAGTCACAAGGTTAGCCAGCTAATGAATTGTGATAGGTTACAGAGGGGGATGCAGGGAATGCCAGCCTGGATTTGATAGCGGAGGGAGAGGGTCAGGGCAGAGAGAGGGTGGTGGGGGGGAGGGCACCGGTGACCAGAGCAGAGACTGGCTGCCCAGTGTCCAGCGTACTCCCTCCCTCCCTCCTTCCCTTGTTTTATTTCCTTCCTTTACTTTGGACACAATTCGTTCTTGAAAATAGTAAAAATGCTTCGCATTTCAAAACATCTAAACAGTACAGAAAAAAATGTTAAATAAGGTCCCTCGAAGTCCCACCACCCAGAAATCTTTTCTCCCCCCCTCAGCAGTGGACGCTCGTGTGGCCCTAGGTGTGCGAGGCCACGTCCACCGGCTGGGCACACGCACCCCACAGCTCCTCCCACTCTACTGTGTGACGGACACGCCTCCTCGGAGCACACACGGCGGTGGAGCTCCCGGCTCACGCTGGCGACGCGCCTGCTCTGTGTGCCATGTCGTCATTGCTCGGCGAGCCCCACGCCGAGGTACGCTGAGGTTGTTTTCACTGTTTTATGGCCTGTAAACACCCAGGTGCAAACATGCTTAGGAATATAGGTTTTTAAAAATGTTTTATTTATTGATTTGAGAGAGAGACAGACAGAGACATCGATTTGTTGTTCCACTCATTTACGCATTCATCGGTGGACTCCTGCAGGTGCCCCGACTGAGAACCAAACCCACAACCCCGGGGTATCTTCAGAAGATGCCCTAGCCAGCTGAGCTACCGGGCCAGGACCGGGCACGTATCTTGCGGTCCTCATGTGATAATCTGACTTCAAAACTCTCAGAAACGGAGGAAGAAGGCCCGGGGACTTTAAAACCCCCTTGTTACCTGGAGTCAGCTTGCTTCTAAATTTACTTCTCTGCCAGCGGGACGGTGCCAGCCCCCGGCCTGTAACTAAACTTCCCCCACCCCACCAGCTTGACTTTTGACAATGTAATAAAGAAAGCGTGGAGCTTCACAGCTTGCATTTGCATTTCTTTTCTTATATTTGGGATAAAAATATCTGGCTGCCTTTCCTAGCCACGGTCCTTTCAGTACTCACTGCTGTTGAAGGCAGAAACCCCAGACAAAATTATGTCCCTTTAAGCTTGACGGGTTTAGTCCAACCCAGAAATACTTCCCTTTATTTTTTGCATGAGTGTGTACATGCGTGCTTCTAGCAGGGTAAAACGTACAACCCCCACTCCGCCCCACAAATGTGCTTTATTACTGAGGGCAGAATCACCACGGGCTTATTGTAAAGCAACTTATGGGAGTTGTCATTTCTCTGAGTCCAAAAAAGAAAGGAAGAACTAATATGGTGTTGATCATATTAGAGAGGGTTTTGTGGTACTACCCCTCCTTTATATTTATTTATTTATTTACTTATTTTTAAGATTTTATTTATTTATTTTTAGAGAGGGAAGGGAGGGAGACACACACAGAGAGAGAGAGAGAGAGAGAGAGAGAAACATCAGTGTGTGGTTGCCGGGGGTCATGGCCTGCAACCCAGGCATGTGCCCTGACTGGGAATCGAACCTGCGACACTTTGGTTCGCAGCCCAAGCTCAATCCACTGAGCTACGCCAGCCAGGTTTATTTATTTATTTATTTTTACTGTTTAGAATTATTTACATTTCTTTGACTCGTCTATGGTGTTCATATTGATAAAAGCATTTCATCCAAAGGCTCACGCAGGAGTGGGAACCCCATGTCCCGTCCCAGGATGGATACAGTCCCGCCCTTCACGCGGCCTCCCGCGGAGGCTGTCGGAGCAGGCGGCTCGCCCGCCCTCGGGAAGGGAAGGCAGTTCGCCTTCGGGAGACACGCAGGGCTCATGGGCAGGAAGCTAGTGAGTGAGAGACGGCTCAGAGAGCAAGGATTGTTTTTTAAAGCCTCTGAAAAGATAAAACGTGAAAATGGGGATGAGAGAAAAGCCAAGATGCCCCCAGCTCTCCCTGGGACAACGGGGAGGAGGACTGCGGAGCAGGGAAGTGGCCCGCGCACAGGACGGCCGTTTGGGAGGAGTGAGGCGGGGACAGCCCTGCCTGCAGGGGGGGGCCTGGGCACACTGCGGGTCTGGTCCAGGCTCAGCGACCTGCAGCCCCTGGGCCCCAAGGCTGGCCCTTCTGCCCTCAAGAGGACTGTGGACCCACCCTTGCAAACAGGCTTCTCTGGAAACTTAAGAAATATGCCAACCTTCCGTAAAATGTTTGAAGCGAGCGTTTTGTTATTCTTCCTAACGTACATTTTATTGAAAGAAAATGCAAATTTCACATGATAAAAAATACCTTTGATGGAATCTTTTAATTAAAAAGCCTTGGCAATTGCCTCTTCGCCTGTATCGGAAGTGAATCTAAGTTTGAAATGTATTTGCTGGGAAACGAGTTTGTGGGCAGTGGTTGGATATTCAGTTTCTATCAGGATCAATAGTTCTTCCCCTACAACTTTTTGTTTTTCAAATTGTATTCACTTCAAGGCATTTTATTTTTTATTTTTTTTAAAGATTTTTATTTATTTATTGTTTTAGAGAGGGAAGGGAGGGAGAAAGAGAGAGAGAGAGAGAAACATCAATGTGCGGTTGCTGGGGGTCATGGCCTGCAACCCAGGCACGTGCCCTGACTGGGAATCGAACCTGTGACACTTTGGTTCATAGCCCGAGCTCAGTCCACCGAGCTACACCAGCCAGGGTACTTCAAGGCATTTTAGACATTAGAAATTTGGAAAATGTGCACAGATTAGGATTTAAGAGAAACCTACAATATTCACTTGCAGGGATTATAGGAAGTATTTTATAATTTTTAAGTTAGGATTTGGACACACGGGGAAATCTCTCATTTCTCACTATCACTGCAGTTCATTATTCTCTTCATCCAGCCCTGTGCGTGAACATTTATGAGGCAGCATTTCATCTGTATTTAGCAAGCACTGAGCTAAGCACGATAATTCTGTGTAAGGAGCTGAACTGTGCCTGCTTCTGCAAAACCACCCCCCAACCCCCATAAATCAAACGTTGAAGCCTGAACTGCAATGTGGCTACATTTGGACAGAGGGCCTTGTAGGAGGCAATTAAGGTTGAAGGGTGAGGCCCTGCTCCAACAGGACTGGCGTCCTGGGAAGCAGAGGAAGGGACACCAGGAGTGGGCACCCACAGGGAAGGGCCATGTGGAGACGGGGCAGGAGGGCAGCTGCTCCCAGGACCAGGAGAGCGGCCTCACCAGAAACCCACCGCACCAGCACCTTGACCTTGAACTTCCCGGCCTCCGGAACTGTGAGAAAAATAAACTTCTCTTGCTGAAGTCATCCAGGCTGTGGTACTTTGTTCTGGCAGCCCCAGCTGGCGAATGCATGTAAGTTTAACCAACATAAATGACCACTGTTTTCAGGACCTAGTAGTTGGTTAGAGCAAGGATACCAGGCAAAGTCGCCACATTGCTGGTCGTTGGCATAACAAGAAGACGTTGACGTGTGTCAACACATTCTATTCATCCATTTCTGTATTTGCTTGTTTGTTTATGTATTTCAAGTACAGTTTACTTTCAATATTATTTTGTCCTGGTTTCAGGTGTACAGCATAGTGGTTAGACAATCATACAGTTTACAGCGTGTTCCCCCCGATATTTCCAGTACCCCCCCGCCTCCCTACATAGTTACCGGTGTTCTCACTATGTTTTCTGTGCTGCACTTGCATCCCATGGTTATTCTGCAGCTACCGATGAGTGCTTCCTCCCCCCTCCCCCTCTCTCGCCCAGTGTCCCGGCCCCGCCCCTCTGGCAGCCACCAGTCCGCTCTCTGTGTCTACAGGTGTTTCTGTCTTGTTTGTTCATTTGTTTTGTTCTTTAGGTTCCACGTACAAGTGAAGTGACGTGGTATTTGTGTTTCTCTATCTGACTGGTTTCACTTAACGCAATACCCTCTAGGTCCATCTGTGTTGTCATAAATAGTACGATGTCATTTTTTACGGTTCAGTAATATTTCATTGTCTGTAAGTACCACTGCTGTCTTATCCGTTGGGCACCTGGATGGGCACTTGGGTGGCTTCCACATCTTGGCTATTGTAAATAACGCTGCAATAAACATAGGGGTGCGTGTATTCTTTCCATTACTGTCTTGGGTTTCCTGGGATATATTTCCAGAAGTGGAATTGCTGGGTCACAAGACAATTCCATTTTTGATTTTTTGAAGTAACTGCACACTGTTGTCCACAGGGGCTGCACCCGCCTGCATTCCCACCCACAGGGCACCAGGGTCCCCTTTCCTCCACGTCCTCCCCAGGGCTTGTTATTAGTTGATTTAATGATGGTGGCCACTCTCACAGGTGTGAGGTGGTATCTCACTGTGGTTTTCATTTGCGTTTATCTGGTGGTTAGTGATGTTGAGCACCTTTTCATATGTCCATTGGCCATCCGTATGTCCTCTTTGGAGAAGTGTTTATTCAGGTTCTCTGTCCACAGTTTAATTGGATTGCCTGTTTTTGTTTTGTTCTGTGTTTGGTGTTGAGTAGAATGAGTTCTATAGATTCAGCGCAATTCCTATCAGAATTCCAATGGCACATTTCACAGAACTAGAACAAATAATCCCAAAATCTGTATGGAACCACAGAAGACCCTAATTAGTCTCAGCAATCTTGAGGAAGGAGAATGGACTTACAGGAATCGGGTACCTGGTAACAGTCTGCACTACAAGTCCCTGGTAACCTAAACAGCATGATGCTGGCGTAAAAACAGACATGCAGACCAACGGAATCAAACTGAGAGCTCAGAAATAGCCCACACCTGTATGATCAGTTAACATTTGGCAAAGGAGGCAAGAACATATAATGAGAAAGACTGTCTATTCAAAAAATGCTGTTGGGAAAACTGGACAGCTCTGTGTAAAAAAGTGAAACTAGACAACCTCTTTACATGACATACAAGAATAAACTCAAAATGGGTGAATGACTACCATAAGGCTCAAAACCATGATCCTCCTCGGAGGAAGTGGAGGCGGTAAAATCTCTGACACGGCCCTTCGCAATACTTAGCAACACTTCTGGTGCGTCTCCTCAGACAAGTAGCACAAAAGCAAAAATAAACAAGCAAAGCTACATCAAACTAACGGATTTTTCACACTAGAGGCAACCACCAAGAAGGTGAAAAGACAGCCTCCTGAATGGAAGAAGATATTTGCCAATGATATACTGATTAGGGTTAATATCAAAACTTTACAAAGAACTTGTACTACTCAACCCCCCCCCCAAAAAAAAAACCCCACAGTCTGTTTAAATAAAAGGTTCTCACTCGTTTCCTAAGGAGTCACACGGGCAGGGGTGGTTGCCTTCCTTCTGAAAGACAGCGTGAGGGACGCCGGGAGAAAGTCAGGAGCTGTCGGCCCTGGAGCCTGATCCACTGGGACCGGGGCAGGGGGAGGAGAGGGAGCAAAACAGAGTGTTTCCAGGAGGCTGCCGAAGATTAGAAATAAGGAGGAGAAACATTGCCCTCCCGAGGCTGCTCCGGGCTGGCTGGCTGTGGACTCGCCTCTGATGTGTGCTCTGCGGCTCCAGCAGCCGCTTCATCATGGGGAAGAAACAGACTTAAGAACCGTTTCTAACAGTGAGTGGCCTTGTGGGCTTGGGACTCAGAGCCTGGAATGGATTCCCAGTTCTACTCCTGCTGAACGGGAAGGTTGTTCCATCTCTCGAGCCTCAGTTTGCTCACCTTTGTAACAGAGGAGTACGTTATATTTGTAAAAGGCATAGCAGCAAGTAACATCACGTTACTGTGAAGATTTAGTGTCGTCAGGTAAATTCTCTAGCACATCGTTACAATATATGTTAACTCTTGCACAAGGTCACCCATGTAGGCAGGGACTGTACGGTGTGACAGAGTGGCACACACGTCAACAGCGGAAGTGTGGAGAGAGTGAAAACATAAACATAATTCATGGCAAAATGGTGCAGAAGGCCTGAACGGAATGACACTGACCTACTCCTTCTCCACTGGGTCAGAGCGCGTGGAGGGCCCCCTGGGGAATGCTGGGATCGGTGGGGTCCTCCTGAGAGAGCCGAGAAGCCAGAACTGCACTGGGGAACAGGACACACTGGGGCCCAGGGCAGGCCACCCCCAAAATGCCCTACAGGGGCACACTGAGTATGGCAAATTAAAGTTGCTTGAAAAGCAGCCAGTGCAAGAAGGGCATCTGCCCTCTTCTTTGTCTCCTTTAATGCAGGGAATAAATCTCCCCCGTGAGGCGCCCTCCTGGCCCAAGGGGCCTGGGAGAGACATCCTTATCACCGGAGTTACGACATTTAGGGCTGAGAAGCCTGTAGAAACAAACATTGTTACCTCTTGACTAATTTACTGCTCGAGCCCACACTTTGCTTAGATTCCTCACTAATGAGCACCCAAACCCAAGTGCTTTGTATGGTCCAGTCTTCACAAATTTATGTTTCTTTGTCTAAATGATCTAAAAAGCTGGGCTGGCTCAATGATTTCTCTGAGCATCATTTACGATCTCCCGGGTGCACGCATTGAATTGTTTTTTCCCTTGTTAATAAGATCTTGCATCACTTTCACTACGAGTGCAGCTGTGAGAGGCAAACAGGGGATTCTCCCGTCCCCGGCCAGGGAATCTGCTTAACCGAGCAATTTGTCTACAGCAAAAAGGGGGGAGGGGCTTTGTGCATATTGGAGGGGAACAAAGGTGTTCACAGCCAGACTGACTGAACAGTTAACGCGGGGATGAGGAATATAGTTAAGGGTTATGGAAGGTTAAATATTACTTAAGATTCAAACTTGAAGAATTTCTGTGTGACAATCAATCTGGAGCCAGAGGGGCTTTAGTGCTTGCTCTTGTATGATCCTCTCAAGTTCAAGTCACTGGCTCTGTGTAGCAATGAATGGAGCTGGGATCAGGCTTCACAGAAGAGAAGGTGTACTATTCATTTATTTGTTCATTCATTCTAAAAGCATGTGCACATCCACTGCTCTGCGGCAAGGAAGATGCTGAGAGGTGGGATGCAATGATGTAGAAAACAGAGTCCTCTCCCTCAAGGACCTGACGCAAAAGGCAAAGGAGACCAGCTCACATTACCTCTCCCTCCAAGTCTGGGTTGTCTTTGGAGAGTACCCTTCCTGGGCTGCAGGTTTGCCCGCCAGCAAGTCAAAGCCTCAGCTGGAGGTAGGCAAGCCAGAGGTGAAAGGGCGGTTCTATCCGGTGAGTCGTGCAGGGAACCAGGGTCCCTCCATGTTGACATTCCAGCATCACTAGGAGATTAAATCATCTCAGATTTTAAGCAGCAGGGGGAGGAAGAAGAAAGGACAAGAGGCACCGTTCTCTGTTTAAGGACACATCTAAGAAATGGTACATGTTACTGGTGCTCGTATCTCACTGACTGTAATTTAGTCCCACGGCCATACCTAGCTGCAAGAGAGGCTGGAAAGCATAGACGCAGTGTGCCTAAGTAAAGATCGCGCCTTCTGTCACCGGACAAGAGAGAAGCAGGTCGCAGGCTCGGCGGTGAGGAGTTGGTAGCAGAGTGCGCCTGTGGGTCTGGCGTCCCCCGTGGACACCAGGGTCCCTGAGGGGGGCCATCTGTCTTGCTCGAGTTGGTCATGCAGAAGATTGCTCCTGGACAGCAGGTACTCAATGCATATGTGTCGGATGGGTTGACTGCTTGCATTCTTGGGATGATCCACAATTATCATTGACATTTTGTGCCATTTTATGCTGTTAGAAACCTCTCCGTCCCGTAACTGGAGAGACGGGCATTTCCACGGTGTCAAAGCTGAGGGAGCGAAAGGAACAGCCACTGGGGTCCTATGAAAGGAGGCGATGACAGGAGCCAGACAGACAGAGACTTTTCTAGCTGTGTTCATGGTGACGCACTTCACGGTGGCTGTGCTGAGACCCGAGCAGCGTCCTGCCCCCGCGGGTTTCTACGTGAAATGCAACTGTGCAGAGCAGCAGGGGCAATTATGATACTTTCTTCCTCTCCATCGGCCCCTGGGCATTTGGAGGCAGGCTGTATAAGCCACTCTTTACATCGAGAACCAGTGTCTGATTCTCAACAAGTGTCGCCAATCTCATCCTTCATGCGTCGCAGAAGAAGGTGGAGACAACCAGCCGGCCGCAGCGGTGCACGCTGAGGAGAGGAGCGAGCGTGGGGTGTGGTCACATCATCTTATCAGTGGGGTTTGCGATGGCCTTTATTCTGCATGTGAAACACAGGGACGGAGGGGACTGTGAAATCCTGTGTGAAAGGCCGTGGGCAAGGCATGCTGTCTTCTGCTTCTGCTGACAGCTAGGAGACGTGGATCAGTCTGGGAGGGATAGGGCTCGGTGCTCAGAGAGCCTGGCACACACTGAGAGCTCTTCCTCCTGCGTCATTCAATCTCTAAGCAGGCGTTGAGCCAGGAGGGTGATGCTGTGCCTGGTGGCACACGGGCTGCTGAGAAGACCCGACACCCTCGTGTGGTCAGCGAGGGGGTGGAGGGGGTGGGTGAAGACACGAGGTGGCCCAGGGGCCTGGAGTGGGTGAGACCTGGAAACGGCCCTTCCTGTCCCAAAGTCCTTGAGTGAATCACTTCAACTCTCCAAGCCTCGGCTTACTCATCTGTGAACCAACGCTGAAGACGTTCCTTACCCCTAGAAGATTCTGGATTGAGAATCACAACCGATACCAGGGTGAAGCCACAAGCTCGGCGATCCTGTGGGCAAGTCCCTGTCTGCCGTCCCATCTCCGGCACCTGCCCAGCAGGGCGCAGCCGGTCAGTGCTCAGGAGGTGCCAGCACGCTGGATACAAAGAGCTTCCGCATGGTGCCCGGCACACATTGAGGATCCAATCAATGTTCTCCCCGAAGAGGGAGAGCGGAATGACGGTAGTCATGGCAATGTCAGAGATAATGGTAGCACTGGTTGCCGGCGGTAATGGCAATGATAATAGCGGCATTAGTCATGCTTAACTAGGAGCACAGAAAATAAGCCTATAAATAGCGAGAGACAAAGGTAAAATGATGTTAGCTGTGTTCTGGGGACCTGGACCGGCGTGGTGAGGAGTCAGTCATTTTGAAGGGGGGGCTTCTTTTGAAGGCTTCTGAGTAAGGAGGTGCGCTCTGACAGCTGCGGGGAAGACGGCCGGGGGCGGGGTGGAGATTTCTTAAGGAGTTCTTAATATGGGCGTGTTACGGAGATGCAGGCAGGGTCTGGTGCTGAGCTAGGTGAGAGGCGGGAAGACAGTAGGAAGGAAGGAGCGAGCGAGTGCATCCAAAGGCGGATTCGACAGCAGTGAGTGCAGTGTGGGGAAGGAGGGGCCGATGACTCACGGTGTTTATAACTGCCTACTTGGCATGACATGTGTCTGCTCACATTGTCTACGTGCTTGCGCTGCTGTGGCAGGGAGAAGGTACTCTTGTGTAAAGGCACGAATGCCCTGCAGAAAAAGCCCCCCAGAATTCCTTCTGCAGTTCCTCGTTCTCGTCTTCATGGTGTCTGGCCTGGTCCCTTTGTGTACGAGTGCTCAAGATGAATTTATTGACTGATGGAACAGATTGTATTTGAGAACTCTACCCACCTGCCAATGCTAATTTCCTGGGCTTCATTCATTGTACGGTTTCTTTAGCAGCCTGCTTTAACGTCGTACTCTCAAGGTGGGTCAGCCTGTGGGGCATAGCAAATGGGAAGATTATACATTTTCTCTTCCACTTCCTTTAAATTGTGATGTGTGTACACACACACATATTCATGTACACGCACCCAACACAGTGAGAATGACCTTGACCCTCTTTTCCTTGCTCCTCAACATCTGTGTTAATGTTTACTCATGGTGTGGAGGTGGCAGGTGGAAATTGAGATAGCACCCCGAGGTGCAGACGGGGGCTCCTCCCAACATCTCGTGAGCCCAGCCTCTCAGAAAAACCCTGGAAGGTTTGCCCTAGTCTTCACCAAAGTTGTGCTTTTCCTGTCTTTATTATTGTCTAAGCCTGCCGCCAAGTGAAAGTGTAAAATTCAGGACGGGACTCCGCTGTTGAATGATAAAAACATTTTACAGATTAACGCCGAGACAAAAGTCCTCCAACCCTTCCTGGGATCAAGGATTTCATTCGGTTCCGCTCAGGAGCCCGGGACAGCGGTTTGCCCCGAGGAGCGCCCAGGTTGCGAATCCAGCTCCGAGCCAGCGCTCCGTCTGCGGCCCGGGCTGTGCCCCTCCGCCCCGCACCCCGAGGCCAAGGGCAGCGTCTCACAAAGGCAGACAGGCCGCGCCGGGCCCTGATCCCCTCTGTGTGATGCGGCATTTTTTCCCCCTCAGCGAACAGGGAAGCTGTAATTCCCTTTAATCCCGCGTGAGGTTGAGAGAGCAGGGATCTGAACGATCCGCTCCCCTTCCTCCCTCTGCCAGGCTTCTCACTGCCACAGACGGCCCTTCAGGGTTTTCACACGGCCCAGACTCTCCTCCGGCCAGTCCTCAAGAGAGGCTACACACGGGGTTCAGGTTCTGGGCTGATTCCATGGTCTAGGGAATTCTAAACAGGGTGTGAATTTGGCCTGGAATCTTGAACTGGCCACAGCCTGACTCCACGCATGCCAGTTCTGGAGCATTTAGAGTGGGGGTTACCTAAACAAAGAGTGAGTGCAATGAAATGTGTGTGCGTGTGTGCGTGTGCATGTGTATACATATACATATACCTACATATATAAAAATTTGTGGAGGGAAGCTTTTCTGGTAAGATGCTTTCTCCCACCTGAAGCTGGCATAGCAGTGATAATGCAATGAGACATGAAACTCTATCAGCAGACAAGAAGACTTGGTTAGAGAGGGCAGCGGTAGTAGGGGAAGAAGAAAGGAGAACAAGAACGAGAAGAGCAACACAAGGGAATAAGTGCCTGAGAGAGTCGCTGCCCTTGTCGAGCTTCACAAGCAACACCCCCCAGCTTCGAGAGGGCATGTGCAGGCCCAGACACACGGAACAGACCCAGAAGGCTGCTCCAAGCAGGCTGCGACTCAGTGCTGGGGAATGGTAAACCCTAGGACCGTGTGAACTCGCCATCCGGTGGGAGCCAATAGACGGGCATTTGTGGACCTGTGTGGTTTCCATGTAGAGTCAACCACGTAAAAGCTTCGTGTGACTCTTGATGCGCTCCCTGCACAAATGGGCCCTTTCTGATCGTCGCACTCAGGGAGCAGAACAATGTGTGAAGATTCCTCCCTAGTGACCTTGTCTTCCAGGTCTCAAATAATTCTTCCACTGAGTTCTTTAGGGCGACAAGTGCCTCATTCTATTCCGAAGGTGATTTAAACAGCAAATTTAGCCTGAACCAATTCATTAGCAAGCCAGTGAAAGATTAAGGGGAAAATTTGTTTTATCAATATAAATTGCTCCCTTTTGCTTTTATAGATATGAATTAAATCCTTACTTCTTGTAGCTACGAAAAATTAATTTTAGCAAAGCACAACTCACAGATGGAGACAGGGAGTTATTACAATTGGAGAAGATGACAGGGTCTGGTTTCAGACTGATCTTTCTAATTTCCTGCTCCAACCACTGATGGATTTCTCTTGGCACAGAACCAGGCACGCGAGAGGTTTCTACTCAGTGTTAATTAGGACCTTTACCTCGCGCATCTTCTGACGGTGTTTGCATATAACCCACTCCTAACTAAAAATGTCTGAAAAATTTTAAGCACCCTCACGTACTATCCATGGGGGGGGGGGGGAGAGGATCCACAGACAAATGCACAAGTGCAGGGGATATTGCAGATGATTAGGGGGAGGTGTCCTTGAACAGATCAGACAGTAGCCAGGGCGAAAAAAGGAAAGAGGTCCTTTATGGTCCGGGGTGAGAATCTGAGCCTGTGATTTAACTACCTTGCAATGACAAGTGCGAACTGAAGTGACTGAGATGATGGAACAGAGGAGACGTGGTCGTGGACCTGAGAATGATGGGAGAGTATCCCTCGTGCTCAGAGGCTCCAAGGAGTCTAGGTAAGATGAGATGCAAGAAGGCGGAAGCGAGGGAAGAACCGGTGCAC
The DNA here is from genome assembly GCF_004126475.2 of Phyllostomus discolor. Classification (NCBI taxonomy): domain Eukaryota; kingdom Metazoa; phylum Chordata; class Mammalia; order Chiroptera; family Phyllostomidae; genus Phyllostomus; species Phyllostomus discolor. Next base: position 2,650,154 of record NC_040913.2, on the reverse strand, counting down.
CGGCAACTCCACGCCTGCAAGGGAAATGACTACCTGGGCACAACGAAAGGATTTTAGCCAAACCACCCTAACAGCTTCTGGCTGAAGCAAAATGAGCTGGAGAAAAGAATGAAAAAAGGATACTATATAAATGGGCACGCTTGATCCCCCCCAAAAGAAGACTGGGAAATGTGCAGGATGCCGAATCACACCAGGAAGTGTAATAGTTAACAACGTTCACCACCACCACACCTGACGCTTGTTTAGTTGTGGTGTTTAGTGTGTCAGAGTACCTGTCCAGTGGGCACTCTAATGATTCATCTTTAAAGATTAAGAGAAACTGAGAGACTTCCAGTCAAGATGGAGGCATAGGGTACACATGCTTCACCCCCTTGCACAGCTACAGAAAAATTACAACCAGAACTCAAAACAACACCCAGAACCATCAGAAAATCAAGCTGAATGGAAGTGTGACAACCAAGGATTTAGAGAAGCCATGCTCATCCAGACGAGCCCGAGGGGTGGAGACGCAGAGACAGACGGAGAAGTGGGGAGACCCTGTGTGGCACGGAGAAGCATTAGGACAGATGGCCCCACGTTTGCATGTGGTGGGTGACATACAGGACACCTAGGGAGTGAAGGACCCCCGCCCCAGGCCAGACCTCACAGCCCAGGGTTTCGGCAGCCAGTAGATAGATTCCCATAACTTCTGCCTGTAAAAACCAGTGGAGGACGGGGCAGCAGAAGACCCTGCTAGATTTTTAGGAGACTCTGCTTAAAGGGCCCACACAGACTTCAAACTTAGGCACACTCACCCCCTCTGAGGTTCGGCACAGGGGAACAGCTGGAAGGGCACCAGTAGCATGTGGCGAGTAAGTGGAGTGACTAGAAACAGGGCGAGTGGGGTGCAAACCTGCAGAATCCAGGCAGAGGCATTGTCTCCTCTCTGAGCCATCACCCCACAAAGGGACCACAAAGTGGTGAAGCAGGTTGCCCTGCCCCGGCAGTTACCAAAGACTCCGTTCCACGTGACTTACAGGTGCTATTTCTATAATAGGCCATGCTACTAAGACAGGGAGGCAAAGCAGCTCTACCTAATACACAGAAACAAACACAGGGAGTCTGCCTAATTGAGGAGACAAAGAAATATGGCCCAAATGAAAGAACAGAACAAAACTCCAGAAAAAGAACTAAACAAAATTGAGATAGGCAACCTATCAGATGCCGAGTTCAAAGTACTGGTGATCAGGATGTTCAAAGAACTCATTAAGTATGGCAACAGCATAGAAAAGACCCAGGAAGAAACGAAGGTTACATTAAGTGTAATAAAGAAAGACCTATAGGGAACCCACAATGGAGGGGATGATGGCAAGATTCACATTGATAATTTGGAATATAAGGAAGAAATAAGCATTCAACCAGAACAGCAAGAAGAGAAGAAATTCAAGAAAATGAGGACAGTATAAGGACCCTCTGGGACATCTCCAAACAGACAAACATCTGAATCATAGGGATGCCAGAAAGAGACAAATAAGGATGAAAACTTATTTGAAAAAATAATGAAAGAAAACTTCCCTAATTTGATGAAGGAAATAGACATACAAGTCCAGGAAGAACAGAATCCCAAACAAGAGGACCACACCAAGTCACATTATAATTAAAATGCCAAAGTTTAAACAGAAAGAGAGAATCTTAAAAGCAGCAAGAGAAAAGCAGAGAGTTACCTACAAAAAAGTTCCCATAAAACTGTTGGCTGGTTTCTCAAAAGAAATTTTGCAGGCTAGAAGGGACTGGCAAGAAGTATTCAAAGTGATGAAAAGTAAGGACCTACATCCAAGGTTACTCTCTCCAGCAAAGCTATTATTTAGAATGGAAGGGCAGATAAAGTGCTTCCCAGATAACGTCAAGTAAAGGAAGTTCATCATCACCAAGCCCTTATTATATGAAATGTTAAAGGGACTTATTTAAGAAAAAGAAGATCAAAACTATGAACATTAAAATGGCAACAAATTCACTACTATCAACAACTGAATTTTAAAAAACAAAGTAAGCAAACAACCAGAACAGAAATGGAATCATAGATACGGAGATAACATGGAGGGTTATCAGTGGGGAGGGAGGAGGGGGAGAACAGGGGAAAAGGTACAGGGAATAAGAAGCATAAATGGCAGGTACAAAATAGACAGGGGGAGGTTAAGAATATAGTATAGGAAATGGAGAAGCCAAAGAACTTATATGAATGGGCATGAACTAAGGGTGGTGATTGCTGGAGGGAAGTGGGGTACCAGGTGGAGGGGGGCAAATAGGGAAAAATTGGGACAATAGTAATAGCATAATTAATAAAATATATTTTTAAACAATTAGGAGATACTGAACTACAGAGATAAATTATGATAGGCAATCAGGAGATAATGTAATTATCTTCCTGGACAAAGAAATTCAACTATAAATAGAACTTAAAGAGTCATAGTTATCTATTAATAGATTTCCTATAATAAGCAACCTGTCAGAAAATATCATGCAGAAAACAGCCCCTTAACAATCACAATAGAAGGAAATATAAGAATAAAGTCAATGAGAACATGTGGGATTTCTAACGAAAGTATAGGATGTACTGAAGGGCATTGAAAAATCCCATAAATAATTGGAGAGAGAAATAATGCATTCTTGAGGGGAATCACCTAATATTATAGTAATATCTGTTCTGATTTTCAATATCTGAATAGGATTCTGGGGGAGAGAACAGGATATAATTTAAATATATATTTTTACTTCATTTACATTACAGAAAAAACGCACAACTAAATCTCATGGTTTAAAATACCATGTGTTATCGAAGCTGGCATTACTCTTGAACACCACACCGTCACCCTCTCCTCACCAGAAGAATCAATTTATTGTGGATCCTTCCAGATTATTTTCCATGTAGGCAGACAGACAGATAGATAAATGGCTTTCTGTTATGTTTTCCCTATTTTAATAAATAATTTCATGCTGTACATATTTTATGATCATTTGACATGTCTACTCAATACTACGCCTTGGAGAGGGTTCTCTTTCAGTGTAGAGATATCCATCTCAATCTTTTTCAACATTTGTAGCATATTCTACGATTGAAATATAAAGTAGTGGCTTTAAAAAAATTTTTCAATCACTTCCCTACTGATCAACATGATAGGAGATGGTGATGAGAAAGCAGGTGATTTTGAAAATGAGCTGTTGGAGGTGCTACCATTATTTGTAATGACAAAGTCGAGGTTGTAACCATGGAAACAGCTGGCCAAGTTAGAATGGAACACCGGATGAGGGAGAGCAGTAAATGGAGTATCCAAGGCATAAATGGATTATTCATGTAGGTATGGAAATCACCGAGAGTATGGTGAGGCAGAGTGACAGAGAAACAGGCAATACTCCAGGTGCTGAAATCTTCATGGATCTGAGGAGGAATGATTTGGAAGTATTCAGTGAAAATATAATTAATTAAAATAAAATAAACCTAGAACTGGAGAAAATATGGATTCATACGTCAACAAAGTGTTATGATAATATCAGAAGATAAGACATGCGTGGATTTTCCCACAAATCATGTTAGAATAAATGGCAAAAATTTAAGGAAACGAAATTAGACATTTATTTCAAGTCAAATTTCAAAGATCATTTCATATTGATTAAAGGTTTAAACATAAAAATGAAACAATTGGGGCAAATAGAGCTAAATAGGAAAGTTTCAGAAGGACAAAGGTCTTCTTTCACTTGTCACAATAGAAAGCAACTCGAAGTAAATAAAAGCAAAGTTAAAAAAGCAAATAATAAACTGAGAAGATATGTTTGCAATATAGGAAAGATAAACGCTATTTGTAGATTAAGAATTCTTATAAATCCATGAGAAAAATGTGGACACTTCAATTAAAAACGAGGGAAGCGCACGAACAGGCAATTCGCAGAGGCACAAACACCCGTCACTCCCTCGCATGTACTGAAGGGCTCAGTCTCACCAGGACTCCGAAGAATACCAATTAAAATCTTTATAAGCTATAATTTTTATCTACAAAATTTTCAAAACATTTTCAATTACTTTCCAGTGCTGGCAAGTACGGGAAAATGGACAGACGCCCTGACATGCTTCTGGGGAGTAACAGACACAAGAAGGAGGGAGCGGCCCGTTTGCAGCCCATAACCGGTCTTTTCCAAGTACTTCTGTTTATCAGATGAGTGAATCAACGAATACAAGTATTTTAAGGCATGTCCAAGGATGCAAAAATTAATTCCAGTTTTATAAAAGTTATTTTATAACCAACCGATGATATGAACTGGCATGCAACGTTCTGGATCTACTTTGCGCAATCGTGGTTGGGGGAAGGTGTTTTTTACCATCTGGAAATGGTCTCAGAGAGAGCGTAATTATTTTATTTCGAATTAAATACTCATATCGCTTGCCACAAATTATGCTTATTAAACTCTCTGATGAGGCATTTTGTCATTTTTAATTCTGAAGTAAACAGCAAGCAGAGGAACACTGTGAGACGGAAATAAAGAGAACTGGAAGAGCGACCGGAGCCTGCGAGAGCCAGCTCTGCCAGTGTCGTCCGCCCAGCGCGCGGAATGATTAGCGTGGGAATGTTCTCGTGAGAACGGCCCAAGAGCTGAGCCTCACGTGGGCACAGTCCGTGCGGGCGGGATCGGGGGGCCAAACGGTGGAGGACAGGAGCCCCCGGGAATCCCCGCAAATCACGGGAAGGCGTCCTGAGTTTCTGGGGTTCCCCAGGCCACTGTCTAGCTTTCCGGTGTCACCACAACTCACATTGAGCTTTGTCATCTTAACACTTTTATTATTCTCACTTGTCATTTGGGGAGCACCTTTTCTGGATTAAGATAATATATTTTTTTTACCTTCAAAAGTAAGGCCAGCAAGGTTAAAAACGCACAGGAATTTAGTAGGTGTGTTTTTCTGTGTCAAACTTTAATTTCCCACCGTATGCCCCCTTCTATTCCTTAATTTTTCTTAGTGTGTCCCTGGGTATAACACTTAGCCCCTTGGCTCCCTGGTGGCGGTTGTTCTGCGTTCATAACTAGCTGTTAGTGTTTGCAGTTTGCTAGTGTAAGTGGCTCCGTGTTGTGGAGAGAAGTGGAGGAATTTTTGGCCTTTTACAAACTGTAATTAACCCCTCCCCCTGATGCTCCAACCGATTGCTTTATGAGAACGTAAACTCCGAGGTTAAACACCGTTCAGGGGGAATAATTAACAATATAGACGATCGTTTATCCAGAACTCTCCTTCACTGATGGCCTTTTACAAGCACCATTTGGTTTCCCATAGGTTAATTCAGGCCCTGGGTTTGTAAAATCCTTCATGGTTAGTTTGGAAATCAATCAGACTTCAAGGTCAGTTTCCATTTACTCTTGTTGATGTGATAGATTATTTGATTACTGCACAGAGACCTAGCAGGACTTACAAATACAGGTGGGCCAAAGAAGACGATGGCCATGCAGGTCCAATTCCTGCAGGGTAAAAGGCACAGCTATACATTTTTGATAAGAAAACAGAGTCTTATAAAAAAGGGGGGGGGGAGGGAGGAAAGGAAGAAGGAAGGAAAAGGAAGGAAGGAAGGAAGAAAGGAAAGAAGGAAGGAAGGAAGGGAGGGAGGGGGAGGGAGGGAGGGAGGGAAGGAAGAAGGAAGGAAAAGGAAGGAAGGAAGGAAGGAAGGAAGGAAAGAAGGAAGGAAGGAAGGAAGGAAGGAAGGGAGGGAGGGGGAGGGAGGGAGGGAGGGAGGGGAGGGAGGGAGGAGGGAAGGAAGGAAGGAAGAAGGGAGGGAGGGAGGGAGGGAGGAAGGAGGGAGGGAGGGAGGGAGGAAGGAAGAAATAGAGGGAGGGAGGGAGGGAGGGAGGGACTACCAGAGAAAAATATTAAAGGAAGCCAACTCTAAACTGGCAGGGTGGCCTCTCAAGGTGAGACTTGTGTAATGTGTGAATTCGTTACTTAAGAGTCCGCTCACCCCTGCTGTTGCGGCCATAGTCAGTGCTTCCAAGGTGAGGACCATGAGCTTCCTTCTGCAGACTCACGAGCACCCAGGGGCCTTCGGGGCCCCTTTCCCTCTGAGCCAGAGCCCCTCGGCGGCGCTCACGGCAGGTGAACAGAAAGGTGTGCAGAGCCAGCTAGGCGCGCTCGCTCCGCCTTCATCTCCCCTTGACCTGCAGCAGACGCCACACGGCAGCGGCCGCTCCTTCCGCAAGACGCCACAGTCTTTGGTTTCTAACACACAGACTTCCCCAGTCCCCAGCGTGTATCCTTCTCATTCCACGTGTTTTACAGCAACTCACCCCGGGCTGCAGTACTGCACTACTGACAATCTGGATCAACGTATCTGACGGTCTTTACCTTGACAGTTTTCCGGAGGCACACGCGTAGGCACTCGTCCTGGGCCTGATGGAACCCAGACCCGGGAGCCGAGGAACAAGCTGCAGGGGGCGACGTGGGACCAGGGGGCGACATGGGACCAAACCTCACCCCTTTGCTTCATTTTCTCCGTGCGCTGGCTCTTTCCCAGAATGCTCTCTGCGCCCTGCGTACAAACAGGACCTTGGAGAGAGGCGAGGTCCCCCCGCGGTCCCCCAGACAGAGCCACGCATGTCTCAGTGGGCGACACAGTCTCCCCCGCTTTCCTTTCCATGCATTCCGTGTTCTGGCCAGCTCTGCCTGATGTATTTACGGGGCACTCACTAGGTGTCCGGCCCTATGGAAGGTAAAAGGACCAAACTGACCTCCAAGAGGAAAAGAAACCTGCCCAGCAGAGCTTACGTTCTGTGCGGGAGACGGGCAGTTGGAAGCATGAACATAGACGGGAGAAAGTAAATCAGCTCGTAGTGAGGGGGAACGAAGAGGGTGCCGGGTGCAGAACATCGTGGGTGGGGGAGGGTCAGAGAAACCTCTCTGAAGGGAGGGCATTGAAGCTGGGCTATGAAGGACTGAAAAGAGAGCTAGCCACGCTGTTCTAACATTTTAGCAACAGAATGGTTTTTTTTATTGACAGGTTTTTTAAAAAATTTTTAAAAGATTATTTATTTATTTTTAGAGAGGAAAGGGAGGGAGACAGAGAGAGAGAGAGAAATATCCATGTGCAGTTGCTGGAGGTCATGGCCTGCAACCCAGGCATGTGCCCTGACTGGGAATTGAACCTGCGATACTTTGGTTCACAGCCTGCGCTCAATCCACTGAGATACGCCAGCCAGGGCAGAATGCTTTTTTTTTTAAGTTATGCTATTTTGCATGTCTCAATCTTGGCAGCTTTTTTTTTTAAAGATTTTATTTATTTTTAGAGAGGGAAGGGAAGGAGAGAGAGAGAGAGAGAAACATCAATGTGTGGTTGCTGGGGGCCATAGCCTGCAACCCAGGCATGTGCCCTGACTGGGAATCGAACCTGTGACACTTTGGTTCCCAGCCTGTGTTCAATCCACTGAGCTATGCCAGCCAGGGCTTTTTTTTTTCTTAAGATTTTATTAAAATGCTTCTTAAAAATGAAGTTATTGGTTCAATCCCACTCAAAAGCAAGTAGAATGGACTCGCCCCAACAAGAGCAGGTTGGGGCCGCGGCTCTGCTCCCTCAGCCTCTCTCTTAGCCATCCTTCCTCTCCGAGGAGGACTCGGGTATCCTCAGGGGCCTCGTCTCTGTTCAGGGATGAGTTACTGATGCGTCTCAACAAACCCCAGAAAGTGATCCGGGCCCCTGGGGAACGGTTCGGAGCCCGCCACTCCAGGTGGAACCAACGGACGACAGCTTCACGTTCTCCCACCGCGTCAACCCCATCCGCAGCTCCCGCACAGTTCACGCTGCCATCTCCGCGTCCCAAGGTTCCAATGCACCGAGCACCGCACGCCACGTGTCTACCTGTTCTTCCTCCGCAGCTGCAGCGGCTGGAAGACCGCACGCCTGAACCAGCATTGAAGCCTGGTGGTGCCAAGGCCTGCCTCCTAGGTGTGTGTATGGCAGTTAGCCTGGACCAGACTGGGAGAGGCTACGTCCTTCTTGTGACGTCTTATCCTGGGGGGGCTGCCCTGACCTCTGCCTGTTGTCCGTTTGTCCCTGTTCCACACTGTGTGGGTGACGCGCAGGCAATGTACACTTCTGGGTAATCAACATATTTTCCTCTTACTAGTGTCATTCTATTGAAATAACTCAAAGGATGAACTACGTCAAAAAAGCAATGTACTTACTTAGGCTGTTGTTTACTGTTGTTGTTGTTGTTGTTGTTGGTAGGTAGGCGTAGCCACGCACACTTGAGAAGATCATGTCACCCCGTCTCCCCCACTGTGGTGTGGGAGGGGGCAGTTGCTGATGCAAAATATTTACCGTGCACTTGCCATTTAAACGGTAACCTGCAGGACCCACTTCCAGACTTTCCGTCGTCGTAGAATCCAGCCAAAGCGCATTTTATTTGCACTGAGAAGTTGTAAAAGTCATGAATGATTCAGGTCCATCGGCTGCGAGATAACCGAGAACGCGCACATGTTCTCTCTAGGATTACCGGAATTTGAGTAAGGCAAAGTGCTTTGGTAAACCTATTATATAAAGATCAAAAACGCCTCACGTCTCAAATGTCATAAAGAGCTGATGTTCCCCTGGTGAAATCCAAATAAATGTAAGCCATTTCCAGCTTTGATCTCTGCTTTAATTTTACTAGAACCCCATTCTGACTGCCTGTGCTTAGCATTTTAAGGATCAAGTTGCGAGTCACTATATCAAACACGCGGCATAAAAGACAATGAGATGAATTGAATAACTATCCCACTTGGTAAATACTCAAGGTCAGATAGACTTGGAAGAGGAAGGTTGTGTGTAACAGCTTGGGAGAGAGCAGTGGAAAAAAGAAACAAAACATTTTTAAGAAGTAGGGTTACAAACAAAATAGGAAGAGACTCATAGATACAGGGAACAGATTGATGGGGTCAGAAGGGAGGGGGCTGGGGGTGCTGGGTGAGGAAGGTGCAGGGAATAAACAAAAGAAAAACAATCTACAGACACAGGCAACAGCACGGTGGTCACCGGAGGGGGAGGGGGTGGCAGAAGAGGGTGAAGGGGGCACAGATGGTGACGGAGAGAGACTTGAGGTGCTGAACACACAATGCAATATACAGATGATGGGCCGTAGAATTGTGCCCCTGAAACCTATATAATTTTATTAACCAATGCCACCTCAGTAAATTCAATACAGTGTTTTTCAGTTAAATCATGAAAAAAAGTAGAAGATGGTAAGACTCAAAAGAAGCAGCCGTTTCCTGAGTCATAAGAGATTATTTTATTTGCCCAGAAGTTGGAAAATCAGGTCATGTGGAGGGGAAAATTGTATTTGGTGGGGAAGCTGTGATTTATTTTAGTGCTTTCTTGGTTTCTCAATTATGACCACAGGCCCTTTTTTCCAGCAGTTGCATGAAGTAGGTCTATTGAATTTCTCACTAGTTTAAGAAAGTTTTCAGCAAGTGATGGAGGAGGATCAATAGCTATTGGATTGTTAAGTAAGGGTTCGGAGGCATAGGAAGGACATTGGGTAGCATAGTGTGTGTGTTGGGCGGGGTGACAGAGAGGCCTGTGATGTTATTCTGCTCACAAACAAAATTGTTGGGATGATGACAACTCAGTCCCCTTCAAAGTAGGAACCTCGGGACCTTACACAGTTCCCCAGTTTTTGCTGATTGCAGCCCACACACATTCAACAATCTCAGGTGCTCTGCTTGCTGCAGGCCTTCCGGAACGCGGGTCCCTTTCAGCAGGTCCTCAGCCATCTTTGAAGCGTTTGCGCCACACTTTTATTTGTGGTGCACTCATGGCATCATCCCCCAAAGCCTTCTGAATCATCCGAGTCATCTCAAGCTTCACGCAAAATCTGGTGCAGATTCATCGCTCTGTTCACTCAGTCATTTTGAATGCGACAGACACACAGCACACCTGCTCACTCACCAGTGTCTACCGCCCCCACTGGCTAGCGCAGCGAAGTCCTCACTGTCCACGCGTGTGCACCCCAGTCCACGCTCCCTGACTGCCAGCTTACATCCATGCCGTGCAAACCGTTCTCACTAGACCAACAATGGCTGGACTTTTTCCGGGCAGAGCATTTTCCCTCCGGTTAACACTGACCACTCCCTGCGTGTCGTTAGGCTAACAGGGTCACCTTTACCTGCTTTATCCCTGTGCAGAGGAGCAGGGCTAGAAAATAAAAGGGAGAGGACGCTCTCCCATCCTGACCTACATGATCAAGAACGCACCGCCACAGTTCCGTTTTTCTGGGTCACAGTTAATAAACGCTGTCAAATTGCCTCTGAGCCCTTCCCTCCTGCTCTGCTGAGATATGAATGTCGGGTTGTAGCTCCCGAGTTTTTAATGCGTGGAGGGGCCGCATCCGTCACAGGAGAGACAGGAGCTGGAGACCGTGGTTTGGAGGCCCCGGGTGAGCGCAGCTCCGTCTGTACGTTGGATAACATACTCTCCCCTGAGCGGTGTGTGCGCCCTGCCCCAACACTGGACGTGTGCAGAGCGACTGTCCAGTTTGCAGACCCTGTGAGGAAGGTGGGTGTGGGCTCGCAGCAGGGGAGGGAGTCTGGACTCCAGGGACCCAGTCGAAGCCACAGGGCCTCCCCTCTTCTATCTGGTAACACTGTGGTTCAGCCTGAAGAACTTCCTGTAACATCTTTTATAATGCAAGACTGCTGGCAATGAGTGATCTCACATTTTGTTTGTTTAGGATGGAATTCATCAAACGGTCGTTTTATTTTAAATGTTTTGAGGAACCTCTCTACTGTTTTTCCTAGTGGCTGCACCCGTTGGCATTCCTACCAACAGTGAGTAGCTGTTTCCTTTTCTCTGCATCGTTGCCAACACCTGTTATTTCTTTTTTTTATAACAGCAATTCTAACAGGTGTGAGGTGCGATCTAATTGTGGTTTTAATTTGCATTTCCCTGATTATCAGTGAGGTTGAACATCTTTTTATGAAACTGTTGGCCACTGGTATGCCTTTGAAAAATGTCTCTTCAGATTCTCTGCCCATTTTTAAATTGGATTATTTGTTTTTGCTGTTGAGCTGGAGGAGTTCTTTATGTATTTTAAATATTACCCACTTATCAGATATATGATTTACAATTCCCTTTTCCATTCACTAAGTTACCTTTTTCTTTTGTTGACGGTTTCCTTTGCTGTGCAGAATCTTTTTAGTTTGATGCGGTCCCACTTGTCTGTTTTTGCTTCTGCTGCTTGGGCCTTGGGTGTCAAATCCGAGAAAGCCTCACCACGACCAATGCCAAGGAGCGTAATATCTATGTTTCATTCTGGGAGTTTACGGTTTCCAGCCTCACATTCAAGCCTTTAACGCACTTGGAGTTAGTTTTTGTGTATGGATAAGGTAGCGGTTCATTTTCATTCCATTGTACCTGGTTGTCCAGTTTTCCAAAACCGTTTATTGCAGAGACTTTTTCTCCATATGCATTTTGCCTTTTTGTCTATAAATTAACTTATCACACATGCAGAAATTTATTTCTGGGATCTATGTTCTGTTCTGTCGATCTACATGTCTGTTTTTACTCTAGTACCATGCTGTATGGATTTCTTTAGCTTTGTACTATAGTTTAAAATCAGGGACTGTGATGCATCCAGCTTTGTTGTTTTTCTCAGGACTGTTTTTGCAATTCAGGGTCATCTGTGATTGCATACAAAGCTTAGGATTATTCATTCTATTTCTATGGGGGGAAAGCCATTAAAATTTTGATAGGGATTACATTGAATCTGTAGCTCGCTTGGGGTAATACAGACATTTGAACAGCATGAATTATCCCAATCTTGAGCACAGACTATGTTTCCATTTATTTGAGTCTTTGTTAATGTTTTTATTGATGCCTCACAGTTTTTAGTGTACAGGTCGTTCACGTCCTCGTTTAAATTTATTACCAGATCTTTTATTTTCTGATGTAATTGTACATGTGATTGCTCACTTACGTTCTCCTTTTGCTCGTTGGTCCGCAGCCTGTGCGATCATTAATTGCTGCCAGTAGTGGAGTGCTTGCTCAGACCTGGGAGTGTCTCCAAGGGCGGAGTCTCCCATCAGCACCTAGATGCAGGCTGATTAGCAGCCCGGCCTTCCAGCAGGGTGGCAGCTTTTAACGTATGCAAATATATGCAGCCTGTGAGCCAATTGGCTATCAGAGCCAGGCCAGGGGAAGTGTTTCCTGGGCCGGAGTCAGAGGAACTGGGGCCCCGGAGCAGCGAATCAGCGTTTTCCTGGGGGATCTCGGTGAGCAGTGCAGGGGGAGGGGCAGGGGCAGGGGCAGGGGCAGGGGGAGGACGCAGCGTGCGGAGGTAGCGTCCCCCAGCCCCCAACTGTTCCCCTCGCCCCCCAAACACTGAATGTATGGCAAACGTGACATTTTCCTCTGCCTTTTTGTTCCCGTGTGCATTGACAGTAGTAAACCCGTCATATCAAACAAAGAAACCCCATCTTCCTCGACCCCTGGAAGATCAGACCAACCCTGCTCTGCTCAGCCAGGGGGACGCTGATAGCAGAAGGGCCTGGACGCGCTGGGGTTTCTCCAAACGCTGCGGGATCCGTGGTCCCTGGGACGGGGTGGGGCGGGGTCCCACCCAGACTCTCCCCTGGGCCCTGGAAATCCTCCCCGCCCCTCCTGGGTGTTCTATTCCGGGCGGCCCTTTAAGCCACGTGACAGATGGTGTCAGTTGCTTCCGCCTGGGACCCCCCAGCAGGCGGGATTCACGCCAAACGAGCCAGCGGGCTGGGCGGTCTTGCTGTCGTATTTATGGAACTCATAAGTATGACCCATGGACATGAACTAAAGGGGGGCAATGTGGGTGGGAGAGGGGGTACAGAGTGGAGGGCAGAGAAGGGGGGAAATGGGACAACTATAATAGCATAATCAATAAAATATATTTTAAAAAAAGAAATTAAATGTCTCACTGTGAACCTTTCAAGATGCAGATGACTTCTGCCATCCCGGAGGGCCGGACCCCGGGCGAGGTCTCTCTGAAGAATAAAGTCTCCCCGGAAGCGCCACCCACCGTGAATGAGGAGTCACGGAGTGGTGAGGACAGTTAAAATCAGTGACTATTCCATCCGCTGCCAAGAGTCCCTTGCCCCGCAAGCAGACTGTGCCCAGAGGCCTGCAGCGCCCCGCCCTCCCCAGAACCCCCGGAGGCTGGCCGGTCGCTCTGCTGCGGACACACTAATTGCTTTTATTAATGAGGAGCGCTCCCTTTTTCTCCATGTCACGCTTGGCTGGTGAAGAATCGCCGCCAGGAGCCGAAGCCCAGCACCAATATTTTCCTTCTCATCAGAACCAGCAGAGCGAGTTGCAAAGGAGGAAACAGGAAAATACAAGTTATATCTGAATTCTTACCCGCTTTTTAAAATCGTGGACATTTGAGAGAGTGAGACCAACTTATTGCCGAACGAATTTAAAGCAGCTACAACACCACCCCCCCCAGCCCAGCCCCCATCACATGCTGAGTGTTAGTTAGCTCGGGGCTTCTCTGTGAGATCTGAAGGCTGGACTTGGGGTTCGAAGACCAGGGTTCCTGTCACCATTTTCTCACTCGATGTGCCTGGGCTCCAGCCTTTTTCTCTGGGGATGGGGTGACCCCAGGACCAGACTGTCTAACAGCCCACGACGGGGCTCCCATCAGACTCTGCCAGGGAGTAAGGGGGTCCACAGATGCCGGGGCTGTCACCTGAAACTGCCCTGGTCACCCACACGTGCTACATTCACCCTTCCACGAGAGGTTCAGTTACCGGTGGGCAGTGCCCGCACTCCCCTGCGCCTGCTCAGTGTCGTGCTGGGAGAAAGCAGTCAGAGCGCGTCTCTGCTCTTATCGTTTCCACGGCCCATTGCACAGAAAGACCAGCAACTCTGGACCGTTAGAAGGAGAGGCACCCCCGTGCTCCTCTTTCCAGAACTACTGTGAGCCAGAATCGGAGGGGACACTCTGAGGGGGACGACTGTCCTCCCGACAATCGTTCCCCTTCAAAAGAAAAATCTCGTTTCTCACCATTTGGATAACAATACAAAACAAAGAAAGCATTGTGTCTCAGACGCTATTGAAGATTCAGGAGAAAGTGGACAATAGCGGTGGAAATAGAACAATAAATAGGAAAGAAAAAATAGGTAAAGAGAGAGAAAGAGGAGAGAGAAAGAGGAGAGAGAATGCTGGGGGTGGGGGGTGGAAAGTGAATGAAAATTAACAGAGAAAAAGCATTTGAAGAGAGATATTAGTTTAGCCAGAGAGATCAACACATTTGAAATCGACTTAGAAACCCGTATCGCAAAAAAGAGCTAATTTTGGAATCAAAGTCAATCAATACACGACACTGTGCGAAATTCTGTGTGAAGAGAGCAATGAACTCGTTGAAACTCCCATTTCTATCGCTTAGCCTGTAGGCCTGGTGATTTACAGCAATACGCCTGTAATGATGTATATAATTGGCACTCGAAATGTTTGGTTTCTCTTCCAGGTTTGTAGTTATTACAGACCGCCTCACCGCAGGATTCTTTATGCCCCCATCTGTCTCCTTTGCCGGAGTGAATCCTTGCAGGCCAGCGCCTGGTCTCATTCAACCTTCTGTTACCCACAGCACCCAGCACAGTATCTGCTGTCACCCGTTGGAGGTTTAGTAAAACCGTACATGGAATCGAGTGGTTTGGAGACTTCAGCGTCTCCTCTGTGTGCAGCGCGGTGTGGGAGCCCGTGTGCGGGTGTGCCGGTGCTAGGTTGTTCTGGAGAATCCCATTTGGGTTTTCGCTCCTCCAGTTAGAAATGGGACAGTAGTGTGTGCATGTGTGTGTGTGTGCACACGTGGGTACAGAAGGGTGTGGGGGCAGGAAGGCCATGTGGTAGGTGACTACAGCGTGTGATAAGTCATTTCAACTGCCAGGCAAGAGATGATTAGACCTGGGTTTTGGCAATAAGGGTGGTGAGAAGTCACCCGATTAGGGACATGTTGTCTATATGACACTGACAAGAGCGGCTGATGGATTGGATACAGAATAGGAAGAGAGAGAGAAAACACACAGAGGTGATGTCTAGGTGTTGGCCTAAACGCTGCGTGAGTGATAGACCCCTTGGCCGAGACGGAGACCAGCGGGGAAGCCAGGGGCTGCCTTTCGTGCACATGAAGTTTGGGAGAAGTATTCACTTTCTCACTGCAGTGAGGCTGTGGGTGGAGGAGCCTGGGGTTCGAGGAGGAGGAGGTTGGGGGAGGTGGGAAGGACGTGTGAGTGGTCACTGCTTGGGTGGTATTTCAAACCAGGGAGCTGGACGGAAGTCAGTGTGGGCAGGAAAGCGAAGCTGCTCAAGGCCAAGGCCTGAGGCACTCCGTCGTCCACTGAGGGCTCATGGGGAAAGGAACCGACCCTCCCAGGGGCTTGGGAGGTGACCAGAGGGGTGAGAGAAAGACCAGGAGAGGGAAGGGTCCCAGAAGCCAGGGAGGCCCTCAGGATAGTGGAGGGGGCGGTAGGGCAGGGACAGGGCACAGGAAATGCTGGAGAAAAGGTAGCTGCTATTGTTACTTCTCCTCTTGAGATGCTATGATCCCCAACAATTCCTTGGTGCTCTGGCCTCAAATAGGGCTGCATTCTGTTTTTTTGTTTGCTTGTTTGTTTGGTTAGCTCTTTGTTTGGTTCTTTCTTTCTTTCTTTCTTTCTTTCTTTCTCTCTCTCTTTCTCTCTCTCTCCCTCTCCCTCTCCCTCTCTCTCTTTTTCTCTCTTTCTTTCTTTGTTTTTCATAGCACCACAGTTTACAATAGGGCTGTGTTCTCGACAGCTTTGCCCAGGGCAGTGGGGCGGGAGCTCCAGCTGCGTCTGGTTCCAAGCTCAGCCACCACTTCGCAGAGAAGTCTACTGGGTTGGAGAGTCAGAAGAAACCCTACGTCTGCTCATCGGTGACTCTGAGAAGGGGGTTTTAGTGAAAGGAGGCAAGACACTAACCGGATTGGCTGTGGAGAGAGCAGCAGCAGGAGGCATTGTGTGTGGATCCAGTGTCGCTCCAAAGAAACAGAGAAAGAGGGTCCCGTCCAGAGGAAGATGCGGCATCAAGGGAAGGTTTACATGATTTATGGAGAATGGGGGACAGTTTTCTAGAATGATTTCCTGCTGATGGCCATGAGCCAGCAGAGAGTGCAAACTGGTGCCGTGGGGGAAAGAGATGACAATTCCAGACATACAGTCTCTGGTTAGGTGAGAAGCTGTGAGATCCAGTGTTCGAGTGGAGGCCCGGGGCTGAGAGAAGAGCCCACGGGAGGGGGGGGTCACTGGAGATGTGGGGTCACGTGCAAGTCCATCCGGTGTTTCTGTCAGCCCTTGTTGCGCATTCTTCTCCCTCTACATGGTGTGTGTGTTGTCTTTAATCATATGTAACAGCTTTTTTCTTTCCTCAGGCAGGCAACTCAGGATTACCGGTCTTACCTCGGTAAGTCCAGGGATTTGGGTAGCGTTCTTAATGAGGCTATGCGTCCCCCCTGAAATTATTTTTGAAAGGTATTCATAGTTCTTCTCATATTTTCATAATAAATATTAGCATTTTATTCCATGTGGATGCTTTGGTTTGTATAAATGTCCAACTTCATTTTTATTAAGGTGGGTTAGAAGGCATTCCAACATCATTGTTTCAGAGAGTTATCCTTTTTTCCTCGTACAGCCGCGTTGGTGACGCGCAGGGGTCTATTTTGGGACTCTCCGTCCACGCTTATTTGGTGTGTCGTTTGTGGGCTCCCGCACCAGGGCCCCACTGCGTTGTCACTGACGTTGTCCCGTGTCTGACAGCAACAGTCACCGTTCAGACGTCTTCCAAACATTTTGGAAATGTCATCTTCCAGATGAAAATGACTTCAGATGATTCCAATTCAACACCATCATCACCTTGTATAATATCCTTTAAAATCCCGAAGGCATTTGGATGGGGACTGAGTTGCACGTATAGAATAATCGGGGGAGAGTGAACACTTCCAATACGAGGGCTTTTCCTAGAGAGCCGGGTTATTCTGGTATTTGTTCGGGTCCCCTCCTGAGTCCCTGGGAACAGATTTGTGGCTTTCTCCAGGGAAGAGTCCCGGGGGCACCATGAGGGCCTTTTCCAACTCCGGCAATCCAAGAGGCACCTGCCACGGTCTCCACGGCCCTTGGAGCAGACGGGCCTCTTTGAGCCCTGCCCCCCTTCCTTGTCCGAAGAGGGTTATTGCGTGGAGCGAGTGAGCCGCTGCGTGTGCCACGCTAGCACAGTGCCACTGCCCACGAGACCTCTCCTTGAAACCCCACAGCCACGGGCAGCCCTGAGCACCAAGGACGCTAGCCACGGCCTCTGCACGCGGCACCCGAAGGTGTGGGAAGCAGGCGACTGGAGACTCTCAGCTCCCGGGGCCCAGGAGGGCGTGCCACAGGGCAGGGTGCTGCCCACAGCTTCAGGGTGGTGAGAGCCACGTCTCAGGTCACCGCACAGATGTGTGAAGAATTGCTTTGGAACAGCTCTACCGTTGGTTATTTGTATTTGGTGACACAGTTTTAGGATCATCGAGAGGAGATCTACATGTAAAAGCCAGACACGTGAAGTTTTCAAGGGTTTTAAAGGCAGAAGGGGACTTGGCAATAGGAAGTGCCCTGAGCGTCAGCATACTGACGTATACGGCTGACAAAGTGCGTCCTTGAACCAGCCGTCCGTGCGCATGACACCCATTTGGTACCTGACAACCGAAACTCATGCCATGTGAGGTTAAAGATAGCGAAACCAGGCGCGTTCGATGCTGCTGCATTTACACACGTAGCAGAAGTGCCCGTCACTCGCCCAAACCAAGAGGCAGCAGCCCAACTACTCGGGATCGCTCTGTGTTTCATCTAGTGGTTCTATTCCCAGAGCCAAAGGACCTGTCAGGCTCTTCATCTGTTAAAAAAAGTTTTTCTACAAACTAGTGAATGGTCTTACTCTCAGAAGTCCCAAGAGAACTGTAATACACAGGTCCGCCTATGTCACATGAAAAGTCTGTGTGCCCTCACCGCTTCCCTCCCTCTGTGAGTCACAGTTTCAGACCAGACACGTCGGGGCGTCGAGAGCGGGCTGACGGCGTGACGCCCACTTTCCCGCGGCTGCCCTGGACGCAGTGGCCAGGCAGGGAGTGGAACGGCGATGGACGAGAGAACGTCTATGTCCCAATCTCTCTCTGCCTCTCTCTCCACCGAACAAGGCAACACATCCAATTATAGGACACGATGGTTCTCCTTGGTCGAAGTAACGGCATCACAGCCGAAGGGAGGCATTAGCGGGTTGGTGCAGTGCCAACTGTGAGAGTTTTGGAGTCACCTCCGACTTCCAAGGCCCCAGCACACGGCACACGGCTCACCGGGCTGAGCAGGGAGAGGACGGCCTTGGTCTCCGGAGAGTGTCTTTGGAAGAACCAGGTTACTAGGTCACTGCAGGGCTGCTTGTGACAGTCAGGGATAAGGGAGAAAACGGCCCGTGCAATATGAATGCCCACCTCGCTGCTCCAGAAAGCGATGGGCTCCCTGTGCAACGCCCCCACGGTCCGCTGCCCCGGACTCACGGACACCCCGTCCATCAGCCTGTGGTGTCTGCCCCCCTCCACTGTGGCCGTTTCTCAGCACTTGGACTTCGCTTTGTCGGTGAGCAGAGTCCACAGGGAGGGGAGTCAAAGAGCAGGTGACGAGAGGGCTGCGGAGGCCGGAAGCTGCTCTGGACAGAAGAGAATTTTTTTTCTCGGCCCCTTCCTGCTCGGGGTCCGGGGTCCGGGCCTCCTCCGGAGCTAGCTGCATCCTCACCCCCGCCTCGCCCCCGCCCCCGCTCAGAAAACAGTGCTACCTACTGACCGTCCCAGCGGGGACACAGAAGCCAGCCACCCTGTGCCACCGTTGGGTGCCTTTGCCTTTATGCATAATTAAACTAGGAAGGGTGAGCTAAAGAAGAAATATCACCCAGGAGGCCCCCACGTCCCTTAGGCTGACCTCCCAACAACAGGACAGTCCCCAAAGGCCCAGACCAGGACATGTGCTGACGAGGCCCAGGAAAGCAGCATTTGCCAAGAACAGCTACCTGCTGAAATTGTTATTCAACGTACGGGATTGCACGCCATTTTCTTCCACCTCTGTGATTCCGTGTTATTTAGTTCCCTAGGAAACACTGCCCAGTGGATTTTTCCCCTGTTTCACTCAGCTGGAGAATGGTGATAAAGCTCCCTTGTCCACGGCTGGCTGTCCCCGGGTCTGACCAGCCCCTGCAGGCGCCCCCTCCTGCTGTGTGGGGGGCTCGCGTGAAGAGGGGAGCCATGGCCTGGCAGGGAGAGAGCTGTCCCTGGGGCGTCTTCATGGGAACTGGCCTGGTTTGTGACCTGTATCTACACCTGAGCTTGCTGCCCGGGCCAGGTGTGTGTGTGTAGGGGGGGGGGGGCCTCAGCTGGATGGAGCCCCGTCCCATGCACCAAAAGGCTGTGGGTTTGATCCCTGGTCAGAGCACATAGCTGGGCTGTGGGTTGGATCCAAAAGCAGGCATGTGAGGGAGGCATCGGATGGATGTTTCTCTCTCTCTCTGTCTCTCTCTCTGTCTCCCTCAGAAATCAGTGAACATAGTCTCGGATGAGCATTTAAAACACAGGCGTGGAAACAGGGAACAGGCTGACAGTGACCCGAGGGAAGGGGATGGGGAGATAATGGTGGAAAGAAGGGGAAGGGACTAGTTCAAGAGCATGTACGAATGACCTCGGACGTGGACAACAGTGTGGGAACTGACTGTGGGAGTGGGGGGTGGGATGGGCGGAGGAGGAAGAAGGGGAGGAAATTGGGACAACTGTAACAGAATAACAATAAAAAATCTCTAAAAAATGTAAACCTGGTCATCAAACAGAATGTGTACAGTTACCTTCTAGTTTATAAGAAACAAAAAATAAACAATGCAATTTGCACCCCTTACGCTTTGCAAGGCCATCCCTTATTACTGCTTTCCTCCTCTTCTTAGTTCAGCTGATTAAGACAAACCTAAAAGTAGCAGTGCCACAAGAACAGACACTCGACAAATGGTTGGCTGACTGGCAGGAGGGAGGAGATCCGAGGACGAGCTGTGTGCACGAAGAGAAACGCGGCTTAAAACAACGTGGTCAGCACGGTGCTTCCAGTGACCTTACCAAATAAATGAATGCACCCAGGAAACCCGTTGCACTTCACTGTATGGAAAACGTGGGTCAGTATAGCTCAGTTGGAGATAAGGCTCCGCATGATTGCAGACAGAGAAACAGTTAGGGAGAAATGGAGAGGCTACGGAGGGAACGGGGAAGAAATAGAGAGAAGTGGGTGGAACGTGACCCGGGGAGAGCTCCAAGGACCGAGGGAAGACCGACCGGGGAGAGCTCCAAGGACCGAGGGAAGACCGAGTAGGTCTGAGGCAGAGAGGAGATCTCTGTTTGTCACTGGCTCCTTACGGGCCCATCGTCATTCCGGGGAGGTGTCTGACACGAGGAGGGTTTCTGCACGAAGGGTCTGGAGAGAAGGCGAGGCCGGCTGTCAGAGCCGACAACCACAGTGGATGCCTGCCCACTGGAGAGAATCGGGGGACGGCCAGGAGCCCTGGCCCAGGGCTGGGGGGAAGCAGACAGACACGGAGCTGGGGCACGGGGTGCAGGGGGAAGGATGCAGCTTTTCGGGGGGACAGTGGGCTAACCACGGCCTAGTCCCAGCACAGTTTGCCTTGGGAGGGAACGAGGCTGCGAGGAATTTGAGTCAAATGAGAATGAAGACCGTCAGCACAGTGAGAACAGGGGCAGTAAGCAATACAGGCGGGCCGCTGTCTCTGCCTCCTGTGTTGCATCATTGCTGAGCGTCCCTGCACTGGATTCCAGGGACACGGTGACCCGGGGGCCACTCCCACTGTAGCATTTCCAGGAACAGCGGAAGAGGATACAGAGTCGCCCCCAGGAACCAGACACTGTTACCCTGCTGCCATCCTTGAGGGGAACACGAAGATAGCCAGGGCTTGTCGGATGCAGCGCTTCCCCTTGGCCGGTGCTGCTCCAAGCGCCTCACCCATGGGCCCCTGCCGTCCTCCGCGCAGCTCGGTGCTGTTTCCACCCACCCCCGCATCGTGGTGGAGGACCGGGAGGCGCAGAAAGGTTAGGTGACTCTCCCAGGGCCACACAGCCAGGGAGCAGGGCAGCCTAGATGCAACCCCAGGCTCCAGGGCCCACGGCCACGGCCAGTCCATGCCGCTGTCTCCCCAGCCCCCAGCTCCAGCGCTGAATATGCCCTTGGACACGTTCCCACTGCCTTCCCAGGACCTCGCCATCACGGGCAGGCAGGACGCACAGGAGCGAACCCAGCTGTCTTCGTTTCTAGGTGCTGCACGATGCGGAGACGGGCGCTCGGGCCTGCTTGTGCCGGGCCCCTCGGCAGATGGGGACCCCGGCTCCTGGACCCCTCCTCCCTGGTTCACCCATGAAAACTCTGACCCCCTTCTAGCTCTTAGAGAAATTGTTACTGTCCTGTCCTGTCTTTCTCTCCCAAGTCTGAGCACCTAATGGGCTATTTATAAACCCTTGTTTGCTGTCCGATTTAATTTTCAAAGTGATTTGGCCGTTGCGAACAGGTGCCAAAGACAGCTGACCAGGTACCCCGCTGGGTTAGACCACGACCTTATCTGGATTGTCTAATTCCTGCCATTTTTTTCCCCCTGAAGCATGATATTGGGTTTCTGGGTTTGCAAATTTGTTGACTGTGTTCCCTTGTGTTTGTTCTCCGGTGAGCAGCATTGCTGATTCCCAAGGTCAAAGTCACCCCACAGTCATGGCAGTGGAACGGAGGAGGGCCGGAAGGTGGAGGAGAGGGAGAAGAATGGGGTTTGTGCTAACTGGAATAAAAATGCAGGAGTCCGTACTCTGAATGGAGAAAGGATATCTGAGCAAATCAGCTATAAAATACCCCATCTTTCAGGAGAGGAAGAAAAGGTGATGCAGATGGAAATGCATTTTCTCTTAGTGCTTTGAGAGAAGTCTCTGTGTGGAAGGCAGTGTGCTCCACATCCAGGTTTCGCTCTTCTCCTGCCCTCAGTCCCTCCTCGCCGCGGTGACTTGGGGCATCACGCGGCATCTCCTTTTCGTCCCCAGTCACTTGCAGTACGTGCGGCTCACCCTCCTTAACAAGAGTTACTCTTTTATTAAAACGGACACGCGAGTGTGACGGGCGGTCTAGGCTGCTAACGATATCGTGGGCCGAAGAAAGAGACTTACACATGAGGCAATAAAAAATAAATTACACAACATTAGATTTACTTAGTAAGCAAGATAATGGAGGCTGGAGGCCGAACGTGCTGAGCGAGCAGCTTCGGCGCCCCCGGGGGAGGAGCACGCGTGTGACAGGCATGCTGATCGCGCCCGCTGTGTGACACGCGTTGGGGAGAGAGCGCGGGTCCCCGGCGCCCATCACTCAGCGGGTCGGACGTTTTCACGGCTCACCTTCCCTTCCCCGAAGCCCGTAACTCAGGGCTAAAAATTTATGTCTCCTGTTAATTTTAAAGGGCTGGATTTGGCGCACACAGCCTAGCGCTTAAAATGGAACTGTATTTCGGGAGAAAGGGGGGCTGCATCTGAGTGAGGCTGTATGAAATATTGCAGAAGGTGGCCAGCGCGACTGCTAGATCTGAGCACGGGGAAAACCGCTGATACCGTGGGGGAAACCACGCTTGTTTCTCTACGCACCGCACACACAGACGTGCAGCCACATGAAAATACTTAGCTTGCAAATTGTGACCCCTCCCCCCCACCTGAGAAGAGTCAACCTCTGTTTGGGGTGCCCGGTGGAGGTATGCCTGGGCATGAGGGAGACAGAACAAGGCCTTTCAGCCCAGCCCTCCCATTTTACGGACCACCAGGAGACCTAGCTAGAGTTTGGACGGCCCGTGTGAACCGCCCACACGTGAAACCAGAAATGAGACGGATTGCGGCACTCGGTTGGTGCCCGATGGATGAGCTGGGGGCATGGGCAGGTGCTCACGCGCTTCCGATGGACCGACCTGCGTGTGGTGTGGCCTCTCCCGAGCGAGCCGAGGCCCACGTCACCAGCCCACTGGCCCGAGACAGCATTGGTCAACGTTCCAAATGCAGGGCTCCTTCCGCCGGACCTGGTCCTGGTCGCCTCGTCCTTCCCTCCAGCCTTGAGTTCTGCCCCCTGGCGCTCCACTCGGGCGAGTCACATCAAAACGGAAATAGAACGGACTTCTCATCTCTTTCCTTCTTGTGACCGGCAGTGACTGAATCACTAATCAGATACATTGGCTCTTCCTCTGGAAGCAGGCGTGCGTTCACTGGAGGGAAAGACGTTTGAGAGAACATGGCTTCACCAGTGCCTGGTCCGCGGCAGGATGCGGAAAGCGTCAGTCCTCCAGCTGAGTGGCTGGCGGTGAGCGTGGGGAAAGGGGGACTGGTGTGTCCACCCCCCTGGACTCTGTCCCTGAATCGAGAATGTTTGTTCATTTGGGCGGGGCCTGCCTATAGGTGTCCAGCAGAGACGGCGAAAATCCCACTGGGCTGATTGTTACCAGCAGATCGAGGAAAGGCCGTAAGGGACAAAGAGTTAGTAAATTATTAGCTCTCATATTTTGTGTGAGTTTTTTTTCCCTTCAGGTATTAGTATCCTGACTCTTCATATATCTTACTAGTCTGTGTATTTTGCCCACATTTTTTCTCATGGCTCATTCGCATGAAGCTTTTTGTGGGCAGAACGGAATCGGTAGCTCTATTAATGACCAATTTGCATTCTTAAAAGCTTACAACATCTAAAAGCTTAAGCTATTTATATATCTACTTCCTATCAACACAGCTTCTAAATATGCTCGATTTATTATTCATTTATACCTCCTTTAGAACTAAGAAATCCCAGCCAACAAAATCATTTTATTCCTTCCTCCCAGCAATTCCGAGTGAAAAGAAGACATCGGTTAAATGCAAATCGCCACCCCCGTCCCATGGGCACGCTCGAAGTCGCTCGTCCCCCCACGGAGCTCCCCCTGCCCCCCTGAGCACCCAGGAGCTCTGCAGGGAAGCTGGGGCCATGGGAGTGACTTCAGAGAACAGTTGAATCATGCTGTGATTGTCTCCTGGGGTCTGGGGTCAAGGACAGCTCACACATCCAACGACTGAATGTTGCCTCTTCTTTCTGTGGGGACTTGGAGCGGGGGTGGGGGCCTTCAGAGAACCACCACGCCCCACCTCTGGCACCTGGCCCGTCGCACCGCCATGCCCTGCACGGGGTGAGCTTCCTGTGGCTGGCCACAGATGACCCTGTTTTACACCCGGCTCCTGACCACTCACCCGTCAGGGTCCGCCCACCAGGGTCACTTTGACCCACCGGTGATCAACCAGCCAAAAGCACTTTAAAAACACACTGTTAATTTTGGAATCATCTAGATTTATAACAAAGTTTCAGAGGCCGTGCAGAGATTCCCCATATATGCTGCATCCAGCTTCCCTGTTGCCAGCCTCCCACACAGCAGCTTGCTTGGTACGTCTCACAGTGATTGAGCTAATATTTATACTTCATTATTAACGAAAGTCTACGCTTCATTCAGATTTCCTTATTTCTTAACCTCGTATTCCTCTTCTGTTCCGGGGTCTTTTCCAGGACCCTGCGTCACATTTAGGGGTCCTCTGGGCTGAGCAGTTTCTCGGACTCTCCTGGTTTGGGTGAGCTGGGCAGTTTTGAGGAGCACTGGGACGTACTTGGTGGAATGTCCTTCACTGGTATTCGCCTGATGTTCCTTCGGGGTTCTCCCGGGGCCGTGAGGTTCTGAGCAGCGAGGCCACAGGAGTAGGGTACCACCCTGTACCCATCGTATCAACAGGTCGTGCTACCAGCTTGACTTCTGCTGTCGACACTGACCTTGACTCACTGGCGGATGGAGTGTTTGTCAGCCTTACCCACTGAAACGTCTCTCCTCTCCCCACCGCCCCCTTGGGCAGGAAGTCCCTCTGGGCAGTCCTCACACAGCGAGGGAGGCCGTGCCCCACCCCGTGAGGCCGAAATGACTTCTTGCACACCCTCGGCCGCCGCGGCCCAGGTGGTCTGTCACTTCCTGTCCTCCAGCCTTGGAGCCCCTGCCCCGGGGAGTGTGGGGACCGCTCTGTCCAGTGTCCTGCTGTACTTCCTGGTTGGGTGGTTCTCAAAGCCCGGCCCTGGGCCAGCAGCAGCGCCAGCAGGGCCCGGGAATCTGCTGCAAACACAGATTCTCAGCCCTGCGCCCCCCACGGCCTCGGAAACTCTGGGGCCGGGCCCGGATGTCTGCCGTTCGGTGGGTTTGACTCCGGGTGCCGACGCACGCTGAAGTCTGCGGACACTGGGGGTCGTAGCTGCGTGCTCCCCTCCCTGGCTGGCTCTCAGCTTCTCTAGAGCCGTCAGTCCGCGTGGCCCGTGGTCCGACAGAAGGCAGAGGCTCCAACAACGAGCTGCGATTTCATTGCATAGTATCGCCTGCTCTGGAAATTGGACCATGTTATTTTCCAGGGTTAGTGTCAGCTCCTTGCTGCTGCTGGTCCTGGAGTCCCCCCCCCCCCCACCTATTACTAGTTCTTTCAGCTCTGCCCATACCTTTTATTAGAACCTTTTCGGTTAAAGCTGTTCCGAGCGTGCTTTATGTTCCTGTCTGAACCCGACGGGTACGACGCCCCGAAGGTGTACTCATCCCTGTAAAGCGCCACAGAAGGAATGCTCCTTCCGAAGAAGGGAACCGGTCACCGTGTACTCTCAGGCTCTGGTTATTTGAGGGGGGAGATCACCCCGACACTTTCTAAAGAAACAGCCGATCAGTGGTCTGCGTTCTGTGTGCCAGAGCGACACCGAGCCCATTGTGCGTTACCTATTTAATTGTCAGGACAACAATCAGGAGATTTTATTATTTCAATTCCCCCGGAAACCAACGCTCAGAACAGCTGCGTCTCGCATCAGGTTCCGGAGCTGGGGGCGGGAGCCCAGGACGGGAGACTCTCTGACCACACGCAGCCGGTCACGGCCAACACCGCACTGGGGCGGCGGGCTGCCGGTCGGGGAAGCCAGGACCGACAAGCAAACACGGCCAGGGCCTGGAACGCAGCTCATGCCGTGAGGACGAGGACAGACAACGCCATCAGGGGCCTGAAGGTGCCACTGTGGAAGACAGAGTGAGGACAGAGTTAAGAAGTCAAGGTCAAGAGTGTCACAAACATGTGTGCCTGTTCTCAAGAAGCAGCCGGTACAGTATTAGTAGGTAAAGAGAAAGAGCAAAAATAGATCACGTTGCAACTAAATGAGGACAAAGCCGCTGTTCGGAGAGACGAGTATCAGGAAGGAACCAGGTAACATCTGGGTGTGAGGGAGACGGCAGCTTGTGCGTGCTCCTCCATTGGGCCTTTCCTGGTCGCGTGGGCCCCGGACAGAGGGTGGCAGTCACTAGGGCAGGCTGTGACAGCATGCCCAGGGGGCGGTGACAGACACAGCTCTAACCATCATCGCGGCAGCTAGCTCACAGCGCGTCCCGTCCTGCAGGCGAACATCAGCCCCCCCAATGGGCACAGGAAGATGTCACCGTCGTCCCTAAACAGTGTCAGGAAGAATCGGCCTTGAAACTGCTCTCGGTGAGCAGCTCACACGGTCCCAAGGAAGTAACTGCCGGCCGAGCCGGTGGGAATGGGCACCACGGTAGCTGGATGGAAACACCCACTCCCCGGTCACAGGAGGCCGGATTCGGGACGCCTCACCCCAGCTCTGGGCCCTGCACTGGCGGGCCCCGTGGCCAAAGCCCCCTTGTGGAGCCTCTCCCACCGTGGCAGGAGGGCCAGGCAACACCGAAGCCAGCTTTCAGACGTGGCAACGCCGTGAAAGAGTCCACGGGAGAGGAAGGAGGGCAGCAGCGTGGTCAAGGGCCTCTGTGGAGGAAGTGCTGAGGCCCGGACTCAGAGGGTTTTTTAATCCTCTTTTATGTCGGCAAAAACGGATGACTGCAAACACCTGAGCGATATTCTCCCGGGGATTGTGCAGGGGGCGGCCCAAGCCTGCGGTGGGGAGGCTGCTGGGAGATCCGGGTAGGTGTGCCTGATGGGGGGGCGGGCAGAAGATGGAGCGTCAAAGGGCGGGGGTGAGCTGGAGACCAGGCAGGAGCCCGGAAGAGCCCCGGCTCTCCCTGCCCGGCGATTTGGGGTCCCCTCCAGGCCCAGGTCTCCGGAAGCCCCCGGCAAGGGTGGACGCCCCTGCTCACTGAAGCCAGAGAACAACTTCTCGATGGTTCTGTGGCCAGTCCAGCCCCTGAACAGTCCAAGAGAGGGAAGGGCTGGCCCCAGGTGTCCTCTCTCAGCAGAGAAGTGCAGCCGCTAGAGCGCCCTCTCCTGCTTCGGCCCCGCGGCTTCCAAACCGCACCAGGAGCTTGCCACCGGTTCCACCTCCAGCTGGGGCCTGTATGGGAGGGAGCCGACGGATACTTTCCGTGTTTCTCTCTCTCTCTCTCTCTCTCTTCCTCTCTTCCTCAAATCAATAAATATACCCTCGGGCGAGGATTAGAAACAGAAACAATAGATTTTTCCTAGCTGGTTTCGGCTTGAATCTTTCCTCTCTCCGTGGCTGGTTGCAACATGGAAGAGATGGCACCCGGATGGCTGAACAAAGGCGATGCGTCAAGTGAGCTGCCGGCACCGGCTTGCCAGAGCAACGCCGAGGACTCGCGGCCGCCACGCAGCCGCCTGCCCGCCCTGCCACCCCCCCCCCCCCCGCCCCGCGGTTTGTTTTAATTGAAACTGATGATGCCGTGGAGCCGGCTGGGTTTGCATAAATCATCATCGGTGCTCCATTTCCAAGGGTAATCACAACATTAATATACCAAGCAGGAAGGGAAATAATTAAAATTTAGCACATTGCGGTATTGAAGTTTCCGAAATTAATCTCGCGCACCTTTCCCCAGCGCAGATGAGCCACTGCCGCGGCGCACACGGCCGGGCGCCCCAGGCACCCGCACGGTGCAGGCCCTCGGCAACCCCGGCACGTCCGCGTCCTCCCGCGCGGCAGGCAAACCGTCTGCTCAGACTTTAATTCCTTTTCCTTTGTGCTCTGGTGGTGCTTAGGACATTTCTTTCTTTTTCAGACATGGTTCCCCTGCCTTTGAGCTACACAGGGGGCGGGGAGCCGTGCAGAGCGGCAACCCCGTAGCTCTGGGAGCGCGGTGGAGGAAAGGTGCTCCCACCGGCGCCTGCGGAAGGCAGTCCCGGCCCAGGAAGGGAGCGCGGAGACGTGCCGCGGGGAGGAGCCTGTGGCGATGAGCATCTCATTTCAGTGCCTCGGCAAGAAAGTAATAAAGCATCCAGGCTGGATCCCGTCGTGAGCCACGGGGGCGAGGTGCGCACCGAATGAATGAATGGCTCACTTGTCTGATGAAATAGCATCTCTAATGCTCGGCGTCCCCAGAAGACAGTGCGCAGGGAGCCTCGCCGTTGTCACACGCAGTCTCGCGTGCAGACGGCCGCTTGAGAGCAGCAGGGTCGTGCGGAGGACCACGCCCCAGAGCCGTGAGACTGGGAGGGAACTGGGCTTAGACACACAGGAATAGCCCTTGTGGCATTTCTTCCAGCGGGAGGCCAAGAGGAGGCTCCCTCCGGGGGGCAAGACCTCTGGCACCCAGCCAGCATCCCAGCACCCGCCGGTCCTCCCTCAAACTGTGAAGTAGGGGACGCCACCCTCCAACCGCTCACCCACCCCCGACTCACCGTGACGTTCTTCCTTTTCTCTTCCACGGCACGCATTCCGTAGGGGGTTCAGGATCTCGGAGTGTCTGGGAAAAGGAGCTAATGAGTTCCCGTTGGCCTCGTAAGAATCCCTGGAGCAGGCAACTTCCCTTAGACTTCATGGGTGGAAAGGACCCTGACGAAGACCCCCCAGTGGCGGCACTTGAGACAGCAGGGAAGGTGGGCTCGCAGCAAGACTCCGGGGGACTGTTCTCGGTATGTCTTAGGTTTTCAGGTCATCGTTCCCGTGCCGCCTCCGTGCGAGGGTGACTGTTAGGGTTCATCCTGTGAAGCACACACACCGTTTCCTATGTTAAAAATTCCCCCGGCAGGTTGGGTCACCCTCAGACGGTGGACACAGGAGCAGACACTTTGAGAAAGGAGAGCCATCAATTAAAGCGAGGCTGCTGAGCGGCTCCTGGCCAGCGAGAACCCCCAGCAGGCCACGAGTGGAAATGGCTCTGCCTGGAGAACAGCAGAAGCCCTTGCCAGAGCCTCGTGCACCGCCTGCGGGCACCGACCCTCCCCTGTGAACGTGCTCAGTGCGGCTCTTCCTGCTGGCACCCGAGGCCGCAGGCGGGACCGCGTCCCCTGGGACTCCGCACACACGGCCTCAACGTGGGTTGGCATTGAAGGCCATGATCACAACTTCAACCACCTCTCCAGGTTTTCCCCGGCACACACCCCCAAAACCTTGCTGCTCTTACATCACCTCTCTCCTCCAGTTCCTGGAACTTTCAGGGGGCAGAAAAATTCAGTTAACACACATGCCTTCCGTTCACACCCAGTGCATTCACGGGCACAGGGCAGGCGTCTCTGGAGCATTTTCCGGAGGCCCCCACAGGGGGATTCAGTGTTTCCCTTCACGTTGTGATCTCAGTTTCACCTAGAAGAGAAAATGCTTTCTGATTGGGCTTGTTTGCAATTTTTAAACCTATTTGGTAAATATTTTATAATATTTAAAACATGGGCTGTGATGAGGCCTCTATGCCTCTCGCTGCAGAAAGTCATTAATACGTGGCACTTAATGGCACTTTTCGTCATTAAATCTCTTTGTAGACGTTAATTAAGGGGAAGATACTTCATCTCTTTAAAGGTGCGATTAGGTTCCCGTCATTGCATTTCATGAATATCACTTGCAACGGGAAATGAAACACATCAAACCTAAAATACAGATTGCCAAGGGTTTGCTTGACAGGTAAAGATACGCCTTTGTGTGCCTTCCGCTACCTTTTCCCTCTGATGAGGTTTGTAAATAACTCTTACATGCGGCTGTATCATCAAGTCTATTTTTCTTTGATTGTGACTACTGTGATGTTACTTTAGAAAACAAGTCGTTTTATCGAGTAGTCTGAATTATTCAGATGCGACGGCTTCGTGAGTAGAGGCAGCGGGACCAGGGAAGTTTGCGAAGAAGTCATTCAGAGGAAAGTTTGCGAAGGAGCCGGGCGGTGGCCGACTGAGAGGGGCCCCATTTTGCACCCCCGGAGAGTGGGGGTGACTTTGGTGGATGTCGGGCTCCTCTGGACGGCCCTCCGCCTCCCCCGGAAGGGACAAGCTGGTCTTCGTGTCCGGGACCAAACTTACAGCTGCGCTTTGGTGGTCTCTCCCACCGGAAGCTCCTCCCCGTTTGTTTTTGATGCCTGGAATTTTTAAGATAATATTTTTTTTTTCATAATTTGAGATGCTGACCCTTCCCTCTGACTCGTCACATGAAATCGTCACCAGCAGGCCCAGAGCCTCAGCATCTCTCCCCCTATCCCCCTGTCCGCTCTTACCCGAGTTCGCCTCCTTCGCTCCCGTGCCGGAGACTCGCCCCTCTCTCCCCCGAGCTCATCCCTCCGTCCACACCGGGGGGCCCTGTCATTCCTCGGCAACCAGCGTCTTTAAGTTCACCTCCCAGTTCTCCCGCCTCACCGACTCCCTGCAGGACTCGAAATGCAAGCCGTCTCTGTCGTAGGAGTCCCCTCGAGGTACCACCTGCCGTCCTCCTTGAGCTGGGCTCCCTCCCGGAGCAGCAACCTTCCTCGCAAGCAGCCACATCACCGCCTCCATCGTCTCCTCCTTTTCACCCCTGAAACCGTCCCAACTGCGTCTGCTCTCACAGCTCTGCAGGCTGTGGTCCAGCCACCCTGCGGGAAAACGGCGACCGTCGCCCAAACCGCCAACCCCAGTGGCTGCTGTCCGTCCGCGTCTCCTCCCCGGGCTCCCCCAGCACCCTCTTCTCCTGGCTCTCCACGCACACACACGCACACACACACACACACACTCACACACACGCACTCACACTGAGTGCCCCTGCTCCGTCTGTGCCAGGGTTCCCATCGACCCGGATGCTGGTGTTTCCAAGCATTCTCCCCATGAGTTCTAACCCCTGCCTCCTCTCTTTCTGGGGGACTGCACCCGCCCTAGCCCGCACCTGCCACCTGCAGCCACAGGTGACACGCCACACCGCCACACCCACCGCTCCGGCTTTCACTCTCTTTCCTATCTCTGCTGGGGCGTCATTCATCCTTGGCCGGCCTGAAGAGCTCCTTGTCCATCTTCAAGACCCGGTTCAAGAAAGGTTCTCAAGGTCCCCTTCTTTCTTCCCACCCACCCCATCCCTCCTCTGACCCTGAGAGATTAGCTGCTTCCTCTTCAGCACTCCCTCGCATCTCGTGTGTACGTGTGGGTGCGTGTGGGTGCGTGTGTGTGTGTTTAAATGTCTGTACTCCAAGATTTGCCGGGAAAAGGGGTCCCAGCCCTGGTGGGGTTGCTCAGTGGGTTGGAGCATCAGCCCATACACTGGAAGGTCACGGGTTCGATCTCCAGTCTCGGCATGAACCAGGGTGTGGGTTGGACCCCCGGTTGGGGCAGTATGGGAGGCAACCGATTGGTGTTTCTCTCCTATATTGCTGTTCCTCTCTCCCCACCTGCCCCCACTGTTTCTGTCTCTCTCACATCAGTAAACATTTCCTCAGATGAGGCCTTAAAAAAGGGAAAGGAAAGGGGCCCAGCTTTATTATCTCTGCAGTCCCGGCACACAGAACAGAGGCAGTAAGTGGGACCAAGATGGCTGTTTCACGCTAGAGAATGGGAGAGAGTAACCGTGTGGATGTGGTTCGAGGTTACTTCTTTTCTCTTGTCACTCCCACAGCAGCCAACAGACAACACAAAGGTTACAAAACAGACAAGGAGGCTGCAAGTGACACACGACAGCACGCGTGACACATAGCTCTCACCAGCCGCCCGTGGCTTGTCTCTGTAGCTGGCAGGGACGTGCCCAGGTGTTGGTGGCATCGGCAGGCACGCGAAGTGAGACACCCGCCCGTCAGAGGAGCCGAGGGCTGTGAACGTACTTTCTCGTACACGCACAGCCGTGTCCGTGGCCAGGTGTGTGTTCCCCACGCACAGGAAAATAACTGTGCGATGCAACTGAGTGAGCAACATCCAGCAGAACACCCTCGTTCCTAGCCTCAGAATGCACTGATGAGTTAAGCTTCCCTTTTCTGTATTTGTTCTTTAACACCTAAGGGGCTACCTTGGCAAGGGGGGTGCGAGGGGCAGGCAGCCGCGGGGCCCAGCAGACAAGGGAGGAAGTACGCTTTCTTCCAGGGCAGCCCAAAGCCAGGGGTGGTCTGAGTGGGGGCGGGGCACGATGCCATTCAGGACTGGAGGGCCCTTCTCCCCGCTGGGTTTCCGTAAGGGCCCAAGAGGGGAAGGTGTAGCCCATTCGGGAAACTGGGTCCACACTCTGAGCCGGAGGCAACGGTGTTTAGACTAAGCCACGGCGATGGGCTTTGAACAAAATGCAAGGACTTGAGATGTATTACGTGCACAGTTTTGGTAAGCGTCACACTCTCCAGGGATTGAGAGGCCAGTGGCGCTGGGAAGCGAGCAAGGACCAGAGCGACAGCGGGAGGAGGTTGGAGAGGTGAGTGGGGGAGCTGGCTGTCGTCTCTGGCAGGGTCTGTGCAGCCGCCTCTGGGGGGCAGAGGGAGGGAGAACGACCGGAGATGAGTCACTTCCAGCTCCGGGAGCAGGCAGCTCAGGAGCCGCTGTGTCATTTCTTGCGGGGGGGAGCGGGCAGGGGGGCGGTCGTCCGGGGGGAGAATCGATTGGCGGGGGGGTGGGGGAGGGGGAGACCCAGAGTTCTGTTTTCGGGCTGACACAGTAACAACATGGTATCAATGGTAACTGCCGTTTATGATTGCTGGACTGATCGAATGACCTGATGTGTCTAAAGGTTTTTGCCAATGAGCCTTGCACATAGGAAGAATCCGAAACAATACTGACTGTTACTTTCATTGTGGCCACATCATTATTCATAACTATCTTCATCGAAGAGAAAGCTGAGTGAGAGGTGGCCCATTTTATGCCCCTTCACTGTCCCGTGGTCCGTGGTCCGTGGTTCGTGGACACCAACAGTGCACAGTGACAGGCCCTGCACAGAAAGTGCCGGTCGGCTTCTCCGCCTGGTGTGCACGCAGTCGGTTATTTCGTGAGCGGGGAGGAGGTAAAACCGAGGTCAGTGAGATTTACAAAGCCGCTGTGCATCTCATTTCTTTTTTCTTTTCTTTTTTTTTTTTTGAGTGAAGATTAAGGGTTTTTCCCAGATGGATTACGTTCCTTCCATCATTAGTTAAGCCCATCTTAGTGGAAAGTCTACTCAGAAAATTACGTGCGAAAGGCACATTAATTGGGCTTGCAGAGAGCTTTGCTCTGTGTAACATCTGAGTATCGGCTTGGCAGGAATTAGAGGTGGAAAAGAAGAACCAGGCATCCCCCGCCCCCTCCCACGGATACTCCCCACACGGCCACACGCTGAGAAGGGGGCGGCGACCTAGAAAATAATTGCCACGCAGGACACAGCACTTTCGTTTGCCCTCCGGACGTAAAACCCACCAGGACGCCTTCTGCCAGCCGGCTGACAGGAAGCTGTTACTGAGCTCCACAGCCCGTCAACACCCCTGAGGCAGAGAGCGAAATGAGCACCCAGTAAATGGATACCACTTCCAGATAATGTGCCTCTAAAAATAAAACCGAAAAGCACAACCCTCTGTCTGGAATGGGGTCCTGGGCTGGCCCCGGGCAGCAGGAAGACAGATGGGGGGCAGCAGGCCGCTCTTCCCCAGAGCCAGGCGGGAAGGACTGGCTGGGGACATGCTGCCGTCACCACCTCCAGCCCGGTGGCTCCTCCGAACGCCTGGGTGCCCTGGGCAGCACCTCAGAGGTCCCTCTGGGTGGCTGTCAGTTCACAGGCGAGGCCAGAGGAACATTTCAGGGTGACCTCGATCCATCCGCAGTCTCAGGTCCTCGTATGGTTCACACCACCGACCATGTGTCTGCCCGGCCAGAAGCTAAATTTCTCACTTTTAATCAACAAGAAAACTATGGATCCTGTCAAAGCCAAATGTTAGGAGCACTGAGAGTCACTGGGAACGCTGGCAGGGAGAGGTCTGCTCCCTTTCAAAGAGCAGCTTGCCCACGGGACAGCGCAGGCAGGTGACATGTTTGGGAAGGCTGGTCCCTCTGTGTGCAGGGTCCTTGTGCCCCCGCCAAGTGACATTTCCTCCGGTCGTCACGCATTGTCTATCGGCAGCCCAGGGAAATGCTCCCGTGGAAGCACCTAACTGTCCGCCCACGAAGAAGTGCTTTCTGGGAAGCTTAACGCGGCAGACCCCCGAGTCCAGGTTTGTTTCCCAAAGGTGCTTCTCTCCCTCAGATGACGGTGTGCCACCCGACAGCAGGAGCCTGTACACCGAATCTTAAAAACTCCAAAGCACAGGGACTGAACATGCAAGACTGGCTGTCAGAGTAACTCTCCGCAGGAGGAGACAGGCTGCCGTCCGCCCACCAAGCCACCACAGCAGGGGGTGGGTGATTTGCACAGTCGATACTGCGATGTGAACACGTGCACGAGAACACACACATGAGATAGGGTGGGGCACAAGCGAGGAGGAAGCACACCAAGAAATCACTGTCGCTCTCTTCGTTCAAATTAGGGAGCAAGTTGTTCGTCTTAAAGT
The DNA here is from genome assembly GCF_004126475.2 of Phyllostomus discolor. Taxonomy (NCBI): domain Eukaryota; kingdom Metazoa; phylum Chordata; class Mammalia; order Chiroptera; family Phyllostomidae; genus Phyllostomus; species Phyllostomus discolor. The sequence continues at coordinate 2,615,399 of NC_040913.2, read as the reverse complement.
GTTAGCCCAAGTCAAACCTTTTTTATTTTTTTATTTTTATTTTAAGGAGCTATTACTCCAACCCTCTCAATACTAATCACACCCATCGATGTGCTAAAGTCTCCAGAATGCCGGCCGGGTGTTGTTCCGTCCAGCAGAACGCACCGTGTGCACCTCAGTGTCCCGCACCAAAAGTTTGTTTGAGGCTCTAAAATTCAGGGGTGTTCAACTGCGGCCCACGGGCCACATGTGGCCCAGGATGGCTGTGAATGTGGCCCAGCACAAAACCGTAAATTTACTTAACACATCATGAGATTTTTGACTTCCAGCCAAGATGGAGGCATAAGTAGATACACTTTGCCTCTTTGCACAACCAAAAAGACAACAACAAATTTAAAAACAGAAAACAACCAGAACTGCCAGAAAATCAAACTGTATGGAAGTCCAACAACCAAGGAGTAAAGAAGAAACACTCACCCAGACCGGCAGGAGGGGCGGAGATGGGCAGCCAGGCAGAGAGGCCTCGTGGCAAGGCAGTGGCTGGCGGACCGGTGGTCCCACTTTCACATGCAGAAAAACTGAGAGGAACAACTCAGGAGTGACACAGACCCACAACCCAGGGTTCCAGCAGGGAAAGACAGCCTCAAACCTCTGACTGAAAACACCTGTGGGGATTGCAGTGGTGGGAGAGCCCCACAGGAGAGTTTGTTGGAGAGACCCACAGGGTCCTAGAACGTACACAATCCACCCACCCGGGAATCAGCCCCAGAAGGGCCCAGTTTGCTTGTGGGTAGTGAGGGAAGGGACTGAAAGCCAGCCAAGAGCCAAGCAAGTGGCACTGTTCCCTCTTGGACCCTCCCCGACACATAGCATCACAACCAGCAACTTGCCCCACCCTGGTGAACACCTAAGGCTCCGCCCCTTACTACGTAACAGGCGCATCAAGACAAAAAAAAAAATGGCTCAAATGAAAGAACAGATCGAAGCTCCAGAAAAAATGTAACTAATTGATGAAGAGGTAGCCAACCTATCAGATGCACAGTTCAAAACACTGGTAATCAGGACGCTCACAGAATCAGTTGAGTATGGTCACAACATAGAGAAAAGAGTGAAGGCTATGCAAAATGAAATAAAGGAAAATGTACAGGGAACCAACAGTGAAGGGAAGGACAGTGGGACTCAAATCAATGGTTTGGACCAGAAAGAAGAAAGAAATATTCAACCAGAACAGAATGAAGAAACGAGAATTCAAAAAAAAATGAGAGGTTTAGGAACCTCCAGGACAACTTTAAATGTTCCAACATCTGAATCATAGGGGAGCCAGAGGAGAAGAGGAAGAGCAAGAAATTGAAAACTTATTTGAATGAATAATGAAGGAGAAATTCCCCAATCTGGCAAAGGAAATAGACTTCCAGGAAGTCCAGGAAGCTCAGAGAATCCCAAAGAAGTTGGACCCAAGGAAGCACACACCAAGGCACATCATCATTACATTACCCAAGATTAAAGACAAGGAGAGAATCTTAAAAGCAGCAAGAGAAAAGGAGATAGTTACCTACAAAGGAGTTCCCACAAGACTATCAGCTGATTTCTCAAAACAAAGTGTGTAGGCAAGAAGGGACTGGCAAGAAGTATTCCAAGTCATGAAAGGCAAGGACCTACACCCAAGATGACTCTATCCAGCAAAGCTATCATTTAGAATGGAAGGGCAGATAAAGTGCTTCCCAGATAAGGTCAAGTTAAAGGAGTTCATCATCACCCAGCCCTTATTATATGAAATGTTAAAGGGACTTATTTAAACAAAAGATGATCAAAAATACGAACAATAAAATGACAACAAATTCACAACTATCAACAACTGAACCTAAAAAACAAAACCAGAAATAAACTAAGCGAACAACAAGAATAGGAATGGAATCACAGAAATGGAGATCACATGGAGGGTTATCAGTAGGGAGGGGGTGAGGGGAGAGAGGGGGAAAAGGTACAGGGAGTACGAAGCATAAATAGTAGGCACAAAATAGACAGGGGGAGGGTAAGAATGGTATAGGAAATGGAGAAACCAAAGAGCTTAAATGTATGACCCGTGGACATAAACTAAGTGGGGGGGCAATGATGGTAGGAGGGGGGTACAGGGTAGAAGGGAATAAAGGGGAGAAAAAAATGGGACAACTGTAATAGCATAATCAATAAAATATATTAAAAAATTTTTAAATCATGAGATTTTTTGTGATTATGCATCACAATGTACTTACTATGTGGCCCAAGACAGCTCTTCTTCCAGTGTGGTGCAGAGACCCCAAAAGCCTGGGCACCCCCGCATAATTCTACACTCATTTTGTCGCTTTTGAGAAAGACAGGAGACAGACCCAATGAGCCTCCTGTCCCCACCTCCCGGGGTGGGCCTTCCCCGACATCTGTGAACACGTCCCTCTTTCTTAGGTTCCAAGACTTTATCCCAAGACCCTTGTTGTTGGCGAATGGGATTTCTCCAACAAATGGCACCAGGAATCAAACCCACAGTGGCCATGACACATCTTATAACCTATCTTTGGCCTTGGTCCCCCCCGCCGCCTTCCTGCGGAGGTCTGGGGCATTTCTGCAAGGAGGGCAGGGTGTGCCAATAAGCCAGAGGCCCCTTGTGCCAAATGTCTATTTTCTTATCATCTTACAAAGACCTAAAAGTAACTCCCGAAGACCACAGCAAAAAGGTCCAAGAAAATTCATTACTTTCCTTTCCTCTCCTCTCCAACCCTCAGCCTAGCCTGCAGATTACCTTCCTGTGGGAGGCGCTGGAAGCATGAGTCTGGGAAGCACTTACCTGCTAGTCACACACATTGGATGGGTCCCCCTGGGCCCCTTGGTGACCCCTTGGGTGGGTCAAGGCCTGGGGGCCGGGGTCTTCATTAAAGGTCAGCCCCAGACTCGGGGTGGGGGGTGTGATAGGCCTCAGAGCAATTCCAGAGGACCTGTGGGTGTAGAGAGCCCCTGAGAAACTGGGGCGGAAAAAACTTAACCTGTTTTCAGCTGTGTCCCTGGGGACTTCAGACCTGTTTATGTCTGTCTCCTTGGGCAAGCTCAGGAGGAAGCAGCTCTCGGGCAGGACTGAGGGTCATGAAGAAGCGTCCCAGAGGGCATGTGTACCCTACAGCCCCCCAAATGCTGGGCACTGAGCCACCTCACTGGCTGTCTGGACCACGCCAGGAGAGGCTACGAGTTGGAATGCCTGCAAACGGTCCCCCTTGAACTTGGTCAGGAAACACGGGGCGCAGGTGAGTCAGAACCAAGCTGACTGCGAAGCCAGTTTATTTATTGCACTTATTTGTTTCCAGTGCAATTCGTTTGTCTCAGCGACCGGACATCTGCGTCCACAAAGTGGGGGGCACCCGGCCAAGTGTGGGGACGTTCTGATGAGGTCTGGAATTCGTGTGGGACACCCTCCATGCTCGGCCAAGTTCCTGGGAGAAAGCCAGATGCTGCCTAATGGAAAACTTCCCAGAGAAAAAGCAAGGACGCATTTTCCTGAGATCGCTAGTGACTAAGCACTTTCCCTTGGTCTATCATCACGTCTGAAAAGATAGAGAGTCGGCACCGAACAAGGTGAATTAGCACCTTGCTTTGGGATGGCTTCTTCATTCTGACCCTTCCAGAGCAATCCCACCGATTCTCATCTGGGCTTTGGAAGTTCCGGGGGAGAGGGGAAGGCCAGGGCGACACGGCCGTGCAGGGGAAAACTTCACACGCAAAGAGGCTAAAAGACTTGCTTTAGGGTCTCATAATGCCAATTAATTTGTGTGTCACAGGGACCCTGGCAGGAGCCCGGGATAATTTAAAGGAAATTCAATAGAGGGAGTTATGACAGAGGCATGTGCAAGGGGTGGGGACCTCACTGGGGAGAGGGCCAGCGGTGGGGGCTGGCAAAGGCCTGAAGGGTCAAGAAGGGGCAGCGAACCCCCGAGGGGCCTCTGGTAGGAGGGTGAATGTGGGTGAAGAGCTACAGCCCGCACGAAGCAAGGCTGGTATGGAAGAACCCGGGGGAACCCCAACCCAACTCTCCTCCACAGCCCCTGTTGTCTGCTGCTTCCGACCTCGTCCAGCCCCCAACCATGGGCCCACCCCAACTGACAGCTGTCAGGCGAGGCAGCCCAGCAGTTTAGTCCAAAGAGTGGATCCTCCAGCGAGTCCTCCGGGGCAGGGAGAGTCTGCAAAGACGGCCTGCAGTGCGGGCGCAGGAAAAGGCCAAAGCTGCCGGCGGCTACTTCCAAGATCCCTCTGCGTGGGGACCACGCTGAGGAACTCATCGCCAGCCCTCATGACGATGACACGCGTGCGGAAGCTATCATGTGCCTGGTGCGCCCACTTCTCTGTCTCACGGCTTTGTGCCGCTCACGTATCACCACGCCCACGCTTTCACCCTTCTCAGAGTTAGCTCCGTAGTGGTCTCCTGCTTTTTTTTTTTTTTAAGATTTTATTTATTTATTTATAGAGAGGGAAGGGAGGGAGAAAGAGAGAGAGAGAGAAACATCGATGTGCGGTTGCTGGGGGCCATGGCCTGTAACCCAGGCATGTGCCCTGACTGGGAATCGAACCTGCGACACTTTGATTCACAGCCCGCGCTCAATCCACTGAGCTACACCAGCCAGGGCGGTCTCCTGCTTTTTCACAGGCTCCTGAGACTGACTTGCCCGTGGGGACAGCTGGCCCCCATAACCGAGGGATGACTTCTATCCTCACCACATCGCCGGGATGTGAGTTTTGAGCTCTGGACCTTATGGCCCAAAATTCTATTGTTTCTTCTTTAAAAAAATCATGATGGTGTAGAAGAAAGAATGTGCGGCCTGGAGGCCTGACAGACCCAAGTCCAAATCTTCATCGTCTTAATTAGTAGCTCAGCGACCTTGGACAAAGACTCAACCTTTCCGACAAAGTTTTCTCAACTGCCGTATCGTCTGCGGTCAAGAGCGTGAGTGAGTTACCTGAGACCACCGGAGGGCCTAACGGAGAGCAGGCCCTCATAAGTCCACTCGTCCATTATCATTCAATAAAGTGTGATTATGGCTCTATATCCTAATAGTGATAGCTATTACTTTTAGCTAATAGCCCTCCCACGCGGCCTAACTATGCGCAGGCAGTCGGCAAGATGGTTCCACTCTACTTACTGACGCTGCAAGACACTGTTTCCTGTTCGAGAAACCTTTACTCAGGGGGAGTAAGTGCTTTGTGTGAGCTAGCCAATCTGATTTTCCCAACTTACTATTATTCCCCTATTTTACAGAAGATGAAGCTAGGGCTCAAAGAGGTCAGGTGACCGGCCCAAGGTCAGAGAGGGGAAGTGGGGAAATGGGGTTCTCCCAGGGCCCCCCAAAGGCAAGCATTTCACCCCAAGGTCAAGGTCACGAACAAGGGAGCACAGAGCCAAGTCAGGACTGCTTCTCCAATGCCCCCCGCCCCCGCCCGAGTCTCCCCACGGCACTGAGACAGGTCAGCGCGAAGCCCAGCTCCAGAAGCGTTTGAGCCCCACACTCGGGGACCCTGGGGACATGACCGTCCGTCCAGTCCTGGGCAGGGGGTGCCCTGCCAGTGTCTGCACGTTGAGCCTCACGCTTCAAGCAGAACTGCCCGCACCACTGGGGCACCTCTGGAAGGGAAGGGAACCCACAGATTCCAACCCATGGGAGGGACGGAGAGAGCGCCGTGCACAGTTCCCGTGTCCTCCCCCGCCTTCTCCCCCGCCTTCTGACCGTCTTGTAATTCTTCACAGGCAGCTTAGGAGAACGAGCTTCACAGTGAAAACTGGAAACTTGTGGGTTGTGTCGCAGTTCTATCGAGCAGTTGGTCAGTCAGCACAGCATGGGGAGAGGGTCTCCCAACACCCCCGATGTCCTGGCGTCCCACCGGCACTCCAGGTGGGCAGAGCTCGGGGAGATGTGGCCCCAAGAGGGCGCTGGGGTCCTGCCCCCTAGCACTGGGATTCTGAGAAGCCGGAACACCCGGCGGCCAAGGAGGGAGAGGGGACGGAGAGAGGAAGGGGACGTGGAAACCATCTCTCCCCCGGACGATCACTAATTCCAGGAGATCCTAGCCCCGGCACACCCCCCTCCCAGAAACAGGGCAGAATGCCCTGTGCCAGGTGATGCGAGGGGTTAAAAATATCTGCACCCACTCTCCCCCCTACCCTGTTCTGCACCCACTCTCCCCCACCCACCCTGTTCCCAGTGATCTTTGACCCCAGGGCTGCCTCTCCAGGGTCCCTGCAGCCGGATGGGTTCCAGGGGCACCTCAAGCGCCCTGCCCCAGGCCAGTGCTGCGTCTCCGGTCCCTCCACAGTCTCCGCAGTGCCCCTTCCGTGGGTCCGGCTGTCCCACAGAGTGGGCGGCACTCCCGGGGGCGGGCGGAGGGGGGCTGAGAGCCCTCCCTCCTGACCCACCCTCTCCCCGCCTCCAGCCCGTCCCAGGGGACGTCCACGCAGGATTCCTCGCGAGGGGCACATCTGGGGACACACTGAGCTGCCGTCCTCACTCAAGCTCTGCTGTCGGTGTGCTGGTCAGACGGTGGGATTCAGGCGCAGGCCGGGGGCCGAGCAGCTGGGAAGGGGAGCGGGACTGAATGCTCCCACACAGGGTGCCTGGGTGCGGACAGACTGACAGACGGGAGAGCACAGTGAGAAAAGCTGGGACAGACAGGTGCAGGGAGTGGCCAGCTCCTAGGGCCTGGGGACAGAGCTGCCCTCCAACACAAGGGGAAAGCAGGTCGGCCCGCCCACCCCAGGCCTCAGGCCGGCTCTGGCTGATCGCCCGAAACCCCTCCACGAGTAACTGTGTGTGGTGAATTGACCTGCATTGGAATTCCGGTCGCCAACCGCATCAAGAATGAGTTCAGCTCAGCTCAGCTTGGCTTTGCCTTGTTTTAGGAGGCCAGGCACGGACCCACTGGGCCCTCTGCTCTCGGCTCCGTAAGCCCAGAGCCGCCTTCCAGGCCCCGGGAGCTGATGTCACTGGGCGGGCAGCTCTCGCTGGAGCCGGGCTGCTCTCGTCCACCTCGGGGTCCGGGGTGCACACAACGGGGCCGGTGATCAATCACTGGCTGGCAGGCGCTGCCAGGGCAGGTTCCTCCAGGGCAGGGGCTGGGGCTGGGGCTGGGGCAGGGGTGGGCGGGAGCCAGGCTGGGCTCCTCCCTGCTGGCCGTCAGCTGCCCTCATTCTCAGAGCCCTGAGCCCGGCCAGAACTCTGTGTTGTCTGCCGCCCCACCTCCCGCCCTTTCCGGACTCCAGTGGGAGGGCGTCCAAGGGCCTTGTGGCCGGTGCTGGGGTCCGGGGAAGCCCGCAGGGTGCCCTCTGCCGAGCGACCCCGGAGCCCCTTCCCCTCCTTCACCCCGTTGGCCTTAGCAGGGTTTCCATAAGTCCATGACGTTCGCACGCAGGGCAGTGGACCAGCGGCCTTGGCCTCTCCTGGAGGCTTGATGGAAATCCAGGAGCTCAGACCGCCCCCACTCCCCCGCCCCCCGCTGGGGGCTGCTGAACCAGATTGTGCACTTTACAGGGTCCCCAGCTGGTTCGTGCCCACGTTACAAAACAGAAGCACCAGCTCCAGGCGACGCCCTGATGTAAACAAGATACATTATGTGCCGCGCACAGTCCCGGGCGCTAAGGATACACGAGGCCTGTGTGAATGAGTTACTTTTCCCCGGAGACGAGCACGCTGAGCGTTTGGAGAAGTGCAGGCCTCTTTCCGAAGGAAGGATTTTATTCAAGGGACAGCAGGGAGCGCGCCCCTCAGACCCGTGCGACCTCCTGCTGTGTCTTGAGTCCACGGAGCTGGCCTCTCCGAGCTCAGCGAGGCGTTGAGCCGGCGCTTCCCTTGTCATTTGAGCTTAATGGGAAAACCCAGTGGCATTTTGGAGACAGAATGTCCAGGTGCACATTTATTCTTAGAAGGACATGGGCCACAACACATCCATTCTGCAAAAAAAAAAAAAAGAGAAGAAAAGAAAGAAAAGAAGCAGCAGCAAGCTGTGGCTCACATACTGAAGGGGTGAGCAACACCCCAGAGGTGGGGAGGACAGACGCGCTTCTTCTGTCCAGGGACATGCCGCGTCGCGTGGACGGCCAGGGCAGAATCCGTGTCAACGCCCGGCTCGCTCCCAGGGAAACGAAACTGTCCCCGAGCCTGTGGACCGGGCCTGGGCACCTGCCCATGAACAGCAGCCACCGTCACTGCAAAAGCACATGAGATGCACGGTGATGCGGTTTTTCATTTTCCTTGTTTATCCCCTCAGTCCCTGACTGAAGTCGCCTTCTGACGAGGTGGGCCCAGCGTTGTGACCCCCGAGAACAGTGGCCCTCACAGGTGCCGGGCGTTTCCTCTGTGCCAGGCGCTGTCGGAGGTGGCGGACATGGGGAGTCAAATCTCCGGGAGCCATTCATGTGCAGCGGCAGGTCCTGACCAACAGAGACCCTGGTTTTGCTCGGGGTGTTTTCCAAGGTCTTTGTTTAGCAAACAGCCTTGGGAGAAGACGCATGAGTCCCTCAGAGCCAGAGCGTGCGTGCTCACCGTCTAATTTGACGCCTCTCTCCGGAGCACACAAGCCGCTGCCCCTCCCGAAAGCCCCGGGCTCCCCGAGCTCATCTGAGCTCTTCCGGAGCATAACCCAGTGTGTGCGTGCCTGCGTGCAGGAGTCTCCTGGGTCTCCTGTTGCTTTGTGGAAGCTGGAGATTGGGGGACAGTGCAGCACCATGCCGGGTCTCTTCTGCTTCTGCTGTGCGTCATACGGTCCCTTGTCTTGGATCCAGGCGGCTCCTGTCCGGGGGCAGGGGGTGGTGGGAATAAAGTAGCTCAGATCGGCCAGAGCATAAACCACATAAGTTGATTAGAGAGAAAAGAGGCTAGAAAGAAGTTCAGGGTCAGGTGGAAGATAACCATGAATGCCAAATGGAGGGTCCACTTTTTCCAGTGGGATCCCGGAACCACTGAGTGTAGGTTGGCCAGGAGTGGGGCGTAATCAGATGTTAGAGAAGCAAAGTTCTCGTGTGTAAAACCAGACCTTGCTGTCTGTGGGGAGGTCTCTGGTCAGACATCAACCACACAAAGACTCGGTTTTTCGCTACAGAGAAAAGGAGGGGTTACTCCCGGGAGGCGGGCGGGGGGCGGTGACTTCAGCTTTGGGATCACTCCCTGGAGTCCGCCCGTCCTCTTTCCGTCCAGTTTCACACGACATTAACCAAGCATCTGCTGTGTGCGTTCCCGGTCCCTTCACAAAACAACTAACAACCCTTCAATCAAGCGTTATGTAACACAGCATTGCGCACAAAGTAAGTGCTCAACAAATATTTCAATAAACTATGTTGAATGGGTCATTTACATAAATTATATCTCTGGTCGATAAGTCAAGACCAGATGCTTCTCATGTCTGCAACAGGTGTAAACATTTAGTAGAACCATTTACCCTGTTTCTGGTTGAGTGTTTTTACGCACAGCTAATTATTTTAATAGTCTGGTGATACATGCAAATTTTTTTCCAGCAGATACATGTGATTATTTATTTATTTGCTCACGGAATGAATTAATGAGTTAATGGCGTATCAGGCAAGTAGACACACACTTTTATTACACATCTGTGAGATGAGTTTGGGGGCACCTGTCACGACACTCAGAGACAGCTTGTCGGGATGTCCCGGTCACAGCAAAGGAGGAACTCTTACCCTTAGTGACAGCGCGGATGGACCTGGAGATTACTATGCTGAGTGAAACAAGCCATTCGGAGAAAGATGAGTACCATACAATTTCTTTTGTATGTGGAATCTAATGAACAAAATAAACAGATAAAATAGAAACAGACTCCTAGATACAGAGAACAGACTGGCAGCTGTCAGAGGGGAGGGGAGTGGGGGGATGGGTAAAAATAGTGACGAGATTAAGCAAAGAAAAAAAATCCTTGTAGACACAGACAACAGTGTGGTGGTTACCGGAGGGAAATGGGGAAGGGGGAGGTAAGAGAAGGTCAATTGGGGATAAACGGTGACGGAAGGAGGCTTGACTCTGGGTGATGAACACACAGTACAATATACAGATGATGGGTCATAGAACCGTACACCTGAAACCTATATAATATTATTCACCAATGTCACCCCAGTAAGTTCAATAATTTTTTTTAATTTTATGAATGACATATAAGTAGAATCTGCAAGTCACTTGCTACATTCAAATATCCTGACAATGTTTCTGAATATTGTGACTTTTAAAATTAGAATATTGAATACCAAAAAGAACAGCTTAGTCAATACTTCCATGCACCTGAGATTCCAGCACCAGACATATGACCTGATTTGAACAAATTAACAGAGTCGTACAAACTGTAGCAAATCAAACAAAATCCAAACTGTCGGATTATTTTTCTTCCTTCCATTATGAATTTTAGTTTGCATTTTTTATAAAGAGCATGTATCTACATGTGTATACACAGACATCCAGAAATAGATATCCAATATGCTTGTAAAGAATCTACAGAAATTGTTAAGTCATAAACAAACCTGTGAATCTATAGAATCTGTCATCCTATTGATTAAACCAGAAGCATCAAGACGTACATGCCTTCGGATGCTGAAACCTGTGTCAATAAAATAGTAAAACTGTTAAATCTTTGCAGACAGGTAGAAAACGCGATTCCTAAAGTAGCATCTGTTGAAATTTTAAATAGTTTAATGAACTTAAAGGAGAGCAAAGATTCCCCCTCAAGAGCTTTGAAGTTATTGCATCCACTGTGGAGATTTAATTAACGACCTAGCTGACTGCCCTGAAGTTCTGACCACGGCTCCTGTGCCCGCTGACCTCGTCCCCGCAGCAGGCAGACTCCAAGGGCCCGCCCCCAGCAGCCTGGCAGCCAGCGAGCCAGGGCCCCGCCCAGGGGCTCGCGGAAGGCTAGCGACAACTTGGACAATGACAAACGTCTCCTTACATCCTGCGCTGTAGTTTGGGGGGTGGGGAATCCTGAGACAGGCTAATTTCTCCTCATCAGTGAGTAGTCCTCTGGCCAGTACACGGGCCTGCAGAGCCAGAAAAACCTGAGACCGCATCTTGCCTACCAAAGGTGTGTGTGTGTGTGTGTGTGTGTGTGTGTGAACGAGGGTGCCCACCGTCTGAATCTGGAGAGAGTGCAGAGGCGCACGGGTCTTATTCTGGGGTACGGACACCCCCAGTTCTCAGCGTTCAAGTGCTGCGGGAACATCCCTGGACCCGGAGCTGGCAAGTCCTGGCCGCCACCTGATTTACGATGGCAGGATTCCAGCAGGTGGAAAACGCAGAGCACCTGGCAGCTGGTCCCCTCCATGAACGACCCCCGCACCGCTGCTGCCTTCCCAACGCGGTTCAGTGGGAGGGGCCGGGAAGGCGGGGAGAGGAGAAGGAGCGGCCGGGGGAGGGAAAGGAATAAGCGGGTGAATCAGCTCGTCCTTCTGCAGGAGCCTCATTCTTTCTCTTCTGAAGGACGTTCGCTCCGGGCACATGACTCATGCGGATTAGAAACGTCGTAAACCGGAAAGTGTCGGTGATCTGAAGGTTTTATGTTCACACGCACGCATGCAGTTCTTTGCAGATGAATCGGCAGGCTCCTTCAAGGTCCAGAGGAGTGATGCTTCAAGCTTTTCCTTGAAATAGCTATCGCGTGGACCGATTCATGCGCACGTGAAATAGGTCTCTGTCACCAATGTTTGTTCCATCCTGTCAACCTTGGAACTGTACATTTATTTAACATTTTCTAGAATAAGTGAAGTTATTAACAGAACATATTAAATAAAAGGGCACGACATGAGAATTCTGATAAGTCATCCTCTGGCCGGGGTACTGTAAAGAGCAGGATGCACAGGGGAACTTGCAGGGGTCTGGTCTCCCTGTGCCTAGATTTGATAGAGCCGCCGCGCCCCTGGGACCCTCGGTGAACGGAGCCTCACCCTGTGGGTGCACGGGGCTTCCTCCCAGCATGGTGTGTGGGAGCTGTGCGGCGAGGAGGGCTCTGTCCATCGGGGCCACGAGAGCAGGGGCAGTCAGTGATCCCTGGACACCAGAGCTGGCCGAGGACAAGAGGAAACCCTACTCTGACAACCACTGGCCTGTGCCCTTAAGATGATGGAGCCGGCAAATTCCATGGTCTGTGTATTTTGCCACAGTGAACAAAATACAAAGAAAAAAGGACCCCCTGCCTCACCCAGCTCTGGAGCTGGGAAAGGGGGAGGTACTGTAGTAGCCTTTTTCTAACCCTCGTGAGTGCGTTTCTGGCCACGGAGCCAAAGCTCAGCGCGTGGTTTCTCAGCGGCTGGTTGCCATGTGGGATCTGCAGCCCAGTCCACACAGTGTTTGTGTCCTGCTACATTTCACACGCCTCTGAAACCGTTCGTACAGGGCAGTCGAAAGCGGCGCTGTCCAGCGTGCCAATCCCGGCCGCGCCTGGTTCTCGAACACTTGAAATGTGGCTAGGGCGACTGAAGCCTTGGATTATAAATTTTATTTCAATGTGTTTCGATTTGAACTGAAACACTGACACTCGATTGGGTTATCGGAAGAGTGGAAAGTCTGTGTCTTCAGAGCCCGATGGAAGCTCAGAAGCTTCTCGTTTTAGTTTCTCGTTTGGTGGTTGCCTTCAGGCACGGTGTTGCTAATCGCTTGGCCATCGTTAGGTCAGCTTGGCCAATGGGGATGATCGCACGGCTGGTCTACGCCACAGCGAACATTCCAAGGCCTGAATCCCCTACACTTCTGCCCACGTCTGTTTTAGAGAGTTGGGGCTTCTGGATGTGTGTTCACGCACTGCAGGGCAGACGGACACCGCGGTGCGTTCAGAAGGCTGCTGCCACCCAAGCCGCCGTCCCGCTCAGCCACGCGCGGCCAGCGGCCAGCGGTCGGGTGGCTCAGGCGGAAGTTGTGAGTGAGACCTCAGAGACCTGCCAGCCTCCTTCAGCCCGCGGTTTCCGCTTCTCCCCTCCGCACACCTCCTCGGGAGGCTGCTCCGGGCTGCCTGCCACGGCACGGCCCCCGAGCTCTCTGCCCACCTGCTCCGAAGCCACAAAGATGGGGCTGAAACACAGGGCGCAGCAGGAGCAGAGCGAGGGCGGGAACCTCAGCTTCCCAGTCGCATCCCGACTCATCGGTGAGGGACAGGAGCTGCTCACCCAGTGGCCCGTTGCTGGGGCCACACTCTGCAAGGCGGGCCCGGCAGGGAACCCCGGTGGCAGGCACAGACCGGTTCAGAAACCGCCAGACGGGCTGTGTGAGGACAGACGGTGAAATCAAAGCCGGACTTGCTGTCCCGGCCTGTCGGATTTCCCTGGCAGGACTCGCTTTCTTTCAAACCCATGTCCGTGGCGACTGGTTTAAAACCACATTTGACCATAGAGTTTCTCCCGGTGCGAGAGCCCGAAAACCTGAGTGGCCTCTCTTTGTCAGAGCGTCCCCCTACAGGAGAGGGCTCAGAAGCCAGGGAGGACAAAGGGGGAGGGGGGGCCTGCAGGGCCCGGCCCCTGGAGCTGAGGGCCTGGGACCCACCCGTCCAGGTGGAGGGCACGTGAGCGGGCTGGGTCTGCCCATCGCGGTGCTGCCCACGAGGGTCGCCCCACTGTGCTGCTGCTGGGAATCCCTCCTCCTGCTCCACACCCCCTCCCGCTCGAGGTTTCCAGCCCTTCCCTCCACGCCAAGGCCAGCCAGAACAGGGCCGTGGCAGACGGTGGGGGAGGGTGGACAAAACTCCAGTTGTTCCGCATAAACAGGAGGAACAAACTGAGTTTTATTCCCTAACCGCCACGTCAGCTCGGGTTGAGGCTCCATTCAGGGACCTTGGCATTCCTGAATTCTTGACCTTTTCATGGGAGAAATCATGAATTTTTATTGTATTTTGTTTTTTGTACAGATGGCTGTCAGGACAAGATCCACGGTGACCCCCTCTCAGGGCCGAGGGGCACATTGGTGATTCCTAGCTGGTTGCTCTCCTCCAAGATGCTCAGCAGCTTCCCGGGTCTTCTCTGTCGTCTCCCCGGGGCGCAGGTCTAGGTGCTGCCAATTCTCCTTCTGTCAGATCGCGGGGATGAAAGGCCCCCTGTGGACCGTGGACCAGAGCTGTGTCTCCAGTGGCTCACTGTGATGGGCAGGGCCCACAATGTGGAGATTTGTGGGCAGCCCCAGGACCACCTATCCGAACGCACCATTAACCCCACCACCGAGATGCCGCAAACTCTCGCTCTTTCCCTCTGAGCCTGGGTCTGCTGACTGAGATGTGTGTCTGTCGGCGTCAAGTTCTTCTCGAATTAGGGCGAGAGAGGCATGCAATGATCAATAAAAACCTGTACTGAAGAGAGCTCAGAATACGTCAGCAGATCAAGGAGCTCACTCTGGAAGTTAGCTTTGGGCCCTGAGACGCAGGGGCCAGAACCTGCCACTGAAAGGGAAGACGGGGGTAAAAGGAGGCAGAACTGAAAGGAACCTGCCTGGGCTGAGCCCTCAGACGGCGGTGTCCTGTCCCTCGGGTTCGGAGGGTCGCTCCAGGCGGCTCCGCAAGGTGGGCCTGCCGCCTCGGACACGCGGCCCCGGCTGGCCAACGCTGGGCCTCCGGCACGCAGCCTGGCTCCAGGCCCCACGGACACGTGGCTGTGGGCTGCTTCAGCTCCCTTCCTGATGGATATTGATCCCCCTCACGGGTCCCTCGCTCAGCAGTCCTCATTGATCATCCCATCGCCGGAATTAATAGGTTAGCCAGTTGATGGTCTGTTCATTTAATGTGTGTGGGCTCAGGCAGGGACCCCTCGGGGAACCCGCCACTTCCACTCCCGCCCCTGAGCGGTGCCCGGGACCCTTTTCATGGGACCGTGTGTGCACTTCCGTGCTCACGCAGATGACAATGAACATGTAGGATGCCCAGGAAATGGGGATTAACTTGAACATCAACCTGCAAATTGATATGACTCAGAAGGAGCCTCAGTAACACCTACTTTTTGCATTACCTATAAGTCTTTTTTTTTTTTAAAGATTTTATTTATTTACTTTTAGGGAGGGAGATAGATAGATAGATAGATAGAAACATCAATGTGTGGTTGCTGGGGGTTATGGCCTGCAACCCAGGCATGTACCCTGGCTGGGAATCGAACCTGGGACAGTTTGGTTCCCAGCCCGAGCTCAATCCACTGAGCTACGCCAGCCAGGGCCCTATAAGTCTTTATTAATTGTATACGTAGCATTTCAGGGAGAATGTGTAAAATGCTTATGAGAGGAGTGTAGTTTTAAGTATCTCCAAGATTCTATGAATGAGTGATATACCAACTAAAAAGCATTCCCTTTTCCCCCGAAACGAGGTCTTCCTCTTAGTTTATCAAAACCGGCCTCCTAAGAACATTTCCTGGACGCACCTGGTTTTTCATCTTCCAGCCTCTGCATCTGTGGGTCGTGGGTCACTAAGTTCTGCCCCCTGTGGGTTCGGCCTCCACACCGAATGGCTCTCTGCGCATTACAAGTCCATATTGTCAAGACTTTTATTGAAAAGTCTTCCTTCTAGCCCTGGCTGGCGTAGCTCAGTGGATTGAGCGCGGGCTGTGAACCAAAGCATCGCAGGTTCGATTCCCAGTCAGGGTACATGCCTGGGTTGCAGGCCATGGCCCCCAGCAACTGCCCATTGATGTTTCTCTCTCTTTCTCCCTTCCTTCCCTCTCTAGAGATGAATAAATAAAATCTTTAAAAAAGAAAGAAAGAAAGAAAAGTCTCCCTTCTTTACGATTTTGTTTCCCTGGTGATTCTGTGGGGACGCGCAAGGGGCCTGCAGGCCGGGGGCCGTCAGAAGGGCACGGGACTCGAATGTTCAGGACACAGTGGTGGACAAGGGCAACGCTCGGGCCAGAGAAGGGACTTGCCGGACTCCGGATATAAGAAGTTAACTTCACTCCTCTGAATCTAGAACGATATTAATTACCCACTGTCCTTGAGGGACTTGAGAAGGTGCTCATGGCAACCATTCACAGCCTTCTGCGGGTCCGAGGAGGGCCCTGTGGGGGGCGCTGGGAGCCGTGGCCCTGAGAGCACTCGACTTAAAGAGAGGACAAGGTCATTGGAAACGTTGCAGGAACAGAGAGACCAGGGGATTGATAGGATCGTCTGTGTGTAAATTGAATTCACTGAGAATTAAGACAAGAATAGTATTGGAGCAGAAAATGTTGCAAAACAGGAAGGGTCGGGCCGGAGTGGATGGATGGGAGCACTGAGGGGCGAGGCCCTCTCGGGGTGGAGATGCCCACCAGGCTTCGGGGTGGGGGGGAGGAGGAGGAATAGATGGGGCGCAGTGGCAAGGGGAAAGGAGGAGATGTGGCCTCCCCTCCCCCGGGCCCAGAGGCCTGAGGACCACGGAAGGTAAGGGGGCTGCCTATGGGGCCTTCGCGTCCGGGTAGCCAGGTGCGGCCAGCTACACGTCGGGGGGTCACGCACCTCTTGGAGAACCTCATGAAAAGGCTGCATCATCTCCTCAGAAAAATGCGGGTAAACTTAAACATTATGACTGTAATTTCAAGGGAGGGCTTTCAGAATTAAACACCTCCCCGCATCTTTCCCGGCCACTCCCAGTTTGGACCCATGAATTTGAGTTAGGAAACTATGATTTCAGCGCTGCTTTTCACGGGGACAGTATGATGGAGTTAAGAGGGAATTCTGCATTTTAGGACTTATTTGCACATTTTGGAAACTAAGCAAAAGACTCAAAATTCTTTTCCTAAAATGAGATCCACAGTTCATCCAGGCCCTGAGTTAATATTGGGGCTACTTAAATGAAGAATTATATCATCGACTCATGCCAATGTTGCTATTTAACATTGGCTTGTCAAGTTTTAATGCTAAAAACTAAAGAATTTAAGCTTCCCTGTATAACTCATGTACTTTTTAAATGACGTGATCGATAGTCGGTCTCTCATCTGGAGAAACACGGTTTGCATTTGTTCTCAGGCGTCCTGACGGAAGGGGCCTGTGGTCAGAGTGGTAAGCTTGGTAGGCAGAAGGCTACAAAAGAAGAAGCAAATGGGTGGACTGGCATTTTTGTCTAATTTAACGCAAGCATAATTACAGATATGAAATGTGGAATGAAAATAAATTAGAGTTATGCTTCGGTCATTTTGCATTGTGTGTTCAGGGCTAAAAAATAAATAAAAACGAGCCCACGGATGTGAAAGAGAAGCTGTAGCTGGACGTGGAGGCCCGCGGACGAAGAGCAAAGCTCAGGACTTGCCCGCGGGCCATCGCACTGACCGGTCTGGACTCAGGCCTCCCGACTCTCGCATTCCGGTTCGGTCGGCTTGACACACGCGGCACACCAAGCCCTCGGTCTTCCTCCTCCCGGGGTTCCTTCTTTCATGAGATTGACTTGCTTTCCAAAAGGCCCCGACTTCACATCGATGGAGTCTGTTGCCTTTGGCGCCAGCGAGCTGTCGTGAGACTCCTGACTGACCTAGAAAGTGTGTCCCAGGAGGCGGGGGCTGTTGCTGAGCGGCGACCTCTTCTCCGACCTCTGCGCCTCCAGGCCTCGCAGGGCAGGGCCTTGAGGTCGAGGTCAGGGATCCTGGATTTCCTCTACTCCAGCTTCCTAAGACTGAGGAAACTGAATATCCAAAAAGAAAGCATTCTAAATTATAGCTGGAATAGTCTTTTTTTTTATTACTGATGAGAGAGAGAGAGAGAGACATCGATTGGTTGTATCACTTGCTGATACATGCACTGTTGATTCCCATACGTGTCCTGACTGGGGATCGAACTCCCAACCTTGGTGCATTGGGGTGACACTGTAACCAACCGAGCTACTGGCCAGGGCTTGCTGGAACTATCTTGTGAGGTAGGTGCATGATCTTCATTTCAGAGCTTGGAGTTTTCTTTAAAGAGTTAACAGTGAGTTTTAAATGGCAGGGCTGAGATTCCAACCTTGTGGTATCAGACTCAAATAATCAGTTAACACAATCTATCTAAACATGTGATACCTATTATCCAGCCTTCTACCAATCATATATGTGTGTGTATACCATTACACAAACCATCTATATTATACACACACCATGTAGTTTTTCTCACATATCATATGTATTCTTATATTGCACAGCCATGTGTAAAACCAAGAGTAATCTTAAAAATTAACAACCACCACGAAGTGACATGAGCTGCCATGATGCACCATGAGCAACTGGATCTCACACGGAAGCCTACGGTTTCACCGAAGGCTGCTCATGGCCTGGGGCTGGACAGGGCAGAGCACACTGCAGGCTGGGGGCGGAGTCCAGGCACTCGCCGGGCAGCCTCTAGGAGCTTGGAGCTGGGGGCACCTCCCCTGGGCACTTGGTCCGGCTCCCAGGGCGGGGAGGGGGGAGGCCGGAAGGACAGGGTGTGGTTAGTGTCCTGGTTTGCACCTCAATAGCTCATTAAACTGAGTCAGCTCTAGTCAACTGAGGACTTCTCCTGAAGATTGAATCGCTTTCCTATTACACTCTAAGCTCTCCTGGAGCTGCGTGGCTTCCTGGCGATGCCCGGCCCACACCAGCTCTGCAGACGGTGTGTGAGGAGGGGTGGGCTCCGCCAGGCACGCCTGCCGCTGGGCTCCCCTGCTGCCCGGCGCCACCGTGGCTGCTGACCTGAGCAGCAGTGGCCGTTGTGGGTGGGTAGCCCCGCCTGCAAGGCAGACAGCCAGCCCTCTTGCAGGGTCATCTGGCGGGTCAGTGACACTACAGGAGCCGGACTGGCTGGACTCCCATCTCTGCTCCGCCACGCAGTGACCGCACGACTCTGAGCGAGTTCCGTCCACACTGCGCCTCGGGCTCCTACCTGTGACACAACGAGGAGAGCCACGGCACCTGCTCCTCAGGCTGCGGTGGGGACTCAGTAACGCGAGTAAAGCTCTCGGAAGAGCGCCGAACACCTGACGCGCTCTCCAAATGTCAGCGACTACTACAGGCAGACTTCAGATACTGTCCCCTCCAAAAGTCGCAGTATCTTACCCTGTCTGGCAGTATAGGAAGGATCTCGTAATTCCCTAGTAAATTCCAGATGCTGTTTTCCCAAAGTGTAAGAATCCTGCCAAAATCCTAAAATCATTGTCCAGTAAACTATTTGTTATCCCTCTGCTTAAAATACTGTCTGCTGAAAGCCCCGTGACTGAGCTAAGTACAGCGAATGGGTGTCTGTGTTACCACCACCCTGCAGCGGTGGCGAGAGCAACATGACGACTGTGACCATGTAAGCCACATACACCGAGTTTGGGCATACACGCTTGCTTTTAAAAAGCCATCCTTGTTTGCATTGCTTCTCACTGAATCGCTCCGATTTTAATCATAATACTTTTAAGACCCTACAAAGCAGAAGAGTATTCAGATCATTTGTAATTAAGTTGGATGCAACAGACATGCATGAGTGGCAAGCTAAGCAAGAATGCAAGACAACGGCTTAACAGACTTGGGTTTCAGGAAACATCTAGTGAGTGATTATCGGCACAGCGCAGGGAGACTGGGAGCAGAACCCGCGCCCCGAGAACTCCGCCCGGGGACAGGTGCCAGCGCTTGGGCGCTCCCAGGGCACCTGGAAGGAAGGAAGAAGTCGCGGAAGGTTCTTACAGAGAGCAACGGCATAATCAGAGCGGTGGGGGAGCATGACCCCAGAGTCCTGGCCTTGCTTTTGACATCCTTTGTGTGACCCCGGCTCCAGTCCCTCTGAGCTCCAACACAGGCCGAGGACCCTGCCCGGCCTTCCTCCCAGGGCTCCCGTGGGGAGGCGCTCAGAAGGAAGGAGGATGACACAGACGGGAGGTGGGGCTGGGTCCTGGGGCCCGACTTACCCGTGCGTGGCAGGGAGGCCCCGGGGCTGGCAGTGGGGTACCGTGGGGTATCGAGGACTGGGCTCCTTCTTTCTCTTCCTCCTGGGGAACGTGCTTACCCACCGGGAGGTTTTTATCTCTTCAGTCTGGGAGTTTCCTGTGGGTGGGTGTTAATGTTACTGCAAGGACAGCATTTTTGTGTCCTTTCCACTACTCCCTCCCGTGTTGTGAGTGACGGTGATACGACAGCAGGTACCACTTCCATAGTTTTATGCTTAGAATGTCCCCTGTCCCATTAGACGTCAGATGAAGTGTCTTCACCCCACTGCGCGTGGGAATGAATGTGAGTACATTTGGTCATGTTGTATACGGTGTTATGTGAATTTTATCCGGAATACATATTATATATATATAAACACACACACATTTCTGTCATTGATACGTTCCACTTTTTTACAGCACTTAAATTTTGGACCCAATTTCTTCGGACTCCCTTTCTACCAACTGGACTTAGTCTACTTGGAATTAAAATGCACAGAGGCCTTCCAGCACCTCTACTCTTTTCTCTCCCTCTACAATTTCTAGGCCCGGCCACGGGCCTGTAGCAATGGTCCTTCCGGGGAATCCGTCTCCAGTGGCTCCAAGTCCCGCACACAACGCTCACTTGTGCCTCGTGCAAGTGCTCGCAGACGGGCCCTTTCCCCCAGCGGGCTCCATCCCAGAGACACACGTCTCCTGAGCAGAAACAGGCAGCTGGCGTCCCAAGCTGAGGCTACAGATTTCTAGGGGTCTGTTTCTCTCATAGCACTCCTCTTCTTACTCCAAAAGGCTAGGGCTCGCCCAGTGTCACCTGACTACCTGCGGGACAGTCCCCCAGCTCCGATCTTAGGCGGCCCAGCCCAGGGCTTCCGAGCACCCTGCAAAGGACAGCTGAGGGTTTCTTCTCCCCCATCTCGGCCGGAGACGGGGACAGAGCTGGGCGTATCCGAGGAAGCTGGTTGCAAACCCTCTCGTCTAGGCATGCCGCCCCAGGTGAGATGCACAGGAGACCACGATGTCTTCGAGAACATTGTGCTGGCAGAAGCTGCCATCTTGGCCTCAAGCGTCAGCATAACACAATGCAAGGAGCTTGTCAGACTCTTAAAGGTGCTCCAGGGAGGAAGCAGGACGATGGAACTGTTCCGTGACAAGCATGTGCTGCCCTCGGAGAGAGGGAAAGAGCAGCGTGGAGCACAGGGGCAGGTGCGGCGCTGGAGGTGACAGCTGCAGGTGCGGAGGGCACAGCCGCGGGACCAGGGGACGAAGCCTCGAGCCACAGAAAAGTTTCCCCAGGCCTTGATACCCAAGGGGATCCGCTCTGCTGGATTTCACCGTTTCTGGGGCCTGGCACCCACGGGCTGACGAAGGCCAGGCAGCATTCCAGTGTGAGTTTGTCACCTATAAAAGCACACGGAAGCTCATGTAAAGTTCTGAATGAATGCGGCAGTTACAGCTCGAACGCATCAATTCGTCAGCGATAATCCCCATCTTTTCGCATATAAATGTGCTAATTTTTTAGAATGTATACTTCTTGGTACCCAAAGCGTCCATTGTATTTGCATTCTCTCCATGTCCCTTATCCGCACGCTCAGACAAATTGGTAAACGACAGCATTAGCTCCTCTGAAGTGTATGCGCATCACATTTTCTAACGTCCAATCTCCTGTGGGGAGCTGTTGTGGGTCAGCCTCATGTGAAAAGATAATAGCCTATGTCTCAGCTATTTCCAAATTCCCTGATTCTACCTAGAAAACATCAAGGGCTTTCTTTCTAAAGCACAGTTTTGACCCCCATTTCAGCTGTTTCACACCAGCGAAATGGCAAAGAACTCCAAGTTGAGGTTACCCTTTACGCGTATATATGGGACACACAGTGCCTCCCTTATCTGATGGGGGTGTGTGCCAAGGCTCCCTATGGATGCCACGAAGGGTAGCAAACCAAACATACGATCCCCCCCCCATACACACATATGTATTTTCACTTACAGGAAGCACTCTGTAACTTCCCCTCGGCATATCTGAGTTGACGGCATCACTACTCTCGTGCTTTGGGGCCGTGATTAAGGAAAATGAGGGTTTCTTGAATACAAGCTCTGTGTTGCCATGGTGATTGCTCTGATGACTCAGACGGCTGCTAAGACTAACAGGCAGGCAGCGTACACAGCATGGAGGTGCTGGGCGAGGGCTGATTCAATCCCAGGCAGGTTGGGGCGGGTGGCCTGAGATTTTGTCACACTACTCAGGACGGCACCCAATTTAAAACTCACGAGTTGTTTATTTCTAGAAATTCATTAATACTACATCCAAGCTATAGCTGACTCTGGGTAACTGAAACCCCGGGAAGTGAGGCTATGGATAAGGGGGAATCACAGTCCGCCAGGAAATGTGAACAGTGCTTACCTCTTGTGGTCATTTAGATTGTTAATTTTTTTCTCTGTGTGTTTCTTTATTTTTCAAAACTTTTATAATCCCTATGGATTATTTGGTAGGCAGACTGATTAGGGGAGGTGTTCGTGACACTATCACAGGGACAGCCACCAAGTGATCGGCCTTCAAAGAAATAAATGGCCTCCGCCAGGGGAAGACGAGCCCATCAGGAGCCGGGGATGGCTGGGCAAGGACTCGTGGGTGGAAAAGCACGTGGGTGCTCGGGAACAGGGGACACGCCGAAGGAATACCTGTGCACCTGCCCACGAGGACATGCGGAGGCGAGGAGTGAGGAAGAACATGCTGCAATGTAGTTCAGACTCCAAGAAATCTAGATTTTATCTCCTAGCGGCAGTCTTTTCCTCTGGAAATAACCTCCTCTTTCCCTTGGGCCCCTGGCAGATCTTACACGACTTGCTGTATGGTCGGTGTAAGACCCTGGCTGTTCTTGTCTCTCCCGGAGAACGCAAGCGCACGAAGGACAGGACCCATCGGTCAGTCAGGTTCTGTATCTTCACTGTGTGTGGCACCGCGCCATAAATACAGCGGACAGTCAGAATTAAGTATGTCATGTGACTAGGGCTTCTTGCTCCTGGAGTATGAAGATAGTGCCTTGATACTTTCCCTAAAATATAGGCCACCTCAGATGTTTCTTCTAAAGAAAACAAGAAAGTTCCCACTTGTTGGTTTAGGGTGAAACTGCAGGCAAAGGCCAAAGGAAGGGGAGCCCAGTCTCGCAAGTGCTGACCGTGGGCTGGGATTATAAGCACCCCAACTTCCCGTGGGCTCCTGAGCGAGCCCTGACATTTGGAGCCTCTGTAAACCCTCGGCTCACTGAGGAAAGGGCTCTTTGTCACGCTGTAGGAGGAGCAGAGTGAGGTTAAATATTGCTGTTCCTGAGCCTAAGTGGGGGTCGGGGGTGCACGTGCAGACATGCCACTGAGTCAGCGACAGAACTGCTCACCGTCCGTGCTGCTGAGAGCGAAGGTCAGAACGAGGTCGGCAGGACCCTCAGCATGTCACGGGCGAGCTGGCTCTGTGCCCAAAGTGCATTCCTTTCTATAAAATATTTTGTTCAGTCCTCCCAAGCTGAAGTTCACCCAAGCCATTTGAGGTAATCAAGCTGTTACTTGTCACGAAAGTGAAAAGAACGTTGCTGGGTCCGAAACAACAGACCATGCAGAGCTTCTCAGGGGACAGGAGAACCGGCCCCGGAGGCCACAGGCTCCAGTGGGGCGGTCTGGGAGGGTCTCAGTGATCAGTCCACGTCCTCACTTCGTAGTGGCTTTCCACAGATAGTCGTCACGGTGGTCATTCTCGTCCCCGTCTCAGCAATGAGAACTGCAAGGCTCCAGGAGACTAAGTCACTCACCCCGAGTTGTTTCTTCTAATAAGAAGCGGACAAACCTTCAAACCGCTGTCCCTGTGGTTCGCTGACCTTGATGACCTCCTGCCGGGGCCTCCGCCCCGCACGTGCGCTCAGCACGGTTTCCGGATCCGGGCCAGTCGCTGCCCTCACGACAAAGAACAGAGAAAGCATCGAAGTTTCTAATTCAAATTATCCACTTCCAACGTAATCTTAGGATGATTATTGTAGTCCAGTTACGACATTCTCGTCATAAGAAATTGACTTTATTCCCTCATTTCTTTCACTTCCTTTCCTTCCTCCTTTCCTCCCTCCCTTCCTTCCTTCTCCTTTGTCATGAACAGATGTCCCAGCAGCCCTCAACAACAACATTCATGAGTGAGACAAGGAGTAAAAAATAAACACTCTTCGTCTTCATTCTCAGTGAACATTTAAATCGTGGCGGTAGGAGCCAGGTTTCCCTGGCCTCACAGAGAAACGTTGTGCTGGGTGCTGGTCCCCCGCCACAGGTGGGACTATTTTCTGGAATGATCAGATCGTCCATCAGGACCTAGTGTTTCCTCCTAAATGTCATCACGACCAACGTCTTACTCACTTCTCCTCAGCACCAAACACCGTCGCCTGATCCTTTCGTAAAAGGCTGTCTTCTCTTGACCTCTGTCTCATTCTTTGCTAAGTCGACTTTGGGAACTTTTCTTTTGTCTACGGTATAAATGTTGGAGTTCTTACAACTTGGTCCTTGACACTCTTCTTTAAATAAAAGAGGATCTCACTGTAGTCTTGAGACTTAAATTATCGATATAACATAGATTTCTAATGTTCATTTCTAGGTTGGGTTATTTATTTATAGAAACTTTATTTAGACAGGTCCTTTCTCTGACGGGCATTTCTGAGGTCCATAGAGGCTTGGGTATGTGGAATCGTGGTCCCCGAAAAACAAGTCTATTTGCAGGATAGGTGACTCAACACCAGGTGTGAGATAGGGGTGGGGTCAGACCACACCTCGCTAAGGAAGATTCCAGATCCAAGACCCAGACTCTAAGAGCAGGTTCATCTAGAAAGTCGCGGAGGCAGAAGAAGTGAGCTGTGGAGCGACGAGCTTGGGAAATGAGTTACAGAGGAGAGCAGGGCCCTGGGGTCTGGGGGAGACAGAAGCAGGGAAACCCCTCCAGGCGGACGGCGGTGGGGGGGTCGGGGGGGTCCTGTGTTCTGGATGGAGAGCCACTGGGCCTTCCTGTGGACGTGTGAAGGTAACTTCTCATGCTCTGGGGCCTCAGAAGCTGTTTCACAGGTACCCTAACTTGACCCATTCAAATCTAAGTGTTGGGGGTTTTCACCAAATCTGCTTCCGTTCCTTTGTTTCTTGTGTCCATAAAAACCACATCACTCACCCCACTGCTCCTGAAGGCAGTCCTAGGGTCGCGCCCACCGTGCTCAGCCCTCACCTGAGCCAGCCCAGGCTCCCAGTCCAGGAGGACCTAGAAAGCAGGTAGAGGCTATGTTTTGCACTTCAGATCTCTAGGGTGGGTGGCCTTGGTATTGGACCAATGGCCGGGCAACATCGGGACCGGCATCCTCCGCTCTCATGACCACAGTGCTGCAGGATGGCGATCCCGTTGTGGGCATCGCAGGCCGTCAGAGGGAGACACCATTACCTTCTCCGTAACCTTTGCCACGAAAGCGAAACTTTTCTAGAACTTTCAGTGGCCTTCCCGATGCTGGCCCGGCCCCACTCAAGGGCCCCACCCCCTCCCTCTCGGCTAACACGGAGCCACAGACGAACAGCGAAGGAGAGGAAGGTCAGGGCAGCCCATCTCCGTGAGCAGATGAGGAGGCAGGTCCCAGGGCGGAGGGCAAGTTGCCATGGAAATCAGGCCGCTTGACCTTCCTGTGGAAAGGCCCGCACTTTCGAAAATCATCCCTTTTCGTTACACCCTCTTCAGGAACGCCTTCCGAGTGTGCGTGGTCTGTCCCCTGCCCACTACAATAGTCGACGCTGTAGCTTCCTGTAATTCATACTGCCAGTGACAACACCGCACCTGCCCAGCAGGAGCTGAAAACTGGGTCTGCGGTCTGCGTGGGGACAAAGGGAGGGGAGCAGCAAGCCCCACCCCATGCCCCGCCCCGCCCCACCCCAATCCAGGCGCTTGGGGCGCGCAAGGCTGGGAACTGGAAGACGCGCCTGGGCCGTCCCCTGTCCGCCCCCAGAATGCCAGCAGCCGCTGCATGGGATGAACAGGCCTGCTCCCTGTCATGTCCCCTCCATTTCAAGCGTTAACCATCCACTTTCCTGACTCCTCACCCGGCACCTTGGCGCGTGGGCTTGAGCCCAGGAGAGGGAAAACAAGTTGTGGGAAGACGCAAGTGCAGCTGAGGCTGGGGGGGGGGGGGGGGCATCCGCCACCCCAGCAGCGCCTGTTCCTTTCTCCGGGGCCCGCGGGCCTCTGGGGCCTGTGCGCCACGACGCGGAGGCGCCCCGCGTTCCTGTCGGAGCATCTGCTTTAGAAACTTCTGGCGTCTTTATGACACCATCCTTTCCACTCGGCCCTGCCCTGTCTCTGCTGGCGCGGTCTCCAGACTCCGCCGTCTCTCTCCTTCGCGTCCCCTGACGTCTCCTGGGGGGAAGAGGAAGGATCCGTGTGTTCCAGATCTGAGTGTGCTAGAAATAATGCAGCATCATTTGCATAATATCGATCTTTTCTTCCTACGCAGACTACTCCTGACAGCTATTAATTAGACGTAGATTTTGTTTTCTTGCCCGTGCTTTGGAGAGTATTGCAAAGGCCTGCCTCCAACAGGAAAAATTCATTAAGTACGTTTCTCGGACGTCCACGCCTCATCTTCCCGCCACTACGCACTGACCCCTCCCTGTGCCCCACACGCTCTGCTGTCGCAGCTACAGCCTCAGACTGTAGGGTGAAAGTGTGTGTCCTGGTGGCTATCCCGGGTCTAGCAGTAAGTACACAGGGTGTTTGGGGTAGGGGAGGAATAAAATAATTCCTTGGGAATGATACAAACATCTGTAATGAGAATTTTTAAAACGTAATTGTTGTTAAAAAGTTCCACAGCTTTCCCTGCCACCTCGCACGTGAATTGTATTTCCCTGAGGGCTCTATTAGCGCGCCGATGGAACTCTCAGGACGGGGCTCTGACAGTCACAGTAACGAAGTGCATGAAGCCCATTATTCTGTTAGGTTCCTGCAGCGTCTTAGACTGAATTTAGATCACTCAAAGCCGTGAAAGCAGAAACATCAATGCATCACTACGATAAAGAGCAGTTTTTACAAGTGAAAGGAGCTTCATTAAGGGGCTGAGCACTGTCCAGGAAGGAAGTGGGGTGTCTTCCGGGAGCTGTGGCCCGTGGCCGGGCGGTACCGGGCTTTCTGTCCTGCAGCTTTTCTTATGACGTGTTCATCATCGAGTCTGAGGGCCCAGGGAGGCTAGAAGTCAGTGGAGCTGGAAAAAGTGGTCCAGGACACCTGGTGAACCCTTTCCTTTTATGATGAAAGGGGAAGACAGGTCAGTCATCAGATTCGGGTCATGCACTTTGCTGAGACCAAGACCTAGGACAGCAGCTGCTCAGCGTCTGCCCCGAAGCTCCTGTCTGTCAGGCCTGCGGTGGGTGCTGGGTAAGATGCCGGTTCCGCCGCCACACCTATTAACCCCTAGGATTTCCAGGACAGCATGTGATCAACTGCATTTAGGAAACACCTCGAGGGTGGGTCTTACCCGCATCCATGTGCTGGCCCCCCAGGACATCTGCAGGCTCACCCGCCAGGGCACAGCCAAGCCTCATTCAGCTTCGGTCAGAGTGCCGTGGCTGAGACGTGGTGCGTGACAGCGCTGGCGAGGCGGCCCACCCAGTCTCTGTCTCCTCTCCCCTTTCCAGAGGGGAGGGGGCGGGGCTGGAAGTTCAGCCCCCTAGTCACAGGGCTGCTTTTTCTGGTGAGCAGCCTCGGTCCTCACGCTGTCTAGAGCTTTCTCTAGCAGACACTTAGGTGTGGCTGAGAAGGGCTCCTTTCCTATGAATAACAGAAGGCAAAAGGCACTTTTACCACTCAGGCAGTTCCAAGGGGTTTTGAAACTGTGCCAGGACCAGGGGCAAAGAATGAATATGTAAAGAATATGAACATATTCATAATAATGAATATATACCTATTCATTATATAAAAGGGACCCAAAAAACCCAGAATTTTCTTCTGGAAGGTGGGCCCCTGGTAGTACAGGCTTCCCCTGCTACATGAGTGTTCCAGGAACCCATGTGGATCAGTGCGCCAGCTGGTGTTGTTGTGAGAGGCTGCATTCAGCTTCAGTGACTATTTTTGAAGACTCGGTGCATGTGCTCCTTTCACGATGGGTGATTTACAAGCGCACCTGCCCGCACCGCACTGAGTCTTCAGCAGTTCTTGACCAAACACAGTGTGGCCCCCATGCCCCACCCTCCGTATTTCACGTGATGTCATCCTGAGCAACCTTTTTTTGTTTGTTTCCCTGAATGAAAAAAGTCCTCAAGGGACGCATTTTGCTGATGTGGACAAGGTGAAACAAAAAATGCCAAAAGCACTAAAAAGCAGCCAAATTGATGAATTCAAACACTGTTTTGAGCGGTGGGAAAAACATCTTGATAGGTGTGTTGCATCCCATGGAGAGCACTCTGAAGGTGACTGAAGTTTAAGCATGTAAGAATAAATACACAATGTTTTATAAATCGATTCCATG
This sequence comes from Phyllostomus discolor, assembly GCF_004126475.2. NCBI lineage: Eukaryota > Metazoa > Chordata > Mammalia > Chiroptera > Phyllostomidae > Phyllostomus > Phyllostomus discolor. The sequence goes on along the minus strand of NC_040913.2, from coordinate 2,587,077 downwards.
TTTTGAGTTGCGCCTTATGTATAATATGTAATATTTTATTATTACAGAACAATATGCTGATTATGTTTTTCCTAATGTACTCTTAGGCACGCAAGTATTAAAAATGTTGATGTGCCCCTGTGCGCATTCTCTGGGGCTTAGAAAGAGTAGATCTCTCCACCGCGTGTGGGAACAGCCTGCTCCAGCTCATTGCCATGCTGAGATCTGTGAACACTCAAAAGGAAAATGATGCCCTGGCTGGCGTAGCTCAGTGGATGGAGCGCGGGCTGCGAACCAAAGTGTCCCAGGTTCAATTCCCAGTCAGGGCACATGCCTGGGTTGCAGGCCACGGCCCCCAGCAACCTCACATTGATGTTTCTCTCTCTCTCTCTTTCTCCCTCCCTTCCCTCTCTAAAAATAAATAAATAAAATCTTTTTAAAAAGGGAAATTATTCGTTTAATGTATTTGTCTTAGTTTTAAGCCTTTACTGTTTAAACTCCTCTGCCCAACCGGTACCAGGCCCATCCTCAGTAAAAATGTCAATCGTTTCAGATGGGGCTCAGGAACCGTGCTGGCCAGTGTTTTCCAGAGAGACAGAACCAATAGGGTGTCTGTGTCTGTGGATATACATGCGAATTAGATCAGATATAGAGATAGACAGATATGTAGATGGAGCCTGTTGAGACAGAGGGATTGATTTATGATAAGATACAGGCTCCCATGGTTTACAGAGGTTGAGGGATCCCAGGATCCGCCCTCTGTGAGCCGGAGGCGCAGGGAGACCAGTGGAGGTCTTTGAAGGCCTGAGAGCCGGAGAGTGGATGGTGGTCGGGCGGAGGGAGACAGACAGACAGACAGACAGAGAGGCAGAGAGAGAGAATTCTCTCTTCTTCCACTTTTTTGTTTCCTCCCCGCCCCACGGTAATGGGATAAGGACCACCCATGGTGGGGAGGAGCACCCCACTCCAGTGCCTCACAGACACACTCGGGGACACAGTCACATTGACACAAAGCATCAACTACCACAAGAACCGAAGATTATTTTTTATTAGTAGGGTGTCAGTTTTTTAAGGGGGGTATTGAAACTAATCACTAAGGTTTATACTGACATGTCTGAACTTGAATGTTTGGCACACCCACTAGACCGCGAGATCCTCAAGAGGAAGGGCTGTATCTTACTGTTATAACTCCGTGATCCAGGATGCTTGGCACATAGTTAATGCATAATCACCAAAGTTTCTGAAAATGTAGATCAGTTTATTAATTTAGAAGCTCAGTATAATTGCTTTGGTACCCAGATATGTAGCCAGATTCAAACTGCTAAAATAAAGTAGCAATTACTTCTCACATGTATATAGCACTTAGCTCTGCCAAGGTTAATTGAATTAACCTTGGCAGAACTAAGTGTTGCACATTAGATTCCAAATAAAAATAATCATCATCATTCCATCTACAAGGGACACCAAATTAAGAGGTATTTTGACATCCTAAATGATAGCCACATTCTTGGATAAACCCCTCAATGACCTGAACTACGGCTAGTGACCTGAAGGAGCAGAATGATTTTTCTCTCCCTTAGATTTGTTATGTGATACTGTTTTGCTTTGGATATGTGAAACTATTGGCCACACGGCTTAAATATTTTATGACAAATTTGAAACTATCTTGTTGACCATGCAAGGGAGTGCTCATGTTTCAATTTAGCTATTTCCAGATACCTGTGTCTTCTGGGATTATGTATGAAGGAGCTATCTAACATAAACCAGACTGCTGCAGTATTAAGTGGTCTCAGAATGTATCTGGAGCTGGCTTGGTGTTTAGGGTGTAAGCTTGAATGAAAGAGAATGCAACACGGTTTTAAAGGGAGAGGTCATCTCTATGTCTTTTAGCCTGGGTGATATGTGATACATCAGCAAAAGGCACATGGCTGTTCTAAAAAAACAGAAACAGTAGAAATGAAATTAGCTACAACTTCAGTTACTATTTATTGAGCGGTCACTCTGTGTCAGGTAGTGTAATTATTTCATTGTGATGACTCACTTCTGCGTTGCATTCTAGTTTATCCCCATTTGCCAGACTCATAAGAAGCTGACCTGTCCAAGGTCACCCAACCTCTGAATATGTAATGAGAGATATTAAGTGACATGTATCCATGGAACAACCTCAGATAGAACCAGAGGCATGCAGGAAGGGATAAAAAACATTGAAAGTGTTGATTGTGTTGGTCGATCTAAGTGAATATTGGCTCTATAGCATGTAGTGAAGCTTAATATATATAGAACAGTGACAAAATGGTAAGTGTGGAAAGGGGATAAAGGGACTAAAGTGTTTGAAGAGCCTTGCATTGTCCACAGAAATGTGAAGGTACAACTTGACATGAGGTTTAAAAAAAAGCCTGCATGTTTTCATCTCATCTAAATTTTAAAAAGAGTAGAAATAAATTGTATAAGAAAGCCAATAGAGTAGTGAAATAAAATAATAAAAAAAAATATCTGATTAAGGAAAATAAAAACTTGTGAAAGAAAAATAAAATATATGATAAATGGTAGTTTTAGACTTAAATATAACAGTAACTACATTAAATATAAACTGACTAAATTCACCAATGGAAAGACACAGATTGTCAAATGGAATTTTTTAAAAAACTGTTACTTAGACACTTCTTAAAGAACACATGAAGTGTACAAGTAAAAAAAAAATAGGCAAAAAATGTATCATGCAAAATGAATCAAAAGAATTCTGTTAACAGTTATACCAATATAAAAAGCTTAATATAAAAACTTTCAGTCAGAAAGTAAAAAGTAAAAATTAAAATATGAAATTTTATAACAAAAAGGAAAGTGTAATAATTTAAAACCTGTAACTGCTAATCACATAATTTCAAAATATATTTTTAAATTATTGTCAGAATACAGAGAAAAAGACAAATTCAAAATCATAGCGAGCAATTTTAACATATCTCTTTAAGAGAACAAAGAAAATATTACTAAAGATAGAGAAGATTTGGACCATAATTATTAAATCTAAACTCATTAATTATCTTTCATCTCTCACCTAAAGAATCCATATTTTTTGGAGGGCACATGTAGTATTTACCAAAATAAATCACAGGTTGGGCCAGAATGTAGGTCTCAATAAGTTTCAAAGATTAAAATCATACAGAGAATGTTCTCCGACCCTACTGGAATTCAGCTACAACCCAATCCAAAAAGAGATAAATAAAAAGTGACCAAACATATCAAAATGAAGCAATTCCTTTATGAATGACCAGAGTCAAAGAAGAAAATATTTTCATCTAAGTAATACTGAAAATGCAGTGCATCAAAATTCGTGGGAATCATCTAAAGCCATACTTAGAAAAAAAGTCATAGCTTTAAATACATTTATCGGAAAAAGAAGGCGAGTTGAGAATCCACGATGGAAGCATCCGGAACGGGAAGTGAGAAAGAGACGAGCGCAATAGCACAATGAAAGGTGAGGACACGAACTGGGGGTCAAAGCCCTACACTCGCTCGTCGCCCCGCTGTCTCTGCTCTTCTCCCGCAGGCCGAGGGGGCCTCTGCGAGCTACCAGAGAAGCCCTGCGCTTCGCACACGCCCCCGAAGACTACCCCCCCCCCGCTCGGGACCCCTCCGCAGGCCTTAGACAGGACGGTAGTAACCAGCACACTCCACTGTCCTTACTGCATCCAGCCCCCTGCCCAGTGTCTTTCAAATCCTGGGTTCCCGCTGGCAGTACGGGCGGCCCCTGCCACCCCCATGTTTCCCCAGGACCCAGCAGGAAAAGTCTCGGCAGTCGGTCCACCGCGCTGTGCCAGGAACTGGCTGCGCCCCCGACTCGCCCCTCGCAACGGCACCTCCCCCGGCGCTTGGTCCTCGTGCGCCAGATGGTGAGGAGCCTGATCCTCCGACACCGCCTACCCTCTCCCTTCTCAGTGCCAACCGTGCCGGGTAGGGTCCTCTGGGACGTGGACACCGAGACAAACTAGAAGTGAGGGCGGTTTGCCGGAGAGATGGAGCGGGAGCTGGTGGGAGGGCCTCGGCCACGACGCAGGTCCGACTGGAAAGGTCTCGGCTGACCCTCGGGGGAGGGGCACCCCCCACAGGACTGGCCATCAGAGGAGGTTTGCACTGGGCAGGCACGGCTGGGGCCAGGGCCTCGGCCTCATGCGGACATCGGCGGAAAGCTGCCCAAGAAGAAGGTCCCCTTGGTGTCAACACCTGGGTGGACCCTGAAGGTGTGGCGGCAGGAGGCCATCTGATAACGCCACTCCCTGTACAGGAGGGTGAGTAGGGTGTCTGAGTCCTGGAAGACCCGCATTCTGGCCGAGAGGGGGTCACAAAGGCGAGTGCACACGGTGATGGCCGACCTCGCCACGCACGCAGGGGTTCAGGCCTCGCCACATGCTGTTTGTGCAAGTGTGGGTGTTACGCAGCTCGGTTTACTTTGAAGAGAGCAGGTAAGGACTCACAGCCGCCGCTCTGAACAGTCCTACCTGGGTGTATCAGAAACAACTCCAGCCCCCAGGCACAGCCGCACAGGAAATGAAGTAGTTTTGTTTTTGTGTGCAGTATGCAGAGATTACATCATTTCTCCCGCCACACACTGCGCGGTCTCAAAACAATGAGTTCTCCCCGCTCCGAACGCTGTGCAGGAACCGGAGACAAGGACTCCCTTGGTGAATGAACCGCAAGTCCTAGACCTTGTCAGGTCTCAGCCGCCCAGGGTCTGGCGGAGGTGAGGCCTGCTTGAACGTGGCTGGCAGGGTAACAGCACGGGTGTAATAATAACTCATGAGTTTAATTTGAACGTTTCACCTAAAATGTCCTATGGTGAGCTTGAGTGTGATACTGTTACATTACAGAGTTACACGCTCATGGTTTTGTACTAAAGGAGGGGCGTTATTTGTGCCGGACCCTGTATCGTTTCCTTCTGCATTATTTTTGCCTATATTCATGCACTGTGTTTAATGCATTCTTCTGGGTGCTCTGCCCAGCCCGGGGTCTGGCTGCTGCTGGGACGGGGAAGGAAGAGCTGAGGTTCCCAGTCCTGCTGTGCAGACCCCGTAACTGTTCAAGCATCTCAGAGAGGGTTTGGATGAGCCTGGGACATGGGCCCAGGGACAGTCCCGTGGAGGCAGGCCTGTCCCCTGCCTGCCCTGAGCGCCGCAACTCGGAACCTGTGTCTCCAAAAGGAAGAACCGTGATAATAAGCGGGAAACACAGATAGCATCATGGGAATCTGGCACCCCGGAGCACGGTGTCACTGTATTTGGAACTAGGTGCCTTTCGTTTTGCCAGTTTGGCACAGGGGGGATCTCTGCTTCCGGCATCGAAAGGCCCTCCCTTGTTCCGGGCCAGGCTCTTTCTCCAGAAGCAAGACCAAGACGTACTCACACAAGTGAGACTCTCTTGGCTTTTTAGAAAAGCAGCAGCAAAAAGTACTTTCAGGATTTCCCAACTACGAATGCCGTATCAATGATTCAGTAAAGTAAAATGTAGGAAAACTAAGTGGAAAGAATAATTGTATTTTTTCGTACTATTGGCCATTCTATCATTCTTTTTCAAATTTCACAAGTGCCTCTTAATTAATATTTCATTAATATAAAATCAAAAGTAAAAAAGAATTAAATTCGTTCTGCTACCTTGAAAAACGACTTCTGGATTCCCCAAAATAAAATCGTAAGTAAAGAATGACCCTTCCAAAGTGTGTTTTGATGGCACTATGTTTCAGAACACAATTAGAACGTGATAGCTAACTTAACGCATATGACGCAATCCAAACAGAAGATTTGGGGGAGAACATTTTCTTCTTTCTAACAAGGTCACACTATTTAAAATTAACGCGACAGCCAACGTGGCTGATTTCCGGCCCGCCTCTGTTGGGGGGGAGTTGCAGCGCCGGCTGCAGCGGGCTCCTAGACAGACGCCAGACACACGTTGCTGGGCATTTGATAAATAAGGCCGCACCAGGTGTGTCCCCGGTGCAAAGAAGGATGTAAGGGAATTTGGCAGGGGAAGACGTTTTTGGAGGAAAATTTGTAACACACTAAGCGAAATGACACACATCATCAGAAACAGAGAAGTAAAGCCCCGTAGACTGGGGATGGAGCTCTTCTTGGAATCCCGACGGCCCCAGGCCCCGCCCGGTGGCCTGCGTGCACTGCGGAGGGGCACTGCGGAGGGGCGGACCTACCGCCGGGTGTCACCCAGCACCAGCCTCGGAGCTCCAAGGAATCTTCATGACAGAGAAACGGGGAAGCTTACTGCATTCTGATCTTTTTCTAAGGGTAATGTGTCCCTCACCATGAATCCTCAGGATGGAAGAGGTAACGATAAAGAAGACTTTCTTGAGTGTACAATGAATTTAGAAAACGGGGAAACATTTTGAGGTAGTGCCGGGGAAAGCCACGGGGTCTTTCTGCAACAAGAGCGCAGCACAAAAGAGGCGCACGCCTGGGGCTCTGGCCTGCAGCTCTGTCTTTATAGCAAGGCGGATTCAACTACCCCCCGCCTGTTTCCTCTTCCGTTCCCAATACCCCAACCGCTGCAGCATCACCAGAGACCTTCCTGGCTTCTGCGATCCAGATGTCAAGGCAGGAAAGGAAATGATAACCGGACTGTGCCTGCTGGTAATCTGTTTCTAAAATCAGGACTTTTATGATGAAGATAAGCGGGGAAATATTTGTTGTCGCTCTTGCTTCACTGAAACCCTTTCCCACTGAACTCACCCAAGTACGTGCGCGCAGCAGACAAAGAGCGCCCGTGTCTGTTCTGGGGCGCTGTTCTCCAGAGGCTGTCACCTTAGGGGACCATGGTAAACCCCACTGCTACCTGGCCGTGGCACTTTACGTCCCAAGAACACTAGCAGCATAATCCATGTGAAAGAAGGAAGAAATAATTAAGTTGTGCTTCCCTTTTTTAAAAAAAATATTTTATTTTTAGAGACAGGAAAGGAGGAAGAAAGAGAGGAAGAGAAACATCGATCAGTTGCCTCCTGCACAGCCCCAGCCGGGGACCTGGCCCACAACTCAGGCATGTGCTCTCACCGGAATCGAACCGGTGACCTTTTGGGTTGCAGGATGGCGCTCGACCCACTGAGCCATGCCAGTCAGGGCCCTCCTTATTTTTTTTTTTTTTGTAATGGGGCATAAAAATTTCATATAGCCTGGGAGTGTGGAGGAGGACGGAGGGTGTTTGTGAGTTATAGAACCAACCGCCAATGAAAGGCCTTCTGAAAAGGAAGTAGGCATTTCCAGCTCACGCCTAGCCTGGCTGTTCACCTTTTTCCAATCCAAGGTGAGAAAGTCCCGGCGCATCCTCCCCCAGCGGCCACAGAAACAGGTGTTTCAGCTGAACGCACCAGCCCAGCTGCTACCTCGAAGAAGAGCTCCGTGTCCCCTTCTCTCCACCACGTATTCGGTCTTGGAGATTAGTGATTAAAAACAGGAAGAAGGCAAACAGAACGTAGCTGGTGAGATTCGGAGGACCCACGGCAGGACAGAGAGCCCTCCTCAGGTGAAGCGATCACAGAAGGAGTCATTTGCATCAGACAGGAGCCTCAAGCCTCGGAGTTTGTCCACAAGGCACCTGAGTTTACGTGGGAGTAGAAGAGGATCAAGCGGGACCGGGGGCTGCAAAGGAACAGACGGGCCGGTGAGACGTGGGGATCACACCCTGTGGGACACAGGGTTTCATCAACACCCAGCGGACACGAGGCCGTTGGTTCGCTGCCGTACCCACAGGGCATTCATAATTGCCGCGAAGCCGTATACATTTGAGCGTCCACACGCCGTTCCAGTTTGCCGGCCCAGCTGCAGTCTCAGCAATAGCGGCACTGAAATTTAGTCAGCTCCAAATCCCAGCCAATGTCGGCCTTTGTCCCCTGTGTCCTTGGTTGTTCTTAGGGGCTTCTAAGCCCACTCGCCACCTGACCCTCAGGCCTCCTCACTTAAGTTGTTACCCAAAGGTCTGGGGAGTTGCTCACCTCCCGGCCACGCCAGCCCTATGTTCTATGAAAGCGAGAATCTGCAGGCATCACCGTCATGGTTGTCCTTGCTGCCAAGGTGCCACAGGGAATGTGAACTAAAGCCTAACGAGAGAGGGAGGAAATCCTGGCAGCTGAGCCAGACTCGGGGTGCCCACAGCCAAAGCCAGCCTGCCGGCAGCAGTCTGGGGTCCCCTGGACACAAATTCCATAGGGCTGGGTGACGGGCAGCCTCCCCTTCCATGTTCATGCAGGCGCAGCCCTCAGATGTCACGAGAGGGGCCGTTCGAGTGAGCGCTGTGCTCTTGCTTCGGCAGCCTGCCACCGGGCTGGGAGACGCTGGCGGTGTCTAGAATCTCATTAGGTTAAAGCATGACATCATGAGGTTGTCAAGGTAACGGGCTGGCCAGGCTGCCTCCTGGAATCCTGCGGTCGGAGATGACAGGTCTCTGGGCCGGGATGGAGCCGCACCGCGGCGTGGAGGACGGGCCTGCTGCCAGACCACCACAGCCCCGGCCTGCACTCGGAAACATGTGCCACCATGTAGCCGCTGGGCTGGATCCCAGGGCGGCCCCGCAGTCCGACCACCCTGCTGTTCCCTGAGCCCCGGGAGAGAGTATCTGGGGTGCTACCAGCCGCCCAGGGCTCCAGAGAAGAGCATCCCACCTGGTCACCACCTCACACCTGAAAGAGGTCCTGAAGGGCATCAGGGGCCCCTCTCACTCCCCGAGAGCCTGGGCTCCAGCTGCCGTCCCTGGGGAATGAGAATCCGTCCCCTGGGGCCGCCTGCAGCAGGGCCGCCAGCTGCGGCTTTAACACCAGAAGTCTATGCTTGCCCGGCTGGCATGGCTCGGAGGGTCGGGGGCGGCCTGTGAACCCAGAGACCAGCAGTTCGATTCCCAGTCACAGCACGGGCCTGGGTTGTGGGCCAGGTCCCTGGGCAAGCAAGAGGCAACCAATCGATGTTTCCCTCCCTCCCCTTCTCCCTCCCTTCCCCTCTCTGTAAAAATAAGTAAATACACATTTTTAAGTGATCTGTTCTCATACAGGTCTAGAGGCCAGAATGATAAGGTTAAGGAGCTGGTGGGCCATGTGCCCTTCAGTGTCTGGGGGGGGGGGGGAGAGGACACTTCCTTGCGCCTCCAGCTTCCCAGGGCCCCTGCCCGCTGTCCTCGCGTGTCCTTGTGTAGTTCTAGGGCGTCCTCCTGTCTGCGCTGGCCCAGGGCGGCCGCAGCTCCTTCTCTCTGGGAGGACCCCAGCCGCGCTGCATGAGCCCCCGCCCAGGGTCCTCCCCGTGCATTGATGACCTCTGCAGAGTCCCTGTTTCCAAAGGAGGTCGTGTTCACGGGCACTGAGGGGAAGTAGGGGCTTCAGCATATTTTTCCTCTTTCTTTGTCAGTTTATTTTTATTTAATTAGAGCTGCTATCCACCCGTTTACTGGTTATATTCCTTCTGGGTGCACAAGTTAGGGATCCGCCAGCCCTCACCACGGGACTGCCCCGTAGATCCCAGCAGGCGTGGGCCAGCTCAGCCACAGCAAACCTCTCTGACTAGCGCCATTCCGTCTGTCACAGGCCCACCCTTCTCCCCGCACACAGACAGGCTCACAGGCGACCCCCCAGGTGACCTCACGGCTAGAAGCTGCCAGCAGTGTCCACAGCTGCTCTGTCTCCGGCCCGGGGCTCCAAGGAAAGGTGTGCGGGACAAGGAGCTCGTCGATAACGTCGACGAGAAGAGGCCACCCTTCCGCTGGTCACGACGGGACGGGACTCTGCTGGCTCCCTGTGGAGGGACACCCCCAAGGCCGGCTGACCGGGTGAGGCTCCCTCAGCGCCGTGACCCTCTCGTCCTGAGCAGCCAGGAGACGATGTTGCTGGGGAGAAGCGCCCACCTTTGCTCTCCTAATGGGGGAGATTCCTTTAGGGCAGGGGCGTCACACTCACTCTCACCGGGGGCCGCATCAGCCTCGGGGTTGCCCTCCAAGGGCCAAGTGTAACTTTAGGACTGTATAAATGTAACTACTCCTCAACAGTTAAGCGATAGCTCAGCGCTGCCACTGGGGAGAAACAAGGTGCCGGGCCAGATAAAAGAAGGTGGAGGGCCGGATTCAGCCCACGGGCCTTGTGTTTGCCGCCTGTGCCTTAGGGTTAACACAGAGATTTTACCTGGTCTTCACGTCACGAGCCTGCCAGAACTCTCCAGAAGCTATTCTTCTCCGGGCCAGGAGAGCACCTCGGGAGAGCCCAGGTGGGGTGCTCCAGCTGGGCCTGGAGCACAGAGTCCAAGTTCGCCAAGAGGACAAGTGGCAAAGCATCCGGGAAAGGATGAAGGGCAAACAAACATAGAATTCGTTGAACTTGAATAGCTGTGGGGACATGAGCCTGTGCGGGCAGGGATGGCTGAGCCAGCGGGCCGGGGCGAGGCTGGGGAGGCTGGCGGAGTCCAGCCGGGAAGGCCCTCGAATGGCCGCTGAGTAACCACGTTGGTTCTTCTCCTGCAGGCGGCTGGGTCTCAAACGTCGCCTGCCACAGTCGCCTGAGGCCTCCACAAACACGCAGGCTCCCGCCCTCATCTAGGGTTCTGATCCAGCAATTCAGGACGGAGCTCGGACACGTGCATTTCTAACATCCCCAAGTGACACGGAGTCCGCTCCGCGTCGTGTTGAAAATGAGAAGCGCGCTCGGAAAATTGTTTTGGCAGACGGTTAATTAACGGAAAGCTATCGGAGAGCGTTTGCATCCTAAGCTGAGCGCTGAGGCTTTCTCCAGGGAACGCCGTTTGGGGGCCAGTGAGAATGCTCGGCCTTTGGTCCCCCTCTGCTGTCTCTTCCACCTCTGCCCGGGGCTGGCCCGCCAGAGGCGTCAGGCTGAGCTCCAGACTGGGGTGCCAGCAGAGCACCCCACTTTGCTGAGCAGCAACCCTTCGGAAAAGCCAGTCATTTCCGGTGATTCTGTCTCCTGTGAAATGATGCTCCGGCCTGTGTCCTAACGGCCCCTGCTGGTTGAGGGCCGCCGCGTCCCTCTCCCGTCCAGGACTGGTTTCTTGCAGTGTCTGGATGTGTACTGTCATCACCGCGGCACGGGCATGAGAGTCCCTGGGTCTGCTCTTCCCCTCCCAGCCACTGGGGTCAAGACCCAGCCACTGAACTCTGTCCAGAGGAAAGTAACCCGCACCCCACCGAGGGCCTAGACATGCCTTTGCAAAGGCAGAGACAATGTGCTCCCGGAAAGGCAAGGCACTGAGAAGTCGGAAGTCAGAGTTTCGGAGTCTCATGGCCCATGTGTGCCTCTCTGATCTCGGGCCTTTTCCTCCCTCCCTGTCTAACGCTGTCACCATGCCTGGAACGTCCCCCCACGACACCCACCCGCAGGGCTCACCCCCTTGAGTCTCTCAGCCTTCCCTCACGGAAGCCTTCCCTGGCGACCTGGTTCAACCCCCAGTCTCCCTGCCCTCCCCCAACAGGCTCTCTCTCGCACACACACCAGCATGCACACACACACACACAACAGCCCCCGGTCCTGCCTCATGCGCCCCCAGACCACTTCCGTCACCACCCCCCACTCACGCTGCAGCTCGGACTCCTCTGCCCGTCCACAGTCCAGGCCTTCCCTTCAAGACCATGAGCTCCATGGAGGCAGGGCGTCCAGGCAAGCATGCCCACCACGGGGCTCCGAGGCCGGGAACAGCACCCTGACACGTAGGGACAGACCCCGGCATTTCTTGAAAGAATCAGTCGGATTGCTTCTCCCACACCCTGGCTTCAAGGCCTGAGCTTGATCAGCAGCTCTCTCCCCCAGGCCGGCCCATAACGCTGACCTATGATTCTCGTGTATTAAATGGGAATAATGACGCCCACCTCATCCAGGTTTGGGGGTCTGGGGAAGTCAAACTGAGACCTCAGTTATGAAAGGGCTGTGAAACACTCACTCAATACAAACATGAGTTATCTTTAATGCCTTTCCGAACCACCCCCGACGAATATATCCTATGCATTCAAGAAGTCATTACTCTGTCCAGGCATTGTTCTAGGCACACTCGAAGAGAGAGACTTCTTTGTTTCACTGTGTGTTCATGAGTAACTCTGTGTGTGCTAGAAAAATAGAAATAAATGCGAGAGCTGCCAACAGTGATGAAAATAAATAGGAATAAGTCAAGTGTAAGATTACTCAGTGCTGTGTGTTGGCCTAATGTATAAATGGTAACGAGTGGCGTTAAGATTCAAGGCAATTCAGGGATCGTTGAAAAAGTAGCACAATAGGAAAAAGTAAGTGCTCATCTATTTCATTAACACACACTACTCAGATGTCCCGAGGCCACCCCAGACTAAGGGCCTGCTGGAGATCTGGCTGGTTGCAGAGCCTGCAGGCCCACACGGTGACAGGCCCCTGTGCACGTCCGGGTCACCTACGGACTCCTCCCATTATTCTGAGGCTCTGGTGCCTCTCACATTCGCTCCTCATTACTCCCCGCAGGGCGTTCCGCTGCACCCTGCTCGCTGACACCCCCCACCCACAGCCCCCAGAGGTGGCGCTCTGCACTCAGCACCAAAGATCCTGGGAAACCCCTTGTCAGGGCCCCGAAGGGACGTAACCTCCCTGAGGAGCCTGTCTTGCTGGGGCAGATTCCAGGGTGGGGAGACGGCTCCTCTGGGTCTTGCACCTGCACCGTGAGGGTGCGCTAGGAAGTAACAAACAAAGAGTGAGTAACATTTCCCCTTGCTTCACACCGCAAGTCTCACGAAATAGCCACGATGGGAGAGCGTGCCTTCCCGCAGCTCTGGGAGGGCCCTTGTGCTCTGTAGCTCTCAGACGTCCTGAAACCCTTGCGGCACCTGTGGTGGTGCCTACGGTGAAGGAACCCCGCCCCCACACCCGAGAGCGCCCGCAGGGTGTGGGACATCGGGCCAGCTCCCGCACCACTGGCCCCGTGCACCCAGATCATCATTAGTAGTGTCACATCCCCGTTTTCCGACACACCCCTGGCCTCCCCCTTGCACACGCCGCCCCCTGGGCGAGTTCGGCCGGCCCCGGGCGTGTCTCCTGCTCGCTTCCCCTGGCGACGGACAACGGCAAGTTCTCCGTGCAGGCGGGAAAGAGCGACTCTCGGTCTCTTCGTGCAGAAGACCAGGCTGCCCTCCCCCCCAGGGGAGCACGACGAGGGGACGTTTCCCACGACGGCTGTCGGGTCCCCACTGGACGGGCGGCAGAGCCTCCACAGCATGGCCGAGCTGGGGGAGCCCGTGGGCCTCTGTGCACACGGTTGTGAGTCGGCCACACCCTACAGAAGGAGCACTTCCTGCTCACCTGACTCACTGGAGGGGGCCTCAAATCTACGTGCTGGGGGATCTCGGCTCTGAGAAGGTGATGGGGATTTTGCCTCATTTTGCTGGGTTTTCACACACACACACACACACACACACAGCCCCACACATTTGCCTGCCAGCGACGGTCTGGGCAATATCCATGAGCCCAGTGGTGACAAGATCTCATGCTGTCAGCCAGACAGGAAGTCCACGTGACACCCAGCCACCTGTCACACCAGGGGAGGCGGTACTGCCACGGTGACCGTTTTGAGGTTCTCTCTCCGCCACACGTTTAAGGGAGAGACATCACGCAACTAGCATTATGCAACTCCAAACCGAAATTCAACTTCTTAACGTTGCGTATCGTGAATAGCTGAACAACTTGACCTCTCGTGAACTTTTAAAATGGTAAAACAAGAAAAGGAAATGACAGAACATTGAACGCAAGTCATCCTCTTCAGTTTGTACTTTGTGTGGTACTTGGAAGCAAGCTGACTGGGCCTCAGGGAGATGCTGAGTTTGGGGTGAAAAACAACAGACCAGAGGGGACAGGAGTGGGGGGTGGTGCGTGCAAGGACCCTTCCTCGTCCCTGCTCGGCCAGCCCCTGGTGCCCGCCCCACTCCCAGTCTGTCTGCTCCCGGGCCCGGCGTCTGCTCCGGAGCCGGGTCAGTGGTGGTTTGAAGGGAATGAAGCCATACTCCCGCTCAGCCCCGGTGTGAAGTTGGAGGTCAGATCCAGGAAGAGCAAGGCACCCAGGACGGGATCCAGCTCTTCAAGGACATCGGAGGGAATTTTCTGCTCATTTCTCACACAGCTCGGATCTTCGGATTAGCGTACAGTCATTTCAGCCTCTGTAAACAAAAGGCTTTTTTTAAAGCTTCAAAAACAAACAACCAAACAGAAGCCAGGTTGGTGGATAATTTAGAACTTTTGTGAAACTGTGCCCTTGGTGTGTTTCCTTTTAATTTTTAAAAACTCATGAAAATTAATTTCCTCTGCATTTTGAACATTTTCCTTTAATATAAAATTACTTCATTGCAAATTAATAATTCTTTTTAAAATTCTTCTATTTACTTACTGCTCTTAAAAGTAAAAATAATGGTGTCAAGAAAAGTCAACCTTTTAATATATTTATTTATGTGAGTTCTTTGTTTATAATGTCAAAGTGTTCACTAAAAGGGATCGCCAAGTCAACAGAAGCTGAAGGGCATTTCTGGAAGGGAGAGAAGAACATTTAAAATTTGGCAGAAAGGAGCACCAGCATCTTCATGTCTAAAACACAATATGAGTTACTAAGTATTCTACTGGTATCGGTCAGGGTTATCCAGAGAGAGAGAACCAGTGGGACGGAGAGATGATGGACAGACAGACGAATGGATGGATGGGAGGATGGATGGACGGATGGATTTCTGAGGCCGGTGAGTCTCAGGCTGGTGAGCAGGCCAGCAGGAGGCAGACACAGCAAGAGCTAGTCCTGTGTGTTGAGTGCGAAACCTGCCGAGCAGAGCAGCGGGCTGGGGTCTCAGGCGGGGCTCCTGTGTTGTGGTCTCGGGACAAGATGCCTCCTTCTTCCAGAAACCCCGGTCTTGACCCTGAAGGTCTCCCACAGCCTGAAGGAAGCCCGCTCACCTTTTGGGCAGCGGTCTACATCACTTAGAGCCTACTACTGACTGAAGATGGTAACCGCACCTGGAAAACATCCTCTTGGCAACCTGTAGACTGGCTGGCTGAGACCTGGGACCCGCAACCCGGCCCCGTCAGCAGGCGGAGTTAGCCACCGCCCCCCTAAAGGCAGCGAGGGCGCGGGCAGTGAGCGTGGGGGGTCCCTTGACCGTCGCTTCCCTCAAGAAGCACCGCCCCGCATTATTGATTCAGTCCTCGCAGAAACAGGTTTCCGATTTCAAAGATGGAAGTGTGGGCGTGTGTGCGCGTGCAAGAGGGAGTGAGCGAAGGGAAGGAGTGATTAATAATGGCTTCAACTTAAAATTTCTACTTGATCACACATTTCAAAGGGAGTCTTTTCACTTGTACCGCTTTTTAGCCCAGAGACTCGGCATAGAAATAAATTCATATTACTGTTAAAGATGTACCACATTACTGTTCAAAACTGTAAAACATGATCGTTTTGAAATCAAATAGCAGCCTGAAAATGGTGACTTACCTTCTAACGAACTGATCTCTGCATAGATAATTATTACAAATTCTGTTTTAAAAAACACATAATACTCTGTCCAGCCATGGGAACGCCTGAGGCAGAGAGACCGCAGGGGGTGGGGTGGCTGGGGCCCGGGAGGGAAGGACTGCCCGCTCTGGGTGAGAGCCGAGTTTGGGGGGCTTCCCGGCCGAGCCCCCGCCGCCGCGTCCGTGAAGCGCCAGACGATGAGGACCACAGCAGGAAGCAGCTCCCTTGCGCTGGGGCATGTTCTGGCATGCTGGCGTCTGCAGCTCTCGGCACCTGAGAAAATTACCAGCAAAAGCCCTGGAGAGGCGTTAACCACAGGGATGGGAGCCGAGTGCCCCCAAACCTGCCTGAAAGTCCTGCCAAGTCTCTGGTTGACCCCTGACCTGTGCATTCTCAAAGGAGACAGCAGAAGTCAGTGGAAAGCAACAGCTGAGAGCCTGAAAGAACTAACTGGGCGAGTGTTCCAGGGCCCGCCCAGCACAGAAGAGCGAAAATGAAGAGCGAAAATTCAGAGTTTGCGTCCTGTCCGTAACCCTGCAGACCCGGAAGAGAAACCTGAGCCGTTGGAAGGCTGACACCTAGGACAGCCAGCGTGACTTCGTATGGCTTTGTTTCTGCCCCGGAAGACCAGGTCAAGAATTAAGGGGGCAAACGTGGCCCGGACCACTGCGAGTACAGGACTGAGGCACCCTCATCGGGCGAACCACGAGGAAGGACAGTGACCGGTGGGCTCCCAGCCCTGACCCATCCCTGCCGGGGACGGTCCAGGACATTCCCCAAGATGCCCCGCAGCACTCCAGGGAGCGGCTCCTTCCTTGTGGGGGGGACTCACTCAGTGTACGGGACGAGGCTGCACTTGCACACTGGGACCCCCTGCGGAGACACACGTGGGCCCACTCCCGCTTAAGCCTGATCACCAACGGCTCCACGGTGGTGCTCGGGGTCTTCAGAGAACCACACCCTTTAGAGCCAGTGGCCATCGGTCCCCAGAACCCATGTGCTCCCCCAGGTCAGAGTGTTTCCCGGTTGGCGCCTCTGGGTCTCTTCGAGGCTGCAGGGAGGGGACTGGTGTCATGAGTGAGGACCCCAACGTCACAGGGTCTTCCTTCGAGGACTCGCGCACTGACCCGTGTCTGGGAACAGAGAGTGGCCGCGACTCTCACCGCGGCGACTCAAGTCCCACCTGTATTTCCAGGTTTAGACTTGCTTGTTCATGCAGGGTTTTACAAAGTATGCGCGACTTCACAAGCCTGCTCGTTTGCTAGAGCCTCAGGGGTTCCGTGATCAGTGAACCACCAACAACGACCCTTACAGGTCAGACTGTGGGGACTGCCGCACTAGCCTACTAGCTACTTTTCATTGTTGTTCAATTGTAGTTGTCTCCACTTCCCGCATTACTCTCCCGCGCCCCGCCTACCCACTCGGACACCCGTCCCTCCTCCCCGCACTGTGTCCATCCACGGCTCCTGTATACACGTTTCTGGACCTACCCCTTCCCTTTCTTTCCCTTGACCTACCCCTTCCTTTCTTGCCCCGTTGTTCCCCTCGCCCCTCCCCTCCGGTTGCCATCGGGCTCAGAAACAGAGTTTTTCCGGGGAATTGGTTACTGCCACTGGGATTCAGTCAACGGGAGCGCCCCGATACTCCAGGTCAGGGAAGCTGCTGCAAAGCCGGGGCGTTCTGGAGTTTTCATCTGGGGCACTTGCTCCTCAGCATGTCCCAGACCGGCACGCCACCCCACAGCGAACGCGGACTTCCGTCCGTGGTGGAGGGAGTGTTCCGGGGCCCTTCCCGGGCACACAGTGAAGGCGAGGGTGCAAGAGTCTCCCGGCGAAACCCGGCACACAGTTCCCATCTCCCTCAGTGTCTGGGTCCCTCCCCACCTCGCCTCAGGAAAGTGGCCTCGGTGCGTGGGGCGTTGTTGAAACCAGCAGCGAGGAGGAGAGGGCAGAGTTTTGGCCCACGACCATCTCACAGCGGTCCCCCCCGTGCCCACAGGCCCACCCCTCGACTACATCTCAAGTGTGACTGCAAAACCCGGTAAACAGTGACGGTCCCCAGATTCTTCTGAAGCTGAGGTTTGCATGCTGATGGAACACACCTGTGCTGACGAGCCGCACCTGTGCTGACGAGCCGCACCTGTGCTGACGAGCCGCACCTGTGCCCCATCCGAAGCCATGGCCTTCAGCTGTGTTCAGTACAAAAACCATGAGAGGGAAGGATCAAACTACAAGGAGCAGAGACCCAGACCTTTGAAAGAAAGTATAAAACCTAAATTTCCCGAATTTTCAAATCACACTGAACAAACGGTGGCCCATTTTCCCGCAGTATTAACAAAATGAAATATCCTTTGTAAGTTTCTGCTTCTTTTGTGCCTTTGACAATATACCTATCAGTGTAGTCATGCAAAAATTTAGAATGTAAATCTGAAGATAAAGGATGTTTTCTTTTAAGAATTTAATGACTTAGGTCTTTGCACATTACACAGACCCGGATACCACTGATCTGGAAGACGGAGCTCTAAGCCAAAAATGATTGCCTGCAGCACTGCAGTTTAAAAGGCAAGCAGACTCCATATATACGTGTGTGCGTATGTGTATAGATACACGTACCCGTATATATGTACATGTAATAGAAACACATTCCCATGCACAGACACACACGCATGTTTCCACCAATGTCATTGCCCCTCTGAGCTCGATGTCAGGGCCCCGGCTTTACAGGTCCCAGCAGACAGGAACACGCCGCTGCTTGCTTATTGTGTACATTACACGTCTTTCTGTCCCACTCACTGATCTATCCCTTTGGCAACCGCTGCCGTGACAAGGACGTAAGTTAAGAAAAAATCGTCAACGTTCTCCCTCGACAGAGATTGGGATGATGTAGGTAAAGGGTGTGAGGAACCCGCGGGCCGGAAACACCAGGGGAGGCTCAGCAGACGCAGGTCACACTCCGCATTAGGACCGCAGCCGGATCTCTACACGTGAGAGAAAGACCCTGCTCCCACCGCCGAGGGGAGGGGCTTCGTCTCAGAGACACATACATGCTCCCGACTCCCGTTCTGGGTCAGATGCCCTGGAGACAGGATGCACGGCAGCGGCTCGGAGGATTACTTCTGTAATGATAGTTCTGGGAAGCCCTCAGGAAAGGATGCAGACCTTTATGCTAAACCAATTTCATGCAGGAGCATTAGACACGGCAGACGGTGGGCCTAAGACACACAAATCACCGAATGCTGGTGCCTCGAGATGGCGCAGATAATGCAAAACGACGGGATACCACGCACAGCCCTTTGCAATAGCCTTTCTTATTTTATTAAAAACCCAATTGGAATTTCTAAATAGCAAGAGCAGATCATTTGTGGACTGAGTCGTATTTTTAAAAGCCACAATTTAATAGAGGTGCTTTACCTTAAAACGCTCTGTCCCTAAAAGGTTACATATATTTTTCTAGACGTTTTCATCACCCTGTCAGAGCAGAGATGGTCAATCTTAAAGCACAAAATCACTACCCGAAATGACCTCCCGGAGACATGCTCAAATCAGAACAGGATGTGAGTAATGATTAAGAACCATGAAGACCTAAATTATCTTTAACAAGCCCTTCCCAATTTTTTGCCCAACCAGACTGCTTCTTTAAAATGCCATGAAAAGCTAGAATTAGACTGAGAACCGCATCGGCTAATCTGAAATAGATCAGTTATATTAGAAATTAAACCCCTGGAAGACAGACGTGGTAAAGTTGTCTTCTGAGAGATAATTCACTGAATAGAAACCTGCAGAAGCGCGTTTCTCGGGACCGTCGTTGTTCAGAAATCAGCAACCAGTCCCGACACACCGTCCTCTGAACCCTCGTGCAAAACGCACAAACCACACTTCTGTCGGACGGGCTAGCTTTTAGGCTAGCCTTATTTTTTATCGCTTTAATGCTGTGTCTTTTACCGTACAATAAGGATTACGTAAATGGGATGTACAGTTGGGTAACAAAGGGCTTTGCCAGGAGGAGAGTACTTGATAGGATGTTATTCTGAGAACTGTGATTTACAGTGAACCTTGGACCACGCTTCTTGGTCGGCGATAATGCGCTGCTAATCCCAGCACGATAAGGACCCTGCTTTCTCTTTTCTTAAATTTTCCCCTGCATTTTTCCTTGGATGATAATGATGGTGAAGCACCAACAAACACACGCTCTTACCCAGGTCTTCCTAGACGGTGCCAGATCGTCGAGCGATCCCACATTTTGTCTCCTCACTTCTCTGAGCCCCCCGGGAAGGTGCGCCTTATTTAAAAGGGCTCTGTGACAGGTGAGGGAGTGAAGGCTAAAGAAAGGTGAAACAAATCCCCCCGAGTCAGCATGCCAGACACGCACCGTGAGCTGTCCGGTCCAAGAGCCCATGCTCTTCACCACGACCTCTCGGGGGGCTTCCCGGAAATGAAATGCCGCACGTGGTGCCGGAGGGAGAATAGATTTTTACAGACTAATTAATGTTCACCTCTGACTCATTGTTTCATCCGTGCAGTTCTAATGAAGACAGGGAAGGTTCCGGGGTGGGTCCTTTCCAGATCTCCCGGGCTGGTCTCGATGAGTCGTCACAGGGACCACAGCTCCACGTCTCCTCTGTCACTCTCCAGCAGACAGGGTGCGTGTGACACAGCCACACCAGGGTCCAAACCCTTTCTCCAAGGCTCTGAAAAGCCCAGGAGAGAGGACATTCCGGGGATGGTGAGCAGAGCATCCAGTTGAGGACAGTAAAGGAAATTCATAGAGCACTATTTCTCTCCCTTAAAGGTGTCCACAGAAGTAGCCCTGACTGGTGTGGCTCAGTGGATTGAGCATCAGCCTGCAAACCAAAGGGTCTGCTGGTTTGAGTTCCAGTCAGAGCACAGGCCTGGGTTGTGGGCCAGGTCCCCAGTAGGGGGCGCATGAGAGGCAATCACACATTGATGTTTCTCTCCTTCTCTTTCTCCCTCCCTTCCCCTTGTTGAAAATTAAATAAATAAAAATCTGTAAAAAAGCTTATAAAAAGCTAAAAAATAAAAGTATACAGGATCATAGCTTTAATAAATGATTTATATAATATATATCTGTTATGCAAATTTGATCTTTAATGAACTATCAAAACTAAAATGATGTTTCTAAAAATCCCGTTAAAATTCTCTTTGGATATCTAAAACAGGATTTACCTATGAATATTATTTATTAAACAAATATTTTCAGTACCTTTGAAGTGGTAGCATTTTATTTGTTTACCAATGTCAGGAACACATTTATTTCGTAAATAAGAATCCCTTATATGTACTAAATAAAACCAAGTAGATTTTTAAAACTTTATTTTTCAGTTACGTTTTACGTTCAGTATTATTCTGTGTTAGTTTCCTGTGTACAGCATAGTAGTTAGATATAGTCATACGGCGGTCCCCCGATGTTCCCAGCGCCCGCCTGGCATCACACACGGCTGTTGGGATGTTATTGACTCCACCCCCTGTGCTGTGCTTTGCAGCCCTGAGACTGAGAACAACTGTAGCGACCAACTGTACTTCTTGAATCCTTCACCTTTTCCACCCAGTCCCCAGACCCTCATCCTTCTGGCAACCATTAGTCTGTTCTCTGTACCTGTGAGTCTGCTTGTATTTTGTTTGTTTTGTTCAGATTGGATATACAAGGGAAATCATACGGCACTTGCCTGTCTCTGGCTGACCTCTTTCACGTAGCGTAACACCTTCCAGGTGCCTCCACGCTGCTGCAGATGGTCCCATTTCATTCTTTTTTGTGGCCAAGTAATGTCCCCTTGGATAAATGTCCCACTGCTTTTGAATTCACTCATCCACAGATGGACACATGAGTTGTGTTCAAGTCTTGGCTATTGTGAATCATGCTGCAATGAACATGGGGGAGCATAGTCTTTCAAATGATGGGTTTGGGGTTTCTTCAGAGATGTGCCCAGAAGTGGAATCACTGGGTCGTACTGTTCTATTTGCAATCCTCTGAGAAAACTCTGTAATGTTTTCCACAGGGGCTGCCCCAGTCTGCATTCCCACCAGCAGTGCATGAGGGTCTCCTTTTCTCCACGTCCTCGCCTACACTTATTTTTTGTTGGTTCATGGATGATAGCCGTTCTGACGGGTGGAAGGCAAGATCTCATTGTGGTTTTAATTTGCATTTTTCTGATGATTAGTGACACTGAGCATCTTGTCATATGTCTATTGGCCCTCTGTGTGTCCTCTTCAGCAAAGTGTCTATTTATATCCTTTGCCCAGTCTTTAACTGGATTGCTTTTATGGGGTTGAGTCCTGCAAGTTCCTCATAAATTTTGGATATTCACCCCTTGTCAGATGTCTCGTTGGAAGGTCCCTTCTCCCACTCAGTAGGATGTCTTCTCATTTTGTTGATGGTTTCCTTTGCTCTGCAAAACTCTTTCATTTGATGCAGTCCCATTAATTTTTCTTTGGTTTCTCTTGCCCAGGAAATCATAAAAAATGTTGCTAAGAGAAACACCAGCCATTTTACTGCCTATGTTTTCTTTTAGGAGTTTAATAGTTTTTGAGCCTTACATTCAATGCAATTTGGGTTTATTCATGTGTATAGTGTAAGAAAGTGGTCTAATTTCATTTTTTTCATGTATGTGTCCAATTTTCCCAACACCACTTAATAAATAGACTATCTTTAACCCATTGTATCTTTTCTCAAGTATTAATTGACTGTTTAGGTGTGGGTTTATTTCTGGGCTCTCTAGTCTGTTCCATTGACCTATGTGTGTGTTTTTATGCCAGTGCCATGCTGTTCTGATTACTATTGCCTTACAGTATAGTTTCGTATCAAGCAGCATAATACTTTCACCTTTGTTTTTGTTTCTCAAGATCACTGGCGCTATTCTGGGCCTTGTGTGGTTTCATATAAATTTTTGAATTATTTGTTATAGTTCTGTGAAATATGCCTTGAGTGTTTCAATAGGAATTGTGTTGAATGTATAGATTGTTTTGTGTAGGATGGACATTTTATTGATCTTAGTTATTCCTATCCATGAGCACGACATACGCTGGCATTTATTTATATCTTCTTCACCTTCTTTCTCCAGTGTGTTATAATTTTCTGAGTACAGGTTTCTGTACCTTCTTGGTTAAATTTATCCCTAGGTATTTAATATATTCTTTTAGCCGAAAGCTGTTTGAGAGACACAATATTGCTGTTGTTCCGGAACACACTGTCACCCTTTCCTCTAAAGAACACAGTGACATTCTCAGAGCTCTCTTACGTTACATGATGGCCATACATAGCCAGAGGAAGCATATTTTAATTCCTAGAAACAGTCTTAACTGCATGAAATGCACTATTCTTCTCTCTTAATCCAGCTAAATGTCTTTGCTGTTTTCTGTTTTAAAATCATGTCACTGCTTAATCGCTCACCATCGTAACAAAATTCAAGGCAGCTTATACATTACAAGCTTGGCAATAAAACAGAGGCCGAAAAGCAATAAACATCTTAACATCTTTGAAACAATTCATCAAGCCCTAAAAAGGTGCCAGAATGAGTTTGGGAATGATAAACTTGAATTTAAAAATCAAAATTCGCTCTCAGGCGGAGACTAAAAATGTCACGAACATTTTTAGAGTCGAGTTGGAAACCTTGGGAAAAACGAGTTAGAAAACTCGGAAAGAACAGCAGCATGTCAGCACGGCCCGGCCCCCCATTTCGGGTCTCTCCACGGTGCTCTCCCGTTCGTGTGCGTTACCTGGATATCGGCCTCCTCACTTATCTTCACGGGTTTGACACTTACCCGCATGTTGAGAGATGCGGGCTTCGTGAGATGCTACAGGGTCTGTCATTACTGCTCCCCCACTCCCACCTGTCCCCGGGGTCCTCAGCCACAAGGAATGTCCACCTCATTGGACTTCCACCTCATCTAACTTTCCCACCTCTCGGTTCTCCTCCCCGAAGACCGGGGAGCCCACCTGTCACTCCACACCGCACGGCCCGCCACTCCCAGGGCCTGCTCTGGCCTGGAGCTGCCTGTCACCCCACGCTCAGTCCTGCTCCGCGCCCGGGCTCTTGGGTGCTTGTGAGGAGCACAGTCCCCGAACGAGTCACGTGGTGCAGTGTTGGCCAGTCACGCCCGCTCACCCTCCCTCCCATGGGGGTCAACCTGATGAAATAGGTTGGTTTTATGTAAACAGTTGGTACTAGAAGGAAATTTGCTAGCACATCAGGTAGCCGAAGGGAACAGACCCGGCCTGACCCATCTGTGGTGACCAGATCCCGCAGACCAGGTCTTACTGGGGACACCCCCGTGGCCACAACGTCGAGATCTCAGAAACACCGAGAGACAGATAGGCCCCAGGGTCCCCCCTGCCTGTGTCCCACATTGAACGCTGGGACGTTCCAAAGAGGCCAGTCTCCCGGGCCTCTCTCCTCTGTCTGCATCAACAACCCCGAAGTGAAGTCCTGCTCTTCACACCTCCTTCTTCTCTTCTCTTTAAAGCCTTTCTACTTTTTAAAAAGATTTTATTTACTTATTTTTAGAGAGGAAAGGGAGGGAGATAGAGAGAGAGAGAGAAACATCAATGTGCGGTTGCTGGGAGTCATGGCCTGCAACCCAGGCATGTACCCTGACTGGGAATCGAACCTGCAACACTTTGGTTTGCAGCCCGTGCTCAATCCACTGAGCCACGCCAGCCAGGGCTTAAAGCCTTTGTACCTGTAGAGCAGCGTTCAGCTCGCACTGAAATTGGGAGGAAGGCGCAGACATGGCGCCGATAGCCGTGCCCCACAGATGCTCGGTCTCCCCATCATCGGCATCACGCCCTGTAACCGCGCACTTGCCGCCGGGGATAAACCCAGGCTGACGCACCGCGCTCACCCAGTCGGCTCTTCGTGTACCACGGCCCCTCCCCGGTCCCTGGAAGAGCGCTCCTCTCCCTCGGGTCTCCCTGCACACGCGTGTGTGTCCTTAGAATGCACGTCTCAGATCACAGCCCCTTGTGGTTCCCAAATAAACCCACTTTGCCGGAGGAGTTTGTGGCTGTCTGTTTGCTGAAGACCAACCCTCCTTTGTGCCCCTCTCCACGTGTTGCGAGCCGAATGGCAGCTGTGGCTCCACTGGGGGGAGAGGGATGAGGTGTGGGCTGGGAGGAGGGGCGGGCACCTCAACCCGAGGCTGGTCAGTAATGGCCGCAGCAGCGAGGCGCTGGAGGAAGGCGGAACTCGGAGCTCTGGCCTGGATCACCAGCGGGTCCCTCCCAGCCCCAGCCACGCAGCCGCTGGGCCGGTCTGACGCAGGAGACACCCGACTTCACAGGCCCTGCCTGGGTTTTTGGTCGGCCCTGGCTTTTTGCTTTCTGGTGTCTTAGATGCGTGATCAGAAGATTGACAGGAGTGGTGTTCACATCTCCCTTTTATTTATGAGGAAACCCAGGCAGAAAAAAAAAATACACCGTGCAAGGTCAAGGAGAAGCACTCCATCTGGCATTTGCTCCTAAAAACTGGCCTGATGAAACCGCTTCGAACAAGACCGAGCTTCCCTTAGCGAATCACCCTCTCCACAGAACACCCGTGGAAGGCACTAGGCGACACTCCTCCAGGAATTTCAGCGAGATTAAAGCCATGCTACTGAGGCCCTGCCAGGTGCGGGGCCCTGGGCCAGGCAAGTGCACGGTGAGCGGAACCGCACACAGACTCTGCACCCAGATTCCCAGCGAGGCGCCTGCTAGTGGATAGAGACCTGGGGACCACCTTGCTCTCATCCCCGGAAGGAGGCATGCCATTCCTAAGCACAGATCTGGTCTTTTCCCTGAGATACAGCCTGTCTGAACTTCAGGGAGAGCTCGTTTTCCCACGAGAAGGTGATCTGTGAGCAGCCAGTGAGTCTGGGGAAAACCGAGACATGGACAACTGTCCGTGGGTCTGTGAGCCGGTGAATCACTGTTAAACACTCGACCGACACGTCCTGGAGCCACCTGGTCTGCGTCCCCCGGGCTCGCGGCCGGCAGCAGCACCTGTCAGGGCGCTGTCGTGTCAGAGTGGCACCGAGATACTTATGCTCCATTTCCTCTGCTGGTGGTTTCGCTTCAGGTGCGCAAACCCGGGGTCCCACCGGGAGGCCCGGAGGAGCCTGCCTGTCTGAACCCGTCATCCCCACAGCCTCCCCGAGCAGGGCGGGGGGAGCTGGGCAGAGCTGCCGCGGTCAGTTACCGTGATGGCCCATTCTGCTGTCCCCTTCAGTCACTCACCCTGTCCAGGCTCCCATGTCTGCAGCCCTCGGTGACTCATTTTTCAGTAAAATGCAAGTCATTTCACTCTGCGCTGCCATAAGCTCTGTGTAATTTAATATTTAAGGGGCCCCGAGTATCACTATGCCCACCCGTCAGAACGCGGTCCGCGTGCCAGGCGGCCACGTCGCCGTGCCTTTGATCGTAATTGCATATTAACCTCCCATTGAAGTCTCCGCTTTGTGAAAACGTCCGCCCCGGGACCCGATTCTCAGCTCCAGCGCCGGCCTGGACGCCTCCCTCAGTGCCTTTTCTGTCTCCTGTTCGGTTTGCAGTGATTTGAAATGCAAGAACCTCGCTGCAGGTTGGATTTGAGTTGTTTCACGCTGCCTATGCCTCTAAAACCTAACACATGGTCTTCGAAGACCGGAACACGTTGTCAACAACCGTTGTTTAGGGCACATCCAACGGTCAGAGTCCAGAGCCAGCGGCTGGATGGCTTCCCCCCAAACAGGCCACTGGGACTGTACAACACATCCCCGTGAGACTAGACTATGTCCCGCTTTCAAGCAAGCCCACGTGGGTACCGGGCTGGAAACCGTGTTTGAGATGCTGCGTCTCTGGGCTCCTCCTCTGCCTGAGGCTGCCAGAGAGCTGCAGGCAGCGGCAGACGGGGCACGGTTGTTCTGTCCAGCCCGGCGTGGCGCTGCTTTGGGACAGAGCCCCACGACTCTTACCATCTCTGCCGAGAACGGCCCCGACCCACGTGGTTGAACAGCACTCAACAGACCGCTGGCATGTCATATTGAAACCGTTTCCCGGAAAAATACAGAAATACTACCTTTCTTCAAGACCCTCATTTCCGCTAATTCTGTATGACCATTTTTTAAAAAAGATTTTATTTTATTTATTTTTAGAGAGGGAAGGGAGGGAGAAAGAGAGAGGGAGAGAAAAAAACATCAGTGTGCGGTTGCTGGAGGCCATGGCCTGCAACCCAGGCATGTGCCCTGACTGGGGATCGAACTTGCGACACTTTGGTTCGCAGCCCGAGCTCAACCCACTAAGCTACACTAGCCAGGGCTCTGTATGACCATGTAAGACACGCCTGTGCCTGCCCTGCCCTAGAGTTCGCCTTCACACGTACATGTCTCCTGCTCCCCAGCCAGGATTCTCTTCGCCAGTTCCAATAAACCGATCTCTTCAATACGCTGATTTAAGTTCCTCATTTCTCTTTATCTGTCACTTTCTTTTTTATTCATTATTTCAGTAAACACTCGTGCGGGGCCCACTACGCACCAGAAAGCATTCTCGGGCCAGAGCTGTGGAAGGGGTGAAGACGGACAAAACCCCCATCTCCTGGAGATCGCACACGAGCAGATAATAGTAACTGCGATTACCAGGCGCCGCAGACTTTGCTCCCATCACCTCCTCTGGTCCTCGCGCCGGTGGCCTTCTGAGGCAGGCGTTCTTCTCCTTATTTTGCAGGCGAGAACACTGAAGCTCTAAACAGCGAGCCCCAGGCCCCCAACAGTGAGGACTGGGTCCGGGACTGACTCTGCTTCAGCCCACTGCGGCCAGGTAGCGACACCCAACTCTCGGACCTCGGCGGCCTCGTCTCTGCCATCCACGTTCCTGCACGCACTCGGGCCTCCTCCTCTTTTCCTTTGGCGTTAAAGCCGCAGCCTCGACTATCTTTGTTCACTGTCTCTGGGTCTCCCTAGGAGCTCCCACTTACACCAAACGACTGCTCCATACTCCATCCGTATCCACGAGTGCTTTCCCCCACGGCTACCGACGGAAACCATCTGTAACATTCCGGGCTTCCTTCCCCTCCTAGTGATGGGTTTAGCCCTCAGAGGAGTGTTAACATTTAATATCTAAGAAAACACAGTAATTACAGAGCGAAGCGACACGTGCGATGTAAAACTGGAGGTGAAGCCAACTCTAAGCCAACTGACTCTACTTGCTGACACGCAGGCAGCCCGGAGGCGGGAAGAGGGAACGCAGGTAAAGCTCGTTAGAGACGGCCGCAGAACCGACTCACACCTTGACCCTGGGCCCCGCCTCGCGTCTTGCTGATAAATTATACAGGCGATTTAAGTGATGGAGACCAGCGAGGCCTTTCGTTGCCCCTCCTCCTCCACACCCCAGGACCCGGAGCGGTTGACAAACAGGATGCTAATTATGTTAACTCCTGGCAGCGCCTGAGCCAGTGCCCTTTGCTGGGAAAACGGACCTTCCTCCCGAGGAAGGCTCACCTCCCCGCCCGGCCGTGCTCCGCCTCCGCGAGTCTTGGAGGGCTGCCAACCTGGTTCTGTGACAGGTGACGGATCTCAGGGATTATCAAAGCATACCACTAAGTGATCTTTTATGCATGAAAATAAAACACCAGGACTGCCTAACAAATGACAACTTGCAGCGAGGGGGGAATGATTTCTATTCATGATAAATTATCACAAAGATCCCCGACTAGGAATATTTATAGGGGGTCACTGAACGGAGCTTGACTTGATCACGCGTCCTCTGAAGCGAGCCGCCGTGGGGTTCAGCTGGGTTTGGGTTTTGCCGGAGCATCGCCATGTCTGAGAGGGGGGTGTTAAGGTCTCTGGCTAGGCCCTGGAGGGTCCCTCAGACAGACAGACCTTCCCAAGATGTGAGGCCAGATGAAAATGAGGAAGACCCTCGGGTTTCATGCGGGAGAGGAGGGTTGAGTGATCAGAAGGTGGAAGGTCAGAGACTGACAAAGCAGCTTCAGGTAGAGAACTGGAACTACTCTGGCTGGTGTGGCTCAGTGGATTGAGCTCTGGCACGCGGACCACAGGGTCACAGGTTCGATTCCCAGTCAGGGCATGTACCTGGGTTGTGGACCAGGTCCCCAGTAGGAGGCTTTCGAGAAGTAACCACACATTGATGTTTCTTTCCCTCTCTTTCTTCCTCCCTTCCCCTCTGTCTAAAAGTAAAATAAATAAAATCTTAAAAAAAAAGAATTTGTGCCTTTGCACAGGAAATGACCGACCAGGATTGTATTCATCCCAGCTTCTTCATAAACAAAAGAAAATTGAATGTGTGGCTAAAGAATAAAGATTAGAATAAAGGATCAAAATTTTCTTTTTATTTCAATCCTCATCCAAGGACATGCTCACTGATTTTGGAGAGAGGGGGAGGGGGAGAGAGAGGGAGAGGAAGGTCAATGTGAGAGAGAGGCATCAACTGTTGCCTCTCATACATTCCCTGAGCAGGGACCGAACCTGCAACCCAGGCGTGTGCCCTGGCCGGAATCAAACCCTCAACCTTCCGGTGTCCGGAACAACGCCCGACCAGCTGAGCCACACCAGCCAGGTTAGGGTCCCAGTTTCCTGTTCAAGATGGTGGCCCAAGCACAAATGTTTTCCTCCTTTTCCTCAAAAAAAAAAAAAAAAGAAAGGAAAAAAAAACCTGCAGCAGCAATAGATCCCTCATGACCCTCAGAAGGAGAGTGAGTCCATCAGCAACCAGAGAGTTGGATGCGTTTCTGAAGTCTGATAACTTGTGGAGATTTAACGAGACCCCAATTATGGGTAAAAAAGAACTCAGACAGTCCCCACTCAGCACCAGCCTCGGGCGGCTCTCTTGGCGGTGAGGTCCGGCGTAGCCTCCAGCTGCAGACGGACAGGTAAGGAGAGTGAGAAGCACCTGGTGGTCACCCAGGTCTGCCTGCGACACCCCCTGCCTGGGACCCCTCCCCCTGCCCTTCCCCCCTGCTGGCTCGGGGAGGTCCCAGCTGCGGTCCTCACCTCCTGGCTAGAACTGGGAGGCTGCCCTCTGGGAGGGCTGTCATCCCCCGGGGAGGGCCGGGGGCAGGAACCTGCGGGCTGCTGAGGCCCCGTCACCTGCTTGGGATGCAGTATGAACACCGAAACGTGGACAGGGGAACCTGGGGCGCCACACCTCCCCCGCTGGCAGGTGTCCGCCGACCCTGTCTGACGCTGACGGATGAAGGGAGGTGTGAGCGCGTTATTTAGAGGCACAGAGGCCAACAAACCAAGATCTGGAATGTAAAACCTGCCTCACAAAAGTGGGAAGTAGGAACAGAGTGGAAGAGAAGCCTAGGTGTGCGGGACTTCCCATCTTGCACAACGGGGAGGTACTGGGCGGGTTTAAAATGTTCTTTAATCACAGCAAGGAATGTCACTGGAATCACCCGGTTTAGCTGTAGGGAGGCAGCCACCGGAAGAACCAAAACAGGTGGGAGTAAAACTGGCACCTTGCATCGGGTGGGGTTGCAAGGGCTGGGGGAGGTCTTCTTGTTTCAGTCTGTGTCCTTCTGTGTTGTTTGAATATTTTCAACCACGGCTAGTTTCTGCTGAAGTTCAAAGATAGAAAGAGCTATCCCGTGACTTGGACTTCACGCCCAGGTGACGAGCGTTTCTCGTGAGTTCTCCGTGGACCTCCAGACGTCTCAGGGGAACCCCAAGTACCACAAGGCCCCTGTGAACTCGCCTCCCTTCTCACGTTCACGGCGTGGCGCCGACAGGGTTCTCTCGCTCTCCGGCCTGGCGTGGTGGTTTTCTTCTCTCAGAAACGAGAGCGGGTTTCCTTTTCTCTGCGAGCCCTGTCCTTCACGCACACCTGCCAGTTTAATGAACAATGTCTCCTTCCCCTGTTCCCAAGATCCGCTGGGTCCCAAGTAGCATCGCGTCCGCTCCAGGTGTCCCTGGGCCGGTTGGGAGGAATCTGAGGAAGAAAATTACACTTCTTCAGGGTTAAACATGTGGTTGCATGTAAAAATGACTTTAGAATACACCTAAAAATAAGAAAGAGTTTAATTTAGACGGATTTAATTGCTGCAGCTTCCCCTGGCGGGCTTGGCCGCACACAGAAATTTGCATGAGAGGGCTGAGAGGCAAGATGTAAACGAAGTTGTTTTTCCAATACGGTTTCAAGGAGGCAGATGTTTGCCGCGAGGAGCTGCTCCAACAACAGGTCTTGCAGAAGAACGCCACGAGAGCCAGGGGAAAGGGGCGCATCTTCAGCCGTCCAATCTCTGCGCCCTTTCTACGGCAGCGCGTGACCCATCTGAATTTCCGGTGTGTGAGTGTTGAGCTGGTGAGACGAACCTGTGTCCAAGGATAAGTGTTCCACCGAAGAGACCTAGAGACCTGAAAAATGTTTATCCAGAAAATTCTCCGGAGAATAGCATAGCTTTAAAAAAAATGCTAATTTATACAGACATGAGCTTCCCAATTAGGCTCGCGTTCAGAACAGTGTTCTCCGACAAGGGCCGCCTGCCATCTGTTAAGCCAACAGTTTCCGTCTCCAGGGACCCCCAGTTCACCCTTTCAGGGGCTGGGAGGGCCGTCTCGGTCCATCCCGAACGCCCTCCGGTCCAGGCCGCCACCCCGTCCCCCCGCAGCAGCCGTCGGGGCCGTCATGTTTTCCTTTCTCTCTGAATCCACGGATGTGAAAGCAAGGTCCCAGCGAGGACGTGGGAAGCATTCACGTTCATGGCCGACAGCTTGGGGACACCCCCTCGCTCAGCCTGACGGCCCCGAAGGCACACACGCTGCCACCTGCTCGAGTCCGGACGCTCCGACGGTGTCAGGGAGTCCACCGGGACCTGGCAGTTGCTCACGCGGCGGCTGGGAGTGTCGCGGGCACTGAGCGCCGCAGGGCGTTCCAACCCAGAAGGCCTCCGCCACGCCCCGACGCGCTGGCCGCCCCGGCTGACTCTCTCCGCCGGCTCTTCAAAGCCCTTTTGTTCTCTGTTCTTCGGCAGACAGGCCCAGCAGTCGCGTTGAAGTCCACACTCGCTCAGTGTCACGGGACTCCGTCGGGGGCTGGGGAGCCATCTGTCTGGCCCAGCGCCCCGGCTTCACAGGGGAGGTCCGGGGACGCTTTGAAAGGGGCCGCCCCCGGGGAGCCTTCCCCCAGCGGCACGACGCCGGGTCACATGCCCTTCTTTCCCGCCCAGGGACCGAGGGCTTCCCCTGTCACTGCGCTTCTGTGCCGTGTCACGACCACGCTCTCTGCTTCCTCGTCCAACTCCCCCCCCCCCACCCCCCAGCTCCAAGCTCCTGGAAGGCCACAGTCCCAGAGCCTTCTTCTCTCCACGTCACCACCCTGCCATATCAATAAATATGCACATCCCATAGAACAGGAGCCACAGGGGTGCCAGCCGTCCCTGTGGGTGTACACCGCCCCCCACCCCCGACCCCAGGGCAGAGCACCCACGCCCCAGCGTGCCCCTGGTTAAGATTTCTTTACTCCCCAGCAATAACACCCACTGCCAGGTTTACTCACTGGGCCAAGAAAACGCAGGTTTTGAAAGTAGAGACTTTGTATCCTTTCATTTAAAAGTTGTTTCCCTATCTCTGGTCTCTGAGGAACGATCCAACATCAAACCGCACTATGAGGAAACCACCCTCTGAGTGGGAACTGACAAGGGGTGTGCTGCGATTCCCCGGGGGGTGGGGTGGGGGGGGGAACCAGCGCTGCCCCCGGAGCCCAGACTGTGTTCTTTCCGGACACGAAGTCGCAGGCAGGCGGGTGGCAGTTTCCGGGAGGAAGCGTGTTTCAAACCCTCCAGCAGGATCTCACACTGAATAGACGACACCTTGAGTAAAACCCCCTCTGTGAGGCGGTGCCACACAACGAACAGTGCCCGCGTGATTGTGTGTGACATCAAGTCGATAACCACACGCAATGCTGAAGTGGCAGGTTTCGGGTCTGGGTGCACATGTGCCCCCCAACCTCCCGTCTCCTGAGGAGAGCGGATCTGGGGTCTTGACTCTCAGACGCCCTGCAGTCGCTGCTTCTAGGGGAGGTCACGGTCCATCTGGAACTGGGGACGGGGCCAGTCCCCGGACCCCGCTGGGGAGGCGCCGGTGAGTGAACATTCCCAGAGCTATCAGCGCAGTGCTGTGCATTACGATGACGGATTATGAAAGAGAAAAGCCTAAAATCAATTAAAAATGCCAATTAAAAAAACAGAAAGGGGGCATGAACAGCAACTCACAAGAGAAATGTAAATGATTATAGCATATGAAAAAGTAAAAATATGATGGCATCCTTACTAAAGGAGTAGATACGCTAAGAAATTATGAGGCCTGAGTTTGGGAAGGCTCTTTACAGTATAAATTAGTATAAACATTTTGAAAGCTGCCCTGGCTGGCGTAGCTCAGTGGATTGAGCGCTGGCTGCAAACCAAAGCATCACAGGTTCAATTCCCAGTCAGGGCACATGCCTGGGTTGCAGGCCACGTCCCCAGTGGGGGCCACGTGAGAGGCAACCACACATTGATGTTTCTCTCTCTCTCTCTTTCTCCCTCCCTGCCCCTCTCTAAAAATAAGTAAATAAAATCTTTTAAAAAATAATAAAAACTTTAAAAAAAAGAAAACCAATTTGATGTATATGTCCAGAGTACTTTAAAATGTACCCACTTTAGTACCATAATGCCCTTGTTAGAAAATCAACCTAAAGAAAGAAAACAAATTGAACAAAGATTTATTTACCAAAAATAAAAACAACCAGGCTTTAAAAAAATAAAATAGCCTCAATGCTCCCAAATAATGGGAAAGTTAATTATGGCTTACATAAGTATGAAATATTATTCCACTATTAAAAGCTGTGTTAATGAAAATGGGAAATGCTCGTGAAACAATGTTTGGTGATAACAAGGATATGACATTATTAATGTAGTCTAATTCTAACTCTATGAACTATATATATATACACACACACACACACAGGTAAGAAACATACATCCATATATGTAAAAGTAATCTTGAATTGATAAAAAATAAAATTCTTGTAGCTATACAAAGGTAAGATAAAAAATGGAAAAATACATCAAAATGTAATCAAGATTTCCTCTATATAAAGACAAAAAAGGGATAGGAATAAAACATATAAAAATTGAATCCGAGATGCTCATAATTTTTCTGTGCCTCTCTGGGCTCTCCAATTTTCCGGCGGTGAGCACTGTATCTGTTTGGCTGCGGCCCAGCCCAGCTAACTGGAGAAATAAAGGAAATTTATTGGCTTTCATAAAACAGCGGCTCTGGGAGGAGAATCGCCCGAAGGGTGGTGAATAATGGGGGCTGAAAGGAGTTCATCAGCATTCTGTCCGTCTTCTGCCAAGTTATTCCTCCGGGTTGTCTCAGAAAGACTCCCCACAGGGTCGCGGTTCTAGGCACCGAATAGTCCCAGGTTCAAGTCCGCCTGTGCAGCGAAGCTCCTGAGATGCACTGTGATTGGTCTGCCTTCAGTCACGTGCTCAAAATGAACCAATCGCCTGTCAGGAGAATGTCAAGCCCTGACTGACTCAGGTCACATGCCCTGTCCCTGTCCCAGGAGCCCCCCCAGGAGCCCCCCAGCCCCTGAGCCCCCCCCAGACCCCGCGGATGAAACTTAGGAAGACACAGATTCCCAAATAAAATCCCAAACTGCAGTCAAGAGGGCGGATGGAAACAAATGCCGGTTACAAACACGTATCCCTTTGACGAGGACTGAAATGTGACTTGGAACTTTCAAACCCAGTGCTGTTCCCCATCAACTCCGAGCCCTCCTCCTCTCTCACGGCGACCCCCGTTGACCTGTGACCCACTCCCCAGGGACCCAGCTGCTCGGCTGGCCGGCGGCCAAGGCACTGTCGCTCCCACACGTCACGGTCACCAGCCACACTGCTCGGGAACGCCTGGGAGGAGCGGCACAGCGAAACTCGTGGCTCCTGGTAGAATCCGAAGTAAAGCTGGTGGCACAAGAATTAAAACCGGATTGTCAGTATCTCCCCCTACGCCTTTTTCTCCAGCTGCCAGGTCGGGCCGCTTACGCAAAACGACTCTGTCGCGCAGCGCTCTGGTTGTGATGCATTAGTTGGCAGGCAGGGAGAGCCCAGGCAGGCAGGGAGGGCCCAGGCAGGCAGGGAGAGCCCAGACCGGGAGCCGGGCTCCAGGCCGCTACCTCCGTCCTGCATTGTCCGATGGTGCTGGCAACACTGGCCGATTTGGTGGCATAACACTCACTGGGCTGAATTTTGGAAATCAGTTCAAATACCTTCCTCTAACCTGTTCATTGTCTGTTCATGTTGCAGTAGCGATCATTTTGAAGTGAAAGGCAGGGTTTTAAGTTCCTTCAGTTACCTGAGTGAGTGGTAAGTGCTTGCGTGTCACTCACAATGCCTTTGGTGAGTATGAATGCCTGTTACTCGAATTCTCAGGAGTAAAACTGTAATTACCACCAACTTCTGCGAACAGTGACTTACGCTAAGACAACACCAAAGCCTGCCAAAACCATCTCAGTGACTTCGACAGCCACTTAGTTGAGTGACCTAACTAGGCCTGTGTGCTGCGTTAATTGTGCCAAATCACCCCGCACACCTACACTCATTATGTCCTTGCAGAGCTGCTGTGCAATGTGTGCGTGAGAGTGTCCCTCCAAACACACCTACAGGGGCATCGGTGCTGATGTAGCTCATTCAGTCTTTGCGGTGAAAACAAAGCCAATGATGACCACAGAACTCACAACAAGGCAAGTCAGTTCCCACTCTCCAAGTAACTCGGCCTCCTTCAGGACGAGATTTTGGTTCCCGTCAGCTCCAAGAGCTGCCCTCCGAAGGGGGTGGCGCGTCCTCCCCTCCCCACCCAGGACCGTGCCGGCCGCCCAGGGTGTCGGTCCGACGAGCCGCAGCGGCCGTGCAGAGGCCAAAGTTCAGTCCGTCCTGGTAAGCGTAGCCAAGTCCTGCCCACTCGGGCCACAGGCCCCATCCTCGGGGCCACTGGTGGCCTGAGGGCCAGGTCCCACACGTGAGCCTCCCAATGAGTGGGGAGCACGATCGATGTCTTCTGAACGGCGTCTTCCTAATGTTCCATTCACCTGAACGCACTGAAACTATCTGTTTCCCATCACTCAGCAAAGCACCTCAATTCCTTCCCCTGCCACGTCCCACCGTAGTCTTCATCGCTGGAAACCCGTTAACAGCACACCTTCACAGCCACCACCCTGTCGGGGAGCCTGCCACACTTCGTGAACTTCAACGTCCAACGGGCATGTCCAACCTGAGGCCCGCAGGCTGCATGCGGCCCAGCGTGGCTGTGAATGCAGCCCAACACAAACTCGTAAATGTACTTAAAACATGATGAGATTGTGTGTGTGTGTGTGTGTGTGTGTGTGTGTGGTTATGTGTCCCAGTGTGTTTCATGTGGGGCCCAAGACAACTCTCCTCCTTCCAGCATGGCCCAGAGATGCCAAAAGGTGGGTGCCCCAGCTCTACATGGTGGCTGCTGAGTGGCCAAGCTGAGCGTCGCTGGGCCGGGCACCCACCGACGACAGCCGCTAGAGAACACAGCCTCACTCGGGCGACCTTACCTTCACCTGCACCTCCTCGTCTTCCCCGCACGACTGCAGAGGAGCCATCAGTCCTGCGCCCAGGGTCACTCCGGGGCAAACCACCCTGAGGAAGCCGGGCCCTGGGACAAGGCCGTCCCAGAGTCTGCAGTACGGCCAACGACACTCGAACCTCTTCTCCCTCATAAAAGAAATGAGCAAACCAGGCAATGTGCATGTTCCTGTCTTCAGAGAGTCCTGAAGTGATGCGTGTTTCAGGTTTGAGACGCGATGCAGCCACAGGAGACGAGGCATCCATCCGCACCATCCACGCGGCTGCGGCCTCACCAGCGCCATGTCAAAGGAACAGACCGCAGTAGCACCGAGCACCCCGAGTTCTGTCTGGCCTGTCCATCTACAGCACCTTGACAGGCTCTTCGAGACACGTGCGGACAAAGTACTGCGAGCTGAGACCGGTAGTCTTAGCCGTCGGAAGATGGTAGGCACAGGTTGTCATGGTAACTCACAGGAGGCCATCTCTGAAAATGTTAAGTTCTGAGAAAAAATACCCGCAGAAATATTAGCCCTAAAAGCAAGTCCTCTGGACAAATTGTTCATTTTAACCTGCCTATTTCTGTCCTTCTAAAGCTCGTCTTTGATTTTTATGTTCATTCTGCCGTTCAGTGAATGCAGAACTCCAAAACGAGTGAGGAACAAACAAAACATTGGAGGTCCCTTATCACAGGTTCTCCATGCTGAGCTCCATTGCGGTTTGAACTGGATGAGCATGGCCCACAACCCCACACTCTCTTCCATTCAACCGCCTTTTGTGTGAACTTCCTCTTTTTGTCAATAGACTCGATAGACGCAATTTTTGTTCTTTTTCTGTTTTGTTTTGTTCTGAAGCCAATATTAATGAGAGGGACTGCTCTGCTGGGAAACCACAAAGTCTAGATGTCGATTCACTTGTGCAGAGCGTGGTGACAGGGTGGCTCTCCCGCCCCTTCTACAGACCTTCCTGCCGTGGGCCGGTCACGCAGGGTTCCGCGGGTTCGACTCTGAACCTCCGTCTATGGTCACGTCGGTGTCTGCTGACCCTCCAGCTGGACTACAAACCGTCAGAAAACAGAAGGTGCCATGTCGCTCTTCCCGTCTCCAGCATCAGAGGCACTACACACAGGGGCACCGTCCCGCACACCTCACGGCTCAGAAGCAAACCTTGAAGACAATGGAACTACAGAGACTCTGGAGACCACCAGATCCACCCCTTCTTTTCATAAACTAGGAGAGCAGAGTGGCGGAGGTGTTAGGTCCGGTTAAAGACATTATGTTGAGAGCAGAAAAGCGGATTTCAATCCCCACCCCAGCAGTCACTGTCCAGGCAGCGAAACTGAAATCCTTTATTCGCCAGCCAAAGTAGCTCATAGCCGTTGTTGGTTTACATGCCCCATTAGCTAGTTGCTTTGAGGTTCCAATTCAGTAATACCCCGCGCCAGAGGGAACGTGTTAAGTATCGCCCAAATATAAGGCATGACTTAGAGACAGAGCGCAGATAAAGCCCGAAAGGAAACAAGACTAGAAAAAAGTTTAAACCAAAAAAATCATCAGTTGTACGCCGCCTTTTCTTGTTCTCAGTGCATGGGCCATCTCAGGCCAGAAGGTGACTCGCATTTTGCAGACGGACAGCGGGGAAAAGCCCAGTCCATGGGCTCCGGGCCATCAGCCGTCAGCCACCGGGGCGGAAGTAACCAGCAGGAGGCGCGGCCGAGACCGGCCGGGTACCAGAGCGTAGCGGGGCAGATCCTCCGTCTTCTCGGCACTTCTTAGCTGGGAGGCTCGGACGGGAAAGTGTGCTGGACGGAGTCCCACGCTGGTGTGTGCCGGGAACACGCTGGTGGTGCACCGGCTCGTTTCTACCCGTAGCAGAGCCCACGGAAGGAAATGACTGTGGGAGGGCACGGCAGGTCATCAGAACGGGACTTCATAAAGGCGCGTAGACATTACGGCGATGTGTGCGTGTTCTCCGAATTCCTAGTGGGTGGGTCCAAAGGGGAGCTGACCATTACCAGCCTCCCATTCGAGTAGTTGAATAGAAAAAAGGTGAGTAGTGGAGTTTTCTCCTATTTAAATATTTAAAATTTTTCCAGTCCTTAAGAAGGGATTTGGATAACACTAGCTTGTGCTTTGCAATTAACCTTTAAAATTCTGGCCATTGATAAAGAACCGAACTCAGTCAAACACTGTGACGGATTTGAGAAGCACACGCCCCTCCCCCAACTCCACACGATTCCCGTGGGTCCCCGGGGGCTCTGCTAGTGAATGTGCAGGGTTTCCACGGCTCACAGCTGCTATCTGATGCCGGTCCAACCAGATTACAATTAAGGACTCAACATACAGGGTGTGATAATAGCTTTATTTATAGCTTTCATTTAAACATTTCACCCAAAATGTCCTATGGTGTGCTTGAGTGTGATATTGTTATATGTTTATGATTTTGTCATAAAAAATGGGCCTTATTTGTGCCAAGCCCTGTATTTAAAAAAAATAGAGTGGAGCATAAATATGCATATATATGTATTAATATCCAATGTCCTCACACACACGTAGAATCCATGCACACCTTAAAAAAGTCAGAACACCCCTGGCTGGTGTGGCTCAGTGGATTGAGTACCAGCTTGCAAACCAAAGGGTCGCTGGTTCGATTCCCAGTCAGGACACAGGCCTGGGTTGTGGACCAGGTCCCCAGTAGAGGGCTGGGGAGAGGCAACCACACATTGATGTTCCTCTCCCTCTCTTCCTCCCTCTCTTCCCCTTTCTAAAATAAATAAGTAAAATCTTTTTTTAAAAGCTTAAAAAAAAGAACCCATGCACAGGGTCCTCCCTCACCCCTTCAACACACACACTGAGGGGCCCCAGGGCCCCCGGGGGGGCTCAGCACCCCTGCAGCCGCGAGCGGCCCGGAGGGCAGGGAGATGCGGCACAGCCTCGAAGGCAGCATCTGGGAGCTGCCTTTTCTCAAGCCAGTGACTAAAAATAGAGTCTCTTCACACATTCCTTCCCACTCTCAGTGGCCTCAGATCCGGTTACCAGTTATCACCCTCTCCCTTTGGAAACGTGTGAGTGGGTATAACGATGTCCCGGCGGGGCCGCACTGCGTGGCTGTGGACAATCAACCCGGGGGTGGGGCTGGGGCTGGGGCTGGGGGGCAGCGGGCAACGTGGGGCTCCCTGGTGAGCGGAGTGAGGTCTCACTGTGACGACGTTATAAAGAATTCTCCTTTCTCTTACCCTGTGGGGAAAATCAGCTTTCTTGTCCTAATTACATTGATGTGCAGGCCCTCAGAGAGCTGCTTTAATGGTGTTTTTCATCTGTACTGAACCGGGTGTCCAGCCCACGGCACGTCAGCTGTGTGCTGTGCTGTGTGCTCACCCCGAGTCAGGTCTGCTCCCGTCACCGCCTGCCCCCCCCCACCCTCCGGCGCCTGTGCCCACTCCCTTCCCCTCTGGTCGTCACCGCGCTGCGCCCTGCGCCCGTGAGGCTGTTTTCTCTCTCCTTAATCTCTTCACCATCCTTCACCGTCCTCCACCCAGCCCCGGACCCACAGACCAGAAGGGAAGTTTACCTTCCGTGACGGCACGGATGGACACGGAGCGTATTTGCAGAGTGAGATAAGCCGGTGAGAGGGAGACAAATACCGTCTGATCTCGCGTGTGGAATCGGACAAACCAGGGACAGAGGCCTGGACTCGCAGACCAGACTGACCGCTGTCAGAGGGGAGCAGGGTGGGGGGGGGGGGTGGGCTGGATGACAGAAGGGGAGGGGACCAGCCAAGGCACCTGGTCACATGACCAATGGACACAGACAGCAGCGTGGGGATGGCCAGAAGGAAGGGGGGGCAGGGCTGCATGGAGTGGGCCGAGGGGTGGGGAACGGGGGCAATTGTGAAGGCGTCAACAATAAAGTTAAAATTTTGCTTACATTAAAAGAATAAGATATAAATGAAGACCAGCACTATGTGAATGCACTGATTTTGAGCAATACACATGCTTTTTCCTGTTTTTCCCTCTCCCGTCTCCCCCACGGTCCTCACCCGTCTGTGTGTCTCCTCCGCTGTAGCGAGGTGAGCGCCTGCCTGCTCGTCCCCCCAGAGGGAAGTAGCGCATTGCGGAGAGCATGCTGAATGTACTGGCACGCCCGAAAATATCCTTTCTGCGGACTAGGGGGAGTCGGGGGGCAGTCCCTGTTAGGTACGGGGCGGGAGGGGGGTGTGTGTTGGGGGGGAGATTCTGGTTCTGGTGTCAGGACAGAAGAACCTGTTCTTTCAAATCCTTGAAACCTGGCAAGAGCCCTCTGCGTGGCCAGCGGAAGGCCACTGGACATGGCTGCCATGAAAACCCCTCCCGGGCAGCGTGTCCGATGCACGGTGACAACGGGGCTGTCAGCACGCTTAACAGCATGAGACCTCAGAGGCAGAGTGAGTGGGCACCGTGGGTGTGTTCAGAAAGCCCAGCTAATGGGAGAACAGGTTTCATTAGTAACGCGGGACATTAGGGCTGACCTTCCCCTCCCCAAAAGTGACAAACACCTGCAATGACAGTCAGCTGCCTTCTGGGAAACCCGGCTGGCATTAAAGTACCGCCCACAGCCCCGCACCTTTTCCACCGGTGGATGGCGGTGCCTCAGCGCCTCAAGACCCCCAGCGACACCCATTTGACGGCACGACATGTTCCAGGGAGAACAAATCTCTCTCCTCCACCCCAGATGGGAATAAGAAACGTGAGTGTCGCGCACAAGGAAAGGGGATCTATAAATCTCGCGTTTTATCGTCCCATTTCAGATGATAAAATTGGACCATCCATCAGTTACACCTCCAGTCACGCAATGCACCTGCTGAGGTGCGGGGTCCCCGTGGGGAGACCATACAGATGACACGTTCGGAGGGGGGAGGTCATGCATCAGCGGCGTCCCGGGGTCGGGGGGGCCTCTCACGGCCGCTGTGCTTGCATTGCGCTGTGGGGTGTTGGGGCAGGTCAGGGCACCGAGAATCACTACGACTCTGCTTACTACCAACTCGGTAACTCAGGAGCCTCATCTCATGGGTGTCCGATTCCTTATTTCTCTCCATACAAAGGTATTCCCAAACATTATCCAGGGAATACTCAAAATTGACCCACAATTATTTTCCTGTTATTGAGACGTTATTTTCATAGCAGGGTAAAATAGGCGGTGTTTTACTTAGCTTCTCTCGGCTTTTTCCCAGTGTCTAATTTTAACTCTCACCCGTACTCTTCATCCCTGAGGTGGTAGTGATGACAGGCGGTACCGGTGAGGTGTTGACAATTTTTAGAGAGCTCGCACCTTCATTGTCTCGTGTGTTCCTTGCACGACCAGCCCAGACAGGCAGGAGCGGAAACGGCTTTGTGACCGAGGTCCAGGAGGAAACCTCAGGTGTTCTGACTGCCTCTCAGCGGTGCAGTCCCACCCCTCTCCCAGCACGCTCTGTCCCGGGGGCCAGTGACATCAGCCAGCTAGGCAAGAGGCGTGCCAGGGATTCTTTGCTTTCTGTATTCTTTTTTCTTTTTCTGTTTGACAGAATGCCTGAAGGACAGGAGGAAAACAGCAGTTCTCTGGCCACATTCTCGCCATTGGAGTGACAGTCTTAATACACGGGCATCGATTACAGCTGCTTCAGGCCCGGAAAGCGTCCCCTGACTTCGCCGGTTTGGGAACACACTCAAATTAATAAAGCATGTCGAGTAAACGGCTCCCAAACCCAGCAGCTTAGAACAACAATAAGCATTTATTATCTCTGACGGTTCCCCCGGGTCAGGAATGTGGGAGCAGCTCAGCCGGGCACATGGACCTGGAGGCACCTTTCGTGAGACTGATGTTGGCTATTGGCCCGAGACGCCATTAGCGGAAGACCAGAGATCGTCTTCCTCGACAGCCCACCCCCACGCCTGGCAGGTCGGCGCTGGATCGTGGCCGAGGCCTCAGTGTCTCCCAGCGTGCGTCTCTCCCAGGGCAACTTGAGCATCTTCACAAGCAGGGTGAGGCCCCCAGGAGAGCAGGGGAAGCCACGAGGCCACCGAGGAGCCGGCCTCCAGAGCCCTAAGGCGCACACACCTCTGTGATCTGCTTATCGCCCTGGCCAGCGGCAGAACCGTGTGGGTGGGGGACGCTGGGTCCGTCTTGGAGGCTGGTGACGCTTACTGTGGACTCCCCTGAGTGAGCCACTGAGTGTGTGGTCTCTGCCACGGCACAGGACTGTCCTGGAGTGCACGTCCTGGCAGGGGGCAGACGTCACCGTGGTGTACAGTTGGCACTTCCAGCGTCTGCCTCTCTCTTCCCCTGTCGTGGGACGGCCTTCTAGCATTTGGCTGCCAGGGGGACTCCCTTGGACTTAATGTCCCTGACTCCGTGACCGTAGTTTGTGGGTTCAGGGTTGGGGTGCAGGGTGACATTGAAAACAGCATCCCCCAGGCTACAGTTGACTGGTCCAAGTGGGACACCTGACTCCGACTAAGCCAGTGCCATCATTTCCTGGGATTTTGAACTTGAGGGCCAAACAAACTCGAGGGAGGTCTCCCTTCCTCGGAGGGCTGGCGTGTGGAATGTAAAACGTTTCCATATGGGGGAGCCGGTCAGAGGGGAGAAGGAAGGTCGGGAGCGAGCGAAGCCCAGGTGGGTGAGGAGGAGCGAGGTCGTAGCTCCTGCCCCCAGGGGAGGTGTGCGCTCCCCAACGGCTGGTCTGCGTGTTCTGCGGATTCTCCGAACCAGGACGGTCCCCTGGAGCACAGACTGTACTAACAGGGCTGCAGAGCCGCTCACGGGGCAACTCAGATGCAGAGAAAATACAAGCTTCGGCCTTCGTGGAAAGAACACGAGCTCAGTATCCCTCTCCGCTCCCTGCCAGGCTCCCCTGCGGCGGGGACGGGGTGGAAGGGGGTGGGGGGGGGCTCATGTGGCCTGGAGGCTCTGGACCTCGGAGGTTTGACAGCCCTGAAGCTCTGGCCTTCGGTCACGTGTCCATTGTCCTCCTGATCGCAGCTCAGCTTGACAGGATTCACGGCTGCAGTCCACCACTCAGGGTCCACCCCGTGCCCTGGCCCCCCAGGACCGACACCCCCACCCACGGGGCCGAGGCCTCCCCCAGCCCCAAGTAGCGTCCCAGAGCATCGAGCAGAAAACCGT